>NC_040094.1:39700148-41014841 GCF_003369695.1 Bos indicus x Bos taurus
GAGACGGAAGGGTACCAGAGCCCTTATCCTTCCATCCTTGTCCCACTAGGTCTGTGTTCAAACCTTTCATCTTTGGGGTGGGGGCAGCCCAGCCCCCCCAGGTGCTGTCTCCCACTTTTGGAGCACAGGACCCTGTTCGGACCCTGCCTCGATTCCAGACTCAGGTGGATCGCCGGCACCCCCTCTACCGCGGACACCAGGTGGCCCTGGGACTGATGGAGAGTGAGCAGGTAACCCCGGGGAAGAGGGGCTACCCTGGGGGATGACGCACTTCCCCCACCCCAACTGGGACTCTGGAAATATGAGGGTAACTGGGAGCGAAGGAGACTCTAGAGCTAAGGAGAGGAGTCTCTCCCTTCAAAGTCAACCCTGGAGAATGTTGGGTGTATATCCTTTCTCCTGCTTATGTGAGATGGCAGCCATCTGCCCCTACTCCGTAATCCAGAGGGAAGCCTGTCCCGGGGATTCATCGCCCCCTTTCCTGGGCAGGCTCGGGGGAAGCAGCTTCGGCAGAAGCAGCGGGACCTGGAGCAGGAAGGCCTGGTGGCTGTGCGGCGGCTGCTGACCAGGGAGTGTGCTCCACCCGCCCAGGAGCTGGGCGGCCTCTTCCAGGCCTTTGTGGAGAAGGAGACCCAGGCATATGCCTGAGCCTGACCCCTCCTGACTTGGCCTGGGGTGCAGGGGGCTGCAGTGGGCACAGGACCCCTGGGGTAGAGGCTAGAGAAATCCCCTCACCTCATCCCCCACCCCAGCCTTGTTCTGAGTGGCCAGGTTGGCCTTTGCTCTAATAAATGTGTTTTATTTTCTTGTTCAGTGTCCAGCTCCAGTGGGGGTGGGAGGGCCAAGAGAGGACAAAGGGCAGCCCTGCAGTGGCTGCAGGGCCTCTGGGAGCCTTGCTGGGCAGCACATTCTTCTGACTTAGGTGGTGGAGGAACCTGGGAAGAGAAGGGGCCCCCAACATGTGGGTGTGGGAACATGGAGGGGCATGGCTGGTACAGCAGGTGGCTGCTCATGGGGAGAGTTACAACCACACATTTTTGGTTCTTGGCTTGAACCTTGGAAGGGCAGTCCCTGGTGGGGGGCCGGTGGTATGTGATGTGTCTACTGTGAGGTGGCATCTCCACCAGGCAGTGCCCACCTCCTGCCAGCTCAGAAGCCAGGTGGGGGCCCTGAGGTGGGGCACCAGTCCCTTGGGCAGTTCCTGAAAGTTCCTGTTCTTTAGAATCAGGCTCTGTATTCCTGCTATTGTTTCTGGGTGCTTTTTACTGACAGCTTCCCCTGAGATGCCCCAAGTGATGCAGAAGACACACGCAGGGCCTAGAGATGCTTTATTGGGGACAGGCTCCTGCCACAGGCCAGGGCTCTCAGGCCGAGGGGAGGCCCACTCCTTGTTCCTCCGTGTGCCTGGGGCTTCGCTGTTAGCAGTAGGCTGCATTTCACTTCTTGATTTTTTTGGTCACAGTTTTGGTTGTGCTGGGGGCCCCAGCCAGAGAGGCCTTGGGGGCTGTGGCCGCTCTGGCCCCCTTCCTTGCCTGCATAGTGCTTTGCTGGCCCCTGGGAGCCAGAGGGCACAGTCTCTTGGTGGTAGAGGAGGCCTCTGGCAAGGAAGCGGGCTCCGGGGTTGTCTCTTTCTCTTGTGTGGGGGTGACGGAAGGGCTGCTGTCCCCAGCCATGGGCGCCCCCGGCAGCGGGGGCAGGTCTGTGAGGGTGGGCTGAGTCTCCACCCTCAGCTGGTGCTCCAGCAGGGCTGTCTGCTGCCTGAGCTCCCGGTGCCTGCTCATTCCCTGCTCCAGCTCCTTGAGGAAGCCTGTGAGGGGTGGGATGGTGGGTGGTGGATAGAGCCCTGGGCTTGGCAGAAGCAAACTCTCCCCTACCATCCCTAGAAGGGAGGAGACAAGGCAGGTTGGGAAGGACTATTCTGGCCCTGGGACCACCTCCCCAGACACCCCGTGTCTTAGCTTCTCCCGGACCCCACAGGGCAGCTGCACACTTTGGAAAGCAGGGTCACCTCGTTCTGAGCAGAATGGGCCTCTGAGCTCTGGGAACTCCTCATCCTCATCACTCAAGGCTGTATCCTCCTCGTCCGAGGTCCAGCGCTCTGCCACAGGCTGCCCGTCCAGGTCTAGGAGCAGTGGCAGGGCTTCTGTCAACAGCTTCCTGTGGGGCGGAAACAGCAGAGGTTACCCAGGAGGGCACCCTGGGTGTGGAGCTGGGAGGATGTGCAGACACAAGCCGCAGCAACCACACCGGGAGAGGTGGTGTTCTTGAGCTAGAAGATGGGCCTGTGGTCAGGTCAACACGGGAACCTTTAGTTCCTCCTCACCTGTAGCCATCCTGGTTGGTGCAGCTGTTTCCAGTCAGGTTGAGGATGAGAAGGCTCTCGGGGAATTCATCTGCACACAGCAAAGAGCGGGGGATGAGGTTCGCACCCCCACCTTCCAGTCCAAAGCCACTGCCCCTTTGCACAGCCCTCCAAGCCCCCTGGAGGATGTGCTGCTGATGTAAGCACAGGGAGGAGGGCAGAGAGGAGGGAGGGCATCCCAGGACCTATTCCATGAGCCAGGGCAAGGGCGTTCCTACCCAGCTTCAGCGTTTCTATCAGGTTCTCAGAAAGGTCCAGAAACTGGAGGTGGGGGAGGTCACGGAGGTTTTCCACTTGCCTAATTTGGTTTCCTGCCAAAGACAGGAAGCTGTAGGGGAAGGGAGGGGGAAAGACAACTGAATCACAGAACAGCTGGAGGAAGGGATGGGAGCCCCAGGTACCCGAGCCCCCCTGGCTCAGCAGCTGGACGAGTGGGGACACAGGCCCTCCTGGGGTCAGGGAAGCAGAGCTAGGCTTGTGGGGTCCTTGGCTGACCAGCAGCTGGGCTTTGGGACATCTGAGCCAGTTTTCTGGAGTATTACCAGGTTTCCTCCCCTTCATTCTAGCTCTTCTCCCCTCCCCCAACCCTGCCGGAGCCCTGGCACCATGTACCGTAAGGAGGGGACGCAGGCCAGGTTCTCAATTCTCTGAATCTTGTTCTGCAGGAAGAGACCAAGGTGGGGAAACCAAGCTAAGGTCAGTTGAGTGGGGTCCCTTTAAAGGGACAAAGCCCTAAGACCATGTCTACTCTTGAGGCTGGAGACCTGGCCCTTTGGGAATGATCACCCCACTCCTTGAACAAGTCATGAGTGCCTTGGGATGATTTGCTTTCTCCAAGTCGATGGCTGAGGACATAAACTTGGGGCTGGCTAAACTTGATTTAAGTACCCTGATCACCCCACAACCTGGACATCAGAGAAAGGAAACCAAGGGGGGCCAGGAAACGGAAAGGCCTTGGTCGTGGACTGCACACGCAAAGGGGAGAGCAAACCTGTGCTACTGTGACCTGGCCAGTGTCCGTGGGGGAAACTGGGAGGGATCTGGGCATATTCAACCTGGGGGAGCCCAGAGATTAACCGCCCCCACTCCCACCCCCACCAAAAAGCCTTTGAGCTTCTGAAGGATGCAGAGGAATCTTATGCTTCTCTCTTCCTGTCCTTCAAAACAGGAAATGGACTTGAGCTGTATAACATGAGAGATTTAGGACAGACACCATCTAGGACTTCTAGAACAAGCAAAGTGTCTGATAGAAAAACAGTGATTTAAGAGCAAGGTCAGGATCTCTTTTGGGTGCATTGGTCTTTCAATTCAACAGAATTCCTGATTCATCTGGAAACCGTTTCAATGAAGGTCTGCCTGCCTCAACACCAGTAAATGGACAAGATGACCTGGTTGGCGTCTTTCAGATTAAACAAACATGACTCACAGGGGCTGGAGTCCCCTCCCCAGGGAGAAGGAAGGGCAGGAGGCAGGACATTACCCCTTGCAGATAGAGGCTGTGAAGATTCTGGAGGCCCTCTAAGTTCCTGATAGTGGTAATTCCCTCCCGGTCCAGGCGAACAGTCTGCAGTTCAGCAAGTGTGTGGAACCTGGGCAAATGGGTGCTGTGACAGAGTGCCACTTCTGTGGTCTCTTAGCAGGAAGATGGAGGGGAGGGTGTTTTAAGGAGGGATGGATGGCTCAGTGACTCTGATCAGATGTCAGGGACACCTGCTTGACTCATGAGGTGGGGTCTAGATTGGGAACCTGGGTTGACTTGGAGACCTCAGTATCTATCAGTAGCACTGGGAGGGATAAGGGTGAGAGGGGAGTGAGAATCCTTGGACTGGGAAACTGGGTGATGGCAGCTATGGTTCCTGCAGATGTGGGGGCAGACTTCCTCCAGCCAGCTTGGGTTGGGGAGGCAGGGGCTGGGGCAGAGAGGAGATGCTTCCTTACATCCCTTCTGAGTGGTCCATGGAAGGAAAATCACTTGTTCCACCCATCCATTCATTAATCCCGCAACATTTACTGAATGCCCATTAGAGACAAATGAGAGAGTCCCTGCCCATCACTACTAGGGAAGCTGGCCAAACATCTATGACAAGTGGATGACAGAAGCACGTGCAGAGGACTAAGGGAGTAGACTATACATTGAATCCAGAGGGATTCAGGGAATGGTTCCTGGGGGAGATGACACATTAGTAGGAGTTAGACTGGAAGGAGAGGGGGGATGAGAAGGCATTTCAAGCAGAAGGAATAGTATGTGTGATTCCAGCCTTTCTTCAACTGCAATGTGCCCATGAACCCCTTAGGGAGTCTTGTTAAACTGCATATTTTGATTCAGTAAGTGGGCCTGAGATTCTTCATTTCTAACAAGCTCCTAGGTGATGCAGATGCTGCCCACCCACCCCAGCACCACTCTGAGTAGTAAGTGCTAAGCTGTGGGAACATGGGGTCTTAGAGGAATCACACTTACGGAGAGTGGCAAAAAATAAGGTTGAAAAGGCACCAGGCTAAAGTGTTTGGATTTTATTCTGGAGGTGCTAGGAAGTTAAGGAAGGTCCTGTCAGGGAGTGTCTGATCAGATTTGTTATTTAAAAGGATCATTTTGGCAACAGTATGGGGTGCCTGGACTGGAGGCAGACAGACTAATTAGGAGTTTGTTGAGAAGTGATGACTTTAGACCCTTATTTAAAGCAACTGAGTGGGCATGGTGAAAAAGAGAATGGTTTTTAAGGAGGAAGAATCAGCTGGACATTGCCACTGACTGAATGTGTAGAGTAAGTAAAGAGAAGGACAAAAGTAAGTTGACCAATCAGTAGAGCTCAGGGGACTGGTCATTCTCTGTGTTTCAACGTTCCAGCACCCCTTTCCTCTCCGGTGCACTTACATCTTCTCTGACAGATCCTCATCTTCAGGGAAGGCCAAGTTCCGCCTAGTGATAAGGGCTTCAGTAATGCACACTCCACTGATTTCCTCTGGACTCTGGGCAAGTTTAGCTGTGAAAAGATGAGTCCAGTTGTTACATTTCCTTGTTCTTGGGGGCCTGACTCTACTGTTAACCAACTGTTCTACCCATCCCACCTCCCTACTCACCTCCAGGCATGATCTAAAAGTTGCTGGCTTGCGGAGCGATTGGAACGAAGAGAAGTAGAGCAGCTTGGACAGCCCCTGGGAATGGAAGAACCCAGGATGGTATGAGGAGAGAGAAGCTCAGAGAACTGGGGGATAAAGGAATGGGGTTGGTTCAGAGCTAACTGTTGGGGTGGGGCAGAAGACGAAAGTAAATCGAGGTGGAGGATCTGGAGTTTGAGGAGTGTATAGGGGCTTTCCAGGCCGCCTACAGGGGGATTGTAGGTAGATAACGGTGCGGACGGATGGAAAGAGCGGCTCGAGGTGTCGTTGCTAGGAGACCGGACGCCTGATGACGCACCGGGGAGGGCGGGCTCTCAGGTGCCGGGTTCGGCGCATGAGGATTGCTGCTCCAGCTGGCGGCTCCTCCCTCCGCTTCCGGTCCTGGGACTACCCACAATCCTTAGCTCTTTCCGTCGCGGTCGTCTCCCGGTCCTTCTTCCGGTGGCGATGGCTGCGGCCGTGGCTGGGATGTTGCGAGGGGGTCTCCTACCCCAGGCGGGTAAGGAGCGGCCCACGTCTTCGCGGCGCGTTCTGGCCGATGCTCTCTATTCGTCTCCCTCCTCTGCTGCTGGTCATTTCCCCAAAGTTCTGATCCCAGACAGCTCTCGATGACTAGATGTTAGTTTAATGAGTGATTTTTGAGTACCTTATATAGACCAGGCACAGTGATAAGTACTTTACATGTATTACTTCGCTTAAACCTTAAAGCATCCTATGAAGATCTCTGGCCTGATCTAATTTCCTGTGATTCCAGATTCTAGTAATAACAGCAACACAGCAGAAGCCTCGGGGACAACCACAGTACTTATTCTCTATCCCCTAGTCCCCCTGCCTTGTTTAGGGTTTAAACCCATTACCCAGTTTTTTCTGCCTCCAGAAATTAAGATCTCAGGCCTTCCGTAGCCACCCTCTGCAAAGGTCTCCCCTGTTAAGTCTATCTGTCACCCTGTTTATTGACCCCTTCGCCTCTTCACACACTGTACTTTTGCATTTGTTTGTCTTCTCTATTAGACTTTAAACTCCATCAAGGCAGAACCGTATTCATTCAGCATAGCCAGCAGGTGGCATGGTGCTTGACATTAGTAAGCATGCTGTAGATATTTGTTTAATGAATGATTTTGAGTACCTTATATAGACCAGGCGCAGTGATAAGTACATGTATTTCATTTAAACCATAAAGCATCCTATGAAGAAGGCATTCTCTTCCCCTCTTTACAGGTGAAGAAACTCCTTGAATGGTCAAGGTCACAGCCAGTAAGTGGCAGAAGAAAGATTGGAAATTGGCTCCATGTGTGTCAATTCTATCTCACTAAAACTGCAAAAATTTGGTTCCATCTGATACAGAGCTTGTGCTCTCAACAGTTAGGATTTGTGGCCACTAGCAAGAAAACCTCTCACTTCAGCAAAATCTCCATGCTCTCTGATTATTAGAGCCACCTTCTGACTGCAACTTTCCCTGAGATCCCATCCTAGGCTTGGGGAGGGCTGAAAATGGGAAGCTGTAACCTGAGTCCTTTTGTTGAGAATGAAGGGGTTTCTTTGGCCTTGGTATCTCGAGTGTCTCCCTTGTCTTCTGAGGGGTGCTCTGCAGCAATGCCTGTAAAAAAGGAAAGTAGAGAGGAGAAAAACTTGTTTGGGGGGAGATGTGAGAACAGTATAACTTCTCCCTCCTGCTTCAAATCCTGGGGGAAGGAGTAGTGCTTAGAGCAGTGATTCTCAAACTTCAGCCCTCATCAGTATCACCTGGAGGGCTTGTTAACACACTGTTCGCTGGGCTCCTCTTCAGAACTACTGACTCCTCATCAGTATCACCTGGAGGGCTTGTTAACACACTGTTCCCTGGGCTCCTCTTCAGAGCTACTGACTCAGGAGATCCAGGACAGGGCCTGAGAAGTTGTATTTCTTACAAGTTCTGGGTGATGCTGATGTTGGGTTGGGAGTTGGTGGTAGTGCATACTTTGAGAGCCACTGGCTTAAAGTTGGCAAATTGTGGCAGGGCTGGTCTTTTCTCCATAGTTAGTTGTATTAGAAACAGGCTGCATCTGTTTGTTTACATGGTGACTGGCTGCTTCCATGATACAGTGGCAGAGATGGCTCTCAAACATAACATTTTTGTTTGGTCACTTAAGAAAAATTTGTTCAACTCTTTCCTTTTAAAAATGTGTTCGAAATGCTTTCTCCTTTGCTCCTGTTTTTCCTCATCTCTGTGCATAAAGAAGAGCTGGAGAAGTGGGTTCCTCCAGGATGAAGCACCTGAGCTAAGGTCACCCATTAAAGAGAAGAAAAGGTTTGCGGATTCAGGCTTTCCAGCAGACAGTTCCTTGTTCCACTCAATGCCAAGGCTAGCTTTGTGAGCTCCATGCATAGAGGGTGGATTCTTTGTCTCTGGAGCAGACTAAGGTTCTTTGTCTCTGGGATAGACTAAGGCTTCCAAGAGGCTACATCTCACCACGTGGCCCTTTTTTTCTCCCAGGCCGGCTGCCCACCCACCAGTTTATCCGCTATGGCTCCAAGGCTGTTACTCGCCACCGTCGTGTGATGCACTTTGAGCGGCAGAAGCTGATGGCTGTGACTGAGTATATTGCCCCCAAACCTGTTGTCAACCCAAGATGCCTGCCGCCCCCTCCCAGCCCCCCGCAGGAGGTGAGGAGGCTGGGCATGTCGCCTGGTGGTGGGATGGTGGATTAAAGTGATCTTGTCTCTGTGGCCATAATGAAGTAGCACTCCACGACATTGTCATCTACATTGTTACTTCCCCACTTTGATCCCAGAGTTCAGATCCTTTAAAATGAAATCTGCCCTTGATTCTCTGTTGGCCTCTTGGACTCCGTGGATTGGACAGGTGTGGGTTTCCTTCACTCTTGTCTCCAAAAATGTGTGCTTGAAACTCTCCACATAGGTGAGGGGAAGAGAGAACATCCCACTGATCTTGAAGCTCCCAGGTTTTCTTAGAGGAACAATACAAAGTTTTTGGTCCTTGAAAGAGGGCAGAAAGATCAGTGGAGTATTGTTAACTTGATGGTGGTTTTCAACTCCCCAAGTTCTCAACTTTGAGAAACACTGTCTTGAGAAAATGAAGTCTTGTTCTGTGAAAATACCTCAATTTTGAATCAACACTGTAAAAGAGTAATCTTGTATTTAAATTGATAAAAGAATTCAACATGAGTACAGTCTCAGAGGGCTAATTAAGTAATTTTGACAATATTATTATCAAAATAACATGAGCTGGGTCAGACTGTTGTCCATTTCAAAGGGACTGAGTGTTCTCAGGTGTTAAAAACACTGCTCTAGGCACATGGAACTCTGTTCAATGTTATGTGCCAGCCTGGATGGAAGAGGGGTTTGGGGAAGAGTGGCCACATATATATATACGGGTGAGTCTCTTGGCTTTTCATCTGAAACTACCTCAACAGTGTTAATCAGCTGCACTCCAATACAACATAAAAAGTTTAATGTTTGAGGGGAAGAATGCTGTTCCAGGGCATTTCCTGGCAGTCCAGTGGTTAGAACTCTGCTCTTTAACTGCCAAAGGCTTGAGTTCAGTCCTTGGTCGGGGCACTAAGATCCCACAAGCTGCATGGCGCCATAAAAAGATGATAGTATAAAATTTTAAAATAATAAAAATGCTGCTCTGAAGCCTGTAGTTATCAGATGGAAATGAAAGGGTGGAGTGAGAGAACATGTTTCTGAGAGTCAGGGGCCCGGTTCTCCTTCCTGTGCCCTAATCTTCACTTGGGCATCACTGGGAGCTCTGGCACCCATCCCTGAGGGAGTAAGGAGTACTAGAAGGGGCAGCTTATGTCCCCTTGGTCCTCCCTTCTTGACCTCAGGAGACAGGCCTCATCCGGCTCCTCCGTCGGGAGATAGCCGCAGTTTTCCGAGACAACCGAATGATAGCTGTCTGCCAGAACGTGGCTATGAGCGCGGAGGACAAGCTTCTCATGCGGCACCAGCTGCGGAAGCACAAGATCCTGATGAAGGTCTTCCCCAACCAGGTAGGGAGTGGACCCTCATTCCCCGCCTTGTTCCCCACCCGCTCCACCCCCATGTCAGACCGCAGCATCTCTCCCAAGAAGTGGCATTCCCAGCTCCCTTCCATGGCAGCTCTCTAGTCCGGGCCCTGAACTGTGTTAGGGCTTGAGGAGACCTTCATTAGCTTGAGCCCACAGCCTGGTGTGGCCTGTGACCAAGGTGGGTGACTCTTCCTCCTACTCAACCCCAGTAAGCCCTTCTCTCCTGCCGGTCCAGATCCTAAAGCCCTTCCTGGAGGATTCCAAATACCAAAACTTGCTGCCCCTTTTCGTGGGGCACAACTTGCTGCTGGTCAGTGAAGAACCCAAGGTCAAGGAGATGGTGCGAATCTTGAAGAGTGTGCCTTTCCTGCCGCTGCTGGGTGAGCAGCCAGTTGGGGGTGGGGCTGAAGTGGAAGTGGGTGCTCCAGCAGCCTGGTGTCACCTTCAAGGCTCGTGTGGGTAAAAGTGTGGCCATGCTTGGAGGGGACCCCTCCTCACAATGGGGCCTGCCTGTGTCACTCTGGGGAGGGGAAGTTCAGACACCTTGAGTCTAGTCAGGGGTGTTTTGTTGTTTATAGTTACTAAGTCGTGTCTGACTATTTTGCGACCTTAAGGAGTATAGCCCACCAGGCTCCTCTGTCTATGGGAATTCCCAGGCAAGAACACTGGAGTGGGTTGCCATTTCCTCCTCCGGGGGATCTTCCAGACCCAGGGGTTGAACTCAGATCTCCTGCATTAGTAGGTGGATTCTTTACCACTGAGCCACCAGGGAAGTCCAGTAAGGGGGTAGTGGGTGTTGAAACCCACACAGATGAATATGCTTAAACAGGCCAAGGGAAGGGTGCTGAGGGACAGGATTCCTCTGACGCTGAGAAACCCTGGAGGTGCTTCTTCTGGAGAATTCTGATTTCACAGTTATCTGTTGGTGGGGCAGGAATCTGTGTATATAATACAGATAATACAAATTCCGCCCCCGCCCCCGCCTCCATCAACATGCACTCCATGGTTCTTCAAGGAAGTTTAGGAGGAAACACTGATGTTGTGGGGGTTACATAATACACGGAAGGGTTTTCCAGGAAGAGTTAGGAAGGAGAGGAGGGGACTGATCTGAAACACTGGGAGTGGGGTGGGACACAGGTAGGGACTGGACCTGGGGGAAGGCTGGGAGGTAGAAAAGGGTGGTGAGAGCAGATTCCTAGGGTGGAACCGTTGTCTTTGAAGAGGAAACTCCTGTGTGGGAGCCTCGCTGATCCTGTGTTCCTCTAGGTGGCTGCATTGATGACACCATCCTCAGCAGGCAGGGCTTCATCAACTACTCCAAGCTCCCTAGCCTGGCCCTGGCACAGGGGGAGCTGGTGGGAGGGCTCACCCTCCTCACAGCCCGGACCCACTCCCTGCTGCAGCACCACCCGCTCCAGCTGACTGCCCTGCTGGATCAGTATGCCAGACAACAGCACGAGGGGGACCCTGTCGTGCCAGCCAGCGCGCAGCCGGATCCTCCCAACCCTGTTCAGGACTCGTAGCCAGCCTCCTGTACCCAGCCTGCCCATAAATACATTCTGCCCTGTTGGCTGTTGGAGACATGGGGAACTTAGGGTGGGGAGTGGTGGTGTTACCTGGCGTTTACTGACAATGATCTCTTCCAGTACATGGCCACCCAGAGATGTAGGGGAATTTCATTTCACAACAGAGGCTTGTAATCACTATCTTTGTTTCTAGTTTTCCTAACTTGGGACCTGATAGGAGCCATCTCTGTCCGTTTTCCAGGTCCAAGGCGGAGAAGCCCTGCCTTCTGTTTTCACTGTGCCTCGCTGCACACGCCTCCCAGCCTAGCCCCTTGTGGCTCCTACGTGCCAGAATAGCTCAGCTGAGTAGGTAATTGTGCTGAGAATGGCATCTGTTGAGAGCCTGCTGTGCCAGGCCCACTCTTTACCACTTTACATGTGCTAGTTCCTTGATTTCTCACATAATTATCCCGATTTCACAGACAGGAAGACTGTGGGGAAAAGAAGTCAAATGGCCTGTGAAAGGCCATGCTGTTAGTAAGAGGCAGCACAGGGACTGAACCAGGTGCTTTTCAGCTGTGAGGATGCTCCCCTGGTTTTCTACACTAGAGCTTTCTCATTAGGGCCCCAAGAGTGCTTTGAGTGTTCATTCTGTGCCCTCGGGGTGTGTCGTGTCATGGGAAAGTTGGGAGCACTGCTTTATGATAAAGTGAAATACATTTTTCTTAACTGTGCTTTGCTGTTTATAAGCTTATCCTCCCTGTAGACATATTCCCAAGGTCATCTCTGACTCACCTCCCTTCCTAGAACATCTCCCTCATCCCGTGTCCAAGCCTGCCACTTGCCTGTACCTGCTCCCTCAAATGACACTGCTTACACGCTTGTCTTTTTGAAGGTAGCCGCCCGCTTTACCAAGTAGCTGACGTGTCTCAGGTGGTTCAAAACAAAAGAGCTGATGGGGAGGAAACCAGGATTCTGTTTCAATGATGGGGTCTGAAGGCTCTTAGTAGGAGTCCTCATCCAGGTCTTAGGGAACTGAAAGTTTCTCATGGAGGATGTTTAACTTGGAGCCCGCCCTTGTCCTTGATGGGAGCGCGTTCTGGGTGGACACGGGCGATGCACGGAGGTGGCCGTGGCTCATTTCTGGGACTTGGAGCAGTGCCTCAGCTTCCTCGGTCCTGGGCAGACGCTGCTGTGGCAGTGGCGATCTGCGGCAGCTTTTCCTTCCCTGGTCCAGGACCAGCTTCCCACCGTGCCCAGCTCTGCCCTTCGCCCAGGGATGCTCAATCAACATAAAGTGAATTAAAAGGCCCTTGAGGCTCCTGGGTGCTAGAGCTAGTCTGGCCAGTGCTGCCCAGTGCTCTCCCTGGCTCCAGAGCCCTGCCAGGTGCCAACAGTGCCCTCCTGGGGTGGCAGGAACGGTGCCGAGGTTCTGAATGGAACACACAGTATGCATCTTCTGAGAGATGTAAGACCCTGAAGGGTAAGCTGAGACCCAGGCGGAGACAGCTGGATGGGAAAGCGGCCCACGTCACATTGGAAATCAAAGAACCTCAGACTGCACCCTTCACCCGCTGGCGGTGCCTGAGGCCACACGGTTCAAAACCCACTTCTTTCTAGAAAGGGGCTGTACTGCACTTAGCTGTCAGTCCAGTTCACATCCATTTGAATAAATTCCAGACTTTTCAGCAAGAGCAAGTTTTTAATTAGAATTGAGCAGCTGCACACTACTCTAGCAGAAGGGCAAAGGTGCTCAGAGAGGGAGGCTGAGCTAGCCCTTCACCAGCCAGCCTGTTACTGCCCTGGACCTGCTCCTGATCCAGGTAGGCCGGGGGTGGGTGGGGGTGTCCTACCACCTAGGTGCTTCCAGCCCCCGTATGTCCTGACCTGGCGGCGCATCACCCCAGTGACAGCCTCACTGTGGCCCTCTTAACCTTGACTGCCCTGCTGACTGTGCCCTTGGCACCATCGACTGTGTCCTCTCGGGGCATCCCTCCCTTCCTGTCAACCTGATAGCTCTGCTGGCTCCAAATCTAGCCACCTATTTTCAGTTGTAAAATGAGAAGCGGGGGTTAACAAGGAAACGGCCTTGGGTACTAACGGGTCAAGGCCATGCTGGTATGAGTAAATTCTTTACCACCGCTGGCTTGAGGCCAGCAACTCCCCGGTACTCTGTGATCTATCTGGAACTGAGCCCAAAGGGGACTCTGTCCTCACTCCCAAGCCTGGGCACTGGGGAGTCGGCTCAGCCCTGAGTCCTCCCAGGAGCAGGGGGGCAGAGCTGAGCGGCCGCCTGGAGCTCGGCAGGAGGAGGGGCCGAGGAGGGGGAGGTGAGGAGATCCGGCTAGAGGGGAGGCTCCGACGTCTCCTTCCTTCCTGGTTCCTGCTGCAGCTGCCGCCACTGCTCAGCTCTGAGAGCAGGGAGCGGGTGGCTCGGAGACCGTGACTCAGGTGAAGCGGTGCTCGGGCCAAGGAGCACTGGCGTCCATGGACCCTGGGGTAAGGAGGCTGCTCTGGCATCAGCTGACATTCCCTGAGAGGGCTTCCTCCCACCTGAAGCTGGTGGGTCACTGCTCTGGAGATGAGGGTGGGAATGGAGCTGGAAAGAGGGCAGCCACCTGGCTCACCTCGACCTGCGCCCTCTGTAACAGAGTCTGCCCCTCCACGCACAAGGAGTGAGGGGCCAGGATCCCATGGGGCCAGGAAGAGGGTACAGAGATGTCCCAATACTGGAAGAGTTTGGTAACTTCCAATGGCTAGATGCAGGAGTTTCCCCCAGATCAGCCTCTCGTAGCGTAGCATGGACCCCTCTGCCCTGACCTTCCCACCACCCGCACCCCCCACATCCCTGTCCCTCCTGACCTCAGCTCCTCAGGTGCTTGCTAGCTCCATCGGAAGATGTGAGCTGTTTCCCCAGCCTCAGGCTAACCTTGCCCCTCCAGTCCCCTCCCCCATCTCTCACACATGGAGTCTCATGCGTTATTGATCTCCCCGTGGAGTCAGGATGGCCAAGACTGGTGCCCAGGGCGCCTGTGGGCACGGCTGAGGGACCAGTGTGGACCTCAGCATGCGTCTCCATCAGCCTGTCCCCAGCTCTCTCCAGGTGGATGGTGTTTCTCAGGAGCCCCAAGGACTGGGATGGAAAAGAGGAGGTTGTGGGGGGGCGGGGCGCGCGGTGGACCGAGGGTCCGAAGTGGGCATCCTAAAAGGATGATTGATGGGGGGCCCAGGGGAAAATGGGAGCTGTCTCAGGGCTCAGTCTCTCCAGGCAGAACAATGGGAGCCCATGAAGTAGAAGATATGGAGGTCAGTTGGTCAGGCAGCTGGGGAGCTCTGTGTGGAGCTGGGGTCAAGGGTTGGGGGGTGCTCTGTAAAAGGTTGACGGCAGGGGCACCTGCACTTCTGTGGTGGTGGTGGTGGGGTCGGGATCCCGAGGAAGAGGGGCTGGGGTGAGATCTCGCCTGCCCAGTCCCTGAATCCCTCTGCCCTATTTTGGAGGCTCTTCCTTCACTGCCCGGCTCACCTCTGATTACCCCCAGGGAATCCTCCAGAGAAAGCACCCAGTGTGTCCAAGAGCCAGAGAATGTGTGTGCCTAAGGTGGGGCGGGGCGGACTTTTCGAGGTTTTCTCTTGGCACAGGCCTGCCTGCTGCGCACTCTGCCTCTCTGGGTAGTGGCCGCAGCCGGAGGGTGTGGGCAGGGAGACCTGCCCAGAGTGGGGATGGGCTCGGGATGGGCTTGGCAGGTAAGCGGAAGATGTGCTGGGGCTCTCAAGACTCAGAGGGAGCAGGAGGGGGTGGAGGTGGGGAAGGTGACAGCCAAGTCTGTGCTAACAGCATTTCTCTCTGCTTCCAGGGCCCCCTCAGGACAAGGTGACGTCCCTCCCCTTTTGCTCTCCGTCCTCAGCAGGGAGTGGCCACTCCCTTCCCCATGGACTTCCAAGAGTGGGACCCTCCCTCCCTGGCCGAGAGCACTCAGTCTGCAAAGCCCAGCGGTGCCCAGCAGGTCTGAGGGTGGGAAGCGGGTGGGGGCGGAGGCCAGGGGGCTGGCCCTCAGGGGACAGACAGATGTGGTGGCCTCACCGCTCCCCGCCCCCTCGTCCTTTATCCTGGACTGCAGGCCAGCGAGCTGTGGGAGGTGGTGGAGGAGCCTCGGGGCCGGCTGGGGGCAGAGGGTATCATGCCCGAGAGGCAGGAAGGCCACCTGCTCAAGAAGAGGAAGTGGCCTCTGAAGGGCTGGCACAAGGTAGGGTGGCAGGGCAGAGGGAGGGGCCAGATGCAGGGGCCGGAAGGGATGTGGGGCCGCTGGGCAGCGCAGGCTGTCTGTGTGTGAGGAGAGACTTCCGTGTGGTTGCTCTCCCCACACCCTTTCCTCTCCGTGCCCCCCACCCCGGTCCTGTTCCCTCTGGACATCCTCACAGAGATACTTCGTGCTCGAGGATGGGATTCTTCACTACGCGACAACTCGGCAAGATGTGAGTTGGGGCCTCGGCTGTGGGTGTGAGAGGAGGGGGCCCTGGGCAGGCAGGGGGCTTCTGGAATCCCCTAGAGCAAGGCCCAAATCCCAGGTGTGCCGTTTTCTGGGTGTGGGGTCTTGGGCAGGTTACTTCCCTGGGTCTCAACTCCTCACCCCTAAGGTGGAGAGAGGGTGATCACCCACTTGTAGAGTCTTTGTTGGGTGAGGGCTCTTGGGACAGTGCCAGGCTCAGATTAGTGCCCAAGACCGAGGGGCTTTATCATCCTTGTCCTCGTACCGTGCTCAGGCAAGAACGAGAAACTAAAGGCCTAGACACCTGGGCTCTGCAGGAGGTTCATCGTCCTCAGCCCTGCCTGCAGACTCCCGAGGGTAGGAAGTGTTCCTCGCCCTGTGACTCCCTAGAGCTCTGGTTGTGACGTGATGTAGCAGGCTGGCCAGTGCAGGGGAGGACGACTGACATGTCCTGCTGACACTGTCACTTGAGCCTGAGGGTGAACCTGCTGCCTGACCTTCGAACCTAGCATGACCTCAAGGGGATGGTGGCCTTGAGTTGGCCCGGTGGCCTCAACTCACGTCCCTTTCCCTCTTTGGTCTCTCCATCCCAGATCACCAAGGGGAAGCTCCATGGCTCCATTGATGTCCGACTGTCGGTCATGTCCATCAACAAAAAGGCCCAGCGCATTGACCTTGACACTGAAGACAACATCTACCACCTCAAGGTGACGTCCGTGGGAGGCAGGGGGTGGCTTGCCCCCTGGCAGAGGCACTGGGTCACGCAGGAGAGAGGGGCAGGGGCCGAGGGGCCGTCTGAGTTTGACCAGAGGGGAGTTCCCACCATGTACAAGAGCCAACGGCAAACTGGCCCTGTTGGTTCTTATGTGATCAGGCACAGAGAGGGGCCTTTGCACCATCTGTGTGCTGTAGGGAGAGATCCTGCCTGCCTGGGGACCAGAACCCCAACTTCTTGCCCCTAGAAAGCAATCCTTCCCTTCATGCGTCCCTCTCGTTCTCCATCACCTCTGCAGATCAAGTCCCAGGACCTGTTCCAGAGCTGGGTGGCCCAGCTGCGTGCCCACCGCTCAGCCCAGCACCTGGATGTGCCCCGAAGCTTGCTGCCCAGCACCGCCCACTGGAAGGTAAGATGGGCCCCAGGACAGGACCCGCTCACGTGAGGATTGAGATTCAAAGAGGAGCTGCCTTCTTGACCTTTGACTCGCCCCACAGGTTACCGGTGCCCAGCCTGCGGTATCGGGTAGTGCCTCGGCTCTGCCAGGGGTTGGACCTCGGGAGAAGGTGTCTTCCTGGCTGAGGGACAGTGATGGGCTGGACCGCTGCTCTCACGGTGAGGGACCCCTGGCCTGCATGGGGAGGGCCCATGCTCTTGTGTCTCGGTGGCATCAGCAGTCACAAGGAGGAGAAAGTGTGACCTCTTTTCCTGCTCTGGGAGCTCCCGTCTAGTGGGGGCGACAGCCTCTGCCTCTAGGCTGATCAGGTCTCCTGGGCCCTACCCCCAGAGCCTCAGGCTCACAGAGATGGTGGGGCTCTTGCTCTAAGCACATAGAGCTGGACACAGGGCTGGGACTCCTGACAAAGAAGATCCTGGGTGCCAACACAGGGAGGGGGCCTGAGGAGGAGTGCCAGGGAAGGGGTGTGTTCTGGCATCAGGTTCCTAGAGCTGGGGGCTGTGATGTTGGCCTGGGAGAGGGAAATGCAGACGGAGTCGGGAGAGCGAGGGTGAGGGCCGCCTGGCCTGTGTGGAGGCAGTGGAGGCGAAGTGTGGTCTGGGGACAGAGTGCAGAGGGGGTGCGGGTGCTCCCTGGAGGCCAAACCAGAGAGTGGTAGCCTGGAGCGGCCGTGGGCTCGTGAGTGGGAGAGGGAGGCAGTGTTGGGACTCCCCAGGCTGCTGGTGAAGTCTTTGGAGGAGGGAGGGGAGCTGGCCAGTATTGGGAGAGGGCCTTCCTCATCCATCCTTCCCACAGAACTCTCGGAGTGTCAGGGCAAGCTCCAGGAACTACACAGACTCCTCCAGAGCCTGGAGTCCCTGCACCGGATTCCCTCGGCCCCTGTCATCCCCACGCACCAGGTGAGGTCCAGACGGAGACAGGGGCCCGCCCCGGGCTCTCTCCCCTCTTGCCGCATTCATCTCCATCACCTCCCCAGACAGGTCCCCTGGCCCCCTTACATGCTGCCACTTACTGGAGAGCCACCGTCTCCCAGTTGCCCCTCCCCACTGTGTCCAGACTGCCTCCGGGCTGTCTCTCTGCCCCTTTGGAGCGACCCCTTCCCCCTGTGCCCAGGCAGCTGCCAGGCTGTCGGTCTTCTGCTTCCTCCTCCTTGGCCGTCCACCTCTCTCTTGGCTTCGGGGGTCTTCTCCACCCTGAGACCGAAACTCACCCACCTCAACTTGCCAGGCCTCGGTGACGACGGAGAGACCCAAGAAGGGGAAGCGGACCAGCCGCATGTGGTGCACACAGAGCTTTGCCAAGGACGACACCATCGGGCGGGTGAGGTGGTCCCTGAGACGCTGGGTGGGAGGCACTGAAGGAGGCTGGGCCCTTCCACCCTTCCCCTTCACCCACAGGTGGGTCGTCTCCATGGCTCAGTTCCTAACCTGTCTCGCTACCTGGAGTCCCGAGACCCCTCGGGCCCCCGAGGGCTGCCGCCCCCAGACTATGCCCACCTGCAGCGCAGCTTCTGGGCCCTGGCCCAGAAGGGTGAGTGTGAGCTGGAGCAGGTTGGGGGAGGGGGAGAGAGAGGAAGGGAGTCTGATGGCCGGCCCTGCCCCCACAGTGCACAGCTCACTCAGCAGTGTCCTGGCCGCCCTCACTGCTGAACGGGACCGACTGAGGGACCTGCACCCGGGTTCGGAGCCATCCAGGCTGGGGGTGAGCCTGGGGATGGGGTGGTCAGTGGGAGGAGCGGCCTGAAGATGGCAGGCCTGGGCAGGCCTCGGGGTGGTCGCAGGGCTGGACCAGGAAGGGGGTTGGTTGAGGCAGGCCCTGCCTGACAGACCTTCAGTGTGTGTGTGGGGGGCTTCCCCTATCCCCATCCTGTACTGGCTCCCTCACTCTCTCCCCGCAGGTCTCTGAGACTTCAGCCGGCCCGAGGCGCCTCCACTCGTTGTCCATCTCCTCCGACACCACTGCAGACTCCTTCAGCTCCCTCAATCCCGAGGAGGTGGGAGCTGGGTGGACGGTGGGGCCCTCCTTTCTCAGCAGGAGTGAAGGCAGGGTTCGCTTTCAGACCTGAAACTCCAGCCCCTTTTGCAGAACACAGGCAGCAGCCGTATCCAGATCATTTCTTAATAATGTGTAGAGCGCTTTTAAGTCAGGACCTCGTGAGGAAGTCGATTCTTACCCTCAAGTTCACAGATAAGGAAACTGAGCCTTAATGGATCTAATGATGGGCCCAGGCTCCTGTACTATATGGGTTTGAATTTGGCTGTACTGCATGCCGGCCTCGTGACCCTGAGTCTCTTAATGTACAGAGTGGGGGTTATAATGGCACCTACCTTGCAGAGTGAGTGTCGGGACTGAGTTGACACATGCCAAGGGCGTAGAGCTGGGCTCAGAGCCAGTGCCGGGAAGTGCAGGCAGTTATTGTGGAACCTGTGTCTCTTTACTCCCAGGCCGGGATCTTTCCCCAGGCCTCGTACCCCATGATGCTCACTCCCCTCCACATCTCCTCCTGCTCTGCACGACTCAGACAGTAAAAGTCCCCAGTCACACTTCCTCTCGAGGGAACTGTCAGGCCAGGGGAGCTTGGCCTGACTCTCCTGGCTGGGCCTCAGGCCGACACCAGTCTTGCTCCCAACAGCAAGAAGCTCTGTACATGAAGGGGCGAGAGCTGACCCCCCAGCTGTCCCAGAGCAGCGTCCTATCCCTTGCTGACTCCCACACAGAGTTCTTTGATGCCTGTGAGGTTCTCCTCTCTGCCAGCTCTTCTGAGAATGAGGTGAGGGAAGGGGGAAGTTGCCTGTGAGAGGGGAGGGACCCTGGGAATAGAGGGCTGGGGTTCCGGGAGACTAGAGTCAGTAGATCCCCAAGTCCTTTCTAATCAGCTCAGCCGCTCTCTCTGGGAACATGGCCAGACCTGCTGGGTTTGTGTGGCCCTGCTTGGAAATCTCTGCTAAGGACCCCTCTTCCAGTTTGATGTGCTCTATCTTCATGGGTTCTCCTGAAACTGCTGCCTCAGCTGTACCCCCAGTCATCTTTCTGTGACCCCATTTCAGCCTCTGCACTCCCTTGACCCTTGCCTTCCCAACCCTGGACCCCAGGAATCCCTTACTTCCCTCCCTTCATGTCCACCAGGTCCCTGAGATGGGGGCCCTCTCCCTCCCAAGGTGGCAGGGCACACCATGACACCAGGCCTCCTGGGGCAGTGTCTTAGGGTTCAGACCCCCCAAATATGTTCTCTTCCCCTTCCCACCAAAGGGCTAGCTGGGCAGATTCTCGCCAGGCCCTGGGTACTGCCCAGCTGCCCGGGGAGGCCTAGTCTGCCCGGCCTGTCATCTGTCCCGGCCCAGGGCTCGGAGGAGGAGGAATCGTGCACCAGTGAAGTCACCACCAGCCTGTCCGAGGAGGTGCTGGATCTCCGGGGAGCCGAGCGCTGTCAGAAAGGTACCCACCTGGCGAGCAGGAGGGAGGGCTGGAGGTGGGCCCGGAAAAGGAGCGTGCCGGGCCCAGGCCCCTTGGGAAGTCGTCCCTTGTAGGACTGGTGGGCTGATGGCTTTGGACGTTGACTCCAGGGTGACTCTGGAAGTGAGGAAGGCTCAGCTATGATCTGGGTTCCAGCGGTGGCTCTGCAGGGTGGGGCTGGCTCAGCTTGGGGCCGGCCTCCACACTGGGCTTCTGAGGAGGCTCACATGGGCCTCCGTGAGGCGGAAGAGCCCACTTTGCCACCTTTTATTATAGCAGCCTGGCTTTGTAGTGTCATTTTACTCCCAGGCGCCTGTTTGCTTGTCTGTACGACGGGCTGGATAACCTGCATCCTGACCTTGGTTTCTGTGTTTATGAAAGGGAGTGGAAGCCAAGGATGGGACTCAGGAAGGGGTTCTGGGGTGCAGGGTTTCCGTTTCCAACAGTGGGAAGCGTCCTCTGGTTCTTAGCCCTGTGCCCACCTAAATCCCCGGGAGCTCCTCAAGAGTTAGCCCCCTGCCACCTGCCCCGGCTCCTTGTAGTGAGTCGAGCCTGAAGCCTGGGAGTGAGCACACCTCGGGGCGCTGCAGGAGCTTAGGAGGGGCCCCGAAGTGGTGTGTAGCGGAGAGGGACAGGCGACTTGTGTTCCAGGAGCAGCTGTGGGGCCGCCCCGCCGCCGATGCCTGCCAGCTGCCAGCGGGCCCGGCACTGACGTGAGCTTGTGGAACATCCTGCGGAACAACATTGGCAAGGACCTGTCCAAGGTGTCGATGCCAGTGCAGCTCAACGAGCCGCTCAACACCCTGCAGCGGCTCTGCGAGGAGCTGGAGTACAGCAGCCTCCTAGACCGGGCCAGCCGCACCGCCGACCCCTGCGAGCGCATGGTACGCCGGCCCCGGCGGCTGCCACCTCCCACGATGCGTCTCCCAGCCCCATCCTCGCCCGGGTGAGGTGGCCGTGGGGTAGCATCTCCGTTGATCCCCTGGTGCTCCGCCCCCTTTAGGTGTACATTGCAGCCTTCGCGGTGTCTGCCTACTCCTCCACATACCACCGGGCGGGCTGCAAGCCCTTCAACCCTGTCCTGGGGGAGACCTATGAGTGTGAGCGCCCTGACCGAGGCTTCCGCTTCATCAGTGAGCAGGTGCAGGCCAGGAAGAAGCGGGCTGGCGGGGGAGCCGTGTGGATGAGGCCAGGGAGGATCCAGGCTTCAGGGGGCCAGGGCAGGGGTGAGAACACCCTGCAGATGGGCAGTCAGGAAAGGAGGTCCCCACTCCTTGAAATACCTGCATCGTGTTCTGGGTCAAGGAAGCTCATAGAAGGTTATTCTTGAGCTCAGTCTTGAAGGGTGGATTGGAGGTGGCCAAGTGTGCAAGGAGGTGGGAGACCAGGCTGTTCCAGGCAGTGTAAAGGGATGGATGGAGCACCTTTGGAAAGAGTTAGAGACCAGGCTGGAAGACAAGGCAGGACCAAACCTTGAGAAGCCCTGTGGGTGAATATAAGGAACAGTTCATTGGTTGGCTTTTAAATCCTGAAGGTCACGGGAAGTCATGGGAGGGTTTTAAGCAGTAGAGCGACATTCTTAGAATTGCACTTTGTAGGGAACACTCAGGCAGTGGTGGGCGCCAGGGGATGGGGAGAGGCAAGGAGAGCCCTGGAGGGGAGTGAGCGAGAAGGGAGAAAGTTGGGGCTTGTGGGAAAGGATAGGATGGTGGAATTTGGGTGGTGGCCAAGGATGACAGGGACAAGAGACCTGGAACTAGCTGGTCTTCTGGTTCACAGGGGAACTGGGGTGGAAGTGAGGGGTGTTGGGGGCCTGGGGTCAGGAGCAGGACCCCACGGTCCTCAGGAGCAGCCTCCAGATAACTTCTTTGCTCCTCAAGGTCTCCCATCACCCCCCCATCTCAGCGTGCCATGCAGAATCTGAGAACTTCATCTTCTGGCAAGGTGAAAGTTGGAGCCGGGAGTGAAGGGCAGATGGGGAGGGGCTGGAACACCCTCTGGTCTTACCTCTGCTGTTGCTTTTCCTTCCCCAACCCAACTCCAGACATGAAGTGGAAGAACAAGTTCTGGGGCAAATCCCTGGAGATTGTGCCTGTTGGGACAGTCAACGTGAGCCTGCCCAGGTGAGTGTTCCTAAGTGCTGGGCAGCCGGGCCCAGCCCACAGGCCATGCTCCGGGCTGGGATGGGGAGGTATCCTGAAGCTGCTCGGGGGGGGGGGCAGTGTCTGGACACTCTACAGCCATGTTTACAGCAGTTGTCAGTAAAGAAAGGGGAAAGTCTTAGAGCTGGAAGGGCTCATCAAGGCCATCTGACCAAGAGGCTTTCACAATTTTTGACCATGACTCACAGTAAGGAATGCATCTGAGACTTGAAGCCAGGGTACTATAACACACACACACACACACACACACACACACACACACACACACATACACACAGAAATCTAAAGTACTTTTAGGACGAGTCACAAACTGTATTTGAAGCACCCGCACCTAGCTCATCTTACAGATGGGGAACTGTAACCAGAGGCCAGTACAAGGGGTGCAGGAGACCCTGGGCTTCAGGGTCAACAGTCCTGGGTGGGAGTCTTAGTTCTGCCACTTAACAGTTATGCAGTAGCAAAAATACTTGAGTCTGCTCGTCTATAAAATAAGAGTAATAAGTAATAGCCAGCAGAAGTGGATGGTAAACAGGCTGTTGTATATGATCAGCCCACCGTGGTCCCCGGCATCCAAGAGTAGGGACACTGTCTATGTTTTCACTCCCATGACTTAGGCATTTAGGAGCTTTCTCAGCAAATGGAGATGTGTTAGTTGAGTACTCTCTGGGAAGGCTGCTCTACTTAATAAATATGTCATCCTTCATGGAAGGGCCACGAGCTGGAACCAGGACGCCGGGGTTCCTTCCCCAGACCCACGTGACCTGCTCGGATGAGAGAGACACTCCCCGGGTCAGGGTAGCACTTGTTCCCCAGGGCCAGCCAGCTGCCCCTCACCCACCCTGCTCTCTCTCTCAGGTTTGGGGACCACTTTGAGTGGAATAAGGTGACGTCCTGCATTCACAACATCCTCAGTGGCCAGCGCTGGATCGAGCACTACGGGGAGGTGCTCATCCGAAACACGCAGGACAGCTCCTGCCACTGCAAGCTCACCTTCTGCAAGGTGGGCAGCCCCCTGCCCCCACTCCCTGCCCCAGCAGCCCCTCCACTAGGAGGGGAGGGGACCGCTTCCTAAGCCCCCTGCCCCACCCCCACGCCAGGCCAAGTACTGGAGCTCCAACGTCCACGAGGTACAGGGGGCTGTGTTCAGCCGGAGTGGCCGTGTCCTCCACCGACTCTTTGGAAAGTGGCATGAGGGGCTGTACCGTGGACCCCCGCCGGGCGGTCAGTGCATCTGGAAGCCCAGTAAGTGGGGTGCTCGGGGCGGGCTGGGCAGGGGTGAGGGCAGCTGCGCACAGTCCACCTGCCCCAGCCCCCTGCCTTCCCCCTAGACTCAATGCCCCCAAACTATGAGCGAAACTTCGGCTTCACTCAGTTTGCCTTGGAGCTGAATGAGCTGACTGCAGAGCTGAAACGGTCCCTGCCTTCCACGGACACGCGGCTCCGGCCAGACCAGAGGTCAGTGCCAGGTGGGAGCCACTCTGGAAGCACCGGGCTTCTCCCAGGGACTGTATCCTTCCTTCTTGGTGTTGCCTCAGGGAGATGGGACCTGTCTGAGGGCAGAACTGGGCAGGGACAGAAGCCTTGGATTGATTTGGGGGCCCCTGAGGGTGGGGCGGTTCCACTGACGGCAGTCTGGGTGCCCAGGTACCTGGAGGAGGGGAACATACAGGCGGCCGAGGCCCAGAAGAGAAGGATCGAGCAGCTTCAGCGAGACAGGCGCAAAGTGATGGAGGAGAACAACATTGTCCACCAGGCGCGCTTCTTCAGGTGCCCCCGTGCCCCCTCGACCACCACCCCTTGCTGCTCCGCCTTTCTCTGAACTCAGGGCCGCCCCCTCCCCACTAGTCCCTTGCTGCTTTGAGTGGGGCCCATGGTGTGAGGCAACGTCTCGGGACCGGCCTCAGTGCTGGACGCTCACCCCTCCCCTTCCCCGGCCCCTTCCTCCCAGGCGGCAGACGGACAGCAGCGGGAAGGAGTGGTGGGTGACTAACAACACGTACTGGCAGCTGCGGGCCGAGCCGGGCTACGGGAACCTGGACGGGGCCGTGCTCTGGTAGCCCAGGCCCCGGGGGCAGGAGGCCTCGGTTCCTCCCTCCTGCCCCCACGGACACATGGACGGGGCCAGGCTCTCCCGCTTGCTGCCCTGGAGACCGAAGGGGCAGCCCTGGCTCTGGCCCTCTCCCCTCTGCCGGCCAGAGGGGCTTCATCTCAGCCCATCTCCCACCCCTTGTTTGGGGTGGGAAGCAGGATTCCCCAGTCTTGTTGCCCCCAGACAACTGGCATGTAAGACCCTCCTTGCTCTGCCATCCGCCTTCCCTTCCTCCTGGGGTTCCTGGGGGAGTCTCCAGGCCCTCAAGATCTTCCCCATTTCAGTGCCTTCCTAGGACACAGGGGACCCCTTGATGCTCCCCAGGCTTCCTCGGCCCAGGACTCTGGCCCCTGCTGTGAGGCTGTGTGGTTGGAGTGAGTGAAGGAGAGGGGATGGCCTTTTCTCCCACCCCTGTCCCTCCCATGCCCCATCTCTAGCATCTTCTCTCCATGCCCTGGCCCAGGGGGGCTCCCTTTGCTTGGCCCTGGCAGTCTCTCCCATCCTCCCGGATCCCCTTCTCCCAAACCACAAAACGCCTGCAGCCGCCAGCTGCTTCGTCCCTGGTCCTCAAGTGGCTTCCTTCAGTCTCAGCTCAGCGGATCCCCCCAGAGCAGGCAGGGCAGGAAGGGTACCTGGCCTCTGACCCACCAGGAGTGAGCGAGCACGTGTGCGTGTCTGTGTAGAAGTGTGTGTGTCTGTGTGCCTGTGTACTGCTTGCGGGCGAGCAGGATTCCTCATGTAGGCCGGACGTCCTGCTCCCGTTGCTGCTCATCTTACCAGTCTGCCTCTGATAAAGGTGAATTGCTATGACATTCCAAGCTCCAATAAAGACTGTCTCAAACTCTGGCCTGTGACCATTCCTTTAAAAACACGTGTGCTCAAGCTCAGGCTTTTCTCGAGGCTCAGCTGGTAAAAAACCTGCCTGCTAATGCAGGATGCACAAGAGACTCAGGTTCAATCCCTCGGTTGGGAAGATCCTCTGGAGAAGGAAATGGCAACCCACTCCAGTATTCTTGCCTGGAGAATTCCATGGACGGAGGAGCCTGGAGCTATAGTCCATAGGGTCACAAAGAGTCGGACACGACTTCACTTTCTTTCACTTTCAGAGCCTCCAGTCACTTCCATTTTAATGCTGGCTTTCGGCCGATATTTTAAAAGAGAAATTTCAAATATATCATTGCTTCTGAGTTTCTCAGGGAAAACCCAGACTCTTCAACCAGGCAGAAACCTGTGTGGTCCCTGTCCCCCACCCCCAGCATCCTTGGTCAGGTCTGTGCTCACCCTCTCACTCCCTTGGTGACTTTTCAAGGAAAGGAGCGGGGAGGGGAGGGACGGGAGAACAGGGCAAGCTGCATTTCTCCACACCACCCCCCACCACCTCCCAGGTCCAAACCCTAGCCCTGTTACTCCAGAGTTGTTCTGACCTTGACCAAGTGCTTCACCTTTCTGTTCAGAGACTCTGTTCCCTCATTTGGCTTCCTTTATGTCTTAGAGGAGAACGTATGTCCAGGCTCCTGATTTCATTAGTGGTCTCCTAGCCCCTCAGCCCACCCCACTGTCCCCACAGGCTCTGCTCTGGTGTAAGGGGTGTCCCAAGAGGAGGTCATGCTTTCCCAGGAGAACAGCAAGAACAGAGGGGTCCCCTGAGCTAAAACAGCCCCTCCAGGGCTAGTCCCTTTCTTCTTCCCACGCCTCCAGCCCCACCCCCACCCCGCCCACCGCCACCCCTGGGAGGGGTGTGGTCCACATTTCCACAGTTTATTTACAGAAGGTGCTAAAAGGAACAGGTTTGTCCTGACACCATGCACCAGAAATAACCTCAATCCATTCCAGAAAAAGCCAAAGCCTGCACACATTCAGGATCTTTTTAAAACAAGATGTGCTGTCTTCCTCCCCGCCCTTCCTACCCAGAGTCACACACAGCCTGACCGACCAGCCTATGTTCAACTCCCACGTGTTTTAAGAACTAGGGTTTCAAACAGACCAAATTTCAAAGGTATTTTTCTAATGGAGACAGGAGACTAGGTGCAACTCCTCTGCCCACAGGAACCAGGTCATCTGTGGCTTTTGCCATGGAGACCAGTATCCTCTCTCCTCCCCAGTGCCAGCTCAACGGTGGGAGGGAAGGTACTCAGGCTGGTTTTGCTCCTGCTGTGGCATTCCAGCTGGAGGACCCATGTCTCTCAGAAGCCCTCCCCACCCAGCCAGGGTCTGGTACTCGGCTGCTGATGGGGGCGCTTGGGCCGGGCTGAGGGGAGCCCAGATTTCTGACTGCAGGCTGCGCTCAGTGGACAGTGTGAAGGGGAGGAAGTGACTGTGGGTACAGAGGGTGGTGGCCACCTCCCGGGCACCAGGAAGACAGGCCTGGAGGGTGCTCGAGTCTGCTCTGAGGAAGGCAGGCCAGGCCCCCTTCTCAAGCCCTCTCCATCCAGTCTGAGGATGGAGGCACAGGAGGACTGCTCCCTGTGGGCCTCAGGGCAGCCCAGCCCAGACCCCGGGCCTTGTTCAGAGGATGCGGCAGTCCCAGGCAGAGGGGAGGATGTGGGCTCAACGGCCCGTATTTTGACTCAGCTTGGGAAAGAGGCAAGGTGGGACACACCAGTTTGTAAAGCCAGGGGCCTGTTTCCCTGGATGAGCAAAGATCAGAGCTTGCACAGCAGAAGAAAACCAGAGCCCAAGGATGGTGGCAGAGGGTGAGGGAGGCAGGCAAGAACCATTGGTCTTCAGCTCACCTGCCGTGGACCCTCCAACCCCAAATCGCTCCACCTAGAGAGATTAAAGTTATCTTTTAAAACTGAATGACTGAAGAAGCCACCCACGCGCCCACCCAGAAGAGTGAATAAGACATGTCCAGTGGAAAGTGTGTTTCGGACCAGAGGACTGATGTGAATTGATTCGCACCCATTCTCTATTTGTTGAAGTTGGTAGCATTTAAGTACAAACTCATGTCCCCAGCATTTTGTTTGTTTTTTTAGTTGACATTTTGCAGTTTTTTTAATGTGAAACTTTAACTGCTGTCAAAACTTGAGTTGAAATCAAGTTATCAATTATCTTGGTTTTTATAGATATAGATGAAATTTGTTACTAAAAGTTGCAAATCAGTGGTTTAATCTTAAAAAAAAAAAAAAAAACCGTAACGACTGAGTTGCTGTTGGGGATACCCAGGTAGCAAGGGGCAAAAAAAGGCCAGAAACACTTAAAACTTGCCGCCTCCCCCATTCCCTGGATCTTCTGAATAAAGGGGGGTTTGGCGTGTGTGTGTGTGTGTGTGTGTGTGTGTGTGTGTGTTTGTAGTGAACCGCAGAGGGGAGGGAGTACTGAACCAGGGTTAGGCCGGGAGCCTGTGTCAAAGGTAAACATAATCGAACTTTAAAGTGGTGAAAACAGATTTTCCTCACTGACTACCGACAGGAGGGGAAAGAGCTGAGCCCCATTCTGATCTGTGCAGAGGACCCTGGGCGGTTAAGGGTAGCATGAAGGAGTGGGGAAGGGCAGTGGGGTCTCAAGCAGCTTCGGAGAAGAGAAAACTACAGTGTTAGGAGTGTCAGTGTGATGAGGCCAGGGTGCCCATGAGTGGCAATTATCTCAGGATTCTGTCCTCTGAGAGAGACCAGGAGACATGGCCTCTATCTTTCCTGATGAGTGACTTCAAGAAGTGGCATTCAGGTTTTTGTGAAAAACACTCTTGTTGGAGGAGGAAAGACAAAGGAAGGAATCACAATGACAAGCCCTGTTTAGTAAATACTCTAAGAAAGGGAGGTCAGGGGCTGGGTCAGGGTTGGGTCAGTGAATTCTGCTGGCAGCATTGAGCTTTCCCAGGCAGGCATCCTGAGGGGGACTGGGGTCAGCCTAGGGACGAAGGGCTGGGTTTGATCATCTCCTAGTGCAGGTGTTCGGGTGGAGTCGTTATGTGCTGATCTGTAGGTCTCAGGGGGCACTTCACATTCCCTTCTGGAGAACAGAGTGCGGATCTGATCCCCTCAAGCTGGAGGCACCCCCTCCTTGCTCCCCGACACCATGCGGCCCACGTGGCCATGAGGGGCTTTCCCACCCGCTCCACGGCTGGGAGAAGGAGCGCCACGTCGGGCGGTGGTGGGGATGCCCTCAGGGTCTGACCGACGCCCACTCAGGATGCGAAGGTCCTGGTGCCTGACTCTAAGTCCGCTGGTTTCAGTCTGTCCCCAAAAGGGTACACAGCTCTCCTGTCCTCGGTGCTCTCATTCTAGTCTCGTTCTCCACAAGCATCTTAAAGATCCTGGGTCACATTTCCTGGGATCCTTTTTAGGGAAAGTTCAGGGGGCCCCATGTGGCTGGTCATTAGTTTAATGATACCCCCTTCCTGGAAAGGACCTGCTGATCAACTGACTTTCCCCTTCAGAGGCCCTCCGGTTCCAGCATGTGCAGAGGAGGAGATGGGGCTTAGCGCTCTCCCCTCTGGGGCTGACTCTGTGCCCCTTAGGTGGTCAGGGAGGGCAGAGGGACTTTACAGGGATCCTCACAGGCTGGCCTGAGCTGAGTCTTGCTTACCTCTTCCTCACTCAGACTCTTCACTTGGCCAATTGACCTAAAAGTTCAGGGACTGATCCACCCTGCTTCTTGCCATTCTCCCCTCACCTGCTCCCTCAGAGCCCATGTAGAGAGGGGTTATTGAGCACTCTCAAGATCCCCACTACAACAGGGTCAGCTTGGCATGGGGCTCTGGGCAGGGTGCCCCTGGGGGCTGAGAGAATCTTGGTGGTGAAATTTGGAGTTAATGAGACTATCCATGCCTCATGAACATATGCCATCATGTAGTACAAAATCTTCAGGTTGCTGGAAGATGCTTTTGGGACCTAACGTATTTGGAAGGATGCTTTCCTATGGATAAATCTAGATTGTTGGCACTATGCCCCATGATGCCAGGATGCTGGGTCTTGCTGGTTCCTAATAGGAGAGGCCTCTCAGGGTGATGGGTGGGTTGGACTATGGCAGAGGCCGTAGGTGGAAGAAGAAATTGGAAGGATCTGGACAGGAGCCAGAAGGAGAGAGAATGCAAAGAGCTGGCCTCAGAGTCCCTGTATCCAGGATGGAGGCAGTGAGATTCTTCAAGCATCCTCTAGAGGGCGTCTGGGTGTCTTGAAAGGACCGATTCAGGCACATCCTGAGTAGCTGGCTGCACCCAGGATGCACGCAGGGTGCTTGAGATTCTTCAAGCATCCTCTAGAGGGCGCCTGGGTGTCTTGAAAGGACCGATCGATTCAGGCACATCCTGAGTAGCTGGCTGCACCCACTGTTGGCTCAGAGCATCAGACCCCTACGATTTTCAGCAGCTGGTGCCTAGCTCACAGCACAGACACCATTTATCAGCAGTGCCCACAACCCCTGTCCACCTTCACTGTTTTTTCTTTTTTAATATTTATTTGGCTGCGCTGGGTCTTAGTTATTGCATGCGAACTCTTAGTTGTGGCATATGGGATCTAGTTCCCTGACCAGGGATCAAACCCCTGCATTAGGAGCACAGTCTTAGCCACTGGACCACCAGGGAAGTCCCCACCTTTATTTTTCAGAAAACACTCACTGGGCCAGGAAACCCCCTTTCCTGGGAAACCCAAGTGTCCCCAGCCACACCCAGAAACTGCCCTGCAGGTCTGGGGGCATGTGGCCAAACCCCGCCTGCTGGTGCCACCTCACAGTCAGACAACTGCCCCAGGGGCTGTTTTACAACCCCCCCCACGCAGAGCCCTCATAAGAGAATTTGCTCCTAAGTTTCCACTAAGTTTTTATTAACACCTTTCCTGCTTCTGTAGCCCTTAGATCCATCTCTCACTGGGGCAGGAAACTCTGAATTAGTCTTGTCCCCTAACTTTGAACTTCCAAAGAGAAAGGCAGGTAGAAGGCAGACTAGGAAGAGGGCCACCATTCAGTCCAGACAAGAGGTGCCCCTGCCAGCGCCCTCAGCTTTGAAAGGTCTGGTCCTGGCTTTCCTCTGACAGTGCCCCTCCCATGGGGAAAGGGATCTGTAAGGTGGACGGAGTTCCTGACCAACTGGCTTCTAAACCACAGCGCAGGGATCTTTCCCAGGCGCACCGTGTCCAGGGTCAACTGCCTGCCAGCATGAGCAGTTCCACCCCATGACAGAAATGGGGTCTGCCACTGGCCTAGTGCCAGGTCTCCCCTCACTGGTGACGAACTTGGAGGAGTCTGGAAATTCTAAATTGGAACCTGACCTTTCAGGTCATAATGAAGTTACATTTTGTCAAGTTTGGACAATAGAACATATTTTATTTGTTAGCTTGGTTTATAGTATTTAATACATGAGGGGCTTCCCACGTGGTGCTAGTGGTAAAGAACGCACCAGCCAATGCAGGAGATGCGGGTTCGATCCCTGGGTTGGGAAGATCCCCTGGAGGAGGGCATGGCAATACACTCCAGTATTCTTGCCTGGAGAATCCCATGGACAGAGGACCCCTGGTGGGCTACAGCCCATAGGGTCACAGAGTCAGACATGACTGAAGCGACTTAGTACACACGCATATAGGCCCGCGTTTGTACTCCCGTCCTGGGCCTGGGAAGACTCTCTGTGTTGTGCTTCTCAAGGCTGTATGCATCGTGTGTGTCGGGGGGCGGTGTGGGGTGTCAAGGGGTGTCATTGTGCCTCCTGGGAAGGATGAGATTGGGGATGAGCAGGAAGCTAGGCCAGTGCCAGTTAACAGAGAAGTCTTGGCTGCTGTGGGAAGTCCTCTGGCCTAGGACCCTGGAAGGAGCTCGAGAAGTGGGAGGTGGGGACTCTTCCCCACCTCTACCAGCAGTACTAGCAAGAGAGGCCCAGGGCAGCCTCTCTCCTCCAAGCTAGGTCATCAGAAACCCGCACACTCCCCTTCCACCACCTTCAAGGCATAGAGGGCAGGTGAGAACCCTGGACTTAGAACCAGGAGGTCTGAGTTCTGGCTCTGGCTCTACCATTTCTGCCCTTCTCCAATTCTCTTTCTGTAGAGTGGGTATCGGAGATTCCCTGGTGGCTCAGTCGGTAAAGCATCTGCCCACAATGCAGGAAACCTGGGTTTGACCCCTGGCTTGGGAAGATCCCCCTGGAGAAGGAAATGGCAACCCACTCCAATATCCTTGCCTGGGAAATCCCATGGACAGAGGAGCCTGGCAAGCTACAGTCAATGGGGCCTCAAGAGTCAGACAGGACTTAACAACTAAACCACCACCAGGGTGGGTATAATGATAATGGGCCAGTTTATCTCCTTTTCAAAAGAGATTGTGGGACCCAGCGTTCTTTAAGCAGTGGGACTCGGAACAAGGGTGGCTTCGGGTGACCTTGACCGGAGTCACCACTAGCTCTGCTACCTTCCAAGGCAGCACGAGACCTCCTGAGAGAGAAGGAAGCAGAGGTCAAGTGTGGGCACGCAGACACCAGTTGATGCCTTAAGTTTCCCAACACTTTTGCCAAGAAAAGAAGGATACAAAGCATCTTCCCCCAAAGATGTGAGGTTCAAGCATTGGTGGAGGGCGAAGGGCAACACCCCCCACTTTGTGGGCCCCTCACCATCAGTCCCTGAGACAGAACACAGCACCCCTGTGTCTGTTAGCCTGACCCCCTCCCCCATTAAGGAGCCTCAGGCTGTGAGGAGCCCCTGACCCACCTACATCAAACACTCCAGCTAAAGTGGTCAGAAAGTCCTGAAAGGGCAACACGTCCTAGGCTGAAGATGAAGGTTAAGGGGACAGAAATGGGCACCTGCCCCAGGCATCACCTTCACTTTAACCTTCATCTTCACCTGTGGCACCGATACAGGGTGGCCGGGGTGGGAGGTGGACCCGGCCTGTGTGGACACCCAGATTCGCAGTAGCCCTGGGGGCCAGAGCCGTGCAGCCCGGGTGCATTTGGCCCCGTGGCCGCGGGGTGGAGCCCGAGGACCGCAGACGCCCGATCTAGGGCGCCAGCCAGGCGGGAGGGAGCGGCGCGCCGAGTCCTCAGTCGCCTCTGCGTTTCCCCCGGGGCTGCGGGGCTCCGGGTGCGGGGGAGACCCGAGGACCGCAGAACGGCGGGAGTCTCCGCGCTCTTCCTCCGCGCAGACGATCGCGGGTCCCCTGGTCCAACAGGTTCACCGGGCGCTGCGGGACACGGGACCGCGCCTCCGTCTGCAGCGCTCCGGCTGCAGAAAGGGCAAGGGGCCTGGGGACCCAGTTCTGGACAGTCTCCCCGACAGCCTGGACCACTCATCCTCTCCATCTCATAGGTATGAAATGTGTCCCTTGGATAACCATCTGGAAAAGGAAGTCCTGACCGAGGGGAGGACAGAAAAGGAGCTGCGTGGGCTGGAAGAGCCCGCAAGGGGTGAGGACAAGAGGCATGCAGGCGGAGATGCCTGAAGGCAGGATAACTTAGAGACCCCTGTCAGAAGAGGAGGTAGTGACCAAGTTCCCTTTCTAGACTGTTGGGTTTTCCTTGGTTTTTTGTTGGTTGGTTGGTTTTTTACCCCTATCCGCCCGTTAAAAATAACGCATGTTCATCCTTGGACAGTTAGAAAATACAAAAAAGATATGTCTCCCAAAGCAAAGGAAACAAATCAAAAATAAACAAATGGGACCTAATTAAACCTAAAAGCTTTTGCATAGCAAAGGAACCCATCCTCAAAAGGAAAGACAAATGACTGAATGGAAGAAAATATTTATAAATGAAATGACTGATAAGGAGTTAATATCCAAAATATATAAAACAGCTCATACAGCTCAATTTCAAAACCAAATAAACAGATTTTAAAATAGGTAGAAAAAGATTAAAAAATTGGCAGAAGATGTGAATAGACATTTTTTTCTGAAGAAGACATACAGATGACCAATATACACATGAAAAGATGCTCAGCATGACAACTCAGCAGGGAAATGCAGATCAAAACCACAGTGAGATGTCACCTCACACCTGTCAGAAAGGCTATCACCGAAAAGACCACAAAGAAATGTCGGTGAGCATGTTTCCACGGTGGCTGCACCAATTTACACTCTCACAAACAGTGTTCAAGGTTTCCCTCTTCTCCCCAACACTTGCAGTTTTATGATAGCCATTTTAATGGGTGTGAGGTTAGCAAATAGTAATATTTTTGAAGGGGGTTAATTTTGCACACCGTGATTTCACAGGATTTTGAAGAGGTCAGTTTTTGCCTGAAATATGATGTAAACATTACATGGAAGGAAAATGTTTTCAGACACTAGAAAATCATATTTTCAACATCAAAAGGAAACTACTTTCTTGCGTATTTTTACATATGATAAAAATATCAGGTGGAGGAGAGGTGGAAGCCTTAAGCATCTTATCTCTAAGCCTAGACTCAGTACAAATGCTTTGGCTCCCAACTTGGGCAAAATCCAGAACCAGAAGAGTCAATGGGTTCCTCATTCAGAACACTGATGATTTAGGATAATGTTGCAAAAACCCGAGGGGTGAAACGAGGAGGGAAAAAAAAAAATTTTTTTTTTCAGGAGAAGGGGAGGCAGCAGAGCACTTGAGATGACTCTGATCTGTCCAGGGTGCTGACAACTCACAAGCCATGCTACCGAACAGGTTGGAAAGATTTGATGCTAATTATGAAATTAGCTCCAGTGGCTTTATGGCTCCCAGTCTCAAGAAGGGTCCAAACTCCTCCCTCACCCTGGTGAAAATAAAGTTGAAGACATAATGTCTTAGACAAAATAGACTAGAATCCCAAGGAACTTCTAAAAGAGAAAGCTCAAAAAGAAGTACAACTACATAATACTTTGTTTAAGAATATATGAACATTGGATTAAAAGTTTTTAAGCAAAAAAGTAAAGTCACAACTCAGGATAATGGTAAACTCTGGGGGAGACTCAGGCATATGGGTAGGGAAGGACACAGATAGATGCAAAGTTATTGGTATTGTTTTGGTTCTTAATTGAGTGTTTGATTCATAGGCATTTATTTTAATATTATACTTTAAGTCCAAGGCATATGCCACATGCATTTTTTTTACATGAACCAAAAATGCAATATAAAAGATATGAAGATTAAGAATATTCCTTAAAAGAATCTTGAAAAACAATTAAGCCTAGGGATGTATTTACCTGGTACTGAAATAAATGAAAGCTTTTATTTTTTCATTTCTAACACTGTTTTTTACTATCAAAAACATTTCAATTGCTAATTTTACACTTTTATATTGGAAGTGTCATTATATAAAATTATCATAGACTAGAATAGAACTATTTCTTTGTCATTCTCATTTTATGAAACTTTTTGATCCAAACTGCTCCCTTGGTATCATTGTACTTAATTTCACTACTGGGACTGTTTGAGCACTTCTATCCGAGCTACTTGAGGAGAAGCAATGTTTGTATCATGTATGATGTTGCCCCTGGAAATGTTATCCCAAGATACCCACTCACCATTCGTGATCTTTACAATATAACCATGTATTGTATAAATGTTTAATTTTTATTACAAAAGCATTATAAAACAATATAGAAGGAACATACAATGAACCCCCATATTCTCATCCTTCAGAACTAGCAATTATCAAACTTTTCCCACACTTGTGTAATCTATCCTTCCTATTATTGTTTTAAACTCCAGACGTCACATCTTTTCAATTCTATAAATTTCAGTCTGTATCTTTAATGTATGGATTGTTGTTTAGTCGCTAAGTCATATCCGACTCTTTGCAACCCCATGGACTGTAGCCCTCCAGATTCCTCTGTCCATGGGATTTCCCAACCAGAATATTGAAGCGGGTTGCCATTTTCTTCTCCAGGAGATCTTTCCAATCCAGGGATCAAACCTGAGTCTCCTACATTGGCAAGCAGATTCTTTACCACTGAGCCACTAGGGAAGCCCTTAATGTATGGATGTTTTCTTCAAAACCCCAGTGCCATTATCATGCCTTAAAAAAATAATACTTCTTTGGTGTCATGTAACATCTAGCCCATTTTCAAATTTTCCAAGGGTTCCAAAATTTTTTTACAGTTGGGTCGTTTGCATCTAGATTCAGTAAGGTCCACACACTGTACTTGATGTCTCTTATTATCTTTCCATCTAGAGTAGTACACCCTGTCCTCACCCTTCTACTATTAATACTATGTTGTTGAAGAAAACAGGCCAGTTATTCCAGATTTCTCTGTGCCTTTGGGATGGCATTTAACTTTTCCCTTATCCTCTGCGTTTTCTGTGAACACAAAGTTAGGTCTAAAGGCTTGATTCAATTCAGGTCCAACTTTTACTCTTGGGTAAGAACATTTCCGAGGTGGTGCTACGTCCTGCACATCGCATATCCCCAGAAGGCTCATAATGTCAGGTTGTTCCATTCTTTGTGGTGCCAATATTGACCTGTGGCTTCAGGAGGTAACAGCTTGAAGCCTTCACTGTAAAGCGGCTCATCAGCCTTTCATATGAAAAGTGCTTTATGTGTCTTATGGGGACATGTCATGTGAACGACTTAGTACCACCTTTGAAATGTTCTTATCCAGGAGAAAAGTTGAACTTGAATCGAATCAAGCCTTTAGACCTAACTTTAAGTTCACAGAAAACAGAGGATAAAGGAAAAGTTAAATGCCATTCCAAAAGCACAGAGAAATCTGGAATATGGGATATTCTACAAGGTAACTGGCCTGGTTTCTTCAACAATAATATTTTAATAGCAGAAGGGTAAGGACAGGGTGGATGGACTACTCTAGATGGAAAGAAACTTCATCAAATTAACCCGATCCTCTTAATATATGGCTTCCCTGGTGGCTCAGACAGTAAAGAATCTGCCTACAATGCAGGACACCTGGCTTCGATCCCTGGATGGGGAAGATCCCCTCGAGAAGGGAATGGCAACCCATTCCAGTATTTTGCCTGGAGAATTCCATAGACAGAGGAGCCTGGCAACCTGCAGATCATAGGGTTCGCAAAGAGTCGAACACAGCTGAGTGACTAACACTTAATATATAGAAAAAATGCAGAAAGGAGAAAATAATCACTCATGTTCCTGCCTTTGAAGGCAATGATAAATGCTACTTTTTTAGATCATTTCTTTCCATGTTATGCATTCATTTTTCCTTGCTGTGGTCATATTAATGTACATTTTTATAATACCACTAAAGAATTTACGACTCTTTGTGACCCCATGGACTGAAGCCTACCGGGCTCCTCTGTCCATGGGATTTTCCAGGCAAGAGTACTGGAGTGGGTTGCCATTTCCTTCTCCAGAGGATCTTCTCAACCCAGGGCTCGAACCCGGGTCTCCCGCAGTGTAGGCAGACACTTTACCGTCTGAGCCACAAGGGAAGCCCTAAAGAATTTACAGGTGTTATTAAAACTTTATACACATCAATTTAGTTGCAGCAATGGACTAATTGTTTGACCGTTACTAAAACTTCTGAGCCTGTGTAGCGTAGGGCTGGCAGTCACTGGGAAAGAGGCTTGATGTCCTCCTAGGCGGGTGGGCTGGGCAGTGACATGTAGAGCTCTGCTATGTCGGGGAGCAGACTCCAGGGCCCTCACTCGGGTTTAGAAGCTTCCCTGTCTGCTTTCACCCACTCAGAGAGAGAAGTGCCTCTGATTTTGGCATTCTAATTTTAAAGTCATATCTCATATAGTAAAAGCACAAATAAGAAGTGGGTATTTGTTACAGATTTGGTTTTGATGGCAAAAACCTTACTATCCCACATGGGCCCAAATGGATTAATCGAGGAAAATAGAAATTGAAAGGCTGCTTTTCATATGTGTATGAAATGGCTTTCAGTAAAGACAACAGATTGTACACGTGCGCATGATGTTTCTCTCTGCCAAATCACCACTAAATAAATCAAATTGAATCATTTGGGCAATATTTATTAATAATTGAAGTATAGTCATACAGTAAAATTCACCCTTTTAGAAGTACAGTTTCATTAAAAAATTTTTTCTATGCATTTTTACTTCCTCTATGCATTTTCAACAAATGCATATTGTTACCCGCACACTGAGTTTCTCTTGTGCCCTTGCGTCGTCAGCTGCTTCCCCTACCCTATTCCGGGCAACCTCAGATCTGTTTCCTGTCATATAGTTTTGCCTGTTCCAACACGTCATATAAACAGAATGATAGTATAATATATATAGCCTTTTGAATTGGCTTCTTCCACTTACCATAATGCATCTGAGATTCATGTGGTTGGGTGTATCAATAGTTCATTTCTTTCTATCGCTGAGTAGTTTTCCATTGTATGGATGTATCATAGTTTATCCATTCACCAGGTGAAGGATATTTGGATTATTTCCAGTTCTTGGCAATTATGAATAAAGTCACTATAAATGTCCCTGTACAGATTTTTGTGTAAACTTAAGTTTTCTCTTCCCTTGGATAGATATGAAGGGGTAGAACTGCTGAGTCATATCTTTAACTTTATTAGAGACTGCAAACTGTTTCCCCAAGTGGCTGTACCATTTTGCATACCCACTCAGAATGGACGAGATCACTACTTGCTCCACATTCTCAACACCACTTGGATTATTAGGAATTTTAAATTTTATTTTTAATTTGTTTGTTTTTAGCTATTTTATTTATTTTTGGCCTAGCTGCATGGCTCATAAGGATTTCAGTTTGCCAACCAGGGATTGAACCTGGGTCACAGCAGTGAACGTGCTGAGTCCTAACCACCAGACCTCCAGGGATTTCCCATTTTTGAGCTATTTTAATAGATGTGTAGTGTTATCTCATTGTGGTTTTAATTTGCATTTCTCTAAAGAGTAGTGATCTTAGCATCTTTCATGTGCTTGTCATTAATATATTTCCTTTATTGAAGCATCTCGTTGAATCTTTTGCCCCTTTATCACTGGGCTGTTTTTTTATTATTGCATTCTAAGAGCTCTTTATATATTTAGGGTCAAGTCCTTCATCAGATATTTATCTTGCAGATATTTTCTCTAAGTCTGTAGCTTGTCTTCTTATTCTCTTAATGGTATTATTTGAAGAGCATAAGTACTTAATTTTATCTATTTTATTTATTTATATATTGACTTTTGACTGTACTGGGTCTTCCTTGCTTTTTTCTCAGGCTTTCGCTAGTTAAGGGAAGTGGGGGCTGCTCTTTATTGCGGTGCATGGGCTTCTCATTGCGGTGACTTCTCCTGTGTGAAGCATGGGCTCTGGGTGCTCTCAGTGGTTGCAGCATGCAGGCCTGGGAGTCGCAGCTGGTGGGCCCTAGAGCACTGGCTTAGCTGTGGTGCAGTGCACAGGCTTAGCTGCTCTATGGCATGTGGAGTGTTCCCGGACCAGAGATCAAACCTGCGTCCCCTGCAGTGCCAGGCAAATTCTTATCTACTGCGTCACCAGAGAAGTCCAATTTTATCAGTTTTTTTCTTTCTTTCTTTTTTTTTTTTTGCTTTTGGTATAGTATTTAGCAGATTTTTGCCTAACTTAATGTTAAAAAATAATTTTTCCTACATTTTCTAGAAGTTTTACAGTTTTCTATTGAGGTCTGTGATCTATATTGAGCTATTAAAGTAAATTCTGTTTTAGAGTGATTAAAAATAAGGAAAAATAACCCTATTGTTACTTTAGTTTTTACCATTTTTACCACTCTCCATTTCTTTAGTGGAGCAAAACTTCAGTCTGCTTATCACATTCATGGGTTATTTTTAACAGCTATTTATAGACATTAAAAGAAAAACATAGCAATTGAGATAGGAGACAGTATCAACAAAATTTTGGCAACGGGAAGAAATGGTGAGTGGTAATGACCATACAGCTAGCAGTGGGAAAAGCCCAGTAAGGAATCTGATTTCTATATAATTTCCCAAAGGCTCTGGCATAGAAGGTACCAGACACTTTTGGAAGTGGGGCAGAAGGTGAGATTCAAAAAAGGAAAAGGAAGATTGTTTAAAACCCTGTTTAAGAAACATCTGCATCCTCTGATTTTCTTCATACTCAACACAGCTGAACAACTTCCCCTTCCAATTCCCAAAAGAAAAATGGAGTTTTATTGTGTGGAGAGATTAAAATAAATAGTTTCTGCCCTGTGAGGTCCCAAGATGTAGCTGAGAATGGAATTACTATTCAGGAAACAAGAGGATAAGTGATATGATAAATTTTGAGACCCTGTCCCTGGACCTCTTCTTCTACTCAGCACCCAGACACTGGCCTCAAGGTTTAAACTTTATAGGCAAGGGGTCCAAGGGACCTTCTTAGAGAATCTGACGAGCTTATGAGGAAAGATTCAAAAGGTCCAGCCAGATCACTACACGAGCCCACAGTAGATGAAGCTCAGCTACTCCACTAACTCAGCTGCTCCAATAAGTTCTTTGTGTCCTATTCTCATACATAAGCAGACAAAAGGGTCACTTGCTCTTGGAAAAGTCTGGTGACAAAGCTTTCCCAGGTGTGAATTTCGACCAGAAGAGGTCGAAATGAACCCGGGCCCAGAGGTGCCATGAACCCAGGCCCACGGCAGTGAAAGTGAGGAGTCCTAACCACTGGACCATCAGGGAATTCCCAGAAGAGATTTCTTCAAAGAAGATAAAGTTGGTTAAAAAATCAGGGCTTCCCGGTGGCTCAGTAAAGAATCCACCTGCCAGTGCAGGAGACACATGTCCGATCTCTCATCTGGAAAGATCCCACATGTCTCGGAACAACTAAGCCTGTGTGTCAGAACTACTGGGCCTGAGTGCCCTAGAGCCTGTTCTCCTCATCAAGAGAAGCCTCCACAATGAGAGCCCACCCACTGTAACTAGAGAATAGCCCCCGCTCACCAAACTAGAGAAAAGTCCATGTAGCAAAAAATATAAACTGACTAAAAAATCTAAAACAGATTCACATGAAACCACATGATCTCAAAATTTCCAAATACCAGGAAAAGATCCTACAAGTTTCCTGAGAAAGAAAAAAATTTTTTACCATATGAAATGTAAACCAAAAAAGCTTTAAACCCCAAAGATAACACCGGAAGCCAGAAGAAAATGAACCATTACTTCTCTGAGGGTAAGTTAATTCTTAGAATTTTGTACCCACAAAAACTACCAATTTAACATGAATTGAAACCAAGAATTCAAGATGTACAAATTCTGAAAATACAAGCCATGTCCTCCTTCTCAGGAAGTTACTAAAGGATATATTCTACCAAAATGAGAGTGGAAGTCAAGAAAGGGAAAATGGGCATCAGGAACTCAACCCAAGGGAGAAGCAGAAGAATGACTTCGGAGAGTGGCCAGCCCAGACGAGCAGAAGGAAATATTCTGCTCAGGAAAGATTCTTCCATAAGATCAAATTACCCGATACAACTGAAAATACTGAGAAACAATTCAGACAACTGGCAAAAGGTTTGGGGTTGAAGTAGTGATATATTTCTAGAAAATTAAGCAAACAAAAACAATGACTGACTTTGGAGGGCAAAAAAAGTTGCTCAGAAAAGGAAAAGTACTCACAGGACTTCTGTGAGTTTCCGCTGTAAATAGGGCTTTACATGGTCCCGGTGATGTGAACATGGACGACTGATCTAGTCAATCAGGTTTCAGCCACATTATGATATAATTATGTGGAGAAGTGAGGATGTATGAGTAGGGTTGGAGGTGAGGAAGGTAAATCCTTATTTTCCATCCTGGGAAGTAAATAGATAATGTATCAAAATTGAAAAACAAATTAGTAGCTATATGAATATGTTATTTTGAGTTAAGAGAGTTAAGGGAGTTGCCTCCAAGGAAAAAAGAATAGGGAATGTGAGAGGCTAAAGCTTTTCGTAACAAATCTTCCAGAACAATTTAGTTCCTTAAACTACTGTATGATAAAAAGATAGAAAAGCTAGATTATAAAATTAAACAATGAATAAGATTTGTTTGTTGACCAGGAAACACTTCTATTATTTACTCTTGAATAAGATAAGCAAATTTCAGAGTAATGTAAATAATATGATCCATTTTTTTAATGAAAAGAAAAAAATCATCAATGTGTATATATATTTAATTGTTTATATAAGCATAAAATGGCTCAGACGGTAAAGAATCTGCCTGCAATGTAGGAGACCTGGGTTTGATTCTTGGGTCTGGAGGATCCCCTGGAGAAGGGAATGGCTACCCACTCCGGTATTCTTGCCTGGAGAATTCCATGGACAGAGGAGCCTGGTGGGCTACAATCTATGAGGTCCCAGAGAGTAGACTGAGAGTTAGACTGAGTGAACTAACACTTTCATTTTCACATGAGCATAAAGAATGGTGTGTAGGAATACACATTAAACTCTAAACAGTAGTTATGTCAGAGGGATGGAATAGGGTGGGGAGAGAGAGAAATGATATCATGGTCTTTATACCTTTTGCATTGTTTGAATTGTTATTATGAACATAAATTATTTTGTAATAAAACAAGAATGGCCTCTTCTTTGCAACACGACAATGTGATTCTAAATGCTGTTGATTTTCTAGATGTCTGAAAGAATAAACATGAGACCATTTAAGAAAAAAATTTTGAGAAATAGATGTTAAAATTAAGTAATTTTCATCAGATATTAAAATACTTTCTAAATTAATTAGGTCAAATGTGTTTTTTACTAATCATCAAATGGATTATGAAAAATAACACAGAGCAGAGGAGACAGGAGCACGTGTAAGAATTTAGCCTGTACTAAAGGCAGCATCATAAGTCAATGGGAAAGAAAGAAGAGTTTGACAAACAATACTACAATAGTTTATAAACCATTTTGGTCAAAAATAAAGTCAGATTTTTACCAAACACGATACACTAAGATAAACTGCAAATATGTTGTCAATACAACAAATAAAATTAACATATTTAGGTTTATATATCTGTCTTTAAAGCGATTTAGACAAAGATTTGCTTTTTTTTTGTTACAGAAGCGATGCTTTCTTGATGTAGAATATATTGAAACACTACAGGCATACAAAATAAAATGTATAAGTGACTCTTCCTCCTATCCCCACTTTTCAAGGTCATCAGTCTTATCATTTTGTAGTAAACGTGTTCAAGGTTTATTTTTTAAATTTTTGTTGAGATAATCATAGGTTCATTTTACAGTTAAAAGAAATAATGGAGAGATCTGATATTTGGTCCAGTCTCCCCCACTGGTAACATTTTGCAAAACTGTACTGTTATAGTATTACAACCAAGATGTTAATATTGATACCATCCATGCAATTTTTTCAGAATCCTTTAGTTTTACTTGTTCTCATCGTGTGTGTGTGTGTGTGTGTGTGTTTAGTTCTGTACCATTTTACAACCTGTGCAGGATTGTGTATTCAACAGTACAGTCAAGATGCTGAAGAGTCCCAATATTGCAGTGATCCTCTCCTGCCACCCTTTTATAACCACATCTCCCTCCCTCCATCCCTTCTCCCCACCATCCCTAACCCCCTGGCAAACAACAATCTGACTGCCATTTCCAAATGTTTGTCATTTTAAAATATTTTATAATTGGAATAATACAATATACAACCACTTGAGAAGAGCTCTTTTTTTTTTTTTTTTAATTCACTGGAGATTCATCCAAGTTGTTGGTGGCAATAGTTCATTCCTCTTACTGCTGAGTAGTTTTCTATGGTATGTATGTATCACAATTGTTTAACCATTTATCTGTTGAAGTACATCTGAGCTGATTCCAATATTTGGCTTTAGTCAGTCAGTCAGTTCAGTCACTCAGTCATGTCTGACTCTTTGGGACCCCATGAACTGCAGCATGCCAGGCTTCCCTGTCCATCATCAACTCCTGGAGCTTGCTCAAATTCATGTACCTTGAGTCGGTGATGCCATCCAACCATCTCGTCCTCTGTTGTCCCCTTCTCCTCCTGCCTTCAGTCTTTCCCAGCATCAGGGTCTTTTCCAACAAGTCAGTTCTTGGCATCAGGTAGCCAAAGTATTGGGGCTTCAGCTTCAGCATCAGTCCTTCTAATGAATATTCAGGACTGATTTCCTTTAGAACTGACAAGTTTGATCTCCTTGCAGTCCAAGGGACTCTCAGGAGTCTTCTCCAATACCACAGTTCACAAGCGACCCTATGGACTGCAGCCCAACAGGCTCCTCTGTCCATGGGATCTTCCTGGCAAGAACACTGGAGTGGGTTGCCATGCCCTCCTCCAGCATTTGGCTTATATTCATTTATTTGTATTATAAACAAAGCTGCTATGAACGGTCATGTACATCCCTGTGTTTGTGTAAACATGTTTTTTTTTCCACGGGGATAATTGCCCAGGAGTGCAATTGTTGAGTCCTATGTCAGTTGCATCATCCAGATGTTTTTACACATGCAAACTACATATATGTATGTATTGTGTGTGTGTGTATGTATTTTAAAACAGCAATCATTCTATAAATATCCTTCTATAACTTTTGTTTCTTTTTGAACCTAATAGTATATTTCGGGTATCTTTCCATTTGCACACGAGGAGGACTACATCATCCTTCTTAACAGATACACAATACTTACCTGGGCTAAACAAGACCCCCAGAAGCATCCTGTTCCAAGAGCCCAACCAGTACTGCTGCCAACCCCCACAGTGAGATAGCCTGAGGTGTGCTTCTCAGCTTGCTATTTCTTTCCCTTTTTGTTCATCAACAATTAATTAGGCTTAAGGACACTAATTTCTTTGTCCCCTGCCCTTTATTTACCCCACATCTTCCTCTTTTTTGGATTCATTGCCTTTTCTTGGGTGCATCCTCAAACCATTCTTTTAGAGAGTATGTAAGCTTCCCAAGTGACTCAGTGGTAGAGAATCTGCCTGCCAGTGCAGAAGCGGCAGGAGATTCAGGTTCGATCCCTGGTTCGGGAATATCCCCTGGAGGAGGAAATGGCAACCCACTCCAGTATTCTTGCCTGGGAAATCCCACAGACAGAGGAGCCTGGCGGGCTACAGTCCATGGGGTCGCAAAAGAGTCGGGCACGACTGAGCAACTGAGCACTTCATGAGTGTTAAACTTTATTAAGGTTTGCATACCCGAGAACTTCTTTACTTTGCCTCCTCATTTGAAAGTTATTTTGGGTGCATTTAGTATTTCAAGTTTAAAATCTTTTCCCTTAGAACTTTTAGGCTATTTCTCTCTCATCTTCCAGCTTTGTGCTGTGTTCATGACGCAAGTCATTCTGATTCATGATCTATCTACTTAGTCTTTAAAAATTACTTATTAAAAATTTACATATAGTAAAAATCACCCTTTTTGGTATATACGTCTGAGTTTTAACAAATGTATAAGTCATTAATCACTACAGCAGTGAGACATGCAAGATTCATCACTTCAAAAAGTCCCTGGGTTGCCCATCTGAGGCCAACTCTCCTCCCACCTCTGTCAACCCCTGCTCAGTTCTCCGTCACCTATTGCAGTATGCTGGGTATCTGCTTAGCTTTCCCCGCTCTTTTGGTTTTAGAATATTCTCAACATCACTGGACTCTAAATGCCAACACAACATGTATGTGGGTTGATCTTTTAATTCTTCCTCCACTAGACTTGGTGGACTCTCTCAAATTGAAGATGTATAAGAAATGCTATTGTATTTCTTTATGGTTCCTCCCACCCTTGACCTTCTTCTTATAGAACTTCTATTAGATGGATGTGGAAATTCTACAAATACCTTAAGCTTCTCACTTACTCTTTCCATCACTTTCATCCTCCTTTGCACTGTATTGTGGGAGATTCTCCAGTTCAATATTTCAGTTAACTAATCAGCTGTTTCCAACTGTTATTCAACCATTTTTTGAAGTTTTTTCCCCCCTGACAATCAAATATTTAATTTCTAGGATATTTGGCTGAATGTCTGTGTTTGTGTGTGTGTGTGAGATATCTTGCCTTTGATTTTCCGTCATTCACTGCAGTACGACAAACTACTCCAGATTTCAGTGTCTTGAAACAACTATTTGCTCGTGATTCTGTCCTCTTGACAGGGCTATATGGGTGGTTCTTCTATTGGTCTGGCCAGTGGTCCGTACAGCTGCACTAAGCCCGGATGACCAGATCTCACTTGCTGTATGCAATTTAAGTGACTTTTGTTCAGTCTCTTGACTTGATCTCTCCAGCAAGGTAGCTGGACTTCTTAAATGGTGGCTCAGGGCTGCCAAGAACACTAACAGGGAACATGCCAGACCTTCTTAAGGTTAAACCCAGAACTGGCACACTTCTGTCATAGTGCGCTGATTAGAGCAGGTTCCTGGCCAGCCCAGAGCCAATGTGAGAGGGGTCTACCATGGACAGGCTCAGCAGGAGGTGTGGCTCTTTAGAGACTGAGCAAGTGACAGGTTGCCAGCCATCTCTCTGGAGATACTAATTGTACCTCTTCACATGCCTCATTTTTCTCAGTTAACTCTCAGGATATTAGACACAGTGTGCTAATATAACAGAGGGATGAGCTGGGAGTTTGTCTTCTGGGTGTGAGGACGCCTCGATCCTGCTTTCCAGTCACTGGGCCCACACTTGTTTTACCGTTTCGGCATCACTCATGCCTGCTGCTCAGCAGTAGTGACTAAAGGGACGCGGTGCTGCCCACTCTTCCAGATGCAGCATTTAATCACTCTGGTTCCAGCTCCAGAGCCATTCCTTATGTAAAGCGTGAAGGTATTAGTCACTCAGTCGTCTTCTTTGTGCCCTATGGACTGGAGCCCACCAAACTCCTCTGTCCATGAAATTCTCCAGACAAGAATATTGGAGTGGGTTGCCATTTCTTTCTCCATCTTCCCCACCCAGGGATCCAACCTGGGTCTCTCACATTGCAGGCAGATTCTTTACCGTCTGAGCCACCAGGGATGTCATGATTTTCTTCCTCATGGAAGACTGATCTGGATTGATCTCCATGTTGAAGAAACTCTTCAGCATTTCCAGTTTGCTCATACTATTTCCCTCTCCCATCTTTTCTGTCCTTTTGTGGGATGTGGGGTGAACTGGGGTGCAGAGGTGTGCTTAATCTACCATGCCAATGCAAAGTCATTGCAAGGATTTGCCATAATTCAGGTAACCATGTTTGGGCAAAGTCAGGATACCAGGTAGCCCTGGGATAACCCATTGCTCAGCCCTGGATATCTGGCCCCTCTTTCTCCCATTCTCCTCTGGGAACTGACAGAGGAGTCAAAGAGGATGGTGGTACTGAATAAACTATTAACTTCAGGCGTCAAGCCGGTGGTAAGTGGGGCTTTGGGAGTCACCAGACTAGTCATCAGCCTGGGCTGTCTTAGGCTGTGCTGCCTGCCACACGTTGGGCTCAAGGTCCCATTCCTTTTGGTGGTCAGGCGGGGGCCCCAAATCCTGGCTCCTGTCGAGTGCACTCCACAGACAAAATACAATATCCTCTGTATTTCTAATCTTTTATATATCTGATCTCCTCAAAATATTACGGAGCCTCAGGCTGTGAGGAGCTCCTGACCCGCCCACCTCAAACAGAGGAGAGACACTCCCAACTAAAGAGTGCCAGAAAATCTGGGGAGGGCAGCGAGTCCCAGGCTGGCCAGGACGAGGGTTAAGGGGGCGGAAATGGGCACCTGCCCCGGGCATCACCTTCACTTTCACCTTCATCTTCACCTGCGGCACCGACACGGGGTGTCCGGCGTGGGAGGTGACCGCGGGCGCGTGTGGACACGCAGCTTCGCGTGTGTGTGGAGACCCGGGGCAGAGCTGCGCTGCAGTGCCCAGTGTCCGCGGGGCGGAGCCCGAAGACCGCAGACGCCCGAGCGCCGGCCCGGGCCGGGCGGGAGGGAGCGTTCGCGCGTCGAGTCCTCGGCCGCTTCTGCTTTTCCCCTGGGGCTGCAGGACTCCGGACGCGAGGGAGACACTGGGTCCCAGGGGGCGGCCGGAGTCTCGGCGCTCTCCCTCGGCATAGACCAAACGATCGCGGATGCCCTGGCCCAACACGCTCGCCAGGCGCTGCGGGACCGGGGACCGCGCCCCCGCCTGCGGCGCTCCCCGCTGCAGAGAGGGCAGGCCGGGGGACGCAGTCCTGGGACCTTCTACCCTCAGAGTTAGTGACCAAGGGGATGCGGAGGCTGCAGGATGACGAAAAGGCACCTCAGGTCCCGTGAAAAGGACTGAGGGTCAAGAGCTGATTGGGTTAGAGGCATGGAGAAAAGGTGTGATGGGGACGGGGAACAAACCAACGCGCACATGGTTAGAAGGAGGGGTTAGAAGGTCTATGAACCTTTTCTAGGCTTAAACGCTCTTTGCATTCATTTAATTAAATCATTTGCAGATAAAAGTGATGCAAATCTATTTGAGAAAATTTACAACAAAATTAAGAAAATTATAAATTGTATTTAAATTTGTATCCTGCTTTTAAAATGTAAGGGCATATATCAAGGGCATTTCCCCATACAAAGTAATTTATAAAAGTGGGATTTTTGAAGTTGTATCATATTTTATTGAAAAACTAGATGACAACTTATTTAGCCAGTTCTTTATTGATGGAAGATGAGGTTGTTAGTTTCTAAATATTCTCTAAATCATGCTGCAGCCAACATCCTTACACAGGAATCTGTGCCAACAGAGGCTTATTATTTTAGGATGATTGAGTGAAATATTATGAATACTTTTTCTCAAATTTATTTTAACTCTTAAAGAAGTACTTATAAAATATGTAAGCAATCCTAAAGGATACAAAAGAAGACATTGAAGATCTGCTCTCACTCTAACTCCCCAGACATGACATTGTTCACATTTTAAAAAAAGTATTTATTTATTTGGCTACAGGAGGTCTTAGTTGCAGCATGTGGGGGATCCACTTTCCTGACCAGGGATGGAACCCAGTCCCCCTACATTAGGAGCAGGGAGTCAGCCACTGGACCACCAAGGGAGTCTCAGTTCACATTTTTGTAGTAAACGTTCAAGATTTTTCCATATGCATTGAAAGGTAAACATATGTAAGGTATATATTTGTATAGTAGGGGCACAGCAGATCACATAACCAAAACATCGTTAAAAAAATTTTAAGAAAATAAATTATTGTAAGAAAAAAATACATTCATTCATTGTAAAAGCAAGAACAATCAAACAAATTAGGGAAAAGGAACATAATTGTTATGATAATGATGAACACCCCTCAAATCCTTGACTAAAGTCTAACTTCAGGTACATAAGATGGAACTGCTAAGTACTTAATTAGGAACAGTGAGCTGAGATGTGCAGTCATCTGCTTATTTAGCTGCCCATGACTGAGTGGGGGCCTGTCCTGGGGAGGATGTCCACTCCTCCCTCAGATCACAAGAGCAGGAGGGAGCCCGTGTCGTGGGACTTATTACTGTTAGTGTGCAGAGTGAAAAACTCACATCTCTACAAGCACCATCATGCTGTGCTGTGCGTAGTTGCTTAGTCGTGTCCCCATGGCCTGTAACCCGCCAGGTTCCTCTATCCATGGGATTCTACAGGCAAGAACACTGGAGTGGGTTGCCATTTCCTCCTCCAGGGGATCTTCCCAACCAAGGATTGAACCCAGGTCTTACTGAAGCTCTCTCCTGAGCCAGGCCAGGCTGGGGCACCTGGAATGTGGTGGATAATAATCCTCGGTGGAGGCTTCCTAAAGGAGTTCTGCCTTGAAGGGCAGGTTAGAGCTTACACAGAGTAGGAGGCCCCAGGGGCTGAAAGTGCTGAGACCTTGCAAGGCAGGCGCTCAACCTTTCCAAAGGTCTGAGGGAGGCTGCTCTCCTGAATGCCACGGGGGAGGGGGAGGATGGGCATTCCTTACACACTCAGCCATACCCAAAGCATGGCAGAAGCCCAGATTTGCCAGTCTGAAAGGGGCCCACCATTCAGGGCCCCAAAACACAGAGGTTTGGGTGACCCTGGCTGACCCACGGGTGTCTGCTCTCATCCCCAGTCCTTGCCACAGACCCTGGAGGATGGTTCAGGCTTGGGTAGCCTAGGGGTCCCCTTCACTGGTGCAGCCTTCCCAGGGGGCCCTCCTAACACGCTCTCTCACTTGAACTATTGAGTCATCTTAAGTGACCTGTGATCTTACTTTGCCCACACTCACCAAACCCTGTGGTTTCTCTGTTTGCTGGTCAGTTCCTGGAAATTTCCTCAGCTCTGAGGGTTGATGTAGACAGAAGAGTGTCTTACTGCCTGAGGAGGTTAGAGGAAGCCTTTGGGCTCTCAGACTCCTAGGGGAGGGTGTGAGGAGAGCAGTTCAGCCTGACAGAGCGGCTGGGTCAGTGGTGGCCATGTCTGGGCAGGACCCTTCAGCTTGCTTGGCCTGCAAGTCTTTGCTCCAGGCTCCACCAAAGAGTCCAGTCTTTCCCCAGGCCCTCAGGGCCCCTGTCCTCCTGGAATCTCAGATGGTAATGGCACTGGGATGATGGCTTCCGTCTGCACCAGCCTGCTCTGGGGTCTCCCCTCCAGCACCTCAGCTTTAGGGGTCTGAGGGCCTGTCCTCCAAACCCTCATGGGGAATCACCAGGCTTTTACCATGTGACCACAAAGCAGGCCTGGGGACAGAGGGAGCAGGAACAGGCACTCATCTTCCCGGGTTCTACTTTCTTTCCTAATGTTATTTGATTAGTTGTCATATTACAATAAATGTGCCTTTTCCTCGAAATGGTTTATTATATTTTCAAAAGAGGGTGAGAGAATTGTGTGAGCTGCTGGTCCCCCACAGTATACAATGTACACCTTTAATTCACAGGACCCAGGTGCCTTTTCGTCATCCTGCAACCTCCGCATCCGCTTGGTAACTCCGAGGGGCCTGCCCTCTCTGCAGGGGGAGCGCCGCCGGCGGAGGCGCGGTCCCGGGTTCCGCAGCGCCCGCTGAGCACGTTGGGCCGGGGGACCCGCGATCCTGTGCGCGGAGGGAGGGCGCGGAGACTCCGGCCGCCCTCGCGGACTCGCGGTCTCCTGCGCGCCCAGAGCCCCGCAGCCCCCAGGGAAGCGCCGAGGCGACCGCGGACTCGGAGCTCCGCTCCCTCCTGCCCTGCCAGGGCCATGCGTTCTCCGTCTCCCTTCCTCGGGCTCCGCCCCGCGGCCATGGCCCCAGCTACACCCGAGCGGCCAAGCTGAGCAGCGCAGCCCTGCCACCATTGCTCCTGAGAAGCTGGGTGTCCACAGGCGTCGGGGCCTCCTCCCACCCCGGCCACCCCGGGTCTATGCCACAGGTGAAGAAGAAGGTGAAAGTGAAGGTGATGCCTGGGGCAGGTGCCCATTTCTGCTCCCTTAACCTTCATCTTTATCAGACTAGGATGCGCTGCCCTTCCAGGACTTTCTGGCCCCTTTAAGCCTGGAGTGTCTGACGCAGGTGCGTCAGGGGCTCCTCACAGCCTGAGGCTCCTTAATTGGAGAGGGGATCAGGCTAACAGACACAGGGATGCTGTGTTCCCTCTCGGACTGATGGTGAGGACCCCATTTTTGAGAGAGACCTCAGGTCACCACTTGCTCTGTTTCAGCTGTTAGGGAATTTTAGGAAGTGGTTTTTGTTCCCACCTGCAGTTGTCAGGATCCCTGTTTCTTCCAGCCTTCGAAGATCTAAATACGTCTTCTTCAGGAGCCAGTCTGCCACACCATCGCCTGAGCTGCATGGCATACTTATCCCCACGTTACAGATGAGGAAACGGAGACCGAGAAAGGCGACAGCAGTCGATGACGGTGTCAGGCATAGAACCCAGTTTTCCTGTAAAGCCAGTGTCATTTCCTCTGCCCCTGGCTTCCTTTGTTGTGAAGCAGGGAGGGGCTGGAAGTGATTTTACCCTGACTGGGCACCCGAAGGCTGCATCCCCTCAGAGTTGGCTGCAGGAAAGGTGACCCTGGACCTGAACTGTGCAGAGGAAGAGAGGTGGAGAGGGTGAGTCTGTGGGACTTCCCTTCCCTACATCCCACCTTTTCTACCCTTTACCACAGGGATGCAGGAGCAATGGCGTCCCATTGGGTCCCGACTTCTCTGCTGAATCAGACCCTGGGCCTAAGCTCTCCATCCCAACCCTCACCATCTCAGCCAGCGCCAGGCCAAGGAAAGTCTCTGGTCTCACCACCTCACAATCCCTCCACTTATGCTATCCCTGGAAGACCAGGGACTGCGAGGAGCAGAGCTGGACTCACGTGACCCAGCCCAGACTCCTGCCAGGCTCAGTTAGCTGGGGGAGGTGGTGGGGTGGGTGAGGGGTCTGTGATGGCATAAGGCTATGAACAATTTTGAGGGCCTGGTGGGTGAACTTAGTGGAGGGATCTGACTTCCCGGGGGGGTGGGGTGGGGATGAGACAAGCCATGAATCCAGGCACCTGACACTCCCTTTCCCAAATATACAGACCTCAGGGTAGCAGGTTCAGGGACAGCGCTAAAGGTGGAGGATAACTGGGTCTCTGAGGAGTAAGAGGTGCTGAGTATTGAGATGCACACAGCCTGAGTTTGGAGATAATTCTGTATGAGTCCTTTATCACCACTGGGCTGAACCTTCACAGGCCGTTAAGTCCCAGTCAGGCTCTCCATATGGAGTGGGCTCTTTCAGGAAATTGGGTGCCCTCTTGTGGATACTTGAGGAAATTCACTAGACCTTTTCCATTCTCCAAATGTTGAGTAGTTTCATGACCATTTCCACCCTCTAGCCTATGCACTCACAGACCATTTGGGGGATGGGGGGGCGGTCTCTCTATTAAGGACAAAAAGGGTTCTAGGGTCCTATGTTTGGATTTCAAGACATGAAACCCTAATATAGTCTAAACAAGTGTTTACATAGCGCTTACTATATGCTTTACAAATATCAACTCATACATCCCTCCTCACAGCTTACTCATGAAGTAAGTACTACTTCTTCTTTTACAGATGAAGAAATTGCGGCACAGAGAAGTTAAGTAACTTGCCTAAAGTCACACAGCAACGCTGAATTCCAAAGTCCACCATGCTGTCTCTCATCGTTTGGGAAGCCTCACCCAGTGACACAGGCATAGCCAGTGGATGTGTGTGCTGCAAAGTAAAGAATGTCCCCAGGCTCCTTCTCTGACTCCCCCAAAGCTCACCTGACACCCCTCACAGATCGTGTCCTGCTCTGTGAATGGAGTGCCAGGAGATTCCCAAGAACCTTCCTTCTCTGACCTTGTTGGTTCTGGGAGGAGGCAGGCTACTCAAAGTTCTGCAAAACTCAGGGAGAGTCAGAGTTCTCCAGGGCAACATGGTCCTGAACCAGAAGCCAGTGTAGACACAGGCCAGTCAGATGGCATTCACACTGCCTTCCCACTCCCTACCCTTTTGGCATGGAGAGGGTCCCAGGGAGAGATCACAAGACCCAGCGCTCTTCTGAAACCTGGAGGTGTATGCGGTCAGAGGAACTCCCTCTCTATCACTGAACAGAGAAGGAAATGAACCTTCTTCCTAAGAGCTCCACTCACTTACCACGTGTTACTTGACAATGTGCTGTGGGTGATGGGAGATGGGGGCATGGAGGTGGATAAAGAGCAGCTCACTCCCCTTTAGGAACTCTGGCTAGTACAGGAAGGATGGGTGAGTAAACGACAGCTGCAGTTCAGTGTGACAGGTGGACAGTGGAGGCGACTGCTGCAGAAAAGAGGGCTGGACTCTGCTTGGGGGAGGGGCAGGAAGGCTTTGAAGGAGGTGCCACTTGAGACTGGTCTTGGAGGGTGCATTGGGATTCACGGGGAGGGCAGCATTCCAGGCTGAGGCTCAGAGGCTCAGGCAAAGATGCAGCAGTTGAAAGCGGCAGAGCAAGTGTAGGACTGTGAGCATTTGGCTGGCACAGAGCCTGTCTCAGAGGAAGACAGGAGACTGGCCGGGCAGCTGGGGTCAGATCACTCGCCAGGCTGAGGAGTTTAGAATTGGCATCAGAAGTGCAGGCAAGGGGTGGTATCGACCTTGCCAAGGAGCATAGATGAGGAGGCAACTCGCCATGCTCAGAGAGAGCCCGTGGGCGAGAGAGGCACTGGTCCACTGGTTTATTAAAGTTTTCATTAAACTTTTATGAAGTTCTTTATTAGTCAGAACTCTTTTGGCTCAAGTGGTAGAGACCCACTCAAACCACCTTAAACAAAAGGGAGATTTGTTGGTTCACATGACTGGGGATGGCACTGCGAGAGCCTAAAGAAGAGAAGGAAGCGATCAGAGCCCCATCCTGCCCGCCTGTGGTTCGTCTCCATCTCTGCTTGGCTCTGCTCAGCAGAGACCCCTTCTCATGGAGGGAAGGTGGCCACCCAGAGCCCCATGTCTGTGTTATCTCAGGCAGCACTCCCAACATGGAGAAGACCTCCTTCCTGTGTCTGTATATCAATCCCAAGGGAGGGTCTCATTGGTCCTGCTCAGTCAGTAACACCCATTGGTCTAATCACTGTTGCTGAGACTGTAATTAACCTGGGCTGGGTCACATGTTCACCTCTCTAGAAGAAGCACCCCCCACTCACAGCTCCTCAGGACCACATGGAGTAAAGGAGGAGGTTTCCTGAAAAAAAGGGGGTTCTGTTATCAGGAGGAGATAATCACCCAAAAAAAAAAATAAGTCATTTCCATTTTTGTCTGCCAAACACTCTAGCTGCTGGGAATTCAGAGATAAGGTCCTGTCTCTACCATCAGATAACTCCCATCCAGATAAGGGTTCGATGGTTGGAAATTATCACGATAATGAGGAGACACAGGGACTCTCCAGAGACTTTGGGAATCCAAGAGAGGAGCACCCAACACAGACAGAAATAAACCAGAAAGCACATGCCTCCAAAAGTTGCCCCTCAACTGAATTAGGAAAGATGAACAAGAAATTAGCAAAGGGCAGAAAGGGAAGCGACAATGAAGAGTCTGGTGGCCCGTGAGCCGATCAGGTGGAGAGACCAGGAGATGAGTGTGTTGTTTTGGATCTAGAGGTTGAGAAAAAGGCTTATGTTGGGGATATAAATTTGGAATTCATCCCAGTGGGTGGTAGCAAAAGCCACGGGAGGATGCTGTCACTCAGGGAGAGTGAGAGGAAAGCTGTGAACACCCACGCTGGCTGAGTGGGTGGACACAGAGGAAGCAAGAAGGAAAATGTCTGAGAAAAGGACAAGCAGGTCAGCGGCACGTGGTGAGAACATAGTTTGTGCTCTCAGGTCCCAAGGCCTCTGCAGATGTAATTCTCTCTCACTGGAAACTTTCTAGGGGAAAGAACAGATTACCTGCAAAGGAATGAAAACTAGATTGTTAACAGACATCTCATCAGCAAGCCCCCATGCAAGGAGAAGGTAGGGCAAAGCCTGCAGAGGGCAGGGGCATGACTAGACTGCTAGGTGTCCCCAGCGTCTGCTCCCCCACTCTCCCTTCATGATAGAACCTTGGGTGTTCAGCTGTACATAGAGTCACCCAGAATCAAGTTTATGTTTCCAGGCTCCCTTGATGCTGTTCGGCCATGTGAGTGAATTTCAGCCGTGCCTTCCTTCCTCCTTCTCACCTTCCTCTATCCATCCTGCTGCCTGGAAAGCCAATAAGAAGCCATTATCTTGGACCATGAGAACAACAACCACATCAAATGTGTGCCAGAAAACTGGGAGGAGCCTAGTCCCCTGCTGGCTTTTACATGAGAGAAAAAATAAACTTCAACTTGTTTGAAGCACTGCTATTTTAGTTCTCTTATTTACAGCACTAAACCTGATTCAGACTGATGTTGAGAGGAAATTACAGCCAGCGTATCAATCAAGTGTGAGAATAAAGTGAAATCATTTTTGTACAGACAACAACTCAAAGAGAAGTCAGGAAATAGATGTTTAAATGTATTATTTAAAGCCCTAAAAATAAGTAATAGAAGTAAATAAATAGCTGACTGGTAAGGATCAGGGAAAGACAGGAAACAGTGAAAGCAAACTAAATTCATCACCTTTCATTGCAGGGAGTCAGGAGATAATGTTTAAACTTGATGAATTAAATACAGAGATATTAGCATATTTTCTGGCACCATAGAAAGATAAAAGGAGAAATGATGGAAGATGATTACTTCTGGGGAATGGGCCTCAGAATTGATGAAGGAAGACTTTAAATTTTCAATTTTACTTTCTAGGTACAGTGTAGATGTGCACAGGAAAATTTCTGAAGGATAGAGACTTAACTCTTAACGATGTAAACCTCAGGGTGTAGGCACTCCCAAAGGAGGAGGGTCTGGGGACAGATTAAATTTCACTTTATAACTTACTGGGGACTTCCCTGGTGGCTCAGATGGAAAAGAATCTGCCTATAGTGCAGGAGACCTAGGTTAGATCCCTGAGTGGGGAAGATCTCCTGGAGAAGGAAATGGCTATCCACTCCAGTATTCTTGCTTGGAGAATCCCATGGACAGAGGAGCCTGGTGGGCTACAGTCCAAGGGGTTGCAAAGAGTCAAAAACACGACTGAGTGACTAACTTTAACTTTTCACTTTCTTTATAACTTACTATATTATCTGGTGTTATAAAAGTGAGCACTTATTATTTTTGTTAAAAAAAAACTTTTAGTGTATATTTTTTAAAAGAATGGGGGGAATAACAGACAGCGGTCTTCAGTCTGGAAAATGCCACAGGCAGAAGGATGGGATCTGCGAGGTCTTATTTTCCTGCCAGTGAAATAGGGTTTATCTTAGCAAGTCTGATCACCCCTGATTTTGTCCACTGCCTGGATTATCTTGCCCACTGTCCTCCATGGCCAGACCCTGCGAGGAGTGTAAAGAGCATTCCTCTCTCTGGAGGTGTCTTGCTCAAGTGCTCCACTTCTTGCTGACATAGTTAGAGTTGGAATTATCCCAGGGTCAAGCAGTCAGAGGCCTCTGTTTGCCAGGCTTGGGATTTCTCTAGTGACATAACTCCCTGAAATCCAAGTTGGCTGTCTGCCAGTTCAGTTCCTAGGGATGCCATGTGCAAGTAACCAATGTCAGATATCCTGCCCAGTCATGAAACCTGTTTCTGAACCCACTTCTTGTGGCTTATCTCTTAGCAACAGGCTTGGGGTGCTCTGACTATCCATCTAGGCCTTAGGTCAAGATTCTTCCTTGGCATATGGTCATCTGGGGGTCACAGCCCAGTATCCTTTTTGTGACTGAGATCTTAAAACTCCTTTGAGGGAACTAGCTTTCCCCTTCTCATTCTCAGTCAAGAGATTTAATCAGGGGTTGTTTCCTACCTCTAAGTCTGGGGAGGTGCCACCAGTATGTCCCCATCTCTCTCACCAAAATGATTGCTCAGGGATGGGCAGTCCAGGCAGAACTAATCAGAGGACTCTTGCTGAAAATGCTGGGACATAGATGTGTTCTTTCTTGATGATATTAAACAAGGAAGCTTGTAGCCCCAGGAGCTGCTGTCAGCCATGAGAGCTGTTGGGACTATGAGGAGAGTCATCCAACGCTGAGGAAACAGAATAAAAAGATGAAGAAAAAAAATCAGGTTATGATTACAATGGATTGTTTCTTCTGAGTACTCTTAACTTTACCACTGAAAATAAAATTCTGCTTTCGCAGTTATAGGTAGCTCACAACTGTCTCTAAGTGATGTTAGATGATTGGACTTAGATCATTGGTTAGATCTGTATTAACAAATCTTAATTATACAACCTCCTCTGATGGTCCAGTTTAGAAGATAGATATTTGGTATCTTGTAGCACCATCTGAGGGCTTCTCTGGTGGCTCAGCAGTAAAGAATCCACCTGCAATGCAGGAGATGGGGGTTCGATCCCTGGGTTGGGAAGATCCCCTGGAGGGGGGGCATGGAAACCCACTCCAGTATTCTTGCCTGAAGAATTCCATGGACAGAGGAGCCTGGTGGGCTATAGTCCACAGGGCAACAAACAGCTGGACACGACTGAAGCAACTTAGCACTCACACAGCACCACATGAAGGCCATAAGTAGTCATCACATTCAGTATCTAATAAAAATATTATTTTTAATGAAATCTCCAATAATTCCAACAGCATTGGGCACATAGTCTGAGCCCTAAAATATAGCAGGAGATGGTTAGACAAGCTGATCCACTTCCATGAAGATAATGAGATTAGAAAGAATGGTTTATTACTGCTTTCCACACCTCTTGGCCAGGTCCACGTTTTTAATTCTGTGTCATACAACACCCCACTTCTTGTACCAGTTCTTCATGGTCAAGATTCTTTTAGTTGCATGTAAAGCAACCTCACTCAAAGTAATTTAATGAAGAGAGGGCTTTTTGGCTCGTGGGATGGGAAGGGCAGGGATATATCATAAACAGGGATGAAATACTGCTCTCTTTCTCAGTTGAGAAGTACTTTCTCTCCCTTTCCTATTCTGTTTCAGCTTCATTGTCTTCCAAGTAAGGGTGGCTTTCTCTAAGCAAGTTAGAGAACATTGGCCACCCATGGCATCCAGGATTGTACCTGACAACTGCATGATCAGAGAAGAAACAGACCTCCTTCCTGTCAAGGACAACCATAAAAAATACCAGGAAGGGGTTTGATTGGTTTGTCTTGGGTCGTGTGTACATCTGTCATCCAGGAGTGTAAGATGCTGTGATCAACTTGTACTGGATTATATATGCACTCCAGTGTCTGTTACCAGAAGAAATGGGGAAGGGGATGTTTAGTAGAGAAAAAGGAAAACACTGAAAAAATTCATAAAAAGATTGAGTAGAAAACAATGCTTCTACATGCACTCACATTTACCAGTTAGAACTTGCTAGTTAATAACATCTCATTTACAACTTTAAAAACACCTGAAACTGTAAGGATACATTTAATGAAAAGTGTTCAAGAAAACTATGGATCTTCAAAGCAGAACATAAAATACAGCAAGAGCAAAAATAGATTTTGATCTCAGATGCAACAAGTTAATATTCTAATGCAGTGTATACCATCTTCAATTAATCTATAATTTTATATAATCCCAATCAAAATCCCAGTGGGATTATTAAAAAGGGAATTGAAAGCACTGATTCTAAAGTTAATCAGGAAGAGAAAAGCACAAGTATAACCAAGACAACTCTTTAAAGAGAAAACTAATGAAGGAGGTGTTGCTATCAAATCAAAACTAATATAAAACTACAGTAATTAGACATGTCTTTTTGGGGGGATTCCCTGGTGGTCCAGTGGTTAAGATCTGCCTGTCAATGCAGGGGACACGGGTGCTCCGCAACAAAAGAAGCCAACACAATGAGAAGCCTGAGTATCACAACCAGCGTATAGCCCCTGCTGACGGCAACTAGAGAAAGCCTGCGCTGCAACAAAGAGCCCCATGTGCCCCAACGAAGACCAGCACAGCCAAAAAAAAAAAGTGTACTCTTGGGGATGGTTCAGTTTCCAAGTAAATGCAGTAGACATATTTCCCCCTCTTCCTACTGCTAAGTGCAACTGAAAACCCTGGATCTTTTACATAAAACAATGTAAAAAAACTCTGAAAGGTGGAGAGAAGAAGGTGGACTGTCATAGGGACCTTGTGACCTGAAAAATAACACAGAGGTGAGTTCTGTGGGTTTCCTTTTTGCTCCATATATCCCAGACTGGGTCTTGAGCCAGCAATCTGGAAACACCAACAGGCCACAAAAAAATAAGCAAACCCTGTGAAAACCTACTCTCTCTAGTTAAACGATCAGGAAAAGGGCAGCTTAGCAATACAGACAAAATTTGAACAATAACCACTTTACTGCAGCCAAACACTACCAAAATATCCCCCCAAATGAACAACAGCAGAAACTGACCTAATCTCCATACACGCCAGCAAAGAGCAAGTGAGGAGTCAAGACCCAGGCCTGCCAGACTGTAAGGAGGCAACTGACTCTTCTTCCCCCCACCTACTGAAGTCAAGGGAAGGCTGAATAAGGGGTCAGGACTTTCATCGCCACTGAGGGCGGTCTCCCACTCCTCAGCGTCAGTGGAGACGATGTGAAGAATCTGGACTTCCACTTCCACCTGGCAATTAGGAGGGCGTGTCAACACTTTTATTGCTGGAGCAGTGTCAGAGAATGTTAGCTAAAACAGGAGGTTTAAATAAGATCCAGAGTATCATAACATAATACTCAAAGTGTACAGATTTCAGGAAAAAGTCACTTACATCAAGATCGAGAAGTTCTCAAACTGAATGGAAAAAAGAAAATCATGCCGACATAGACAACAGGTATGTTAATGCTATGTGACCATGATTGTAAAGCCGCCAGGAGTTTTAAAAATGCTTCAATAAACATGCTTGAAACAAACAAATGAAATAAATATGAAGCCTCATCAAAGAAATAGAGTTTCAGCAAAGAAATAGGAGACATGAAGAACCAATAAAATTGAGACATGTAATAGCGGAAATGTTAAAACTTGGCTGATGCATTCAATAGCAAAATGGAAGGAATAAGAGGGGAAAACAAGTGAACTAGAAGATTGAAAAATAAATACAACAGAGAGAAAACAGACAAAATAAAACTGAATAGAGTCTCAAGGACTGGAGGGACTATAATAAAAGATCTCTAACACTCCTGTCATCAGAGTCTCAAAGAAAGGAGAAAGAAGGTAGGATTTTAAAAGTACGCAAAGAAATGACAGCTGAAAACGTCTCAGATTTGGCAAAATATATAAACCTACAGATTCAAGAAGCTGAATGAACTCCAAATAGGAAAACTCAAAGAAATCAGCATCAAGGTACTTCACAGTCAAACTTCTGAAAACTAGACAAAAACAACGTCTTTAAACCAGTGAGAGAGAAATGACGTCTTTCCTATAAGGGAAAATCAACTTGAATGGCAGTGGGTTTCTCATCATGAACCTGGAGTCCAGAAAGAAGGGGCATGTTTTCCAAGTGCTGAAAGAAAAGCAGTGTCAGCCCAGAATCCTATATTTAGCAAAAATGTCCTTCAGGAATGAGGAGGAAATCAAGACACTCTCTGATGAAGAAGAACTAACAGAATTTGCTACCAGCAGACTTACCCTTAAAAAAAAAAAAAAAGACTGAAGAAAATTCTCTAAATATAAATGAAACTATAAAAAAAAAAAGAATTTTGGAGCATCAGAAAATAAAGAAGAACATGAAAAACAAAAATATAAGTAAGTTTGGGCTACCCTGATGGCTTGGTGGTAAAGAATAAGCCTGCCATTGAAGAAAACACAGGTTTGATCCTGATCTTGGAAAAGTCCACGTGCCTCAGGGCACCTAAGCCCGGGGGCCACAGCTACTGAACCTGTGCTCTAGAGCCTGGGAGCCGCAGCTACTGGGAACTACAGAAGCCCGTGCACCCTAGAGCCTGGCCTCTGCAACAAGGAACCGCCACAACGAGGAGTCCACACACCGCAACCAGAGAGCTGCTCCCGCTTGCCGGAACGAGAGAAAAACCGGCGCAGCAGCAAAGACAAGTACAGCCAAAATATAAATGGATAAATAATTTAAAAATATGTGAGTACATTCAGCAAACTTTCCTTCTTCTCTTGGGTTTTCTAAATTATGTTTGATGCTTGAAGCAAAAATTATAAAACTGTCTAATGTACTAAATGTACATGGAGGAGATATTTAAGACAATTATACTAAATACGGGGAAGGTAAAGGGACATAAAGGGTGGCAAGTTTTCTGTTTTTCATTCTAACTGGCAAAATGACAGCACTAGCGGATTGTGACTAGATATACGTAACATATAGTGCAATAACTAGCAACTACCAAAATATACAAAGAGATATGTTCAAAAATGGTACAGACGAATCAAAATGAAATTCTAAAATATGTTCAAGTAACCTACAGGAAGGCAAGAGAAAGAAAGCAAAGAAATGAAATACAGAGAAAACAATCCTAAAACCAAAACAAACAAGTGGAACAATGGCAGACGTAATCCATAACGTATCAGTTATTACATTAAATGTGAATAATATAAATCTGTGGTCCCCAACCTTTTTGGCACCAGGGACCAGTGTTGTGGAAAACAACCACTCACTTCCTACTGTGAGACCCAGTTCCTAAGGGGCCACAGACCAGCGGCCTGGGGGTTAGAACCCCTGGTATAAATACACCAAGTAGAAGACAGTGTGGCAGAGTGAATGAAAAAATATGGGCTAACTAGACTGACTGTTGAACAACGTGGGGGATTGGTTTCAGGACGTGCTATCAATACCAAAGTTCATGACTGTTCAAGTCCCATAGTAAGCCCTCCATATCTGCAGTTCCACATCCATTGATTCAATTAATTATAAGGATTTATTGAAAAAAAAATCCACAAGTAAGTGGACCCACACAGTTCAAGCCTGCATTGTTCAAGTGTCAACTGCATATGCTGTCTATAAGAAACTCACCAAATATAACGCTGTTGACAGACTGAAAATAAAAGGATGAAGAAAGATACATCATGAAAACATCAAAAGAAAGCAGGCATGGCTACAGTAACATCAAAGCAAAGAAAACTACCAAGCAGAGATAAAAGGGTCAGTCTATCACAAAACATAGCTACTGGAAATGTGTATGCACCAAAGAACAGAGCTGAATCAAAAAAACAAAGAACGAATCAAACACTGAACGGAAAAACATTAATTTGAAAAGATATATGCATCTCTATGTTCATTGCAGCATTATTTACAATAACCACGATGCGGAAGCAACCTAACTGCCTATCAAGAGCTGAATGGATAGTGAAGATATGGTATACATGTACAATGGAGTATTACCTAGGCATAAAAAAATGAAATCTTGTCATTTGTGCCAATTTGGATGGGTCTAAAGAGGTATTATTCTAAGTGAAATAAGCAGACAGAGAAAGGCAAACACCGTATGATTTCACTTATATGTGGAATCTAGAAAACAAAACAAATGAACACACAGAACAAAACAGAAACAGAGTCATGGCTACGGAGAACAAACAGATGGCTGCCAGAGTGGAGGTGGGTAGGGGAAGGAGAGAGATAGGTGAGGGAGATTAAGAGGTACAAACTTCTAGCTGCAAAATAAATGAGTCATGGGTATGAAGTGCACAATGTGGCCAATGGAGTTAATAACTATGTAATATCTGTGGACGGTGACAGATGGGAACTAGACTTACTGTGGTGATCATTTTGAAATGTATAGAAATTGCAAATCACTGTGTTGTATACCAGGAACTAACTCAGTGTTGTAGGTCAATTATACTTCAAAGACAATCAAGCTCGTACAAAAAGAGATGAGATTTGTGATTAGCAGAAGTGGGATGTGGGGGAGGGGGAAATTGGATGAATGGTTAAGAGTTACAAACTTTCAGTCATAAGACAAATAACGACTAGCTGTGTAACTTGTGTCATGATAAATATAACCCATAGATGTATGCTATATGTGAAAGTTGCTAAGAATGTAAAATCCTAAGAGTTCTCATCACAAAGGAAAACTGTTTTTTCCTACTTCTTTAATTTGATATTTATACGAGGTGACAGATACTTCATTAAACTTATTGTGGTAATCATTTCATGATGTATGTTAAGTCAGATCATTATGCTGCGCAGCTTAAACTTATACAGTGCTTTATGTCGATTACATCTCAATAAACCTGGAAGAAAAGTGGATGAAGGAAATAAAATTATATAACTGAAAGAAGAAATAGACAAGTCCACAATTAAACTGGCTACTTCAACGTCACTCTCTCTACAACTGATAGAACAACTAGAGAGAAAATCGAGTATACAGAACTTAAGTATACCATCTACCAACAGGATCTAATTGACATTTATAGAACACTCTACTCAACAACAGCAGGATACATATTCTTTTCAAGTGCCCACAAAACATATACTAAGAGAGACCACATCCTGGGTCATAAAACAAAGTCAATTTTTTTTTTAAGAATTGAAATCAAGTAGAATATGTTCTAAACCACAGTGAAATCAAACCAGAAATCAATAACAGAAAGAAAACAAGAAAATCTCCAAACACTTGGAAACTAAATAACATATGTCTAAATAATCCATGCATCAAAGAGGAAGTCTCAAAGGAAGTTTTTAAAATGCACTGAACTAAATGAAAGTTAAAAGACATATCAAAATTCATGAGATAGAGCAGTGCTTGAGAGAGAAATTTATAGAAAAGAAGACATGGTCTAAACGATCTAAATACACCAATTACACAACAGAGATTGGCAGACGGAGTGAAAAAATATGATCTATCTATTTGCTCATCCTCAAGAGATTAATTTTAGATACAAGGACAATGAAGAGGTTGAGGTGAAAGGATGAAAAAGATAAGTCCATGCAAACAGTAACCAAAAGAGAGCTGTAGTGTCTACACTATTGTCAGACAAAGTAGAATTTAAAATTTTGTTAAAAGTTACAAGAGACATAGAAGGAAATTATATACTGATAAAACATTTGATAACAATTACAAACATATGTCCAACTCTTTGTGATCCCATGGACTGTGTAGCCCAGTGGGCTCCTCTGTACATGGGGATTTTCCAGGCAAGAACACTGGAGTAGGTTGCCATGCCCTCCTCCAGGTACAACTGCATATGAATCTACAATTATCTCAAAGTAAAATGTCATTTAAAGTGTGTTATTGAATCATTTCAGTCACAGTCGTGTCCAACTCTTTGCAACCCCATGGACTGCACTATGCCAAGCTTTCCTGTCCACCACCAACTCCCAGAGGTTACTCAAACTCATATCCGTTGAGTCGGTGATGCCATCCAACCATCTCATCCTCTGTCGACCCCTTCTCCACTTACCTTCAATCATTCCCAGCATCAGGGTCTTTTCAAATGAGTCAGTTCTTTGCATCAGGTCACCAAAGTACTGGAGTTTCAGCTTCAGCATCAGTCCTTCCAATGATTCAGGACTGATTTCCTCTAGGATGGACTGGTTGGATCTCCTTGCAGTCCAAGGAACTCTCAAGAGTGTTCTCCAGCACAACAGTTCAAAAGCATCAATTCTTTGGTGCTCAGCTTTCTTTATGGTCCAACTCTCACATCCATACATCCATCCGTACTGGAAAAATCAAAGCTTTGACTAGATGGATCTTTGTTGGCAAAGTAATGTCTCTGCTTTTTAATATGCTATCTGGGTTGGTCATAACCTTTCTTCCAAGGAGCAAACATCTTTAATTTCATGGTTGCAGACACCATCTGCAGTAATTTTGGAGCCCCCCAAAATAAAGTCTGTCACTGTTTCCATTGTTTCCGCATCTATTTGCTGTGAAGTGATGGGAACTGCAGTGCTGTGGTTCATGGGGTCGCAAAGAGTCGGACACGACTGAGCAACTGAACTGAACTGAACTGATGGGACCAGATGCCATGATCTTAGTTTCCTGAATGTTGAATTTTAAGCCAACTTTTTCACACTCCTCTCTCACTTTCAAGAGGCTCTTTAGTTCTTCACTTTCTGCCATAAGTGCGGTGTCATCTGCATATCTGAGGTTATTAATAGTAATGGGCAAATAGATGAATTTTTAAAAAGAAAATATCCAGAAAGATACCCATGTATAACTTTCAGTGTGATATATGATAAGGACAGCATTGCAAATAAATGATGAACTAAAGGACTAGTCAACAAATGGTTCTATGATAATGAATGTTATCTTTTATGCACGTATTTCCCCTGATAACTTAGTGGGGGATGTATTGATTAGGACAGGTTAAGCTGCTGTAACAGAGATCTCAAACTTAAGCGGTTCAAAGAAAACAACATATTTCTTTTCCTTTGGAGACCTCTAATTTTAGAGGGAGTAGGTGGCCCACCTCTGGGCATGATTAGAGGACACATCCCAATCTGTGGAAAATTCTTAAAGAGATGGGAGTACCAGACCATCTTATCTGCCAGCTGCAAAACCTGTATTCAGGTCAAGAAGCAATAGAACCAGACATGGAACAACGGACTGGTTCAAAATTGGGAAAGGAGTACATCAATGCTATTTATTGACACCTTGCTTATTTAACTTATATGCAGAGTACCTCATGTGAAATGCTGGGCTGGATGAAGCACAAGCTGGAATCAAGACTGCTGGGAGAAATATCAATAACCTCAGATATGCAGATGATACCTCCTTTATGGCAGAAAGTGAAAGGGAATTAAAGAGCCTCTTGATGAAGGTGAAAGAAGAGAGTGAAAAAGCTGGCTTAAAACAACATTGAAAAAACTAAGATCATGGCATTTGGTCCTATCACTTCTTGGAAAATAGATGGGGAAACAATGGAAACAGTGACAGACTTTATTTTCTTGGGCTCTAAAATCACTGTGGATGGTGACTGCAGCCATGAAATTAAAAGACGCTTACTCCTTGGAAGAAAAGCCATGACAAACCTTGACAGCGTATTAAGAAGCAGAGACATTATTTTGGTGACAAAGGTCCATATAGTCAAAGCCATGGTTTTCCCAGTAGTCATATATGGATGTGGGATCTGGACAATAAAAAAGGCTGAGTGCTGAATAATTGATGCCTTCGAACTGTGGTGCTGGAGAAGACTCTTGAGAATCCCTTGGACAGCAAGGAGATCAAACCAGTCAATCATAAAGGAAATCAGTCCTGAATATTCATTGGAAGGACTGATGCTGAAGCTGAAGCTCCAATACTTTGGCCACCTGATGTGAAGAACCAACTCATTGGAAAAGACCCTGATGCTAGGAAAGATGGAGGGCAGGAGGAGAAGGGGACAACATAGGATGAGATGATTGTATGGCATTACTAACTCAGTGGACATGAGTTTGAGCAAACTCTGGGAGATGGTGAAGGACAGGGAAGCCTGGTGTGCTGCAGTCCATGGGGTCACAAAGACTGGGACATGACTGAGAGACTGAACAGCAACAATTGTTGAAGATATGACCCCAGACTCTGCCTAAATTTCATTTACAAAGTTGATCAAAAAGTTGATCAAAACGTTCTAGCTGGACAAGCAGACTGCGTTCTAATGTGATAGACTCTCTCTCTCTCTCCATATATGTAACTGTGTTATATATTATACTATATTCTACTGTATTATATACAAATATATATTTGCATGAAATGAAGGTGAAAGAAGAACAAGTTAAATGATACCATGAAAATCAACTGGTCAGATCCAGAAGGTGGGATACTGATCTGGCTTCTTAGAGAGTCAATAGTATGAAAGAAAAAGTGGGGGAACTCTTCCATATTAAAACATTTTTAAGAGGAACCAATCAAATGAAAGATGTTGACTCTGGGAGCAGTGCAGGCAAATCAATCATGAAATACATTTGGGGGACAAAGACTTAGTATGGGAACTTATTAAGAATTATTGTTGATTTTGTCAGTGTGATAATGGCATTCTGGTTATGTAAGAGAGTGTTCTTGTTTTTAAGAGATGCCAACTGAAATATTTGGAGGTGAAATATCCTAATGTTCATAATTTTAAACACATATGAAAAGGAAAGATGGAAAAAATATGGGAAAATATCAATAATGGTGGAATCTGAAGCATTTGTTGTATGTTTGAATTTTTCATAGTATAACATTTTTAAAGAATAAAGCTGTTACAGAATATAGCATCCAAGAAAACTCCTTGGCCCTGGTGATATTCAAGGGCCACCTTGGAGAGTGCCCTTGATCCCTGCCAACCTGCTGTCAGTCCCACAGGCTTGATTCCCATCCAGATGAATCTCACAGTCTTCCTTTTTAAAGGGTAACCTGCTGTTCCTCCAGAGTCACAGCATCCATCCGAAATGTACGCCCACTGCTTTCTCACTGACCTGCAGCGCTAGGTTTCTCTGGCTGGTATTGAACAAGAGGAGCAGGCAGACCTTGGGTATGACTCTACATTTCAGCCTACGGTTGGGGTCCTCATCACCAAGCGAAAAGTTTTCATTGCTGGCTCTCACCTTTAACTCCATGATCAGGAATTGGCTACTAGCTAAGCTTCACAAGCTTTTGCTCCTCATATGGAACCTGTACCTCAATACTTCACAAGTCCTAGGAAAGGGGCTGTCAACTTTCTGAGGAATCAGCAAATCATTTCCACAGGGGTAAATGAGGATGTGGTCTCTATCCCCTCATTCTAACCCACCCCCACACTTTTTCATCTTGCTTCCTAATCCTCTTGATATCATTTTGGGATGAACTGGATACACAACCTCCCACTATGGGAACAGAATGTGAAACATCTTTTTCATCCTCTTACTCACAATGATACAATTTGCATATTATGACTAGGGAGGGATGTCTTAATCAATGTTCTCTTAGTCCCAGAATCCTGCTCCACACTAAAAGAAAATTGTTGTTAGCACACGGATGTGGCTCAGAGGACAAAGAAAGGAAGTTCAAGGGGACCTTGCAAGGAACTGGAACAAGGAAATTCTTTCTCACTCACCCTTGCTCTTGCTCTCACTCCCTCTCTCATCCTTTATTTCTGTATCTCTTTGCACATCTTCTTTCGCTCCTGTCTTGCTCTCACTCCCTCTTTCATCCTTTATTTCTGTATCTCTTTGCACATCTTCTTTCGCTCCTGTCTTGCTCTCACTCCCTCTCTCATCCTTTATTTCTGTATCTCTTTGCACATCTTCTTTCGCTCCTGTCTCTACCAACTGCATTCTTTGTATTTTCATATAATTGGCTGCGTTGTTGCATTGCAGTCTACACAATCTAAATCAAGCTGTACTCCAAAGTAACTAGTAATTCTCAACTCCAGTTCCTTGATGCATCAATTCCTCTTCCAACCAGCTATGATGGGAAGGCAGGATCACGCTATATAAACATGGCCTTCAGGGTCTTATCCCTGGAGGGAAGGGGTTGTGGTTAGAGTCTGCGTAAAGGAGGAGTATAATCTAAAGACACATATCTAACCTTTATTGTTCAACTACTCATTTAACTTATTTGTAGCTAATAATCCTAATTAGTCAGTTGCCTCACTCAATTATCTTGCCATTTCAAGGTCCAAAAGAAAATTCCAGGGAACTATCAGCATCGTCAATTAAGTAAAAGAAATCTGGTAGGAGAGACTTTTTATCCAAGGATAAGAGGAAGATAGATAACACAAAATTAAAAAGGGAAACAAATCTAATATCAGAATTTAAACTCTCAGTGAAGGCTCTAAGGAGCACGACTGAACTGTGGGAAAACTGAATCAGTGTAGTATATGATCATACTGGTTTGTGTGTTTGGATGTGATTCAACCACATATCTGTGCCACAATTTCTCTTTCATCACAGAAGGATACTTGTCATACAAGAATATGAGCACAGGCAGTTATACTTTTTTAGATATTTCTTGATGCATTTCCTGTGTCCCCTTTCCCCACTTGGAGAAACCATTGGTAATCTACATATAAGTAACTCAAACAGGCTGAGCTTTGCTAAGTCTGAGAAAAGGCTAGACTAGTGTTTAGTGTAGTTTCACATCTTCAGCCCGGCAGTTACTTTTATATCCAGCTATTTAGAAGTGTTGCCATTATCAACTCTCATAAAATAACATATAAAGACGTAGCCATAACCATACACATTCACAAAGGCATTCATGTAAATTATAAGTACAGGTTCACATAGTCACAGACATGGTTTTTCCAGAGTTATGTATGGATGTGAGAATTGGATCATAAAGAAGGCTAAGCCCTGATGAACTGATGCTTTCGAGTTGTGGTTCTGGATAAGACTCTTGAGAGTCTCTTGAACTGCAAGGAGGTCAAAGCAGTCAATCCTAAAGGAAATCTACCCTGAATATTCATTGGAAGGACTGATGCTGAAGCTCCAATACTTTGGCCAACTGATGCGAAGAACTGACTCATTGGAGAAGACCTGAGGCTGGGGAAAATTGAGGGCAGGAGGAGAAGGGGACGATACAGGATGAGATGATTGGATGGCATCACCGACCCAGCCGACATGAATTTGAGCAAACTCCAGGAGATAGTGAAAGACAGGGAAGCCTGGCGTGCTGCAGTCGATGAGGTCACAAAGAGTTGGATATAACTGAGTGACTGAACAACAACAACTGAGATAAACTTGGAAATCTCAGAGTACAGAACATAAAGTTTAAAAGATGAAAATAAAGTCACAGGGAGAGAAACAGAGAGTAGAGATCAAGTCAAAGAATGACAGATGTTCCTGAAAAGCAAATACATGCTGGATGAGACGTAGTCAGAGACAAAATTAAATAAAACTTTCCTGATAAGGGGGATAAAAGGCCAGCTTACAAAGAGTGAAAGGTTTATAAGTTTCTATTCATACTCAATGAAGAGTATTTAGTTTAAAAACTGTATATTAGCTTTGGCCCCCAATGTGACAATGCTCCCTTAGAATGAACACTTAAAACAGAAATAACAATAACAACCTTAAATATGGAGCAGGTTGCTAACTGTCCTCTTCAGAAGCTAAAAGAGAGGAAAAAATTAAATCTGAGGAAAATAAAAGGATGTATTAATGATTAAAACAAAAGTTAGTGAACTAAAGCATAAAAAAAAGCAACAAAAATTCAGTAGAATCAAAGTTTCTTTGAGCAGATTAATACCAATTATAAACCTCTAGCCATGGGGAAAAAAAACCCCAACAATGTCAAGCATGACAGAGGGACCTCATTTCATAGCCTATTTAAAAAATTTTTTTAGAATTAAAAACATATTTCTTGCTACTCTCTCCATTCATCTCACAATCAATTTAAAATAAATATTTAAAATTTTTAAGCAAAATATTTTTAAAAATTTTAAAAATATTTCTCCTTTGTCAATTTTGTGATTTTCATCATTCCCTTACTCCACATCCAGCCACCTTGGGACATAAGCTCATCACCCTAGGACATGAACCCACCCACCAGTGGGCTGGCACCGACTCCAGGACCCCTGAGATACACAGCCAGCTGCACCAGGACACAGCCCTGTCAGCCAGCATGCCTGGAGCCACTGCACACGGCAGGGCCAGCCAGCCAGCCCTGCTGAGGGCTGCCTGCCAACTTGCCCACAGTAGTCAGTCCCACCACAACAGAAAGGACCGCACAGAACACAGAAGCAGTACTACACCTTTGGTGACCAGAGGGGAGTGTGCCGCTCAGCCCCATAGGATGCCTTCTATAGGGCTCACTTCTCCAAATCCAGGAAATGTAGTCAACTTACCTAATACATAGAAATAAACAGACTTAGGCAAAATGAGGAGACAGAGGAATATGTTCCAAATGAATAAGACAAAACCTGAGACAAAGAACTAAGTGAAGTGGAGATAGGTGATCTACCCAATAAAGAGTTTAAGATGGGACTTACCTGGTGGTCCAGTGGTTAAGACCCTACATTCCCAATGCAGGGGGCCTGGGTTCAATCCCTGATCAGGGAACTAGATCCCGCATGCTGTAACTAAGAATTCACCTGCTGCAACGAAAGATCCTGCATGCTGCAACTAAAGTTCTCACACGGTGCAATGGAGATTGAAGATACCACGTGCTACAGCTAAGACCCAGTGCAATCAAATAAGTAAATAATTTTTAAATTAAAAAAAAAAGAGTTCAAGGTAATGATTGTAAGGATGCTCAACAAATTCAGGAAAAGAATGGATGAATGGGTGAACACAGTGAGAATTTTAACAAAGACTTGAAAAATACAAGGAGAAACCAAACAGAGCTGAAGACTACAGTAACAAATAAAAAATTTCACTAGAAGAAACTGACAGTAGGTTAGGTGATACAGAGGAACAGATCAGGATACTGGAAGAGACCAGTGGAAATCACTCAAATTGAACAGAAAAAATGAAAATAAGAATTTTTTTAAAATGAAAATAGTCTAAGAGACAAATGGTATAACATCAAGTGTACTGACATTTACATTAGAGGAGTCCCAGTTGGAGAAAAAAAGAGAAAACGAGGCAGAACACTTATTTGAAGAAATAATAGCTGAAAACTTCTCTAACCTAGAAAAGGAAACAAACATCTTGGTCCAGAAAGCACAGAGAGTTCCAAATAAGATGAACCCAAAGAGATTTAGATCAAGACATTAAAATTAAAATGGCAAAGATTACAGGTAAAGAGAGAATCTTAAAACCATCAAAAGAAAAGCAATTAGTTATAATACATACAAGAGAATTACCGTAAGACTATCATCTGACTTTTCAGCAGAAACTTTGCAGGCTGGAGGGAGTGGCATGACATATTTCAAAGTACTAAAAGGAAAAAACTTAAACCAAGAATACTCTACATGACAAGGCTATCATCCAGATTTGAAGAGTCTAACAGACAATCAGAAACTTAAAAAGTTTAGCAGTACTAAACTGGCTTTATAAGAAATGTTTAGAAAACTTCTCTAAGTGGAAGGGAAAAGACCATAACTAAAAATATGAAAATAATGGAAGGAAAAATCTCATAGGTAAGGACAAGCATACAGTAAAGGTAGTAGATCAACCACTTACTAAAGGACAAAAGTAGTCTAAAATCACCTATATCCACAGTAAGTAGTTAAGGGATATACAAAACAAAACGATATTTTAAAATGACATCAAAAACATTAAATGTGGTGGGGGAGGTAAAAATGCAGGGTTTTAGCATGTGATTAAAATTTTTTTTTAATTTTTTAAATTATGAAAGTATAATAACACATTTAAGGAAATTTGGAAACTACAGAACAAAATTATACATAGTTCCACTATATATTACAATTATCTTCTAAGTAGATAAATTAAAATTTTTAGTTGGAGTTTCAGTAACAAGCTTAGAATGAGTTTGAACTGAAGAGATCATCAACTTAAAATAATCATATATATAAAGATATGAATATTTTAAGTTGATGATGAGATGCAGCAGGGAGCCAACTCTTTGCAACCCCATGGACTGTAGCCTACCAGGCTCCTCTGTCTATGGGATTTTCCAGGCAATAGTGCTGGAGTGGATTGCCATTTCCTTCTCCAGGGGATCTTCCCGACCCAGGGATCGAACCCCGGTCTTCTGCATTGTAGACATATGCTTTACCATCTGAGCCACCAGGGAAGTCCAATATATAAAGATATGAATATATAATATATCCTAAGCCCCAAAACAAGTCTCAATATATTTAAGAAGATTTAAATCATATCATGCCAAGCATCTTTCCCACTCACAATGGCTTGAGACTAGAAATCAACCAAAGAAAAAAACTGCAAAGAAAAAGCACAAACATGGAGGCTACACAATACACTACTAAATAACCAATGGGTCACTGAAGAAATCAAAGAAGAGTTTTAAAAATACCTGCAGACAAATAAAAATGGAAACACAACAATCCAAAATCTATGGCACATGGTAAAAGCACTTCTAAGAGGGATGTTTATAATGATACAAGCCTACCTTAGATAAGAAATAAACTTAAAAAAAAAACGACCTTACTTTATGCCTAAAGGAACTAGAAAAATAAGAACAAACAAAACCCAAAGTTAGTAAAAGGAAAGAAATAAGATCAAAGCAGAAATACATGAAATAGAGACAAAAAAAAATGGTAGAAAAGATCAATGAAATAACAGCAGTTTCTTTGAAAAGATAAACAAACTGACAAGCATTTACCTAGACTCATCAAGGAAAAAAAGAGAGCGGCCCCAAATAGATAAAATCAGAAATGAAAGAGAAGTTTCATTTCAACACCACAGAAATACAAAGGATTGTAAGAGATCACTACAAACAATTATATGCCTATAAAATGAACAATCTAGAAGTAATGGATAAATTCCTAAAATAATAATCTCCCAAGACTGAGTTAAGAAGAAATAGAAAATACAAACAGACCAATTACCAGGTATGAAATAAAACATATTGAATCATTGAATAAAACATTGAATCAGTAATAAAACAACACCCAAAAAACAAAAATCCAAGACCAGACAGTTAATAAGTGAATTCTACAAAACATTTAAAGAAGAGTTAACATTTATCTTTCTCTTAGAAAAATTTGAAGAGGAAAGAATGCTTCCAGACTCACTCTATAAGGCCAGCATCACCCTGATACCATAACCAGACAAAGATACCACACACACAGGGACAAAAAAATTTACAGGCCAATATCATGTAAAAGTCCTCAACAAAATATTAACAACCTAAATTCAATGATACATTAAAAGGATCATACACCATAGTTAAATGAGATTATACACTTGGCCATGGTATATGATGCAGAAGTGGTTCAGTATATGCAAACCAATCAGTATGATACACCACACTAACAAATTAAAGAATACAAACTATATGACCATCTCCATAGATTAAGGAAAAGCTCTTGACAATATTCAACATCCATTTATGATTAAAACTCTCAACAAAGTGGGTTCAGAGGAAACACACCTTAACATTAAAAAAAGCCATGTATGACAAATCTACAGCCAACATCAAACCTAAAGGTCAAAAGCTGAAAGCATTTTCTTTAAGATCAGGAATAAGACAAAGATGTCCACTTTTATTCAATATAGTATTAAAAGTCATAGCCTTAGCAATCAGACAATATAAAGTAATAAAAGGAATGCAAATTGTCACTGTTTGCACATGACATGATATCAAATAGAGAAAATCTTAAAGACCCCACCAAAAAAAAACTATTAGAACTAATAAATGATTTCAGTAAGGTTGCAGGATACAAGATTAATACACACAAATCTACTGTATTTTTATATATTAACAATGCACTATTAGCAAAATAAAGAAAACAACTCCACTAATAACTGCAATAAAAAGAATAAAATACCTAGGAGTAAATCTAACTTAGGAAGTAAAAGAGGGCTTCCCAAGTGGCTCAACGGGTAAAGAATCTGCTTGCAATGCAGGAGACGCAGCTTCAATCCCTGGGTTGGGAAGATCCCTTGGAAGAGGAAATGGCAGCCCACTCCAGTATTCTTGTCAGGGAAATCCCATGGACAAAGGAGCCTGCTGGGCTACAGCTCATTGGGTCAAAAAGAGTCAAACATGACTAAAGTGACTCAGCACGAGCAGGAAGTAAAAAACTTGTACTCAGACACGGATGAAAGAAACTGTACTAATAGAGAAATTATACAATGTACTAAGACACTGATGAAAGAAATTGAAGACTATACAAACAAGTGGAAAGATAAATCATGTTTATGAACTGGAAGAATTAATATTGCTAAAATGCCACTCCCCAAGGAAATCTTAGATTCAATGCAAGTCCTATCAAAATACCAATGACGTTTTTCACAGAATTAGAATAAATAATTCTAAAATTTGTATGGAAATACAAAAGACACTATTGAGAAAGAAAAACAAAGTTAGAGGTATCATGCTGTCTGATTTCAAACTATATTACAAAACTACAGTAATCAAAAAAGTATGGTACTGGCACAACACACACACACACATAGATCAAGGGAATAGATTTGAGAGTCCAGAAATAAACCTGCAATTATATGGCCAATTAATATATGACAAAGGAGACAAGACTATACAATGGGGAAAAGACAACCTCCTGAATAAATGGTGTTGGGAAAACTGAACATGCAAAAGAATCAAACTGGACTAATTTTTCATACCATATACAAAAACAAACTCAAAATAGGTTAAAGACTTAAATATAAAACCTAAAAACCATAAAACTCCTAGAAGAAAACATAGGCAGGGGACATACACATACCAATGGTTGATTCACGCTGATGTATGGCAGAAACTGATACAATATCATAAAACAATTATCCTTTAATTAAAAACAAATAAATTAAAAAATATATATATACAAAAAGCTTCCCCTCCACAAAAAGGAACAAGAGAACTTTTGGGGATGATGGATGTGTTCTTTATCTTGATTGTGGTAATGGTTTCATGGATATATATGTATGTCAAAACTTTACAAACTGTATAATTTAAATATGTGCCATTTATTTTACTTCAATTATATTCAATAAAGCTGTTAAGAAAAAGAAAATATAGACAGTATGCTTTTTGACATCTATCTTGGAAATGCCTTTTTGGATATGTTTTCTCAGGCAAGAGAAACAAAAGCAAAAATAAACAAATGGTACTACACCAAACTAAAAAGCTTTTGCACAGCAAAGGAAAGTATCAACAAAACAAAAAGGAAGTCTACTGAATGGGCAAAGATATTTACAAATGATATATCTGATGATACTCAAAATATGGAAAGAACTCATACAACTCAACAGCAATAAAACAGCCAATTTTAAATTTGGCAGAGATTTGAATAGACATTTTTCCAAAGAAGGCATACAAACAACCAACAGATATAAAAAGATCACTAATCATCAGAGAAATGCAAATCAAAACCACAGTGAGATACTATCTCACACATGTCAGAGTGGCTTTCATCAAAAAGACAATAAATAACAAGTGCTGGTGAGGATGTGGAGAAAAAAGAACTTGTGCACTGTTGGTGACATTGTTAATTGGTGCAGTCACTATGGAAAACAGTAGGGAGGCTCTTTTAAAAACTTTTAAAAATTGAACTTCCATAGGATTCAGCAATTTCATTTTTAGATATTTACCCAAAGAAGGCAACAACACTTATTTGAAAAGATACATGCATGCCAACTTTCACTGGAACACTATTTACAATAACCAAGATATGGGAGCAATCTAAGTGCCCATCAATAAATGAATGAATAAAGATGTGGTATATTTATGCAATGGAATATTATCTGACCATTAAAAATGAAATCTTGACATTTCTGACAACACGTATGGATCTAGAGGGTATTACGCTAAGTGAACAGTATGACAACTGAGAACTTACAGATGAACAACCGGGATTTAGAAAAGGCAGAGGAACCAGAAATCAAATTGCCAACATCTGGTGAATCACAGAAAAAGCAGGAATTTTTCAGAAGAACACCTACTTCTGCTTCATTGATTACACTAAATCCTTTGACTGTGTGGATCACAACAAACTGTGGAACATTCTTAAAGAGATGGGAATACCAGACCACCTTACATGCATCTTGAGAAACCTGTATGCAGGACAAGAAGCAACAGTTAGAACCAGACAGTTCTAACTAGAACAATGGACTGTTCCAAATTGGGAAAGGAGTACGTCAAGGCTGTATACTGTCACCCTGCTTATTTAACTTTTCTACAGAGTACATCAAAGTACAATCACAGAAAACTAACCAAACTGATCACATGGATCACAGCCCCGTCTAACTCAATGAAACTATGAACCATGCTGTGTAGGGCCACCCAAGATGGACGGGTCACGGTGGAGAGTTCTGACAAAACCTGGGCTACTGGAGAAGGGAATGGCAAACCACTTCAGTATTCTTGCCTTGAGAAGCCCATGAACAATATGAAAAAGCAAAAAGATATGACGCTGAAAGATGAACTCCCCAGGTTGGTAGATGCCCAATATGCAACTGGAAAAAAGCTCCAGATTTAACGAAGAGTCTGAGCCAAAGTGAAAATAACACCCAGTTGTGGATGTGACTAGTAAAGCCTGATGCTGTAAAGAACAATATTGCATACAAACCTGGAATGTTAGGTCCATTCAGTTCAGCTCAGTCACTCAGTCGTGTCTGACTCTTTGTGACCCCATGAACCACAGCACGCCAGGCCTCCATGTCCATCACAAGCTCTCGGAGTTTACCTAAACTCATGTCCATTGAGTCAGTGATGCCATCCAACCATCTCATCCTCTGTCATCCCCTTCTCCTCCTGCCCTCAATCTTTCCCAGCATCAGGGTCTTTTCAAATGAGTCAGCTCTTCGCATCAGGTGGCCAAAGCACTGGAGTTTCAGCTTCAACATCAGTCCTTCCAATGAACACCCAGGACTGATCTCCTTTAGGATGGACTGGTTGGATCTCCTTGCTGTCCAAGGGACTCTCAAGAGTCTTCTCCAACACCACAGTTCAAAAGCATCAATTGTTCTGCACTCAGCTTTCTTTATAGTCCAACTCTCACATCCATACATGACCACTGGAAAAACCATAGCCTTGACTAGACGGACCTTAGTGGTGGTGTTAGGTTCATGAATCAAGGTAAATTGGAAGTGGTCAGACAGGAAATGGCAAGAGTGAGCATCGACATTTTAGGAATCAGTGAACTAAAATGGACCAGAATGGGTGAATTTAATTCAGATGACCATTATATCTACTACTGTGGGCAAGAATCCCTTAGAAGAAAGGGAGTAACCCTCATAGTTAACAAGAGAGTCTGAAATGTAGTACTTGGGCACAGTCTCCAAAATGACTCAATGATCTCTGTTTCCAAGGCAAACCACTCAATATCACAGTAATCCAAGTCTATGCCCCAACCACTAATGCCAAAGAAGCTGAAGTTGAACAGTTCTATGAAGACCTACAAGACCTTCTAGAACTAACACCAAAAAAAGATGTCCTTTTCATCATAGGGGACTGGAATGCAAAAGTAGGAAGTTAAGTGATACTGGAGTAACAGGCAAGTTTGGTCTTAGAGTACAAAATGAAGCAGAGCAAAGGCTAACAGTTTTGCCAAGAGTACGCACTGGTCATAGCAAACACCCTCTTCCAACAACACAAGAGACAACTCTACACATGGATATCACCAGATGGTCAATACTGAAATCAGATTGATTATATTATTTGCAGCCAAAAATGGAAAAGCTCTATACAATCAGCAAAAACAAGACCAGTAGCTGACTGTGGCTCAGATATTGCAAAATTCAGACTTAAACTGAAGAAAGTAGGGAAAACCATTGGACCATTCAGGTATGACCTAAATCAAATCCCTTATGATTATACAGTGGAAGTGACAAATAGATTCAAGGGATTAGATCTGATGGACAGAGTATCTGAAGAACTATGTACAGGAGGCAGTGATCAAGACCATTGCCAAGAAAAATGCAAAAAGGCAAAATGGTTGTCTGAGGAGGCCTTACAAATAGCTGAGAAAAGGAGAGAAGCTAAAGGTAAAGGAGAAAAGGAAAGATACACCCATCTGAATTCAGAGTTCCAAAGAATAGCAAGGAGAGATAAGAAAGTCTTCCTCAGTGATCAATGCAAAGAAATAGAGGAAAACAATAGAATGGAAAAAGACTAGAGATCTCTTCAAGAAAATTAGAGATATCAAGGGAACATTTCATGCAAAGATGGATACAATAAAGGACAGAAATAGTATGGACCTAACAGAAGTAGAAGATATTAAGAAGAGGTGGCAATAATATACAGAAGAACTATACAAAAAAGATTGGAATGACCCAGATAACCACGACGATGTGATCACTCACCTACAGCCAGACATCCTGGACTGTGAAGTCAAGTGGGCCTTGACTTCACAAGGAAGCATCACTACGAACAAAGCTAGTGGAGGTGATGGAATTCCAGTTGAGCTATTTCAAATCCTAAAAGATGATGCTGGTAAAGTGCTGCACTCAACATGCCAGCGAATTTGGAAAACTCAGCAGTGGCCACAGGACTGGAAAAGGTCAGTTTTCATTCCAGTCCCAAAGAAACGCAATGCCAAAGAATGCTCAAACTACTGCACAGTTGCACTCATCTCATACATTAGCAAAGTAATGTTCAAAATTCCCCAAGCTAAGCTTCAACAGCATGTGAACCGAGAACTTCCAGATGTTCAGGCTGGATTTAGAAAAGGCAGAGGAACCAGAGATCAAATTGCCAACATCCGTTGGATCATAGAAAAAGCAAGAGAGTTCAGAAAAACATCTATTTCTGCTCTATTGATTACACCAAAGCCTTTGACTGTGTGGACCACAACAAACTGTGGAAAATTCTTTTTTCTTCTTTTTTTTGCTACACGAATTTTTAAAAATTTAATTATTTTAATTGGAGGCTAATTACTTTAGAATATTGTAGTGGTTTTTGCCATACATTGACATGAATCAGCCAAGGGTGTACATGTGTTCACCATCCTGAACCTGCCTCCCATCTCTCCCACCATCTCATCCCTCAGGGTCATCCCAGTGAACCAGCCCTGAGCACCCTGTCTCATGCATCGAACCTGGACTGGTGATCTGTTTCAAATATGATAATATACATGTTTCAATGCTATTCTGGAAAATTCTTTAGGAGATGGAAATACCAGACCAACTTACCTGCCTCCTGAGAACTCTGTATGCCGATCAAGAAGCAACAGTTAGAACTGGACATGGAACAACGACGGACTGGTTCCAAATGGGGAAAGGAGTAGGTCAAGACTGTCTATTGTCACCCTGCTTATTTAACTTATATGCAGAGTGCAGCATGAGAAACGCTGGGCTGGAATAAGCACAAGCTGGAATCAAGATTGCGGGGAGAAATATCAATAACCTTAGATATGCATATGACACCACCCTTATGGCAGAAAATGAAGAGGAACAAATGAGCCTTTTATGAAAATGAAAGAGGAGTGTGGAAAAGCTGGCTTAATACTCAACATTCAAAAAATGAAGATCATGGCATCTGGTCCCATCACTTCATGGCAAATAGATAGGGAAACAATGGAAACATTGCAAACTTTCTTTTCTTGGGCTCCAAAATCACTGCAGATGGTGACTGCAACCATGAAATTAAAAGACTCTTGCTCCTTCGAAGAAAAACTATGACCAAACTAGACAACATGTTATAAAACAGACATTATTTTGCTGACAAAGGTCCATCTAGTCCAAGCTATGGTTTTTCCAGTAGTCACATATGGATATGAGAGTTGGGCCATAAAGAAAGCTGAGCACTGAAGAATTGATGCTTTTGAACTGTGGTGTTAGAGAAGACCCTTGAGTGTTCCTTGGACTGCAAGGAGATCAAACCAGTCAATCATAAAGGAAATCAGTCCTGAATATTCATTGGAAGGACTGATGCTGAAGCTGAAACTCAAATAGTTTGGCCACCTGATGGGAAGAACCGACTCATTGGAAAAGACCCTGATGCTGGGAAAGATTGAAGGTGAGAGGAGAAGGGGACAACAGAGGATGAGATGGTTGGATGGCATCATCGACTCAGGAAGCATGAGTTTGAACAAGCTCCAGGAGATAGTGAAGGACAGGGAAGCCTGGCATGCTGAAGTCCATGGGTTAGCAAAGAGTCGGACATGACTGAGCAACTGAGCAACAACAGCAGCAATGCTAAGTGAAATTAGACAGAGAAAGACAATGTTACATTATCTCACTTATATGTGGAAACTAAAAGCAAAATAAACAAAATAAAACGAAGCAAAAACAGATTCAGATGCAGAGAAAAAAACAGATGGTTGCCAGAAGGGAGAGGGTAGAGAGTGGAGAAAATAGATGAAGGAGATTAAAAGGCAGAAATCTCCAATTACATATCAGACAAATCATGGAAATATACAGCACAGAAATATGGTCAATAATATTGTAATAACTTTAGGGGCAGATGGTTACTAGACTTATTGTGGCCATCATTTCATAATATATGTAAATGTCAAATTGTTCTGTAGTACATCTGAAACTAACATAATATTGTACATCAACTATATTTAAATTAAATTTTTGTATTGATTACCAAAATGATAATAGAAGAATTTTCCTAATGTATGAAACCACAGAAGCAACAGAGGTAAAGGAAGCAGACAATAAATTTCAGCAAATTTTGGGAATATAGAAAATAGAGGAATCCAAGTTCAGTCGCTCAGTCATGTCCGACTCTTTGTGACACCATGGACTGCAGCATGCCAGGCTTCCCTGCCCATCACCAACTCCCAGAGTTTACCCAAACTCATGTCCATTGAGTCGGTGATGCCATCCAGCCATGTCGTCCTGTCGTCGTCTTCTCCTCCTGCCTTCAATCTTTCCCAACATCAAGGTCTTTTCCAGTGAGTCAGTTCTTCACATCAGGTGGCCAAAGTACTGGAGCTTCAGCTTCAGCATCAGTCCTTCCAACGAATATTTGGGACTGATTTCCTTTACGATTGACGGGTTTGATCTCCTTGCAGTCCAGTATCTGATTAAGCAAGATGGAGCAACAAACTGAAATGTAGCCACACCTGAAATGCCTTCAAACAAAATCAACAAGGGTGAACTGATTTACCAACCAATAACCCTTAAGAAGGGCTTCCCTGGTGGCTCAGACGGTAAAGAATCCACCTGCAATGTGGGAGACCTGGGTTCGATCCCTGGTTTGGGAAGATCCCCTGGAGGAGGGCATGGCAACCCACTCCAGTATTCTTGCCTGGAGAATCCCATGGAGAGAAGGAGCCTGGCGGGCTACAGTCCATGGCGTTGCAAGAATCAGACATGACTTAGCTACTAAACATGAACACACAAGCACTTTCATGTAAGCTTCAGTGCCTGCTTCTTTCTAAAATTATTATCTTTATAGTGCTTTGTTCTCAAACACAGTCAAGGATTACTAAATATTTGAGCAAAGCCTCCCATATGAAAAAGAGAGTCTAAAATAAATAAGCAGAAAAAGAGTTTTGAAAAAAAAAAGATACATTGCAAGAGGCAAGGGGAAAAACTCCATCTTCCATAGCGATATAAAAAGATATTTTACCCATAAGAGAAATATAGGGTGCTATAAAAACATTTGGAAGACAAGAGAGAGTTTGTAGAATTCAAAACAAGATAAGAGAAAATTTAAAGTCAATAACAGAATCAGAAGATAAAGACTAGAAACTCACTTGAAATACTAATAGAAAGAAAAACGATCAAAGTTAGGAAATAAAATTAGAGAATCACCTTGGATATCTACCATATGATTAAGACATTGAGAAACGAAAAAAGAATGGATAAAAGGGAAATTTTCTAAGAATGAAGAACAGAGTCTCTGAATTGGTAAGTCTCATTGAATGCCCCAGAATAAAAGACCAAAAAAAGGCTTCCAACCAACACATATAATCTAGAATGTTCAAAACCCTGGGGATAAAGAGAGGATCCAAAAACCCAACACAAAGGATCATGAATTGAAATGGCATCAGACTTCTTCAGAGCAATACTGAAAACTGAAAGAAAATGGAAACATGCCTTGGCAATTTCGAGAGAAAATTATTCCCAACTGAGGCTTTTATATCCAGCCAAGCCACCAACCAGACATGCAAGTGAAATAAAGATGTTTTCAGACATGTTGAACTTGTTAGTTTTACCTCCTGTGCATCATAAAACTCCTTCAGAATAAAAAATGCCCTTCAGTAAAATAACAAAATAAACAATGAAATGGAAAGACGCGATCCAGGAAACAGGAGATCCAACACCAGAGAGACAAGAAAGGAGTTCTCAGACTGATGGTGAAGGAAAGATTCCAAGAGAACAACTAGGCACCACATGTTACTTTCCCACCCTGAGAAGAAATAGTTCCCCTTCCTCTTGTACAAGTTCTGGTCTTAACCAATAGAATGCAGTGTAAGTGACACCGTCCCAGTCTCAGGCTTGGCTCTTAGTGGTCTGGAAGCTTCTGTCTCACTCTTTTGGAGCCCTTAGCCAAGAAATAGAACTTTATTGCTGGAAAGAAAAGTCCAGCTGCTACTTGGTGTTCCACATCTGTTGAGTGAGAGGCAACACCTGTGTAAGAAAGTTTCCCCAAGTTAGTCTGATCAGATTTGCATGGTTTAAAAGTCAAACATGACCTTACAAAGGCCATCAAGCGTGCAAGAAGGCAAACACACTATGAGTGAGGACCTGAGGAAACAACATATTTAGTCACTATCCCTACCACCACCCCCACCAAGACAGCAGATGTTGAAAATTTCAAATATAGAATACAGAATGACTGTGTACAGAATGTTTACAGAAACAACAAAGGCAATTATAAGGAAATTATAAAACAGAAAATCATCAGGATTGTACAGATTGGAAAAAATAGAACCTATAAAAACACAAAGTATAACTTTGAAGTAAAGCAATGGAGATATAAAATACTTATGAAAAGTCTTTTGTAAACTGTGGGGAAAAAAAGCCCTCAATGGATGGGCTAATCAATCAGCATGTTTGATATAGTTGAAAGTAGACTTTAACTTAAAAATATATCCCAGTAATTTATCCAGAATTCAGCAAAGAAAGGCGAAGGAAAAATATAATAAGAGAGTGGTGTGGCATGAATAATAATAGAATAAAAATGTCTGACATCTATCTGATTGAAGTCCCAAAGGGTGAAATTAAAGAGAATGGAATGAAGCAATATTTAAGGGGATAATGAAATAATACAAATCAACTGTATTTTAACTAGAAAATTATAGTTGACTGAGAACTTTCAGAACTGATGAAAACCATGAGCGCACAGATCCAGGAAGCACAAAATATCCTAAATATGAGCAAGAAAAATGAATTTATAACTTGTAACATTATAGTGAATATTTTGGACATCAAACATAAATAGAAGATCTAGAAAGCAGAAAGAAAAAGATGACCTATGAAAGAATAGCAATTAGAATAGCATCCGATTTCACAAACAGCTACAGAAGCTAGAAAACGGTGGAATAACTTGTATTAAATGATAAGAAGAAAATTACTAAGCATTTAAAATCATCTTCTCAGCAAACCTCATTTATTAGTGCAGGTAAAACCAAGCATTTTTATAAGAAACAAGCACATGTGGAGTTTACAAAGAGACTCTCTCTAAAAGAACATATAAAGGAGTTAGCTCAAGAAGTAGGAAAATAATCCCAGAAAAAGGTAGAAATGCTAAAAGGAAAAATGAGCAAGATGAATAGTAACATAAAAGTAAGCCCAAACAAGTACTGTCTCAGTAAAATAATACAGGAGTCTAATCTGTGGGGAATGAAAACTACACAATGAAATGTTCAAAACCAGTAAGTTGGGGGCCAAAGGCAATAGTGAATTAGAGGGGTAAGAGCAGAGCTGGAGTGATCTAAACATGAGTTTGAGCAAACTCCGGGAAATAGTTAAGGACAGGGAAGCTTGGTGTGCTGCAGTTTGTGGGGTGGCAAAGAGTCGGGCTTGCCTGGTAGCTCAGTTGGTAAAGATTCTGCCTGCATTGCAGAAAACCCTGGTTTGATTCCTGGGTTGGGGAGATCCCTTGGAGAAGACAGGCTACCCACCCCAGTATTGTTAGAGCTTTCTTGGTGGCTCAGACAGTAAAGAATCTGTCCGCAATGCAGGAGACCTGGGTTCAATCCCTGGGTTGGGAAGATTCCATGGTGAAGGGAGTACGCTTGCCTGGAGAATTCCATGGAAAGAGGAGGCTTGCAGGCTACAGTCCATTGGGTCACAAAGAGTCAAACACGACTGAGCGACTTTCACAAAGAGTCAGACATGACTTAGACTGAACAACAGTGATCTAAAATTGTTTTATTGACCAGAATGGACGGCAGAATATCATTCAACATTAAGTTGTTAGATTAAACGTGTATCTAAAATGTCTAGAGATACCACTAAAATGAGAGAACTAGGTAACAGAAATAGCAAACCAGCATTAAGGGGAAAAGTGAAGTACATAGGGGGAAATCATTCTCCCGAAGGCAAGGAACCAGCACTTGTAATTCTGGCCAGTACAATAGGATAAGAAGAAGACATTAGAAGGATAATGATTCAAAAGGAGGGAAAGGAGAATAACATTCTCATTATTTGAAATAACCAGGTTGCCCACAGAGAAAGTAATGAATTTATAGAAAACCACTAAAAAATCATGAGCTTAGCAAGATGGCTGGATCTTATCATCAGCATACAAAAATTAATTATAATTCTACACACCAGTAACAATTAGGAAATATATATTTTTAAAAGATGCTTTTTACAGAGAAAAAAACTTAATACCTAAGACTAAATCTAATAAAAGATATTCAAATCTATACTTAGAAATTATAAAGCTTTACTGAGAGATAGATCTTAATGATGTAAATGATGTATTAGATAGATCTAAATAAACAAAGAGGGACTTTTCTGGCAGTCCACTGGCTAAGACCTTGCACTTCCACTGGAGAAGGCAAGGGTTTGATCCCTGGTTGAGGAACTAAGATCCCACTTGTTCCGTAGCATGGCCAAAAAATTTTTAAATAAATAAATAAAGGAAGGAAGAAATATTCCATGTTCTTGCATAAAAAGATAATATAAAGATATATACATATACATATTATAAAGTTCAAAACAACAAAAAGCTAAATAACATAATAATTAGATATATAAAGTGTTAATTTTAAAAAGCAAGAAAAGGATGAACATAAAATTCAAGGTTGCTGCTAGCTGCTTAGTCACTTCAGTTGTGTCCAACACTGTGCAACCCTATGGACTGTAGTCCTCCAGGCTCCTCTGCCCATGGAATTCTCCAGGCAAGAGTACTAGAATGGGTTTCCATGCCCTCCTCCATGGGACCTTCCCAAACCAAGGATCGAACCCTGGTCTCCTGCCTTGCAGGCAGATTCTTTACCACTGAGCCACCAGGGAAGCCCAAGATTCAAGGTTCTGGTTATCTATAAGGAAAAGACAGGAGATAGGATGGGGTAATATATAGCTAGCTATGATGTTATTAGTGTTTTAGTCCTTAAGTTGTGTGGTGAGTTAATGTGATCATTATATTTATAAATAAATAGAAAATATTTTGAGTCCTAAAATTTGATTTTATAGGCTTCTCTGGTGGTTCAGTGGTAAAGAATCCACTTGTTAATGCAGGAGACATGGGTTGGATCCCTGATCCAGGAAGATCCCATATGCCTCAGAGCAACTAAGCCCGTGGGCCACAACCACTGAGCCTGTTCTCTAAAGCCTGGGAGCCACAACTACAGAAGCCCACAAGCCCTAGAGCCTGTGGTCTGCAACAAGAGAAGCTACTACAATGAGAAGCCCTTGAACTGCAACTTCAGAGTCGCCCCCACTCACCCCAACTAGAGAAAAGCCCATGCAGCAATGAAGATCCAGCATAGCCAAAAATAAACAAACATTTAAAATAAAATTATAAAAAGATTATTTTTAAATTTATTAGGTTGCTGCTTAAGAGAGACATAACTACAACAAAAATGAAACTAAAACATTATCAACTAAAAAAGAAAACTTACTAAAAAAATAAATAAAAATTTAAAAAAAGAAAAAAGAAAACTTACTAGATGAAATCAAATAAAAACACAGCAAAAATTAGCAAATTAATAGAGGCTTCCCAGGTGGCGCTAGTGGTAAAGAACACGCCTGTCAATGCAGGAGATGCGGGTTCCATCCCTGGGTTGGGAAGATCCCCTGGAGGAGGGCATGGCAATCTATTCCAGTATTTTTGCCTGGAGAATCCCATGGACAAAGAAGCCTGGTGGGCTACAGTTCATAGGGTCGCACAGAGTTGGACACGACTGAAGCAACTTAGCACACGTGCATACATACATACATATATACACACACACACACACACACACACATACACACACACATCATGTGAAATGCTGGGCTGGATGAATCACAAGCTGGAATAAAGATTGCTAGGAGAAATATCAACAACCTCAGATATACAGATGACATCACTCTAATGGCAGAAGGTGAAGATAAACTGAAGAGCCTCTTGATGAGGCTGAAAGAGGAGAATGAAAAAGCTGGTTATCATAGCATCTGATCCCATCACTTCATGCACATATAAGGGGAAAAAGTGGAAGCAGTGACAGATTTTGTTTTATTGAGCTTCAAAATCACTGCAGACAGTGACGGCAGCCATGAAATTTAAAGATTTCCTTGGAAGGAAAGCTTTGACATACCTAGAGTATATTCAAAGATATCACTTTGCTGACAAAGGTCCGTATAGTCAAAGCTATGGTTTTTCCAGGAGTCACATACGGATGTGAAAGTTGGACCAAAGAGAAAGCTGAGCACCAAAGAATTGATGCTTTTGAACTGTGGTGCTGGAAAAGACTCTTGAGAGTCCCTTGGACTACAAGGAAATCAAATCAGTCAACCTTAGGAAATCAATCCTGAATATTCACTGGAAGGACTGATGCTGAAGCTGAAGCTCCAATACTTTGGTCACCTGATGCAAAGAGCTGACTCATTGGAAAAGACCTTGATGCTGGGAAAGACTGATGACAAAAGGAGAAGAGAGCTGCAGAGGATGAGATGGTTAGATAGCATCACTGACTCAATGGGCACGAATTTGAGGAAACTCTGGGAGATAGTGAAGGACAGGGAAGCCTGGTGTGCTGCAGGTCATGGGGTCACAAAGAGTCGAACATGACTTAGTGACTCAACAACAATATACATAGGGCTTCCCAGGTGGTACTGTGGTAAAGAATCTGCCTGCCAAGCAGGAGACGCAGGAGATGTGAGTTCGATCCCTGGCTCAGTAAGATCCCCTGCAGAAGGAAATGGCAACCTACTCCAGTATTCTTGCCTGGGAAACCCCATGGACAGAGGAGCCTGGTGGGCCACAGTCCTTGGGGTCGCAAGAAGTTGGACACTACTTAGGGCCTAACTCCCACCACCATATATATGTGTGACTGTGCATCCTCAGTCACGTTCAGCTCTCATATATTATGCATGGCATGTGGGGGTCTTAGCTCCCCAACCAGGGATTGAACCCAAGCCCCCTGCATTGGAAGTGTGGAGTCCTAACCACTGGATCACCAGGGTAGTCAGACTGATAAGGTAAAATGCATTACATTGACTAAAAACTCTGTGTATGTGAATTCATACATATTCAGTAAAATCAATAAATATATTTTGGAAAATATATAATATTTGGGAAGGTTCATCTAACAGTGAAGAAATACTAGTAATGAACTTTTGTGAGTCAAATAACAAAGCATCAAAACATCTGTAACCAGACTTCTAGAAGAAGACAGAAGACTATGACCTGATCACAACTCCTTTCACTTCATGTCTGACAAAGCAAACCAAAACCATTTAAAAAGAGTGAGGGAGAAAAGTCTTGTAACTACCCACCAGAGTTCCCAAGAAAAGAAATAAGCTCAGCTTAATATCATTAACTCCAAAGAGTGAGAGGCAAGGGGTAGGGCAAGTGGAGAATTAATCTGTATTCACAGAGTGCAGTATGGCTGACTTCCTCATGTCATTTTAAAAAGATGCACTTCCAAATCCAAAGAAGATGGAACCAAGTATATGACTGTCTCCTTATCTTTTCCTTCTTCTGACTGATGATGAAAATTACCTCTGGGCAGAAACCAGTAAAAGAGTCAATGTGAACTATGAAACAAGCAAAATTTTCCAGGCTCTAAACAGAACTGGAACAACACCCCAAAGCCTGTAACATTGTTCCCACATTAGAATTGGGTATACTCTGGACTGGGGTGAGGCAAATATAGTAACTCTGACCTTTTACTGTTTCCCATAAGCTCCTTTTTTAACCTTTGCATGCTCTTTCAGGAAATATTTCTCATCTTGAAGGAAGACTTATTTTGAGTTCAGCAATTGTCTTCACTCATTTGAGAGTTTGGGAGTTCTTGATGGTTTGCTTGGTGGGTTGTTATTATCATTATCATTAACTTCTGTTAATGAAAATTCAATAGTTTTCATTAAGAAAAAAAAGCATTTTCAGTATGATTCCAATATCATAAATATATTTCTGTCTATCCAATCCATCTATTGTTGGTGATAATTATTCATGGGTGGTAAGATTTAAGATAATTTATTGTTGTCTTCATACTTTTCCACAATGCTTTAATTCTTTAAAAGAAGCATGTATCATTTTACAACCACAACTCAGTACGTGTGCAAGGAGAGAGAAAACCAGCTAGAGGATGATAATATTGACAATAACAATAGTTTACACCTTGAGGGCTTACTACTTTTCTGGCACTGTTCTAAACTCATTACATACACTGCTGTTGCTGCTGCTAAGTCGCATCAGTCGTGCCCAACTCTGTGCGACCCCATAGATGGAAGCCCACCAGGCTCCCCTGTCCCTGGGACTCTCCAGGCAAGAACACTGGAGTGGGTTGCCCTTTCCTTCTCCAATGCATGAAAGTGAAAAGTGAAAGTGAAGTTGCTCAGCCGTGTCCAACTTAGCGACCCCATGGACTGCAGCCCACCAGGCTCCTCTGTCCATGCCTTGAGGGCTTACTATTTTTCTGGCACTGTTCTAAACTCATTACATATACTAGGTTGTATAAAATGAAACTGCCAATATTTGGCTGTTCTTGACCTGCGAAAACAGCAATTTCATGTGGTCCTATTTACGTTTACTCCTCAATCTTTGAACAATCCCAAGATGAAGATGGAGATCCCAAGCTGCCAGAAATGCACGGAAAAATCAAGTGTCATCTTTTTCTGCAGAGCCCCCATCCTCTGGTCTTGCCCTCGCACCCTGCTCTACAGTCAGGGTATCCCAAGGTACCTTAAGAGGTGGCATCAGCCGTCAACCTGAGCACCAAGGCAGGACATGTAGAATTGCTCTAATTCAGTTTATCCCCTGAATGAAATCACCTCTAGTTTCTAGGAGGGTCTTCGGAATTTCAAGTTCTGTTCTAGAGCAGAGAGAACAGTTCGGATACAGCTGCAGTTCCCAGTAGAGTCCCCACCTGTGTCCCCCCATCCAGGTACCAAAGCAGGACACGCTTGACAGTTTTGCGTTTATTTCCAGAAAGTGATGAAGACAAAAGTACTATATCTGGACACCACTCTCTGTACAATAAATAGCCTCCCCTGTTCCCCAAAAAAGAAAAATGCATCCTTACATACAACCCCCTGTCCCCTTGGCAAGTCAGTGCTTCCTTTTTAAAATAAAAAAAATTATTTTATTTATTTATTTTTGGCTGTGCTGGGTCTTCAATGCTGTGCGGAGCTTTTCTCTACTTGCGGGGCTACTCTCTAGCTGTGGTATGTGGGTTTCTCGTTGAGGAGGCGTCTTTTGTTTCCGAGCACAGGCTCTAGGGCTCACTGGCTTCAGTAGTTGCGGCACATGGGCTCAGTATTTTCAGCTCCCGGGCTCCAGAACACAGGCTCAATAGTTGTGGTGCAGGGGCTTAGTTGCTCCATGGCATATGGGATCTTCCTGGATCAAGGATTAAACCCATGTCTTCTGCACTGTCAGGCAGATTCTTCACCACCGAGCCACTTGGGAAATCTCAAGACTTTGCTTCTTGAGTCATGCACAATCCCCACCCCCTTGCCAGCCCCTTCCCCGGGACTCCACTGAGGGTGGGGCTCAGGCCAGTTGTTCAAAGTCACTCGGGTCCTCTCCCTGACCCTGGCTAGCTGACTTACAAAATCCACATGTCTTTATTTCCATATCAGGGATTAACACACACACAAATGGAAATGCTGACAGTTACTCTACAGAGTGAGAGATCTGAGTCTCCAGCCGGGCCATCCCACTTGACCCTGATATCCCCACCCCCAACCCCAACCCGCAGAAGAGAGGAAGCTCTTTTGTGTCCCAGACCTTCCGTGGTCCATTTTATGTTCTCCAGCTGGGAACCCACAGCCAGAAGCAGCACCAGGTATATGACTGTAGTTGGGGCAGAGGAAGGGGCAGAGGACAGTCCTCGCAGGTTTCCCTGTGGGCCAGGAGACAGCAGGTGAACCTCAGAATCCTTCTTGGCCCCCCTCTTCCTCAACCAACTACAAAAGGCTGGGGACAGAAAAGGCTGGGGACGGCTCAGTCCTGAGTTTGTGGTGTGGTTGGTGTCACCAACCTAACGACGTTCTTCCTGTTCCTTTCACGTCATCTGCTCAATTGGGAAAATAGTTATAAAACTGGGCTTCAGTGTCCTTATCGAAAGGAGAAGGGGCCCCTGCAGGGGAGGAGCTGTCACCACTGGAAGGATAGGGGGACACACGCCTCCTCTTAGAGTCTCCTTCGCCCAGTCCCGAGTTGCTGGACTCTGGCCGGAGTGGGGTGATATCAGTCCACAGGGAGGGGGAGCCCTGCTCCTCTGGCCCCCGCCCCTCTGAGGCTCCAGGGCCAGGTTCCATGGGCAGAGTTCGCATGGAGCGGAACCAGTTGGCTGGGCCCACCTTGGGAGGGTACTGGGGGGCCACAGGCCAGCCCGCTCCAGGTGCCAGGACTTCCTGGCTTCGGTAGTAGGACATGGTGGGCCCGGGCGCGGAGGGCAGGAATGCAGGCTTCATGCTGACAGCTCGAAACTCGGCCTCATAGCTGTGGTCCCGGGGGGCTCCCAGCCAGTAAGTCTGGGGAACCACATCCTTGGCCTGGCCAGGAAGGTCGGGGTAGAAACGGCTGGAGATGGGATACTGGTTGGGGAGGAGAGGAGAATAATGGTCTCCCCCAAGCAGTTGACAGTTGGGTCCAGGCGGGGAGGGGACGCTGGTGTCAACGGATGCATACATGCTTTAAAAAAAAACAGGGGGCAAAAGACAGGGGGTCATGAGTAGAACTGGTCAGTTAGGAGCCTGCCTGCTGCACGACCCTCCCCATACCTCCTTCCTGACCTGCCCGCTGCCTTTTGCACCCACCGCACACTTCCCCACCGCAGAGGCAGAGAGGGGACTGAGCACTTGTCTGGAGTCCCAGTCCCAGACAGACAAGGAAGGCCTCTGTCAACACGAGTTGAACCCAGGGGCACTTACGACTCAAAGTTCTCCCGGAATCCTTTGGCAAAAGGGTTATTATCAATTTTCAGCTGAGTAATCTAGAGAGAAGGGAAACAGAGTCATCTGAGTGCTGAGTCTGAGGCTGAGGAACTTCCAAATTCACTCCCAAGAAGTCAAGGGGCCCTGTTCTTCCCTTCTTCCCACCCAACCCACTCAGGCTCAGCCTACCCTCGCCCAGGCAGCCCTCACCTCGGCATTCTGGTAGGCGGTCACGGCGATGAACTGGGTTTCTTGGAAAGTGAAGACGTGCGTGTTGCAGGCCGCCTCCGGCTCTCCATCGTTGACTTCGACAATGTGCAGCCGGGGCTGGTATTTATGGAGGGACTGAAGCACGATCATCTGAGGGGGGTGAGACGGCTGTGAGCGTGGGAGGAGGGAGTGCAAAGGAACCCTCCCCTCCCCCACCCCACCTATGGTCCACCCTATGGCCAAGCCACAAAGGGCCCTGAAGTCATTGTGACCATTCTTCTGCCCTGCCAACATGTAACTTTTCCCAAGTCTCCAACCTCCGTCCTGAACCTCCTCAGGGCACCAGTGCTATTCTCTTGCCTCCTTTCCTATCTCCAGATGTCCACTGTGACCAAAGTATTAGCACAAACAGGGCTTCTCAGGGAATAAGGGCACCTTTAATAGGCTTGCTCAACTCAAAGAAACTCTGCACCCGCTCCCTAAGACCACCAGTACTGACTCTGTACCCAATACTAGCGAGCACAGCCGGGATTTGGTGAAGAAACCCCCAGGCTGGGTTGGCCCACGTTGGCCTAAATGTGACCCCTGTCTGCCTTGAGATTCAGCTTCCTCTCAAAGTGGGTGGAAAAGAACCAGAGTCAGAGAGGGAGAGAAGTCACTCTCATAGAACAGAATCAGCCTGCAGGACCCACTGTGGCCTCAGGGACAGGGAAAGGTGGGGGGCTTTCCCGAGGGGAGGCGTCCCACCTGGGTCGCATTGTTGGAAGCCCCCTTGTTGTTCGTGAGCTTTAGTTTCCCGAATGACACCTCCTGGCGCATCCAGTGGGCTCCGGTGTTGGGGGAATCTGGATGGACATACTGGCGGTTCCCTGTGGACAGTTAATCTTTTTGGCATGCAGCCCCTGGGACCAGGTCCCTGGTCATGTGGGGCTTCCTTTGCCTGTTCCGAGAGGCGCGGCAAGAAGGAAGGAGGGGGAGGACAGCGGGGGCAGGATGGGGGAGGTGTGGGCAGAGGACCGAGCTGAAGACAGGATAGAGCAAAGTAGAAGAGATGACAGAATGAAAGTGAGAAGTGGGAGGGGAAGGGATGGGGTTGGGTGGAGTGGATGGGGTGGGGTGGAACTAGAGAACTAAATCCTAGGAGTCAGAGGCAGGGGGTTGGGGGTTCCTCTTGGCTCCACCAGGGGGCGCACAGTCTTAGAGAAAAATCATGCCCCCGGTTCCCAAGGAGGCACGTACCTGGCATGCTGCCCTCGGCCTTTCCACATTGCACCCACTTGCCGCTCTGATAACGCCAGTGGTGCTGGTCCACCAAGACCACGTCCACATACATCCGGTAATGGCTGTTGGGCTCCAGGCCAGCCACAGTAAATGACAGGAATGGGAACATCCGCCTGGGGAGAACAGAGAGACCCACCAATATCATCAGTCCCCAGTCCCCCAGACGGCCGTTCCCTATGCAAAGGAGGCCCATCAGCGGTGTGCTGGAGCCGGCTCCCGTCCTCACCAGAGCCAGCTGGGGAAGTCCAGGAAGTCTGCCAGCCAGGTGTTAGCAACAATTAAAAATTAAATCAGGACTTCCCTGGTGGTCCAGTGGTTAAGAATCCACCTGCCAATGCAGGGGACATGGTTCGATCCCTGGTCGGGGAAGATTCCACATGCCATAGGGCAATTAAGCCCATGAGCCACAACTATTAAGTCCTTCGAGCTCTAGAGCCTGAGCTCCACAACAAGGGAAGTCATTGCAATGAGAAGCTGCTTACAGAAATTAGAGAAGCAGTCCCCGCTGGTGGCAACTAGAGAAAGCCCGTGCAGCAATGAAGACCCAGCACAACCAAAAATAAATATCAATAAAAATTAAATCATATAAACTGCCATGAAATATATTACAAGTCAAGGTAATAAATACTCAAAAAAATCACTTCTCAATATTTTTTACTACACTCTACTATTATCTCTGCTTTTGAGATTGTTTATCGGTATAGTGGAGATATACTAGGTAATATTTGCCGCCTCACGTCTCTTCCCAACTCCAAGTTCAGTGATAACATGTGGGCAGCTTGCAAGCAGCCATTATAGGGGTATTTACCATGGAAATCAGCAAACACTAGGAAGCAGGGCTTTTAAAATTTTTTTTCTTTTTTTTTATATGAAACTTTTAGTATTTTATTCATTTTCATAGTTTTACAGTATTAGTAAAAATAATGACCATTATAAATAAGTATAAAATGGAAGTTGATGAAAAAATAACCCCAAGTCTTCCTTGACTCCCACCCTCCCACCAAAAAACTAGCTAGTATATGGCAAATATCCTTTTCACATATTATCTTTAGGCATATATTCACTTTGTAGTGGTGGATGGTTTAGTCACTAAGTCGTGTCTGACTCTTGTGATCCCATGGACTGTAGCCTGCCAGGCTCCTCTGTCCATGGTGTTTTCCAGGCAAGATTACTGGAGTGGGTTGCCATTTCCTTCTTCATAAAATTTTTTTTCTTTTTGAGTGTCAGTTGCTAACATTAGCTGCACACCCGTCTCTAGCCTTAGTTTGCTCCCTGGAGGGGAGCAAAGCCACAAGCCAGCCCCAGCACAGGCTGTTCCTAGTAGGTCTTCATCTCTGAGTTCCCCCAACCCTGGTCTGGCCTCAGACTGTCATCCATCCTCTCGCTGCGGCTCTCAGGGTGCTAACACACACCTAGCCCCAGAGCGGACACCCGCAGGCTTTCCCTACCCCGTCCTCCTGGGCCTGACGTCTGCAGTGCCACCTGCTCCAGGCCTGGATCTTCAGAGAAGTAGCTGAAGTCCTAGCCTGAGCTTTCTATCCACCTGGATGAGGGACTCTATTGAGCACAGTTCTCATGATCAAAGTCCTGGTTCCCAGGAAAAGTGGAGGAAGTTGGATTTGGGATGCTGTGCTATTGTGCTGAGTAACAGATTCAGAGGACTAAGCACTGCCGTACACAACCATCTCCATCACCTCCACCATCACCACCCCATCACCAACATCACTACAACCAGCACCTCCAGCATCACCATCACCATTACTACCACCACTACGATCATTACCTCCACTATCACTCCCCCAACCCCAACACCACATCAGTACAACCAGCACCTCCACCACCACCACCATCATTACAACCAATACCTCCACTATCAACATCACCATTACTACAACCAACACCTCCACCATCACCAGCATCACTATAAGGAACACCTCAATGATCACAACTCCCATCACCACCATCACTACAACCAGCACCTCTACCATCACCACCGCCTCTCCGGCTTAGCCTGTCTCTTCTAACTCAAGGAGGAAGAGCAGACTTTTTAAGATGGCAGAGTCAAACCCTCATCAGAATTGCTTTTCATTCCCACACACACTTCTCTCCTCCTCCTACAAGAAGCCCTGCAGGGTGGGAAGAAAGGCACTGGTCCATGAGTCAGGAAACCTGGGGGATTGAGTTCCAGGGGCCAAAGAACACTTTCAGGTGGATCCCAGTCTACAGTCCATAGGATCGCAAAGAACTGGACACAACTGAGCATGCACGTTCATGCACGTGCACACACACACACACACACACACACACACACACAGTCCCCAGAGGGTCCTAGAGCAACATCCCTAATAACCTTGGAAAGATCTCCCGGGAGAGTACTGTCACATTCCTGCCTTCCCCAGACTCTCCTGGGCTGAGAAAAAAGAAATTTACTGGCCCTATGGCCTTGGATAAGTTAATTCCTAAACCAAACCTCACTTTCTTCACCTATAAATGGAGATAACAATTCCTGTCCATTTTTCCTCTCAGAGCCGTTAAGAAGTTTGAAAGATGTGCAACTCAGCTCACTATCTCCCCTTTCCCACCCTCATCCCACCTTCTCCCAGGCCCAGAATGATCAAAACACTCTGGCCTGGCTGAAGAACCACAAGCAAGAGTCCAGAGTTCCGGTTTGAGGCCTTGGGTCCCAGGAGCTTAGCGTGCCAGTCAACTGGAGAAATCAAAGTTAGGGATGAGGCTTTGAGCAATCGAGAGTGAGAGAATATTTTCAACCCATCGCTACCACTAACTCATTTTGCAACAGTGGTCAGGTCATTCATGCCTCCTATATTGTACCCAGTTCCTATCCAGACATGTAGTAATAAAGAGAGAGAAGGGAACTTATTCATTGTGCCTCTACTTATGCAGCAGCCAGTTCACTGAAAAAGTCCTTTGAGGTACAACATGTTTTTTTTCCAATTTTATATCTGAAGAAAATGAGGCTCAGAGAAGTTTGGTGATGGCTTCTTGGTGGAAGCACAGAGCTGGAGTCTCCCGATGGCGGGCACATGCTATAGTCTCCACCGTCTCCTCCTGCTTCTTACTAGTAGAGGGAAAAGCAGGAGACACAAGAAGACTGGGGCAGGGTAGGGGAGAGGGAGAGGAGAAGGGAGGTCTCAACTTCACCCTAAAAATCTAGACTCACCACCAGCTGGGATTCCAAAATAGCCCTTGATTTACATGACGCTTTGCTGAGAAGGAAAAGGGAGTCTGGTGCCAATCTGAGGCCCTAGAAAAGACAGCTCACCACTCCTTAAGGACCATCCACCTTGAAATGATTCGCCGAGTCATTGTACCCCTTCCCCATCCTGAACACTTCCGACAATGCTCCAATTCGCAGTTATTAGGCACAAATGTAAAGGAGATGGTTTTTATCAGTCTGGGCTTCCCTGGTGGCTCAGACGGTAAAGAATCTGCCTGCAATGCAAGAGAGTTGGGTTTGATTCCCCGCTCGAGAAGATCCCCTGGAGAAGGAAACGGCAACCCACTCCAGTATTCTTGCCTGGAAAATCCCATAAACAGAGGAGCCTGGTGGGCTACAGTTCATGGGGTTGCAAAGAGTTGGACATGACTGAATGACTAACACTTTCATCAGGCATGTTCCCAAAATGTTTCAAAATTGATAATACCTAATTGCTATTGAACCTGCAGGATAATCGGTCCTTTCCTCCACTATCTGTGGGGGTGTAAATTGAAACCACTTTTGAGGAGGGTTTTTTTTTTTTTTTTTTGCCATGCTCCACGGGGAGTGGGGATTTTCCCCAACCAGGGATCAAACCCCCATGATCCCTGCAGTGGAAGTTTGGAGTCTTAACTACTGGACTGCCAGGGAAGTCTGAGGAGCATCTTCCGGCAATGTCTTTAGGGATCCAAATGCAAAACGCACCTGAGCATCAAGGGAGGGCCTCCTCCCACTAACCTCGGATCCATTGAACAGAAATCAGACGGCCACCAGCAAACAGGGGAAGAGAAAAAGCAAAACCATTTTCACCTATCCCACGAGAAATGAAGCCCATCGGCCCAAATTAAAGCAGGCTTAAAGCTAAAAATACTTTTTAAAGATCTAAAAAGTTCTTGGAGTTGGAATGTAGAGAAGAGAACACCAAAGGGCTGAGGCCTGCGATCAAGGATAATGCGGGACTGAAATTGTTTTACCAAGCCCTAACCTCGCACATACATACACAAATACAAATAGAGCTGCTTAACAATGGAGTTATCTTAATTATAATAATCAACTAATCACACCCAGAAAAGTGGGGATTGCCGGCAATTACTGCACACCCACACACCCACACACAGAGACAGCCGCCTAGCTCTTCCTCTGCTGAGAATGTCTACCATTGACTATCAGACAGGCTGCCTCCCAGAAACAACATGAGGCCGGGCAACATGAGTGCGCTTATCAGACCACAAACTCATAAACTTGAACTCCAAACCCTCCAGTCGGCCAGTCCATCTTCCTATTGTCCATTTCCCCTCCCAGTCCCATCTGAGCCGCCTGGCTCAGTCTCTGGACCCCAGAACCACCCCCAGCCCTCTCCCCATCCCATTCCTGCCGTGGAGGAGCGCATGACTGTGTGTCCAGTCCACACTGCGGGGTGGGTCTAGGGTGGGTAGGAGAGGAAGAATCTGGGAGGGAGGGAGTGAGTCAGCCCCAAGGCGAAAGGCTACAGGGCTGTGGGTGGGCCTGCTGGAAGGATTTTTCAAAAAGGAAGAAAGTCGTGGGTGATGTGGTGGTGACTGACAGATCACTGGAAACCATGGAGGGACAAGCCAGTCTGCCAGGGCAGGAGGACAGAAAGGGAGCTGTTTTCTGAGCCCGTCTTACTTTTCAGAAGCCAGTAGCAGAAGGAAATGGCCGCCGACTTCCCAGATCACTGGAGCCTAAGTTCACAGACCCGGGTGCCGAACTGGGGGCCGCGTGTCCTCGGTCTCCTCCACCCCACCCTGGGGCCCCTGAGGCCCGATCCAAGAGGAGGCCTCAAGGGAAATGGTGAGAGGCCACTGTCCCCTTCCAACAGCTCCAACCCACAAAGTGTCCGAAGCAGTCCGTCAGGACGGATTGAAAGCGTGAGGATTGCAAAACTGGAGCGCGCGCAAGCATACAAAACAATCAGGGAAATTTTATGATATTTAAGAATTTCTTTTCAGGTTTGCTAATGGTATTGCGTTTCTTTTTAAAAACCCATTTTTAGAGGTGCACAGATAACTACTTAAGGATGAAGTAATACAGTGTCTAGGATTTACTTACTAATTACGCTATCACTAACATAGTTTCAGACCAGAGGTATGGACGTTAACAGAGAAAGGAAAAGCAGAAACAGGATTGGACTAGTATCCACAGCTAGGTAATGGGTAGGTGGAGATCTGTTACATGTTTCTCTTCAGTTTTGTATATATTGGAATTTTTCATAATAAAGGAAATTAAGTGTGTGGGTTTAAATAAAAGAGAGACAACAAGGGACTTCCCTGGTGATTCAGTAGGTAAGACTCCAAGCTGCCTAGGCAGGGGGCTCAGGTTCAATCCCTAGTTAGGGAACTAAGATCCCACACACTGCACACGAGTGCAGGACAGCCAAAAGATAAAAAATTAAAATTAAAAAAAATGAAAGAGAGACAACACAATTGTCAAGGAGGATTATTCAGCAGGAATGTAAAGCAAAGAGGAGGTTGTAGATGTAAAGGAGACAACCAGTACAGCAATATGGACTGTACCGTACCCTAAGACCCACAGCCAGTCCTGCACCCCCAGATCCCTGAAGTTCTGCTGAAGCTCTGTCCACCCCAGCCCTCAAGACTGGAGGGGCAGGGGCCTGGCCACAAGTCTGTGGGGAGACCCCAGCAGGCCCCGGGGAGGGAAGCTTCCTGACCACTCAACGGAGTGGAGGCTTGAGTTTGGGTCTGCCGTGTGACCAAGCGAAACCCATCAGCCCCCCGCGCCTCAGCGCCCTCAGCTGCAGACGGGGAGGCTGCTTGGCCTACCTAGCGCAGTGAAATAATGGAAGTGAAAGCACGATGAATGCATCGAGGCCTTCGGACAGTGTTGGTGGCTGTTTTTACTCCTGGTCTTGGGGGAGCAGAGAAAGAAACACAGGCACATACCATCTGGGAGCTGGTGCCAGTTCTGCCAGCAATGGATGTGCTATGTGACCTCAGAAAAGTCTCTTTTACTGTCTCTAGCTCCATTTCCCTGTATGTCCAGGAAGAAGACAGAACAGGATCTTCTGGGTTCCCTCCAATTTAGACATGACAGCCTAGAAGCCTGGGCTGTGCCTAGGTGTACCCAGAAGGAGGCTAGGGTTGGGGGAGCAGAGAGGAATTATCAAATGGCCTAGAAGATGAAGGCCAGGCCATAAAAGAAAATGCCGTCTTTCCTGGGTTCATCCCTGAGAAAGAACAGTTCAGCAACTTGAAGCCCATTGTGATTGGTGGACAGGTCCCTCAATCCCAAGCCATCCCACAGAAATCATTCATCAGGACGGAAAAATGTTCCAGCAATGCCCAGATATTCAGTCTACCCTGAGGGATCTAGTTCTATGGCTCAGGCTGCCCTGAGCCCAGTGCATACAGGGTAGGGTTTGGGGCCGAGGGTGCTGCTTGAATGAATGTCAACCCTCTGGCCCAGCATGGCCTCTCCCCTCTCCCTTCCCGAGCCCCACACTTCCTATCTGCTCTTCAACACCTCTCGGGTCCACTGATGACACAGTCACTCCACACAGAGGCCCTCAGTAGTTCTCTAGCCACACAAAGCCCCCTTGGGAAGGGTGGCTGCACACTCTCACCCACCAGACACAGTCAGGGCCCACTCAGAGTGGAGTTTGCTACACAAATAACACACAAGCTGCAAGTTTCTCTTTCTTTCCCCACGTAGGAGACTCTCTCCGGAAGCAGCACCCTTGGCCCCAAAACCCTACCCTGCACACACTGGGCTCAGGGGAGCCTGAGCCACGGAACCAGGGGTTCCCCAGGGTGGACTGAATGTCTGAATCAGGGTAGGGCAGGCTTTCGGGGACAGGCCTTGAAGGGTCCAGAGAGTGGGACCGGCTGCCAGCTGGGACCCTTGAGGTAGCTTCACCTGCTCAGGCCCATTGACATCTGTGCCCTCAGGCAGGGACCGTGTGGGGAAGGAATCTGTGTCCTCTCCCACTCTACCATCTCCCTCCCCCCACCACACGCACACACCAGACACATGATCTCAAAGTAACTACCGGAAAGGAAACTTGGCGACTACGTCTCCATGTCACCAAATCCCAGTTTTACACGTCTCCCTCCCCCGGAGCTGACCTGTATACAACAGCAGCAAGGGCGCTGGGAGAGGTGGGCACAGAGAGCCCCTGAGATGAGGGCTGGTTTGTTGCCCGCTCCACTGCAAGACTCTGCCGTCCCCTCGGTTTCCCAGCACGTAGGGGCGAAGAGGTGCCCTGCTCTGTCAGACCCACAGCTCACACTCCCCCTGCGCCCTGGGTGTCCCCCACTCAGGCAGAGAGCGGCACACTAGTGCCTGGGGAAACCATAGGCACCCTCGCCCTAAACCAGGACCATGGCTCCCTGTGTCTCTCTCCTTCATCACTCATGGGTTTTGGTTTGCGCCTGTCGGTGCAATGTCTTGAGAGTAAACAACCCCCAGACTGTCCCCACCTCAACTCCCTCCTTCCCCTCAAGGCCTGAGCCAAAGCTGTGAGGGACACGGAGACACTAGCAAAGTCTCGACAGAAAAAAAAGAAGCGCGTCTCGGTCAGGGCAGGCAGGACGAAGGGGCTCCCATCGCTCGGCGCTCCGGCGCGCGCCTCACTCACCGTCCCTGCTTGGTGATGATCATCTCCGTCTGGTGCTGATTAAACTTGGACCACAACAGGTGGTTGTTGAGCGCAACTCTCAGCTTCCCCGACACCTCCAGCCCCGGCGGCAGTATATAGTCCTCGCGCGGCCCCGGGTAGAGTGTGGCGCGCGGGTCCGGAGCCGAGTAGGCGTCCCCGGGCTGGTAGCCCTCGGCGCCCGGCGTCGGCGGGAAGGGCTCGCTCGCCCCGGGGAAGCCGGCGGCCTGGGGCCGGGGCGGGTAGGAGTAGGCTCCGAGGTAGCGGCCTGGCGGGGCGGGCACCAGGGCGCCCCCGGCGTAGGGCGCCCCCAGGCTGGCACCCCCGCGACGGTCGGTCGCGTCCTGCGCGCCCGGCTCCGGGTAGTAGTAGCGGTTCTGCGGGTCGGCGCCTGGCGCCCGGCCCTCGTCGCTCGCCGGCATCGGCTCGGTGCCCGTTAGCATGTCTCCGCAGCCTAGCTCCACGATGCCCATCCGGGGCGGGCTGGCACCTTCCCGCGGGCCGTCGAGGACCGGCCCCTCTCCGCGCGGGGGCGGGCGCGGGGGTCGGCTGGGCAGAAGTGGGCGGGGGGCGGGGCGGGGGCCCTGGGGCTGGGGGAGGGGCGGGGCCCCACCGGAGCCCGGGCTCGGACGCCTGGGTCCTGCGCCCGCGTTTGGCGGGCGCGCGGCAGCTCCCGGGCTCCCTCTCCAGCGGGCCGCTGTCACTAGCGTCGCGGCGCCTTTGCTGTGGCTTTATGAAGCTCTCTCGGTCACCCCCCCCCCACCACCCCGCCACTTCGGCCCCGCCCCGCCTCACCCCGCCCCTCCTGGCTAATAACTCGGCAAATTCTACACGGTTGGTGAGGACTGTAGGGCCCCCACCGTGCAGAGCAGCGAGTCTCCGATGCGCCTTGTAGTTCACGCTCAAAGACTTTATGCTTTATGGGAGAGTCAACCCCTCCACGTGAAACGCCAGACTATTTCTCTCCTCTGGACCCTCATGGAAATTCCACCCGTCCTTGAAGCTTCAACTCAAAGGCTCCCTCCTACGGGAAGCCTTCGGTGATGACCCAGATGGGCTTACTCGCAGGCTCCGAGCTGCTTCGTCCATGGCCATGTGACAGATGTTCACTGATACTCGCTATGTGCCCAGGCTCCGTGCTGAGTGGCTTTGTGTGAAGTGTTGCGCTCTTCCTCTTTGCCAGAGGCCCAAGGGGGCTGTGTCCCATGAATCTGTTCCTTCAGCCCTAGGGCAGACATGGGATCTGGTGGGCAGCAAGAAGAGTTCCATCAAGCGAACTGCACAGCAGCAGCTGAGGGTTTGCGTGTGGGTGTGTCAGCCATGAGCACTGGAAGCAGCAGTGGACTGCCAGTGCTCAGAGTCCCAGGACTGGCTCTGACCACCACTCAGGTAAATGTGATCTGGGCAAGTCACTGCCTTTGCCTGAAAGTCAGCCTCAAGTCCCCTAGGCTACAGAAAACAAACTGATGCATTTTTCAGAGGGCCTGTGAGCCTTACATGAGAGGGGACACCTGGGCGGCACTTTACAGTCTATTATTATACCTGGATGGAAAAGCAGCTTTGAACAGACCCAGAGCCGGCTGACAGGAAGGAAACCCACCACATGTTCTGAAGGGCTGCCTTGGTGGTAGGACTCTGGGGGCTTGTCTTTCTCTGTTTTCCTTTTCTGTTGACTAATGTAGTTATATTCCTTTTATGATGATTGTTTTTCCCCAGATTGAAAATATCTTCATTGGGAGTTTTCCTGTGAATAAAGATAAAACACACTCATATAGAAAATTTAAGCAGTACAAAGAAGTAAAAATAGGACTGTATATATCACTCCAAATTCCATCCCCCAGAGGCAAATAGGATTACAATTTTGCTGAACACCCCAGACATCATTCCTTGCACACTCCCTCTTGGTTTGTCTTATGCACACACACACACACACCATACATACATATATACACGCTTTGTAATGTTTTTTCACTCAACAAGGTGTAATGGAATTTTTCACATGTCAACATATAAAGATTTACATTTGTAAGAGTGTTTTGAAAAATACCCTAACATTTTCATCATGTTAAAGGTTAACCTCTTCTCTCTCCCCTTCCACCTGAGCCCTCCTCAGTTCTCCCGTGGGAGCTGGCCCCATCTCTGCATCCCTGTCCCAACTCAACAGGGCTTCACCCTCAGGGGCCCATGGGGACTCTCTGCTCCCAACTAGAGCTGAACCAAGAGGCAGGTTGGCAGGTGAAGGCAAAGCTGGGGACCCCAGGAGGCGGGCATGACCCAGGGAGTGGGGAGGAAAGAGCCTGAGCACATCCTCTGAGCACGGAGGCCAGCACACCGCAGCACCAGAACCCGGGACCGGCCTCCTCCTGGCCCATTACCCACCTTCTCCATCCTTACGGAAGGGGGAAGTTTCTGCCTGTTGTTCCATGTGGGCTGCATTGCTTGAAAGACAGGGTGATCTTGAGACCCTTGGCTACTTTTGGGGAAACATGAAAGATTTTAGTAAGTCTTCCTTGAATGACTGGTTTCCCCAGGAGACATGAGGCTGTGGAATGCTGATACCTCTTCTGGGAGACATTCTCGCTAAGTGCTTGGCTGTGGAGGGCCAAGTGGGGCCCTGTTCCTCCCTGTCTCTCCCCCTCCTCCTCTCCATGCTCATCCTCGGGTGAAGTGATCCATCCCCCTACCCCTGAACAGAAGAACCTAAGCCCCTGCCCAGCTTTGGGGGCAGGAGGGATTATGAATCTCAGAATCAGGTGGACCTGGGGACATGTTCCTGGAGGAAAAGGGTGGCAGGAGGCAGTCTTTGTGTAACCTGATGAACTGTTAGAGGGTCTTACAACCCGGTTCATCAGCCCCAGGTTCCTCACTCACTCCCTCCAATTCCTTCCACCCAAAAAAGAAAGTGCCTGTGAAAAGTGGGGGCTGAGTAGCCCTGGTGTCACCACTGCCAGTCCCTCCTCTCTGCCAGCTTGGGTGAGAAGAAGAACCCTGGCAGTGACACCTCCTCCTCCCCTCGCCACCTCATCCTCTTCCCAGGCCCCAGGACTGGAGAGGTGGGGGAGGTGGAGTAGGATACAGGGCCCCTTGGGATCCGCTCACTTCCACTGCTGCTCATCCCAGCCCCTCTCTCATGAATCTACCCACTGATCATCCAGAAGGCTGGTCCGGGTAGGGCAGGAGCAAAGGACAGGGTATGTCTCCAGGATGGGAGAGACACTGTCTCCAACAAACATCAAACGTCACAAGACAGGCTGGATGGGAAATGTGGGAAAATGAACAACTTACCAAACTCTCACACCCCACTTGTGGCAGAACCAGGGCTAGAACCCCCATCTCTTGATTCCTGATCCAGTGCTCTTCCCACAAGAGTGTTGCCTTCCCATTTTGAGGGAGAACAATCGTAATAAATGAACAGTCGTATGATCACATCAGAAAAGGTTTGGAAAACAGAAAAGTAAATTGCCCCATATCTCACCAACCTGGACAGTGGTTTTCTTCACCCTGTTCTGTCTGTATACAAGGCTTCTTTTCAAGCCATTTCCTGTCAAGACTCAAAAAGGAGCTTGGCTCCTCTGATGCCACATAGCACCTGCCATGACTATGCATCACAGGTGGTGCCTGGACGCTTTACAATGTGAATTCCTCAGACCTACCTCTGCAGATTCTGATTCCCGGGTCTGTGGCTGGTTCTCCAGTATCTGTCCAGGTGATGCTGGGCCCCCCCGGAGTCCATGCATCCCACTCTCAGGCCCACTCCCGTTTTGCCATTCTACCTCCAAATCACATCCCAACCTGAGAAAGCCTGTGCCCTGACCCTGCTTGTTGTGTGCCGCTCGGCACCTGGAAGACTGTGTGATGGTCGAGGATGGCTGCTACAGGCATTGAGCACATTTTCTTATCGAAGTGCCAGGACCAGGCAATTCCTAACCTCAGAATCTGACCATCACCTGTGTCCTCTCCTTACAAGGTGTGGATACTTAGCACTCCCAGGACCTGGAAGGCTCTTGAATGGGCTCATGCTGCATGGTGCCAGGGTAGGGTGCTGAACGGCCCACGGGGCAGTCACAGGGGGTGGCTGTTGGTAGAGACCTAACATATTAGGACACTAGGATTTCTGCCTCCACCCTGCTGGGCGTAACCTGAGAGGCTGTGAGAGGGTAGATGAGTGAAGCAGGGAGGGCAGCATGCTGAGGAAGAGGCAGGACAGGAACAGGGGAGAGCACAGTGAGAGGGGGCTGGGCTGGGTTTCTGAGAGAGGCAGAGATGGAGCAGGACAGGGACCACAAAGTCTGAAACCCAGAGCATGACTCCATGAGAAAGTCTCAGGCCAGGAGAGGGAGATCTGAAAAGAAGACAGGCCCGGGAGAGAGACTTGTGGCAACGGAAATGGTGTTAACTGACTTAGAGCCCCGATTCCAACTGGCTGTGTGGTCTGTTCAAGGATCTTCACCTCCCTGGCTTCCTCGTCAGTAAATGGAGCTAAAAGACTTTCTGTCAGGATGACCAGGTCTCAAGTGAGGTGTGAGGCAGCGTGAAGGCCATGGGGTTCTGCCCCGAGGCCAGAGCAGAGCAGAGGCACCAGCTGTGCTAAAGTGCCTCCTCCCCTCCTCCTCCAAACTGCCCGCAGTTCCCTTCCCTCCCCTGGCATCCACTGCTTCCCCACAAAAGGCCTTTCAAATCCAGACCTCAGTCTCCACTAGGGCCCTGGGCCCAAAGAGAACCTCTCTGTAAGATCCCATCCCAGGAAGGACAGTCTTCCCCTCCGGACACCCATACACCATTCCCTGGAAACCAGGACAGGCCAGACCCCAGGGACTCAGGGTCACAGAGATAAATTAGGCTCAGCCTCTGCCTCCAAAGAACTCCTAGAGAGGTGACCTTGGGATCGGAGTTCTCGAGCCCCTCAGTGCATTTGCTCTTCAGATGCAGGCTTGAAGCATTCCAGCCCGTGCACATACGATGAACAGCACCCATGTGTGAGCAAGCACATGCACACACACAAACACACAGCAACACTAGACACATCCCTGCAGCCTCACCCCCTTCTCGTGTTCCACACGCAGCCTCCCTGAGCTCCTTGGGCATCTGCTCTGCTCACCCGCACCTGTTCTGAACCTCCTCCCGCTCTGGGCCCAGACTGCCAGTCCTTCAGATAGCATGGCCGGAACCATCAGATTAACAGCCAGGGAGGGCAGAAGGGGAGTAACAAGCACCTGTAGAAGCCCTTCCCCATGACAGCTGCGGGAGTTCCGAGTCCCCAGCACCCAGCACCAAGTGATCAGTGTGGGCTCAACACTGATCAAGGTCAAGGGCTCTGGGTTCTAACTTCCAGGCTGGTTCCCCTTCCCCACCCCCTACACCCTGCAAGGCTGGGAAGCCTTACCCTCTAGCTCCAGGCCACACCGGGTTCTCCTGTATTTCAGGCCTCCCCTGGGGGCATCCTATCTTGGATCAGCTCTTCTGTCTCTAACTGCTGTCACCCGGGGCCCCAGCTCTTCACACTAGACCCACACCCCCACACACACACCCCCACAGAGCACCCCACCTCCACTGCATTCCCAGGCTAGGGTTCCTGCCCCCTCTTGAAGGGACCTCAAGATGTTGGGTGCTTGAGCAACATCTTGGGGCATACCAGGCTATGAGTGGGCAGTCCTGAGCTTCAGGGAGGCCCTGGGGAGAGAGTGTGTCCCTCCCCTTCCTGGGGAATCTCAGCAGACAGGCCCTTAATCTCAGGCAGGAAGCAGAGTCCGGTTACCAGGAGTTGGGGTTGGGGGGGGATACCCAGGGCTTTGGTTAAAGGGAGCTGGTGTTGGGGGGGGGGCGTGCAGACAAGAAAGAGCCAAGTAGTGGGATGCGGGCCAGGGGTTAACCCCTCCACAGCCAGGCTCCTCTCTGCTCCCCATCTTGTGCCTTTGGAGACCGTACAATCCCTTGGCACTGTCAGGCCTCTGCCAGGCCAGGCCTCTGGAAGGCCACTCCCCAGGGCCTCTGGCCACAGGACAGCCAAACAGCCCCTGCCTGGCCCCTCGCTCTCCAAGGCCCTCGCCTGGCTTCCTGTGAGCCGTATGTATCCCTGTTTGCCCCGTGACCCTATTGGTCTCTCAGGGCCTCTGAGTCTCTGAGTTTCTTCTCTGCTATATCTATCTGATTCTGGGTCTCTTGGGGTCCCCTGTGTTCCTGCCTGGCTGGCCCTGTTTTCTTCACACCCACCCCTAGCTCTGGGATCTGTAAAGTCTTGGGGTGCTTGTCCTGAGAATAGTTTCCTTGTCACTCTCGTGGTGTCCGTCCATCTGCTTACTCCAGGGCTGAATTTGCAAACACCTCTGTGTCTCCACGTCTCTGTCAGTGCCTTGAGGTCTCTCTAGGTCTCAGTGTGCCTGCTGCACGTCAGTCTGTCTGTCTGGGACTGGGCCCCCATCTGCGAGTCTGCTCTGGGCCTGTCTCTGGCCCGAGGCCCTTTGGCTTGTCCATCTGGTTAACACTGTGGGGGTGGGGACTAGATGAGGCAGACTTAGGGGCTGGACCTGGGATGGACCAGAGAGAAAGGGAAAAGGGGGGCACAGGTGGTAGTAGGGGGAGGAGGTGAGGGGACAAACCCCATTCTTGAACGTTGCCTGAAGCCAGGCTGGAGCCTGCCGAAAAACCAGGCTAGAGCTCTTCCCGGCCAGTGCACAAGGGAGAGAGAGACTTGGTAGGGACCCTTCTGGTGTGGGACGAGGGTAGAGATGCACAGAAACTGAGACAGATGTTAGGTGAGGAAGACTCAGAAAGAAATGGAAAGGCAGAAGGGTTCTGACCACAGCTCCCCCACTAACTCCCGATGACCTCGGGCTAGGTGCTTTCCCTATTGTGCCTCACTTTTCTGCTCTGTAAAATGAAACAGTCAGTAGAGCCCATCCTCTCGAGCCAGGGGGAGGCAGAAGACTTCCCTAAACCCAGGACAAGAGACTGGTTGCCCTTGTCTGTTCCCTGAGGGGTCTCCCAAGGTCCCTTCCAATACCAACATCCTCTGTGTCTGTCCCTCTGCTCCAGCAGGACAGAGAGGGGAATGTGGGTGAGATAGCAGGAAGGACTTCCTGCTGCACAGCGGGAGGGTGAGGATTCTCCTCCCAGCGGTCCTGGGGCCCCTCTGTTGGGGCTGAGGGTGGAGGGACAGGGAGGGGTTGGGGGCTCAGCAGCTGGGTAATTAGCCCTGGCTCTCAGGCCCTGGGGGAGGGGCTGGCTGGACTGAGAAACCAACGCAAAGTGACAGGGGCAGTTTTGACACGCGGTGGAGCTGACGGGCCCAGGGGGCCAAGGCTTTGGTTTGTTGGGCGGGGGATCCCATCAGATGATTAAAAAATAGGTCAGAGGGAAGAAGCCGCAGCCGGCATTGGGTCCGTAGTGAGAATGCCATGCATCTTCCCCAGGGCTGCAGGCCAAAATGGGGTGGGGGGGCGGCGCTGAGGACTGTTTGCAGGGGTGGGAGTGCTGGGAGTGGGGACAAGGAGGCTGCAGGCCCAGCAATGGCCCTCTGTCTCCCTCATCCCTGTCTCACGGGGACACTCTGAAGTCCTACCTGCAGTCTGCCTTCTGGCCTTCCTGCTGCACGTGGTCTTCCTCCTCAAAGGCAGGAAGATAGAGCTCTTCCTCTGTTTGGCCCTACCACACGCACTATATATATATACACATCCTATTCCAGAAACACTAAGACCACTGCCCACTTTGGAAGTCCTCCTTACCCTCTGCCTGTCCTTACCCTCTGCTCTGTCCCCCTCTGCAAAAGCAGCTTGCTGACTTATCCCTCATTTCTTGCCCATCTGAACAAATTCATTTACCACTGTGCTCTTTGTTCTTGCCAACTCTGCATCCTGCTTGGGGTCCACTTTGGCCCTCTAGCCTATTCTCTTGGCTTTCTTTTCTCTCCTTTCCTCCTTCTCAACTCCATGAAACCTAACAGTGGCTTGGGAATGGCATAAGGAGGGAGCAGGGAGGAGTGAGGTAGGAGACCCAGGAACCCGGGACAGGTTCATCTTCCATCATTTCACCGGCAAAGGCTGAGTGACCAAGTCTGGACTGTATAATACAAAGCCCTGAGACACCTTGGAGCACTCCCTCTGTAAGCAGTTTAGAGTCACCTCCTACCTCATCCACTTAAGGCTGAGAAGTTGTCTGCCCACAGCCCTTTATACTGCAGCTCAGTCTCATTTCCCTTTCTGAGGTCCCCCAACTTGGAGATCTTGGAAAGATTAGCACCCGCAACTTGGGAGGAGAGCTGAGGCCTTGGCCCTCTGTGCTGTGCTCCATTCTCCTAAATCCCAGGCACAGGCAGAAATCCAGCAGCCAGCCAGCGGAAGTCCGGGGAGAGGAACAGAGCAGGCAGGAGCAGAGTCATCTCCAGCTGAGTGGACACCTGGGTCCCAGCCACTGCAATGGAGGGCACCCAAGGCCATGTTGGCACGGAAATGGATTGGCTACGTCTGACCTTGAGTTTAACCCCACTTACGATACCAGACGCATATCTGCTCTGACACAGTAGTCTGAGATTCCCCCGGGAGCCTGTTGGCTGCTGCCCACCCTCCTCAGTTACCCAGGAAGTGTCACAAGGCATCCTGCTAACATCTTTCTACCAGAGCCATGGGCAGCTGGAAGCCCCTGGACCCTCATCTCCAAACACAGGGGTCGTGAAGCTGGTGTGACTGCTTTTAGCCTGCCCACCTCATGCCTGCCTCCATTTCTTTCCAACCACTGGCACCAGAACCTGACATGTTCTCTGGGTTGGGGAGTGATGGCTATGGCTAGGCAAGTTCTCAGCAACTGGACCAATGGCTGGGGATTGAGATACTGGGCCCATGGTCTTTGCATTTCACACACACACACATACATACACACACACGTGCACACTGACCCCGAATCACCACCCAAGGCTCAGGGCCCCAGGAATGAACTGTGTACCAGGGTCCTCGGGCTCCCGCTCTTGTGGACATAACTGCTTTTGTGCTTTTGAGTCCAGTTTGTGCTTTGTCTCGTCTGTTTATGCCCAGCAAGTTGGAAATTGGAAAAACCCAAGTTCTTCCTGATGATCCCACTGCTGCTTGGGGGCACAGAGAGTGAAAAAAGAGAACACGCTCAGGCAATTCACACTCTTGATTTCATTAAGCTCCACAACACCGCAGGTCAGTGGGGCAGGGATCACTGTACCCATTTTGCAGACAGGAAAACAGAGGCATAGAGAGGTTAAGTACCTTGTGGGTGACCCCACACTGAACCCTTATGCTTGCACAGTGCCCTTCCCATGACCTCACCTGTAAAGAGGATACTATCGTTCTTCATTTTACAGATGAGGAAACTGATGCTCAGAGGGTGATTTGATTTCCCTAGGCTCTCAGCTATTTTTATCCCCTATCCTTCTCTGCTCACAAGGATCCTACTCAAACAACTCTGGCTCAGAGTCCTTCCCTCCCTCTGGAGAAAGGCAAGACCTTAGGGCCACCCCAGGTCACCCCCAGTGTGTGTTTCTCTGTCTTTGGGAAATCATTTCTAGTGTCCTATCTGATGACCTGCAGAACTGAGCTCCATCACTCAGAAAAGCCCATCCCACTTATGGGGCAAGGACTGAGAGCAGGACTGAGGAACTAAAGGGCCAGGGACTGGCTCAGCCACACAGCCCAGGCCAGGCTGGGCATGGCAGCAGTAGAGGAAATCAGGTCCAGATGGAAGAAGCCAGAAGTTCTGATTTCCAGGCGCAGGTTTCTAGAGGCGGGAGCAGGGACCTTCCTCACTTTTCTGAACTCCCAGCCCCTGAACACCGGGCCCACTGCCACACATCCAAGCCGTTTGGTGATTCTGTCTGACTGTGGAGGAGGCCTGGGCAGCTCTTAGAGATGGGAGGAGGGCGCCACTGCCTGCCAGGCAGTGCTGCCTCCCACTCTCTGCCCACTCCGAGGTTCATCACACCTCAGCTCTGCCCTTCTGCTAATAGAATCTGTGCTCACTTTTCATCTTGCTTCTTACCTGGAGACGTGAGAAGCAAGGCCAGTGGCATGTGCCCCCATGAGTGGGGCACAGAGCTGGCTGGAGCTGACAGTTGCTCCACCCCTCTCCATGCCTCCTGGATGGCCTGGGATTCTGGGAACCCCTTTAAGCCGCTGCTGTAGCTTCAGTAGCTCTGGGACAGCAAGTGGGGCTTAAGAGCTCCTATTCTTGGCTAGGAGGGAGGAGGGGGCTTCCTCTGACAGCTCATGTGGGGAAATCGTGGGCCTCAGACTCTTCTCCAGATCTAGACCCCCTGAAACGCCCCACCCTTCCTTAACAAACCCAGGGAAGCCTTCCAAAAAGATCAACCGAGACAGTCCTTTCCTCCCCTACACTGTAAGTTCTTCCTCGAGTCTAACTGTGATCCCTTGCAGAGGGGTGGAAGGGGGCAGAGATGAATCGCAGTTTCTTATAAACCTGGTGGCTTCTTGTTCCCCGACGACAATATAGCGGACGAGATCTGTGGTTCTGGCTCTGAGTCAGGCCCCATCACCCGGGCGTCCCCTGTGCCACCTCGCTCCGCCCCGCCCCAGACTGGAAAATCAGGCTCATGCCTCTGCCCGAGTCAGTGCTTCCCCTGCTTCCCCTCACGATCTCGCTTTCCCCTAAAGGGAGGTATTTCCTCGAAGCTGGGAAAAGTCAAGGGGGCAGAGACCTCGCCAGTTACCGGGAGGCAGGAGGCGGACGGTGGGCATGGGGCATGGGGCGGGGGTGGGGCTACCCTGCCTTCCTGTCCCTCCCCTCCCCTCCCCTCATTCAGCCCAGCTCCTCCGTCCTGCTCTTCTAGCTAGTCGGATGTGTGTGTGAGTGCAAGAGCATGGTATGTGTGTGTATGCACACTTAAAGCACTTGTACAGCTGGTATTGGGGGTGGGCTCCTTAATCCCCAAGGGTGAGCGTGGGGTGAAGGAGGGGAGATGTCATGCCACTGGTGTGTCTGTGAGTGACACAGGGTTTTTCCACATGTATGTTATTCACATGTTCCTTGTCCACCATGTACTTTCCAGACCTCCCAGAATCACAAGTCTGGTCCATATGGACCCCACTCGTTGCAGCCTGGGTATTAACCATATTCCCTCCCTCTCCTTAAGTGAGAAGCCTGTCCTCCTTGAGCTTCCCCAAAGGATGAGGTATTCAGGGATTCAGTGAGGAGGTAGGCCCCTCCCTTCGCAGAAAAACGGATCCTTCTTGGTCCCACCAGGGATCCTCAGTCCTTAGCTGGTCCCGACAGGTGACAGCTAGGTCCTGCAGACCTTCAACCTTTCCACCTAGTCAGAGGCTCAAAGAGACACGAAGCTCATGAACCCGGATGAGGGCAGGATGAGTTTGGAGAAATTGAATCCCGGGGAGGGGGCAGTTAGAAAAGTCTGAGTAGGCAATCTAGGACTCACGTGCGTCCACCCGCAGGCCGGGGGCGGGGCGGGGAGAACGAGGGAGTGAAACAGGAAGAGAGATGGAGAGACAGAGAATGAAAGCCGGAGAGAGAAACTGAGACAGTGGACAGTCAGAAAGAGATCGAAGGGCCGAACTGGGGCGGGGGGCGGGGCACTGGGAGCAGAACTGCGGCGGGGACCGTGGGCGCTTCGGCAGCAGGGGTCAAGGAAAGGGTTGCCTTTTCTTTTTCACGGGCATCACAGATGCACAAGCGGTCAGCGCGGAAAGAATGCAAGTCTTTCTTGTCAAGAAGGGGAAATCGAGGCTTAGTGATAGAGTCACTTAAACCTGCTTTCCAGATCGAGTTCTTTTTTTTTTCTTTTTCGAAGCCCAAATGGGTTTCTGGAGGATACTCAGGCTCAGCCGGCATTTCCCACATTCTTTGTGGTGAGGCTGGGGGTGGGTGGCAAGGGGGGAGGGGTGGCAAGGGGGAAGGAGACTGGAGATTAGTCTTGACACGGATTTGCATGGCAAGCACACTTCTTCCTCTGAGATGTTACAGATCAATAAAAATAGCAAAACTTTCGAAAGGATGCTTTTACACCACTTTACAAAACACAACATTGAGAGGAGGGAATGCAACCTCCTCCTTTGGTGCAGGAAGGAGGAGGTCAGCAAAGGGGCCAAGAGTGTCAACATCCAAAAGAAAGACAGCAACTCTGTTACCCACACACCTCCAGCCCACACACAGGATGACCTGGATTGTCTCTTCCTGACTCTGAGAAGGATGGAGAGTTAGGCCCTGTCAAACTCCAGACCATCAAACTCCAGATGGCACTGACTAGGGGCTAGGCATTCCCATTTCAGCCCGGCTTCTCCCATCTGCAGCACCCTGCCTGAAAGACCACCAGCAGAACTTGGCGCAGAGAGTGGAGGGGACTATCTGCAGGTCACACAGCCACCTGGGAGGGAGGTGGGAGAACGCCAACTGAGGACTCTGGTCCCAGCCCCAGCACCCAGGCCCTGCCCATGGGACCCACTGTGGCCAGTCATACCTGCAGCAGCATCTTGGCTCTTGGCTCCCTTGAGAATAGGAACTGGAATCCCAGGCTGGTTGAAGGGAGACTTGCTGGGGACTTAGTGGCCTCACCCTCAGCCCCTGTCTTCTCTCAGCTGCTGCGTGAGGCAGCCCAGGAATAACAGCTCCCTCCACCCGGTGATCACCCGAGACCTCGGGCCCACAGTCACGCTGGATACAGTGACTACAGCCATGCCACCTGGGAGCTCAGCTTCCAGCAAAAACCTCCAAAAGAAACCACTTTTCCAAGTTTGCCTCTGAAAATCTTGGGGGCTCATAGAAGGGGCTTACAACCCCCTTAGTCATCCTAGGAAGCCAAGCTGAATAGCAGTGACTGATATTCACCCAACCACAAGCCAATTTTGTGGTTTCAATTGTTTTCAGAAGGAGCAGCAGTGCAGTGGCAGGAGGCCTGGGTGGAGGAGTGGGCTGCCTGCTGGACCCCAGCCCCTGTCTGGGGCACTGATGGGGCAGAGTGGGGGCACTCTACTCTGCCTTGGCACAACTCAGTCCAAGCCCAGGAAGGCACAGAACTGCCCCCACCTCACAGATTCACAGGGCAAGGGTTCATAACAACCAGGAACACCGCCCTCCCCCATCTTCTCCACGTCCCCCCAGCAACTTGACTGGTCAGGCTGGCTGCTTCCTGGATCCAAGGTGAACCCTTTTTTTTCTTTCCTTTTTGTTTCATTTTGTTTTTCTTTCCTTTCCTTTTCCTTCCTTCTCTCTTCTTTCTTCTTTCCTTCCTTCCTTTTTCCCTTCCCTTCCTTCTTCCCTCCCTCTCTCTTCTGTCTCCCTCCCCTTTTCCTCTAATATGTGTGTGTGAGGCAGGAATAGTTCAGGAGCCATAGCAAAGTGAACAGAGGCTGCTGGAAGGTTCCCGCAAATGAATATGGCCTGCCAGGCTGCAGATCCAAACCTATGGATGCCCAGACCCAGCCTGCACCTCCTTGGGCTGTGGCACTCACTGCTTCCCCTCATCCAACCTCAAACCACATCTGATCACTTCCTTCATGAGCTGGGAAAAGATCTGGATTAGCAATAAGGGAGTAGATTTTAGAGGAATCTCAGCAATATAGAATGCCAAAATGTCAGAGCCAAGAGGGAAATTAAAACCATCCGGTTCAGTCCCTTCCTTTTTTTTTCCTAATTGGGGAGCAAAAGCTCTGAGAAGTGATGCAACATTTCCAGAGCTTGAGTCGAACGAGAGGTCCTTCCTCACTGTCAGAACAGGCTCTGGGCACCTCCAGCCACTGCCCCACAGGGTGCAAACTTTCTCCCTTCTCAGCTTTTAATATGATCAACTCCTGGTCCTGATGACCAGGGAGAAGAATCAGGCAACGAGGGGTTGGCCAGAAGCAAGGGGACAGATGCAGATCAGAAGCAGCTGGGCACAGAGATTTCGCGCTTTCCTGAAAACATGCAGCATTTCCTTGCCCTCTTCCTCCAGGAAGCCTGCCTGAATTACCTTTGGTGGGTGGGGGGACCATCACCCTCCACACTTGGGACAGGAAGTGAGGTCTGCACAGGAGCAGGGGGGTTGTGTGTGGGAGAAGCTAGGGAAGGGGAGGCCCCCCAACGGGGAAAGAAGCTGCCCTAATGAGTCACTGCTGCCCAGGTGCAGCACTCCTGGGGGCTGCCCATCTGTAGCTAAGATTTATCATGTGATTTCTACAAAGGATTGTGGAGTGGTGGGCTGGAGCTGGCTGCACCAGCTCGCAGGAGGTGATTGTGTGGGTCTCTCCCCAGTGCTCAGCGCCATCCCAGTGGCAGCTCAAGCTGGAGGGCTGCTTGTTGAACATGCACCGGCACACCACTGGGCATTGGGGTCAACTGCAAAGCCTAGAGCATGCGCATGTGTTAGTGGACACTGTTCCCGGGGTCCGCATGGGTCATGTGCGAAAGCATGGCAGTGCATGTCCATGTCCCCGTGGCACCTGGGATATATTGTGTGGCACTGTGGTCCTGTGAGACTCTGTGTGCATGCGTGTTGGGAGAAGCATGACTGCAGATGGGTGTCACTGGGAGCCTCGTAAGTGAGGAAGGGTGTGTGTGTGTGTGCAGTTGGGTCTTTGGAAGAGGGTGTATCTGGGGCTATGTGTGACGGGGTGAGCCTGGAGGACCAGCATGGGGAAGAGACCCATGTGCGCCGACTGTAGGGGACTAGCCGCGCCTGAGATCAGAGACACGCAAATCCCTGAGCTCAGAGACCCCCTGTGCCAAGTCCTGCTCAGGCCCCACTCTGTCCTCAGGCTTAACCACCTGCCATGCCCAGAGGGAGTGGAATGCCAGGGGAGGCAGGGGGCTCTCTGATCCCCCAGGTGAGCTCTCTGCGTGTGCTGGGCACACCATAAAGGCCAGCACCAGGGGGCACTCTCCCCTTCCCTGCCCCTCACCCATGCTTCTGGGTGACCTATCTCCACACCATCTCCTCCTCCCCCACCTCCCATCCACAGATTGCTTTTGCTGTCGGGGGTGAGGGTAAGAGAGTTCAGCTCCTGCGACACTCACAAGGTCATGGGCCCCAGGAAGGGGGAAGGACCTGATGATCATTCAGTTGGCCCCATCCATCTACTCATTGTGGGCTGAAAGCCTGGACTGGGCATCCCTCTGGAGCAGGGGGCCCCGGACAGAATAATAACACAGGCTCCTGCATCCCCGTGCCCCTCTTCTGACCGCCCCCAGCTCCTCTGCCCCAGGGAGTTTGGCTGCACAATCCCATCTCCCCCACCCCGGCCAAGAAGTCCTGCAGGCCTCCTACCCCAGGCACAGGGGAAGCAGCCTGTTCACCATGGCTGCTTTCCTCTCCTCTCGTTCCCTCCCTGGTCTGCAAAGGCCAGAAGAAGAAGAGCATGTTGCTCGGACAGTGGGAGAGGGACCAAGATGAGAGACAGCTTTCACACCTGTGATCTTCTCACTCCAGTCCCTCACCTTGTCTGGTGTGGGGCCATATGTCTTCTGATGCCTGAACCCACGCTCATCCCTCCTCTCTGGGGCCTTCAGTCCCCGCCCTGGAAGTGGGTCATTCCTCTCTTCTATCTGCCTCCGGCCTGCACTACCTCGATGCCGGCCTGAACTCCCAGCCTCCGAGGGATAGAGGGATTCACCGTGGAAAACATTCAGGGCACTGGTTCCCTCGGTTCCTCTAGGAAATGTGTCTTCATAGGAAGTTCTTCCTAAAGTCTAACTTAACGGTCCTTCTGCTGCGGCCGTGCCCAGCATCTTCCCATCTTGGGCAATCTTGCTCCTTTAGCTGAAGCTGTGCTCTCAGGCAGTAAAAAAGTCAAGGCTCCAAAAACGAAAACAAAAGTCTCCCCTTGTCCCCAGAGCTCTCTACACGCCCTGCTGACACAGAAACCCGCAGGGCATTGGAGCCTTCATCCCAAAATGAGTCAGGGCCCCTCAGAGAGGTTGATCTGGGGCACAGGAATTTCCCTTCATGCCAAGCAAGGCTCTACTTGACACCGACCCCTGTCCAGCCTCCTTGGTTCAAAGGGGCAAGATAGGGGCTTCCACCCAGAGGGGCTGGGCCTCTTGTGGGTGAACCCAGCTGGCCCTGGAAGGGGCCTCTGCCCTGGTCTCTTTTAACACCAGATTCACTCCCTGTTTGCTGCTAGAAGGGGATCTGTGCCGAGCTCCTAAGTACAGAGCTGGAGGCGAGAAGTGTGCAGGCCCCCTGAGCAGTCTGCAGTGCCTGCCCCACCCCGGGCCCCACTGTACATGCCATGTTTTCATTCCAAGGCAGGAATGGAAATAGAAGCATCTCCCTAGGTCTGAGGACCCAGGGGACCCTCAGGCAGGTGCCAAGAAGCCAGCTGCAAATCTTCAAGCTCATTCTTTCTCCTCCTGTGCTCAAAGGAGCAAGATTTCCCAGTGGGGAGGGAAGTGCTGGGTGGGGGTGGGAGCCGGGAAGGGGTTCCAAGGCCAGTGAAGACGGCTGGCCCTGGCCGGGAGAGGGGAGAGTGCAGGCAGCGGGTGGTCCCGCTGACCCCTGTGGAAGCTGGCATACTCCCCCTCCTGCCCCCTGCACTGCATATATTCTCTCCCTCCAAAATAGCATCTCTGGAGGGGGAGTGGGGGTAGTTCTCAGCTCATCCTTCACTCCTTCTCGCAGTGTGTTCACAGCTCTTGCGGCTGTCTCTCGCGACCTGGTTTCCCTGCCAGGCCCTTCTGTTCTGCTTCCACCCTCACTGTGGGCTCTTCCAGGTCCCAGGACCCTTTGGCGGAGGGTCCCATATCCCTCTACTTGGCCCGTCCGTTCACCGTTCACCATCTCCCGCCTCCAAGCTGTGACTGCCGCATCCTTCCCTGCCCTCTCCGGGACAGAAGTAAATTCATTGCATGTCAACTGGGCACCAAGTGTGTTCGTGGGGGGTCTGTGTGGTAGACCCTGGGGCAGTGGAGAAGTAAGTCAAAATAACAGTCCTGGCCCTTTTCTCCAAGGATCGCAGAGGACAGAGAGCTGACAATTGGCAATACCTCCAAGTAGAGGTGGACAGAGGCCTCTTCCAATGGAGCTGGGTGTGCCCGCTCCCTCCCACCTTATGACCCTAGGGCCAGGGTAACACCTCTGGTCTACCTCTCACCATTTCTAGAATCTACTCACAAGCTCCCTTGCTAGTGTTGGGATTATTTCTCAGGCAGAATGTTCTCTCGAGGTTGGCAGGAGACGTCTGGGCCCTGCTCTGGGAAACGCCTAGTCTGAGAGGGGAGGCAGGACGGACTGAAGAGAACAACGCAGCTGGGCAGAGCTGGGGTCAGCACAGCTGTGTGAGGGGCTCCAGGGAGAGGGTTCTCAGAGGAAAGGAGGGAGGTGGTGTGGGCTCCCAAGAAAGGGGCCAGGCTGGGGTGCTTGGGGCCAAGGGAGGGGGGTGGCTGGGACGGGGTGACTGCCCAATCTGCGGAGGGAGCAGCAAATATAAGTACATTTCCCCACCAGGGGCCGGCGAATGATGGGAGGGGGTGGCTGCCCTCTTGCCCTCAGCACTGGGAGTGTTGGAGCAAGGAAAGAGAACCTCAAAGGTCCCCCCAGGGAATCACCTTCCCCCTTGTTATTTCTGGCTCCATTTTCTTGGTCAAGAAGGGTGTCAGTGGTAATGCAAATGAGGAGGTGTTGGAGGTGCTGGCCGACACCCATCCTGTCCCCCTCCCAGCCCTCCTCTGCCCTCCCTTCCCCTAGGCCTGCACTCACAGCGGATTGGAACACAGGCCGGGCACGCCTGGGGCCTTTGCCCTCAGCTGAGTCGGCATGGAGGGGCAGGGTGACGCTGCGGGTTCTAGGGGCCTCTGCCTCTGCCACAAGGACAGGGAAGCTACCACGAGGGCCTTCAGCGGATGCCCACAGGCCTTCCCCTACCCCAACCCCTCCCGCCCTCAGTCCTGCCAGGCCCCCTTGGGTTATTAACATCTGCATAGACAGTCAATGCCTCAAACCAGGCTGCCGATAGGAAGGGCACAGCCCGGAGTCCTGTCCGCAGCACCCCCTTAACCAGGGCCCTCTGCAGAGGTCCATTAGATTTCAAAAGGCACTGAGGCAACCAGGAGGCACAGCTCTGAGTGCCAGAAATTTCTCTGGACTGAATCAACAGAGAGATTAGAGGAGGGGCAGGAACAGGATCATACTGGATCTCTCACGGTTCCCCTGAATGCGGTCTCTGCCCAGACTCCTGGTTCAACCCCTTCTCAGTAAGGACCGCCTCGCCCCAGGTGGTTCATCGCTGTGTCTAACCTCCATTCTTCCTGCAGTAGCCAAAGTGGCTCTGTTCTTTGCCCTGGCTAAGGGAGAAATGGGACTGGGGGAGCAAGCAACCCTGTCAAGATATCACTGACTGAAACCCCCACCCCTCTCTGTTCCTCCTCATTAGTCCTAATCAGCGGGGTGTGGTGTTTCTCATTAACACGGCTGACTCACCCACACACCCCTCCCATTTGCTAGCGATCAGCTTCCCACCCCCCCAACCCCCCCATCCCCCGCCTCTCACATACACACACACCAGCAGCAGCAGCTTCTGATAGAAGCTCTTAATTCCTCAGCTGATCGCCTGGCACAGCTTCTACAGGGACCCAGGAGAGGGGCAGGGTGGCTGTAGGCTGGTAGCTCTGGCGGAGGAAATCAAAGATGAGGCCGGGAGGCCCACAGGGCAGCTGGTGGATGAAGGAGAGACAGAGGGCAGTGGGGCTGAAGCTGGGATGTTGGGTGCCGGCCTTTCCTCGGGCACTTGGAGGTGAGGCCACAGATGGCTTGGAGTCTGTGACTCCTCCCTGCCACTGACCCCCTCCTCCCCAAGTCCAGCTCCCCGTCTGTGCTGGTGAAAGTGAGTGGGTTCCCAGGTGTCATCTCCAGCCTCCATAGGGTCTTCCCCCGCTTTGCTCCTGTGCAAGTTGTCCCACCCTCCTCACCTCTCCAGGAGCCCAGAGATCCAGACCCCTCTGCCTCCCACTCTCTCAGGCCCTGGGGTCCCTGAATTACTCCCATAGAGTAACGAGTGTCCTCATGTCTGATCGCAGCCCAGATCCCATTGGGAAGAGAAGTATGAGTGTTGGCAGGGCTCCCCAGCCCCTAGTCCTCTCCTTTGGGCAGCCATTAAGTTAAAGGCTGCACGTCTAGAGGAACTGGGCTGGGGAAACACTAGCTTTTTCTTCCTTCCTCCCCTTCCCTTCCAGCCTCAAGCAGCTTCCCGTCCTGCATCTGAGCCCTTTCCCACGTCCTTAGAGATGGAGGAGACATGTTGCTGGAATCTGCACCTGACGTTGCCATACTCACCCCCCGCCCCGTGACAGGAGTGTCCAGGTTGTGGGTAGCTGGGTTTCCTCACCCCTTCAGACATATGCCCAAGGACCAGGTGAGGTTACACAAGCCATGCCCCACACAGCTCATTTCCAGGTCATCCTTTGCCCTTCTTTTCAATGGCTGGCATTTCTCTTTGCTTTGTGTCTTTTTACCACCCCTAATTTTCTCGTGTCCTTCTAGCAAATGCTTCCAGGGATCCAAACAAAACCCAGATACCTGGGTGCTGCCTTCATCCATGGCAGAAAGAAAACCTCTTCCATGAAGTGGGAGAAATCAGGGGAACTCATGTGCCAGAGATTCCAGAACCCTCTCTCACAGGGCTTGTAAGAAGCCATGTCCCATGGGGATGTCTGTTCTTGCCTTCCCTGGCAGTCAGGACTTGGCTGCAGATGAAATCAGGGTTGGATAAGCTTTTAGCAGCTATAGTTGTCAACTGCAACAGAGGAGCAGGGAAGTCTCCCTGTGGGGGCTGCACATTGGCACGGAACGGGGAGGGATGTAAACCCCAGGTCTGGAGCTGGACCTTGGGTCTTCAGTGAGCAATGGCTCCTGCCTTTTGCTTTCAAGTGAATCCTTGGCCAAAAAGTGTCACATGGAAATGAAAGGCACCAAGATTTGATGAGTAAGTAGCTCAGGCCCTTTCCGCAGACAAGAGGGCACGGCCCAAGCTGGGGCAGAAGTCACGGGTTCACGACCTGGCTCTGACCTCCCAGGCTATGGTACTTTTCAAGGCAGCCGCTGAGCCGCTCCCCGCTCTCTGACCCACAAGGACATGGAACCCAAATAAATGTTCCTTCCTTTTTGAGGCTCCAGTCTGGTTCCTGGCATGAGAAATCATTTGATGAAAAAGAAAAAAACAGTGCTACGGGTAAATGAATCCTCAGGCTACAGAACCTCTACCTGCCAGACCTGCTGGGAGGGAAAATTCACGAGTCCCTGACACCTGCTCAGGGCTGGTCACGAAGACGCCCTCTGCTGCTCCCCATCTGTTCCAAATAAAGTCCACATCACAAGTCACCTGTAGCCACTCGCATGCCTGCGTCTCCAGAACCACCTGGGAACATGAGGGCCCTAAGCATCCCCTACTTGCCCTCCTGTGGTTGTGGTTACTTGAGACAGTTTCCAAGACCTTCCGCCTATAAGGGTTCGTTCTCTCCCTCCCCCAGCCACAGAGAGCACAGACCAAGAGCAGATGGAACAGGTAAGTTTTATTTGGACTTTCAACTTGTTCAGAGAGCTCAGGGGCCCCACCTCCCCTTTCCAGTCCCCCTTCCCTGTTTCCCCTCCCTAGGGGGACACTCAAGGTACAATGCCATGTGTCCCTGGAGTCCTCGACCCCTTGCCCGCCCCGACACACCCCCACCCTCCCCTGCACTGAGGAGGAGGGGAGGGGTGTGAGGAGGTGGGGGACCTGGAAGCGTTGGATCAGAATGGTACATGCACTGACAGCAGCACCCACTGCCCCCGCCCGGGCTGAGGCCTGGGAGAGGCTTGCAGTGGAGGAGAGTGGATTCATCGTGGGGCAGCAGGCTCTTGCCTGGGAAGCTCCCCACCTCAGCCCTGGGGACCCCCTGGCCTCCTGCTTACCCGTCCTTCTGAGGGTACGACTCTGAGGTAGATTTCACAGAGGGAATGTGGGTCGCTGGGGTGTGGGAAGGGGGTTAGCTCTTTTGAAGTTGATCTCCACAGCACCCTGGGCCCATCCTCAGGTTCTGGCCTGGGAGGCTGGGCTGATGACATCCACCCAGCTATCAGAGGCTGAGTCACACCTGGGCTCCAGGGCACCTGTGGTGTCGGGGCTTGAGTGGGGTCAGGTTGGGGGGACGCATCTGCCTTAACAACCTGCGCCTTGATGCTGGGGGCTCCAGAAGAAGGGCATGGGCCTGGGAGGCAGACACAGATGGTTCACCGGCCTGAGGGTCATGGTGCCTCAGGGCAGACTCTTGGGGCCAGATGCTCCGAGTCCTTTAGGGTCCTCCCTCTCCTCTCCCACCCTCCCTATTCCCCAGGGTGGGCTGAGGGGGAAAACAGGGCTGGCCTGCAGGGAACGGCAAGAAACAAGATGCCTCCTTCCCCCATTGGGGGGGCCCATGCCACGAGCTCCAACCTGGCCAGGGGATGGAGGAACCGGCATCAGTGTGCAGGGCAGGCTCTGGGACCCCACAGGGAGGCACTCCCGGGACAGAGCACAGCCTGAGAAAGGTGGCCATCTGGGTAGGGGCTGGGGGAGCTTCTGGAGTCTTCTGATACCCTCCTCTCTCCCAGGCCCAAGCACTAGACACCTTCTTGGATTCAACTGTTTGAGAACAGAAAGGCAGAAGGAGAGGCTGGGTAGGATACGCCCCTCCCCATCCCAGCCCTTCCCACCTCCCCAGCAGTAGCCAGGGAGCTGGGGAGAGCCTTGGCTGACCTCCCAGGAAGAGTCAGGGCTGAGTGGTGCCTGGACCAGGGAAGACGGCACACACATTGACTCAGTAGCTAGTGGAGGTATCTGGGGGTCGCAAGGGGCAGGGGCCCCCCACGAGATTCATGCAGCATTCAAAGTGAGTGAGTGTTTGGGGGTGATGGGAGAAGGAGGAGAAACTGCCAGTGGGTGGGGGGAGGCACCCTAGATCTTGCTGTTCTCCAGGTGGGAGTCAATGTGTTTGATGAGGGCATCATCTGGGTACCCGACTGGGAAACCCAGCTGGCAGAGGGGGCAGCTGAGAATATCGGAGCCCACTGTCTCCATCAGCAGCTGTGGGGAGAGAAAGGAGTTGTTTATGGTCCACATCCATCCTTCACAGTCCCCACTTTCCAGCTTGCCCTTTCCTAGGACTCAAGACAGGGAGCGCTGTGGCATGAGAAGGCGTCTGGGCACTTCTCCTACATCACCCCCTTCCTCCTCCTCCCTAACCACTTTCCACCAGTTAAGCACCCACTCTCCCAATCCTGGGCATGGTGTCCCCAGGTGGTGCTGAACAGGGAGGTAGGTATGCTCAGCCTGCCAGGATATCTGCAGCAATGAGGGGAGCCAAGACCCAGACATGCCCTCAGAATACTCGGACACAGCTCCCTGGTAACTCAGAGCAACGGATAACCCTAACAATGTACAGCCCCGAAATAACTTCGTCTGACTCTGGAATGTATTTTGGTCCTTCCAGGTGGCAAGGGTTGGCTCTGACATCCAGGAAACTCACTATTTCTGTGAAACGATACAGCCCTGAGAAACGGTTGTCTTCTAGACAGAAAAGGGCAGGGGCTCTGAGGCCTGATAAACAGAACTGAATGAGCAGGGCTGTCCCTGTCGGGACCCAAGACCAGTGTCAGCATGGCCTCCACCACCAATTAATAGATGTTTACTATTGGGCCAGGCACTGTGCAGAGTGCTTTGGGTTCACCGCCTCCCTCTTGAGAATTCTCTAATGGAATCAGATAATAAGTCATTGTCCTCATTTTCCAGATGAGAAAACTGAGGGCCGAAGAAGATAAAGAAGCTGCCCGAGGTCCCAAAGCTATTAAGTGTTGAAGTCCAGAATCAAAGCAAGGACTGTTGCTCTTAAGACTGGATCTTTAACCATGAAACTGAACAAGTTTTAGAGTGCGGTCCCAATTCAAGCCAAGAAAACGCCACTGGAGAGAGAGGGGGACGCGCCGTCCGGGGGAGGAGCGTGGAGTCAAAGGAAGGTAGCCCCGCCCATCATTCGGTGCGAAGCCGAGGGCGGGGCTCCCGGGTCGACTGGCCAGAGTGCACTTACGTTAATGGACGGCCAGGACTGCGCGTGCTCGGCGTGGGCATAGGCGGTGGCGGCCGGCGACTCGGGGACCGGGAAGCCCGCGCAGAACGAGGCGCAGCGGATGGCGCCGGCCTCCGGGCTGGGCGGACTGGCGGGCACGGCCCACTCCTCCTCCTCCGACGGCTGCTTCTCGAAGCGCAGGCGGATGCTCTCGAAGGCGCGCCGCGGACTGAGGGGCCGGCCGGGGCCGTAGAGCTCGCCGCCGTAGGCCCGCGGCTTGGGCAGCGTGGCCGCCTCGGCTTGCAGCCAGGGCGGGGAGGCGCCCGCGTAGCCCGCGCCCTCCGCCATCTCTGAGTAGCTGCGCCGGCCCTGGAAGCCAGCCTTCACATGGTGGCTGGGCGGCTTGGCGTAGGCTCGCTCGGCCAGCGTCCTCTCCCCGGGCGGCGGGGGCGGCGGAGGCCGGGGCTGCGGGGCCGGGCAGGTGGGGGGCCCGGGGGAGCGGCGCTGCGGGCTGGGGGACTGACACGGCAGCGGCACCGGCGAGCGCCGCTGCGGGACGGGCGACGGACAGGAGGGCGAGGCCGGAGAGCGGCGCTGCTGGGGCGAGGGGCAGGGGGGCCCAGGAGACCGGCGCTGGGGGACAGGGGACTGGCACGGGGGGCATGGGGGCGCCGCGCGGGCCGGCGGGGAGTGCGAGGGGCACTGGGGGGCCGGGGAGTGGCGCTGCGACAGCGGCGAGTGCCTCTGGCCTAGAAGAGAAACGGAACACGTCAGGTGACAGGGGTGAGGATAGAGGACGTCAGGACTGGGGAGCCCGGGCCTTGCCAGCCACCAGTGCCCACCCACTCTCCTCCCGAGTGGAACAGGCCGGGGCACCGGGGAAGGAAGTGGAGGGTGGCCACTGCTGCCCTCTGCCCTCTGGTCCTCTCACCGCCACTCCGGGCCTGCTCCTGCAGCAGCGTCCTCAGAATCCTCCCCTGCAGCGAACTCAGCTCCCGAAGCCGGCCCAGCTCCTCTGTCAGCTCCGTGTAAGCCAGCGCCAAATTCACCCTGAAGGACACCCAGTCACCCGGGTCAAGGCTTGACCACAGCCTGCCCTGACCCTGAGGTCAGAGGGCAGAGAGTGGGTAAGAGGAGAAGGGAAGTGGGTTTACTGTCACAGCTGTGGAGGAAGAACGGCCTCTGCCCTGGCATCTGGCCCTCCCCTCCCAGACCCTCCTACCCCCACTGCAGAAATTCTCTTGGGCATTAAGGGCCACCTCAAAGGGGAACCTCTTCCAGGGGGTTCCCTACACCTTACCTGGGGCTAGGTCAGTGGTTCCCAAGACAATGGGTGGGGGCTGGAGCGCTCAGTGATTTCAAGGGCTCCCTGAATCTGTGTATTCACTGAGCACTGTCTGTGGCCTGAACACATCTCATACAGGTATGTGTGAATGTGTTTCTAATCTGTGCAGAAACTGTGGTGACAAAACACAGATTCATCCAAAAGCTGCACTGAATTTATAGTAGCTTTTGTTGCTATGAGTTTTCTCAAAGTACTCATACTAATAGTGAAGTACAATCTGCGTATGGGGGCGGGGGCCAGAGGAGTTCTCACCTTTGGAAGATTAGAGACCGCTGTTGCACAGCCTATGAAGAGCCCCATTCTGTAAGTGAAGACATGGCCTCCTGGCTTGGCAGAGGTGCCGACTGATACACTTGAACCCAAGTACGCCTAGGTCCACTGCTTTGCTCCTTTCAGCCTTGCAACTCCCAGGACCACCAGGGAGCCCTTTACCTGGAGATCTCTGTGAACAGCTATTGTGCCCAGCACACCTCCAGGGGGCACCACTCACGTTAAGCACCTAACAAGTTGCCTTCTTCTGGAACTTCACTTGGAGTTCCTCAGACACAGAGATTATCATCACTGTGTTCGTATTCCCAGCATCTTGTCCAGGATCTGGTACCCGGTAGCTGTTCAGTAAGTCAATATTGAATTGAGCCTCTTTTATCATTTTTCTTTCTTGTTCCCTTTTTTTTTCCCTCTTTTTTGCCAGGCCATGCAGCATACAAGATCTTAGTTCCCTGGCCAAGAATTGAACCTGTGCCTCTTACTGTGGAAGTGTGGAATCTTAACCACTAGACCACCAGGGAAGTCCCTCTTCCCTTTTTTCCCTCCCACTTCCTGCTCAGGCCTCCAGGGCACCCACCCTCATGGAGCTGGAACAGACTCAGCAAAGACTTCAACCACTTCCTTTTCTCTCCCTTTCTCTTTGGGTCCCTTTGACCCAGAATTGCTGAATGAAAGTTACCATTCTGAGCACTGCCCCTCCTCTCTCTCCCACCCTAGTCTGCACACCTCCAGGGAGCCCATCCTGACATCACAGGAGACTGTGCCATGGCCTTGGGTCACCGCCTTCATCTCTGATCTGGGCCTGGACAGAGCCTGGGAGGCAGGGGATATTGTTTCCCCAGATCTTGCCCCCTCACCCAATCCAGAAGGGACTCTGAACTTTGTGGAAGTTGGAGCTGGAGGGGAAATGGCAGAGAGAAGCTTGGCCACTCCAGAGGGATTTTGTCTCGGGGAGGCGGGGGGCGGGGGGGTTGCCCCAGTAGCTGGGAAGCAAGGAGAGGGCCGTGCTCTCATCTCATGGTAACGGGACATGTAAGAGAGGATACATGTGAATGGGAGGGAGCAAAGGGAGGTGTGAGACCAGTGTGATGAGTGAGGAACAGGGTGAGTGAGTGAGTGAGTGGGTGTGTGTGAGTGTGTGTGTGTGTGTGTCTGACCAACCCCGGAGAAGAGGACGGGAAGTCGTGAGGTTAGGGCTTCAGAGGGCAGGAAAAGCCGAGGTGCAGCGGATAGATGGTGACTGAACTCCCTCGCTCTCGCCTTGTTCTCTTACTAATCCTGGGGCAGAGCTGGGTGGAGGGGGAGCCCTCCCACAACAAAGCTATTTTTAACTCATCTGGGCCAAAGCCAAATTACTGCAAACAGGCTGGGATTCTGGGGAACAACCCCATTTCTTAGGGAGGGAGAGTGCCCTCTACCAGTCTGATGGTGGACAGGAACAGAGGGAAGGAGTCCTTTGGGGAGCCTTTGCCAAGGTGCTGCAGCCTCTGTCCCATCTTATCTCAGCCCTTGGGTGTCCTATGTCCCCCACCCTCCTCCTCTAGCACAGGTCTACGGGAAGGAATGGTATCACCTTCATCAGACTGAAAGGTCCAGTCTATGGCCCATAGTAAATTGGGGACTTCCCAGTGGAAGGCTCCCCACTTCAAACCAAGGGGATCTGAGGGTAAGAGCTGCATCTCTTCCCTCAGACTGGGGGCCTTCCAGACAATCATGCTAACCCCCCAGTGGTGAGGGCAGGAGGGGGCTCTGGGTAGGGCACAGATGGAACATCCCCTCTGACCGAGCAGCCAGTTTCTCTCCCCATCTGCTTTCACTGCGTATCTCAGGTGACAGATACAGGTCGTCGCCTTCACACCCTGCCTCAGAGATCTCACCTGCCACACTCAGTTGCCAGGCCCCATCTCTCCTCTTCCTGCCTTCCTCCTCTTGTCAGGAGCTACCCCAGTTTCCAGCCCCGAGTTCCTGGCACCCTCCTCGCAGCAAAATAGACAAGGCAGCAGGAAATGGAAGGGAGAAGGCTCTAGCCCAGGACGCCCAGCCCCTCCTCCAGCTCTGCCCCCGCCCCTGCCCCGCTGCCCCGTGTCCTGCAGGAGCTCCAGGCAGCCCTCGAAACTGCCTCTGAGACCCTGGGCAAGGTTAGGGGGACCAGACCTGATGCTCCAAGGCGCTGTGAGACCTTCTTCCTGCATTGGGTGACTACCTACCTCAAGATTCGCAGGCCCGGGCTGCTAAGTACGCTAACGACCCGAATGACTCACGTTAGAAAACACTGCCAATTCAGTGGAAAAAAAATCTCAACTTCACAACACAACCAACAGTTGCATGCGTGCACCTGAATATACATTCCGCTTCCTGGCCCACACCTGAGCGCTATTTTCCACCATCACGGCTGTTTGGGAAGGCTGGGTCAGGTGAACAGCAGCAGATGCCTGCATCTGGGTGCTTCCTCATTGCTTAAATTATGGAGGAGAAGTTCCGTCTGAGTCTCTCAGAACTTGGGAAGCATCCAGAAAAGAATCATAATCTGTATGAGCCCTTATCAGAGGCCAGGCATTGTGCTAAGAACTTAATCTTCAGGACAACCCTGCAGTGTTGGCCGGCTTGTTACCTCCATGTTACAGATGAGAAAACCGAAGCTTACAGAGGTTAAGTCAGTTGACCAAAGTCATAAAACCTAGTAATAGTGGAGTTGCTGGAACGGGAGCTCTGGTCTCCAGGACGCTGAAGTCGAGGCTACTGACTACTCAGCTATCAACTGCCTTCCAAAAGGATCAGGGAAGGGGGAAAGGATAGGTGGGAAGGCAGCAGAAGGCTAAGAGGAGGAGAAAGAGGCTGGGGACGTCCAAAGTGGCCTGGGATCCCTGAGCATCACCAGCCCTGCCCGGGGAGGGGAGAGCAAGGTGCTCGTCACGTGTGGAAGTGGAAGAACAGAGTTTATATTAAGACGCCAGCTCAAGGTCACAGAGCAGCAGTGGCACAAAGCAGAGACTCAAACAGGCTCTTGGCACCTCAGCCTGCTGAGCTGGCACCTTTGGAGAAGCCAGAGTGCAAATGGCAGTGCTGGCAGGCAAGAGGGCTCCGAGCCCCTGTACACGATTCCACCCTCTGTTGGCTTATCCTTTCATTCTTTCTTTCCACAAATAATTCAGGGAGTTCAAAAACTCATGTGGAAACAATCATCTTCACTGTTATTGATAAAGCAACAGAGATGAGAAAGGTTAGAGACCTAAGCATCTGCCTCTGTAGAAGGCCTCTTTCTGCCCCAAACCAGCTGGGAGACACACGGGCTTCTGAGTGCAGTGTCTTCCTGGTTCACTGCGTGCCCTGTGATGCGCTGGAGCCTCCATGAGGATGCAGATGTGGCAGGGTCAAGATTCAGGCTAGCACTGGGTCATGGGATTAGAACTAGGGACGGGCTCGAGGTCAGGATTAAGGCTGGAGTCAGGGTCTGATAAGATCATCTTCCGTCAGGACTAGAGACTGAGTTGGGGTCAGGATGAGGGATAGGGGTTACAGGCAGGGATGGGATCAGGATCAGAGCTGGTCATGTGGTCAGAATCCCTGACTGACACAATCAGGAGGAAAACAGAAATTCAGCATTCCCAGCTCCTCCATCCTTGCCCATAGCTGCCCCCGCTGCCCCCCAGCCACCTCACCCTTGCGGGGGCATTTAAGGACCAAACTTTCCACTACCCACAGGCACACCCAGCACTAGTCTTCCCGCCCGGCCTGACCCTCAGGGAGGGGACCACAGGCACCGGGCCGTGGAGCGGACTTGAGGTTGCGGGCTGGGGGGAGGAGGAAGTCGCTTGCAACAACCCAGCGATCTACCACTTCCTTTCAGGCGCCTTGAGCCCCTTCACTCTCCTCGACCAGCTATGACTTGCGGTCCACAGAGCCCGGCTCTTCATGGCAGCCCCTGCCACGCTTCCAGCTCAGCCAGATCTTTGTGTCTAGAAAGCCTCCCCAGATGCAGCTAATGGAGCAGTTTCACAGCAGGGTTGGAATCAGAGTCCTCCTCCAGGCTGGGGGCCCACAGATCCCAGTTTGCCCAGGGCTGTCCTGGTTGACAGGAGTCACCTGGCAGAATTATTAATAGGCCCTCCTTTCACTTTCAAAAGTGATCAGTCAACAAATCGGGCTGCTCCTCGTGTAAGGACCTCCGACCTGTACAAGAATTTGAACCATAAAAATACCACAGAAGTGCTATTACCCCATCGTTTCAGGACCTGCTTGGTATTTGCACTTAGTTTCTCTGATTTGCTCAGGGGACAGCACTGTCACATGGTCTTTGGTGAGACTCAAATGAGATTTTACAGGTAAACTGCCTCGCACGGTGTCTGCTGGAATGAGGACTCGGGGAAACGCCTTGGAGATGGGAGGTGAAAAGGGGAAACCAGTTTTGATCCATTTAAGGAGATACCAGCTCAATGAGTTTGGTTTGAATGAGGGGAGGATGTGGTGTTCCTCATCGAGGGAGAGAGCGTGGGTAAGAGCTGCTCTCTGCCTCCCTGGCAAGGAGAGGGTCAGAGGTGGTTCAAAGCCCACCAACCCCTCAGACCACAGTTAGGTGGGCGTGGTGGGCCCCCGGCCTTCAGAACCCCTCCCCACCCTTGGGGAGCCCCGAGGCTGCAAGTGCTCAGGGCTTCAGTCCTGTGGGCCGGGCGTCCGGGCTGAAGGAAATTTGAAAGAAAGGAAGTAGGGAGGGTGAGAAGCGTGAAGGGGGAGGCCCTGGGCCCGCTGGCTCTGGGGCATGAGACTGAGCTCAGGGTACACGGGGGTCTCCGACTTCCGTCCTGACCCCCCTACACTGCCCTTGACCTCTGTGCAGAGTTTCCATCCTCTCTCTCTGAGTTCACACTTCTCCCCTACCACTAACCGCAAGCCCACGCAGAGGCTTGTGGGCGGAGAGAGGGGTGGGGGGGGGGTGGGCGGAAAAGCACCCAGGCTGCAAGCTTGAGCCCCCCATGTTGGGGAAAAAGGCCTGTAGTTTTCCCCCTCATCGCTCATACTGAACCCCCATCTTCTCACAGGTGCTCCCCTCGTGGATGAGCCCCCTCCTTCACTGGTCCTGCACCCCCTCACTAAGCCCCTTCTAGAAGCCCCCTCTCCACAGTCGCCCTTCCACCCTCAGTGCTAGCCACACCCCCAGGAAGGCCGCACTCAGGATCTGAGACCCTGAGTAGGCCAGAGGAGGGGGCCATGGGTCTGCACTTCTCGCTTGGCTGGGACCCTTCTGGTCTCCACTCCCTTCTCTTCCTTCATTATTGCCTTTAGCCCGTGGTCACTGAAGGTGGGTCACCTTCAGTGGCCCTTCCCCTGGGCACTGACCACCAGACGCTGCGCTGACCAAATGGCCGGGAAATCTTGCCCCGAGGTCAGATTTGGAGGGTGGCGATCTGGTCTGGGTGCCCATTGTCAGAGGAACACTGACGATGGTCTTGTGAACCAGGGGTTGGGATAGGGGAGACTGGAAACCTTGGGGCTGGGCCTGCCTCCAGGCCTGGCCCCTCAGCACCGGGTGGCCTCACAGAGGGGAGCTAATAGAGGCAGCGGCAGTGCGGGGAAGGCTATGTGAACAGCCAGGACTCCCACGGTAAACGTGACGACCACCCTGGAGGCATCTACGCCAAGGAGGGGAGCACCTCTTGGGATACAATGAGTTCCCACGGAGGCGTGGGCTGGACTCAGGAACCTTGGTGGCCCTCTCTTCCACCTTCACACCTCCATCCAGATAACCCACCTCGGCTATCCTCTCCTGGAAGGCCCACATGTAAAATTCCCACGCACCTGAAGGGTCAGGCAGAAGTAGAAGGAGGGGCTGGCGCGGGGAAAGGAGCTCAGAGCACGTGACAGAGGCCTCCCCAGGTGGGAGGACAGGGGAGGGAGCACTCGGGAAGCAGCTTATTACTAAAAGGAGCTGAGCTTATAAGAAAATAAAACTACCGGGGGAGTGAGGACTTCCTCTGAGAATTAACTCTTGCCAAGCTGGGGCTGTCCAGAGATGCTTGGCCTGAAAGGAACTGTCAAGCTGGGCAGGCAGGGCCTGGCTGGCTCCAGGGGCAGACGTCCGGGAGGCTGTGAGGCAGAGTCCAAACCATGGAGACCCGGGGGAGGAGCTGGAGGTCACCTCTGGTAGGACCAGCCCGGAGCAGAGCCCAGCTCCCTCTGGCTAAGGGACAGGATGAGCATAGGTGCCCTGTAGGGGGGAGGAACAGGGGCTGTTCTGGCCAGGATGAGTGGCATGGATGGCACGACCTCCAGAGGCATCTGTGGGAGGGAGTCTCTCTTTCCCACTCACTTGGCCCCTGGGGACGTGCCACCTCTTCTCGGCCTCCCCCACATCACCTTCCTCTCACATTCCTCAGCAGTGATGGACCGCTGAGCCTGTGAGGGAAACCTGGGGCCAGCGAGGTGAAATCAGCAGAGCTGAGCCACTCAGCATCCCAGGAGGGGTCCCTGAGATCCGAAGCCTGGAGTTCAGACTCCAGCCAAAAAAAAAATCCTCTCTCTGGGTTCAACCTATTGAGGGAGGCTTCTCTACTGGTCTTCTGGGAGGGAGGTGGATTCAGTGAGCCATAAAGGGAGCTACAGTGTGACTTTAGGGGCAAGCTAGGATTCTAGAACATGTGTGTGTATGTGTGTTTTCCGGGTCTGGGCATACAGGCTAGGACAGGCTCTGAGCGCCAGCCACAAGCTAGGGTGGACCCTCTCTGCAGAGGCCCCTAACAGTGAGGAGTCCCACCCATTAGTCCCACAAACTAGGTTCTCACTCCCCAGCTATCACAGCTCCACCCAGGTCCTCACCCCAGGGTGCAGGGGGAGGTGAGCGTACCCGACTGACCAGAAGCAGGGAGGAAGGTGAGGAGGCCCAGGGGGTCCCAGAGCCGGGTGTGTGTGTGCTGGAGGGTCAGCTCCTGCCCTCTCCAGGCCTCAGTCTTCCCCACCAATGAAAGGAGGGAGTCTGCATCATACTCCTCATCTTGTAGGGGGAAGGCTTAGGCGGAAGGAGGTTTGTGCTCTATTTCTCAGAAAGTGGGAGAGGAGGAGTTCGGGTGCGGATGTGAGAGGCACCAGGCTCACTGCTGCCAGGCTGCGTGCACCCTCTCCCTGGCTGCCCAGTGCTGCCCCAGAGGCCCCGCTACTCGGCGCCCTGCTGACACAGCGCCCTTCCCACCTACTGCTGCTTCTCTTTAATGGCAGGATCCCCAAGGATCACCCCAGCCTAATATGTTCTAATTCCTGAGTTGCTGCTACAGGAACTCAAGGAAGTCTGTCCTCTCCTAAGTCTTAGCTTTATCTCTCCTGAGGTAGGAAACAAGATACCACAATCCTGAAAGAGACCATCATCTCCTTCCTCCTCGTCAGGGAGAAGCTGGTTAACCCAACTGGCTGGGCCTTGTTACTGGGATAGCAAATGAGTCCCAGAGAGACCCAAAACTCACCAGAGGACACAACACAGCAGCAAAGCTGCCGAGAAAGTCTCTCTCAACCCGACACCTCGACAAGACACAGGCCTGGGTGCCAGAGAAAGCAAAGGGAACCTCCTAGAACCTGAGCATGCCAGAACCTCGCCTCCTTCCCTGTGAAAGACGCAGAGCCACACAAGCAACCCAAAACACAGCCCTGACTGCTTGGAAGAGAGGTTCCCCCAAACAATGTGGAGGGGGAGGAGTGAACCAAAGAGGGAACCTGGAAAATGCCACCCCCTGGGTTGCAGAGGTTAAGAGGAAGAGGATTACAAAGTGACTTACTGATCATCCCCAACTCTTTTCACCCACGCCATGTCCCGCTCCGACTGGTTGGAGGCTAGATCCTAAGGGAAAGATGGAGCAGTCAGACCCCAACCTCACTGGCCTGGACCTCCCTTCTTTACCATTCCCAGGGCGGGTCTGTACTCAGTGAGAAAACCCCAGATCTCTGTAAGAGTTCTTTCCAGCAGCTCCCAGCACTCCACAGAGCTCCACAGGTGCCAGAGCAGGGGCCTGGGGTTGGTGCCCCCGCTTTTACCTGGGCCCGGGTCTCCTGCAGCTGCTTCAGCTCCCCCTGCAGCCGCTCACACTCGGCCTGGAGCTGCTCCTCCCGAAGCTGAGCCCCTCGGGCCTCTCCCTGGGCAGCCTCCAGAGCCTCTTCCAGCCGCCGCCGCTCCAGCTCACTCATACTCGGCGTGGCGCCTGGCCAGCCTGCTGCAGAGGAAAGGACAATGTCACGCTGGAACCAGCTGCTGGGTACCCTCCACCCACTCCCAGATTAACACAAAGTGAAACAGGTGAAAACTGCAGCATGAGGGTTCCAAGAGAGACAGCCAGACGGCAGCCACCCCAGGATGACAGATAAACCTCTACTGAGAGCAGAGGGCAACGATGGGCTGAGTTGCATTTTCTAACCTTCCTGGAGGTCAGGGGAGAGACAAAATGGGCTTTGGAAGAGTTTCCCTGGTCGGACTCTTCGTCCGCAAGCATCCTTAGGGGCCTCTCCTAATCGCAACCAAAGACAAGCAGGGGGACTCTGGGTGGGGCCGCCCTCTGCTGGCATATATAGGAATTGCAGGAGGAGGCTGTGAATGAAGGATTTAAGGGCGAGATGTCAGTTGGGAGAAGCTGGAGTAATAACGTGAGGTGAGGGCACAGTTGGTTAAGGAGGGATGAGGTGATTATGGGAGAAATTTAAGACAGTATAAGTTGAGCGCCGAAGAACTGATGCTTTTGAACTGTGGCGTTGGAGAAGATTCTTGAGAGAGTCCCTTGGACTCCAAGGAGCTCAAACCAGTCAATCTTAAAGGAAATCAGTCCTGAATATTCACTGGAAGGACTGATGCTGAAGCTGAAGCTCTAATACTTTGGCCACCTGATGCAAGAACGATTCATTGGAAAAGCCCCTCATGCTAGGAAAGACTGAAGGCAGGAGAAGAAGGGGACGACAAAAGGATGAGATGGTTGGATGGCATCACCGACTCGAAGGACATGAGTCTGAGCAAGCTCTGGGAGACGGTGAAGGACAGGGAAGCCTGGCATACTGTAGTCCATGGGGTCACAAAGAGTCGGACACAACTGAGTAACTGAACTGAATTGAATGCGGCGTTGACTAACAATCTGAAACCCTGGAGGTGTCCAATAGGGTTGAAATGGGGGGCTGGCTGGGGGGACTTTGGAGTATGGAAATCAGGGGTCACTGAGAGCTCACCGTGACTCAAGCTGGATCCCCCTCTCAGTGCCAAGTAGTGAAGGTCCAGATCAGCACAGGGCGGGGCAGGGGCGGGCGGGGGGCTCAGGCTGGGAAAGTCTACATCCCGGAGGCCTTGCTGCTGCCGCAGCTGCTGCTCCAAACCACAGATCTGCCGCAGGTGAGTCTCCACCAGGGCCCGCTATAGCGGGAGAAAAGAGGGTGAGGGTCTGCACCAGGCCAGGGCACCCCAATGGGCTCCCTAAACCCAGGACTTCCCCACGTCTGGGTATCCATCACCCCTCTAAACTGAGCGGAGGCCCCAGGTCACATATCCCAACTCCACTCTCCAAGTGGCCATGAGTACAAGGTCCCTCCCATCAACTGCAATGCAGATGTTTCTGCCCCTTGCAAGGTCACAGTTAATGCCTCTTCCCTGTCTCTAACACAGAGAAACACTTCTAAAAACACTCAGCCCCCTGTCTGTACACTGCCACCCCCTCAAGAGCATAAAAGCTTCCATTTGTATATGTGACATAACTACTCTGGGCTTTGTGTACCTCATCTGTAATATGGGGCTAACCACACCTACCTCTGAGGTCAGTTTGTTACAAGGATTAAAATCAGTAAATATACCTGAAGAGATAAGAATTATGCCTGGCACACAGGTAAGTGCCATGTAAATACGGTTAAGTCAAAGCATTTTTACATGAATGTCCCATAACAGCTCAGCAAGGTTGTTATTATTTGCCCCACTTCTCAGAGGCAGGACAGAGGCTAAGTGACTTGACCCAGGTCATAGCTAGGAGTCAGTAAGAGACCACGTCTCCTGATTGACACCTGCCCACTTGCTCACCTGCATGGCCATACTGTGACGTAGAATCACACACAGGCCAAGGCCCATCCCAGCAGTCACAAACACCTCCAGTCCCCTCTGCCCTCACCCATACAGCCTTCCAGCACAGTGCTATAGGCAGAGGGTCAACCCAGCATGAGACCCAAACATACACACAGACTCACAGTGTTCTACAGGGCTACTCACATAGTCATCTTCTGTCACTGCATAGTCAGGATGTACACAGAGCTGCTCACAACTTGCATGACACCCACAACCCCACTCACCAGACGTGGACACTCACAGACAGACATGAACACGCGGAGTGCATACCACAAGCACACAGCCAAGGTCACACCCTCAAGCACCCAGGCTCCTTGGACCTCACCATCTCCCCCAGCTCCGTCTCCAGGTCACTCTTCTCTACGCAGAGCTTCTCGTAAGCCTGGATCATCTCCCCAAGCTGTTCTTCCTGCTCCTTGTTTTTCTGCAACTGGATGAGGCACAGAGAGGGTAGAGGGCAGCCAGAGTCAGGCCTACCTTGACTTGAGGGCAGAGCAGCACCCTGTGCCTCCCACCCCCACTGCCAGCACCCAGTGGAGGGGCAGGCGGACTTGAAGCTGGTACTGTGGAGGACCATGGCCATCTATGATCAAAGAGACGGAAGGCCAGAGGCTGGGGTTGGGGATTATCAGAGGTGGATTGGAACAAAGACTCGGGGAGGGCTCACCTCATGCTGGAACTGGTTGAGCCGTTGCTGCAGGCTGACTTTCTCCACCTCCAGCAGGGAACCATCCTTGATTTCATATAGAGAGAAACCGTGCTCCTCCCCAAAGTCACTGATCAGTGGGTACTGCAAATGAGGTAGGCCCTCAGAAGAGCTTCAGCCTAGCTGTGTCCCCATCCCATAACCTGACTCAGAGTTCTAGCCTCTCCCTCCCAGTTCCAGTGGGATCTGTTCATCCTAATTCCCATGGCCCAGGAAGCGGTTCCCACCAACCAGATCTTTTTTAGATCTAAGGTCTAGCGCTCCTAAGAGGATCCCTCCCGATCCCTTCCTGATTGGTGCTGGGCTCTCCGGAGTCCCCATCCATCTAGAGCAGCCACAACCCTCACGAGGGATCCTCGAGTGCCCAAGACCCCTCTTTCAGATCCCTGGAGTCTCTGCTGGATCTCCAGCAGCCCCCTCCCCTGCCACACACACAGTCAGACCCCCATCACACCCAGGTTCTGACCTTAATCTCGTAGACTTTGAGGCGGCGGCGGAGGGTGGCATTCTCCCTCTCCAGGCCCCCCAGCCTCTCCTTGATGTCTCCGTAGGCTGTGATCAGGGCAAAGTGGGAGGCAGAGCACATGTCCTCTCCCAGCGAGGGGTCTCCAGGGGCATCCAGCCACACCTCACTGGGCCCCAGGGCCTCCTGGGTCAGGATGCTGATGTCATCCTCAAACATGGACTCCATGGCAAGGGCCTGGGCCACAGCCCGCCCTGGGCCTCCTGGGAGAGCAGGAGCAACGGTGGGGAGGGGGCCCAGAGCTTGTCCCAACACCCCTTGTCCTGGCCTGAGGAGCTCTATGGCCAGCTGAGATGCAGCCTGGTCCTGCCCCTGTGTCTCACAGCTCCCTCCCAGACCCATCTTCTCTTCTCTGCTGCCCTGGGGAAGGGGCTGGGACCAGAATCAAGTAAGACTTGCGGGGGACAGAGGGAGCGGTGACAAATAGGGACAAGTAAGCGAAGCCAGAAGCAGAGAAGGACTCTTTCTGGAACTCAGGGAGACCTGTGGACAGGAGAGCGCTGCCTTCCCAGCACAGGGGGCCCAGATGAGGCCTGCCTTGACTTGCTCCTCAGCCCCCTCCCCACCCCAGGCCTCACTTCCCCAAATACCTCTCTGACAAGCTCCTCATGCCAGGCCTCAGGCACCCCTGGCTCCTCCCTAAGGAAGGCCCGGTGCTTCTGGGAGGGTCAGCCCCACCACTGTCAGCACATCCTCTGCTGGGCCCCCGCCCAACTTCCTCCTGTAGGATCCCAGAGTTCAGGAAAAGGAAGCGCCTCCCCAACTCACACTGGGTTTGTGGCAACCCTCCAGGCCCTCCTCACCCCTGACCAGGGACCCACAGGAAGTCCTCGGCTGTGTCTGAGGGAACACAGAGGGGAAAGGGGCTCTGGGAGAGGCCTCGGGGCTCAGGTGAAGAGGGCAGACAAAGAACTCCTAAGCCCAGCCTCTGTGCCTGCACACAGGGAAGTGGGGAGCCCTGGGAGGGGACAGGAATGACTCAGGGCTCCCGAAAGAGTAGGCGAGGGGGGGCGTGTGTACTTCTCCTGGCCCTGTTTATGAATGTGTGTCTGTGGCTGGCATGTGTGGGGGGAGTGTGTGTGTCTGTGAATGAGTGTAGGTGTGTCATAGTCAATGAGCGCCTTAAGCGGGGATGCAGGCGGGGGTCGGATGTTGGGAGAAGTGACCGGGAGGCCGTGAGTGTTTGTGTGTGCACGCGTGCGTGAGCGTGTGTGAAGGGTGGGCACGTTCGGGGCCGTGTGTCACGTGAGGCACTATGGGAATGTCCGAGGTGTGCGCGCGCGCCGGAGCATGTGTGCGCGTAAGACAGGGGGCTCCCGAGGTGTGAATTGAGGCAGTGGGGTCCGCGACCTCCCAAAGCCGGGCAGCAAAAGCCTTGGATGGAGAGGGCTCGGGCCCAGGCCCCAACACCGCCCCGCATTAAGTGCCAGGGAAACGCGTGTGACCGGGTCTGAGTAAGAAGTGTGTGCGCGTGTTTGTAGGGCTGGCCCCACCTTTAACCCTCTCCTCTCCAAGCCTATCCCCTCTCCCCCAGCTCCGCTCACCAGCGCTCACCACACCCCCGACCCCCGGCCGGCCACCTCGAGCCCAACCCCACGAGCTGGGGCTCTGCCGCCTGGGCGATCGCGACCCGCGTTTGCTTCCTCTGCATTCTCTCCCTTCGGCCCAGCGGCCCCGCGCGAGCGCGACGACAGGCGGATGGGGAAGGGGTGCCTCCTCGGCCCGGGCCCCTTCTGCGGCCCCTTTAAGAGCCGCCCTTTAAACCCCTTTTGCTCGGCCGACAGAAATTGTCGCCCCTCCCCTCTCAGAGGCCGAGACCAGGCAGCCCCCTCCCCCACTGCCGCCGAGCCCCGGGCCCCTAGTCCACCTCCCGGGGCCGGGGAAGGGGCTCCGGAAGCGGTGCGGCCTGAGAAGCGGCAGAGGAGGGGGGAAAAAGAGAATGCGAACGGCCGACGCCGGACCCTTCCCCTCCCTGCTACCCTGGACCAGCTGCGGGCCAACCTCTTCTCCAGCCCACCCCGCGACCCCCGGGGGCCGACCCTAGGCGCCGCTCCCCTCCCCCCAGCCCAGCCCTGCCGGGACTCACAGCTGCTGCCGGTTCCTGCTGGTAATCGCAGCTTACCCCCTCCGCCTGCTCCCTCCCCAGACGGGCACCGGTGCCCCCACCCCCCTGGCACCGCGCTCCGCTCTCGCCCTGTCGCCGCCGCCGGGTCTCTCCCCACCCCCCACCCCTCCCCCCAGCCCCCCCTCCCTCGCTCCCGCCCCGCTCCTCCTCCGCCGCCGCCGCCGCCGCCGCCGCCGCCGCCTCCTCCTCCCCGGCTGCTCCGGGTTTCTCTGGCTGGGAAGGCGCCACGGACCCTGCCGCGGCCACCACCACGTGGCGAGGGGCGGCCGGCCCCCGCCGTGCGGCCCAGCCTGGCTGCGCGCCCGGCGCCCACCGGCTCCCTGCCGCGCGGCCCGCGCTCCGCGCCCCCTCCCCGACGCCTCCCCACGCAGTGTGGCGTGGCGGGTGTGTGGGGGCGTCTGCGGACAGCGTAGGGACTCGGGTGGTGCGTTGGGATTTGCTTTGAGGATGTATATTTTATGGGAAAGTGAGATTCTTTATTGGATTGTTTTGGTCTTTGCTCTTTTGAGAAGGAAAACATTAGACCTACTCTTCATTGCTCTTCGGGGAGGGGGCATTGTTCTGATAATAAATACAGTAACCGTAGGGTTCAGTCAGATTAGAGTTAAATCAGTAACTTTGGAAATGAGAATGAACTGAAGAGAGAAGTTTATTAGGAAGGAGAACAGCTTCCCTCTCTCACACACAACCCCCTCCCCCAACACACAGAGGCACCCACAGGCCAGCGAAATGAACAAACAGATTTCACCCTTTCCACAAAGAGTACTTGAGCACCTGCCAAACTGCTGGGCAGGAGTCACAAGTTTTTGTCCCTTCCCCACTGTGTGACCTTAGGCAAGTTACTTAACCCCTCTGAATTAAATTGGCGATAATTCCTGACCTGGACAACTGTAGAAGAGGAATGGGGATAGGAACTAAAGGTGATCTGTGACTTGTCTCCTCTCGAGTGTTAAAATCTTTTTGGTTATTCCCTGATGGATTAAAAAACGTGGGCAGAGGCATGATCAGCCTGGCTGCAGTAGGGAATGATCTGGGAAATTCTGGAGGACTCTGGCTAACTCCTGACAAGCCAACCCTGGAAGCAGGGTATAGGGTAAGTCAGGGGCTTTGGATGGGTTCAGTATTTAGCTTGAAGCCTCACATCTGGAGAGAAGGTTCAGGCTGCTGGGAACCTGAGCCTACGTTTTTGGCTACTGGAGGAAGAGGTGGTGAATGTGGAAAGGACAGGAAAAAAGGTTTCTTGCTTGCTGTGAGCTTTGAGAAGCAGCAGCAGCAGCTCCCATTTTGCCCCACTGTAGGGAGAAGAGTGGACTGAAGGGTGAACTCCTCCCAGAAGAGCCAGCAGAGGCTCTGTACTCCTTCGTTTCAAAGAAAGGGATTCTGACTGGCTTTCTACCTCCTTTTCCTGCTGTTTTCCCTTCCAGTCTCTCCTGCTAGGCTTTTACAGTCCAGAACACTGGCTCTTTTCTGAGCCATGTGGGACAATCTACCTGCCCTTTAGATATGAAGGCTACCCAGCTGGGACCCCACTAATCCAGACTGTACAGGTTCTCTTCCAAAACTCTTAGAAGACCAGGCAAAAGACTGGAGGCTGGGCTTAAATGTAGTCGGTTGCCTGAGGTCTTAATGACCATGCACTGGGCCATTAGCTGGACCTGAAACTGACTGGCAGACCTCTCACTGGAAAGGGTGATGGGCCCAGGTATAGTCTAAGCACACACTCTACAGGATTAGTTGTCAGCTCCTGATGCTTCTGAGCTGGTCAAGGTTCAGCCCTGAGTCACGTGGCAGGGCCAGCCCAGTGATTTATCTGGGATTCTAAGCAGTTGGTAGCAAAAGCCCAACAGATATTATGCCTGGTTCAGGTGCCCCCAAAATACCTCCTTGGAATCTAGACCTAATTTCATAGCATCCCCCCATTTCTGGCTCTGTTGTTTGTATTGGACAGACATTGAGAACAGGAACTGCATTTTATCCGTCCTTATCCCCAGCTGCCCTGATAGTACCTGCTCACTGTACACTTATTCAAGGATTTCTTGAACACCTGTTGTCTCTCCTACCCTCATGGAGCTTATGTTCTAGTAGAGGAGTCAGATGGGAAAAAAAATTTAATAAATGAAACAATTATAAATTGTGATAAAGAGTAAGAAGACACAAGGGGCAACAATAAAGAATAATTTTTTGGGGGGTGGGAATCTGCTTTAGATAAAGTAGTCAGAGAAGGTCCTCTGATGAGGTAATGTTTAAGCTAAACTTTAAAGGGTAGGAAGGAGTGTTCCTGGTTGAATAAGTGGGTGAAGTTGTGTGACTTTGGATGTTACCTCTCTCACCTGAGAAAACTGGTGATTGGTCTGAATCCCTTCTAAGAACCCATATTATCAGGGTTCATCATGATAGAGACAGAAAAAGGTAAAACCCAAGGTCCTGGGGAAAGTGGGGGGTGAGAGGAAAGGCGGGACTGTGGTGGATGGCTGAGTTACTGATGGGAGAGACAGAAGCAGGGCCCAAGTCACCCCAACATGTTTTCTCCTTGGAAATCAGGGTGGGGACTGTCTCCCACTCCCAGGACTCTTGCTCTGGAGAAACACTATTTTTCCTGTCCCATTCTTGCCTGAAATGGAGGCGGTGGTGTTAGCAGCTGGCAAAAAGATTGAATCAAAATAAAATGCAGATGACTCAAATAGAATCAGGCAGGCAGAAAAATTGATTAGACACATGTGACAATGCTGGATTCGGTTGCCACCTTAGCCCTCCCGTTCTAGACCCTAGAAGATTAGGGTTTGCTCCAGAACCATCCTGGGATTCCAACTGTAGCTGATAGTCTTCCATCATATCAGGGGTTTGTTTGCACAGTGGTGGCAAGACTCATTCCTTCACCAGATCCCCGTTTCTGTGGAGGTAACGTACATCCTCCAATCAAATCTGCAAGGTTTGGGTGCAAAGTTTATAACTATTTTGTGCTTCATATTTTTCACAACTATGTGCATTTCTGCTGTCTCCCAATTAAAAATTAGTCTATAGGCATACCTTGTTTTATTGTACTTCATTTTATTGCACTTCCCAGATACTGTTTTTCACAAATTGGAAGTCTGTGGCAACCCTGCATCGATCAAGTGTATTGGCACCAATTTTCCCACAGCGTTATTTTTAAATGAAGGTACGTACATTCTTTTTCAGACATATTGCTGTTGCACACTTAATTGACTACAGTATAATGTAACTTTTATGCACAGGGAAACCAAAAAATTGGTATGACTTCGTTTATCAAGATGATCGTCTCTTTATCAGGACGGTCTATTAACAGAATCCACAATACCGTTGAGGGAGGTATACCTCTACTGAATTTTTGAATACTATGTGCTGTCCAGCAGACGTGAGCTCCATGGGAAGGAGGTTTTATTTGCTTCATTCACCACTGTATCCCTGGAGCCTGGCACATAATTCAGTGATAGTTATTGATCAGTTAATTAATGCATGTTGAGATCCTGTGCTTAGAACTTTCTATTTTCCTTCATTGGGATCCCTATTTTGCAGACGAGGAGTCTCCCGATCAGAAAAGAAGAATTTGCACAAGGTTATACTCTAAGGACAGAATATTTCGAAGGGCAGGGCTCAGAAAGTAGGAGGCATTGCTCATTGGAATGAAGAGCTAATTCACAGGAAGCCATTTCTTAATTCTTTTCTTCAGGATGGTGACAGGCTGCCCCTCTGCATCCAGAGCTCAGGCCCGGCTCCAAAGCTGAGACGTACTTTGCTTTCAAACAAGAAGGTATGTTCCATACCAAGAGTTAAGCTCAGGAACTTACGGCCTAGGAGCATTTGGGAGAGGGAACAGCTCAGGCCTCCTACCCAGGCTGCACTGCCCATGATTGGCTGATGGCACAGGGGTAATTCAGAGGTGGAATGCACTTTCGGGCCACCATGCACCAATATCCACCCTGCTCCCCGGCCCTGGTTCCCCAAAGCTTCTATCTCAGAGGGCAAGTGAAACAGAGAAGTACAAGGAGAAGGTTCAAACTCCAGCTGGGAGTAAGGTTGGCTTTAGGAAGTATGTCACACACCTCCTGCCTCCATCCTTGAGCTGAGGTTGACAGTTGACAAATGGTTCACAGTGGACCTCAGAATCAAGGCAAAATGACTTCATCGTTTAATTCCGAAACCCCTTCATCCATGTCTCTCCCTGCTTGTTACCTGTAAGCTTGCTGGGAGCAGTGGCTCATCTGCTTATTCTTGAGCCTCGCACAGCAGTCTGCAACAGTCCAGCGGGACAAGCGCAGCATGGGGAGTCAGCACTGCTTCGCTTACCAGTCTTTGGGCAAGGTTCTTGCCCCTTCTGCACTTCTTTTCTCCTCTGTGAACTGGGACTAAAATGGTGTCTTTGTTATAGGGTTGATGACGGTTACTTGTATTAGTTTATTTAAGATGCTTATTACAAGCCTGGCATCTTGTTAAGTGCATAAAATGAACACTGTATGACTAACTATTGACTAATCCTGCTCCCATTTCTCTAACCCAAGGTTGAGAGGCTAGCCTGAAGTCATCCAGCAAATGAGGGTAAGAGCCAGAAGCCCAAGCCTCTGCCCTTCAAAGGCTAAGTGATGCCATTTCAGAGACTCCCTCAGTCATTAGTTCAACAAATATTTATAAAGGTCTACTATACTTCAGACACTGCCCTAGGCTGAGGAAAACAGTCAAGGTCACCAGATTTGGGAGCCTTCATTATAGTTGGCAAATCTGGCAATAAATAAGCAACAGATGTACCTTTACATAGTGCTGTGAAGGAAACGGATGGCCTATCTTAAATACATACAGTATGGGTCCTTGTTTTATATCACTAAGATGGACAGGATCGTCTAGGACAAATCAGAGAAAAGCTTGCCTTTTGGCATCTGACTGGCCAGGGTTTGAACTCGAGCTCCATTGTGACCTTGGTCTGATAAATTACCCTTTCTGCCCCTCAAGCCTGTATATTCTCCCATACAGCATTCTGCTAAGGTTGTGAGAATTAAGGTATAATAAAACATAAAAAATCTCAGCGTTTACAATTTTTCACACCAGAGAGGTCAGGCTGGAATCCTTGACGAGGCCAGGTGCAACTAACCTTGTACTTTTATGTCCTTTCTCAGTGTTAGTTGAGAAGGGAGTTCAATAGGAATGGGGAATTATCTGGAGGACTGTTGGGAAGATCCTTCGGGGACGCAGCTCCTCCTCATTAGATAATGAACAGATACCATTCTTTGCTCCAAGTATACTTTCAATGGAGAAATGTTCTTGCCATCACTCAAAATTTAATGCAGTCTAGTAAGAATTACAAGTTATCCTCTAAAACCCAGTAATCTCCAAAGTTGGGTACAGAAAAAAAATATTAGAACTCCTACTTATATTTATTTTTCATATGATTGCTTTTTAATGTTTTTGTGTCTTATGATCACACAATGTACAGGTACAGTAGCACAGGCATATCATCTATCAACACATAGGGTGTGCATGGTCAAAACTTTCTTACTGACGGGTGTGCGGTCAGAAATGGTGAAAGGCCACGTGGAGGCTAAGGTAGGAAACGAAGGTCAGCCCTCATTTTACTCGCCCAACATAAAGTAAGAAAGTGCACTTTTCCATAAAGTAGCCTGCAGGCATCTCACTGCACCAATAAACCGCAGGGTGAAAGAAAGGACCGTTTCTTAATCTCAAGTTAGTGTTCTTTCCTCTGTAAGTTTCGGGTCTAGGGGGGCAGAGGTGGGGAAAGAGTGTAAGCAGAAATTAAGTACACGCTGCAAACTAAAAAATCCAACTTTTGGATAAGCCATTAGACAGACCAGATCATTAGCCTGAAAAGTATGCACAAGACAGGACAGGCTCCAGCAGTTTCAGATTTCTCTGGACAGGAAACCTCCTCCACGTAGTTCTTTCTCACTGCCTCATTTGTAGCAAACTGTTCCTCACTCATTTCCCAGTGTACTACAGTAGAGCTTGTCCTTAGATGTGGCCTTCCTCTCCCCAACTCACACATCTATCACCATACATACCAGCTTCTTTCAAACAGCTCATTTCACCTCCAAAAAGGTGACACCATCTAGAACCAAAAATGAAGCAGCAAAATGTTGAAAATAAAAATAAAGCGGACTTTATTTAGAAGATAAAGGTGGTGGTATCAGTTTTGGTTAATGAAGTTGGGCTCAAGTGTTTTAACAGGTCTTTTACTGCCATCACAGACTGGCATGCCAAGGGCATTCTGAATGCCAATTACAGATTGAAGTTGTCTAAAAATCCAAGATGCTATCAAAAGCTGATGGAGTTTGAATTTTTCTTCAACTTGGACCAACACACTTTTATACAAGAGTGACTAGATTACTTGGTTCTGAAAATGAAACTACTACACTGAGCAATTCCCCTCCTCCACAAGTCCCTAAGGCAATGTTGCAGTTGCCTCTGACAGCCAAAATCTCAACATTTCAACAGAAGGGAGCTGGGAGGAACTGGGGAAATGAAAAGCAAAATTAATAAATGTAATTGATACAGGCAGCTGCCACTTGTGGCAAACCAAAGCCTAGTCTGATGCCCATTTTCTTCACATTTCACTGACATCTTACCAGACAGTAATGACATTCTTGAAGGAATGTGCCAAGACTAGAGTGGGGAAGGCCCAGACAGTGAGTGGACAGAATGCATTTTGCATCCAGTTGCCTTAGGTGTTACAGTTGATTAAGGACAAATACCCAGTGGGAAGACCTACTAGCCAAAGGTAACTAGAAAAGAGGAGGATAATAAATGCATAACCAGTGCAAAGAAAACTGCGAGGCACCAAGACCACAAACCAACCAGCCCACTTTCCTCCTCTCCATCACTGAACGGATCTGGGAGAAAGCATTAGTAACAGCACTTGTCAACTGCTTCCCTGGAACAAAACATGACAAAACACACGGAAGGTTTTGTTTTCGTTATGGTTCTCGGTGTACTTTATTCTCCTGCTGTCTAGCTAAGCAGCCCACACAGGACAGAAATGGGTAGCACTGAGGAATGATCAGATTTTTTTTCTCCCCAATATTCCTGCCCCCTCCCTAAGCCCTGACCAACCCTTATCAGGAATGGTTAGTAGATCATCCTTTCCCTCAAGGAACAACTAAATTTTAAACAAGGCATTAGAAGGCCAGGTCTCTTCATAGGGCTTAGGAGCTGGTGTGAGCTTTTTATTCACAATGGAGCATCTTTCCTTCAGACACCTGGATTTTTTTTTTTTTTTTTTGTACACTGGTTCATAGATCGGCACTTGACTTTGAACCTGGCACCAAAAGGCACAATATCTGATACCCTGTACAAGAGCTATTAGAGATGCTGCCATATGGATGGGCTAAACTGAGCCAATCCCACTTATGAATGGAAGGCCTGAACAGGGAGTTGGCAGAGAGAAAAAAAGTAAGCCCGTATTTTTTGCTAGAATGGAAGTAAAAGTGGGAAGTTAAGGTCTTATTTTTTAATCCTCCAAATACCAGGAAGCAATTTAAAATCTTCCTTGGTGCTTTTGAAAGCAGCATATTCAAAACGCCAGCAAAAACTCCTAATAATTGCAAAACCAAAAGGGGATCAAAGCTCACCGACATCCCTCCTTATTGCTGAAAGAGGCTAAAACCAAAATTCAAGGTGCCCTGTTCCTTTGTAAAAGGGAAAAAAATTGTCTGATTTATCATTATCATAGCACATCACACTTTAAACAAAAATATTAAAGCGTGTGACCAGGGTAATGTTTTGACACCATTTTATTAATCTTCAACTTCAGTGGAAAAATATAACCTTTTCAAGTGCCATTTTCATCACAAGAGTTCTAATGTATATATGTGTGTGTGTGTATATATACACACACACACATATGTATTCTTTTGATCACTTGGTTTTGATGTGCAGCAAGAGACCAATACCTCATTATAATCAATCAAATAAATGAGAACAGAAGGCCAAGCAGTTTCCAAATGGTTATTTTATCAGATTGTTTATAAACATTAAATTTATCCTTGTTTGCAATCCAAAATAGTTACCTGAAGTTTGCTGTTTGTATGTGTTTTGTTTTTAGTCTGTTTTCTAAACTCTTTGGCACAATTTTCTGGGGGCGTTCAGACTACCACAATACACGTCAGGAGGGAACTTTTCTTTTGTGCTGCCAATTCTGAGTATTTAAATTTTGGTTTGTTTGGGTTGTGGCTTTCTTTTGAAGTCTGCATTCTTTATTTGTAACAATGTATTTTTATTTTTTCTATATCCTCTAACTCCAGAGTTTGTTTTTTCTCCCCCCACCCCCCCCCCACTTCTACATTCACAGTTGAACCATATTATTAGGAAAGGCGCCTTGATGAAAAGATCAGGATGGGAGCTCTGACCATTCGTCAGTGTTTTCCCTAAAATTAAAAAAAAAGAAAAAGAAAAAACCCAAAAAACAAAACCTAAAGAGCGTCTTTCCTTTTTTTTTCTTCTCTTACATCTCTTGTGCTGCATCAGTAGACCGAACTTCAGTTAGTTTTATGAAATGCAACATCTAACCCCTTTTTTTTTTCTGGGAAAAGGAAACTGCAATGACTTGAAGTTGAGAATGTGGATACCGCCTCATTCACACACACTCATTCTCAGACTGTAAAGAATCCCGCACCCTCCTTTTAGCCGGCACGCATACAGTACCAGTACCGTGTGGCAAAGGTACACCAAAGGTGGGCTTGAGGCTCAGGCTCCATCTTTCTCATCAGTAGCAAAGGCCAGGCTGCCTTTTACAACAAAGCACCACAGCTGAACCCAGTCCCTCCTCCTCTCCCAAACTAGTCATTCCACTCGGCACCGGCCAAAAGACAGAAAAGCTAGTTCTAGCCTCTCCTGGGAAGAGAGCTTCCTTTTTATAAGCAAGTAAATCCACTGTTTTTCTCTTTTCCAAGATGGCCGACGTTATGGTTTTCTAGGAAGTCAGTGCTTACTTAGCTCACTAACAGCACTGCTGTTGGTGGCTGCAGCTGCTGCTGTGGCAGGATTTTCAATATGGTGTGTTTTCAAGCCTCACTCACTCATTCTCTCATTTCCCAAACATTCAGCATCCGTGCACACTCCTCACTTCCGGGTTTTTCAAAAGATTGGAGATTTCCAGTGGGGGTCTCAGGTTATCATCCCAATGGTAACAGATCTAAAAACAGATGGAAAAAAGGTCAATTTTTGAGATTGCATATAGCCAATAGAGCCAAACATCTCACTGATTCCTACAGTTAAGTGCTCAAAGACCTGAAGTGAATGTCAACTTTTCAAGGACTGATTATATTTTTATTAGTTCCCTATATGCCATCTACCTGCTTTCATTAGCACTTACAAAGGGTGGGAAACTATAAAGATAAAACTCAAAATGGCCAATTTTACTGAGATATGTGTGTGTGTGCTAAGTCACTTCAGTCGTGTCTGACTCTGTGACCCCATGGACTGTAGCCCACCAGGCTACTCTGTCCATGGAATTCTCCAGGCAAGAATACTGGAGTGGGTTGCCATGCCCTCCTCCAGGGGGTCTTCCCAACTTAGGGATCGAACCCATATCCTTAGCGTCTCCTGCATGCAGGTGGGTTCTTTACCACTAGTGCCACCCGGGAAGCCCTGAGATCTGCGATGTAAGATAACTGAGTATCTGAGGGAAAAACAAAGCTATATTTCAAAGCAGAGGTCAGACAACTCCAACTTTGGATATCTTTTGTAAAAGAAAGCCATGTCTAAAAGCACTTCAGTAAAGAAAGAAAAGAACATGAGGAAAGAAATAGCAGAAAAAAAAAAGATTTACGGGAAAAGGCTATTATCGATGACTTTATTAAGGTTCCAAAATGATTTGGGGACTTCACTGAATTCTAGTCATATAAATTCTGTCCTTTATCACCAAATACTTGGCTCAAAGAAAGATGGGCTGCCTGACCCTTCCACTAGTTCAAGGCTGAGGAACAAAGTCCTGGCTCAGAAGCACTTATATGGGAAATAATACAAAACAAAACACCAAAAGATAGTCCTTGTCAGGAAAGCCTAAAGAAAATGTACCTCCTCCCCAAGAAAGCACAAGAAAGAGGGCAGTGGAAACAAGCTCTTACCAAGCTTGGTTCTTCAGTTTCCTCAGTTCTTTTGTTGCCCATGTAGCAAGGGTTTTCGCTTTGTTAGTCTTCGATCTCCGTCCTTCAGTTAACAGTTCATGGATCATTGGCCTAGCTTCTACTAATTTCAGTACATCCTTCCCAAATGCTGTACACAAGTCCCTGTGCAAAATAAACACACCTAAAAATGAGCTCTTGGCCCGACAACAAGATCATGTTTAAAACCATCCAAAACTAGCTATAGGTTTCTTGGTATTTACCTACTTTTTAAAGCCAGAAGAAATTTTCAACATAAGTAAGTCTAATACCTGCCCTCAACAGATTACAAAAATGAGATGTAAAAAAAAAATAGAATGACCTTACCCAAGGTTCCACAGCTAATTCATGGTAAAATCAGAACTAGACTCCAAGTCTTTGAGCTCCTCAAAACCAATGTTCTGTCTTCTAATGATGCCTCAGAAACCCTCAGTAGAGGAGGCCAAACAGAGGTAATTTGTTGACCAACATCAGAATATGAGATGGACATAGATCTGATGTTGCTTCTATACTTCTTTGAGAGCTCACTTCTTAGAGTTTGGTGGGAGAAATTATTCTTTTTAACATGTCTTCTCATTTTCTGTGAGAAATTCTATTCAGCTATCAGAAGCAGGGTATAACCTACCCTATCAGTCCAGCAGCACAAGCTACTACTCCGTCTGTATGATCCTCATCTCCAGCAATGTGGTCAATGAAAGACAGAATAAATTCTACTCGGGGCTGTACCAGCATCACATCCGCTATAAAAGAAAGAGAAGGTCTAATGAGGTTGCCCTCCACCTGGCAGGCATACACCCTGTTTCAAAATTCCCAAATACCCTACCCCCATCATGGAGGCTTTGGTCCAGAGAACTAGTCGTACACAGTTACACCAAACTATTTTTCCTCATTCTTCAAGTCAACAGACGAGGTAGATACTCCTTAACAAACACAAGTATGTATACATATATGTAGAAGGACAAGTGGAATCTTTCCTTTAAGCCTATGATATCAGAAGTGTGAAGTACAACATTTCCCCAGTCAATAACAAAAAACATCAGGTGACAGAGGAAATCTAATCCCCCAATCCTTCAATTCAGATGACTGGATGGGGGGAGGGGCAGCATGCTGAGGAAGCAGTGGTCAGAACTAAAAGTCTATAACCTCCCCCAAAGCTACTCTCTTCATTAGAGCACTGTTCCTCCTCCCCTTCTTTTAAGCAGTAAGTGCTAGTTTACAAGTAAGCCATGCAATGAACACACAGTCCATCTGGCTAACTGCACACTAGACTAAGTCAACTGGAATGTATACTCAACGGTGTACGTTCTCCTGGTCTCCCTTCAATCCCTGGACAATTCCGGTATAGGCTTCCAAGCAGCCTTCCCGTAGCTCATTCAGATAATCCACCATGTCATAGTCTGACTGCAAGAGAAAAAGAACAGAATCACTGTATTTGATGGTCTTTGGTTGTACATTTGTCAAAAGTCCCGCTCCTCCAATCAGGGCTGGATTTAGAGAGACCTTTAAGCTTACCTTGTCCACTTGGGCCTGGGAGGCCTGCTGAAGAGTATTCAAAACAACCTCTAGGTATTTTTTAAACTCTCCACCAATAGCAAGGGCAATATCACCAAACACTGACAGAATCTGTGGCTTCACAGACCTGTGGACATTTTCATTCTGACAAGGAGGAAAAAAAAACAGTTCTGTCCAAAGACTCAAAGAGCTTTTTTTTAACAATAAGCAACTAATATATTGGGTATAGACCTGTAAGTGACATACACAAAAATCAGCAGTGGTCATCTCTAGATAGAGGGAGAGATTATAATATTTACTTTTCCTTTGCACTTAACAGGTTCCCACCTGCGCCTCTCAGGTTCCATACATTGAGCATGCATTCCTTTATTTCCTTAGGTTAAAATCATCTTGTGAAAATGAACAACTCCCTTCATAAGCCCACAGCCAACATTCTGGAACATACCAAACTCTCTGTCACAGATCTTGATGTTTAATCATCTTTCTAAGATTGTGTGTATAGACACTCACCCCCAAGTTCTCCAGTAAGAGCTGCATCACCTCATCACAGAAAGGTAAGATGTTGGATTGCAGGGCACGGCATAAGTCTCCCACTAAGCCCACAGCCGCCAAACAAACCTGCAAAGAATCAAGTCGATCATCTCTGAAACAGAAAAGGCTGCCTGCAGGGGTAAGGCATGATTTTTACCTAGTTACTGATCCTTTACCACATGAACCTAGAGTCAAAGAAGGAAAGACCCTTCTTCCCTGAGCTTAGTTCATTTTAACAACCAATATGGCAGAAAGAGAACTAGGGTTATTTAAACTACCATTAAGAAAGGACAAAAAAGACAATATTCACCAGAGATGGTGGTGGCAGAGACAGGTGGTTTATTGAAAACAAACCCTTTCTGAGGGTGCTAGTCTGGTATGTCTAATATCCAGTTTCTTACTGACTACTTTTAGTTCAGACACTTATGGCAACAAAGTAGCTCAACCCTGATACATGGGATGACACATGGGGAAGCGCCACCTGGGTTACAGGATCCAGATTTCTGCACTGTAATGCCTACTAGGTATAAATGAAGACATAAACATATTATTTTTGAAAAGCACAGCTTACCTGGTACTCAGCGTAATTCTTCAATCCAATGCCCAAGAAGGGTTTAAAGGCCTCCATGTACTTTAGGAATTCACCACCCAACACTGTAAAAAAACCCAATCTATTAGCACCACAGGATCACAGAAGTGAGCAAAAATAACCATCTTAGCGCTCCCAAAATGTACGCACTCCAGTCAAAAGGCTGGGTAAAATGCAAGTTAAATAGCAATTTTATCATAAAGACATTATTGCTATCTTGGACAAGCTAAATTCATTACTGCTGGAGATAATGCCAAATCTCCAGAGTGAGATTTCACTCTGGTTGGAACTACAAAGTGGTATGGCTCTCAAGGAATGTCAAGGTTAATTATGAATTGGCTGATTTAGTGATACTGACTTCCACTTCTTCATCTGATTGTAACATGAACTCTTTGGAAGCCAGTTTGTTTTTTTGGCCTCACCATGTGGCTTGTGGGATTTCAGTTCCCTGACCAAGGATTGAACATGGGCCATGGCAGTGAAAGCACCAAATCCTAACCACTAGGCCACGAGGGGTTCCCAGAAGCCAGCTTAATAAAACAGGATCTTTAAGCAATTCTATCAAGGACTTATGTAACAAGCCAGTCAGAAAAGCTGTCTGGGTTTCATATTCAATTCAGCTACTCTGGGAACAAAAATTAACTTCTGCACCCTGCCAGGGTGGTCACAAGGGGCCAGACGGACTGGACATAGGCTCCTTATGCTAGAAATGAGTCTGCCTTAATAATACACCTTATAGACCACCACTGAAGATGCACTCCTGGTTTCTGAAGTCAGATATGGTTTCCCCAAAGCAATTCTGAATAGTTAAGATATGTAACAATCAGAGAATCAATTAATTCCTAGAACTCAGTGTTTCACTCCATTCCATACTAGGCACCATATTGTCTCAACCTAGATCCAAAGCATTAAAACCCAAACCAGAAGGTACCAAGTGCCAGAAAAGAAAACATAAACCTTTGCTCCTCCATCCTTTACAGGCATCAAGGCTCAATAAAGCAAGTGAAGTTTCAGGGGGAAAAGGAACCCGAGGAACATGAGGTAGATAACAGTTCCCTCTACCCACCAAAGAGCTGCCAGCCTGACTTGCAAATTGGCTCCCATTCACTTCAGGGAGAGTGGCAAGGCAGTTATACACAAATTTATACTTATGTTCAATCCAACTTTGAACTGACTCGATACCACGTAAGTGAAAAGACAGGACTATGCTTTTTGCAGTCAAAAATTCTTCACGGCTACTGAAACTCTCTTGCATTCTAAAGAAATTTTCTTGCCTGATTGTGGCTCACTGACCTTCCACCAATGTGCTAACTGCCATTAGGGCATCCTCTTGCACTCCCCCAGACCCAGCTGTGCTTTGGAACATCCTTAACAGGGAGGCCATGACCACATCAGAGATCTGCAAAGCATCTTGATGTTGCACCTTCCGGAGAACATTCTGTAAAATGAATAAAAGTTCAGAATCTGTTGATTCCAAACCCTCCAAACAGCACACCATACTGTGTCTTTTTTTTTTTTTTTAATCAGTTAAGTCTCTAGAACTTTTTTGGGGAGAAAAGCTTTTTTTGCTCTGAAGTTTTGAAAGTGCAAATCAACTGCAAGAAAACATACATCTAAATAACTCATCTATTTCCCAATTCAGAACAAACACAGAGGATCTTCCATCACATGTGATAAATCTGCCTCCATATTTAGCTGTATTGAAATGGCAGTTAAATTATTTCAGCTTTGAAGGACATGTCATATGCAAATTGCTACTCATAAAACAATAAAGCAACCCTTTCTATGGCCTAACCCATTTACAGATTGTGGTCAAGAAAGTCTTGATAAAGCCAATCTGATTTTTCCCAATTCAACATTCCTCAAACCTCCCTCCTTACGCTTTGTTTCAACTAATGTCACTGGATCAGGAAAGACCTGTTAACAGTCATGTTTTAAAAAATTAAGTCTGGCATAAGGAGACTTAAGGAGAAGGGAGTCATAGGTAAGATGATCTAGTTAGCATCACTCAATTCTATAACCTAGTACCTGCCCTAAGCACTAGACAAGTTCCAAGGTTTCCCTATTCTTAGGTAAAAAAGGGAGTAACTCTTCAGCCATGCCATCACACTGGAGTAACATTTTCCCAGTCTCTCCTCAGAAAAAAAAGTCTAGTGTGATTATCAGTAAATTATACATTTATAATCTGTATAGTACAATTATAATACAGTTTCCAATAGCAGTTGCTTCAAAAGATGATGGCAAAAACACAAGGCTCTGTTTTTAGCTCAGTGAACCATAGCTGGGAACCAAATCTGACCAGGCTACTTGAACAACCTGATGAAAACCAAAACGAAAGGCTGTTAATACAAAAAACTTCATGTTTGGGAGGACCATCACAAATGGGAGGAGTTTCCTTTCCTACATTGTACAAAAGGTAAATTGCATTGTATTGTACAAAAGGCAAATTTTACGGACAGACAAGAAAAGGAAAATGGGAAACTCTCCTAATCGGACGAATGTCTTTTGAGAAGCGCCTCTGACCATCACCACCCACAACATCATCTTCAGAGTTCTGTGTGTGCGTGAACTTGTCATCCTGAGACACAATCTTTCCCTGGTGCTATGAAGTGATAAGGCACCATCATACCTGAAGAGTTGCGCAGAGTAAAGACTGAAGGTCATTGAACTGGATCCTATCAGATGTGCTCTGGATATGTGACTACAAAGAAAAGAAGATCGTGTTCTGAATAAACACCTTCTAAAAGGCTCTAAACGCCCTCCCAAAAATGTTTCCATTTTTGGTGGATAAATAATCTCTACTAGTTCTAATGGAAAGTAAATAAAAAACTTATGTATATATATGGTGTAACACATATATGAATAAACTGTAGCAAGCAATGCAATTGGAAGTTGCAACATTTTTTGTATGAGCCTTATGTCTTTCTAACAACGTATATACTTAAACACTGAAAACAAGAGAACAGTCTTGAAAATAGAGCTATGTGTAAAGTACCACACCCTTCCCATCAGGAAGGTGTTCAGTCTCACCTCCATCTGGAGCACCTGTTGCAGTCGTTCCATGATGACCAGAGTAGTTTTCTGAACCGCAGGGTAACAATCCTTGGCACTGTTTTTCACAATTTCCATTAGCGATTCATATGCAGAACTCCTCAGGTTGTTCTGGTGTCCATCAGGTCTATAAGGAACACAGCAAAAAACCCTCAAAGTCTTAACTGAGAAAGGACAGAGAGTCATTCTTATGTAGACATTATCTCACTGAAAATAACCCCAAAACCAATATGGCTGCAGACCTGATCTGAATTTGGCAAACAATACAGCCTGGAACCAAAATTTCAATCTCTGAGCCAGTGATTATGTTCAATATGGTTTCCAGACCTGATAATTAGAATGGCCCTTTTAGGAAGGGGCTAAAATTATATGAAAAATAGTCAAAAATGTTGAAGAACCCATGTGGACAATAGAGTAGTTTGCACAAAAAGCTATGAAAAAGATATCTTGGGAATTCCCTGGTGGACCAGTGGTTAGGACTCCACGCTCTCACTGCCAAGGGTTCAGGTTCAATCCCTGGTTGGGGAACTAAAATCCCATAAGCCAGGCAGTGAAGCTCCAGGATTCTTTTCATTTCTCCTATCGCAATGTTTTTATATTAGACAGCCCACAAAAAGAGTGTTAAAGGAGTTGGATGCAAAAACACCACTCATTTCTGTATAGTATCAGTTACCTGTCTGTGGTCTCTAAGAGCTTCTGAACTATGAGTTCAAAAGAAGAAGATAAGCAATAGGTAGCTGGTTCTTCCTGATCATCAGCTACATCTGCAGCTTCATAAGCAGCTTCAGCCAGACTGGAGAAAGCCTTAAACCCAGACAGAGTAAACATTAAATTAGTCCCGAAAAGAACCCCATTCCAGGATCACCTCATTTTCCCTTAATACCCTGGGCAGTGTTACTTTTCAACTGATTTAAGAATAAATCAATGGCAGTGAATCTTTAATTCTTCCTGTCAAGGTCATCTCAAGACAACATCTATAAGTATCCTTAAAATTAAATAAATGTATCTATATTTATATTTTATTTCTCCTGCCCACAGGAGAAACATTCTCTAAACAGTACAGTATTCTCACCTACCATGAATGCCTGCCACTTCATTTCTTCTCTTTCCACTCACAGAAAGCCTTTCAACCCCACTCCTTCCTTATTTGAACTTCCTCCCCCAAATCCCAAAGTTCCCTAGCGAATTATACTCAGCCTATACTGACTCAGCACTTGGGCCGCCTACCTTCCTTCCCTCATGCCCCCTTCTCAGCAATGGTACTTTTCGTAGCCAGCAACTCTCTACCTTAAAATTTCTTGTCCCCAAGCCACTGAAGAAAAGAAAGAAAACCAAGTCCAGAGAGTTTTCCCACTGGGTTAGCATGACTGTTCTAAACCAGTCACCATGAGTCAACAGCTCCCTCTGGGTCATGCAGCTTACATCTCCCCCACATTTTAATTGATGAAATTAGCAAGGAGATGCTATTCAAAAGAGCCTTCTAGTGAGGTAGATCCATTTCTCTCCCACACCTCCTACTTCCTTGCCAATGGCTTAGTCAAGCTCCTTATCTCAACAGGAAGAAAATGCCTCACCCAGCACACATTTGAAGCCACTCTGGGTTCAGCACTGAGGCCCTCAATCAGACACTGCAGCAGGGGAGTCAAGTAGACATCATTGATGGCGGCTTCAGGGAGCAGTTCACAGATTCTGCCCACTGTCCATGCGGTTGTATCTCGAACAACCACACTGGGGTCTTTCATTAATTCTATTAAGGTGGGCATAGCCTGTAAACATAACAGTTATTGGCAAAGCAAAACAAATATAGCCTGTAAACATAACAGTTATTGGCAAAGCAAAACAAAGATTGAAATTCATGCTGACCAACACCTCAGAAGAGGAAATACTGATGGATGGGTTTTAACTCAGTTATCAAAACAGTTTTGTCATTTTATAAGATATGCTTGTCAAATATTCAACAATATAACAAAAACTGGAAACACAGAAAGTCCCTCTCTCTTCATCAAATCTCAGTACAGTTTTATTAAGACTTTGGTATGAATACGTTCTGCCATCTTTACTGAATTATTCAGGCAGAGATCCCAGGATGCAGCTGAAATGGCATTTAGCTATTCCTGAAAGGTTGCGTTCTATATACTAAACAACTAAAATGCACTCTTGTGTCACTTGCTGTAGCAAAATAAATAACAAAACTTTCATTAAGATTTTTCATTACATGTCATTTTGTCCTGAGGACTGAATACTCACATCATCAAAAACCATGGAAAATTATTTGTGTTATAATATTTAGTGAAGAAAAAAGAAACCAACAAAAAACAAGTTGTAAAAGTATTCATACAGTTAAGACCTCCATTCTAGTACGCACACATAGAAAAAACCTTCAAGGATAAATACAAGGCATTAATAATGTTATCCTTGGGCAAGAGAATTAAAGGTAACCTTTTTGGGGGCCTTTTCTCCATTTTTCAAGTCATATGGTTTTTGTAATAAAAGTTAAGTACGAAATACATTTTATGCCTCACTGACAGCAAATAGCTATCTAGAAGTGACTTTTGTGGAAGACTATTTACAGCTTTGTTCTTAAAGACAAATCTTCAAGTAAAAGGTTAAACAATAAACGTCCCATTTTCCACCCTGCGCTCCCTCAGCTTCACCTGTATAACTAGTGGTTTGAGTTGATTGGGCTCTGGTCCTTCCAAGATGCAGCCAAAAGCCATCACTGCTGCATCCCGGTACCGCCAGTCAGGGTTCTTGATGTGTTCTTTGATGAAGGGAAGGACATGTGGGACAATGTCATCTTCACAGCAGGTGGCCAGAAGCATGAGGCACACCCCTGCGGCTTTGCAGGGGTTCCAGTCGTCATCGTCATCATTTTCATCCTGGTGAAAGAATGTGGCGGTAGTTCAGTTCTTGATCAAAGAAGCTCATCAACTCAAAAGGTCCTCTGATTATAGTACTCCCAATTATCATTACAGCTTAAGCTTTGGGGAAGTAAATAAAATAGAAAACCTTCCTATCTTTATCTCCTCCACAAAAACTCGTCAACACAACCTCTGTTAAACAAGATGCAGACAGAGGGAAGGTTATTTCTCACGACTATACAACAAGACGAACAAACTCCCACTACATGGAATACAGATGCAATTTCAAATACATCGAGTAAAAGGCAGAACAGAAGAAAGCTAAATGACTAGTAATATAAAGCTCAAAATCAGTCAAGACCTATGGAGATAAAGGTGAGGGAAGAGGAAGAAGGCATTGGTAGGCAGAGCCTTCTGGTATGCCAGTAATTGTTATATTTCAAAAATTAAAAAAAGATTACATTAAAAAAAAAAAAAAAGATTACATTTGGATCTCCCTTGAAACTGGAAATCAAGGTGTTTTTTATTGTGGCCATTCACACCAGAGTAATTTAAGACAATTATACTTATCCAGTGTCGGAAAATTACATACCTAAAGAATGGTTTGTTCCCAAATGAGAAGCACAGCAAAAATATATAAAAGCAAAAATACTAAGATCAAAAGATAAAAATAGCAACTGTAAAACTGAAAGATGAGATGAAACTTTAAGGGCACACCCTGTCCATTTCAAAGGAATATATCTCTACTTATCTTTTGAGACTGCTATATTAAGAGTCATGAAATTCCCTAAAAACAAATTATATTCCTGTATACACAGAAATTTTGCAGTGCTCAGTTACAGCATTATTTCCTCAGAGCACTGCCAGCTCTTTGGTACAGTTCACATGTACCAGAACAGGTGAAGTGACAGAATCTTTCTAAACACCATACCAAAACAAAAGGAACACCATAAAGCCAAAAAGGAACACCAGAAACTAAGAACACTTCTTAGAAGGTAACTTCTCAGGGCGTCCCTGGTGGCCCAGTGGTTAAGAACCTACCTTGTAATGCAGGGGACACCCTTCAATCCCTGGTCCGGGGAGATCCCACGGGCTGTGGGGTAACCTAGCCCATGCGCTACAACAAGGGCAGCACCCTAGAGCCCACGTGCCCTAGAGCCTGTGCTCCGCAACAAGGGAAGGCACTGCAGTGAGAAGCCAGCTCACCAAAACTAGAGAGTAGCCGCACTCTCCACAACTAGAGAAAGCCTGCGCGCAGCAACAAAGACCCAGCAGAGCCAAAAATAAATAGTTTTTTAAAAAACAGATAATTTCTCTATTTACTCATTAAACCCACATTCTTCATGAAGTCTTGTTACTTTTATCTGGTCAAACTACTCAGAGCCTAAAGGACCTTAGAGATCCAGTTCAGCTCTTTGAAGTCATGGATAACAGAACATCAAGTTGTTTCAGAATTGTGGAGCTCCTTCATGCCAACTGTTCCACAGCAAACCAACCACTACCACGGCTTCACAGTTCACTTGACTAGATTTGGAGGGTAACTCACCTGTTTAGTTAGTGTCTGTGTGAGGATTGGAACCAGGTACTGTAGTGCTCCCTTGGCATAAAATTTGCTGGTGTGCTCAGGGGGCCGTCCTTGTTCTGCTGCCTGAAGAGAAACATAGCAAATTCGGATGGCAGCAAACAAACGATGAAGGTGTACCATATAAAGGCACACAGCGAGAGCTGCCCACGGGTCTGCACAGAGACACAGGGACACGGAGACTGCCCTGGCGGTCCAATGGTTAAGGCTCCACGCTTCCACTGTAGGTGGCATGGGTTCCATCCCTGGTTAGGGAAGATCCTGCATGCCTTGAGGTGCGCTCCATCCCCCCGCCAAGACATGTGAAGCACATGGTAACATGCAGTGTGAGTGGTCTTTGGAGGCATTCATTTTGTCTAGCTACTTCAGTGAGATTCTTTTAGGCCATACATAGAATGGACTTTAAAGGATCAAGGCAATCTTAAGAATTACATTCTTTTCGGATTCATTTCAATATTTGGCAAAACTAATACAATATTGTAAAGTTTAAAAATAAAATAAAATAAAATAAATAAATTCAAAAAAAAAAAAAAAACAATTATTCTTTTTTCACTAATTGACCTTTGGATAAAGAGATGCACTAAGCTCCCATAAGGAGGCCAAAAGTAAGACGGTGCTTTCTGAAGGACATAAAGACAATTAACGTTGGAAACAAAGCCAGAATTTTAATTTGCAAGTGCAGAACTAACCCCTTTCTCCACATCTAATTTCTTCACCAGAGTTGGTAAGCTATCAATTATACATCCCATCCTTGCATTAGGACTTCCAAAAGAAAATAATTCAGCATCAGATAGCATCTGGTTAAAATATGACTGCCTGCTGCCCCCTTGTGTTCACAGGACTAATATTTACAACAAATCCCAACTGGTAAAAATAGATGCCTCATGGCTTTGGCTAGTGAAAAAAAACAAACCCAAAATCTCTACAAATGGAGATACCTTCTAACCCCAGCCAGAATAAAGCTCTCCCAGAGGAGAAAAGTAACATCCACCAAAAAGATAAGTCCCAAAACCCAGTCAGAATAACAGCTCCCACCACATCAACCCTCAGCTCACCTCTGAAGCTTCAATGGCCAAATCCATTTCCTCATCGCAGACGTTGGACCAGAATTCTATCCCTTGTAGGGCCACCTCATCAATGTCACTTTTCATTGCTTCAATTGTGATCTTAAGAGAGAAAACAAGATACCCCAGGTTCCAAATAAGTGCTGGTTCAAGTTCGACCCCTCCTACAACCACAGATATTCAAGTTTCAAAAATGTAGATTTATGAAAGCTAGGTCTGAAATGAAAGGCAGGAAGAAGAAACAGAGTTTTAAAATACACTCTTTTTATGAGTACAAAGTTAGCACAAGTTTTCTTGGCACACTGCTGATGAACTCAAATCTAATACTCAAGGAATTTCCTTGATTTCACAACATTAAATAAAAAATTACAGAACCAACAGAACAGCATCTAAGAATAAGGGGCTTTTGCAATTAGCTATATGGTCAACTGCATAAAACAGAAGTACTTACTGCAAAAAGAGCAGGACCCATATATGTCTCCATGTATTGATAATATAAGGACATTATCTTCACCAGATTCTGTAAGGCAGCCACTCGTACCTGTGCAAACATCAAATTAAACCGTTTACTTCTTAGTTTAATAACAATGCAATCTGACAAAGGTAAATGAGTAACTGCTTCACTTAAGTGGGTCAATAATCTATAGGGTCAACTGATGCATATTTGGGTAATATCTTCCTCTCCTTCTTTTTTACTTTAAAGGTGTCTGTGGAACCCTTGGCAGGACTCCTCACTATTGCCCTCAGACTGGATGTTACTTCCACCTGCTTCAAGGGTCAAGGTTTAGGTTCCTGAAGTAGAAAAGCTGTTTCAAAGGCTATAACAGAAAACGGGCCCTTGAACCCTACAGCAATTAAGTAGCAAGGCTGATCACAAACCATTTCTCCCTTAAATCTTTTTTAAGAGGGTGGCAACTTCCATCATGTTAGCTTTCCAAAGACTATTCTTCCCTCTTCTCCAACATATTGAATAAAAATTCTTTTATTAATAAAAGTATTCGTCAAACGCTATTTCTGAAGTCACCAGATTCCAATATTTCAAACTACTATGCTAGAGTGAGCATTTCCTAGGAAAGATAGAAGACATGACCTCACACTTACCCTCGTATCTGGACACTGTGTGGCTTCACAGACTACCTGCATAATAAAGTGCCTTTCGGACTGCAGAAGAACAAAAATAAAGAGAATTAGAAGTTTGCAGGTTTTCCTGGACACAGCAATGGGACTATGAGGACTCTAGTGTTTGTCCTGGTGTCTACTATTTGACCTGCCCTCTAAGGAGGTCCCTAATCGTTTAATCCCTCAAATGATCTTCACTAAAACAAGACTTGAAGAAGGAAGCAGATAAGAAAATGTAGGTCACAGGATTTAAATAAAGATGGTTAAAACAAAAAAAAATCATACATCAGGAAAATTCCTTTCCTTGCATTTAAAAGAGAATTCTTAATTTAAACAAACCCAGATCAAATATGGTAAAATATAGAAGACTAATGAATTTTGTTTGCTACCATCCTCTTTTGATATCTACAAGGAAAAACCCAGTTTTCCAAGCAATTAGAACTGCAGTTTGCTTTGGTTTCTTAGACATCCCAACTTTGTCCAATCTAAGGCCCCCCCAAAAAACCAGAAAGCCCAACTAAAGAGTTAAGAAATATACATAATGCTTTCAGACCATATCATCCAGCAATTCCACTTCTGGATAATATATCCAAAAGAACAGAAAACAACTTCTCAAAGACATATTTGTATACCCATACACATGGCAGCACTATTCACAATAGCCAGAAGGCAGAAGGAAGCAAACCAAATGCCCATCAACAAACAAATACAATGGAATATTATTCAGTTTTAAAAAGGATATTCTGACACATGCTGTAATAGGAATGAGCCCAAGACATAATGCTAAATGAAATGAGCCAGTCACAAAGACAAATCAAATCCTGTATGACTCTGCTAATATAAATTATCTATAGTAAACAGACTCATAGGAACAGAAAAGTAGAAAAGTTGGTTGCCTGTGACTGGAAAGGGGAAAACAGGGAATTAACACGTTTCAGTTTTGAAAGATGAAAAAAGTTCTGGAGATTGGCTGCAAAACAACGTGCACACACTGAACACTACTGAGCTATACATTTAAAAACAGTTAAGATGGTCAACTTAATTTTATTGTACATTTTAACACAACTAAAAATAAATAATAGAGGGAAATCAGTTCAGTTCAGTCGCTCAGTCGTGTCCGACTCTTTGCGACCCCAAGAATCGCAGCACGCCAGGCTTCCCTGCCCATCACCAACTCCCGGAGTTCACTCAAACTCACGTCCATCGAGTTGGTGATGCCATCCAGCCATCTCATCCTCTGTCGTCCCCTTCTCCTCCTGCCCCCAATCCCTCCCAGCATCAGAGTCTTTTCCAATGAGTCAACTCTTCAAAATAGAATTTATGTATTAATTTCCAAAAGCACCTTCCTATGGAAGTACGAAACAGCCTAATTTCCATAATTAAAAAAAAGAACAAACCCCAAGCATACTCACACTTTGGACTACAAAAGGGAAAACCTAAGCCTAGAAACATTTTAGATCACATTATTCCCAAAAGCCAAAGAGAAATGGCAAACACCTACTCCATGGCCATGTTTCACAAAACACAAATCTTAACTAGACTGGAAATAAATACTTCTAAACAAGATAGTACTTTCTGAATCATAACCTTAAAACAACACAAAACTTTCATTTAATTCCCCTGCCTCATCCTCTGAACCTATACTTTTTAATCAAAAGACACTTACCTCTTTGTCAAAGTTTGCTTTGGTGAACTCCAGTGAGTTCAGGAGTGCATTAGTAGCTGCTAGCTTCACATTATTACTAGGCTCTTCTTTCCTCATCCCCTGGATTATGGCAGTCAGAATCTCATTGGATTTATCCTGTAGCTGCTCTGGGTCCTGAAACAAGCAGAAGTGCAGTGAATATAATAATTGAGCTCATGACTAATCAGCAGTCCTTCTATTCAAGAGAGTATCATGAGACTTTCTCTGATCTTTCCCCAAACATTTCCATTTAAGGACAAACTACCTACAAAATATCCCAGGGTCTGATAGTCCAAACTTGAACTGGAACAAGTTAAACTCATCAACTTCATCTCCTGACTTCTTAGCATAATGACTCTGGGCATGAGGCAATGCTGGCTCCCCCTGCCCACCGTTCTGTGCACGTGGAGATGGCAGTGTGGTGTTTCTTCCAGGCCATCTGTACCAACTGAAGTAAAGCTTCAGAACATGAGGACCAAGGATCAACACCTGGGCACATCTACGGAGTCAGGTGCTGTGGACTCCTTTGCTTCATCAGATCTGTATATCAAAACTGATACCAATGGAGAAGGAAATGGCAACCCACTTCAGTATTCCTGCCTGGAGAATCCTACGGACAGAGGAGCCTGGCGGGCTACAGCCCATGGGATCGCAAGAGTCGGACACGACTTAGTATCTAAACCAAATAAAATCTGAAGAAATAGAAAAAAAAACAAAAAACAAAAAAAACCCGATACCAGAAGTGGTAATCTCAGCAGCAAGAGTCCTAGAAGTGCTGCATTTAACATACTGTGTCATGGCTCCAGTGGTTAAACCAGTAACAGCAAAAGCTGGCAAACTGTTTCTGTAAAATAGTCATCGAAAAAGTAACACGGCATCCCTGCTACATTGAGGATGTTCAGAAAGGGATTAGGTCAAGGAGAGGAAGCAGATTCTATGCCTCTCCAAACAGGGATTTTCATCTTGAGTTTGTGACCCTTAAAAGTCTCTTTCCTTTAGGGCATGATTAGCAATATGAGGATAAATTAACTATCCAAATATAGAAGTCTAACAAATAAAGTAGCCCTACTTTCAAAACACATTGCAGTAGCTTGTTTTTTTTTTTCATGATGATAAAGAATAATTCTAATACCATGCATGTTACAACTAGAGGGAATCAGCAGTACATAAGTTAGATACAGTACTTACTATATCTTGGCAAATGTAACCAATAGCTTCCAATGTCGACTCTTTCATGTGCTCTGTGCTGTTGGGGTTTGTGACATTGGCCACCAGCTGAGGAATGAGTTCTGGCCACTGGTTCACTGGGATCTCTGCACAAGCAATACCAGCCACACACTGCGAGGCAGAACTAGGCCGGTACGTTTCTGTGCCCAAAGTCTGCAAAACCTGTGCGGGGGCACACACACACAAAGACAGAAGATATCAATTCGTAATACTATTGAAAACATTGTGCCTACCAGCACACATCTTCTATCAGTCTCTGAACTATCTTTAATATAGCAAAGCAGGAAAAGGCATACATAGCATAGGCCAACTGCTGGGAATGAAGCTGGCCTCAACACCAAGAGCAGCAGCATCAGCATTGCCCCAGAGCCTAGAAATGAAACCAACCACCCCCTATTTCCAAATAGAATCTCCAAAGCCAGAGACCTCACCTCAATTTTCAACACAAGGTAAGAAAGTAGCAAAGGCACAAGTATAGACAAAGAATGAAGCCACAATGACCCAGAGTTAATCATTACCATGATCAGCTAATTCAGTCAATGAACTCACTAAGACTCACCCGTCCACTCAAAAAGGCAAACAGTTAACTGTTCCTGGCATGAACACAGGACAAAGAGTAGCTGCCAGACATTCAGGCCAGCTCTGCTGACTGGGTCAGGTCACTTAGTATCCTGCTTTGTAGCTAATAATAATGAACTCCCTCCTATCTTTCCCCCTTACATGGTATATCATCAGCTCAGAAACAGTCTGACTGATTGTAAATGAAGGTTTTGCTCTCTAGGCCTACCAGAGCTAGACTGGACTTTAACAAAATCTGTGTGTCAAAGACATGGGTAGGGAGCAGGAATGAGATGAACTGTCCAAAAGGGCAGGGGGTGAACAGGTATTAATCCAAGTCAGACTAAGAAATCATTAGGTGCCTTCACATTGTATTGCACCAGCTCCTAGTACATATGGAACGCATACTGAATCCCAGTCTCTGTGTTTATCTTTTCTCCTTTAAGTTGCTTCCAAAAGACCATTATTAATATTACCTCAGGTGATTTAAAAACTAAATGTCTAACTCTTGAGTACTAAAAGTTACTTAACCAAGGGTGACCCTAATGGTAATACTCAATTATCAGAAATAAGAGGAGTAAGAAATTAGCTCTCAACTCTGTCCAAGACCCAGATTTCAAAAAAAGAAATAACCACCAGCACTGAGAGTATTACCAGATGTGCTATGAAAAGGAAAAAAAGCCCTAAATAACTGCTATTACCTTTCATGCACAAAAGCTCAATAATGCTGATAGAAATTCTTACTCAAAATTTTAAAAAAATTCTGGGGTTAAGATTGATGTGCCCCACCCCCAATTACAGTTCTGATCATGTCTTCTCCCATTTACCACTGTGTAATTTGAGGAGAATGAGAAATTGAATAGTAAATATCAAGATTTCCAGTCATTAATGGGATGAACTTCATTGATATCAAATTACTGAGAAGAAGATTAAAATGTTATTGTATAAGCAAACTCAAGTGGATAGAAATAGCTCTACATATTCCAAAGAAGATTCAAAATAAGTTGGCTTTTGTAACCCAGTTTTTTGTCATCAGTTCCTCCATGCAAGACTGGAGAAAGAGGTACATAATTAGAAACAAGTTACTGCTGCAAAGGGCACTAATTTACCTAATGCTGACACCCAGAACCAGGAAACAGAAAATATGATATGCAGAACCATGACCAGCACAAGTACAGACGCAGGAATCCTCCCAGTGGCTTCCCATCAAATAGCAGGGCCCATCTGACTGCACAGATTCTTGACTTACTACTCTTTGCACCTTATTCATGTAAGACAGGCCACTAAAGATCTAATTTTTAAAAAGCATATATATACATATATTCTGATACTCTGCTGTGGCAAGAATTATGGATTTCTAATTCAACAAAAAACTCAAAAGAACCCCATAATGCACAGACAGCAACAAGGGACATTCAATTTTCCTTAAAAACAAAACAAAACAAAACACCCATTTGCTAACTCTTTTAAACACTGACAAAAAGCCAGATACTTCTAAAAGTTTCTCATAATTTGCTAAATAGATAAAAACAAGATTAAAGTCATAACCTTATTTCATAAACTCTTTGGGCTTGAAAGGCCCAAGAGATCATTTAATTCCCTTCCTGACCACACAGTGCCATGCCTAACCCACCAAACATTGAGAATTATCTACAGTAGATGTTCAAGAAAAGCTCCATGCTAGTTAACTAAGGAAGAATCACTTGGAAAAAGACTGTATGAGAAAGACTTAAATACAACTTTCATCTTCAAATTTAAGTCCCCCAATCAATTATTACACTGTCAGCCCTATCCCAAGTAGATGACAAAAGAACCCACATTCCCTAGGCTAATATGACCAAAGGGAGATGAAAGTTACTTACATAATTCTTGACTTCCCGTCGAGCATTAGCATCAATAGCTAGCCACCTCTGCTGATATTGTGCCTTAATATCTGGATCTTTAGATGTCAAAGAGTTCTTGATTTGTAGACCAGCTGCAACTCTGGCAACTTGACTGTTTCCTGGATTTGCCAGCACTCTGGACAGTTCCACAAGGAAAGTGGGCTGTTAAGAGATGTGAATAAAATACCTCTTAGGAATTTCACCAACTGAGAATAGCACCAAAAAAACTGGGGAAAACCTAAAAATTTTAGGACATAACATAATGTCTCAGAAAAATGCCAAAATATTTACTTCAAGATTCCTAAAAAAACATTACTTGGTACATAAGGAAGTCATCCATCTTCTCACACAGACTCAGCACTTAACAAGGAGTTACAGCTTAGTGCCCAAATCTTCACATTAGATCCCCCAGAATTAAAACAAGTTTGACAAACTGGTAGTCAGAGGATTCTTCTACATGCCTAGAATAGTATCTGGTACCTCAGTAAATTATACTTATTAACTTAATATGTTATGATAGGGTAGAAAGTAAAGTTGTTTAATTTAGATTTTAAAAAACCTTAGCCCAAAAAGAATGGTATTCAAGGGTAGCTTTTGATCCCATGAAAGCATGCATAAGAGAGGGAAGTACTTCTAAATCTAAAATAGACTTAGGAGGCTTATCTTTAGTTTTAAGTGCTTCAGCAAGAGGATAACAATGTAAAACATATATATAAGGAAAAAGCAATAACAAATATTTAAAAATAGGGAGCAACTGAAAGGATAAAAATGTCAAAGGAAAATGACTTTATGGTTACCACACTAAAGGTTCCTATTCATTTTGGTCTTGAGTTGTTTAAACACAGTGGATTTTTAAATCCACTCAACCTTTTGTACTGCAGAGGTCCCCAAAACTACTCCTTTGGTTTAAGTATCTTAATACACATTACTCTTCCCCACAAAAAGCTTTCTCCAATGGAAAAGTTAACAGGAAAACCCAAAAGCAGACAGTTTCTTACCACTAACAAGTTCCTTAATCACAGTGGAAGATAATTCTTAAAACTTTCATTAATTAAAGAATGTTAGAAACGTTGGGAACAAGACAAAATAAATGTTAGAAATAAGAAAAGGCTTCTTGCAAATTTAGCAAAACCAGAAAACAGAAATATATATACCAAAGGTTTCATACTAGTGGATAAAAATCTTTTCTATGCAAAGTTAAGGATAAAAAGATGAGCAACAAAAACTAGCATACACAAGGGGGGGGAACCCACAAAACACAAAAAAGCCTCGCTTGTATAAAATATAAATACTCCTTGTCACTGTTTTTGCTTGTGTTATTTTACATAGATAACACAAAAGAACACATCTGGTTACAGTGTTATTTACCTTAAACCATGTCTAGTATCACTGAGCCTTTTCTCTGCTCCCCATCCCCCCAGCAGGAGGGAATACACTGGCACACAGGCTGTTTCAACCAATCCATCTAACAATTCTTATAGAGAGGTCCAGTCTCTAGTGGGCTTAACATTCATTTTTCCCTGTACCCCTTAAATTCGAAAATATGATAAACGAGGAACTTTCCTCTGTGATTTCCTCTGGAAACAGGCCCGATCTCAAGGATGGGCCTCAGCCTGTTATCTGGGTGCAGATTTAGTCTCTACTGATTGAGGGGAAGGGGGGACCTGGGAGAGGAATAACCAGTCAAGAAAGGGAGAAACATTGCCGGAATGGGTTAAGAGGCATTCAGGTGCAGGCCTGGCCATGAACATAGATCAAGGGAGACTGGAAAGGTAGAGCTCTGCAAGTACGTAGAAAATCATAGGGGCCAAGGGACAGGAAGGAGAGAGCCGGTCCTGATCCGAACAGGGCGGGCAGCGGGGCTCGGAGCTTCCACATGGCCCCTAGGCCCGGCTCCCCCACCCCCACCCTTGCTGAACACGCAGCGCGGCGCAACCTAACTTCCCCTCCCTCCCTCTTTCTCCCTCCTGCTGCACCGCCGCCCTCAGGCCGCGCGCCGATTGGGCGGCAGTCACCCCGGCGCGCCGCGCCATTGGCTAGATGCCGGGGCCCGGGGCGGGACACACCCACCGGCTTCCCGATGGCGGGGTTAGGTTGGACCGGGGCGGGGGGGGAGGGGGACGGGATGGGGCGGGGTGGGTTCCCGAGGCCTGGGCCTCCGGGAGGGCGGGAAGGCCCGCACGCAGGGGATGGGGAGACGGGATGGGGGACCGTGGGGTGGCACGCACCAGGTTCTCCACGGCCGCACGCTCCAGGAACTTCTGCGCCGCTTCCAGTTCCAGCCGATCTGGGGGGAAGGAAAGTGGGAAAAGGGCCAGGGTCAGAGGGGCCAGGGTTTCCCCTCCCCCCACCCAATCACCTCAGCCCGACCCCCGGCCCCCGCGTCCTACCAGGAGACACGGTCTTCTCGAGGATGGTGATCAGCTCCATGGCGAAGGTGGTGGCGGCAGCGACTCCTCCTAAGACGACGGCCCGGCCTCTCGGGCGGCGGCTCTTAACTGGGGATGGGGGTTGGGGGTCGGGTGGGAAGGGAGGGTGGGGTGGGGGGCGGGGGTCACCACAAGCCCATTCACCGGCTCCCTCTTGGTAGTCGCTCCAGCTCCCCTTCCTTCCTCCTTTCCTTCCTCCCTCTTCCTAATTTGCTGCTGGCGGCGGCGGCAGCTGCTCCTCTGACGGCGGGGGAGGGACCCCGGGGGCAGCTCAGAGCGCGGCTGGTGCTCGGGTGGCGGAGGGAGAAAGAAGGGAAGGGAGGCGGTAAGTGAACGGCGGCTCGCAGGGAGGGAGAGAGAGGGAGGGAGGAAGGCGGAGGGATATTCGGCCGGACCTCTCCGCGGCGGCACCGCGCTCCATGTCGATTGGTTGCCGCCGTGGCCACGCGGAATCCCCAATTGGCCAGGCGGTCAGCGTTGAAGGGCCGCCCTGCGCCCATTTGCCCGCTGGTTTCAAGGCCCGGGGTTGGCTGGGCGGGCAGCAGAATGGGGCGCGCGGATTGGCCGAGAGGAGGGACATTGGGGTGAGGCCGGCTAGAGCCGGCCACTGATTGGATTGGCCTGCTAAAGGCCTTGAGCTCGGGCCGGCTGGCCGCTGGGAGGAGGATGGACCGAAGGTAAGACTCCGGACCCGCGTGATTGGCTGGGATACTAGACGTTGATAGGATAAGGCACCCGACAAAACTGGGGAGAGGAGTTAGGGGTCGGGGCCGCGGAAAGGCGGGAGTCGACCCACCGCTTTAGAAGCCTGGCGCGGGGCACGACGGGACGCCCCCGGAAAGAGGCGGAGCCGTGTCCAGGCTGCGGTTGAGAAAGCGGCGTCACTCGGAGGGGCGTGTTGAGGGTTTCGCGGGCTCGAGCGGGGGAGGGGGGACCGTTAAAGCCCTGCACCGCGCCCACAGGAAGCTGCTTTAATGGCTAGGCCTACTTGGTACCAGGCTCTCTGCTGGGAAGGACCTTGAAGACCGTGCGGTTCAACTTGCAATTTGCTGATGTGGAAACTGAAGCCCAGAGAGGGTATGCAACCTGTCCAAGGTTACTCAGCCGATTAGTCGCCTGATTGGGACTGGATTCGAGCACGAACTGTCCTTATCCTTACAGGCCACTCCAAGGAGGTGAATGCTAATACCGTCCCTTTAGACCTACTTCTAGATTGAGGCCTGTGCTGTTACAAGGTCAAGCTTAACGTGGATTAGATATTGGGATTCCTCCTAGATCCGCATCCATAGCTATCAGGTACTTGAAGGAATAGAAATGTTTCATCCTGCGAAGGTGCTCCTATTGTAAAGTTCTGGTTCCGTGAACCAGAAAGAATGTGTGTACAGGCATAAAGTTCTTAGCCTTTTTTAGTTACAGCCCTGAAAGAAACTAATGAAAACTTTTCCCTAGCAAAATGCACATAAAGAAAAGGTGCGTACAGTTTCTTGACTTCCTTTACATTGGTGTTGAGGCTCTGGGTGAAGAATTTCCTGAATTGTTACATTTGCACCGTTTTGGCCTAGGGTTAATTGGATGTAGCTAGCTTATAGAGCTCTTTACCATGTAACTTGAGCCTGTGGGATAATTTCCCCTACTGTAGCCATACTAGGAAAACCTAAGAGCAACACCTTCCTTGCTGAGAAGTTCCAGCCAAGAGTTAGGACGTTTCCTGCTAGCCTAGCGGTTAGAATTAAATGCTTTCACTGCCACGGCCTGGGTTCAATCCTGGTCGGGAGAACTGGACACTCCACAGGCGGTGTAGGGCAGCCAAAAAAGAATCAGGAAAATTAGCTAGCTACCTTTAACCCTTAAGAATGAAGAAGAGGTCTTTCTCTGCCAGAAATAACACATTTCTGCAACTGGAAGTATGGGGACACTCTCCCTTACCCATCCTGTGACTAGTTAATTTCTGATGATTTAGCAGTCCTGATCTCAGCCTTTTGCTTCATCAATCAGCTGATGCAGAACTGCCCTGTGGGTGTAACTTTATTAGGAATCAGTGAAGGTTAAGTGAGATGACATCTGTGAAAACCTTTGAGTTGTCTTTGTGAGGATTACCCATGTTACAAATGATCCACAGTTCTGTTCCGCCGACTTTTTCCTGGCCTTTTACCAGTTTGCCCCTCTGCTCAGCATCAGTCATGATTCATGATACTACCAGTGAGGGCAAACGGATTTTCAGGTAGCTGGAATAAAATGCCAAGAAGATAAATGTTTTGTAGCAAAGTTCCAGTCAAACATAAGACCCTTAACATAACCAGCTGATTTTTTTGTTGAACTAAGATAGGTGCTATGTAGTCCCTGTCAAAAGCACTCAGCACTATCATGCATTCAGCAGATTTACTGAGGCACTTAGCACTCATTTACTGCCTGAGTTCATGAACCACCTCTGCCACTTCTTAGCTTGTGTGATTTACTTTGCTTATATGTAAAATGGGGCTAATAATTGTACCTGCTTCATAGAGCTTTTGGGAGGTCTTAGTGGGTTGGTAAGTCCTAGGATCACTGCCAGCATAATATATGTTATATATAGATTAGCTATTGTTTATTTAGTGTGTATTTTGTAGTAAGCAAGTGGTTCTTGGTCCTTGGCCTGTTAGGAAAGGCCTATTAGTTTAATCAGTTAATCTCATAAATAAATGTAAAGTTGTGAAAGTGAGAGATATCAAAGAATGACCCAGCCAGGAGGCTCAAGGAAAGAAAGTTCACCTGAGAAAGGGAAGAGAGTTACTCAGATGAAGAAGGGAGGAACTCTGTGTGCAAACACCCTGTAGTGGGAGGGAGCTTGGGGATTATAAGGAGCTGCAAGAAGGCCAGTATGCCCAAAACATCGGGAACAGGGGATGGCGACAAAGCTAGTGTGCAGAGTAGGGGAAGACCATCTGAGACCCTTGAATGCCATGCAGATGCTTTTGTCTATATCCTAAGACCAAAGGCAGCTACTCAAAGGTTTTAAAAAGGTTGGTGATTGTAATGTAGAAGAGCAGATGCAAGGAAACCAATTAGAAGGCCATTGTAATAATCCTGATACAAGATGTTACTTGTAAAATGGAGAAGGGTGGAAATAATAGTGGAAATAGAAATGGTACTGAACTTGGAAACTGATTGAAGATTTCTGGGTGGTGATGCCACATGCAGTGTTAATCAAGTAGGAGGAATTGGCGGCAGTGTGGTTTAGTAGAATGTGGAGAGGTCCACAGGCGCTTCAGGTTGTACCTCTTGCTCTGAATGGAGTACATGGGTTTTAATAGGCTATTCTCTATAACTTTTTGAATATCAGGAATATTCATATCCAATAAACAAATTCTGAAATGAAAGAGAGAAACTGGATTTCAGTCTTACTCTTCCATTTCCTGCTGTCTAATTTTGAGCAAGTTACTTAATTCCTTAGACCTGTGAAATGGGAGACTGGCACACCACTGGCTGGACTGAGCATGAATGGGAGCTGTGGAGTGCTCGGTGCAAGTATCTCATCCTGGAATATGTTCACCAACATGTGTTAAACAAGTGAATTGGTGAATGGATGGGATCAGATGGCACTCCAGGCTCAGTCTCCCCACTAACCCATAGAGCTTATATGTGAGGCGACTGGCTGCGAAGGGAGAAGCTGTCAGACAGTGACCTGATGCCTTTTCCTCCTAAGCAAAGCTGGCTGACCTCAGAGGGGCACATGCATCATATCCTTTCGGCCCTTGAGAAGTGACGGTCTAGCTTTGTTAAAGGCACTTTATAACATGTTACACTTCATCCTCTCTTCCAGCGTTCTCCACACTAGCACCCATGTGTACCGTTGGACTGATCGAGGCAGCTGTATCTCTTCGTCCTTCAGAAGTGCTCTCCGTCCTAGGCCTGTGCCTGCTTGGCGTTCCCTCCTCATCTCTCCCAGTCCTCAAGTCACGCACAAGTTTGTGTCTTTGACCATTCATTCCAATACATGAATTTCTTAGATGTACCCCGCACCTCCCAGGTTATTTCAGATGTGACATGGGGATGTGATGTCCATAAGAAACGTGCAAACCAGATGTGGTCGTGGAGCTAAAATATCAGAGGAGGAGGAGAATTTTTTTCTGGCTTATGAGAATACTTAGTAGACAAAGGGTCTTTGAGCTGAACCTTGAAGGATTGGAGAACTTCATAAATAGATTGCAATGAAGCCTTCTCTAAGATAGTGCACATTTATATCTTCCCTTATTAACTGTGATCTTGGAAATGCTTATTTGATGCCTGTGTCTCAGTTTTCTCATCTGTAAAATGGGGATAATAGTTTTAGCCAGGGTTGGCTTATGGGTGTGAGACCTGTACAGTCACACGTGTGCCTAGAAATGTTGGCCCCTCACTATGGTTTAATGCTCCCCTGTCACCATGTTGAAATTCTTAATAATTTTTTAACGAGGGACCCTGCAGATTGTGTCCTGATCTTGCTTTATAGGATTATTGGAAAGTCCTAAGAAGTTTAATACTTGTGAATTTCTTAGAACAGTGAGGGCCTGGCATATGATGAGGTTTCAGTAAGCGCTAGCTATTACTGTTACTATTATTCTCTGAACTCTTGTAACAATATACCTCACAGTGTACCTTATAATTTTTTAGCATATAAATAACCAACAGAGGGCTTCCCTGGTGGTCCAGTGGCTAAGAATCTGCCTTGCAATGCAGGGGACACTGGTTTGATCCCTGGTTCAGGAGGATCCCATGTGCTGAGGGGCAGCTAAGCCTGTGTGCCACAACTACCAAGCCTAGGCTCTGGAGTGCTGAAGCCCATGTGCATAGAACCCGTGCTTCTCAACAGACAACAAGAGAAGCTGTCGCATCGAGAAACTTGCACACTGCAACTGGAGAATAGCCCCCCGCTCACCACAATTTGAGAAAAGCCTGTGCATGCCAGTGAAGACCTAGCACAGCCGTAAAGTAAATATTTTTAAAAGTAAATAATCAGCAGGGATTTGGGGGGGGGGGCAGGCGGGGATGGGGGGAGCGAAATCTTCCCTGATCTGGGATCAAACCTGTGCCCTCTGCAGCAGAACTGTGGGGTCTTCACTACTGGACCACCAGGGGACTCCAACCACCAACAGATACTTTCCAGTGCCTGTTCTATAACGGTACTGGATGGGTCACAGAGATGAATAGGACAGTATTTCCTCCACTAGTTGATGGGATAAGGCATGTATGTTAAGCATACCTAGTTAGTAATAAGTAATATGTCATATGATGAGTATAGAAATTTTTAAAAATAGATTTTTGGGTTCCACCTTCAGAGAATCTTATTAGTAGCTCTGGTATGGGACTTAAGAATCAGTTCCCCAGGTGATATTTTTTGGGGGGGAGCGTAAGGGGAACTGTGTTGGGTCGTCCTTGTGGCATGCAGGCTTTTCTGTAATTGTGGCATTTGGGGGCTTTTCTCTAGATAACAGCATGCAGGCTTATCACCCGCAGCATGTGGATCTTGGTTCCCCACTCAAGATCAAACCTGTGTCCCCTCCCTACATTAGAAGGTGGATTCTTAACCATTGGACCATCAGGGAAGACCCTTCCCAGATGCTTTTAATGAATAGTCAAGTTTTGAACCATGGGCACTAACGCCAAGGAGGTGATGGTGGAGTAGAGGCAAAAAGCTTGGCACTGGAGTTGGTCAGGCTGGGGTTCACCTTCTACCATCTACTAGTTTTGTTACTTTGCATAGTTACTTAGCTTCTCAGTTTCCTCATTTGTATACATTAAAAACATTACTTTAAAGATGAAGTTTTAGGGACTTCCTTGGTGATTCAGTGGCTAAGACTGAGCACTGGGAGCTCAGAGTCTAGTGCATGGAGCTATTAATAGATTCCACAAGTTCATATGCAGAAACTAAAGATCCTGCATGCCCAGTGCAGCCAAATAAATATTTTTAAATAAGTAAAGTTTAAATTTTAAAATGGTTGAAAAATCTGAGCATATAGTGGACACTTAATTATGTGCTTTTTCCTTTAGAAGTGGGGAGATGGTATCCCAGGAAGAAGCAGTCACAGAGGACTTCCTGGAGGAGAGGATAATCCACCTCCATAAAAGCAGTATGGTTTTGATGGGGAGAAAGTGTGATTACACACTTTAGCAATAGCCAAGATATTAGGTGAATATTAGAGGAATGCTAAGTCACAAAATAATTGATGGGATTTACTGACTGATTAAATAGGAGAGAGAATGCAAGGCGAATCCTCAGTCTTCAGCCTTAAGTATTTTTGAGAGTAGTCACTTTAAAAACAAGATCCTATATGGGAGCCAAGTTGGTGCAGGAAGGTGGGGTAGAGGATGGGGGAGGGGTCATGTATCCAGTTTCAGAAATATTTAGTCTTTAAGGTCATAAGGGGACAACCAAGGGAAACTACATTCTCTCTCTTTCTTTCTGTCTCTGTCTCTGTCTCTATAGCGCGCACACACACACCTGGGCCTGTGGTATTGGAAGCACAAAGTCCTAACCTCTGGGCCGCCAGGTGATTCCCAGAGACTGTATATTCTTGATTGGGATCTGGGAGAAAGGCTGGAGCTTGGGAAATAAGTTAGAAATCAATAGATCAGAAACAATCATCGAGCTCCCAAGAATAAGTTATGTCTTGGAGGACATAGGAAACAAAAGCAATAAAGAGATCTGGGGACTGGAAATGGTGTTAAAAACTAGTGGGCACTAAATGTGAGAGGGAGAAGAGAAGGAACAGCAGAAGTAGAAAAAGAATGGGGAGGGGAGTGTCCTTAGCTGTGGTGATCTGAATGTCTTCTCTAAAGGATGTCCAGATGCTATCCCTGGAGCCCAGGAAAATGCTACTTTACCTGGTAGGAGGTACTTTGCAGCTGTGGTTAATTGTGGGAACTGGATTGTCTCAGTGGACCCACTGTAATCACAGTCCTTAGAAGAAGGAGATAGGAGGATGAGTGTCAGAAAAGGAGATGTGATGGCAGAGGTAAAGGCCTGAGTGATGTGGGGCCGTGAGCCAGGGAATGTCAGCAGCCTCTGAAAGCTGGAGGAAGCAAGGAACAGATTCTCCCTAGAGCTTCCCAAAAGAAAACAGTTCTTTTTTAAAAAGTCTTTATTGAATGTGTCACAGTATTGCTTTTATTTTACCTTTCGGCTTTTTGACTGCCAGGGTTGAGGGATCTGAGCTCCCCCACCCCCTGCACTGGCAGGTGAAATGTTAATCACTCGAGCACCAGCAGCCCCAGGAACACAAATCTGCTGACTCACTGAACCTTCTTTCAGCACTGGAAAAGAATGAATTTGTGTTGCTGTAAGCCGCTAAGTTTGTAATTTGTTACAGCAGTGATAGGAACCTAATGCAGGGGCTAACGGAAGACAACCTGAATTCCCAGCAGTGACGGAGTGGTTAAATAAGTTACAGTACGTTACTGTGGTGGACTGTTGTAACTGTAGTTAGCCGTGAAAAAGTATGCCATTAAAGGTCATCTAATAATATGGGCAATGTTCATAATAGATTGCTAAGTACAGAAAGCAAGTAAAAATATTGTAGCTATTTATGTGAAAAATTCAAGAGGTACACTTAAGAGTTAACACATTTTTTGCACTGAACGTAGGCATGGTATACCTCAGTAAAAAAAGTTCTGCAAGTATTATATAGATGTCCTGTTTTGTTCCAAGAAGAGAAGTGTATTAAACCTGTATTAAACCAGTGTATCTGAATAGGAAAAAGACTGAGACTGTATAAACCATATGTTAATAATGGGTAACTCTGGTTGGCAGATTACAGATGATTTTTATATTCATTTTTTATTTCTGTGAATTCCAGTTTTTCTTCAGTGAACAGGTATTATTTTTGTGATGAAAAATTAGTTTTTAAAAATCAAGGAAAATGGGTAGGGGGAAAGTCTGAAGAAAGATTTGTATGCTCAAGGGCAAGGGCCCTGGAACGCCTGGCACAACCAGGCCACTAGCAACAATTTTCTGCAAAATAGGTGATTTAAAAAAAAAATTGTATCCCTTCCACCCCCAACAGAAAGGGATTCAATCCTGGGGACGAAGAAGGAAGAAGAACAAAGGCAAGAATATAGAGGTAAAAGCTTCCTGGATCCTGAGCCGGGGCCTCCGAGAGATGGTGGGCCGTAGAGCAGACTGTCTCCAGGAAGTGGAGCCTTGCCCTTGCCCTCTCCCGTGCTGACCAGAGAGCGAGCCTGGAGACAGACCACGCACCCCCAGCTGCTTTCTCCTTTCATTTTCAGTCCTCCATTATTTCCTTCCTGTTTTTGTTATAACTATTTCTGTATGACTGTGCTGGGACTTTCTCTAGTTGCAGTGAGCAGAGGCTACTCCTCATTGCGGTGCACGGGCTTCTCATGGTGGTAGCTTCCCTTGTTGCAGAGTATGGGCTCTGGGTGATGGGTTTCAGTAGTTGCGGTTCCCAGGCTCCAGAGCACGGGCTCAATAGTTGTGGCGCACAGGCTTAGTTGCCCGGCAGCCTGTGGGATCTTCCCAGGCCAGGGGTCTCCTGCATTGGCAGGCAGTTCTTTACCGCTGAGCCACTAGGGGAGACTCCTTTGTTCTTTTCCTAGTTATCAAAATAATACATGCTTCTCAATGGAGAAATTTGAAAAGGCATGAAGAGTTAAGCAGAAATCACCTGTAATCCCAAATTATAATACCAGTGAAATATTGGCGTATTTCTCAACATAGTTCAGTTTTAAATGAAAATCAAAGTATTACTATGTAACATTTTTGTAAACCCTGCTCCTCCCCCCAAAAAAGTACTTCTGAGAATTTTTAATTGCTTGATATCATTGTCAAATTGTGTTAAAAAGTAGTATATGAACTAAACATATTTGAACTGACTCGAATTGGGTTTTCATGCTTGGAATGCAGATGGAGAGGTAAGTAAAGGCTTTTAATGTTGACTTAAGCTTTTTACAAATGTACCAATAAAATAAGGTAAAAATTGAAAATCACTCAGTATGCCTAGTGAATCACAAACCCTGAGGCTCACTGAGGCTGCTCCTCCTGGCCAGGTGTTACAGGGAATCCTGTGTTCTGGGCCAGCACCCTTCTAATGTTCTGTTCTTTTTTTCTTTATTTGGTTGAGTACATACTCAATTTTGATTATATGCTTCATTGTTTTAAGAAAAGGCGAACTGTCTTGTGTGTCTCCTTTATTCTTACAGGTTTCTGATACCAGATGTGTGGGAGTCTCCCTACCCCCACCCACCCCCCCCCAGCAATTCTCTGACAGTGAGGGTCAATTTAACTCAGTTCGGACGCTGTCTACCTGGAGATAGAGTCAGCTCCCTCAGGTTAAGGGTGCGCTACTTCCCAGGTGGCGTAGTGATAAAGAATCTGCCTGTCACTGCAGGAGACGCAGGAGACATGGGTTCAATTGCCTGGTCAGGAAAATCCCCTGGAGTAGGAATGGCAATCTACTCCAGTATTCATGGGCAGAGTGGGAAATTCTGCGGACAGAGGAGCCTGGCGGGCTACAGTCCATGGGGTCACAAGGAGTCAAGACACGACTGAGCACAGCACAGCAACTCACGAGATCACCTCGTACTTCAAATGTCGATCATAAGTAGTAGGCCCCCAGGTTACCCACAACTTCTGACTTGGCTACAAATCTGAGACTTCCATGACCCCTCCTTGGGATCTCTAAATTTGCTGGAGAGACTCACAGAACTCAGGGCAACACTTAAATTTACCAGTGCATTAAAGGATATGATAAAGGATACAGATGGGGCTTCCCTAGTGGTTCACAGGTTCAATCCCTGATCCTGGAAGATCCCACATGCCGCAGAAGACCCTACATCCTACATCCCACCTAAGCCCCTGCACCACAACTGTTGAGCCTGTGATCTAGAGTGTGGGAACCACAACTCTGTTGCAAACCTGTGGTCTGCAACAAGAGAAGCCACTGAAATGAGAAGCCCTGGCAACCACACCTAGAGTAGCCCTCACTCTCTGCAAACTAGAGAAAAGCCCATGCAACAACAAAGACCCAGCACAGCCAAAACTAAATAAAATTATTTTTTTAGGAACTTCCCTGGTGGTCCAGTGACTAAGACTCCATGCTTCCAATGCAGGGCCCAGGTTCTACTCTGCGTCAGGGAACTAGATCCACATGCCGCAGCTGAAGGTAGTACACGCCACGACTAAGACCCAGTGCAGCGAAATAAAAAAATTTTTTTTAAAGGATACAGATTAAGAGATCCATACATAGGGGGAGGTCTGGGAGGGTCTGAACACAGGAGCTGTTAGAGTGTATTCACTTCTCTGGAAGCTCCCAAACCCCTTACTATTAGGATTTTTATAGGGGCTTCCTCATGTAGACCGCGCTTCGCTGATAGCTCAGTTGGTAAAGAATCCACCTGCAATCCAGGAGACCCTGATTCAATTCCTGGGTCAGGAAGATCCGCTGGAGAAGGGATAGTCTACCCACTCCAGTATTCTGGCCTGGAGAGTTCCATGAACTGTATAGCCCGTGGAATCACAGAGAGTCGTACACAACTGAGCAACTTTCACGTAGACATGATCAACTGTTAACTCCATTTCCATCCCCTCTCCCCTATTTAGAGAAGTTGAAGGTAAGAGGCAGGGCTGAAAATTCCGAGCTTCTAATTATGTTTTGGTCTTTCTGGTGACCAGTCACCATCCAGGAGCCCATCCAGAACAAAAAATGTTCCCAATGTAAGCACTTCAGATTTAACAAGGGTTTTCAGGATCCCTGCGTCGGGTGGAGTGTAGTATCTTTTGTCCTCTATTAGACTATAACTAAAGGTTTATCAACCTTGGAGCCATTAATATTTTGGGCCAAATAATTCTCTTGTGGGGGTGCGGTCTTGTGCACTGCAGGATCTTTTAGCTAACTTACAGTATTGCACCCCCGTCCCCATCTCTGACCATCAGATATCTCTCCAGGGCTTCCCCGGTAACTCAGTGGTAAAGAATCCACCTGTCAGTACAGGAGACATGGGTTTGATCCTGGTCCTGGAGGATCCCACATGCCACGGGACGGACAACTGGGTGCATGAGCCACATTTACTGAGCCAGCACTGTAGAGCCCGTGAGCAGCAACTACTGAACCCCAGTTCCACAACAAGAGAAAACCAAAATAATGAGAAGCCCAAGCAGCGCAACCAGAGAGTAGCCCCCACTTGCCGCAACTGGAGAAGACGCAGCAACGAAGACTCAGCACAACCATAAATAAATAAAATCTTGAAATGTCTGCAGACCTTGCTAATTGTCCCCTGGTAGCAAAAATTGCTCTCCTACCCCCGCAGTTGTGAACCACTGCTCCTTGACATCTAATAAATGCCTGTATTCCATATAGTTTATTGTCCAAACAGTATCATTGCCTCATGAGGGTAATAGCTAATCTTTATATAAAGCCTTTGCTCTTTGTAGTATTCTAAGATCATTACATGTATTAACTCATTTAATCTTCAGAACAACCCTGTGACGTAGGAACTGTTATTCCCTTTTTACAGTCAAGAAAGCAAGACTCAAAAGTAGTTTGGTTAATTGCTCAAGGTCACCCACCTGCAAAGTAACATCTGGGATTTGCCTACCCAGGCAGTGCAGCTGCAGATTCTGGACTCAAACCATTTTGCTATCTACTGCTTTTAAATACAAAAGAAACTAACTTAAAAAAAAGCCAAGCGTTCTGCCTGCAGAATTTGCATAGGCGAACACAAGCTAAAAATAAAATTCCTATTTTGCCTTTTTCACTAAACATAGCAAAGCATTTGCCATGTTGCTAAAATCTGATAAATTATTTGAATGGCTGCATCATATTCTGTCAGGAAGATAGACAATAACGTGACCAGTCCTTTCTTATTGGGCATTGTGGTCTTTGCTGATACTTCATTTGAAACATTATAGTCAATTTTTAAAGTATAACTTGCAAGCAATAAAGTGCATCCGTTTTAAGGGTATGGCTTGAAAAGTTTTGACAAATGTTGGAACCAGCACAAGATACAGGACATTTTCATCACCTTTGTTCCTCTCTCTAGTGGTGTGATGAAGCTGACTGGTACCCTAGTACCAGCTCAGGAGAACCAATTTTATGTGCATCTCTTCTCAGGTCTACATTTAGTGATATCACATTCAGATCAAATCAGTCGCTCAGTCGTGTCCGACTCTTTGCGACCCCATGAATTGCAGCATGCCAGCCCTCCCTGTCCATCACCGTCTCCCGGAGTGCACTGAGACTCACGTCCATCGAGTCAGTGATGCCATCCAGCCATCTCGTCCTCTGTTGTCCCCTTCTCCTCCTGCCCCCAATCCCTCCCAGCATCAGAGTCTTTTCCAATGAGTCAACTCTTTGCATAAGGTGGCCAAAGTACTGGAGTTTCAGCTTTAGCATCATTCCTTCCAAAGAAATCCCAGGGCTGATCTTCAGAATGGACTGGTTGGATCTCTTTGCAGTCCAAGGAATTCTCAAGAGTCTTCTCCAACACCACAGTTCAAAAGCATCAATTCTTCGGCACTCAGCCTTCTTCACATTCCAACTCTATATAGTTTCAGTCTTTTCATTTTTAAAAAAGCTAGGAACTTTTAAAAATCAGCCTTCTTCACAGTCCAACTCTCACATCCATACATGACCACAGGAAGAACCATAGCCTTGACTAGACGAACCTTTGTTGGCAAAGTAATGTCTCTGCTTTTGAATATGCTATCTAGGTTGGTCATAACTTTCCTTCCAAGGAGTAAGCGTCTTTTAATTTCATGGCTGCAGTCACCATCCGCAGTGATTTTGGAGCCCAGAAAAATAAAGTCTGACGCTGTTTCCACTGTTTCCCCATCTATTTCCCATGAAGTGGTGGCACCGGATGCCATGATCTTCATTTTCTGAATGTTGAGCTTTAAGCCAACTTTTTCACTCTCCACTTTGACTTTCATCAAAAGGCTTTTGAGTTCCACTTTTGAGCTACTAATGATATCACATTAGTAGCTCAAAAGTGGCCATGATGGGAATATTTACACCACAGAAATTGGTAGAGTGCCACAAATCAGGGCTTTAACATTTTTTTTTAGAACCAGTTTACCTGGTTCTAAATTGTGCCTCTTTGCAGTCAACTCTCCCATCTTCAACCACAGTCTGCTTTCTGGCATCTTTTGCATTTTTATAGACTTCTTTAAATGAAATCATGCAGCACGTACTCCTGTGCCTACCTTCTTTTGCTCAACTTTTTTCTTATTTTGGGGATTCATCAGCATTGTGGCACATAGCAACAGTTCATTCCTTTCTATTGTGTTCCATTATATGGATATAGAACTTGGCCAGAAACAGCAGGTGAGACAGGGTAACACAGGCTTAGGATTGGCTAGTTTAATGATTGCAGTGGACCTTAGGGCATAGGAACTGGCTTTAGTTGTCTGGTATCTGGCCCTGGGGTGACTAGAACAAAGGAATAGTGACTTTAATTGTGAGCTTGATGAATTAGGTGGTTTGGAGTAAGGGTTTTGGATTGGCAGAATGACTTACTATCTGAGAATTGGTTAGCATTCAGAGGGGCAGTCTGTCCTAGGCTGGAAAGGCCCCAAGATGTCAGAGCATCAGTAAATACAGAAAAAATGTAAAACCATGATTAATACACCTTGAAAGGTGTATTATCTGAACTCAGGGATGCTAAGCACAGCTGAAACACAACTGCATAGCGTATAGTGAAACCTGGCCCCTTTGCCACACTTGGCCCTAAGATTCTCCTTACCAGATTAATACTCTTCAGTCAGTATATTGGATCCTTTGGGAAAACTGATCATCTCATGAAGAAATACCTGCAGATATTGTATTAGTCTCCTGTTCAGTCACTCAGTCATGTCTGACTCTGTGATCCCGTGGACTGCAGCACTCCAGGCTTCCCTGTCCACCATCTCCTGGAGTTTGCTCAAACTCATGTCCATTGAGTCAGTGATGCCATCCAACCACCTCATCCTCTGTCGTCCCCTTCTCCTTCTGCCTTCAATCTTCAGTGCTCAACCTTCTAGCTCTCACATCCATACACGGCTACAGGAAAAATCATAGCTCTGACTATACGGCCTTTGTAGGCAAAGTAATGTCTCTCCTTGTTAATACACTGTCTAGGTTTGTCCTGCTTTCCTTCCAAGGAGCGTGCATCTTTTAATTTCATGACTGCAGTCACCATCCACAGTGATTTTGGAACCCAAGAAAATAAAGTCTGTCACTGTTCCTATTGTTTCCCCATCTATTTGCCATGAAGTGATGGAACTAGATGCCATGATCTTAGTTTTTTGAATGTTGAGTTTTAAGCCAGCTTTTTCACTCCTGTTTCACCTTCATTAGGAGGCTCTCTAATTCCACTTCACTTTCTGCCTTTAGGCTGGTGTCATCTGCATATCTGAGGTTACTGATAATTTTCTCCCAGAAATCTTGATTCCAACTTGTGCTTTAGTCTCCTAAGGGTGCTATAACAAAATCTTGGTAGCTTAAAACCAAAGAAATTTATTCTCTCTCAGTTCTGGAAGTCAGAAGTCCAAAATCAATCAAGTCTGAAAACGTGCCAGGGTCATGTTCCCTCCAGAGGCTCTAGGGAGCGTTTCTTTCGTTGCCTCTTCCAGATTTTGGTGGCTCTAGGCATTCCTTGGGTGGCGGCAGCATCACTCCAGTCTGCCTCCATCTTTGCCTAACTTTCTCCTCTCTATCTCTTCTGGGTGTCTCCTATAGACACTTGTTACTGGGTTTAGGGCCCACCCAGAGTATCCAAGGTGGTCTTAAAATCCTTAATTGCAAAGACTCTTTTTTTCCAAATGAAGTCACATTCACAGATTATGGGGATTAGGATGTGGATATGTCTTTTGGGGAACCACTGTTCAGCCACTGTAAGAGCTGAGAGTCCAAAGTGAAAGTCAGCTCACTGCAGTAAGGTCCAGCAACTGAGAAGCCCTGTCTCATGAACACAGTGTCCAGAAAGTTTTAGTGCCTCAGATGAAAATGGGAATGGATGTCAAGGATCACCAGATGAAGAAAGTCTCTAACATGAAAGACAAAGACCAAACAAATAAGAACAAAGGAACTTGGAGAATATAGAAACAGCACAGAGACCAGAACAAAACAAAATATAACTTAAAAGATGATAAATGTTCTCAGATATGGAGATGTTGTTACATCCATGAAATAAAAACATGGGTATTAAAAAATTAGGAAAAAAATTAGGGAATAAAACACCTTAAAAATTTGATAACCAATAACTGCAATCAAGGAGTTACAGGACTTTCATGGTGGTCCAATGGCTAAGACTGTGCTCCCAGTGTAGGGGGCCCAGGTTCAACTTCTAGTCAGGGAACTAGATCCCACATGCAATAGTTGAGATCCCACCTGCTGCAACTAAGACCTGGGGCTAATAAATACTAAAAAAAAAAACACCCCAAACCCACAAAGGGTTAAAAGATAAAATTGAGAAGATATCCTTTAAAAAAAAAATCTGAGTGAAACAACTGACAAAGGATTAATCTCCAAAATATATAAGCAGGTCATGCAACTCAATACCAGAAAAACAAATAACCCAATCAAAAAGTGGATAGAAGACCTAAACAGACATTTCTCCAAAGACATACAGATGGCTAATAAACACATGAAAAGATGCTCAACATCATTAGAGAAATGCAAATTAAAACTATAATTAGGTATCATGTCACATTGGTGATAATGGCCATGATCAAAAAACCTACAAACAATAACTTTCGGCTTTTGGCTCAGAGGAGGCAAAGGTGCAACTTTCTTTGGTCCTCCCAGATCCGGGTTCATCCGACACCAGCTGCCTCCACCGTGTTATTTAAGTGCGACCCCAACGAGATCAAAGCTGTATACCTGAAGTGCACTGGTGGGGAAGTCGGTGCCCCCAAGATGGGTCCCCTGGGCCTGTCTCCAAAAAAGGTCGGTGATGACATCACCAAGGCAACTGGTGATTGGAAGGGTCTGAGGATTACAGTGAAACTGACCATTCAGACAGGCCCAGATTGAGGCGGTACCTTCTGTTTCTGCCCTGATCATCAAAGCCCTCAAGGAACCACCAAGAGACAGAAGGAAGCAGAAAAACATTAAGCACAGTGGAAACATCACTTTTGATGATATCATCAACATTGCCCAGCATATGCGGCATCAGTCTCTAACTAGAGAACTTTCTGGAACCATTAAAGAGATCCTGGGGACTGCCCAGTCTATGGACTGCAGTGTTGCTGGCCGCCACCTCATGACATCATAGATAACATCAATAGTGGTGTGGTGGAGTGCCCAGCTAGTTAAGAATGGCAAAGGAAAAAGAAAAATAAAGGATTATTTGACAACCAAAAAAAAAGTCTACAAACAATAAATGCTGGAGACTGTGGAGAAGAGGGACCCTTTTGCACTATTGGTGGGAATGCAAATTTATACAGTCACTAACTCGAATAGTAAAGCGTCTTCCTGCAATGCGGGAGACCTGGGTTCGATCCCTGGGTCAGGAAGATCCCCTGGAGAAGGAAACAGCAACCCAGTCCTGTATTCTTGCCTGGAAAATTCCATAGACTGAGGAGACTGGTAGGCTACAGTCCATGGGGTTGCAAAGAGTCAGACACGACTGAGTGATTTCACTTTCACAGAGAATAATATGGAGATTCTGTAAAAAAAAAAAAAAAACTAGCAGTAAAAGTATATGATCCAGCAATCCCTCTACTGGGCATATACCCTGAGGAAACCACAAGTGAAAAAGACATACGTGCCTGGTGTTCATTGCAGTACTATTTACAATAGCTAGGACATTAAATAAATAAGTTAAATGAGCAGGGTGACAATATACAGCCTTGATGCACTTCTTTCCCAATTTAGAACCCGTCTGTTGTTCCATGTATGACTGAGTGACTGAACTGAACTGAAGACATAAAAGCAATCTAGATGTCCTTTGACAGATGAATGGATAAAGAAGTTGTGGTACATATACACAAGGAAATATTACTTAGCTAAAAAAGGAATGCATTTGAGTTGGTTCTGATGAAGTGGACAAACTTAGAGCCTATTATACAAAGTGCAGTAAGTCAGAGAAAAACATCATATATTAACATATTATATATGGAATCTAGAAAGATAGTACTGGTAAACCTTTTGCAGGGCAGCAGTGGAGACATGGAGAACAGAGCTGTAGACATGGTGGGGAAGAAGAGGCTGGGACGAATGGGGAGAGTAGCATGGGAACATATGCATTGTAAACATATGATTGTAACATATGTAAACATATCATTGTAAACATATGATATGTAAAGTAGATAGCTAGTGGGCATTGGATGACTCCGGGAGCTCAAACCAATGCTCAGTGACAACCTAGAGGAGTGGGATGGGGTGGGAGGGAAGTTCAAGAGGGAAGGGACATACATATACCTGTGGCTGATTCATATTGATGTATGGCAGAAACACAGTATTGTAAAGGACTTATCCTTATATTAAATAAAGACAAAAAAGCTGGGGAATTCCCTGGCAGTCCAGTAGTTAGGACACTTTCACTACCAAGGGCCCGAGTTTGATCCCTTGTTGGGGAACTAAGATCCTACAAGCTGCACAATGTGTCCAAAGGGAAAAAAAAAAAAAGCTGGAAAATGGGCATGAAAGGTTTTTTAAAACTGGAAATAACCCACAAGGGTTAACATTCATCTTAGGAGTTACAGAGAAATAGATGTATGAAAAGTGGAGGGAAGGCAATCATCAAAGGGATAATTCAAGAAATCAAGTCAGGGGACTTTCCTAAGAGTCCAGTGGTTAAGAATCCACCTTCCAATGCAGAGGGCATGGGTTCCATCCCTGCTCGGGGAACAAAGATTCCACATGCCATGGGGTAACTAACCCTGAGTGCCTGCCGCAACTACAGAGCCCATGTTTCCTGGAGCCTGTGCGCCACAACTGAGACCTGACACAGCTGAAAAAGGAAAATTAAAAGTCAAATCAGGACTGAATGAATTATATCTCCAGAATGAGAAGCCCACTGAGTGCCCAACATCAGTCAGTTCAGTCATTCAGCCATGTCTGACTCTGCGATCCCATGGACTGCACCCTGCCAGGCTTCCTTGTCCATCACTATCTCCCAGAGTTTGCTCAAACTCAAGTCCATTGAGCCAGTGATGCCATCCAACCATCTCATCCTCTGTTGCCCTCTTCTTCTCCTGCCCTCAATCTTTCCCAGCACCAGGGTCTTTTCCAATGAGTCGGCTCTTTGTATCAGGTAGCCAATGCATTGAAGCTTCAGCTTTAGCATCAATCCTTCCAGTGAATATTCAGGGTTGATTTCCTTTAGGATTGACTGGTTTGGTCTCTTTGCAGTCCAAAAGACTCTCAAGAGTCTTCTCCAGCACCACAGTTCGAAGGCATCAGTTCTTTGGCGCTCAGCCTTTTTTTATTGTCCAGCTCTCACATCTGTACATGACTACTGGAAAAATCATTGCTTTGAATATACGGACCTTTGTGAGCAAAGTGATGTCAACAGTGGATGGAAAAGAAATCAGATATTTCAGCTTGTTGAGTAAATACAGAAAGGTTACTAAAACCTTCTGAGGGAAAAAGCATTCAAACAACAGTTTTCAGAATGGTACCATGCTTCCTGTCAGGCATTCTGGAAGACAGCAGAGGAATGCTTTCGAATTATTTATGACCTATAACTTTATGAATTAGTCAAATTGTTAATTCAGTAATGTAAGCATGTTTTTAGACATGCGAAATCTTAAAAAATTTTACTTCCTACCTATGTACCCCTTCTCAGGAAACGACTGGAGGATGTGGTATGCCAAAATGAGACAATAAATCAAGAAACAAGAAGACATGTGATCCTGGAAACAGGATATTCAACAGAGGTGAGAAGTGAAGAGAATTCTCACGATAATGATGAAATCCTAGGGTGACATAACCTGGCTGCAGGCCTTCCAGAGTAATCAGTCAGCACTGGGGCAGGAGGACAGAAGGCCCCAGAAGGGATGTCTCCAAGAAATTAGATGAAATTAACATAGGAAATATCTACACTTTTGGTGATGGTAGAAAAAATTTATTCTAGGGACCTGGAAATCTAAGTGTGCACCCTCCAATTTTTTTTTTTTAATTAATGATTAACTCCAGGAAAAAAATATTTAAAAAAACTGAAAACCAAAGCTTAATCACAATAGACTGGCTTGGCTGTGGATAATATTTATGGAGACGTAATTGTGTCAACAGAGTATGGAGGCTGGTCTCCATCAACCCGCACACTTCAGGCTTTCTTCCTTGTAGATTGCAGTCCAGCCAGCAGGAGTGCTCTTTGTTCCAGCTGTCTGGGGCTTCTTTTGTTTAAATGGGAATCAAGTTGATTAAATGCAATTAATATCAGTACATTAATAAACTAATTAAAGAATTAAAATATCAGTTAAGTGCATCTAAGCAAAAGGCTATGGACGAAAGTATACATGCACACACATTTTTTTTTTCTTTTTACACTAAACACCTGGAAAAGATTATCTAGATTTAAACTTGTGCTCTAATTTGAGACTGTTGATTTACCCAAACAACAGGTCATAATGTATGTCCAACCTTCATCCCATTAATAGGGAATCAAGTTGTGTATATTTGAATCTATGTTAGACTGACCTGTGACACATGGTAAATTCTTTTCTAGTTCTGTTTTAATTTTTTCCACTAGACTGTGAGTAGTTTGAGGGCAGGCTCTTGTTCTTTCCTCTGTAAGGTTCTGGCACTTAATACAGACCTTGGGTTTTTTTTCCTTAACCTACGATTAAGTCACCACAGAGACCACGGTTTGAGTTGATGAGCACGTCTAATATTTGCAGAGCATTCAGTTGTTCACCCTGCACTGTCGCATCTGTCTGCCCCACACCGAGGCTGGAGTTTTTATTATTCTCTCTTCTCCCCTCTCATTTTTTGGAAGAGGACCTGAGTTCCAGAGAGTGCCTTCCCTAAGGTCACAGAAGTCAGTGTTGGACCCCCTAGCAGAACTCAGATCTCTAATGATGCATTAAAAAAACACTTAAAAAAATATGGTTTAAATTATCATCAACCATTTTTAAGTGTATAGTTCAGTAGTGTTAAGTATAGTCACATGGTTGTGGGTTATGGCTCTCTAGAACTTACTCATCTTGCAAAACTGAAATTCTATATCCATTGAACAGCTGTCTACTTTCCCCTCACCCATCCCTGCCCCTGGCAACCCCCATTCTACTCTGTGTCTCTATGAATTTGGGCAGTCTAGATACCTTCTGTAAGGGAGTCACACAGTGTGTGTCTCTTTGTGATTGGCTCATCTCACTTAGCATATGCCCTCGAGGTTCATCCATTTCCTCCCTTGAGGCCAAACAATATGTTGTATGTAGCACATTTTATTTATCCATTCATCCATCAGTGGACACCTGGGTGCTTCCATCTCTTAGCTATTTTAAGTAATGCTTCTATGAGCATGGGTGTATTTATATCTCTTTGAGATCTTGCTTTTAGTTCTTTTGGATATATATTGGAAGAGGGATTCCAGTAAGACATTTTTAAAATTCTTCATCTCATTACAAAAATGATTTGAGGACTTCCCTGGTGGTCCAGTGGTTAATCTACCTGCCAGTGCAGGGGACATGGGTTCAGTCTCTGGTCCAGGAAGATCCCACATGCCTTGGAGTAATTAAGCCTGTGGGCCACTACTACTGAGCCCAAGCTCTGGAGTCCATGCTCTGCAACAAGAGAAGCCCCTGCAGTGCCCACACACTGCAACTAGAGAAAGCCCACAGGCATCAGTGAAGACCTAGCCCAGTCAAAATTAAATACATAAGTGAGTGAACACATACAATTTCAAAAAATGATTCGAGGCCATTGTCTCAGCACCTTCTTAAGTATATATATATATATATATATATATATATATATATATATTTTTTTTTTTTAAAGGTTCTGAATTTTGAATGAATGAAAAAAGGGCCAGAGAGGAGACAACAGAAAGGAGTGGCCTAACAGAAGTCTGGTGGGATCAAGTTTTTTATCTTTACCCTGGGGAAGTAGCTGCAAATAATTAAGACCCACCAGCGGTAGACTGGAGTGGCCATGGCATTTTTTTCTCTTCTACACTAAGATCTCCAAAACATTCTCAAAGTTGCATCCAAACAGAATAAGCCCTGTGCATATGAAAGAGTCACAAAGGGGGGATTCCATATTCATGATGCCTGGTGTGTATGGGGGTAGGTATACAAACTCATATTCTGGAACTGTCATGGGACCTTCATAAAAGATCTAGTCAGAGTAGGGACAGAGGTAGAGTGTGTTGGTCAGAAGACTCTGCTCATCTCCAAAGACTGAAGTCAGATCTGATTTTTCAAGAAAAGCTGGATACAACTGAAACTTAACACTGTAAATCAACTATATTCCAATAAAAATTTTTTTTAAAGGGAAAAGCTAGAAATCTGAACTTTGATGTGCAATTTGACTTTTAAAAACTGGCGTTAAAATTTTCAAAAAGTTTTAAAGATATTCTGAATGTCAAAGACAAAAATGCAAGTTTGCAACCTCTGGTGTGTGGTAGTGTGGAGCACTGATGATATTGACCTCTGGGGAAGAATTAAGTCTGGTTTGGTTGACCAGATCAAATGCTACACTTGCAGAAACTCTGCCCTTCTATTGTTGGATAGAACTTAATGTGCTGCAGGCAGAGAGGAAATGGCCTAAAATGAACCATTAAGTTCTCCTGGTAGCATATCTGTGCCGGTCAGATAGGAGAGCTCCCGGTTTTGCATCGTTTCTGTAATATTCAGTTGTGCCTACTTCACAGAACCATTGTAAAAGTAAAACGTCACAGAATTGGAAAGGTGTCAAATTTTTTGTAAAATGTAATGCAGGTGCTAACTGGGATAATTATCTTGCCACGAAGAGCTCAGAAAAGTGTAATGTTTTGGGAACAGTGACAGCTTCCACAAAAGCTGACCTAGGAAGGAGATACTGGGAGCCAGCTCTGGCTGGAAGAAATGAAGAGGAAAGAATGTGTCAGCCATTATGCTCTGGTGGGTTTGAGAAGGAGGCAGAATACTGATCTTTTCTGCAAGTGGTGTTGGGGAGTCAGTGTGGAGTTGAGAAACACACATGGCCATAAATGGTGTGATCCTGCTCCAAAGAGCTGAGCTAACGCCTGGGTTTCATGAACCTCACACTGCAAGTTTCAACTAAAATAAACTTCTGACCTTTCTGTCAGTTCCCTAGAATAAGTCAGAGTTTTATACTCTATAGACTGTTTCAGGGACTTCCCTGGCTATCCAGTGGTCAAGACTCTTGATTTCACTGTGGAGAGGCACAGGTTCGATCCCTGATCCAGGAGCTAAGATCCTGCAAGTTGCACAGCATGGCTGGGGAGGTGGGGTGGGAATGACTGCCTCATGTTCCCATTTAGAAGATTTGTACTGTTACTTCTATTACTTGAGAAAGCAGCCCTGCTTATTACTACTAATGATATTGCAATGTTAGTAACATTCCTATCATGCTTTGTAACTTACAAAGACCTGTCACTTGCCTTTTTCTCATCTTGTTTCCTGGTAGCTCTGAGATTATTATTTCTCACTTTACGATAAGGAAACTGGTGGTTTGCCATTGTCCTTTAGTTGAAGTTTAGAATCTTCAATGTGGCCTAAGTCCCACCCTAGCCTGGGCCTTCCCTACCTCTCCAGAGCCTCTTTCACCACCTTCCCAGGAACTCTCTTTGTTCTAGCTGTTCTGGGTTTCTTTTGGTTCTTTCAATAGGTCAGGTTCTCTCCAGCCACAGGCCTGGCATCGCATGTGCTGTTTCTTCCATCTAGAACACTCTTCCCTGTCCTCTTTGCCTGGCTAGCATCTTTTGAGTCTCAGTTTAACAACATTTCTTCATGGGAGTCTTTCCTAAACATTGAGGCTATGTGGAACTTGCCAGTAACATCCCTTGTACCATCCAGCACTTCCCATTCCAAGACTCATTCAGGACTTCCTTGGTGGCTCAGTGGTGAAGAATCCACCTGCCAATGCAAGAGATGTGGGTTCAATCCCTGATCCAAGATCCCACATGCTGTAGGGCAACTAAGCCCCATGTGTCACAGCTACTAAGCTCATGCTCTATAGCGTGCGAGCCCTAGCTACTGAAGCACACTCGCCTAGAGCCTGTGCTCCACAAGAGAAGCCACTGCAGCACGAAGCCTGTGCACTGCAATTAGAGAAGACCCTGCTTGCTGCAACTAGAGAAAGCCCACATAGCAACGAAGACCTGTGCAGCCAAAAATAAAAGTATAAATTATTCATTCAGTAGTTCTTGTTCCTGCTCTGTGTCTTGTATAATATACTTTTACTCTGAATGCTTTTGTAACGAGTCTGCTGTCTGGATTCCGTGGCCATGGGACTAATGCATCAGAACCTTGCCTTCTAGTCCAGCGCTGTGGGGCTTCTTCTGATATTACAATAATCAGGGTCCTTTGTGACCAAAAGGCACACTTCCCGCATCAAATAGCAGGTGGGGAGGTTGGAACACAGTGCCACTGTATTCTTTGTTAATGCCTAGAAGAGACTGGTGCTGTTCTCACCTCTTCGGTTGTCTCTGTGATGCTCCTGTACCGGTGACCACCTTTGCCCAGCACCCTTTTGAGATAGTCAAGGGTGGATCACAGATGACAGGGACATTGAAAGCTACTCAGACTACTCCTGTCTCAGGTCTTGCCTTGGTTTGATGCACACAGGTGGGTCCTTTAGAGTTGTGTGGCACATTTGTTTTCCATGTTGGAAGCAGTGAGGTATAGTTACCAAATTAGTGGTACAAGCACAGGAGTGGAAGTAACACAGTGGCCCAAGCTGGCAAGGCAGGCATCAAGCAGGTAAGCAGGGGCCAGTGGGAGGAAGTCATGGCCTTATTTCAACAGCTGCAGCAAGCTGACCTCCCTGTGGGTTTTCAAGCCAGCTCTGTCTCTGCATAGCACTGTCTTTGTGAAATCCATCACCATATACCTTCCTCAGTCCAGTTCATGGTAATCAAAATGTGTGGCTAGATAGCCAGGCAGTGGTGTATAAGGTTGCAAATGTTCGTTCCAAATATAGTGCAGTTCACATGGCCAGTGAGGAAAGAACATTGAGTGAATTCATTACATGAACCACTTAAACTGACTGAACCCAAGAGCTTAAAGCCACATTCTTCAAATACGTACACTCCACAGAACTGGCACTTAGCGTCAGGCAGTCAGGCTGATGAAAACATTTGTGAACCAAAGAATCTAAACAAGGAAGATTTTCTCAAGGTGTGCATTTGCCAACTGTCTTTGTTTTCCAGTCATCTTTGGTGGTGAGTTCCATGACTTAGAGCTTGACATCAGGGGTTGCAGGTGTATGCCTGGCATACTTAGATGCATAAGGCAAAGACTGAAACTCTGTGGCACTGGTTACAAAGGGGAACAGGCAAAGAGGGCACAGCCTGTCTTCGTACTAAAAATAATTAGATGCCTAGTGTATAAAAACATAGCTGGAAGAATATGCCCCAAACTTATCTGGCAAGCATGATTGTCTTCAGGAGGTGGATTTATAAGAAGGGATAGTCATTCTCTGGGATGGTTTTTTTTTTTCATTTCAAAATTTGGAAAATGGATATGTATTACATTTGTGAACAGAATTAAAAATTTAAGGGGATACTTTGATAGATGAATAGCAAATTGTTACAATGAGGTTGGTAAAAGCATGCATGTGTGCAAAGTCACTTCAGTCCTGTCCGATTCTTTGTGACCCCATTGTAGCCCATCAGGCTTCTCTGTCCATTGGATTCTCCAGGCAAGAATACTGGAGTGGGTTGCCATGCCCTCCTCCAGGGGATCATCCCCACCCATGGATCAAACCCATGTCCCTTATGTCTCTTGAAATGACAGGCGGGTTCTTTACCACTAGCGCCACCTGGGAGGCCCAAAGAAGAGCATGCTGCTGCTGCTGCTGCTGCTGCTGCTGCTCAGTCGCTTCAGTCGTGTCTGACTGTGTGAGACCCCATAGACGGCAGCCCACCAGGCTCCCCTGTCCCCGGGATTCTCCAGGCAAGAACACTGGAGTGGGTTGCCATTTCCTGCTCCAATGCATGAAAGTGAAAAGTGAAAGTGAAGTCGCTCAGTCGTGTCCGACTCTTCGCGACCCCATGGACTGCAGCCCACCAGGCTCCTCCGTCCATGGGATTTTCCAGGCAAGAGTACTGGAGTGGGGTGCCATCGCCTTCTCGGAAAGAAGAGCGTAGACTATCTAATTATTCTCTACCATACACAAAACACACATTTGCACATACTGGGTATAGAACAGGGTGCTCAAATAGAACTGTCTTCGGCTATGGATATGATCTATATCTGTACTGCCCAACATGGCAGCCATGACTGAAGCGACTTAGCAGCAGCAGCAGGAGCAGCCATGGGTGGCTACTGAGCACTTGAATGTGGAACTTACTTTAAACTTAAATAGCTGCATATGGGAAACTTAAATAGCTGCATATGGCTGGTGGCTACTGTATTTGGACACACAGGTCTAGAATTTTCCATTTATAGGGAGCAAAATGTCAGCAGAGGCAGGGAAAGACCAGCTTTGGTAGCCAAGAGATCTTCTATAAGACATGCTGTCCATCCAGTGGAGATAGAGTCTTTTTGTTTCGAGGATGACATGAGAGGAGGCACTTCTTTACACTTGTAAAGGCCACAGCATTAACTTCATCCTTCTACATCCTTCATAGTCTCCTGACTTTAAATGCTCCATTGATAGAAGAGCCACTGACCTATTAGGAAAGCAGCAGTCATCTCACGCATCCTCATTCATGTCAAATATTTTTAATGTTTTGTATTTTTTTTCTTATAAACTTGTTTCTCTCCACCTCTCCTCCACTATCTGGTATCCTGTGTTGTCTTAAGATTTCTCCTATTAAATCATCAGCCATTCAGTGTACTGTTTCCTTCTTAATGTCTTTAAAAGTCTAATAAGCATGAAGAAGAGTATATCCATAAGGTTAGTATACATAATACAAGGTAATCAACACCTTAATGAATCAGAGTGGGTTAAGATTGCAGTGTAATGTATACCTGTACAATTAGTCAAATTTATGATAAAGGTTAAGGTTGTTTGGAGGTGAGAGGAGGTGGATGTCACAGAGGACCATACTGGTATGATCAGCCAAACTATGGCAAGACTGTTTTTCCCTTCTTGGTTTCATTGTAATTGGTGTATAGCATATCTACTGGCAGCTGGCAGCAGCTTCCTGAGAAAGCACAAGTTACAATAGATAGTAAGCTATGTTCCTTCTCTGTTGCTAATTCCACCCCAGCATTGTACCAGGAGCTCAGGAGTGAAAGCTACAGCTGCCAGGTATCAGCAATTAAATGAGAGAAGCAGAGTTCTCTTTGGCTACCTTATGTGAAGAGCCAACTCATTGGAAAAGACCCTGATGCTGGGAAAGACTGAGGGCGGGATAAAGAGGTGACAGAGAATGAAATGTTTGGATGGCGTCACCGACTCAACGACATTCGAGCAAACTCCGGGGGATGGCAAAGGACAGGGAACCCTGGCTGCTGCGGTCAATGGGGTCAAAAGAGCCGGACACGACTTAGCGACTGAACAACAGCAAGACTTATGTACAAGTGGCAGTAACAACCCAATCAACTTTCCTTCCTGACACTACCATTCATCACAAAGTTAACCATCAAACCATTAGAAGGACCAATCATCCTCTGACTTGGTTTCCTAGGGAAAGGAAGTTATTTGGCCTACACGTTTCCTTACTATCAGGGTCCCCTGTCTCACTCTTGGATTAGAAACCAAACACCTTGACCACTTCACTTGTACTAGGATTGTTCTAAGAAGGCAGGTCAATTTGGGGTGGGTACTAGGATTGTTCTAAGAAGGCAGGTCAATTTGGGGTGGGTATTTTGCATTACCAGAAAAGATGCATGCTGAGTCACGCACTCTTTGCTATCCTACTCCATGGACTGTAGCCCACCAGACTCTTGTGTCCATGGGATTTCCCCGGCAAGAATACTGGAGTAGGTGGTCTATCCCTTCTCCAGGGGAACTTCCTGAATCAAACCCGAGTCTCCTGCATCGGCAGGTGGATTCTTTACTACTGAGCCACCTGGTATAAGCCCACAGAAGGCAGAGTCTTATTAAAAACAACTCTGAGATCCTAAAACTAGTATCTAGTAACAGCAGATTTATTCTTCAGTCATGTATGATACTGTAAGTATAAAGTCAACATTATATTACCAAAAGCTTATTTTCTTGCTGAGAAAAAAATCACTAGCCCTACAAATGTGGCTCCAAGTCCAGGACTCATTTGGATAACAGAGTTGAAAGACTTGATTTAAAGCTATAAACCCCCTCATACTCCCCAAATTGCACACTACAGAGATACATTCTTTATAAAGGGGTTCCTTACTTCCTGAAACTCATTCTTAGAAAATGCCAGATAAGAATTCATCCACCGCTGCCCACTGTCCCAAAAGCCTCTACTGCTTCCCATGAATATAAAATAACATTTTCTATAAGAAACTAACACTTTTGTGTTTCTTCCCAACTTCCTCATTTCTAAAAATTTTAACCAAGGGATATTACAGAAAAGGGGTTTCCCTGATATCTCCATTGGTAAAGAATCCGCCTGCAATGCAGGAGACCCCGGTTCGAGTCCTGGATCAGGAAGATATGCTGAAGGGATAGGCTACCCACTCCTGTGTTCTTGGGCTTCCCTTGTGGCTCAGCTGGTAAAGAATCTGTGTGCAATGCGGGAGACCTGGGTTCAGTCCGTGGGTTGGGAAGATCCTCTGGAGAAGGGAAAGGCTACGCACTCCAGTATTCTGGCCTTGAGAATTCCATGGACTACTGTCCATGGGGTCGCAAAGAGGCAGACACAACTGAGCAACTTTCACAAACATTAGAGAAAAGGAGAATCACTAAGTATTTTTAAAGCTATTGCTTGTATCCATTGTGACTGCATGATCTTCTAATTGTGGAAACCTAACAATCAGCCGGAAGAACACAGGTTTGTGCAGACTGGCAAGCTTGAGTTGACCACTAGGACTGAGAGTTATTTGCTGTTTAACTAGCTAATTTTTCTGAAAGCTAATGCTTTCTCATCTGTAAAATGAGTATATTACCTAGGATAGGGAGCTATTTGGAAGGCAAACAATAAACTAAAACATCTGACAGGGAATTCCTGTGCAGTCCAGTGGTTAGGACTCCATGCTTTCAACTGCCGAGGGCATCAGTTCAATCTCTGGTCGAGAAACTAAGATTCCACAAGCTTCACGGCGCAGCCACATAAAACAAAACAAAATATCTGACATGGAAAAGGCTGGATTAAGACCTTTAGAGACCCAAAGCATCAAGACTATGATGCCCAAATCAATCAAGATATCAGTGGAAAACAGAGAATACACTTAAAACTGGGTAATTTGAGGAAGGTTTAATAAAGGGACTGTTCACAAAGACATGGGCAGAGTTCAGGAGCTAGTAAATAAGTGGTCCATTCTATCCCTACGTCTGGAAGCTAAGGAGGGCTGCTTGTTAGGAGTCACAGTCTTTGGTAGAGGAACACAGACAACCTATGTGACCTGGCGACTTAGAAGCCAGGGAAATAAATACCCAGGCTTCTAAATATCCATTCCTCAGCCTTTTGATCTTCTGAGGGTGTTACTAATTGGATCAACACAACCTGAAGTCAGAGGCAACGGAACCTGTTGATGCAGTCCACGGGGGTCAAGACCTGGGACACCAAACAGGACGAGCAGCAGTTCTGAAGAGGAATGCAGCCAGCACCATCTCCTCCCCAACACGATTCAAACCACTCAACTGTTATATACACACAACTTGCATGTGTGCTAAAACTGAGACAACCTCTTTCCAGCATTTGATTGAGTTCTTTCATTAAAACAATGTCTCTTAGTCTGTTGGTGTCTTTACTTTGCTGGTACCGTAAGCACATGCCTAGATAAAAGGAAGCCTCAGGACATAGGAACTGGCAGGCTAAGGTTAGCTCCTTAATGCTGACTCTAAGGAGCTATAAGAAGTTTCTGAGTTAATCCAGAAGTAATTTAGGAGGAATCTTAGGGTATTTCTGGCTAGGTACTATTCATTAGAAATTCAGCCACTGGATTTTCTTAGACTCAAAAAACCCCTATGGTAGTAAAACTTCTTATAATCCTACTGAATGACAGAAAAGGTTTTAGTTGCTTACCGAAGAGAATAAAGGACATCAGGACATCAATTTCACATTGACATTTTTATTAACGCCAACTGTTTTTTAATTATTATTTTTTTAAAACAATAGCACAAAAATGTTTCAAGGAAGCAGTCTCACAATCTGATGACCTTCTGAAATACAGTTAAGCCACACCAAATATGAATTCCTGTTAATAACACACAAAAATATTTTTTTTTTTTTAAAGAAAAAGAAAAGAAAAAAAGTAGGGAAAGAGGAAAGGAATGAGATTTAGAGTTAAAAGTCACTGGATTAGGTTGGTGAGGCTTGTTAGTAGGATACACTGTGGAAGCAGAGTGGCACACACAGGCTTACAGTCTTTTTTTTAAATCAGTTACCACTAATACATGGGCCCTGCATCAGCAACCACTGACTTCTTACAGGCCGAACTGAACCAGAAGCCAGTGCTGATACTGTCAGAAAGAGGGTCAACAGTTGGCCTGTCATTTTTAGCAGAATAACTCCTTCAGAAAGGCCTGGCTGAAAACTTTTCATTTCTATTGTCTCACCTATATGCATTTCAGGATTCTTAAAAGTCATCTTAAAAAAGAAAGAAAAAATAATGTATATCAGTTTCTCTTATTTAATGTGGCTATAAAAGATGTTTCCTTATTATTTATCTCTAAGAAGGACACCGGGGTGGTGGGTTGGGATGGAACTAAGGGAAGGAAAAAACCCAGACCAGGATAGGTTTTGTTTTTTTCAAACTTTTTTTTTTTTTTTCTTGCCAAGGGGTCACACAGAAGGGAAGGCAAGGAGGAAAACTACAATCCTTGGTTCAGATTGAGTTATGCAGGAAAATATATCTTCCTGATCAGTCCCCATGCCAAATAAACAAAAAACAAGAAACCCCACTTGAGATTATGCACAGACTCTATATTATACCAGCTATCAGCCTTTAATGTTAACCATTCCCAGCAATGGACACTTGGCTTGTAGGCTGCTTGGAGAACCCACTTCACAAAAATCCTCTTTACAGAAGCCTCTAGTTTCCTTTTCGTAGGTTATAAAAACAGAACATCTGTCATTAACAGGAGAGTGTTAAATACTTTTAACCACTGACAAGGCTTCAGGAAGTTTCACAGTTTCGTTATGCTCTATTTTATTACTATCATATTTACATTTTTATTTTTTTGCTGAATTGCTGATTTTCCTTTTTCAATAGAATTTAATTCTGGAGTGTGAGCAGGAACCAGTTAACTACATTCATTGTCCAACCCCCACTGGCTTGAAAGAAGACTCCAAATTCTTGGCGTGTGAATCAGCTGTCAGCCGCCCCACCTTCTCCCTGCACAAAGCAGGACCGCAGTGGCGGTGTGCTCAGGGTCACGCTGTGGGCGGCGAGGCCTTGCGCTGCAGGAGGTACTGGTGGATGCTCTCAGCATCGCGCTTTAGCCAAGCAGCATTCAGCAGGATATTTTCACAACACTGCTGGATGGTACGCTCAGCTGAAGGAGCTGGGTGACTCTCGAAGAAAGCCTGGCATGAGACAATCCAGAATGTAGGATCATTACTAGCAATAGTAAGAAGCTAATATCACAGGTCATGAAAAAATACCCACCGTCTATGAAGGATTCATAAGCTTCACTCATGAAAACTGACCACTGCCAGGCTAAAAGAAAACAAGCTGCACCTTAGACCTGCAGATTCTTCCCCTAATGTATTATATGCTAAAGAGCCTAATCACAGAGAAAGAACCTATATTCTTTAAGGTTCATTGTCCAAGCAGCAAAAAACAAAACAGAACGTTTATCAAGGACCAAGCCCCCTGTGTTACTTCATCTAAATGACGATCTTATCACCCAATTCACAGGGGTTAAAAAAACCTACTTGAAGTCTAGACTTTGAAATCAGCCTTGGGACTTGATCTAGCCCCCATTATGTACTGAAGTGTGACTGAGTAAATTAACTGCTCTGTTTTATCATCTATGAGAAAATATAATACTTGGCAGAGAGTAGTTAAGGATTCAACACATTTTGGCTACTTCCAATAAAGATTAATTTGTAAGGGATAATAAAACTAAGAAACTTACATTGCTGCCATATTCTAATAATTTAAAATTTTATAGACACATTTTCATACAGTAAACTACTTCAGAGTTCATTGTAATTATTGCAGTGCTTATTGATTAAAGGTTGAATAAACCATTTTCTAATGAAGTACACCTGGTTTCATAGAAAATATCAACCAGCAAAAGGATGGGGACCGGGGGGCGGGGGGGTCTTTCCTTTGAAAGAGTCATCACAGGTCTATAAGAGAGAATGACTAATTCATCAGATTAAGTCTAAACCTCTTAGAAATCAGTTACTTTATTGACATGGATGACAATGGCTCCTGCTCCAAGGCTCCTATCACAGTTGGGTTCTTAGGGCCTGAGTAAGACTTCTCATTCTATCTCAACAAATAGTACCACTGCTTACATATAAGAAACCCTTGACTACTTCCCTCTTCCTCCCCCAGATATGTTCACAATACAGACAAAACATTCAATAAATACTGGCTGTATTAAAGACTAACAAAACAAGCCCTGGAATCAAGATTGCTGGGAGAAATATCAGTAGCCTCAGATATGCAGATGACACCACCCTTACAGCAGAAAGCAAAGAACTGAAGAGCCTCTTGATGAAAGTCAAAGAGGAGGGTGAAAAAGTTGGCTTAAAACTCAACATTCAGAAAACTAAGATCATGGCATCTGGTTCCATCACTTCATGGCAAACAGATGGGTAAACAATGGAAACAGTGACAGACTTTATTTTTTGCGTCTCCAAAATCACTGCAGGTGGTGACTGCAGCCATGAAATTAAAAGATGCTTGCTTCTTGGAAGAAAAGTTATGACCAACCTAGACAGCATATTAAAACAGAGACATTACTTTGCCAACAAAGGTCCGTCTAGTCAAAGATATGGTTTTTCCAGTAGTCATGTATGGATGTGAGAGTTGTTGGGACTGTGAAGAAAGCTGAGCGCCAAAGAATTGATGCTTCTGAACTGTGGTGTTGGAGGAGACTCTTGAAGAGTCCCTTGGACTATAAGGACATCCAACCAGTCCATCCTAAAGGAAATCAGTCCTGAATATTCATTGGAAGGACCGATGCTAAATCTGAAAATCCAATACTCTGACCACCTGATGCAAAGAACTGATTCATTTGAAAAGACCCTGATGCTGGGAAAGATTGAAGGTGGGAGGAGAAGGGGACGACAGACGATGAGATGGTTGGATGGCATCACCAACTCAATGGAAAAGAGTTTGGGTAAACTCTGGGAGTTGGTGATGGACAGGGAAGCCTGGCGAGCTGCAGTCCACGGGGTCGCAAAGAGTCGAACACGACCGAGCAACTGAACTGAACTGAATCTCTTTCATTACTCCATCTCCTCCAAGCTACTTTATCATTTTTGCTTCCCAATATCTCCCCTTTCCAAACTGCATTCTCTATACTGCAGCCAGATTGAAATTCTTATCATATAAACCAGATTAAGTCACCCCTTTGTTTATAAGCCATTTCAAAAAGGGCTTCCCATTCTTAGGAGCATTTTCATATGGGCTACAAGGCCCTCTTCAGTCAGGCCTCTACTTTACACTAGCCTTAACTTGGCCACTGGCCTCCCCTTGAACTAATTATATGTATTTCTCCTTCAGGAATATTTATTACCTTTACAATAAAGTGATTATTTACATAATACAATGCATAATATTGAATCTTGATCTAGACTCTCTGTTATGTACTAACCTGTGACTGAGTAAATTAACTCATAATGTGAACCAAACATTATAGCTCTCAGAATTTCCAAATCCACCCCTGAAACCTTCTTGCTTTCAAGAATGAAAGTGGAAGTGACACTTAAAGGGCTAGGAGTAGAGTCCCTACGTACTCATCTTGTCTCTCTGTGCACATAAAAGACCTCTGAAAGGTATTAGAAGGGAAAAACAACTAATATGAAAGATCTACTATGTTCCAGGCCCCCTATATTACTTAGTCTAGACATCTTATCACCTCATTTTATGGAAGAGGAGACGGGCTCATAGAGGTTAAAAAGCCCGCTTGAAGTCACGCAACTAACAAGGGGCAGAGCACAGATTTACATCCAGGTTGACTGACTCTAAAGTCCACATTCTTTCAACCACTTCAATGCCCTCAAAGATAATTCCAACTCTAAATTCTTCAGGCCTTAAGGATACAACCTATCCTTTCTCCCAGAAAAACATGGAGACACTACTAAAGTACATCACCCCAATAATCTATGATTATAATTGATTAGTATTTTTATTTTCTGGATTGAAAATAATAATAAAAGTGAAATAAAAGTGAAAAGTAAACTGTATTTTCCTTACCTTAACTTCTCCAGCCATTTTATCAACTGCAAATCCCTCAACTGATAGCTGAAAAAACAATGGTTTATAAACAGTAAGTACAACTAAGAGGTTAGGAACAAACTTCCATTTACCATAAAAACAAATCATTCCACTCTTTCCCAACTTCAGTTTATTCTACAGGGTACAGGATGGGCTATGGAGAAACTGTTTAGTAAAGCTAGTAACTACTTAAGGAAACTTTTAAAAAGCAAAGACAATAATCTATGGGTTGAATGAATCATGAATGTCTCTCAATAATATCCATGATAAGCAAACTACTCAAACATTTTCACCTACCTTTATTAGTCTAGATATTAAGAATCCTCCCTGGTATCGATTATAAAGTTCTTCCCAGTTGTCCTTTATGAATTTCCAAGCAGCCTTCCTTCCATGCTTACTGCCTCCAGCCACTCCACCAATTACTGACACAGTGTCCTGTGGACGTACCTCTTCCTAAAAAAAGAGAACTATAAGTCTAGCGTATCCAGAATATTGTCTGATGCCAGAAAGGGCAAATGCTGTTGAGGTACCCAAGTAATCCCCTTCTTGTTTCAGGAATAACTGGCACCAGAAGCTTCTAGCAAAGAGGAGAATGTTTAACCTACAGATCAGCCAAATTGAGAATGAAGCACTGAGATGGGTACAATAGATGGCTGCTCAATAGATACCTGCTCTAGGGTAAAGAAAGAAGAGCCAGGAAGTAGGCACAGGGATGTGCCAACCTTACAGTTTATTTCGTCTCCCAACTATTCTGATTCTTACCGCTAGAGGGAAATACAGTGGCTAGTAACAAAAGCTTACTCCAGTTTTTCAAGAAAGAGGAAGCCTTTAGTCTAGGATTAAGACAGATCAAGAGAATACTGAATCAAGGACACTTGCTATAGATCAGTTGGTAGTAATTCCCTCTAAAAGCAGTTTTCACTGTAACTTACTGAAAGTGCAAACGTGAGGACTTTTTGAATCAATTCAGGTGAAAGAGTAGCCCCAAGGACTCTTTCAATTCGGTTTTTCTCTTCCTGCATATCTGCTTGTTTGTGAAGCTATAGTGAAAAAATACAGAAAGAGACAATTAATTTCTCCCTGAATAAGGTGAAACTTTTGCTTTACATTCTCATTGGCTAAGATTGCAGGATATGAAATTAACAAAAGAATATTTTTCAAGAGGTTTGAGCACTAAATTTGTCCTGTGCCCCTAGAGTAAGTCATTAAGTGTTAAGTGCTCACTACATAAATAGCTTGTCATCAGTTCTGAGCAGTTCAACCTCAGGATCTAAGGGGTGAGCCCGTCATGACCAAATTCTTTATTCATTGATGTCTGACCAATGTTCTATGTTAGATAGGCAAAATGATCATTACTAATACCACTGGAAATCAATTCAACTCATCAGTTAAAAAATACAGGAAGCATTATTGAAAGTAATATTTTGAGAATATTTGATGACATAAACATGCCACTGATATATTAACTGAAAGAAGAGATACAAAGCAAAATGGTTCTAAATTTTAAAAAATTTAATGAGAAGGGGAGACAAAAACCCTGAAAACACATCAAAATGTTAACATTAATAATGGTCTCTGATCAGTAGGATTATGCAGTATCACATTTTTAACTGCAAAGTATTATGAATGCAGAGCATTAAGAAAATAGAAAAGCATAAAGAAAAAATTACTATATTTACATTAACCAAATCATGAATAAGACCATATTATACATGCTATATTTGTGATCTTTTTAAAATTACAAGTAAGTTCTATTTTCTTCTTTATACTTTTCTAGCCTCTAAATCTTCCATAGTGAGTATACCAAAATCTCTTTTCATAATTAGAAACAAAACATTATTATGTTTTTTAAAAATTAGAACTTCAAATGTATATGAGATACTTCTCTAAGACAACTTAATTTATAGACTCTCTTGACCTTTTTTTTTTCCCTCTGAAGAGTTAACACTGACCAGTGTCTGGAGACCCCATCACAGCTCCCAGTTTCCTCTTCCTTTCCTTTGGACTCTTTTGAGCAGCAGTGTAGTAAAATAGATAGGAGGTCAGAAGACCTGGGTTCTAGACCCAGTTTTGCCTCTAACTAGCTGTGTGATCTTGACTAAGTCCTTAACCTCTCCAGGTCTCAGTTTCCCCATCTGTAAAATGAGCGGGGTGGACAGATGATTTCTAAGGTCCTTTTCAGCTCTAATATTCAAGGTCTGAACTCTGGCATTTAGGAAGCATTCCCCACCCCACCCCCAAGAGGACCTGTTATAGGAGTCCACTAGATGGCACCATAACACTACATTTCAAATATACTCTGTATTAGTTATTTAGCCTGCTTCATTATTCTTACACAAAATCCTCCTCATCTCTCATCAACTGGCTTTGTTTCCTTTAATTTTATATAGTATAGTTGATTTACAATGTTGTGTTTTCAGTGTACAGAAAGTGATTCAGTTATACATATATAATAATAATTTGCACCTGCTAACCCCAAACTCCCAGTCCATCCCTCCCCAACCTCTCCTAACTGGTTTCCTGAAGAACCCTGATTCTGCCTTCATTAGAGCTCTTTGCATAGTAAAGTTGAATCATTGTGGGCTCCCTTGTGTTAAGCAGATGCAAACTCTTATTAAACAAACACACTGGTATAAATTCTTAAACGTATGCCATGACATGAAAATGTCAAACGACCTATCATGAAATTTTCAGAACCCTTATTTTTCCCATATCTTTATGGAATAGACAAAATATACCAACTATCTCATTTCACATGCAAAGAAATGCATGATTTATAGTGCACAGGTTCACAGAATATTAAGAGTGAGAAAGAGACCTTAATGTCATTTAGTTGAAAGGTAAACCCAAAGTATAATTTTTTATGTTATTAGAAAGGAAACCCTTATACAACATAGGCAGTTAACGCAATACAATTGCAATTTAGTTTCTTAAATAAAGTTTGTGTATTTTTAAAACATTCTAGTCATTTAAATACGATTTGTTTAAAACTAAAATACCAGAAGTTAGATTTGTAATTGTGATGCACTTGGGGTCAGAAAAGTATTCTGATTAAGATCCCTAAGTGTGGATCTTTTAATGAATGGGTCTGATGGATGATTTGGGTATTTAGGCACGTATTGCATGTTTTATTTGATAAGTAGAATCAGCTCCCTCCACCTCTAATGCAACCAGGTTAGACTAATAACTGCATGGATACAGACTGGAGACAGCACTTGTTCTACAGTATTAGGACTTTCGAACAGATCACTGCCATTATAAGGACATGGAAAGTTTTAAATATATATTTTTTCTAAGTCAGAGTTTAATTATATGCCAACCACCCTGGGAAACTACAAGAGGCTATGAAAGCAAGTGAATTAATTTTCTGTCTGTTCATAAGAGGCACCAGCCTAGACCAAATCCTTGAGGCACCTATTCATCTATCCCTTTCCTAAGCACAGAAATAAACTTAAAATGGGCAGAACCCTGAGTAAGTTTGCATTGATGGGAAAATTTTTAAGAACTGGACTTTTTAATCTAACTTAACATTTTAATATTAAGATTTAAGATACATAAACTTGTGATTTATAAAAGTGAATAAATGAGATGACTTGGCATCTGTATTGGTAGTATAGATGAGCAGATATTTCTCCTGCTGCTGCTCCTGCTAAGTCGCTTCAGTCGTGTCCGACCCTGTGCGACCCCATAGACGGCAGCCCACCAGGCTCCCCCATCCCTGGGATTCTCCAGGCAAGAACACTGGAGTGGGTTGCCATTTCCCTCTCCAATGCATGGAAGTGAAAAGTGAAAGTGAAGTCGCTCAGTCGTGTCTGACTCTTAGCGACCCCATGGACTGCAGCCCACCAGGCTCCTCCGCCCAGGGGATTTTCCAGGCAAGAGTACTGCAATGGGTTGCCACTGCCTTCTCCAGATATTTCTCCTATAGCTTCCTAAATATATGCATGCCTACAGTATGCATATCAGCATATATTTCTTTTGTTACGACTTTTTTTTTTAAACCATTCAAGGTCATACTCTCTGTGTCAATTCAACTTCAAAAGCAGAAAATAGGAGCCCTTTCCAAATTTACTCACCTTCAGCATAATGTCTAAGGTAGTGCCATCACCATGCTTCAAAACAGTCAGATAGACCTACAAGAGAATACGGAACAAAAAAGAAGGCATCTGATTATATGTAACTTATTCCAAATATTCTAATGTTAAGACAGAAAGCAAGTTAAAAAAAAAATTGTGTGGATATTACATAGAAATTATGGCAACAATCTAAGAGCCCACTTGAACAACCAGAAAGGTAGATGGCAGGTAGTAACAGCAGAGCACAGGAGACTGTGCACCGATAATCACCTTTTAGTACCCTAGTGTGGACTGAGAAACTACACAAATGAGATGTTGCCTACAGGCTCCCTAGATGGTGTGTGTTAAGAGAATTAGGCATGATTTGTAGGTCAATACTTAGGTCTACTTAGGTCATTTTTGTTGTTGTTTAATCACTGAGTCATGTCTGACTCTTTTCAACCCCAAGGACTGTAGCCTGCCAGGCTCCTCTGTCAATGGGATTTCCCAGGCAAGAATACTGGAGTGGGTTGCTATTCCCTTCTCCAGGGGATCTTCCCAACCTAGGGATCAAACCCAGGTCTCCTGCACTGCAAGCAGACTCTTTAGGTCATTTTTGGTTATTATTAAATACATTCCACACTACACAGAATGATGCAGACACCTAGAAATCAAAGTACTTTATTATGAGCCTACCGGACTCCTCAGATCAGCGGAGAGAATCTGTTTCCCTTCTACATGGTCCTTAAACCGACGACGGGCTTCTTCTAATGTTGCCTTATGTCCTGCTTTTCCTAGTTTGCCCAGGACCAAGCCCCTCAGGAGTGCATCTAGGTGACCTGATTGAGAAGTAAAAGAGATACAGAACTACTTAAAAAGCTTAGTTTTTACAAATATGCCACCTGGATATTGTATAATTGTGTTAGACCACGCCTACAATCTTGAACAAACAAAATCAATTACCTTAGTACTTGAGAGAACACTTAAATTTATCAAACAATAAGAATGAAGTACGTAACACACTAAGATAGGCAAATACGCTGACTCTATGCCAACTGTATTTATTAAATATTTATTAAATGCCAACTGTATCTATTTAAATATTTATTAAATATTCTATCTAGGTAGTTACACCTGTAAGAATTATGTGTGGAAGGAATACACTTAGATCATACAGTTTTGACCCAAAATTTAGAGGAAGGCCACATACAGAACTAGTATGCCAGGGAGATTAAATTGGAATCTTAGATTTTTTAAATCAAAATCTGATGGATTATTCCAAAGATATGCAGGTGGCTGATAAGCACATGAACCAATACCATTATAGCCATTGCTGCTGCTGCTAAGTCACTTCAGTCGTGTCCGACTCTGTGCGACTCCATAGACGGCAGCCCACTAGGCTCCTCTGTCCCTGGGAGTCTCCAGGCAAGAACACTGGAGTGGGTTGCCATTTCCTTCTCCAACGCATGAAAGTGAAAAGTGAAAGTGAAGTTGCTCAGTCGTGTCCGACCCTCAGTGACCCCATGGACTGCAGCCTACCAGGCTCCTCTGTCCATGGGATTTTCCAGGCAAGAGTCCTGGAGTGGGGTGCCATTGCCTTCTCCCCATTAGCCATTAGGGAAATACGAATCAAGACCACAATGAGATAACCAATTAGGATGGCTAAAATAAAAGACAATACCAAGTGTTGGCAAGGATGGAGAGAAATTAGAACCCTCATATACTGCTGGTAGGAATGTAAAATGGTGTGGGCACTTTGAAAAAAAGTCCAGTAATTCCTTTTGAGGAATTAATAAACACAGAGTATGAACCAGCAGTTCCACTCTGGAGAAATGAATTCATAACAGTAAAAAAGTAGAAACAATCCAAGCATATATACACTGATGAACGAACAAAGAAAATGTAGTATAATCATGCAATACAATGAAATATTATTTGACTATAAAAAGGAAGTACTGATACATGCTGTAACACGGGTGAACCTTGAAAATACTGTAGTAAGTGAAAGAAGCCAAATAAAAAATGCCACACAGAGTACGATTCCATTTATATGAAATGTCAGAACAGGCAGATCTGTGAGGCACTAATCAGATCAGTGGTTGCCTGGGACTGGGTTGCCAGGGAGTAGAGAGTAACTGCCAACAGGTATGGAGCTTCTTTTGAGTGTAAAGACATTTTTATAGAATTAAGATAGTGGTGGTGGTGGTCGTTGTACAGCACTGTGAGAAAAGACTGAACTGTATATTTAAAAGGGTGCATTTTTTGGTATATTGATTATATCTTAAAAAAAAAGTTAATACTGGCACACAAACTGATAGATTCCAACAGTACAACAAATAAATTGTGATATATTCATACAATGAAATACCACTCAGCAATAAAAAGAAATGAACAACCTATATGTATCTCTAGAACATTATACTGAGAGAAGCCAGATAAAAGAACAGAATATATATTATGATCCCACTTATATAAAGTTCTAGAAGAGACTATATTAATCTAGGGTGAAAGAAGTCAGAATAGCGTTTGCCTGCAGGGGGTGGAAGGGTAGGGGGGTGGCAGGAACTGACTGGGAAGTAGCTTCAGAACAACCTCCTGTGGTGACGGAAATGTGGTATGCATTTGTCCAGTCACTGAACTGAACGTATGCGTTTTGCTGTATTTAAACTGTAACTCCATAGAAGGTTTAAGGAAACCATAAGAAATCAATAGACAACACAACTAGAGACTAGTTAAGGTTCTTAAAAGAACCAATTTATAATTCTGGTGCTGATTTGCTGTGTTGATGTAGAATCTTTATTATTTTGCTATATTTGATTCTTCCATCTGTAAAACTGGAAAACTGAAGACATTCTCCCTATTTAAAAAAGGTGTTTTTGAGCCCTTGAAGTCTCACATATTATCATCATGAAAGAAAAGTGCAACACCCATCAATTTACCTCCATCTGTGTCCATCTACTTCCTGTCTTGTTCTTAGGGATCTGCTGTTTTACAACCTAAAGCCAACTCCTCTCAAGTATTCAGCCATCACTCCAGCAGCTACCTCTCTCTTTCACATCATGAATTTTTCTTTACTGTATCATTTTCATCAACAAAGACATATTATAAAATTCCCCACCATAAAAAAAAAAAAAGTGCCTCTTTGGTCCCACATCTCTCTCCTAGTCCCTTTTATCTGATTTTCTTTTTAGCAAAACTTTAAAAAGTTGTCTGAAACTGCTGCCTCCTTTTCCTCTCCTTCCATTCTGGTGGTGTTCACCACCACGCCATGTGAAGCTGCTCAGTCATGTGTGACTCTATGTGATCCCATGGACTGTGGCCTACCACACTCCTCTGTCCATGGGAGTTTCCAGGCAAGAGTACTGGAGTGAGTTGCCATTTCATTCTCCAGAGGATCTTCCCAACCCAGGGATCAAATCCGGGTCTCCCGCATTGTAGGCAGATGCTTTACCATCTGAGGATGGGAAGTCCTGGTGGACTTCCACCATGCCATAGAACCCAGTTAATGTAACCACCAGTTCATCATCATTCTGCCTGACTTGGTACAGTATTGGCACAGTTGATTGCTTTTCCCCCTCTACTGCTTAAGGCTTCTAGGACACTCCTCTTCCTCCTAACTCTCCTACATCACTGGCCAGTCAGTCTCCTTTGCTGATTCCCCCTCTTCTACCCAATCTTTGAATCCTGAACTGCCCAAGGACCCAGTCCTCACACCTCTTTTCTCCACCTACACTCAAGCCATAGGTGGTCTCATCCAATCTTATGGCTGTAAATACCATCTACGCACTAAATGTACTACTCAGCCTGCACCTCTAGGCATGGTACTCTACTTGGATGTCTAAAAGGACCTCAAATTTAACATGTCCAAAATGAAACTCCTGATTCCCTTTTGCACCCAAACCTGCTTCTACAGAAGTTTTCCCTGTCTCTGTATATGATAACTTCACTCTTTCAGTTCTTCAGGCCAAAATTTGATGACTCCCCTCTTTCTCCACCACACAGTCAGGCCACCACCAAGTAGTTTTAGTTCCACCCTCAAAACATACCCAGAATTTACTACTTGCAAATGCTAGTCGCAGGCAGCATCCAGATGCATTACTCAAACAGCTTTCTAACTTGTCTTCCTACTTCCTCTTTTGCCTCCCCCGCTGCAGCCTGTTCTTCACACGGCTGAGTAAATCAAGTCATGTTCCTCTGCTTCAGACTTCCAAATGAGTTTTTCATACCACTAAATGTGAAAGTCCCAAAGGTCCTGTTGGAGCTGCTCTGCTCTCACCCTCCTCTCTCCCACACTTACTCTGTCCTGACTTTACCAGCCTCCGTGTTACTCTTTGAGCACCTAAGCATGCCTCTATCTCAGGTCTCTTGTACTTGCTGTTTTCGGTTTGGACCATTTCCCTACTACATAGCCTCACAGTTCTCTTCTACAGGTCTCGGCTTATGGTTAAATATCACCTCACTGGTTTTCCTGCATTTTCCCATCCACTCTCTATCCTATAAAACAGTGGCTTATTACTCCTACTCCTGGCCTACCTTACCTAAACTTTTTCTTCATGATACTTGCTGCCACCTAAAATATTATCTATTGAATTGTTTGCTGTGTCTTCCCCCAGAATGAAAGCCACACAGGGCAACTTTTTATTCACTGTTATACTACCAGTTCTTAGTGTAGTACCTGGTATTTACTGGGTGCATAAGTGCTTGCTGAATCAGTGGAAGAAAGATATAGAGCTCTAGACAATTTTTACTATTATTCTTATTGCAAAAGACTCCCAGAACAAGAAGGGCAGGAGGAAATACAACATTCAGTTATTAGCATATGGTAGAAAATATATCTAAAGCCTGTACTCACTATTCCTAACATTTACATGATAGCAAAAGAATACATGATTACAGAAATAAAGAGAACACATGTAGAAAGCAAATAACTCCTTTAACGCAGAAAACTGGCCTCTGTGTCTCTCAACACCATTTCAGGTCGTACACAGGTGTCTGGTATTTATGGTAACAACAAAATAATCCAAAATCCCCTTTAGCTTTTCTTGATTAAAAATGGGCCTTTGGAACTCTGTACAAGACTTATTTCCACCATTTGCTCTGTGCTTAAATCATATTTAGCAACAAATACACATACTACTGTTTTTATGTTGGTTACCCATGTAAATTCACCAGGAGGCTTAAAAGTCCTAAGTCTTAATTTCTAGTTAGCTGAATACATAGTAATGTCCAGTAGATACAAAGATGATGTTACTGTTAACCACAGCTGAGTTTTCGACTCATTAGAAAAGACCCTGATGCTGGGAAAGACTGAAGGCAAGAGAAGGGGACGACAGAGGACGAGATGGTTGGATGGCATCACCAACTCTATAGACACAAGTTTGAGCAGGCTCCAGGAGATGGTGAAGGACAGGGAAGCCTGGTGTGCTGCAGTCCATGGGGTCGCAGAGTCGGACATGACTGAGCAACTGAACAACAACAACAGCAAATAGCTGAGGTAAAAAGGACCAATTTCTGATCAATTCTTTCCGCATTTAGTACATTCATTACCTTCTCCAGGTTTGGGGTCCCAGCCCAGTCTCTCCCCTATAGGTGAAAAGACATCTTTCACAAACTCTTGGATTTCCTCATAGAAGTCTGTGTGGGACAAGAGAGTTGAGAGAATCCCCAGGTTACAGCTCAGGTCGCTCCATACAGTATAATTGGGCTCATTCACAAAAGCCTCCATGACTTTTAGAACCTCTACAGTGCTAATGATTCCAGCTCGAGCCTGGGATAGGAAAAAACATAAATCAATCTAATCTTCAAACAAAAACAAAACAAAAAGCACAAGCATGCATTTTTGGCACTGTCTTATGCTAATTAGTCATTCCTTAGGGAAGAGACTAGACTATATAAGTTCAGAACACTGTAGAATTTTATAAAGTAAAAACTGTATTATGACATTCCTTACTTTTTTGCTATTTATAAAACAGCTACTTTTTAAAAATGTTAAAATTTCACCAATTTAGAAAGAACAAAGAAGAAAGAGAACAGTTAACTTCCTATTTCTATTCAGTTTCTAGGGTCTTGGTATTGTTTGTCTTTTGAAAATTTTCATACTGTCAGAAAAGGTACAAAAACAGTTGGGGCTTTGGTTTTTGACAGAGGCGCTTTCTAAACTGGAGCTGCAAACTGTGTCAACTTCAGCCTGTCCTTTACTCATTTCTAAAAGAAGACAAACTGGAAGGTACTACAAATTCATCCCTTTCAGAATTAACTAACAGAGTTAGGAAAAAGAACTTCTGTTACAGCAGCCAACTGCACAAACACACCACTCTCCTGGGACAGGTCTCTCTCAGCAATGAGCTCAGCAGATGTGAGGTTTTGTGCATCAATGCTAATCTGTGTTTATACAAAGGAGGAATCCAAAACCAGTTACTATAGACGGGAATGAAAATTTCAAGTCCAATTAAAGGAACATTAGGAGGAATCTGACAATTTTATCACAAAGACATCTAGAAATTATCTAACCTATGTTTTGGAGTTATAAAGATAATACTACTAAGTGCTCCTTTAAATTTTTTCTTGAACAAAGCTAAATATAAATATCATTTTAGAATGATAATGGGCTATTATAATTTGAATAGTAATGGAATGTTTAAAAAATTCCAGAGTCTCCCAGCAAAGTACAACCACTATTTTAGAAAAATATAAATCACTGAATTATTTTTAAAAAATCATCAATAGAGAAATCTCTTCAAGGTTCATGTCTGTGTCTATTGAAAAGAATTTATGCCTTACAAATGATTGGTTATGTACAGTTGCAGAAAGCTGGCTTAAGAAAGTGAGATTTGTTTCTGGAAAATTATATAGGTTCAATCTTGCATATCAATTAATAATTAGTCATTTTCTTTAGTCCCAAAGGCACGCACCTCTCAGGAAGAACTATATTCTTCTAATTATGTTCTAGTCAGCCATTCCAGGAAAAACAAAACCATTTAATCAACAAAATCCATCAAACTACTTGAGGCTCACCAAGGAGAAGAGGTCATTCTGTAGTCCAAGTCGATCCACTGGGGGGAGAGAAAGGTCTCGAATCCCTGGTAATAAACTCTCCAGCATGGCTGAGCTGTACTGGGTCCGGTAAAACCCGACTGTTCCCAGGTTTAACTGAAAAGACATCCAACAGGTATTATTAAACAGTTGCAATTATTTTTTAAATCAGTTTTTTGTAGATATGAAAAGAGTTTTAGCTTTAGTACACCTGGATGAAAAACAATGAAGCTCATTTATGTTAATAGACAGGGAATAAAATGAAACAACACATAAAGATAGTAATCACTTGTCAAAGATAAAAACAGAGGCAATACAAAACAGAAACTTGACATAAGTGAGAGGCAAAGTGAGTGACAGTGGAAAGAACACAGCTGAAAAGGAGGAAATAATCGGGCTAATTTTCTAATTTCAGTGGATAGTTTTCAGTTCATAGAAAATATTTACTGTATATAAAAACTCTTGGATAATAAAGTCTCCAAGGAAGACTAAACCTTTACAAACATTGATCTGCTGAACCCAGAGTCTCAACAGAATAGCAACTGCCAGGACCTAGATTTTAAAGAATTATATGGACTTAAAAGGCAACTTCATATGATTTTTGGAGTGAGGTAATCATTGACTATCACTATTTTCTATGCTCAGTCAGTAAAGAGTCTGCTTGCAATTCAGGAGATTGCCTGAGATGCAAGAGACCAGGGTTTGATCCCTGGGTCAGGAAGATCCCCTGGAGGAGGAAATCACAACCCACCCCAGTATCCTTGCCTGGGAAATTCCACGGTAGCAAGAGTCAGACACAACTTAGTGACCAAAGCATTATTTACCAACACTCAAAAATATGTTTTATAATACTTACATACAAAATATTTTAATGATAAAATGACAGTATAAGATATACGTATTTTACTATTTATATGTATTTAAAAATCACTTCACATTTCTAATACAGTAATTGTTTTGATTCCCTGTATCTTTTACTATAGGAAGAATACCTTTATTTACCTAATTATAACCATACTGTACTTTTCTCTTATAAGAAAAATTTCATACTGCTACATATGCTCCAGGTTATAATTTCAAATGGCAATATAGTAGACCACTGAGAATATTTTAAAATATATTTAAAACAGAGTAAGAAATAGTTCTGCAAGCATGAAAGGCTGAGACAATATGTAATTCTATTGCATGTGTGCATGTTTAGTCACTTCAGTTGTGTCCAACTCTTTGACTCAATGGACAATAGTCCGCCAGGCTCCTCTGTCCATGAGATTCACCAGGCAAGAATACTGGAGTGGATTGCCATGCCCTCCTCCAGGGGACCTTCCCAACCCAGGGATTGAACCTGTGTCTCCTGCATCTCTTGCATTGCAGATGGATTGTTTACTCACTGAGCCACCTGGGAAGCCCATAATTCTTATCAGGAATCTATAATTGGGAGAAAAATTTGTAGCAGATATTTTCATTATGAAAGGTAGAGTACAGAATGATGAAAAATAATATTTACTGTTATTTTTGTGAAATGCCTTTAAAACACCAGCTAAAAGGAACTTCCCATTTCAGTGACACAAACTGATTATTATGTCTGATCTCACTTGATTATAGTTGTACACACACAGTGACAACATATCACTGAAGTTAACATGTCACTACAATGACAGGGCAGTTTGAAGTTGCAAGACTACAAATGTTTTGGTTAATGCGACTTTATACAGAGACTACTCTTTTTTTCATCTTTAATCCTATCCCTTTTTAATTGCTTATTGACCACTCCCTTAACTGACATAAAGGCAAATATCTAAACAATACTAAATTTCACATAAGAAAGTTTAGAAATGTCTTTTTCTTTTCAAGTCCTAGACCAAAATGAATCAGTAGAATTTAGAGCCAGCCATAAAATGCATACAGGAAATGAAAGAAATAAATCAATTTAGTTAAGATAAAAATGGAACGGCCTTTCTGGACTCACCTTCACCCACTGGTCTGGTTTGACATCTTTTAAAACTATATTCATCTCTGGCTTGTCCATCAGAATCTTCATTTTGGCATGGCTGGAATCTTCACTAGTAGAGATTGTGATAGGAACCATCCATTGGGGACAGTCTTCTCCTTAAGCAAGAGAATAACAAACAGAAAACTTGAAAATAATTTTTCACTGGAAGAAATGTAAAGTAAGGTAGAGAGGGGACTGGTGTCCCATGTATGGGCTTGAACCTGTTAAGCCAACAGCTCCTTTTTAATGATGCATGAACTCTTCTAGGTAACCTGAGTAATAATGAAGAAAGAACTTACTAACAAAATCATAACAGCCTATAAAAAAGAGAACAACAGAATCTGTATTTGTGTAAAATCACAAATACAACGATTTTGTTGTTTTTCCCTTTTCAGAGCAATATTACACTTAGTCTGCTTAGTCGTGTCCAACTCTTTGTGACCCTATGGATTGTAGCAATAGAGATAATGATTTTAATGATAAAAGACATTTCGAGTGGGTTAAATCTCTCATACAGCACTTAAACAAACTCTAAAGTGCAGTCCTTAATAGGTATATATACTGCTAAGACACTGTGATAGGATACACCTTGGGAGCTGTTGGATTCCGTCACTGAGGAGTCATAGCTAAAAGCCAAAGGTTTTGTAAGACAAATACATATACTCTCTCAAGTATTAGCAAAACCAGATTTTGCATTAAGATGCCAAACAAAAGAAAGTCATAGCCCAGTACATTAATGGAACTATCTTAATCACTTAAATAGCTTTATGCTATCAGGCTAAACCACAAATGAAAATTCTCTCCTGATGCTAGGATAATTCAGGTTTTAATACAGCCTACAGTGGTCACAGAGCACTAGAAAAACCCGCAAAACCTGTCGGTAATACAGTGCAGACTGCTGGTATATGTGGAAAATAGCATCTGCGATATTATTTATTTAGATAATAAACCTGTCGTCGGACTTGTCAGACACATTTACTAAGACAGCAATTCTCGATGCTGGCAAGGCTAAGAGTTGAAGGCTGTAACCTTGGTAGAGTGCATCATCATTTGGTGGGTCGAACATGAAAAGGCACTGGTGGTTCTGATAAACCTCTCTCCCTGTTGACAACGATTTTAAAGGAAGTGAGAAAGGTGCATAAAAATACTTCTTAATTTTTCAATTTATCTTTAATTCCCTGGGTACAAGAGTCTACTGTCATGTAGAAATATTTGAAAAAGCACAGTTGAGTGGCAGTTAAAGAGTATAAACTTATATAACGCCTACTCTTTAACTCATTATATAGGTGATCCTGGACAATCTAACTTACCTAGCTATGCCTCAGCTCCCTCATTTGTAAAACAGAAATAATACGACCCACTTAGTAGGGTTGCTAAGAGTATGAAATAAGGATCGGCTATAGTGCTTACTAGCACAATGACTGGTACAAAATAAATCTAAATAATCATTGGGCTTTATCTGCTTAGTTACTTACTATGACCAAGAGTTTTTTTTTAAAAAGTCACTGTGTATACACTGGGTACACAAGTATACCAAATGTACTTAGCACACAGGGGCATAAGACTTGGTACAAAATTGCATACCAAGTTTTCTTTCAGGGATTCAGGCTAGAGACATCATTTCTTGATGTTCATATCTTTATCTATTCATTATAGCCTCCAATAACACAGAGAGACGCAGAATACTACAATACCCCATGAACCTCCTTTTCCTTCCCTATCATTTTTATTCTATTACCATTTCCTTGTTTCTATTTAATTCTATTATTTTTACATGGATAATTATTTATTATTAGTTTGAACACTACTGGTATAGTATCCAAATTTACTGATTAGCTCCCATGTATAGCCATTTGCTTACCAACATATGGTCCACTGGCACAGAACTTCTTTTGGGACAACCTCAGTAATCTGTCATCTTCTACCTAAAGAAGCAAAACAAAACAAAGGTTGTAGGAGCATTAACACTTTTTTTCCTTAGAGGAGACATTTCTGTGACAAAGCAGAGGTGAAACCAGTACAGCCAAATGGCTCCCGAATACACAAAATGCAATGGTGATAAACATGATGATACTACAGAATGGAAGAAAACTCACTATTTCTCAGTAAGGTCTCAAAATAACAATACTCTAAAAATAAAAGGCCAGGTACTGAGTAATATTGCCCATGAGAACAGAGATGTATCCAGATAAGAACTTCAAAATTTCAAAAGGCAGACACAGTTAACTTATGAAGGAGGGTTATATGTTTAGTCTTTTCCATTTCCAAAAAGTGGCAACATTAAATTAGCATGTGGATTCAATATTCAAAGTCATTTAGAATAGATACATGTATATGGATGGCTGAGTCCCTCCAGCTGTCACCTGAAACTACCACAACATTGTTAATTGGCTTTACCCCACACAAAATAAAAAGTTTCAAGTTTGGGTAAAAAAAAAGAATGGCAAACATGAAAGCAGAACACAACCTATTTCAAAGGATAAGCTTTGCAAAGAAACACAAAAAAGGCAGGGGGAGAGACTGCAATCAACTAAAAAAACAGAAGCAACAAAACCAAGTACATTAAAAAAAATACTTCAACAATACTCAATCTTTTGCTTATTGTTTGTTACTATACTGTAGAACATTTTAAATAACACAAGCTATAACAGATTTAAGTTCACCTGAATCAAATGTAAAGTTGGGTCAATGACCTTTATAAAGGGATCAACTAGAGATAGAACTGAAAACTTAAAAATCTGAGTGGGGAAGCAATGGCCACTTCAATGCCATAAAGGACCTACTAATGAACTTAACTACATCACTGATTAGTTATGTATCACACAGATTTCCTTGAAAAAGTTATTAGGTAACCTTTAAATAGATTCAGAAATAAAGCAAAAATATTTAAATTTAGGGACTATAAGGTGAGAGACAGATCATAATCAAGATGCTATGTTGCAGAGCTCTCCTATTTGTAAAAGAACTAAGTCATAGGCATGCATTTTATTGTAATGTAAGAAGGAGGATGAATTTGGCTATGCTTGCAGACAAAAAAAGTGCAAAAAAAGTAGCTTGAAAGTAGCTTGATGTTTTAAGTTCCTTGAGTCTCAATAACATTGGGAGGAAGTGGAGTATTAGTATCTTCTCTTCTGATAAATTATTATGCTCTTAAAAGTATACTCTACTTGAAAAAATTATGGCCTTAGTTTGCTTTATGTATAATCATTAAATATTTTAATAGTTTTGAGGTGTTGACAGTTTTTGAGGGATAGAAATTCCCAGAAGTAAAAGCAACAATCATCTTTGTATATTATTCTTTAAACAGATAAAATGAAAACCATCTGTCTATCTGTATAGAGTGTCAATGTCAAGTTTGATCAAGTCATCTCCTATAACAGACTAGTCCAAAGTGGAGAAAGAAGACTAGAAAGAAACAGAATGGTCACAATGGTAGCTCACTAAAGTTTTAGATATCTTTTCCCACCAAGCAGGATTAATTGTGTTATCTAAATTGCCTTTTCAAATGCTTGCAGCCAATCTGAGAGGTCCTCCAATGTGTATACTTTATTATAAAATACAGTCATATTTAAGCTTAAGATGTGTCTCTAAAAGGTTAACTTGCAAGCACTTGGGTGCATTCTGAGAGTACACGGGCTGATTTAAATGTCATCTAGATTCTTAAATTACAGAAAAGCAAATTTACTAACTTAAACTGCCACAATGAGAAGGCTTTGTAAAATATTAGCTTTAGGGACAATGCAGAACCACAAGGACAAACACATACAAAAAAAGAGCTATGAATCTTCCTCCCTAAAAATGAATAGAATTAATTCTCTATGCAGCTCATAAAACCATGGCAAAGAATTTTTTTTTTTTTTTTAGTTCTACCAGTTTATTGCTACCAACCCGTCACCCTCCACCCTCACGCACACATGCTCAGTCATGTAACCCCATGGACTGCAGCCAGCCAGGCGCCTCTGTCCATGGACTTTTCCAGGCAAGAATACTGGAGTGGGTTGCCATTTCCTTCTCCTATGGCAAAGAAATTTAAGAGAAAGATTTCACAATTTCATACAATTAAACTAAGTTAAGACAAACTTTCTGATGTGCATTATAGGATGATGTGTAATTTTCAATCCTTCTGGAGGACAACTCATTTTGAACTACACCTGCCTGAATTCAGATAACAGTTCAACTAATATGAATGTAATTCTAATCAAAGTCACATCACACTGCCATCCAATATTAAAAACTAATTTTGAAGAATGGTATTATAAATGGGTGTTGAATTTTATCAAATCTTTTTTATGCATCTAGTAATGCATATGGTTCTTCTAATTTGATTCTGTTAATGTAGTAATTATGAGTCAATATCTTGCTTAATTTGTTTAATATTAAACCAACTCTGCATTCTTAGGACAAATCTCCTTTGGTGATTTTAGAATTATATCAACAATGTTACAGTGTTTTCCTCGAGGACAGTAAGAGCAGACAATATTTTGTTTTCTACCGTACCCATGTATAATTTTAAAGATGTGGGGCAAACTTTTGGGTATAGAGATAATAAATCACTGAGAAAAGAGTGTAAGGGCTGGTTTAAATCTTACCTAGAATACTTAAAGTACAGAAAAGCAAATTTGTAACACCGACTGAATTTCATTTAATATATCAGACAAATTGAAGAACTTGGTAGAAGTTTACCTGTTCTGCTTCTACATAAATGAGAGGGAATCCCATTTGTTTGGTCCAGGTATTCATCACAGCTGCTATAGGTTTACCACTAGCATTTTCTAAACTTTCCCAAAGATCCTCTAGAAGATAAATACAAACAATGAAAATCTAAAATGTTTACATTTTTATTTTTGTAAACAAACCAGAAATTTTATATAACTCGAAACTGCATCATTGACCAATTTTGTATTTTTTTCAGGTTCAGGAAACAAACAGTGGACCAAATTAATGTTACCCCTGCCTTGCCATTAAGTGAACTATATTATAATTTGTTCCAATTTATTAAAAAATTACAGATTATAAACAAAAGACAAACAGGTGAGTTCAAACAAGAAACAGGAACAAACAAATGGAAACATATTCAAGAATACTACAAGATGATCATTCACAAAATTAAAACCATTATACCCATTCAACTAACGGAAGTTAAAAAATATTCAATGCTGATGAGGCCGAGGTAAAGTCCATATGGTCAAACAACTCTGGTGGCTGAATAAGCAAAACAACCATACAATGTAGCATAACTATAACAGAGGAATGAACAGAGGAAAAAGTCCTTAAAGAAAAATCCAAAGAATAAAGTTTCACAAGACATAATTTTTGTTCTGAATCTTGAAGAGGAGTTGCTCATTAGACAGGGGAGAAAGGAACATTCCAAATATACGGACTATATGTACAAAAAGGAAAGTACAGGGGAATTCCCTGGCCGTCCAGTGGTTAGGACTCTGCCCTTTCACTGCTGTGAGCCTGGGTTGGATCCCTGATCAGCGATCTATTAAATTCCTGATTGGGGATTCTATTAAACATTAATGACGTTACACAAATCTTCTTGCTTTTTAAACTATTTTTGTTCATTAAGGAACTCAGTTTCATAATCAATCAACTGCTGCTGCTGCTGCTAAGTCACTTCAGTCGTGTCCGATTCTGTGAGACCCCACAGACGGCAGCCCACCAGGCTTCCCCATCCCTGGGATTCTCCAGGCAAGAATACTGGAGTGGGTTGCCACTTCCTTCTCCAATGCATGAAAGTGAAAAGTGAAAGTGAAGTCACTCAGTCGTTTCCGACTCTTAGTGACCCCATGGACTGCAGCCTACCAGGCTCCTCCATCCATGGGATTTTCCAGGCAAGAGTACTGGAGTGGGGTGCCATTGCCTTCTCCGAATCAATCAACTAGTATACCTTTATTCTTCCTTTTGACTCTAATATCTAATAAATCATAGACTATCATAAAATTTTAAGAATTTCCTTCAATGAAAATCTGCAGTTCCACAAGTTCAACTCCTACAAATGGTTAATCTGCAGCTATTTTAATGTCCAATGGTCAATTAAGGGCAACAAAACCCACAAATCACCAAAAAAGAACAAGCTATGGTAAAGTAAACAGAACTTTTCAGACTCTTCAGCAAAACATTGAGCTGTGGAAAGCAGACTACTGAAGGTTGACCAAAAGGATAATAGGTCCTGATTCATACTGATCTATGATGTAATATATCTTCAAAAAAGTCGACTTTATTTCCTATCCATCACATGGAAAATCGAGTATTTAGAAAAAAATAAAATATCGTACTCTGGATAATGTGCCGACATTCTCTCCATTTCTACCTCAAGTTATTAAAAATTACCTGTGGCAGCATTCTTTTGTTGGAACTTGGTTAAATACATGTTCATTCCTTTCTTAAAGTCCTGAGAAAACACAATTTTTAAAATCCAGGAGAGTGAGAACTCAGAATTATAGTATATTTTGACTACAGAGTACTCAAGAACTAATTTACTCAAAATTAATTGAGTATTAGATTTACTAAAACACAGTAATGTCTATTGTCTTTCGTTTAAGAATGTATACGCTTTGCCTTCTACTTTTGCTTTTAAGTTTTATACCAGACTTCCACCAACCCCCAAAATATATTTGCAAGATCATTCATTTAAGAGACCAAAACAGTCAACATAAAAAGAAATAAAGATAAGCCAGAGTAATATTCTTATAGATTCTAGAAAAATTACTTAGGAACTTAACCTAAATAAAATCAAACTTTTCTTTTTCATGTAAAACTCTGTGGGATCACCATAAAAGAATTAATTATTTTTTTTTTTTCTTACCTTATCTCCAATGTAGTCATGTAGCATTCGGATGACAGATGCACCTTTGCTGTATGATATTGCATCAAATATCTCATCAACTTCAGAAGGATGGCCCACACTGACCTGGCAGACAGTATGATTCAAGGTTATAACAGGAAGCAGACAAACTGTAATAATGAATTACATAAAGAGCTTTCTAGGAAAACTCTTCTAACTCAATAAGATACTTTTTGCCTTTAGGTGACTCATACTGTGTAATTGTTTAAAAGGGTGTAATAACTAATACTAATAAAACAGAATACATAACACAATCCCCATCATCTCTTTAGGGCCTGGGTTCCAGTCTTGACACTGCTTTGCTGGAAGGCAAGTCACTGTGGATCTCTTTGGAGATAGGGAGGTGAAGGTAAGGAAGGGAGAGATGAAAAACATTGGACTTCTTGCACTTATTGTAATGGCTAACAGTTACATAGGACCCAGGTTAAATATGTCAAAGTAGACTGTAAGTCTAGCTCTTTGGAGGCAAAATTTATACATATAAACTAGCCAAAATAGGACAGATTAAGTAAAAAGAATTAAAATATATATAAAGCAATGACAACAACAAAAGAGTATGTTTAGAATTTTCTTTGAAACAACAGAATCCTAATATTACCCAACAGGTATGGTTCCCCCATTACAATTCAGTAAAAATCTATTCAGTGAATGTTTATGGATACAGAAAACTTGCTTCTACAAAGATACAGATTTTAAAATGAAATAGAACTAGAACTTTGTAGAATTTCAAGGGGATCTCCTTTGTAGCTCACTCAATAAAGAATCTGCCTGCAGTTTCAAGATGGAAATATAAACTATAAAAGTGACATCACTCATGCAATTTTCTTTTCAAAGAAAATTTTAAAAACTACATATTTCATTGAAAGTGAAAGCAAAGGCCAATGACTGAAAATTACGTCTCACTTCAATGGGATGGCTGTTATCTAAGGCGTCAAGCTCCTGAGCTCGTGTATAATCAGCAGAAACAAACTGAGTCCAGATATCATACTCTGGGAAGCAGTGGTCTACACACAGATACTCAATCCATGATGCAAAGCCTTCATTTAACCAAAGATGAGTCCACCATTCCTAAAAACAGAAGATGGAAATATGTAAAGAAAAGAAGATGCTTGTCACTCCACTAATATAAAAAACTCTTATGTCCCTTCCATTATACTCTAAAACTCTTGATGAGCTAAAATTCAATTCAAAACATTTAGTAAATAACTCACATCTATAAACAAAAGAATTGCCAAGAACAGCCAACTGGTGACACTCGCATTATCACCACTGCTAAGTAACTTTTTGGTACTAAAGGTAGAAGAGGAGGAGGAAGGGGGATGAAAAACACCCTCAAGATGGAAAATGGGAAGGGAGTGCATAAATGTGTGTAAGAGCTACACTGTCATATAAAATTCAGTTTAATAAACAACTCTCTTTAAGAAATCAGAAAGTTATTAGGACCAAACAAAGAAAACTGGGAACTATCTCCATAATGACAGGGGAAAAAATCATTGCTGAGTGACAAATTAAACTTTCTAGATAAACAGAAAAGCAGTATTGCTTATACAAGAATTGCATGAAATTAACAAAATGTCATAGCAGTAAGTTTAAATACAACTGGTATTTAAACATTTATAGAATATAAAATTCTCATTTGTCAATAATAAGAATAGTGGAGTGGACAAAGAATATAATGGGTCACAGACAAAATCAACTTTTTAAAATAGAAACAAACTTGCTAGAAAGAGATTTCAATCTAATTTTCATTACAGTTGATTAAATCTCTTATTAAAAAAGCAATACTATATGAATTCAAGATAAAGGACAAATGTAATGGTGAAAAACAAAAGGGTATTTAAAAATTCTGAAAAGATCAAATGTTTTCAATAAAGTGATAAATGGCTATCTGTCCACATGCTTTGCGTACTTATTTAACTAACAGACTCCATTGGGATAAGCTGGTACAAAGCTAGTAATTTTCCAACTCTCTCTAAACCCCTGTATTTCAGTTAATGAAAAAACTGACATCCAATAACTAGAAGTTACTCGAATACAACAGAAAGATGTTTAAAAGCAACATGAGAATGCACACATTTCCCCTACTAAAATTTAATACTGGAAGTTTAAAAATAAAATCATAAAAAATAAAATCTGCTCACACAGCAAAAAAAAAAATTGTTTGGTAGCAACAAATTTGCTGCATTAGGAGAAAGGAACATTTCTGACATATTTGAACACAGGAACTAGCATACTTAATTTCATGTAAAAGTATATTTCAAACAACCTTTTCTTCTTTTTTCTTTTAACCCCTAAGCAAAATTTTAAACAACCAAAGCAAAAAAGAAAGGATTTACTTTCAAGGGCTGACTTTCCTTAGGAACTCTTTCAGACACATTGCTGTTTCGGTTGCTAAGACATGTCCAACTCTTTGTGACCCCATGAACAGCAGCACGCCAGGCTTCCCTGTCCTGCACAATCTCCTGGAGTTTGCTCAAACTCAGACATTTAAGAGTTGCTAAATGTTTTTCTTTCTTGCTTATTTCTGTGACATGTGGTCTCAACTAACATCCAAGTTGGGCTCTGCTCTTTGGCAGCCTAAAATGCCATCAGGGAATTTGGCTGGCTCCACAATCTCCAGTTCTTTCTTTGCAGAGGTACTTCTAGTTCACTTATTAAAAGCTGTGCTTCCAAGCTCTAACACAGTTGGTTGCTATAGATAGTACTCATTTAGAGTAAAAGGGAAAGGTCAAGACTAGAGGATAGAGATCATTCACTACAAACATTACAATAAACAAGGACTTCAATAGGAGAGCTGGACATTTTAATATTCTTCAGTTATTCTGTAGTTTCTTTGCCTTCATTTCTATCAAATATCAGCTTAAAACTTTAGGCAATGAAGAAAATGACCCTTAAAAACATTTCAACCTTATTAAAGATAGTTTGCTATTCATCAGGTTACTTTACAGCAAGTGACATATGACACAAGAAACTTCAGTTAGCCTGAATCTCACTGCATGGAAATTGTCTAAGTGGAATCTCTTCCTTTCACCCAAATTAATATCCTGACTTGCCCCATTTACAGGCAGTATTTAGAACAGTTTAGGTAGTATTTTCTGTTGAATAAAGATTACCTGTATGTTCTTAATTAACATGGATATCCTGATAAAACCTTTTCAAAATAAAGTTTTTCTATCAAAAAAACTTTTTTGGTACAAATTGCCAGCCAAACCTGAAATACTATTTAGCCAACATAAGGTGTAGCAGGAAAAAAATATATTTGAGCACTTAAAAATATTAAATACCATAGTAACAAGATTTCCAAACCATTGATGGGCGAGTTCATGTCCCACAACCAGAGCAACCCACTGGCGTGATGAAGAACAGGAGTTTTTTGGATCAATAAGCAATGCAGTCTCCCTGTGTTTAAAAAAAAAAAAAATTTTTTTTTTTAAATAAAAGTATTTCAATAAAAGCAGGCATGCAGAAGTGGGGGAGGGAGATTCAAAAAGTAAATAAGATGGTCAAGTTAGGCTTTAAAGATGTCAAGAAAACATTTCCTCAGAGTACACAGGATAGAAAAAGCTCTGCGAAGATTAAAGACTACTCCAATTGAATTCATACAAAAGAATATCAAAGATGTGACACAAGTTTAATTATCAGTTTGTTTCTAGGATAGCTGCCTGAAATTTTAGGAAAACTATCTAAAGGAATTAGGCATTACTGTGCTAGACAGAAAGAGAAGACAGTTCTTCCATTAAAAGCAGAGAAGTGGCAAGCTGGGGGAAGATGCATTCCACAGTCCCAAAAAGAACACTGAACACAGTGTCCAAAACTTAGCTCATCGAAGAAGGCAATTGAAAGTAGAAGGCCAAAACTTGTTTACAGACACTGCTTTTAAAATTATACAACCCACATGTTTGTATTGTGGTGACAGACATGTAAGAACTTGGCTGCTTCGAAGTCACTTCAGTTGTGTCCGACTCTGTGTGACCCCATAGACGGCAGCCCATCAGGCTCCCCCGTCCCTGGGATTCTCCAGGCAAGAACACTGGAGTGGGTTGCCATTTCCTTCTCCAATGCATGAAAGTGAAAAGTGAAAGTGAAGTCGCTCAGTGGTGTCCGACTCCTAGCGACCCCACGGACTGCAGCCTACCAGGCTCCTCCGTCCATGGGATTTGCCAGGCAAGAGTACTGGAGTTGGGTGCCATTGCCTTTTCCGGAGAACTTGACTAGAAGACATTAAATCAGGGGAAGTTCTTCAAGCTGGATATGTAACTATGTAACTACCAGGAGGAAGAGAAGGCACTGAAATGAGAAACTCAGCCAAAAATACATTTAGAAATGCTACTAATGCCAGATGCTCACTTTAAAATCTTACACTCTCAGATAGTAGCACCAGAGGGTGTTCATCTGCATTCTTGAAATGTTCAAGGAAATGGGGGAAGGTAGGAAAATTTATGGCAGATCATAAAGCAGAAGCTACTGAACTGTAATTAGGAGTGAAGCACTCATGAAATCAGTGATTTAAAAGACAAGGTAGGGTAATACATCATTAACATACCTATAAGTAACAAGGCCCCAGTTCTCCATGGCACCTTCATAAAATAAAATACAAACATTTATTGATATTTATACATACTTCTTCTTGAAAATCATAAAATTCAAAATAAAAGTTATTACAATTTATCAATAAAGTGAAATTTACTTTACCAGCTGCAAAGTCTGCAATAGCAATGAGATCAATTTTAGGTAGAGGATAAGGAACATTGAAGTAGTCCTTATAAAAAGGCAGAGTTTTAGCAGCAACCTATAAAAGTATAAAGAAAAGAACCATCTGATAAATCCTATTGCCATTCCTACAGAAATCCACAAAGGAATCCAGTTGCAAGCCAAATATCTCAAGTTATAAGAAACCAACCCTGGGGGACCCCACCTCCAGAGACTGCTTTAGCCCTAAGCTTTGTATATGTCAGCCAAACTTTAATCCATTTATAACTCAGTATGAAAAGTACAATTATATATGTCCCCCCCCCACTCTCTAGGTTAATAAATTCCATTCTAATATTCTCTTAATCATTATCTTTCAAAATGTTAACATCAAAGTTGCTAGTTCCAAGATTCTATTAAAAGTAAAACCAAAGTAGCACAAGATATTTCAGATTAGATTATAAATAACTGTACTAATAATTGATCAGAAATGTAAATTCCCCAACCTGGAGTTATGGACTGTTGGAACAATCCTCTTCAAGTACATTTACCTCTAACGCAAATTTTCCTTGCTCTGCTTTGCCAACAGGGGTGTAAACACGGACACACACACCATCTTTTGACCTTGTTTCTACAAAGTCATATTCACCCACAACAAATGCCACCAGATATGTAGACATGACAGGTGTGCGAGCAAACTTCACTTCCACTACATTTTCATCATCAGGGTATGGTTTCCGATCAATTACATTCTTTAAAAAAAAAAAAGGAAAATTTAACAGATTTACATTAAATACCTTAAAGCAAACACTACCCCCAAACTGTAGGCTTTGTAACCTTTTCTTCCCCCTTTCCAGCACTGCTTACTTCTCTATCCTAATTTACCCAGTACTATTACACTCTCAAGGCTTTTCCTATTAATAAAGAAAGTGAACTGATGAAGCATACACAATAAGAAGTTGGAGCTGAAGTGTTAAAACTACCAAGGATTTGTAAGGTAAAAGAAGCACCTTTTCTTGAATACCTATTAACATAACAGGTATTGGGATGTTTTAAGACTTTAATACTTTTCAAGTGAACGAAGGATAGAAGACAACAAATATTAATGAAAATAAAATGTAGTTGTGAAACTGGACATTTCAAAAGGGCACAGATTTCTAGATTTAGAGCATATTCTATATGAAGGTTGGCTCTAAGCAAATTTGTGACAAATCTCATTTACTTTGAGAGTTCCCTAATTTCCCTCTTTTTCCTATTCAGGCTCTCAGTTTCCTCAAGTTCTTGCTATTTTTTCTTCCAAGCAAGACTTATTCAAGAACTGATCTGATAAATTCATTTGCATTAAACTGCAAATGAACATTTCAGTGTAATTTATTAGCTTCCTCTCTAAGAACATTTGAGAAAAGCATCTTTAAGAAGAGAATCTACGGAATTCTCTCCACTAATAAAGGAAGCAAAAGCCAGTTATTTCAGGTCCAGTAGGTGTTTCCAAGTTCCCTAGACTCCTATTATAGTCTACCGGCTACTCTATGTCTTAAATAAGGCAGTCTTAGACAACACATTTCAAGTAGTAAATGCTTATTCTACTATGAATGACATTCAATGACATCAGTGAAGGGAGCACATCCAAGAACACAATCAGTTAAAACCTAAATATACTTCATTATGTGGCTGTAACTTTCGGCATTTAGTAACAGTATCAGATTTTTTTTCTCTCAAGTAATAGTTATTAAGTTCATTTCTTACTTAGATTTCCAAATTAAAGAAAGCAGGTAATCTTGTTAACATAGCTTACAAGAAATTTCTTCCAGGGTGCGGGAAAACTCCGCAAATGAGGCAATAAAAAAAAAGAGGGCTTATAAGAAACTAAGAACACTAACATTTGTGCTCCCATTATGTGTCAAGTACTGTGCTGGGTGACTAGGTAGTTCCATGCTATCCCATCTAATCAGCAAACAAAGTATGCTAAATGCTTATTCAAAATATAAGAATACTCATTAACACATACATACCATGTTTGATAAAGCTACTCTGTCTTTAGGAACAACCAATGAAATATCAAAAGTTGCTTTGATGGCAGGTTCATCCCAGCAAGGAAAAGCTCTCCGGGCATCAGTAGCCTTAAAAAAAGAATATGAAATATGAACTATCACTGAATGAACCTACCGGACTATTTCACGTAACAACCATTTCTATCATTCATTCATTCACTTTTTCAAATATTTATTTTCTACTTAGCGCTAGGCAATAAGCTAGGCACTGATAACAAAGAAAATGCAAGGTAGCACTTTCATATACAACACATAAAACTGTCAGCATTTGACCTACTTATTTAAAGAGATCTCATTCTTTCTGTAAACATAAAAGTAATAAACTTTAAAACAAAATAAGATTTAGTGGTGCAGCAGAATATTAGTTATAAAATAAAGAATCTTTCATAAAATAGAAATAGAACCGCTGACAAGATTCTGTATCTTGCCCCTCAGTCACGTCCGACTCTCTGTGACCCAATGGACTGCAGCACACCAGGCTTCCCTGTCCTTCACTATCTCCCAGAGTTTGCTCAAACTCATGTCCATTGAGTTGATAATGCCGTCTATTCATTTCATCTTCTGTTGCCCCCTTCTCCTCCTGCCCTCAATCTTTCCCAGCATCAGGGTCTTTTTCAGTGAGTTGGCTCTTCCCATCAGGTGGCCAAAGTATTGGAGCTTCAGTATCAGTCCTTCCAGTGAATATTCAGGGTTGATTTCCTTTAGGATTGTCTGATTTGATCTCCTTGCTGGCCAAGGGACTCTCAAAGAGTCTTCTCTAGCACCACAGTTCAAAAGCAACAATTCTTTGGTGCTCAGCCTTCTTCACGGTACAACTCTATACAGACCTTTGTTGGCAAAGTGATGTCTCTGCTTTTTAATACACTGTCTAGGTTTGTCATAGCTTTTTTTCCAAGGAGCAAGCATCTTTTAATTTCATGGCTTCAGTCACTGTCCGCAGTGATTCTGGAGCCCAAGAAAATAAAGTCTGTCACTGTTTCCACTGTTTCCCCATCTATTTGCCATGAAGTGATGGGATCGGATGCCATGATCTTCGTGTTCCGAATGTTCAGTTTTAAGCCAGTTTTCTCATTCTCCTCTTTCACCTTCATCAAGAGGCTCTTTAGTTCCTTTTCAATTTCTGCCATTAGGGTGGTGTCATCTCCATACCTGAGGTTATTGATATTTCTCCCGGCAATTTTGATTTCAGCTTGTGCTTCATCTAGCCTGGCATTTTGCATGAGGTACTCTGTGTATAAGTTAAATAAGCAGGGTGACAATATACAGCCTTGACGTACTCCTTTCCCAATTTTGAACCAGTCTGTTGTTTCACGTTCGGTTCTGTTGCTTCTTCATTTTTTTTCTTTTTCCCCTGAATAGCATGTGGGATCTTAGTTCCTCATCAGGGATCAAACTCATGCCCCCAGCAGTAGAAGTGTGGAATCTTAACCATTGGCCTGCCAGGAAAACATATACTTCTGAAAAAGGATTTCTTGGGGCTTCCTTGGTGGCTCAGTGGTAAAAGAATTCGCCTGCCAATGCAGGAGACAAGGGTTTGGTCCCTGATTTGAGAATATTCCATGTGCCATGGAGCAACAAGCCCCCTGTGCCACAGCTACGGAGCCTGTGCTCTAGAGCGCAGGAGCCGCAACTACTGAGCCCACATGCTGCAGCTACCGAAGCCCAGGTGCCTTAGAGCCTGTGCTCTGCAACGATAAGCCATGGCAATGCCTGCACACCACAGCTAGAGAGCAGCCCATGCGGACCACGACTAGAGGAAAGCCTGCACAGCAATGAAGACCCAGCACAGCCAGTAAATAAATATTTTTAAAAAAGGATTTCTCGAAGGAAAAATGTGACATGTCTGACTGCACTGTCAAAGAAATTAAATAAATTATGAATTCTACTAAACAGTAAATAAGATGTTTGAAAAAGTAAGTAGACTGTAAGGAAAACAATACACAGAAAAATTCAAATTAGGAGTAGCACTAAATAAAATGACACAGATAGTAAGATCTAAGTTTATTTATCTATCTGGCTGCATTGGGCCTTAGTTGCTGCACACAGGGTATTTTGGTGTGGTGGGTGGGCTTCTCTCTAGTTGTACCTAGTTGTGGGTGACCCACCAACTGGAGAACAATAATACCAAAGAAGTTCTTGCACTATGGTGAAGGTTCTAAACCCCAAGTAAGGCTTCCCAGCCTGGGTACTGGACAAAGGGACTGGGAATCCCCAGGAAATCTGGCCTTGAAGGTCAGTGGGATTTGATTACAGGACTTCCACAGGACTAGGGGAAACAGAGACTCCAGTCTTGGAGGGCACAAACCAAATCTTGCACGCACCAAGATCCAGAGGAAAGGAGCAGTAACCCCACAGGAGGCTGAGTCACAACTACCTGCTAATGTTGGAAGGTCTCCTGTGGAGGTTATGGGTTGACAGGGGCTCACCACAGGGACAGAGGCACTGGCAGCATCAGGCCAGGAAGGCCCCTCCCTTGGCATAGTAAACCCTCTTGGAGTTTGCCATTAACCCTACCATAGGGCAAACAACTACCAGGGAGGGAGTGCAACCACACCCATCATCAGATAATTGGATTAAAGCTTTACTGAGCAAGGCCCTGCCCACCAGAGCAAGACCCAGTTTTTCTCACTGCCAGTCCCTCCCATCAGGAAGCTTACACAAGCCTCTTAGCCTCCTCCATCAGAGGGCAGATCGAAGAAGCAAGAAGCACAGTCCCACAGCAGCTAAGACAAAAACCATAACCAAACAGAAAGTTAATCTCGATGAAAAAGCAGAAAGGTATATCACAGATAAAGGGACAGGATAAAACCCCAGAAAAACAACTAAATGAAGTGGAGATAGGCAACCTTCCAGAAAAAGAACTCAGAATAATGATAATGAAGATGACCCAAGATCTCGTGAAAACAATGAAGATACAAGAAATGTTTACCAAAGACCTACAAGAACTAAAAAACAGATGCATAATATACTAGAAGGAATCAAGAGCAGAATAACTGAGGCAAAAGAAGAGATAAATGACCTGGAGGACAGAATGGTGGAAACCACTGCTACGTAACAGAGTATAGAAAAAAGGATGCAAAGAAATGAAGACAGCCTAAGAGACCTCTGGGACAACACTGAATGCACCAACATTCACATTATAGGGGTCCCAGAAGGAGGAGGGAGAGAAAAAGGACCTGAGAAAATATCTGAAGTAATAGCTGAAAATTTCCCTAACATGGGAAAGGAAACAGTTAACCAAGTCCAGGCAGCACAGAGAGTCCCAGGAAGGATAAACCCAAGGAGGAGCACACTGAGACACATAGTAATCAAACTGACAAAAATTAAAGACAAAGATAAAATATTAAAAGCAACAAGAGAAAAACAACAAATAACATATAAGGGAACTCCCATCAGGCTATCAGCTGATTTCTCAATAGAAACTCCACAAGACAGAAGCAAACAGCATGATATATTTAAAGTGGTGAAAGGGAAGAACCTACAACCAAGAATACCCAGAAAGTCTCTCCTTCAGATTTGATGGACAAATCAAAAGCTTTCCAGAAAAGCAAAAGTTAAGAAAATTCAGCACCACCAAACCAGGTTTACAACAAATGCTAAAGGAACTTTAAGAAGGAAACACAAGAGAAGGAAAAGACCTTCAAAAAATAAACCCAAAATAATTGAGAAAATGGTAATAGGATCATACATACTGGTAATTACCTTAAATGTAAATGGATTAAATGCACCAACCAAAAGACATACACTGGCTAGGCAGATGAAAACATGTGCATGTACTTACTTCCACTTACATCACTGTGCTTGACCCCCCCAAACTGTATGGAACTATTTTATATTGTTAAGTTAATCATGTTCCCATTATGGCTTAAAATTATAATTATCTTTTATTTTTTGTCTGGCTATTGATTGGGAAAACTGATAAACACCTTAACTATGGTGATTATATAACTATTACTCACTTTATACCACTGTATCATGATTGGTCAACAGAAAATTAATTGAACTCTGTATCACCAAACAAAACTACAATTTTACAGAAAAACCTATAATCACTTTTTAAAATCCAGATGCTTATCAGAATTATCTTGAAATTTTTTGAAAAATACAAATGCCCAGGTATTGCACTTTTTCCTCCAGAGCTCAAGGTATGCTTCTAATGAGCAGTCATGTTTAAAACAACTGGACTACATGATGATCTTTTATCTAGTTTGTTTTACTTTTTCTATTTCACATTCAGTCCTCCCATTTCATTTAGTTTATGCTTTCCAATTTCTCCATCTTTTTCTTTCTTTTTAATGTTCTTTCTCAAGCCTTTATCAAGCATAGTAGAAAAGCTTATGTATACACATAAATAGTATGTATGACATATATATTTTAGAAAACTTATGAATTTTTGCCTAACTAAAAATGTATGATATTTTGATTCCACTTGTTTGACTTAGTATGAATAGAATGCTAGATTTCTAATTAGGAAGATGAAATAAGCAAAAAAGGTTTACTGTATAGCACAGGGAACTATAGTCAGTATTTTGTAATAAACTATAATGGAAAATAATTTCAAAAATAATATATGCGTAACTGAATCACCTTGCTGTGCACCTGAAACACTGTAAGTCAACTATACTTCAATAATATACATATTAAGCAAAAAGCAAACAAACAAAGGACAGGTGATAAAAGCAATCACAGGTACATTTAGGGGACAGACACTAGAGCTAAATCTATTATTAAATGATGTTCCTGAAGAAGAGATCAGAACAGAAACATAATGAAGATGCAACAGAAGAAAATACTGCTATACTGATGAAAGATCTAAATCTGAATGTGAGTAGGGTTCACCAATTATTAAAAGTTAATGAAAAGTGAACACTAGGTACAAAGAAATAATTTAACAAGCAATCACAAAGAAAATACAGCAAAATTTTAAATTGTGTTACTCTACAAAGGGATAAGACACATTTTAGTCTGACTCCTCCTATTTGACAAAATGAGATGTAAAAGACTTTAGAACATATTTTGTAATATTTATTTTTATTTATTAATTAGGCTGTGCCAAAAGACAGAGAACTTATTATTAGCAGACCTGCCTTATAAAAAATACTGAAAAGAGTCCTGTAAGCTCAAGTGAAATACAGTAAATGGTAACTCAAATCCATACAAAGAAATGAAGAACACCGTGAAGGGGAACACGTAGGAATTATAAAGACAGCATAAATATTTTTATCTGGGTTTTGTCTGTTTTTCATTCTTGGCTGCACCACACAGCTTACAGGATTTTAGGTCCCCAACAAGGGACTGAACCCTGACCAGCTCCCTGTAGTGGAAAGTCCTAACCACTAGCCTACCAGGGAATTCCCATAAACATTTTTATTTGTAATTCTTTTCTGTTTTGTCTTTACATCTGTCTTTAAAAGGCAACTGTATAAGGTAATAATTAGAAAATGACTGACAGGCTTAGATGTATTAGTACTATATAAAGATCAAATTTTTATGACAATTACAGCATGAAGGAGTCAGGAGCAACAATGAAGCAAAGTTTTTATACATTAAAAAATTTTTCATATTAACCTGAACTATATTGGGTTTCTTTAATACTTACTTATTTGGCTGTGCCAGGTCTTAGTTGTGGCATGCGAGATCTTCAGTTGCAGCACATAGAATCTAGTTCCCTAACCAAGAATCAAACCTAGGCCCCATGCATTGGGAGCTCAGAGTCGTAGCCATTGGACCACCAGGGTGGTCCCTAGACCAACATTTATGCACCTCTGAAAGAGAAAAACTGTAAGCCAATTGTATCACTCTTACTGAAGAAGTTGGGCTTGTCAAGGGAAAACTCACTCAAAAGAAACTATGGGGTGTCTCAGTTAAAAGGTAAGAAACTACTATGTGATTTGGAATTTGCCTGAATGATTTGGAGACGATTTAAGGAAGAAAGAATTCTAAGTTGAGTGCTGTCAGAAAGTGGAGGCAATTTTACCAGCAAGTATTATCTTTTCTGTTAATATAAAGAGGGCAAACTAGAGAAAGCCTAAGACTGCATTTGGTAAAAAAAAAAAACAACCAGCAGTCACTCATTTTAACCAAGAAAGGGAGTTGTTTGTCTTTTGTGATGAACAAAATGACCTTGTTTTTGTCTGTGCCTGGAGGAAATTACGAAGGGTCCTTGTTTTGTCTCACCTTATCATGGTGTCAAAGTAGTAACCTTGTCTGAGGCTGGCACTTTGTCTACATCCAACAGGAAAACAACATCTATTAGCTTCAGTGCTAGGACAACTTATGTCAGGGGCTGCTCTTTCTTCCTTCCCCCTCCTCCAAACAAATCTTTTATATGTTCAGTAAAACTGGTTGTATATAAAGGCAAATGAAAGATTTTCTGATATCCCAACACTCAGGAAGTATACCACCCACATACTCTCCCTTTAAAAATCATTTGGAGACACACTGCAACAAATCATTCCAAGATGAAGAAGTGCTCAAAAGGGCTAGAGATAAGCACTGGAATCACACTCTCACATACACACACATACACATAGGTAACAAAATTATATTTACATATATATATAAAATCCATATATATCTGTGTATAGCTATATATGCATACATACAGGTAAAAAAAACTTCAACACCTGGATTGCTTTTATACTTTGTACCTGTGGCTTTTCCTACTAAATGAATACTGATACTGTTATAAAAATATCATTCCCCAGCCCACATCCCTAATTCTCTCCCCTGTATAATAGAGAGAACTGAATATAGAATAAAAATTCCAAAATCATTAATACAATTATGGTTACAGGCATCTAGCCTCAAATAATCAGGCAAATAAGAGAACAGACCTTTGTCAGAATGTCTCACTGAAGATCGTGATTTTTTTTGGCTGCCCTGGGTCTTTGTTGTGGCACACGGGCTCTTCATTGCTGATATGGGCTTTCTCTACTTGTGGCAAACGGGGGCTACTCTCTGGTTATGGTGTGCAAGCTGCCCACTGCCATGGCTTCTGTTACTGCAGAGCATGGGCTCTAGGGTGCTAGCTCAGCAGCTGTGGTGCGTGGACTTTGTTGCCCTGCAGCATGTGGAATCTTAGCACCTGGACCAGGGACCAAGCCCAGGTCCCCTGCATTGGCAGCAGATCCTTTCTTTCTGTTCTTAAAACAATAATTTTATTTCATTATTTATTTTTGGTTGTGCTTTGTTTTTGTTGCTGCACGGACTTTTCTCACGTTGTGGCGAGCGGGGGCTACTCTTTGATGTGATGTGCAGGCTCTAGGGTGCACAGGCTTCAGCAGTTGTGGCAGGCAGGCTCAGTAGTTGCAGCTCCTGGGCTCTAGAGCACAGGCTCAATAGTTGTGGTGCATGGGCTCAGCTGTTCCACAGCATGTGGCATCTTCCCAGATCAGGAATAGAACCCATGTCTCCTCCACCGGCAGATGGATTCTTCACTGAGTCACCAGGGAAGCCTCTGGCAGGCAGATTCTCAACCACAGGTCCACAAGAGAAGTCCCAAGATCATAATATTTTAAAGAATGCATGCGTGCTAAGTCGCATCAGTCGTGTCCAACTCTTTGCAATCCCACTGACTGTAGTCCACCAGGCTCCTCTGTCCATGGGATTCCCCAGACAAGAATATTGGAGCAGGTTGCCATTTCCTCCTCTAGGGGATCTTTTCAACCCAGGGATTGAACCAGCATCTCTTAATGTCTCCTGCATTGGCAGGCGGACTCTTTACCACTAGCGCCACTTGGGAAGCTCATATTTTAAAGAATACCATACCTCAAACTGTGTGACAGCAGCATAGCGCACCTCTCCAGAAGGGGTAGTATATTTACTTCTATAGAAACCCTTCATTTTATCATTCAGTTCGCCAACAAAATCTATCTTTAAGGTTCCTGTACCTGTGATTGAAGATAAATGAAAATACTTTCATGGAGATATTAAGTACAAGTTATCAGAAGTATGTCATTAAGCATTAATTCATAGCTATTGACAATGTTCAAATCATTCCTTCGTTTCTCAAACACTCTTCTTGGCAATGTAGAAAATACAGTATTTACTAAAGTAAATGGCAAACTAATCCTAAAGGAAACCTTAAAGTCATGTTTAGAGTGACTGCTAAGAAAGTTCTTTAATTTTACTAGTGAGTTTCAAATCACCAATACATGAAAAGCAGGAAAAGAAATAAATATATTCAATGTATGACCGGCTATTATGCACTGGTGCTTTAAAAATATTTAGTTAGGTAGGCATTGTCTCCATTTTGTGAGATGAAGAAACTAACCCTGAAAAGTTAAATAACTTGCCCAAGGTCACACAATTAGTAAGTAGCAAGAATGAGATTAAAAACTCAGGTCTGTTTAATCCAAAATTCATGCTCTCTGCCAATTATGCCATATACATTGATCCTTTCCTGAAATCTAAGAATATTAAAGAAATAAATTTAAACCAATAAGTATTAAATGCAAATAAAAATACCTGAATACATATTCTATTGTTATATAAGAACAAAATCAATTTAGATAAAATAGGAGGTTTTTTTTAAATTGAAGTATAGTTGATTTACAATGTTGTGCCAATCTCTGCTGTACAGTACAGTGACTCAAGTTATACACAGAGACATTCTTTTTTTATATACAAAATGAGAGTTTTTACAAATATATATACAGCTGACCCTTGAATATTATGGGGGTTAATCCACCTATAATTTATAGGTGCTTAGTTGCTAAGACGTGTCTGACTATTTGCGACCCCATAGATTGTAGCCCACCAGGCTCCTCCATTCATGGGATTTCCCAGGCAAGAATACTGGAGTGGGTTGCCATTTCCTTCTCCAGGGGATCTTCCCAACCCAGAGTTCGAACCCTGGGTCTCCTGCCTTGGCAGTCAGATTCTTTACCACTGAACCACCTGAGTAGCCCCAAAAAACATGGAACGATTCACAAATTTGCATGTTGTCCTTGCGCAGGGCCATGCTAATCTTCTCTGTATTGTTCCAATTTTAGTATACGCACAGCCTAAGCAAGCACAAGAAAAGCAACTAACGCTTCCAGAGACACCACTGGGACAGGGGTCTTCCATATCTGCAGTTCCTCCACATCTCCAAATTCAACCAACCTTGGAATGTGTGGTACGCTATTTACTACTGAAAAACATCTGAGTATAAGTGGACCCATGCAGTTCAAACCTTCGTTGTTTAAGCACCAACTATACTTTCTTTCATAACAGAAAAAACCTTATCACTATTATCTAGTGTCATCTACTAAATTCAGATGCATGACAAAACAATAATCCCATTCTACATTTTATAAATCCAGTCACAAAAATCCCCCAAAATGTTGACTTTTAATTGATCCCTTTAAAGTGCCTATTTATAAAAGAACCCAGAGCATGGGAATCTAACAAATCAGAGATATAGTATGACCATAAAGTAATTAGCCACTTAAATCAGAACTTTCATATCCTAATGCTTCAAACTGACATTTTGTAATGCTTGCAGAGCAATGACACTGACATTGTTCAAAACGTTCTTGACTTTCTGACATATCCTTTTCGAGGTTCACAAAGTCAAATCTTCACCTTCCAAAACTGAATTTGCTTTTTGGAAAGGTCCAAGTCATAAAAAGTTCAAGTCTGCAGATTATGTGAATAACAAATTGCAATCTATTTTTAGCCAAAACACTAATTGTACCTATTAAGTAATTAAGCTAATTTCCTAATATGCCTCAAACTGGTTCTGAAAGTAATTTCAAGTAAAAATTTCAGACATTTGCAGCAAAGTCACAACTAAGGAAAGTACCACATTCTGAATCATGCTAGGAAAATAAAACCAAATAACTCACCTGAAGGTCCACTGAACAGACATTTGTGATAGTATTTTTTTTTTAAATCGGACATTCTGGCTGAAGGTGTCAATAAATACATTTTTTTTTTTTAAAGAGAATGATAGTTACTGGGACAGTAAATATAAAAACAGTAAAAGAACCTGAAACAATTCTGACTGATACTAAAGAATTTAGCTATAAATAATATAACATTTCTCTATTTTCATTAGGAATTCATTGATTAGGAAAAAAAGGCATATGTGTTCACAGTAATCAAGTTTTTGTTATTGTTGTTTAGTCGCTAAGTCATGTCCAACTCTGCAACCTAGGCTCCTTTGTCCAAGGGATTTCCCAGGCAAGGATACTGGAGGTGGTTGCCATTTCCTTCTCCCAGGATCTTCCCAACCCAGGGATCAAACCCATGTCTCCTGCTTGGCTGGCGAATTCTTTACTGCTGAGCCATCCCTGGGAAGCCCCAATAAAGTTAGTAAAGAATATCTATTAGACTATGAAAACCTCTTTAAAAATAGAACTGTTTGATGAAATTTTATGTTACAATTCCATAAATGGAATTGGTCAGTCTGTTTTTCAATAAGTCAACTATTAAGATGTCTTCATATTCCATGGCAAATCTACTTTTGACTTTTCCTACTTGGAATAAAAGTGGATTTAAAACTTTTAACTAAATAAGAAAGTCTGCTCACATTTTTACTCAGTCTTAAATCTCCAGGGTCATTAATACTATAACAAGATATTGACAATGACCATTTCTGAAAAGTGGCAGACTACAAAATACAAATTATTGGGAAGGGTTATTACCTGAAATTCAAAAAAAACATGTTTTTGTTTTTTTTAAATATATTACTAAATTTAATTGGTGTCACATTATACAGTACTAATTATAGAATATTTGCTATTGATACAGAATTTTAGGGCAAAAACAAGAGGAAAAAGGACTTCATGATAAATTTCATCTGTCAATTTTATACCACACTAAAGAACCAATTGCCAGAAAGTCTGATTTTATACCTATTTTCACATATAACTGACTTTGCTTCCTCAAATTAGATGCCTTATTTGAATAGCCAAGGTATACAATATTTACCTTCTTGGGGTGATAAGCCTTTTAATACATATAAGCTCATTTATTAATTAAACAACTGAAAAATTAGGACTTACTCCAAAAAACTTTGGTTTTCAAAGCTTGCTGCTACTGCTAAGTTGCTTCAGTTGTGTCCAATTCTGTGCGACCCCACAGACAGCAGCCCACCAGGCTCCCCCGTCCCTGGGATTCTCCAGGCAAGAACACTGGAGTGGGTTGCCATTTCCTTCTCCAATGCATGAAAGTGCAAAGTGAAAGTGAAGTCGCTCAGTCGTGTCTGACTCTTAGCGACCCCATGGACTGTAGCCTCCCAGGCTCCTCCGTCCATGGGATTTTCCAGGCAAGAGTACTGGAGTGGGGTGCCATTGCCTTGTTGCAAAATCTGAAGTAACAAAATTACTAAAAATTATATTATAAAAAATTTAATGCGTCTAGCTATGAAATTTAAGACAGATTACTTTATATAAAGAGAATAAGTCTCTGACTTTTTGTCACCATTTCTTATGATCCTGTTTTCTACTCCTCAAAATGTTAGTATCTTCTAGCATTTCGCAAATGATTGTCACTCTACAGGATCCTTAACCACTGATTCTAAGGTTGTTAGGCCTTACAATGATCATGGGAAGTTAACCAATATTCTAAAATGGTGCCAATTTCAGAAACGAAGATGTTTTACTTTGTTATATAGTATTTGGCACGACTGTTAAGTTTGAATTGGCTAAACACAAAGGTTACTAATGTCCTCCTGATATATGCTCAGTATTTATTACCAGAAGAGAGACCACTTACTGAAATTTGAAAAAAAAAATCAGAATTTTATTCTTAAAGCAAAGAATGACTAGGTAACTTTGACCCAGATATCTGAAGAAAATGTGAAAGCCAATGATTTTCAAACAGATATTTATATATATTCAATAATTTAATACAATCACATCTGTAAATGATAACTTTTAATTCTAATATTCATATTAGTTACTTAAGTATATCATATTAGCTAAAAATCTCCAAAACTTTGTCAAATATACTTTGTATGTGTGCGCTAAGTCATTTCAGTTGCGTCCAACTCTTATTTAGAGTCCCTATGGACCACAGCCCACCAGGCTCCTCTGTCCATGGGATTCTCCAGGCAAGAATACTGGAGTGGGTTGCCATTCCCTTCTCCAGGGGATCTTCCAGATCCAGGGATCAAACCTGCATCTCTTAAGTCTGCTGTATTGTCAGGCGGGTTCATTACTAGCGTCACCTAGGAAAAAAGTATAGTGTATACTAACTATAGTGTATACTATACCAAAGTATAGTGTATACTAACGGTCATAATCTTCAATGACTTGTTCCTGCTTTTATTAGAAATGACTTAACAATTTACCATGTCTACTGTAAAAAGTCCTTATCAAGAATGATGTAGCTCTTATATACTGATAATGCTGCTAAGTCACTTCAGTCGTGTCCGACTCTGTGCGACCCCATAGACGGCAGCCCACCAGGCTCCCCCATCCCTGGGATTCTCCAGGCAAGAACACTGGAGTGGGTTGCCATTTCCTTCTCCAATGCATGAAAGTGAAAAGTGAAAGTGAAGTTGCTCAGTCGTATCCAACTCTTAGCGACCCCATGGACTGCAGCCTACCAGGCTCCTCCATCCATGGGATTTTCCAGGCAAGAGTACTGGAGTGGGGTGCCACTGCCTTCTCCATACTGATAATAAACGACCTCTTATATATAAAGGAGAAAAGAACGGTAGAGAATACACATGACATGCTAATTTCTGTGTTCTTAAATGGTATAAACATAAATGCTTATAAAAGCATGGAGCAGTTTTGAAAGAATACATAGGAAACTGATCACTTCAGAGAAGTGGAGCTGAGAAAAAGACAGGAATAGAACAAACAACAAATTATCACTATGTATCATTTGAATTTCAAACCATGTACATGTGTTATATTTTTTTAACATTTAAAAAATAAAAGGAGCATAATGTGGTAGTTAGTAGTACAAAGTTTTGAATCAAACTGCGTGTGTTCTATGACTGCCACTATACTAGCTGTTGACCTTGGGCAAGTTATTTAAGTTAAATACATCATTTGGTGCAATAGTTTATCTTTAAAGCGGAGATCATAGAATCTATTTCAAAACGGATTAACAAATGTTTATGATGCACATAAAACAGTACATGGCACAGATTAAGCACTCAGGAGATACATGTGTGAATATATAATACACACATATATTCATATACAGGTATACATCACACACACACGTACACATATACCTTCTGGGAGTTTATGTCCTTTCTTATCTGATGAGTTCCAGCAAATATATTCTGGCTTCTTTTGATAAACACACTAATATTTTTGATTTAAAAAATTATGTCAAATTTCCTAATGCTAAACAATTGAATCTATGCTATTTTTTTTCTATACATGCTAACTAGGTTTATGTATCTTCTTCTTAGGCTATTTTAAGCCACCTTTAAATATTTTTGCTCCTCTCTTCCTCATTTTTATTTCATTAATTTCTGCTCTTAAATCTTTCTCTTCTACTTTCTTCAAGTTATCTATTCTTTTTGTCTAACATTGAGCTTGATGCCCTCTTAATTAATTTTTAGCCTTTCTTCTGAGCTAAATATCCTCTCTGAAAATAATGCTTTACCTGCATCCCACATGCTCCATATGTAGCAATTTTATTATTCAGTTATAAATATTTTCTAATTCCTGTAACAAATCTTCGACTCATTAATTTTCAGAAGTATCATTTTTCCAATATATGAGAAGGCATTTTTTGTTCGTCTTTTGCTACTGACTTTAATCTTTTCACAGTATGAACACAGAATATAGTCTGTAATGATACAGATTTTAAATTTTTTTAAAATTTCCTATCATTTCTATCAAAATAATAGTTCACAGTTTTAAACCTCATATATCTGCCTGCAATGCAGGAGACCCAGGTTCGATCCCTGAGTTGGGAAGATTCCCTGAAGAAGGAAATGGCAACCCACTCCAGTGTTCTTGCCTGGAAAATCCCATGGACAGAGGAACCTGGCGAGCTTTAGTCCATGGGGTTGCAAAGAGTCAGACACGACTGAGCAGCTAACACACAATACAGTTCTACAGGCCCACCCATATAAGCTGCAGGCACGCCCAATGCTACTTATTCCCTATACCTGCCTCAGTAACAACTCTGTGATTCCTAAATACCTTGCTTATTTAGCTATTTTTTTCACTTTTCAATTTTCTTCTTACTATAACAAGTGAAGTTTGAGCTAAATTACATCTCCACTACTATATCTTTCACAAAGAATTAAAATTGTCTATAACTTCAAAGATCTGAAAATATTTTCTTTAACTTCATTGCGTGGCTAAGCACAGAATTCTAAATTGAGAGTCAGATTCACTTATAATTTTCAAGGAATGGCTTTATTAAGAGTCCAGTTTCCATTGTAAATCTACTGCTGTTTTGATTTCTGAACCTTGAAGGTAACTTCCTCCTAACTCCCTGTCTCAGGTAGAAACTCTTTGAGAGCTCACTCTACCCCCTGAAAATTCTAAAATTTGCTTTGGTGTGGGACTTCTTATATTAATTGAGGTTCCTTTTGATAGTGTATTTTTTCAAACTTAAGGCTTCTGTCTCATCAGTTCAAAAAAATTTTCATGTTGTGTGTTTTTCAAAATTTCCCCTTCCCATTTTCTATGTCCTCTCTTTCACTAGCTGGATGTCTGGTCCTGACAGATCAGTCCTCCAATCTTCCTATTTGGAAGAGGCCTCTATTTCACCTCTCAAAACCTCTTTTGTTTTTTTTACTCCTAATATATTATAATTTCCAAAGGTGTTCTTACTCTATTCCATCCTGTTCTTATTTAATGAATGTAATATTAGTAATACTCCTTAGGATACTAATCTGTTTGGCTTTGGGGGGGCTTTCTTTTCATTTTTCTTTGCTTCTTTCAATTTTCTATATTTCTATTATACTTATTGCTTTCCTTTTTGCTTTATGTTTCATTTAGGAGTTTATCAAATGTCTGGTAATTGTTGCCCCAGTGACTTTGGGATTGGCCATGCTATTTGCTTTGCACAATGAAATGTGAAGGAACATCACCATCCACGTAGAATCTTTAAATGTTTGTGATTTGTTGCTGTCTCCAGCCCCGAGCTTCTCCCCTCTGCCATATGAGAGAATAGCATGCTGCACATAGCAGCTACTCACTACAGAGCCTGGCATCAATAGTCATATGAGCTCAGTGGAGTTCAGGGAAGTTGGCAATATGTCTGCAGATGATCAGCAGTCCTCAGGGCGATGTGTAAACAAGAAATATCTGTTGTAAGCCACTGATATTTGTGATCCTATTTGTGGGTTAAAATGTACACATACACTTACGTATACATAGAATATTTCTGGAAGGATTCACTAGACAGTAAAAGTAGAAAATTCACTAGACAATAAAATTTCTCAGAGAGAGAAATTCTCTATTTTCAGGTTATAATCTTCAGTATCTTTTAATACAGGTTTATGGCAAACATTTGTTTTTATAATAATTTCACACAAAAATAATCCTAGTGAGAAAAAGACAAAATGAAAGATCTTTAAGAGTACCAGGATAAAACTTCTCCAATTTAAAATTTTTCTATAAATACTTTCATATTGAGGGAATATATTCTCAATATAAAAATTATGGAAAACAGAGAAGGGTATAAATAAGAATAAAAATCATCAATTGTCAACAACCAGACATATAATATTATTCATACCATTTTAGAGATATGATTCATCACCTTGTATGTGTAATTCTGTATTCTGCTTTTCAATTTTACATTATAATAAGTACTTTACAGTGTTAAGAATGCATAAACCTCACTTTTAACTGCTGGATGTATTCACCATACATATATGTCATAATTAGCTTAATTATTCCCTTAGTGTTGGACAAATGTATTAATTCTAATTTTTTACTATCTTAGTAATGTCTGAACAGACACTTCTAGGCATAAGGTATTTCTTGTATTTATGACTTTTCTTTAGGATACTATATTCCTAATACCAGAACTTCCAGGTCAAAAGACATGAGTATCTTTAGGCTCTTAACAAATACTGCCAGGCTGCTTTCCAAGTAAATTACATGGATTTACATTCTTAGTAGTAATATTAAGGCAGTCACATTGAGATTCATTTTTTTACTTCTGATTACGTGACAGACAAAAACTCGTATTATCAGTAGCAGTTATTTTAATATTTCTCATTACGAGGAGGACAAATATCTTCACACACTGTTATTATTCATTTGCATTTTCTTTCATATTATCTGTGGCTTTTCATATGCTCATTTATCAAAGTCTCAGTACTTTACCAACTGATTTGTATATAATTTCTTCCATTATATTAAGCTCAGAACGTCTAGTTTCTTTGTGCTTTTAAATAGCACATATAGTAATGTATCAACGAATCTTTCCTTTCATGTCCTCACTTAGCATAGCATCTCTCTAATCTCTCTAACTATACCTCAAAATCAACTGTGGAACATTTGCCTCAGATATTTGGATTCAATTAGTAGAAGAACTAGGTAGATGTAATTTTAAAAAACTGAAACCGAAAAAGTGAAAACAATGCATTATGTTCTGGAATAGAATGACTGTCGTTTTTTACTTTTTTCTGGTGGGCTAAAAGTTGAAACGAACCTGACTGTTTTAAGCTCTGTCTTAATACTTTGTTATTGTTGTTCAGTTGTCAAGTAGTGTCTGACTCTTTGAGACCCCATGGACTACAGCACGCCAGGCCTCCCTGTCTCTCACCATCTCCCGGAGTTTGCCCAAGATCTTAATACTTAATCTCCCTAAAACAAAGAGCTTTTTTTTTAAACAACAACAACAACAAAGACATGCAATAAATTTGGGGGGAAGAAGTAAGATGTCGCTATTCATTATGGGATTTAATAAAAGCCATGTCTCCTACCTGGTTGGAGAGTACTAGGAAAAGACAAGGTGACTTTTTCATCTTCATTTTGATAGTTAAATCCTGTAGCATGTATTTCTGGAATGGAAAAAAAAAAAATTACTTCACAGATCTGACTAGACCAAATCCAGGCTGCAGCAATTAACATTTTCAAGAGCAAAATCTCAAATAAAATTAAATATTCTGAATTTAATAAATTAAGCTCCTATTAACAAGAGTGTCATTTCAAACTAACCTATTTTAGACTATGTAACCTAAGTATGCTCCTTAAAAACAACTACATATCCTACATTAATTCGCAAAACTTCCATGATATAAGGAAATAGGGCTACTATAAATGTGAAAAGGTTTTCTACAGATTCCCAGACACACTGCATCCTTCTTTGTGTGATAATGATACTGCTTTATTCGTTGCAGTCTTACTCCTGAACATTTAAAATACAGAATAGGTTGCCAAGATTTCAGTGTCAGAGATATGTTAGTGATAAAGAACCTGCCTGCCAATGCAGAAGACACGGGTTAGGTCCCCGATCTGGGAAAATCCCACATGCAACTAATTTAAGCCCATGCATGCCCATGCAACACAACTAATGAGCCTGTGCTCTAGGGCCCAGAAACTGCAACTCCTGAGACCACGTTCCGCAACTACTGAAGCCTGTGCACCTAGAGCACAGGATCTGCAACAAGATGAACCACTGTACTGAGAAGCCCTCGCACTGCAACTAGAGAGTAGCCCCCGCTCCCCATGACTAGAGAAAAGCCAAAGATCCAACACAGTCAAAAATAATTCAAAAAAATAAACAAAACAAAGAAACAGATTTATCAGTGAAAGTTCTGTTCTCCCACTCAAACACAGGTAACAATTCCAACAAGATGTAAGTCGTATTTCCACTGAAATTCTTTGTTGTTACATTTTATAGAAATAAGGAAGGTAAAAACAGGTGTGCGGATTAAATTAAGGTTTTGATTTACTCCCTACCAGTAGTAAGAAGCGGAGAAGGCAATGGCACCCCACTCCAGTACTCTTGCCTGGAAAATCCCATGGACAGAGGAGCCTGGTAGGCTGCAGTCCATGGGGTCGCTGAGGGTCAGACATGACTGAGCGGCTTCACTTTCACTTTTCACTTTCACGCATTGGAGGAGGAAATGGCAACCCACTCCAGTGTTCTTGCCTGGAGAATCCCAGGGACGGGGGAGTCTGGTGGGCTGCCATCTATGGGGTTGCACAGAGTCGGACACGACTGAAGTGACTTAGTAGTAGTAGTATTAGTAGTAGTAAGAAGAGCCTGCTTATTTAAATGATACTTCAGAATACTTAGTTGACACTTTAGGAAAAGAGCTAAGCAGATCAACTCCCACCCACATCTTCACTCCAAAAGAAAAAGTGCCCAAAGAGGTAGCCTTAATAAGCACTTGAAAAGATGTTCAACATCTTTAATCAATCAAAACCACAGTGTGATACCACTTCATACCCACTAGGACAACTATAACCAAAAAGACAATAATAAGTTTAGGGAAGATGTAAAGAATCTGGAACCCTCACACACTGCTGATCGGAATGTAAAAATGTTTCCAAATGTTCTGGGTAACAGCCTGGCAGTTCCTCAAAAGACTAAACACAGAATTAACTGTATAACCCAGAAATTAGGTATATACCCAAGAGAAATGAATAAATATGTCCACACAAAAATGTATACACAAAGGTTCTTAGCACTCAAAAAGTAGAAACAACTCAAATGTCCATCAACTGATGAACAGATAATATGGGATATACAATGGAATACTATGTGACAATAAAAAGAAGTGTTAATATATGCTACAATATGGACAAGCCTTGAAAACATGTTAAGTGAAAGAAATCAAACACAAAAGGCCACATGTCTATATGAAATGTTCAAAATAGGTAAATCCATACAGACAGAAAGTAAACTAGTGGCTGCCTAGGGCTGGAAGGTCATGCAGAAATGGAAAGTGACAGCTCATGGATACTTTGTTTTTGGGGTGATGAAAATGTTCTAAAATTGATTCTGAAGGTAGCTTAAAAACCACTGAATTGAATTCTATAGTGTGTGAATTTTATCTCAAAAAGTTTTCATTAAAAGAGAGGCAGCCTTACCAGTCACAGGCTTAAGTTTGATACGGGTAACAGTGATTCAGATTTAATAACATTCTATGAGTCAGGCAAGATGCCCACAATTCACTCTCTTCTCATAAATTACCAAAGATTAAATTCCCAATGTTTCTAATATGATGGTTCAAACATGTTTTATAAAGCCAAAATCTTTATAAAACCAATAAGAATTTATAATATGTTTTTAAAAGAACTTTATAATCAATTATTCCTCATTTTACAGATGAAGAAAATGATGTATAAAAAGTAAATGATTTACTCAAGATCACACTGCTGGACTAGAACTCAGTTCCTTTGCTATTCCTATTGCCAAAATTCTTTCTACTATCGTAAGATAGCTCCTAAATTTGAACAGAAATTCAAAGTTTGGTATATATACAATACTGATGAAACAAATCTCTACTGAACCAATGACTTTTGCTGGCAAAAATCTGAGATTTGCTCTAACTTGATCCCCAAGAATAGAATATTCCTTAGCCTACAGGGAAGCTAAAAAGCACTTCAAAGATTAAGAATGCACTTTTCTAACTCAGATATAAAGTAGCATTATGGTACCTCTAAGGTACTCTGCGGAGAAGGCAATGGCAACCCACTCCAGTACTCTTGCCTGGAAAATCCCATGGGCGGAGGAGCCTGGTAGGCTGTGGTCCATGGGGTCGCCAAGAGTCGGACACGACTGAACGACTTCACTTTCACTCATTGGAGAAGGAAATGGCACCCCACTCCAGTTTTCTTGCCTGGAGAATCCCAGGGACGGGGGAGCCTGGTGTGCAGACATCTATGGGGTTGCACAGAGCTGGACACGACTGAAGCAACTTAGCAGCAGCAGCAACAGCAAGGTACTCTGATCAAAAACTATCTCTATAAAAGTTTACTAAAACTAACTTGTTTTTATAAATGCACAAGCTTCAAACTGCTAAGAAATGAAGACAGAAAAGCAAAAGAATAGCAGTTTTTAAATGGAAACAATCAAATACTGTATTGCTAGATTATATCCTACTGCATATCCTTCCAAATGTACACATATCAACTACACCTGTGTATAAAACAAAGAGCAAAATTTCCTCCAAAATTCTCTCTCAGTAAAAAGAAAGTAGCCATATATCTGAATTCTTTAAAAGTCTCCTGGATTATGGGATACTCTTCTAATTGCTTCGCATGGACAACATACTACGTTTGCAAAAGTCGAGTTTGAAATAACCTCAGTCACTTGTAGTTTTGTACATCACCACCACTATTCAGTGGCGTGAGCCAAAAATAAGAAATCATCCTAACTGCCTCCCCCTCCATCTCTCTTTGTCTCTAACACCATATATTCAACAAGCAAGTTCAACATTCTTAATCCCAGAATTTTCAAGGTTTTACTTCTCTCCTAGGTCCCTATAATAGCTTCTTAACTGGTCTGTTTCCATTTTTGCTGCCTTATAGTCTACGTTATAGCAGCTAGGGTAATCGGTGAGATCAAAGCCTCTAATGGGAGTCCTACAATATTCAGAATGAAAATCTAAATCTGCTTGAGATGGGCAATTATTTCTTGGAGAGGATCCAAAAAAAGCACTAACCACAAAATAAAAAAACTGACAGATCAGATTTCATTAATATCCTACTGTATAACACAGGGAACTATATTCAACAGCCTTTGATAAACCATATGGAAAAGAATTATATAAAAAAGAATATAAATGTAAAAAACACTTAAAACTTGTAATTATCAAAAGACACTATGAAGAAAACGAACAGGCAAACCACAGACAAAGAGAAAATATTTTACTTTGTATAGATGCAAAAAACTTATATCCAGAATATACATAAAAACTTCTACAACCCAGTGATAAAAAGACAGGTAACCAAAAACATCTTTAACAGAATCTTTGACATTGGTCTCAGGAGTACAATATCTTTCTAGATATATTTCCTCAGGCAAGGGGGAAAAAAGCAAAAATAAACAAATGGGATTACATCAAACTAAAGGCTTTTGCACAGCAAAGGAAACCATCAATAAAACAAAACGACAACCTATCAAATGGGAGAAGACATCTGCAAACAACATATCCTATAAGGGGTTAATCTACAAAACATATAAAGAACCCATACAACTAACAATAACAGCAACAAAAACAACCTGATTTGAAAATGGACTAAAAAGAGGAACTATTAAATAGACACTTTTTCCAAATAAGACATACAAATGGCCAATAAGCACATGAAAAGATGTTCAACATCACTAATTTTTAGGGAAATGCAATTCAAAACCACAATGAGATACTCCCTCATGCCAGTTAGACTGGTTATTATCGAAAAGACAAAAAATAACAGGCCAGTGCTCTGTGACAACATGGAGTGATGGGGTGCGGAGGGAGGTGGCGTTCAGGATGGGTGGGTTCAGGATGAGGGGGACACATGTATACCTATGGCCGATTCACGTTGATGTACGGTCAAAGTCGCTCAACTGTGTCCGACTCTTTGTGACCGCATGGACTATATACAGTCCATGGAACTCTCCAGGCCAGAATACTGGAGTGGGTAGCTTTTTCCTTCTCCAGGGGATCTTCGCAACCCAGGGATTGAACCCAGGTCTCCCACACTGCAGGCAGATTCTTTACCAGCTGAGCCACAAAGAAGCCCTGATGTATGGCAAAAGCCATCACAATATTGTAAAGTAATTATCCTCCAATTAAACAAAATAAATTTTTTAAAAAAGGTAACAAATGTTGGCAAGGATCTGCAGAAAAGGAACTTTCACACACTGTTGGTGGGAATGTAAACTAGTATAACCACTATGGAAGACAGTATGGATATGCCTCAAAAATTTAAGAATAGAACTACCATATGACCCAGATATCCTACTTCTGGTATTTATCCAATGAATACAAAAACACTAATTCAAAAAGATATATGCATCCCTATGTTCATCACATTTACAATAGCAAAGATGTGGAAACAACCTATGGACCCATCCACTGGTGAATGAACTAAGATGTGGGATATACAAAAAATGGAATATTACTCAGCCATAAAAAGATGAAATCTTGTCATCTGCGACTACATGGACGGACCTTGAGGCTATTGTGTTAAGTAAAATAAGTCAGATAGAGAAAGGATACATACCATATGATACTACTGAGATTATACACATATAAAGTAATTAGGGACTTCCCTGGTGATCCAGTGGCTAAAACAACATGCGCCCGATGCAGGAGGCCCAGGTTCGATCCCTGGTTGGGAACTAGATCCCATACGATGCAACTGAGAGTCTGCATGCCACAACTAAAGGTCCTGGGACGATCTGGTGGTAAGCACACCATAAGGGCATACAGAAGTAGAAATACAATGCTGTGCACGTGAAAAATATGACAAAATGCTGTTGTCGATGTGGAGCAACAACTAGAACTCATATTTTGCCACTGATGCCTCACTGTTGTTCCTCAAAGACTGCAAGCATTCTCTAACCTCAGAGTTTCTGCAACTTCACGAAAAATTCTTTATCCAGTTACCTACACATTTTATGTCATTCAGGTCTCTGCTCAAATAATTTCTTTAGAAATCTGTTCCATCACCTTAAACAACAAGCTTCATTCTATATTCTGTTCCTGTGATTTCTGAGTACTTGTCACTACATTCATTACATTACATTATTTGTTACTTATCTTCCCAAATTGAATACATGTATCTGGAATGTTGACTCCTAGTTTTGTCCACCACTCTACCTCCAATACTTGAATGATTTCTGGCACACAGTAGGTTTAGTAATCATCAGCAGAATGAATAGCTCACTTCAAAAACAACATTCTAAGTGATTACATCATGAAGATCATCAATAGTACCCATATAAAATATATTAATAAAAAGTACCTTTACTAATGATATATGAATAGGGATTTATGGCTAGAGAGAAAATTTTCAATTAAAACATAATACAGTAATTCAAAAAGGCCTTAGAAGATAGTATTTGCTCTGGAACAATCAGATTGTTCAAAGTGTGGAAAGCCATTAATATAATACTAAAGATACATGAAAAGTATCAATAAATATGCTTCAATAAAGTAGAGAAAAGGCAATATTACCAAATTAATGTTTACATTAATACAGTTATAATTTAAATTGTATATATGTAAATTGAGCATTATAAGTAGATAGTTTCCTACATCATGAATAAATAGTATCAATAACCTCATATGCAGATGACACCACTCTTATGGCAGAAAGCAAAGAAGAACTAAAAAGTCTCTTGATGAGGTGGAACAGGAAAGTGAAAAAGTTGGCTTAGAACTCAACATTCAAAAAACTAAGATGATGGCATCCAGTCCCATCATTTCATGGCAAATAGATGGGGAAACAATGGTAACAATGACAGACTATTTTGTTGGGCTCCAAAATCACTGCAGATGGTGACTGAAGCCATGAAATGAAAAGACGCTTGCTCCTTGGAAGAAAAGCTATGATGAACCTAGACAGCATATTAAAAAGCAGAGACATTGCTTTGCCGAGAAAGGTCCATCTAGTCAAAGCTATGGTTTTTGCAGTAGTTATGTATGGATGTGAGAGTTGGACTACAAAGAAAGCTGAGCGCTGAAGAATTGGTGTTTTTGAATTGTGGTATTGGAGAAGACTCCTGAGAGTCCCTTGGACTGCAATGAGATCAAACCAGTCAATCGTAAAAAAAATCAGTCCTGAATATTTATTGGAAGGACTAATGCTGAAGCTGAAATGCCAATACTTTGGCCACATGATGTGAAAAAATGACTCAGGAGAAGACCCTGATGCTGGGAAAGACTGAAAGCAGGAGAAGGGGATGACAGAGGATGAGATGGCTGGATGCAATCACCGACTCAATGGACATGAGTTAGAGGAAGCTCCGAGAGTTGGTGATGGACAGGGAAGCCTAGTGTTCTGCAGTCCACGGGCTTGCAAAGAGTTGGACATGGAGTATGTCAAGGCTGTATACTGTCACCCTGCTTATTTAACTTATAGGCAGAGTACATCACGAGAAATGCTGGGCTGGATGAAGCATAAGTTGGAATCAAGACTGCTGGGAGAAACATCAATAACCTCAGATATGCAGATGACACCACCCTTATGGCAGAAAGTGAAGAACTAAAGAGCCTCTTAATCAAAGTGAAAGAGGAGAGGGAAAAAGTTGGCTTAAAGCTCAACATTCAAAAAACTAAGACCACGGCATCCGGTCCCATCACTTCATGGCAAATAGATGGGGAAACAGTGGAAACAGTGACAGATTTTATTTTTTTCGGCTCCAAAATCACTGCAGATGGTGACCGTAGCCATGAAATTAAAAGATGCTTACTCCGTGGAAGGAAAGTTATGGCCAACCTAGACAAAATATTAAAAAGCAGAGACATTACTTTGCCAACAAAGGTCTGTCTAGTCAAAGCTATGGTTTTTCCAGTAGTCATGTATGGATGTGAGAGTTGGACTATAAAGAAAACTAAGCGCCGAAGAATTGATGGTTTTGAACTGTGGTGTTGCAGAAGACTCTTGGGAGTCCCTTGGATTGCAAAGACATCCAACCAGTCCATCCTAAAGGAAATCGGTCCTGAATGTTCACTGGAAGGACTGATGTTGAAGCTGAAACTCCAATACTTTGGCCGCCTGATGCGAAGAGCTGACTCATCTGAAAAGACCCTGATGTTAGGAAAGACTGAAGGCGGGGGAAGAAGGGGACAACAGAGGATGAGATGGTCTAATGGCATCACTAACTCAATGGACATGAGTCTGCATAAACTCTGGGAGTTGGTGATGGACAGGGAGGCCAGGCGTGCTGCAGTCCATGGGGTCACAAAGAGTCAGACATGACTGAGCGACTGAACTGAACTGAAGCTTAACCAAACTTAACCTTGACAAAAAAATCTTTAAAAAAATATTTTAAATGTGAAAATAGTAACCTTATAATCAGGTATATGCAGTTATTCAAATCTGAGCCTTCACTGTCACATCTATAAAATTAAAATCATTACCTATTCTTTAGTTATTTGAAGATTATATATAATGCACTCTATGTAAAGTGCTTAGCATAGTGTCTGGTTATGACCTTCAAAAAAACGAACACTCTTTTTCTAGATCACAATATATCTAACAGTTCTTTGTTAACTACAACTAATTCATTGTTGTTGTTGAGCCCCTAAGTCATATCTAACTTTGCAACCCCATGGACTGTAGCCCGTCAGACTCCTCTGTCCATTGGATTTCCCAGGCAAGAATACTGAAGTGGTTGCCACTTTCTTTTCCAGGGGATCTTCCGGACCCAGGGATCAAACCTGTGTCTTCTATTTGGCAGAAGGATTCTTTACTGCCACCAGGAAAGCCCACTAATTCATTATACCTGTATAAATAAGGACTCTTGCTGAAATTACTTACAACAGAGCACTACATTTCAGAAAAAAACTAAACATAATTGGCATTTTGAAATATGTGGACATAAACACACATATTTGGGTATAAGCATGCATGTGTTGAGTATGTATTTTAGTAATCAAATAAACAGAAGTAAAACTTGAATATAATCATAGCATGTATAAAACCATAACAAAAAAACCTTATACCCAAAACTACTAACAATATTCACTTTGATTAAAAAAGGTTATTCATGACAATATATACCTACAAAGTTAAAAAATAATTTGATATAATTTTGACTTAGAAGTATAAAGAATTTCAGAACTATATACACAAAATGCTATCATTTATGAGCACACACACAATACATACGTAGATACAGATATATAGACATACATATCTATAGATATCTGTACATATATAGACACACATGAACATATATGTCTATAAATGCTTAGAACATCTGAGGAAGGATACACACAAACCTGACAACTTTTTCTCTAGGCAGGAGAGATGGAAGGCTGGAGAGGGGGAAAGCAGGCTTACTTAGTACTGTATAACTTTTGAATTTGGCATCATGCTGCTACTGCTGCTAAGTCACTTCAGTCATGTCCAACTCTGTGTGACCCCATAGACAGCAGCCCACCAGGCTCCCCCATCCCTGGGATTCTCCAGGCAAGAACACTGGAGTGGGCTGCCATTTCCTTCTCCAATGCATGAAAGTGAAAAGTGAAAGGGAAGTCGTTCAGTTGCGTCTGACTCTTTGCGACCCCATGGACTGCAGCCTACCAGGGTCCTGAACATATTAATTATGAAAAATTTTGTAACGGTAAAATCTTTTCAAAGATACTCCTTCTGAGATCCTGATCAAATTTGTATAGCATGTCCATTTATCAAACAAATCTAATGACTATGTGTTCTCATTCTGGGCTTTCCAAGTATGGCTTATTAAGGAGGCGGCACTCTTGCCTAGATCTTTAGGACTCTGGTCAATCATAATTAAAAAACCACAGTCATTCTTAGAGAACATAAAAGGTGAAGTGGCTCATCCTGTTTTCACAGTCTACCAGTGCAAAAAGCTTTCACTATAACCAAAAGAAGGCAGACACACTTAATTACTATACCACTTCAGTTCAGTTCAGTCGCTCAGTCGTGTCCGACTCTTTGGGACTCCATGAACCATAGCACGCCAGGCCTCCCTGTCCATCACCAACTCCCGGAGTTTACCCAAACTCATGTCCATTGAGTCAGTAATGCTAACTAATCATCTCATCCTCTGTCATCCCCTTCTCCTCCTGCCTTCAATCTTTCTTAACATCAGGGTCTTTTCAAATGAGTCAGCTCTTCATATCAGGTGGCCAAAATACTGGAGTTTCAGCTTCAACATCAGTCCTTCCAATGAACACCCAGGATTGATTTCCTTTAGGATGGACTGGTTGGATCTCCTTGCAGTCCAAGGGACTCTCAAGAGTCTTCTCCAACACCACAGTCCAAAACCATCAATTCTTCAGTGCTCAGCTTTCTTTATAGCCCAACTCTCACATCCAGACATGACTACTGGAAAAACCACAGCTTTCACTAGATGGACCTTTGTTGGCAAAGTAATGTCTCTGCTTTTGAATATGCTACTCAGGTTGGTCATAACTTTCCTTCCAAGGAGTAAGCATCTTTTAATTTCATGGCTGCAATCACCATGTGCAGTGATTTTAGAGCCCAGAAAAATAAAGTCTGACACTGTTTCCACTGTTTCCCCATCTATTTCCCATGAAGTGATGGGGCCAGATGCCATGACCTTAGTTTTCTGAATGCTGCGTTTTAAGCCAACTTTTTCCCTCTCCTCTTTCTCTTTCATTAAGAGGCTTTTAAGTTCTTCTTCACTTTCTGCCATAAGGGTGGTGTCATCTGCATATCTGAGGTTATTGATACTTCTCCTGGCAATCTTGATTCCAGCTTGTGCTTCTTCCAGCCCAGCGTTTCTCATGATGTACTCTGCATATAAGTTAAATAAACAGGGTGACAATATACAGCCTTGATGTACTCCTTTTCCTATTTGGAACCAGTCTGTTGTTGTGTGTCCAGTTCTAACTGTTGCTTCCTGACCGGCATATAGGTTTCTCAAGAGGCAGGTCAGGTGGTCTGGTATTCCCATCTCTTGAAGAATTTTCCACAGTTTGTTGTGATCCACACAGTCAAAGGCTTTGGCATAGTCAATAAAGCAGAAATAGATGTTTTTCTGCAACTCTCTTGCTTTTTCGATGATCCATCGGATGTTGGCAATTTGATCTCTGGTTCCTCTGCCTTTTCTAAAACCAGCTTGAACATCTGGAAGTTCACGGTTCATGTATTGCTGAAGCCTGACTTGGAGAATTTTGAGCATTACTTTACTAGCGTGTGAGATGAGTGCAATTGTGCGGTAGTTTGAGCATTCTTTGGCATTGCCTTCCTTTGGGATTGGAATGAAAACTGACCAATCACCACTTAAGTCTCTGACAAAATTTGAGAACCTTTCTCATATGAGTTCTTCTAGAATACAGAGTTTATTTTCTGTTTGATATTTGTGTAGGTATGCTATCTGGATCAGTACCTTTCCTTTAAAATGCTCACTTCCACAAAGAATACCAGGATTCTCAGGTCCCTTCATAAATCTACTTTACTTATGAACCTATCTTCAGGGCAGGAATAAAGATGCAGACATAGAGAAGTAAAGACAAAGTAGAGACATAGAGAACAGAACAGAGAACTGATCTGTGGACACAGCAGGGTGGGGAGAGAAGGTGGACGAACTGAGAGAGCAGCACTGATACACACACATATGCTCTACCATGTAAATAGATAGCTCATGGGAAGCTGCTGTGTAACACAGGGAGCTCAGCTGGGTATTGTGCAATGACACAGAGGGGTAGGATAGGAGGGTGGTGGGAGGGATGCTCTAGAGGGAGGGGATATCTATATTCTTATAGTGAATTCACCTTGTTGTACAGCAGAAACACAATACTGTAAAACAATTATCATCCAATTAAAAATATTAAAATTAAAAATTTCTTCATTGTAATTTTCTCCCTTTCTGCTGGCCTTTCTCATTTTATCATTTAATATGTTAATTCTGTGCTCTCTTCTGCCATAGTAGGCCTCAAGAGGGATACAATGCTTTTTATTTAGTAAGCACCTACCCCCATGTGGGAACCTATAGCTGTTAAGGCCAATTTGCATTAACAATGAGTAACACAATGAGGAATTATAAGTAACTCCTGTTTTCCCTATTAAAAAAATCTAGGTCAGAGTTTCTCCTAACTGAAAATTTCTAAATATATCCATATGCACTTACAATCCTGTATTTCAATTTAATGTTTTATTCCATCTGTACCATGCTACCTAAATATTAAAAAGTAAAGCATTAAATATAAAAAATAAAGAATAAGTAAACAGTTTCCTTCCTATTAAGCACAGGCTTCGTACAGGTCTCACTGGTTATCTGATCTCTTTATTGCACTGACAATGTAAACATAAAACATTATCTGGGAACTTCCCTGGCAATCCAGTGATTAAGACTCCATGCTTCCAATGTAGGGTGCACGTTTCAATCCCTGGTAGGGGAGCTAAGATCCCATATGCCATGAGGTCCAGCCAAAAAAAAAATTATTTAGATGCTAAAGTGGCTCACTTTTTTTTTTTCAAATTTAAATAATACCAGTAGTCACATAAATTCCATTTTAAAGTAGTACTAAATCCACAGAAGGCTGACCAAGAACTTAATCAACAGATACTAAAGGTATCATTTCCTCCATGTCATCTACTAAATGGAACACTGCAGAGCAGTGGGGAAAGGATCATGTTCTCATAAGCAGTACTGAGACAACAGAATTCCCATTAAGGAGTAAAAGCCAAGCTTTGGGATCTGGATTCACACTGCACCTAAAAAGTAGATTATTTTTCAGTCGCTCAGTCATGTCTGACTCCTTGCAACCCCACTGACTGCAGCATGCCAGGCTTCCCTGTCCTTTACCAACTCCCAGAGCTTGCGCAAACGCATGTCCGTCGAGTCCGTGATACCATCCATCTCATCCTCTGCTGTCCCCTTCTTCTGTCTTCAATCTTTCCCAGCATCAGGGTCTTATCTAATGAGTCGGCTCTTCGCATCAGGTGGCCAAAGTACTGAAGCTGAAGCTTCAGCATCAGTCCTTCCAATGAATATTAAGGATTGATTTCAAGATTGACTGGTTTGATCTCTGAGCAGTCCAAGAGACTTTCAAGGGTTTTCTCCAACACCACAGTTCAAAAGCATAAATTCTTTGATGCTCAGCCTTCTTTATGGTCCAACTTTCACATCCATACATGACTACTGGAAAAACCCTGATTAGATGGACCTTTGTTGGCAAAGTAATGTCTCTGCTTTTTGATATGCTGTCAAAGCTCGTAACAGCTTTTCTTCCAAGGAACAAGCGTCCTTTAATTTCATGGCTGTAGTCACTGTCTGCAGCGATTTCGGAGCCCAAGAAAATAAACTCTGTCACTGTTTCCATTGTTTCCCCATCTATTTGCCATAAAATGATGGGACCAGATGCCATGATCTTAGTTTTTTGAAGCTGAGTTTTAAGCCAACTTTTTCACTCTCCTGTTTCACCTTCATCAAGAGGCTCTTTAGTTCCTCTTTGCTTTCTGCCATTAGAGGTGTTATCTGCATATCTGAGGTTATTGATATTTCTCCCAGCAATACTGATTCCAGCTTGTGCTTCATCCAGCCCGGCATTTCGCATTATGAACTGCATATAAGTTAAATAAGCAGGGTGACAATACACATCCTTGATGAACTCCTTCCCCAATTTGGAACCAGTCGGTTGTTCCATTTCCGGTTCTAGCTGTTGCTTCTTGACCTGCATACAGGTTTCTCAGGAGGCAGGTAAGGTGGTCTGGTATTCCCATCTCTTTAAGAATTTTCCACAGTTTGTTGTGATCCACACAGTCAAAGGCTTTAGCGTAGTCAATGAAGCAGATGTTTTTCTGGAATTTTCTTGGTTTTACTATGATCCAACGGACATTGGCAATCTGATCTCTGGTTCCTCTGCCTTTTCTGAATCCAGCTTGAACATCTGGAAATTCTCAGTTCACGTACCTTTGAAGCCTAACTTGGAGAATTTTGAGCATTACTTTGCTAGCATGTGAGATGAGTGCAATTGTGCAGTAGCTTGAATATTTTTTGGCATTGCCTTTCTTTGGGACTGGAATGAAAACTGACCTTTTGCAGTCCTGTGGCCACTGCTGAGTTTTCCAAATTTGCTGGCATATTGAGTACAGCACTTGAACAGTATCATCTTTTAGGATCTTACATAGCTCAACTGGAATTCCATCATCTCCTCTAGCTTTGTTCATAGTAGTGCTTCTTAAGGCCCCCTTGACTTCATACTCCAGGATGTCAGGCTCTAGGTGAGTGACCACCCCACTGTGGTTATCCAGATCATTAAGACCTTTTCTGCATAGTTTTTCCGTGTATTCTTGCCACCTTTTCTTAATCTCTTCTGCCTCTGTTATGTCCCAAATGTTTCTGTCCTTTATTGTGTCCATCCTTGCATGAAATGTTCACTGATATCTACCAATTTTCTTTTTAAATACATGAAAAAAATTTTTAACTTTACAGTATAAAGAAATGCAAAGTAAAAGAAATGCAAAGTAAAAGCAGTGCAAAGTAACAAATTTTTTACCATCAGATTAACAAAAGATCAAAAAATTTGAGAAGAGAAGCTGCTAATAAGCACGCTGTTTGGCTAACAAGCTGGTAGATGTTGGTACAATCTCTATAAAGTAAATCTGACAACATGATCTCTATAAATTTGACAATATCAAGCAAAATTATGAATATACCTCCTGACCCAGAAATTGCCTTCCAGGAATTTATCCTAGAGACCTATTCACACGTGCAAAATGATGTGAGATATGTATACTACTACTCATTGCAGTATGGGTTCTTAATGATTTATTATAAATTCATTCCATTAAATCATAAAAAAGAGGAAGCTCTTTATGTACTGATTTACAACAAGCTCCAAAGTATAGACCAGTTTCTCAGAAGATGCTACATTTATATTAAGAAGGAAGTCTCAGTTCAGTTCAGTTCAGTTGCTCAGTCCTGTCCGACTCTTTGCAACCCCATGAATCACAGCATGCCAGGCCTCCCTGTCCAACACCAATTCCTGGAGTTTTCCCAACTCATGTCACAATTAACAAAAGTTGGTACTTCACCAGTAAAATTTACCAGAAGCAGTAAGTTTTAAGTTTAGAACAACACCTCTTCTTCCTTACTTTATCTAACTTTTTAATATTAGTCTTCTACATACACATATATATTCTGTCTCTCTCTCTGCATTCAGAAAGTTTTCCTATATTAATACTTGAGCATGATAATCTTGGGTTGAAAGGTAATCATTAGTTGAGCCATGAAACTAATGAGCCAAGACCTAATAGGCCTTCCCCATTTGTATAAACATAATGAAATTTTTAATCACAGAAAAGGAAGTACAAAGAGAGAACTACAAAGTGGTACACTCAAGAGACCACATTTTTAAAAAGATTGAAATGGAAAAAATTATATAAAATCAGCCAAAGTTGTCAGTGCTTACATCATCTATGAAATCCATAATGGATTCTGCCTTCATATTATATTATACAAAATTCCACAAAAACATCTATTTCTGCTTTTCTGACTATGACAAAGCGTTTGACTGTGTGGATCACAATAAACTGTGGAAAATTCTTCAAGTGTTGGGAATACCAGACCACTTGTCCTGCCTCTTGAGAAATCTGTATGCAAGTCAGGAAGCATCAGTTAGAACTGGACATGGAACAACAGAGTGGTTCCAAATAGGAAAACGAGGGTGTCAAGGCTGTATATTGTCACCCTGTTTATTTAACTTATATGCAGAGTACATCGTGAGAAACGCTGGGCTGGATGAAGCACAAGCTGGAATCAAGACTGCCGGGAGAAATATCAATAACCTCAGATATGCAGATGACACCACCCTTATGGCAGAAAGTGAAGAAGAACTAAAGAGCCTCTTGATGAAAGTGAAAGAGGGGAGTGAAAAAGTTGGCTTAAAGCTCAACTAAGATCATGGCATCTGGTCCCATCACTTCATGGGAAATAGATGGGGAAAGAGTGGCAACAGTGACAGACTTTATTTTTTGGAGCTCCAAAATCACTGCAGATGATGACTGTAGCCATGAAATTAAAAGACACTTGCTCCTTGGAAGAAAAGCTATGACCAATCTAGATAGCATATTAAAAAGCAGAGACATTACGTTGCCAGCAAAGGTCCGTCTAGTCAAAGCTATGGTTTTTCCAGTAGTCATGTATGGATGTGAGAGTTGGACTGTGAAGAAAGCTGAGCGCTGCAGAATTGATGCTTTTGAACTGTGGTGTTGGAGAAGACTCTTGAGAGTCCCTTGGACTGCAAGGAGATCCAACCAGTCCATCCTAAAGGAAATCAGTCCTAAGTGTTCATTGAAGGACTGATGTTGAAGCTGAAACTCCAATACTTTGGCCACCTGATGCGAAGAGCTGACTCACTGGAAAAGACCCTGATGCTGGGAAAGATTGAAGGCGTGAAGAGAAGGGGACGACAGAAGATGAGATGGTTGGATGGCATCACTGACTCAATGGAGACGAGTTTGGGTAAACTCCAGGAGTTGGTGATGGACAGGGAGGCCTGGCATGCTGCAGTCCATGGGGTCGCAAAGAGTCGGACACAAGTGAGCGACTGAACTGAACAAATGTAAAATCTAAACATCTCAACTTAGAAGCTCCAATTCAACTGTACTTGTAAGGTTTCTTTATAAACTGTCTAAGTGGAACTCAGAATGTTATTTCCTCCAAGCCATTGCTGTATGTAAGTAACAGGAAACCTAGCCTAAGTAGTTCTATATAGCCCTCATAAGCCTGTATAGTTCAGTACTAGATTAAACATGTGATGAGGTGCTTTTTTTTTTTTTTGGCAAGCTACCCACCATATTATGTTTGTGGTTTTAGAAGCCATTCTGCTGTATGCACAGTTGCACTTCAAGCAATACCTATATTCAAAGTTCCATATTTTGAAATGGATTTATATAATACATCCTACCCTATTAAGCAATCTAAAAATTCTAAAGAAAATTAGCCATATACCAAATACACATGAAACCCAAAATGACTGCTGCATAATTAGTTAAAATGACTTATCAGCAATGCAAGTATCAGAGTAACACAAAAACAGATTCTAGGCCTGGTTCTGCCACTGATTATGTGGTATTATAATACTACTTAAATCTCTGGATCTGTTTTCCTTATGTATAAAACAATTAGAAACTTTATTTCAAATAATGGAGTAGTATGTAAAGAAACTTTCCTCTTCACTTACCCAGCTCCCTTAAAACTAAAAAAGTTAAATGGGGAGAAAAAAAATCTCAAAGGTATGACAAAGAAACAAGATAAGGAAGCCAAGATGAAGAAGAAATAGAATTCCAGAAATAGGAAGCTCTTGTATGCCAGGCCACTTTTGTTCTAAAGTCACTTGCTGATCTGGTATACATGTCTTAAAGGCTGAGTCTGGTGGGCTCCTGGGACAAAAAGTGGAATCCAGGGTCTGTTAAGATTTCGGGGTGGGGGTCCAGGTAAACCAATTCCTCCTGTGGATCTGAACCTCAAAAGGTGATAACATTACAGTAAAGGTGACTAAAAAAAAAAGTCCACACAGGAAACCACTTGGACTTCAGAAAATCTAAAGCCCTTATACTGGAAAAAGATTGTAACTGAGTACTAGTGACTCCCAGATAAAGTAAACAAAAGTCTTCCCTAGATGAAAAAAATATCATCTTATTTTGATGACACAATTTTCCTAATTGAACATCCAATAATCGAATAAAGCCTGGCATGGAGGACAAGACAAATTAAATAGAAACAGTTAAAACAATGTCTTTATTACTCAAAGACATGTAACTAGCTAAATATACATATGTAGCTAAAAAAATTAAACTATACCACAATAATACCATATAAATCAGAGGATGATAAATAGAGATTAAGTGCTCTAAGATACTTGTACTACCCAGAAGGGTAAAATGATCAATTAATACTGGATTTTTTTTTCCACCTGCAAAGTGTGGCATCCAGGAATTCCCTGACCAGGAATCAAACCTTGCCCCCTGCAGTGGGAGCATGGAGTCATAACAACCAAACCACCAGGAAAGTCCCAACACTGGATTTTTTTTTTAAGTCAGGGATGGCTGTTAATTCCCAGAGTATTGACACACATCCAAAAAACAACTACAAATTAAAAAAAAAAATTTTTTTTTTAACTTTTCTAAAATTACATACGTAAGAAAATGGTACATAAAAAGCCAAATAACAGTAATTACATTAAATGTAAATAGATTAAATGCTTTAGAAGACAAAGATTTTCAGACTGGATTTTAAAAGGAAAAAAAAAGTAAAAAGAGCTGTTTACCTAAAACATAAAGATTTGAAAAGAGTGAAGGTAAAGAATGAGAAAAAATTGCATACAAACATTAACCAATAATTCATAAAACAAACAGGAGGAAAAAATTGGTAAAAAATGAAGATTTAAACAAAACTAACACACGACTTTATAAGACATACATAAAAAAATACATCCAACAGCTATACTCTGTTTCAAGTTTTTTTAATTTATTTCTAAATTTTATTTATTTATTTTTGGCTGTGTCGGATCTTAGTTGCAGCATAGAGGCTTCTCTTTTTAGTTGTGGCTCAAGGGCTCCAGAGTGCATGGCTCTATAGGTGCAGCACATGGGCTCTCCAGTTGTGGCGCAAGGACTCAAGAGTTGCAGTGCCTGGGCTTAGCTGCCCTGCAGCAAGTGGGATCCTAGTTCCTGGACCAGGGACAGAACTCCAGTCCTTGCATTGAAAGGCAGATTCTTAACCATGGGACCACCAGGAAATCCCAGCTATATAGTCTTTTGAAGCACACACGAGCATTTTAAAAGTTGACCATATCTTAGGCCATAAAGCAAGTCTTATTGAGCACATAGCACACATACAGACATCATACAGTAAATTAAACTAGAAAATTTTAGGTACATAAAAAATTCCATAGACTAAAAATTAGAAAATATTTTTCACTGAATGATAAAAACTGAATATCAAAAAATGTAGAGGCAGATCAGTGGCTGCCTGGGGATAAGGAAAGGGAGAGAAACGGATTACAAAGGGGCATGAGGAAATACTGTGTGGGTGATGGCTATGGTCATGACCCTTGCATTCACAGGTCAAAAAGTATCAAATTATACATTTTCTGATATGCAGCTTATTATATATGAATACTGCATATACCTTCACAAAGCTATAAGGGGGGTGGGAGGGGAGAGGAGGAAAGGAGCACCAGCAATAGCAAGTAACAAGAGCTACAGTCATTGCCTGGAGAATTTTCCGCAAAACAAACAAATCCCCCCCCCCCAAAAAAACAAATCCAAAAAACTGTAGGATATAGCTAAAATCAGGACATTTTTAGGAGGAAAATTTACAGCTTCAAATGAATATACTAGAAAAGCAATTAATAAGCCAAGCATCCATCTCAAGAAATTAAAAAAACCAAAAACTTACAGTTGTTTTATAAACAAAGCCAAAGAAAGTAGAAGGAAATAATTAAGGTAAGAGCAAAAGTTAAGGAAAGAGAAAACAAACATTCAATTAGGATTTTTAAAAAAATCAAAAGTGAGGGTTTCCCTGGTGGTCTTGATATTTTTTATTATAAGGATCTCAAAGCAAAGATGCCTTGCAATTCTAAAAATCTGAAACTATTCACAGCAGAGATTTTTCACACAATGTTCTACGGCAGTTCTATAGATTACAGGTTTGCCCAAATATTGATTCCTTGGCCTTTGGGTCAGCCAGCAGATCCTGAACAATGAGAGGCTCACCCTTCTGTGAGCCTCTCCTTTCCAGTGTACCAAGAAAATATCCTTTTCTATTACTATCTTGCGGGGGGGGGGGCTAAGAAGCACTGATCTGGAGAACAATTAACTCTTTAGCATATAAGAACAGCATATATATTATGAAAAAAGACAAAAGATACTAAACAAGTGGTGGCAAGGATATGTACAAAAGGGAAACTTGGTAATACTGTTGGGAATGGAAACTGGTACAGCCATTACAGAAAACAGTATAAAGATTCTTCAAAACATTAGAAAAAGAACTACTTTACAGGGACTTCCCTGGTGGTGCAATGGGTGAGAATCTACTTGCAAATGTAGGGGACATGCATTCTATCTCTGGTCTAGGAGGATTCTACACGACGTGGAGCAACTAAGCCTGAGGGTCACAACTACTAAGCCTGAGTGCTGCAACTACCGAAGCCCATGTACCCAGAGCCTGTGCTCCACAACAAGAGAAGCCACGGCAACGAGAAACCAGTGCACTGTAATGAGAATAGCCCCTGCTCGCCACAGCTAGAGGAAGCCCATACAAAGCAACGAAGACCCAGTGCAGCCATAAATAAATAAATGAAAATTAAAAAAAAAAAAGAGAACTTTATAATCCAGCAATCTCACTTCTGTATACATAAAGGAAATGAAATCAGTACCTCCCAAGTTCATTGCAGTTTTACTTACAATAAGTATAACACAGGAACAACGTAAATGTCGGTCAATGATGGATGAATGGATACAGAAAACATGATGTGTTTGTGTGTGTGGCTGTGTATATGTGTAAACAGAATATTGCTCAGGTGCTTCAGCTGTGTCAGACTCTTTGTGACGGTGTGGACTATGGCCCACCAGGTTCCTCTGTCTATGGGGATTCTTCAGGCAAGAATACTGGAGTGCGTTGCCATCCTCCAGGGGATCTTCCTGACCAAGGCATTGAACCCTCGCCTCTTTTGTCTCCTGCACTGGCAGGAGGATTCTTTATCACTAGCGCCACCTGGGGAGCCCTAAATGGAATATTATTCAGACTTAAGAAATTCTTGCCATTTGTGACAACGTGGATGAATTTGGAGGACATTATGCTAAATGAAATAGGCCACACACAAAAAGGCAAGTATTACATGACAGCACATAAGTGGAATCTAAAATAATCAAACTCACAGAAGCAGAAAGTAGAATGGTGGTTGCCAGGAGCTGGAGGGAGGGGGAAATGGAGAGATATTGGTCCAGGGTATGAAGTTTCAGTTATGGAAGATGACTAAGTTCTGGAAATCTAGGTACAGCAATGTGTTTGTTGTACTGCATGCTTAAAACTTGCTAGCGGGTAGATCACAGATGATGATGAAAATGGTGATCAAAATGAAGCAAGGAAAAGAAAAATGGTTAACTATGTGAGGTGATAGACATGTTAATTAGCACTGTATATTGTCACCCTGTTTATTTAACTTATATGCAGAGTACATCATGAGAAACGCTGGACTGGAAGAAGCACAAGCCGGAATCAAGATTGCTGGGAGAAATATCAATAACCTCAGATATGCAGATGACACCACCCTTATGGCAGAAAGTGAAGAGGAACTCAAAAGCCTCTTGATGAACGTGAAAGAGGAGAGTGAAAAAGTTGGCTTAAAGCTCAACATTCAGAAAACGAAGATCATGGCATCTGGTCCTATCACTTCATGGGAAATAGATGGGGGCAACAGTGGAAACAGTGTCAGACTTTATTTTTTGGGCTCCAAAATCACTGCAGATGGTGACTGCAGCCATGAAATTAAAAGACACTTACTCCTTGGAAGAAAAGTTATGACCAACCTGAGTAGCATATTGAAAAGAAGAGACATTACTTTGCCAACAAAGGTCCGTCTAGTCAAGGCTATGGTTTTCCCAGTGGTCATGTATGGATGTGAGAGTTGGACTGCGAAGAAAGCTGAGTGCTGAAGAATTGATGCTTTTGAACTGCGGTGTTGGAGAAGACTGCTGAGAGTCCCTTGGACTGCAAGGAGATCCAACCAGTCCATTATGAAGGAGATCAGCCCTGGGTGTTCTTGGGAAGGAATGATGCTGAAGCTGAAACTCCAGTACTTTGGCCACCTCATGCGAAGAGTTGACTCATTGGAAAAGACTCTGATGCTGGGAGGGATTGGGGGCAGGAGGAGAAGGGGACGACAGAGGATGAGATGGCTGGATGGCATCACTGACTCGATGGACGTGAGTCTGAGTGAACTCTGGGAGTTGGTGATGGACAGGGAGGCCTGGCGTGCTGCGATTCATGGGGTCACAAAGAGTGGGACACGACTGAGCGACTGAACTGAATTGAATGTACATGTATATCAAAACATCAAATTACATACCTTAAAAATAGATAGCTTTTGCTAATTATACTTCAATAAAACTGGAAAAAACAATAGCATATAAAATAGTATTATATAATACTATGGAATCATTTTTCTCTCCATTTAATCTAAAAAGTATATAATTTACAATTTTTATGTTCTCCGTTTCCTTAATAGTAAAACACCATACAGAATCTCTACAATTAGTAACTATCCTTTTTTAATTAACTTTAAACTTTTTATTTTGTATTGGGTACAAGACATCTTGATTGTATTCCTCAAAAGGAAGTAAAATACAAATTAAAGCTAATGAAAAATAATCCCAAATATAATTTTGTTACACATAAAGTCAATAAATAAGCATATGAAGAAATTCATGCCTAACAAATATGACAGACTTACTCTATTCTTTTAGACTCTGCTTTAGTTCACTCAATAAAAATTTACTGAACACCAACTATATGTCAGACACCATGGAAGACTACACATGAAAAAGAATGAATCATGGCTCTTAGACCTTAAGGAACTTAGATTCTAATAGGAAGCAGCACAGACACAAACATATAATTAAAATATGGTATGGTTAAATTAATGACAGGCTGTGATTTAAGGGCATGGACCCTAGGAGCCAATTTTATGACCTAAAAGTAACCTCTCTGTAAGGAGGAGTATCTGTATGATTCTGTATTTAGTGCCTAGCACAAAGTAAACAATGAACTCATTGTTTTTATTATCATTACTATTAACATTATCATTCTTAAGAAAAATGATACCCTTGGTTGCACCTGGTCAGAAGGCTAGGAAACCTAACAGGAAGACAAATATACCTTGTATAATCAAACAATACATCATCTAAATGCTTAAATTAATAGTCACTAAAGCAATCTATATCACCTTGAAGCTGTTTAATGTTTTAAAACTCGCCAAATACAGATGATTTTTTCATTTATTATTTTTATAATGTTTCCATGAGTTTTGCTGGCTTTTTTAAAATTAGTTTATTCTTGGTTGCACTAGGTCCTTGTCGCTGCACACTGGCATTCTCTAGTTGCGGTGAATGGGGGCTATTTTTCCTTGCAGGACATGAGCGTCTCACTGCAGTAGCTTCCCTTGTTGCAGAACACAGGCTCTAGGCGTACGTACTTAAGTAGTCGTACCATGTGGGCTCACAAGCTGGGATGCGTGGGCCCTCGTGCTCAAGGGCTCAGTAGTTGGTGGTGCGCAGGTTTAGTTATCCCTCGGCATGTGGAATCTTCCCAGACCAGGGATCAAAACCAAGTCCCTTGCATTGGCAGGTGGATGATTATCCACTGCACCACCAGGAAAGTCCCCAAATAAAACTTTTAAACTATGATACACTCATATACTTTATATTTGTACATAGCCATATGGAAAAAACTATTCATTAGTCTTTCAATCAGTCACTCAGGAGGTGTCCAACTCTGCCACCCCGTGGACTGCAGCACACGAGGCTTTCCTGTCCATCAACCCCCGGAGCTTACTCAAACTCATGTCTATCGAGTCGGTGATACCATCCAACCATATCATCCTCTGTTGCCCCCTTCTCTTCCTCCCTTCTATTTTTCCTAGCATCAGGGTCTTTTCCAATGAGTCAGTTCTTCGAATCAAGTGGCCAAAGTGTTGGAGCTTCAGCTTCAGCATCAGTCCTTCCAATGAATATTTAGGACTGATTTCCTTTAGAATTCACTGGTCTATCTCCTTGCTGTCCAAGGGACTCTCAAGTCTTCCAACACCACAGTTCAGAAGCACTAATTCTTCGGCGCTCAGCTTTCTTCATGGTCCAACTCTCACATCCACACATAACTAGTTTGGAAAAACCATAGCTTTGACTATACAGACCTTTATCAGTAAAACAGTGTTTCTGCTTTTTAATATTCTGTCTAGGTTGGTCATAGCTTTTTTTCCAAGGAGCAAGCATCTTTTAATTTCATGGCTGCAGTCATCATCTGCAGTGATTATCTGATTTTACCAATTTAAACTCAGATTTTATCAGTAATCTGAAGTTACTGATATTTCTCCCTGCAATCTTAATTCCAGTTTATGGTTCATCCAACCCAGCATTTTGCATGATGTACTCTGCATAGAAGTTAAATAAGCAGAGTGACAATATGCACTCTTCATGTACTTCTTTCTCAATATGGAACCAGTCCACTGTTCCATGTCTGGTTCTAACTGTTGATTCTTGACCTGCGTACAGATTTCTCAGGAGGCAGGTAAGGTGGTCTGGTATTCCCATCTCTTGAAGAATCTTCCACAGTTTGTTGTGATCCACACAGTCAAAAGCTTTTGGTGTAATCAAAAAACCAGAAGTAGATCTTTTTCTGGAACTCTCTTGCTTTTTCTATGAGCCAACGGATGTTGGCAATCTGATCTCTGGTTCTTCTGACTTTTCTAAACCCAGCTTGAACATCTGGAAGTTCTCGGTTCACAAACTATTGAAGCCTCACTTTAAGAATTTTGAGCATTACTTTGCTAGCATGTGAGATGAGGGCAACTGCACAGTAGTTTGAACATTCTTTGGCATTGCCTTTCTCTAGGACTGGAATGAAAACTGACCTTTTCCAATTCTGTGGCCTGAGTTTTCCAAATTTGTTGGTATACTAACTGCAGCACTTTAACAGCACCATCTTTTAGGATTTGAAATAGCTCAGCTGGAATTCCATCACCTCCACTAGTTTTGTTCACAGTGATACCTCCTAAGGCCCATTTAACTTCATACTCCAAGATGTCTGGCTATGGGTGAGTGATCAACCATCATGGTTATCTGGGTCATTAAGATCTTTTGTGTTATACTTCTGTGTATTCTTGCCACCTCTTCTCAATCTCTTCTGCTTCTGTTAGGTTCATACCATTTCTGCCCTTTATTGTGCCTGTCTTTGCATGAAATTAGGCACTCTTATCTATCAGATCTAGTCCCTTAAATCTATTTCTCACTTCCATTGTATAATCATAAGGGATTTGATTTCGTCATACCTGAATGGTCTAGTGGTTTTCCCTACTTTCTTCAATTTAAGTCTGAATTTGGCAATAAGGAGTTCATGATCTGAGCCACAGTCAGCTCCTGGTCTTGTTTTTGTTGACTGTATAGAGCTTCTCCGTCTTTGGCTGCAAAGAATATAATCAATCTGATTTCGGTGTTGACCATCTGGTGATGTCCATGTGTAGAGTCTTCTCTTGTGTTGTTGGAAGAGGGTGTTTGCTATAACCAGTGCATTTTCTTGGCAAAACTCTATTAGTCTTTGCCCTGCTTCATTCTGTATTCCAAGGCCAAATTTGCCTGTTACTCCTGGCGTTTCTTGACTTCCTACTTTTGCATTCCAGTCCCCTATAATGAAAAGGACATCTTTTTTGGGTGTTAGTTCTAAAAGGTCTCGTGGGTCTTCATAGAACCGTTCAACTTCAGCTTCTTCAGTGTTACTGGTTGGGGCATAGCTTGGATTACTGTGATATTGAATGGTGTCAGACTTTATTTTTGGGGGCTCCAAAATCACTGCAGATGGTGACTGCAGCTATGAAATTAAAAGATGCTTACTCCTTGGAAGAAAAGTTATGACCAACCTAGATAGCATATTGAAAAGCAGAGACACTACTTAGCCAGCAAAGGTCCGTCTAGTCAAGGCTATGGTTTTTCCAGGGGTCATGTATGGATGTAAGAGTTGTACTGTGAAGAAAGCTGAGCGCTGAAGACTGGAAGCTTTTGAACTGTGGTGTTGGAGAAGACTCTTGAGAGTCCCTTGGACTGCAAGGAGATCCAACCAGTCCATTCTGAAGGAGATCAGCCCTGGGTGTTCTTTGGAAGGAATGATGCTAAAGCTGAAACTCCAGTACTTTGGCCACGTCATGCAAAGAGTTGACTCATTGGAAAAGACTCTGATGCTGGGAGGGATTGGGGGCAGGAGGAGAAGGGGATGACAGAGGATGAGATGACTAGATGGCATCACTGACACGATGGACGTGAGTCTGACTGAACTCCAGGAGTTGGTGATGGACATGAATCGCATGCTGAGATTCATGGGGTTGCAAAGAGTGGGACACGACTGAGCGACTGAACTGAACTGAACTTGCATGAAATGTTCCCTTGGTATCTCTAATTTTCTTGAAGAGATATCCGGTCTTTCCCATTCTATTGTTTTCCTCTATTTCTTTGCATTGATCACTGAGGAAGGCTTTCTTATCTCTCCTTGCTATTCTTTAGAACTCTGCATTCAGATGGATATATCTTTCCTTTTCTCCTTTGCCTTTGGCCTCTCTTGTTTTCTCAGCTATTTTATCTTCTTTTCTCAGCTCATCAGTCTTTCACTATCATTCAAAACCAATTAAAGTGAAAGTGACAAAATTCAAGCATGTACAATTGCAAACTTCATGTTCTTTATCTCTGATTTGTACTAAAAAGGAATAAAAGAGTTGGCTAAAGCTATCATTTGTTCCTTCTAAGATTTATTCAGTCTGACTCCAGTTTACTTTCTTGCCACACAGCAGGTCTTGTAGGATCTCAGTTTCCCAAATGAGTTCTCAGTTACCAGGGGCTGAACCTGGACCACATCAGTAAAAGCCCGAAATCCCAACCACTAGGCTACCAGGGAACTCCCGAAGACTACTTATTTTAAAATGGATCCATTCTGGGAGTTCCCTGGTGGTCTAGTGGTTAGGATTTGGCACTTTCACTGCCATGGCTTTCAATCCCTGGTCAGGAACTGAGAGATCCCACAAGCCATGGTGCTGCCAAAAAAAAAAAAAAGATCCATTCTGTACAGAAAGCAGAATACAGTTCACAGATACACTCAGAAATCCCAACAAGATAAGGAATTAAAAATGTGACGTTTTATTTTATTGTTAATACCATATATAAGTTCTCTTGAAGAATATGTCATCTGTTTATCTCTATTCTTTTTGCAATTGCTTTTAAGTTTCTTGTAGATAAAGGATACTTCAGACATGCTTTCACACTTACCACTTAAAAATCAATATTAAATAAAAACCTGAAAGACTACACAACGGCCACTTAAGAAACAAAACAAAACAAAACAAAACTTTGACACTGGGGACAGAAAGGTTTCAAATAAATAATAAACTTCCTTAACTAATTTATCTGAAAAGCAAGCAGAACCTGAGAGATAGAGGGGAACTTTCTGCACATTACTTGCAGTTCCACAATAATCAAAGGTATGCAGGTGCCTCTAACATAATTAACATAAATAAATACTTATTTACACATCAGCAAGATTTAAATAGGAAATTCCTTGGTGCTGTCACTGATGTGAGCCTGGGTTTGATCCTTAGTTGGGGAACTAAGATCCAAAAAGCCACACAGCATGACCAAAGAGGGGAAAAAGAAAAAAAGACTCAAATAAACCAAAAATGCTAAATGTTTATAAAGCAGCTACATAATGTAGGTTTGGAACCAGTGCTTAAATGTTAGAATATATATACCTTCAGAGTAAAATTCAATTAAAATAGAAAATTGCAAAATATTGGGAGAGAAAAAAAAAACATACTTTCCAAAACTGTCTCTGAATTGCTTACAGTTGTCAAAGCACCCAAAACACGATCTGCAGGGAATTCCCTGGCAGTTCAGTGGTCAGGAGTCCAGCTTTCACTGCTGAGGGCCTGAGCTCAATCCCTGGTTGGAGAACTATGATCCCACAAGCCATGTAGCATGGCCAAAATAAAAAAAGTATCAACAGGTAATATATCTGGACTAAAAGGTATGAGAAAGTTTTAGTTTCTACTTGAAATGATCTCACTTTCACCTTTTCAAGGAAGACAGGCTAGAAGAGTAGACATCTCATACTCAGTATAGTTAGTATAACACAGGACTTCCCTGTGGTGCTAGTGGTAAAGAATCCACCTGCTAATATGAAAGACCTAAACTAAGAGACAAGGGTTCACTCCCTGGGTCAGGAAGATCTTCTGGAGAAGGGAATGGCAACCCACTCCAGTATTCTTGCCTGGAGAATCCGTGGCCACAGTAGCCTGGTGGGGTATAGTCCGTGGGATCATAAAGAGCTGGACACAACTGACGTGACTTAGCACATTGGCACTTCAGTGGTTAAGACCCCATGATTCCAAAGCACAGGGCTCAGGCTTGATACCTGGTCAGGGAACTATGATTCCACATGCCAAGTGACAACAAAGCCCATGAGTTGCAACTAGAAAGCCAATGAGCCACAACTAGAGAGACGGTGTGCCTCAACTATAGAGCCTAAGAATTCTGGGACCTGTGTGCCACAACTAGAGAGGCCTCAATAAAAGATTCCGCATGCCACAACAAAGATCCTGAGGGCCACAAGGAAGACCCGACACAGCCAAAAATAAGAAAAGAGATGTATACCATATTAGCTTAAAAAAAAAGCAAGTTGTGGAGAGGAGATGGGAGGGATGTTCAAGAGGAAGGGGACATATGTATATCTATGGTTAATTCATGTTGGGGTCTGAGAGAAAACAGCAAAATTATGTTAAGCAATTATCCTTCAATTAAAAAATAAATTAAAAAAAAGCAAGTTGTAAAACATTATGCATATATATCATAATCTAACTTCTGTAACTACAGGAAAAAACTTGCATGTATAAAAAAGAATTCACATCAGATTATTAATAAGGGTTACTTCTGAGACTAGTGGGGTAGTACCACCTGGTATAATAAAGTGAGGGAAGAAGACTTTCACATCTCATATTTTCTATTGTTGGATTTTATTACAACAAGCATGTATTTCTTTTGTAATATTAAAAGACAGGCAAAACAATATATTAAACACCATGTCAAGAACACAACCTATAATTGTTCATTTTAAAAATTGTTCCTGTGCAATGTTTTTGAAAGTATTTTACACTTTAATAACAATCTTCAAAGCATTAAACCATCATTTTAAAACACTTCCTAATGATCATGTGTGTGTGTGTGTGGGTGTGAGCACGCACGCACACCTCAACTCAGTTGTGTCCGACTCTCTGCGACCCCATGGACTGTAGCCTGCCATGCTCCTCTGTCCATGGAATTCTCCAGGCAAGAATATTGGAGTGGGTTTGCCATTTCCTTTTTTGGGGGGGATCTTCCTGACCCAGGGGTCAAACTCACAGCTCTCATGTCTCCTGCACCTTTAGTACTTTAAGTACTTTAGTGCCATTAATACCTTTAGTACTACCTGGAAAGCCCAAATGATCATCTGTATCTGGCCAGTAAACCGCTGAACTTACACAATCAAGTAAAATATCACCTTCTGCTACAGATTTCATAAGTAAATATATTTCACATTTTAAAATGATGAATCTAATTCACTCCAGTATTTTGCTTGGAAAATTCCAAAGACAGAGGAGATTGGCAGGCTATGGTCCATGTGGTCACAAGAGTTGGACACAACTCAGCAACGAAACAACAACAAACAGAGAAGTACAAAGGAAAAAAAAACGATGCATCTAGACTTCCACTCTGGCTATTTAGCAGCTTAGCTGGTATTAGAATAACCGTAAATACTGAATTTTTAAAAATAAGTGTTTGAATGTGAGTCACACACAGATCAGCTCTAGATTCACGGGCTCTTTATTCCCTTGTTGGCATTTGCTGACTTCTAAGCAGAACATAGAGGCCAACAGAGAAAGCAGAGTAATAAAGCTTGCAATAATTTCACTAGGCTGAGGAGATAAAACTTGGAATTCAGGACTACCAAAGCAGCCAGTCTTCATATGGCCAGAAAAATGGAATAATAGATAAAGTCTAACATTCTTCATTCAACTTCCCCTCAAGATATTTACTGCCTCCTATATTACAGTAGTTTTATGATGGTAGACAACTAGAAGTTGGATTTCAGGGCCAAGAAAGAAAGGAAAAATCTTAGCAAAAACCTCTAACAGGGCTACAAACTAGAAAGAAGGGCAAATTGGGGGCAGCGGGGGGAGATTCAACAGGACCAAGATGACCTTGCTTAGTGAGAGACTGAAAGCTCTCCCCCTAAGATGAGGAATAAGGATGCCTGATTTTGCCACTTCTATTCAACACAGGACTAGAAGTTCTAGCTAGAGTAACTAGGCAACAAAAATAGATACAAGGCCTTCAATTGGAAAGGAAAAAGTAAAATTATCTGTTTGCAGATGAAATAATCTTGTATGTAGAAAACCCTAAAGGTTATATACATATACACGTTAGAACTAATAAATGAATTCAGTAATGTTGCAGGATAAAAAAATCAATTAAAACAATCAGCTGCATTTCTATACTCTAAGAGTAAACAATCTCAAAAGGAAACTTATAAAACTGTTCCACTTGCAATAGCATCAAAAAATCAAAATACGAAAAAATTTAACCAAAGAGGTGGAAGACTTGTACACAAAAAACTACAAAACCATGTTCAAAGAACTTTAAAAAACACAAAGATAAATGGAAAGACATCCTTTGTTCAAAGATTGTGTGCGTGTGTGGGTATGCATGCGTTCAGTCATGTCTGACTCTTTGCAACCCATAGACTATGGCCCATCAGGCTCCTCTGTCTATGGGATTTTTCAGGCAAGAATACTGGAGTGGGTTGTCACTTCCTTCTCCAGGGATCTTTCTGACTCAGGGATCGAACCCACACCTCCTGCATTAGCAGATGGATTCTTTACCGCTGAGCCACCTGAGAAGCCCCTGTTCGTGGATTACAAGACAATACTGTTAAGATTGCCACAAACCTGTGTGCTGCGCTTAGTCATTAAGTCATGTCCAACTCAGCCCACCAGGCCCTTCTGTCCATGGGGATGCTCGAGGCAATAATACGGGAGTGAACTGTCACGCCCTCCTTAAGGGGATCTTCCAAACCCAGGGATCGAACCAAGGTCTCCCACATTGCAGGTGGATTCTTTACTACCAAAGGAAATCTATGTTGTTGTTCAGTCGCTCGGTCAAGACCAACTCTTTGCAACCCCATGGACTGCCAACACGCCAGGCTTCCCTGTCCTTCACCATCTCCTGGAGCTTGCTCAAACTCATGTACACTAAGTCGGTGATGCCATCCAACCATCTCATCCTCTGTTGTTCCCTTCTTCTGCTTTCAATCTTTCCCAGCAACAGGGAAAGAGTTGCCTCTTCACATCAAATGGCCAAAGTATTACAGATTCAGCTTCAGCATCAGTCCTTCCAATGATAATTCAGGACTGATTTCCTTTAGGACTGACTGGTTGGATCTCCTTGCAGTCCAAGGGACTCTCAAGAAATTTCTCCAATACCACAGTATTGGTAAAAACATCAATTCTTTGGAACTCAGCCTTCTTTATGGTCCAACTCTCACATCCATATATGACTTTTGGAAAAACTATAGCTTTGATTATACGGACCTTTGTTGGCAAAGTAATGTCTCTGCTTTTTAATATGCTGTCTCGGTTGGTCACAGCTTTTCTTCCAAGGAGCAACCATCTTTTAATTTCATGGGCATAGTCCATAAGCAGTGATTTTGGAGCCCAAGAAAAACCTTGTCACTGTTTCCACTGTTTCCTCATCTATTTGCCATGAAGTGATGGGAACGGATCATGATCTTGGTTTTCTTGGCTGTAAGCCAGCCTTTTCTCTCTCCTCTTTCACCTTCATCAAGAGGCTCTTTAGTTCCTCTTCACTTTCTGCCATAAGGGTGGTGTCATCTGCATATCTGAGGTTATTGATATTTCTCCCTGCAATCTTGATTCCAGATTGAGCTTCATTCAGTCCAGCATTTTGCATGATATACTCTGCATATAAGTTAAATAAGCAGGGTAACAATATGCAGCCTTGATGTGCTCCTTTCCCAATTTGGAATCAGTCCATTGTTTCATGTCTGGTTCTAACTGTTGTTTCTTGAACCTGCACACAGGTTTCTCAGGAGGCAGGTAAGGAGGCCTGGTATTCCCATCTCTTGAAGAATTTTCCAGTTTGTTGTGATCCACACAGTCAAAGGCTTTGGTGTAGTCAATGAAGCAGAAATAGATCTCTTTCTGGAATTCTCTTGCTTTTTCTGTGATCCAATGGGTGTAGGCAATTTGACCTCTTGTTTCTCTGCTTTTTCTAAATCCAGCTTGTACATCTTGAAGTTCTCCGTTCATGTACTGTTGAAGCCTAGCTTGAAGGATTTTGAGCATTATCTTGCTAGCATGTGAGATGAGTGCAATTGTGTGGTAGTTTGAACATTCTTTGGCATTGCCCTTCTTTGGGACTGGAATGAAAACTGACCTTTTGTAGTCCTGCGGCTACTGCTGAGTTTTCCAAATTTGCTGGCATATTGAGTGCAGCACTTTCACAGCATCATCTCTCAGGTTTTAAATAGTTCAGCTGCAATTCCATCACCTCCACTAGCTTTGTTCGTGGTGATGCTTCCTAAGGCCCACTTGACTTCACACTCCAGGATGTCTGGCTCTACGTAAGTGATCACACCATCGTGGTTATCCGGGTCAGTAAGATCTTGTATAGTTCTTCTGTGTATTCTTGCCACCTCTTCTTAATCTCTTCTGCTTCTGTTAGTTCCATATCGTTTCTGTCCTTTATTATGCCCATCTTTGCATGAAATGTTCCCTTGGTATCTCTAATATTTCAACAACCTCTAGTCTTTCCCATTCTATTGTTTTCTTCTATTGCTTTGCATTGTTCACTGAGGAAGGCTTTCTTATCTCTCCTTGCTATTCTCTGGAACTCTGCATTCAGATGGGCATATATTTCCCTTTCTTCTTTGCCTTTTGTTTCTCTTCTTTTCTCAGCTACTTGTAAGGCCTCCTCAGACAATCATTTTGCCTTTTTGCATTTCCTTTTTGTGTGGATTGTTTTGATCACCACCTCCTGTAAAACGTTACAAACCTCTGTCCATATTTATTTAGGCACTCTATCAGATCTAATCCTTTGAATCTATTTGTCCCTTCCATTGTATAAATGTAAGGGACTTAAGTCATAACTGAATAGCCTAGTGGTTTTCCCTACTTTCTTCAATTTAAATCTGAATTTTGCAGTAAGTATACAGTACTAAGTAAGCCTGCTTTTCCCCTCTCCAGACTTTGTACTCCAAGGCCAAATTTGCCTGTAATTCCAGGTAGCTCTTGACTTTCTATTTTTGCATTCTAGTCCCCTATGATGAAAAGGACATTTTTTTGGTGTTCACTCTAGAAGGTTCTGTAGGTCTTCATAGAACAGTTCAATTTCAGCTTTTCAGCATTAGTGGTTGGGACATAGACTTGGATTACTGTGATATTGAATGGTTTGCCTTGGAAACAAACTGAGATAATGCTGTCATTTTTGAGAATGCACCCGAGTACTGCATTTCAGACTCTTTTGTTGACTATGAGGGCTACTCCATTTCTTCTAAGGCATTTTTGCCCACAGTAGTAGATACAATGGTCATCTGAATTAAAATAATCCATTTCCATTCATTTTAGTTCACTGATTCCTAAAATATAGATTAGTGCAATCCCTCTCAAATGCCCAACAGCATTTTTTACAGAAACTTAAAAACCCACCCCAAAATTCATACAGAATCTCGAAGAACCCTAGAGAGCCAAAACAATCTTGAAAAAAGAACAAATTTGGAAGTCTCACATTTCCTGATAATAAAGCTACAAGTCTGACTCTTTGTGACCCCCACAAACTGCAGCCTGCCAGGCTTCTCTGTCCATGGAATTCTCCAGGCAAGAATACTGGAGTGGATTGCCATTCCCTTCTCCAGAGGATCTTCCTGAGGCAGGGATCAAACCCTGGTCTCCTGCATCACAGGCAGATTCTTTACCATTTGAGCTACAAGGAAGTCCCTAATAAAGCTAGTGTTAATGCCAAAAAGTGTGGTACTGGCATTAAGACAGACATACAGACCAACGGAATAGAATGAAGAGCCCAGAAATAAAGTCTTCGACGTGCGGAAACAATTTTCAACAAGAGTGCTGAGACCATTCATTCATTCAATGGGGAAAGTTCAGTTCAGTTGCTCAGTCATGTCTGACTCTTTGCAGCCCCATGAACCACAGCACGCCAGGCCTCCCTGTCCATCACCAACTCCTGGAGTCCACCCAAACCCATGTCCATTGTGTCGGTGATGCCATCCAACCAACTCATCCTCTGTTGTCCCCTTCTCCTCCTGCCCTCAATCTTTCCCAGCATCAGGGTCTTTTCAAGTGAGTCAGTTCTTCGCATCAGGTGGCCAAAGTATTGAAGTTTCAGCTTCAACATCCGTCCTTCCAATGAACACCCAGGACTGGTCTCCTTTAGGATGGACTGGTTGGACCTCGGGGCAGTCTTCAAAAAATAGTATTTGGGAAACCAGATATCCATATGCAAAAGAACGAAGTTAGATCCTTTATACCATATACAAAAATGAATCAAAATGTGGGAATTAATGCTATAAAATGGACCTAAATGTGGAACTAACACTATAAAACTCTTAGAAGAAAATAAAAGAGAAAAGTTTCATGACATTGGATTTGGCAATAATTCCAAAAGCACAGGCAGCAAAAGGAAAAATAGACAAATTAGATATCATCAAAATTTAATGTATATTCTTCATGAATGGTAAACTTTTGTGCATCAAAGGACACAGAGAATTCCAGTGGTTAGGACTGCTGAAAGCCAGGTTCAATCCCTGGTCAGGGAACTAAGATCCCAAAAGCCATGCAGTGGGGCCAAACAAACAACAAAAATACACAATCAACCAAGTGAAAAGCCAACCTACAGAATGAAAGAAAGTATCTGCATAATATATCTGACAAGGGGTTAATATTCAGAGTATATGAAGAACTCCTACACTCTACAACAAACAAACAATCCAATTCAAAATGGCAAAGAACTTAAACAGACATTTCTCCAAGATACACAATTGGCCAATAAGTGAATGAAAAGATACTTAGTATGACTAATCATTAAGGGAATACAAGTCAAAACCACAATGAGTTACCACTTCAGACCTATTAGGATGGTTATTACCAAAAAAAGAAAATAATACATGCTAGCAAGGGTATGGAGTAATTGGAACCCTTGTATACTATCAGTGGGAATGAAAAATGGTACAGCCTGTACAGAAAACAGTATGGTAAAAAAAGTAAAAATAGAATCAGCGTATGATCAAGCCATTCATTTTGGAGTATATATCCAAAAGAATTAAAACAGAGTCTGAAAGAGATATTTATACACTTATGTTCATTTCAGCATTATACACAATAGGTAAAAGTTGGAGACAAACCAAGTGTCTATTGATAAAGTATACAAACTACATTTCCTTTAAAACGAAACACGCCGCAACATGGATGAACCTTAGAGACGTTACTGAAGTTAAGTTGGTCATGAAATGACAAATGCTGGAAGATTCCACTTATATAAAGTACCTAGAGTAGTCAAATTCATAGACAGAAAGTATAATCGTAGTTGCCAGAGGCTGAGGGATAGGGGAAATGGGTGTTATTATTCAATGTGCACTGAGTTTTGGTTTTGCAAGACAGAATCGTGGAGATGGATAGTAGGAATGATTGTTCTACAAGGTAAACATGTACCAATGAACTCTACGTTTATAAATGGTTAAGACGATAAATTTTGTTTTGTGAATTTTACCACAATTTTTTAAAAAAGATGACCTAGCTGTATTCTGTCTGCAGAAGAAAAGAAAATTCCTCTCTAGAACAAGTTAAAATCTGCTGAGAGAAACTAAGGAAGATCTAAATAAAGGGAGAAATGTATGTTCTTCATGAATGGTAAACCTCAATATTGCTCTCCCCAATGGAGTCAATGCAATTCCTATAACAACATCATTAGGCTTTTCTATAGAAATTGACAAGCAGATTTTAAAATGAAAATTAAAGGGACCAAAATAATTTTAAAAAGAACAAGTATGGAGCCCTCACACTACCTGATTTCAAGACTCAAAATACAACAGAAAGAGTCTAGAAATTCAAGGGGGAACAAATAACCTCTATAATAAATATTGCTAAAAAAAAGTAGACACCCATATACCAATAACTAATCAATTAATTAAAAATAGAACCTTTACCCTTATCTCATTACGTAAACAAAATTTTTAACTCAAAATGGATCAAAATATCTAAATGTAAAAGTTAAAGTTATAAAACTTCTAGAAGATAATCATAATGTCCTTGAATTCTGCAACATCTTAAGTAAGTCATTAAAAAAGCCATACACTGTAAAAGAAAAATTCAACAAACTGGAATCCATTGAAATTTAAAACTTATGCTCTTCAAAAAATAAAAAGGCAAATCACAGAACTTTCCTGGTGGAGCGGTGGATAAGAATCCTCCTGCCGATGAAGGGGACATGGGTTCAATCCCTGGTCCGGGAAGATTTCACATGCCGTAGAGCAACTAAGCCACAACTTCTGAAACCTGCACGCTCTAGGGTCTGCAAGCCACAACTAATGAGCCCCTGTGCTGCAACTACTGAAGCCCATGAGCCTAGAGGTTGTGCTCTGCAACAAGAGAAGCCACCACAATGAGAGACCCGTGCACCACAGCTAGAGAGTAGTCCCTGATCTCTGCAACCAGATACAGCTACACATAGCAACAAAGACCTAGTGCAGCCATAAATAAATAAATTAATTTTTTTTTAAAAAAAAGGCAAGCCACAGACTGGGAGAGTATGCAAAACATATATCCACCAAAGACTTAAACATGGAATATATGAAAACTCTTAAAATTCACTTAGAAGATAAACAACTTCCTCCAGTTGGCAAAAGGTATGAACAGACACTTCATCAAGGGAAGATAATACAAATGGCAAATAAGGACTTTACATCAATAGCCATTAGGGAAATATTAATTAAAACCACAATAAGACACTACTACACAACCACTGGAATAGCTAAAATTGAAAAGATGAAATATAACAAATGTTAGTAAGGATATGGAGCAACTGGAACTCTCACACAGTTGATGGGAATATAAAATGGTACAGAGATTTTAGAAAACTGGCAGTTTCTTTTAAAATTCTCCATTTACCATATGATGCAGCCATTTTATTTACAGGTATTTACCCAAGAGCAATGAAAGCATATGTCCACAAACGGCACAGATTGCTTTTACATCTTAAAAATAACAACCTTTTATGTTGGAAATAAAATCACCAAGAGGATTTCTGATATCTGGTCACACATGTAAACATCTTAGAAGCTGACATCCCATCCTAAGACCACAAGTAAAAAGCTGGGAACTGGAGATCACCAATTCTCCTCAGATCCACCAGAGAAGTGAGGACAAATAGTAAACCACTGCTGAAAAATTGGAGACAGGCAGAAAATCACAACTTATCAGTGCAGAAACCCAAAAGAAGAAATCACCTCTGGCAACCAGTGCTGGGGGAGGAAAACCTGAACTGTAACTGAGGAAGTGCTGGAAGCTCAGTGTGAAAAGGTTTGAGAGTTTAAAATTCCAGGAAGACCTCGTCATAGGGGGACCTTCACGCTTTTGTGAGTCTTACCTCTAGGAGCTATACAAGGTCCTAAAAGTGAATATCAGGGAAAAATCCCCTCAAGCTTTTGGCAAGGGGAGGGGAAAAGAAACCATTCTGAAATATGCTGGCATACTCTGGTTCTTCTTAACAAAACCTGCTCTCAGGAGAAACTGTTTTATCCAGAACTTAACCTGCTAGGGTTTTATCAGAGCCTAACCTAAGGGAAATGCCTAACTCCAGCCCTTCCAGTCATCCTGTCCCACCTAAGGGGGTAAGAAAACTTGAGAAGCACCAGTGAAGCTCTGCCCGGGAGTACTAGCTCACCAAAAGAGTAAGATTTAATCATAGGACTAAAGAATGTTTCTCCTCTGCTCTTACCTCATCACTGCATTATTAAAGGTCTATTTATCACAGTTCCTTTTACCCAGGACGTCATGTCTACCTTTCAACAAAAAATTGCAAGGGATACTAAAAGGCAGAAAACACTATTTAAAGAGACTGAACAAGAATCAAAACCAGAATCAGATATGGGAGGATATGGCACAAATGTTAGAATTATCAGATCAGTAACCTTTCTAAAAACTGAAGCTCCAACACTTTGACTACCTGATGCAAAGAGCCTGCTCACTGAAAAAGACCCTGACGCTGGGAAAGATTGAATGCAGGAGGAGAAGAGGGCGACAAAGGATGAGATGGTTGGAAGATATCACCGACTCAATGGACACGAATTTGAACAAACTCTGGGAGAGAGTAAAGGACAGGGAAGCCTGTTATGCTGCAGTCCAGGGGGTTGCAAGGAGTCGAACACAACTTAGCAACTGAACAACAACAATAACATCTAATGATGGATAACACAAGCAGGGAGATGGAAGTTCTAAAGAAATAGAAATGCTAGAGATCAAAAACACTAACAGAAATAATGTCTTTGGTGGGCTCACAATTAGACACAGCTGAGAAAGGAATCTCTGAGCTTGAGGATATGACACTAGAAACTTCCAAAACTGAGAAGACAAAAAATAAGAAAAAAGCAAAAACAAAACAGAACAAAATATCCAAGAACTGTGAAAAAAGTACAAAAGGCATTGCTGCTGCTGCTAAGTCGCTTCAGTCGTGTTAGACTCTGTGCGACTCCATAGACGGCAGCCAACCAGGCTCCCCCGTCCCTGGGATTCTCCAGGCAAGAACACTGGAGTGGGTTGCCATTTCCTTCTCCAATGCATGAAACTGAAAAGTCAAAATGAAGTCGCTCAGTCGTGTCCGACTCTTTGTGATCCCATGGGCCACAGCCTACCAGGCTCCTCCATCCATGGGATTTTCTAGGCAAGAGTACTGGAGTGGGGTGCCATTGACAAAAGGCATTAAGTACATACAAAAGGAATACCAGAAAGACAAGAAGAAACAGAAGCAGGGGCTTCCCTGGTGGTCCAATGGTTAAGAATCTACCTTCCAATGCAGGAGACATGGGTTTGAGCCCTGGTTGGAAAAGGGGCAACTAAGCTCGAGCACCACAACAAAGAGCCCTTATGCTGTAAGGAAAGATCCTGTGTGCTACAACTAAGACCTGATGCAGCCAAATAAATAAGTATTTTTTAAAAAAGAAAGAAACAGTATTTACAGCAATAAAGAGTAATAATTTCTCTAAATTAATGTCAGAAACCAAACCACAGATCCAGGAAACAGAAAAGATAGAGAGAATAATGGGGAGGTGGCAGGGGGTGGAAAGAAGAGGGGGGAAAAAAAAAACCAACTACACTTAGCCATATCAGAGTCAAAATTTAGAAAATAAAAGCTAGAGAAAAAAAAAATCTTAAAAGATGCTAGAGGGAAAAAATACCTTAAGTATAGAGAACCAAAGATAAGAATTACATTCGACTTCTCAGAAATTATACTAGCAAGAAAAGAATAGAATGAAGTATTTAAAGTGTTGAGAAAGAAAAACTACTAACCTAAAATCCTGTACCTTTCAAAATCGTCCTTCAAACTGTAGGAAAATCTTTTCAATCTTTTCGTGAATCTAAACTGCTCTTAAAAAAAAAGTCTTTTTAAGTGAAAAGAAATAGACTTTTTCAAACAAAAATTGAGGGAATCTGTTGCCAGTACACGTACTTTCCAAGAAATGTTAAAAGTTCTTTAAAGAGAAGGAGAATTATGTAAGCCAAAAACTCAGATTTACGTAAGAAAGGAAGAGCATCAAAGAATGAATAAATAAGAGTAAAATAAAAATGTTTCTCTTATTCCTAATTCATCTAAAAGATAATCATTTGTTCAAAATACTAATAGCAGCAATGTATTTGACTATGTTGGCTTCTGTGTGGAAGCGTATGCGTAAGTGAAATGAATGACATCAATGATACAAGGAATGGGAAAGAAGAATTAGGAGTATATTATTATAAGGTACTCACATTACCTGTGAAATATTATCTTTTTATTTGAAAGTGGACTAGATTAGAAGTAAATGTGTACTGCAAACTCTAAGGCAATCACTAAAAAAATTTTTTTAAGTATAACTGATATGCTAAAAAAAGGAGAGAAAGTGGCATCATACAAAATGTTCAATTCAAACCATAAAAAAGGCAGGACTTCTGTAGTGGTCAATGGTTAAGAATCCACCGGCCAGTGCAAGGGACATGGGCTTGATCCATTTTCTACAATCTCTTACAGAAGACAGAGGCAGAGGGAATATTTCCAAACTCATTCTATGAGACTAGTCATTACCTCACTATCAAAACCAGACAAAGACATTACAAGAATATTATAGACCAATATCTCTTAGAGACACAGATGCAAAAATTCTCAACAAAATATTAGTGAATAAAATCCAACAATGTATATGTATATGTATGGCTGTATCCTTTCACTGTTCACCTGAAACTACCATTATATTGTTAATCAGCTATACTCCAATACTAAATAAAAAGTTTAAATTTGAAAAAAAAAATTATAAAAATAATTATGTACCATGACCAAGTGGAATTTAACCTAGTATGCAAGGCTGTTTCAATGTTTAAAAATCAATTAATGTACTCCATCACAGTTAGGCTAAAGAAAAACCACATAACCAAATGAATAGATGCACAAAAAACATTTGACAAAATACAACGCTCTTTCATAATAAAAACAATCAACAAACTAGAAATGAAGATGAACATCTTTAACTTGATAAGGAATATCTACAAACACCATACAGCTAACATACTTAATGAGAAACTCTGAGTTTTCCAGCTAAGATGAAGAACGAGCAAGGATGGCTCCTCTCACCTCTGCTTTTCAAAATCATACTGGAAGTTCTAGCTAATACAATTAAGACAAGAAAAGGAAAAAGTATACATACTGGAAAGGTAGAAATAAAATTATCTTTGTTCACAAATTATATGGTCATATAGAAAATTCAAAGGAATCAACAAAAAACACTTGCAACTAATAAGCCATTAAAGCAAGGATGCAGGATACAAGGTTAACACACTAAAGTCAACTGCTTTCCCATATACCAGCAATGAATAAGTAGTATCTGAAATTTTTAAAAAAGTATAATTTACATTATCACCCCACAAAATGAAATACTTAGGTATAAATCTAACAAACTATGTATAAGATTCATACAAAGAAAACTACAAAACTCTGATGAAAGACACTAAAGGAGTAAAAGAAGAAAAAGATATTCCATGTTCATGGATAAGAAGACCCAATATTGTCAAGCTATCTGTTCTTCCCAACCTGAACTACAGACTCAATACCAATTCCAATCAAAATCCTAGAAAGTTATTTTGTGGATATTTTTAAATTGACTCTAGAGTTTATATGGAGAAGCAAACAATCTAGAATGTCCAACTCAATACAGAAGGAGAAGAACAAAGTCAGAGGACTGACACTACCCAACTTCATTCAAGACTTAAAAATAATAAAGATGATGTGGCATTGGAGAAGTAAGAGAAAAACAGATAAATGAAAAAGAACAGACAGCCTAGAAACAGACCCACATAAATACAGTCAACTGATCTTGAAAGGGGAGCAAAAGTAATACAATGGATGTATCTTTTCAATATATGGTGTTGGAAACTGAACACCCAAATGCAAAAATAATAATAATCCAGGCAGATCTTACCTGTTTTACAAAAATTTACTCAAAATAGATTACAGTCCTAAGAAAACTCTTAAAGAGATGGGAATGCCAGACCACCTTACCTACCTCCTGAGAAACCTGTATGCAGGTCAAGAAGCAACAGCTAGAACCAGAAATGGAACAACAGACTGGTTCCAAATTGGGAAAGGAGTACGTCAAGGCTGTGTATTGTCACCCTGCTTATTTAACTTATATGCAGAGTTCATAACGCGAAATGCCGGGCTGGATGAAGCACAAGCTGGAATCAAGATTGCTGGGAGAAATATCAGTAACCTCAGATATGCAGATGACACCACCCTTATGGCAGAAAGCAAAGAGGAACTAAAGAGTTTCTTGATGAAGGTGAAAGAGGAGAGTGAAAAAAGCTGGCTTATAACTCAACACTCAAAAAACTAAGATCATAGCATCCGGTCCCATCACTACATGGCAAATAGAAGGGACAACAATGGAAAAAGTGACAGACTTTATTTTCTTGGGCTTCAAAATCATTGCAGATGATGACTGCAGCCATGAAATTAAAAGATGCTTGCTCCTTGGAAGAAAAGATATGACAAACCTAGACAATGTATTAAAAAGCAGAGATATTACTTTGCCGACAAAATCCGTCTAGTCAAAGCTATGGTTTTTCCAGTAGTTATGTATGGATGTGAGTGTGGGACCATAAAGAAGGCTGAACACTGAAGAATCGATGCTTTTGAACTGTGGTGTAATCCTAAAGGAAATGAGTCCTAAATATTCATTAGAAGGACTGATGCTGAAGCTGAAGTTCCAATACTTTGGCCACTTGATGAGAAAAGCTGACTCATTAGAAAAGACCCTGATACTGGGAAAGACTGAAGGCAGGAGCAGAAAGGAAGGACAGATGACGAGATGGTTGGATGGCATCCCTGACTCAATGGACATGAGTTTGAGCAAGCTCCAGATGGTGAAGGACAGGGAAGCCTGGCGTGCTGCAGTCCATGGAGTAGCAAAGAGCTGGACATAACTGAGGGAGGGACTGATCAATGACCAAAGTGTAAAATACAAAGCTATAAAATTCTTGGAAGATAACATACAAGAAAATTTAATTGACCTTGGGTATGGTGAAGACATTTCACATACAACACCACCAAAGACACAATCCATGAAAGAAGTAAATAACCTGGACTTCATTAAAATTAAAAGCTTCAGGAACTTTCCTGGTGGTCCAGTGGTTAAGAATCTCCCTTCCAATGTACGGGACACGGGTCTGATCCTCAGTCCAGGAACTAAGATCCCACGTGCTGCAGGGCAACTAAGCCTGTGCACCGCAACTACAGAGCCTGCACTCTAGAGCCTGTGCACCACAAACCAGCTAGAGAAGCCTGCATGCTGCAACAAAGAACGTGTGCACCACAAATAAGACCCTATGGAGTCAAATAAATGTACAAACAATCCTTAAAACTCAACAATAAGAAAAAGAACAATCCAGCTAATATTGTTCTATTGTTCTTTTTCCAACTAATATTGTGCCAGGCTTTCCAGGTGGCTCAGTAGTAAAGAATCCGCCTGCCAATGCAGGAGACGGAAGAGACACAGAATTCGATCCCTGGGTTGGAAAGATCGCCTGGAAAAGGAAATGGCAACCCACTCCAGTGTTCTTGCCTGGAAAATTCCATGGACAGAGGAGCCTGGCAGGCTATAGTCCATGGGGTTGCAAAGAGTCAGACAAGACTGAGCACGCATGAATGCAACTAATGTTGTGCAAAAGACCTGAACATACCCACCAAAGAAGATATTTTGATGGCAAGAAATCATTACGGTCCTGTAAATTAAAATAATGCCACACCACTACACATCTATAGAATAGCTAAAATCCAAAACACAACAACAAATGCTGGGGAGTATGAGGAGCAACAGGAACTCTAATTTATTGCTGGTTGGAATCCAAAATGATAAGAGTCCTTTGGAGGACATTTTGGCAATTTCTGACAAAACTAAACACACTCTTATCATAGGATCCAGCAATCATGCTCCTTTGTATCTAGTGAAAGGAGTTCAAATCTTATGTCCTCTACAGAAAGAACCCTTATTCATAACTGTCAAAACTTGGAAGCAACCAAGAAGACCTTCAGCAGGTGAATGGATAAATAAACTTATGTAGAGACAAGGGAACAGTACTCAGAGATAAAAAGAAAGGCGCTACCAAACAATGAAAAGACATGGAAAAATGCTTATTACTATATGAAAAAAGCCAACCTGAAAAGGCAACATACTGTGTGACTCCAACTAATGACAAACTGGCAAAGACAAAACTATGGCAAAAAGATTAGTGGTTGCCAGGGAGAAAGATAAGTAAATAGGCAGAGCACAGGAAGATTTTTAGAGTAGTGAAAAGATTCTGTACAATACTATAATGGCAGTGGCAGATACACGTCATTACATATTTGTCAAAACCCATGGAATGTGTAACAGCAAGAGTGAACTCTAAACTATGGACTTTAGGTGAGAATGACATCAATGTAGGCTCATTTACTGTAACAAATGTACCACTCTGGTTTGGGATGTTGATAGTGGGAGAGGCTGTACGTATGGGTACGAGAGAAATCTCTGTACTTCCTCATCAATTTTGCACTAAATTTAAAACTCTAAAAACTAAAGCTTTTTAATTTAAAAAATAAAATCAACATTTAATTCTGAAAACAAGCTGCCCTGATAGTTACCAGAGAACCAGGAAAATATTTGGTTCCTTAATGTAGCCTGGACACTATGGCAAGCTTATGCAATAATTTATCTATTCTTCAGAACAGTAACAGCACATAATAGACTTTATGTTCAAAATTTCCAAAACTTGGGAGCTCCCTGGCTATCCAGTGGCTAGGGTTTGGCACTTTCACTGCCACGAGCCCAGGTTCAATCCTGGTTTGGAAAATAAGATCCCATAAGTAGAGTGGTGCAGTCCAGAAAAAACAATAGCAAATAAACAAGTGGTGGTGGTTTAGTCGCTAAGTCAGGTCCGACTCTTGTGACCCCATGGACAGTCTCCTCTGCCCATGGGATTCTCCAGGCAAGAATACTGGAATAGGTTGTCATTTCCTTCTCCAGGGGATCTTCCCAACCCAGGAACTGAACCCAGGCCTCCTGCACTGCAGGCAGATTCTTTACCAACTGAGCTATAACTGAAGTCCCCAAATAAAAAAAAGACAAAATAAAAACAAGTTCTCAAAAATAATGCCATTTTAGTGTTCAAAAACTCTAAAAGCTACCTAAAAAAAGATGTTATGTTACATTTTGAATTTTTAAAAAATACATACCATGGAACTCATATCGCAAACTAAAACTATTTGCTTAACATATTTAATAGTAATAGCATATTATACATAATTTGTAACAGTTTCAATTAAGAACCAAGAAGAATCTAATAAGGGATTTTCCTCTTTTAATGATACATCTATGCTCAAGTCTTATCTTCATGTCCAAGTGATAAAGAATATGCACAACACACCAGAGTTCCCTGAAATCCCTCTTCAGAGGTTGCAAAATCAACAGCATTCTGACCCACAAAAATGTTCTGTTTGGCCAGAAAAGTTGTTTAAAATGTTAATATATTTATGTGAGATACAGACTCTTCGGTTCAGCCTCTGCCCCGATTTCTTATCTTCCTACATCCAGCCCAATTCATTCAAGTTTGTTGAATGAATTGGTTTTAGGCCCTACCCTATATTGTGATTAGTATAACTAAAGTTATATTCAGATTTCTTTAAAAATTTTCATATGAATAGTGGTATCATATTTTAGTACATTTGTACTGGAAAAGGTACCTTCCCTTCTTTCACTCTTCCCGATTTGAGAGCTAGCACTTAATTAGTCACATATGTATTTTCAGAACAATGCCATAAACAATTCTATCACAAAGAGAAAGTGGTATATTAATGTTTTTACTAACCCACACATAATTGTATGGAAGAATAAAGGTTACTAATAATTGTATAAAAGCTTATAATCAAATGCGAGGAACCTTCTTGTTTTTGAATAGTTTTACTCAAAATTAATATTTGGCAATATTTCTGTTTGTTTTATCCTTTCATGAAATACACGTGCACATATGCGTCATACTGAAATACACAATTCTACTTCAAGAATAAATGTGTTAAAATTTACATGCTTTATATGGCTAAACCAAAGTGATGCTGGTGGATCTGAAACTATATAATAGAACTTTGCGTGATATGTAACCAACGGAAAAGCTTTTTCTTACATAGCTAATTCTACAAACACATACCTGACAGAGTATACTAAGGGAAAAGTTGGTACAAAACTTTCAAGTGATCATTCTCTATGTGATTATGCCCAAGCATCAACTATTAATGATAAATTAAAAGACTATTTACCTGTCAGGACCTGAGTTCAGGCACTCAAAAGTTTCGTATTTCTCTTGCAGAAGCTGATGACAATACTAATCCCTGCACTGTGTAGGGAGGTGCATTCCTTGCACTGGCTTAAGTGCTAATGATTTCACCAACCCTTGAAGTGCAGAACAGTAAAAAAACAGTTTTCAGCCGTTTTTCTTACTGATTTCTCATTTTAAAAATTACAAAGTAAGATTTCAAATAGGTTTTAAAATAAATTATTTCTGTTTAAAAGGCAGTGCCTTAGTTTAAAAAGACATGCCAATAGATCTATCTGGATTACTGCACATATCACAAGATGGCCTTTTTCATCAATTAAAAATTTACACACAGAAGCAACAATTTCATGCCTTCAAATAATTTTCTGATTTTACCTTAAAGCACCAAGATTTTGGCTACAGATACGTAAAGCCGTCTTCCAGAAGGCAATCATAAATATTAATAGGTACTGGATAAGATTAGCTGGGTTAAAAAATCCTATCTCTCCTATTGACTCATTTATTACCCTGCCACCGGCTTACAGCCCTGGAAGAAGCTGATAGTCAAGTTCATAACTACTAGTTTCTAAAGAAACAGTGCTATAGTCTCCCAATAAGATAAAAATCAAGAAATACTTCCATATCTAAGGGCAAAATTAAGCTTTGTATATATCTGGAAGGCCAAATCTGTTTCTGTCTCCTTAAAGTATCAAATTAATGTAACTTCCTATTCTGTTATACTCTAAAATTAAGTGGGTTTACACATGACTACTGCTATGAGTTGAGAAATGTACCTTAGCTAGTTCTGAAGAAAATATTTTATGTATCTAAAAACATTTAATGTTTTATATGAATCTCTCTCCAAATCCTATTGCCTATCAATTTTCCTTAAGAATACTAACACTGCTTCCTTAAGATTCAGATCTTTATGCACTTGGCACATTGAGTTACACATATTCAAACATTTAAATTCTCTGAATTCTTTTCCTGCCACTTTAGTAGAGGAGGATAAAAACAAACCTGAGCTGAAACTAGGCCAACTGGAGGATACACATTTATGTTGCTAGTTCTATCTAGCTAAACTTAACAACATTTTGAAACCCTGCATTGAATTTAAACGCTCTCTACCTACAACAAAGAAAGCTTGCCTTGATATGCTTACCTAAGGTGCTTCCATTTTTCCTCCGTTAAAGAAATTAAATAATCTCTTTCATTTACCAAAGATTTTTTTTTAAGTTGGCACTCAAACAAAGTCCATTTGAAGGATCTGTTCCTCTAACTTAAAATGGCAGCAGTTGACCTCATTTACAATCAACTGAACTTAAGTACTTCTTGGCAATAATATGCTCAACTGATACGTATCTTATCTTTCTATAGACAAGATAATTTAAGAAAAATTGAGGAGACACATATAGCCAGGCCTTAAAATGTTACTTGTATGCTTATTTTCAGTATACTATGAAAAAGGGAAATAGCAATACAGAATGTAAATCAAAAGGTCAAATTTCTAACAATGTATAACGAAAGAGAAGATTTTCTAAGAGGCAAAGTCTGAGTAGCAAAGACTAACCAATAAGCCATTTTAACAGGGAATGTCAAGTCAAAAGTAAAGCGCAATCCAGATCCAAAACTGATATACTTGTGAGTTCATGACAAACTTGGTAACTTTTTCAAAAGCAGTTTATGTGGAATAAGAATTCAGGCAGAAATGGATTATTCAGTTTAATTCTTATTGTAATTACAAGATCTAAAATATTTCTTTGTTAAAGATGCTGAGTTCCCACACATTCTATGCTATGTTTCTTTTCAACATTTTCTTCCTCTATAACTAACTCCATCATTTAGTTTCTAACCTTCACATTAGATCTCATAAAGCAAATATTTTCTCCCAATTATGAGTAACACTATCTCAATTTTAATCTATTAAGAGAATTAAAAAAAACACTTTAAGAAACTCACGTATAAACTAGTCTGCTCGAGAAACTTTTCATTTTCAAAGTATTTAATTTTTCAAAATAACTCTTCAGATCTAGGTGAATGGTATTATATTTATTTTACACTCATGAAAATGTGATCTGCCTAGGGTCACAAAATAACTTAATGTTTGAAGTAGAAATAAAATTGTGACATTTTCTTTATTTCATATTATTCAAATATCTCCTATAACCATCTAAAGAATTTTCCTATTTTGAAGATAACAAACATTGATATCTTAATCTGAAGTGTATGTATTAAACACACACACACACACCAAAGCACACACAAAAGTACATATTATACACAAACATGGAGACAGCAAACTAAAAAGGAAAACAGCGCTTACCTTCATCTCCTTCTGGTACATATGAAGCTGTAATAATGTCAATATCAGCACAATTCATCACAATCTGATTGGTTGCCTGCCTCACCTAAGATGGCAAAAAAAAAAAGTCAGCAGTGTCAGAAATAGCCTAGATTATTAATATGTACATCTTCATCTTGGCCTAATATATGTCATAGGCAATTTTTTAAAAAATCCAGACATGACTAAAACCTAAACTAAGTATTTATGCAACAATGGTAGAAATAAATGACTAGTTCTAAATATCCAAAGCAATTCACATTTTTGTGGTAATATTCAAAGCAATAACAAATACTTAGGTATTTCACAGAATTCAAGTATCTGACCAACGAGCTAAATAAAAGCCTTTTTTCCCCCCACTTAAACCTTGATTTAAAACAACTTAAATTTTTTAATTTCAAAAAAATTTTAATTAGGAAACCTTTCTTACATGTTGCAAATAATTATGTATCTCAACCTGCATATCATACCCATCATGAGTGTACGCTCTTTTTGTAAAAATAGAGGAAGAAATCTGGTATCGTAAACTATGTCAAAACTTCATAAAACACTCTTTAAATTTTTTATTTTCCCAAAGAAACATCTTGAATGTAACAGACACTAATGACTCACCACCAAGATTAAATAAACTTTTACAGCTTTGTCTTATTTGACTTAGATCCAAAAAAGTAAAATATAGGTACAAAGAATGCCCCTTCCTCTCTTCCTCATTCCTTAGAGATAACCACTATCCTAAGCTAATGTATATCTTTCTCATATATGTTTAGTACTTTTGTTAGTTATATAAAGAACAGCAATGTTTTTAATCTTATACAAATGATATCAAAGTGTGTATAACCTTTGCACTTATTCCATTGTTATTTAAACGAGAATTTTTCTGATCGCTAGTAACATTAGTTATCTCTTTTGTTTCTTCTTTCTCTCTCTCTCTCTCCCCAACTTCTACAACCACCCCCCCACCTCCCTTCTTCCCTCCCTCCCTCTCTCATTTTCTTTCTTTTTTGGCCCTTAAGTTTTTCCTCTGCAACTTATTCATAACCCCTGCTCATTTTCCAATTTGGTTGTAACCTTGTTTTTATATAATTGTTCAAATTCATTTTCAGACATTTCAACAGTCTAAATCTAAAATAACAAAAACACAGATGTCCTAAATCACAAACAAATGCCCACAGAGGCCAATGAAACAGGTGAGTACAGTAGGCCAGGTGAAGGCTATGCATAAAGGAAAGCTATGTGCAAAGGAAGGAGGAAGTAATTTCCTGGAGCCAACCAATTATTGGTAAATACGGGGGAAAAAAAACAAACAATGTTGACAGATCTTTCCATTTTAAAAAGCCACAAATACAAATTTTACGTGCAATCTCCCAACTTTTAACTAATGACAATTAATTCAGATTCTTTAAAAACACTGTGTAGATCAAACAAAACCAACTGTAGCCAACAGTGCCTTGAGGTCACTGAACAGACCACAACACTAAGTAAAGAAACAGAGTAATATAAAATCTGTATGAAAAACCTACCTAAGAGTAATTATTTTATTAGGAACCAATACATACATATGATTAATATTAAATTAAAATTACCTGGCCTAAATTATAGACAGTATGTTATTAAACTTATAACAGATTGTCAAAGTCTCTAACATATAAAGAGAAACTATTTTGGCTTATAAAAAACAAAATCTTCTCATAAATCTTCCTGTTTCTAAACAAAAATACCATTCAGTGAACAGTTTTTTAATTTTGTAAGTGGTAATATTCCTTTCTTCACACTGTTTATTTTGCCAGAACACATCTAAACAACACTAAAACTTTTAGTCCCAACTGACTGTTTATAGCACTACATTTAAACAAAAAGAAAAAAACAACCTTGCCTTTTCACAAACTGACTTTAAAAAATTTTTTCAGAAACACAGGAATAAAGCATTTTCTAGCATATGCACCAAAGGGTAAAATGAATAAAAAACTTTCCAGGGTTTGAAGTTAGCATACAGAATAACAACAGTGGTTTAGTTACATGTCTTAATCTTTACCTAGGCAACTTTTATTTTCATCCATCAACATCTACAATGAATTTAATGGTAGCCAAGCAATTAATCTACCATGTCAAGATACCTGTACTACACTACATATGCCAAATGACATTTATCTCACTATTGTACCGTTTTGAGGAAAAGTGTTTGTACTTTGGAAAGGCACAGGACACAACATCCAGTTACAAGTACATTCCAATTCCTCCTGGGTTTAGAGAAAACCCACCAGTTTGTAGAAAGGACAGGGAAGCCTGGTGTGCAGCAGTCCGTGGGGTCGCAAAGAGTCAGCCACGACTGAGCAACTGAGCAACAAACACCACGACCAGTTTATACTAATGAATTAAGCTGCTTGTTGAACAGCAACTAATTTTTTTTCCAGAGTACTGCCATTTCTGGAAGGCAATACTCAAATTTCAAAAACCAGACAGTATATTCTGTCTCATATTAGAAATGCACTTTATAGACAACAGAATAATCCATAGAAAGTATTTCTTTTACCACTTAGTGCCTCACACAAGGTAATCTTTTAATAGATGTTATTATTCAGACACATGCACAGAGAACAAGACTAAATGTGCTCTACTCATAAAGATATTAATCTGAATGTCATCTAACAGCATTCACCTAATGGTTTACAAAGCACTTAATCAAAAGGATAGCAAACTTAAGAATAATGTGCTGCATTATAAAGCACATATATATTATATTGGATATCAGCATACTCTTATGTATCATCCAAGGAATGTAATTTAAAACATCCAGGACTTAAGAATGCACTCAACTATCACACTGATCTTTTTGATGCTTTACCAACAAGAGCTCTAACCTGATGATTCAGTGATTTCTCACAGGTTAACATCATCATGTTACTGAATACTGCTTGTATGTTCCACTATCAAAAATACAGGTAATAATGTAAGTCAACTATACTTCAATTAAAAAAAAAAGAACAAAACTAGTAATAAATCAAAAGAATTTCAGCATTAAGATCTTCACTTTCCAAGCTTAAAATAGAAGCAGAATGTTAAAGGTGGGCATATAAATTGTTTTGATAACAAACTTACTTTCAACCTTTCCATCTGAATAAATGGGTTATTAGTGTATTCTTTCTTTAATTCAAACTAGGGCTAGTTAAGTCTTCTTGGGGTCCCATACAGACTGTATTTCAACTAAACCAAACCACCCTAAGTAACGTTTCTACTGAAGAGACAACTTGACCACTGGTAACAATTTTGCAATGGAAGTTTCCTAAGAGCGAGAAAGGGAGCCATCTGAGACAATTTTTTTCCTGAATGAGTCTTTACCACAGTCACTCAGGAACACGCCTTACGTGTACTATTAAGACTCAAAAGGGTTTTTTCCTGATTGCTAAAACCCTGAGATTTTAGTAAAAGGAAACTTCCAGTCTGACAATTCCAAAAACCAGTCAGTCTGAAGCTTGACAAGTTTCACTTTGCCTAACAAGCAATTTCATCATTAAAATTTTGTAATAATCATTGCCTTTGTGGAACAGTACTATAATTTCTAAAGACAATAAGGAGCAAATAATTAGTAAACACAAATTGAGCCAAGTTTTCTAACAAAAGAGCCACTAAAAACAGCAAGCTGCAGAAAGTCAAACAAGTAAACATACAGAACATTACTATTTATTGTTTATATACCATAAAACTTTAAAATTATACATAGAAGTAACAGCTACCAAAAAAGATAAATTACCGCTCAGGGTGAGGGTGGGAAGAGATGGAAATGGACTTTAGTGGTATCTGTGACATATTATTTTCCAAAAAACATCTAAAGTCTAAAACAAAGGGGACAAAGCACTAACATCTGCTAAATCTAAGTGGTAGGTTACTTCTCTGTATTTAAAATATTTCTAAATTTAAAATAAAATATCAAAATGATTGCAAATGGCCAAATAAACTGAGAACTACATACTTGTATGGTGTTCAAAATGGAATCTCCAAGATCTAGAGAACTAATCTCAATTAACAACAAAACAGCTATTTGAAGGCTCAGTCCTTTGACATCGACTCACATACAGATTACAGTAAGATTTACTTTACAGTAAGAACAGTCTCATTTATGTAGCAAAGTTCAGAGACGTCTCACTGATAATTTACTATTCAAGACCACATTTATGTAGGCTGCATTGTACAATATCAATTATCAAGAACCAGGAAGTTAAAAAAAAAAAATAAAGCCTTTATGGAAACCAGAAGTGATGACACAAAGTCCATACAATAAAGCTCATACCTTTCACTCAGAAGAGAATCCATCAAACACATTTAGAAAAAAATTTTAAGCTCAAACAAGCTTGTTTATTTGGTTACTTAGAGCTATTCAGATCAAATTTAGTAAAACAGAACAGGGAAAAAATTGCACAATAGGGAGCAACAACACACAGTAAGCAGCAAGTAATAACCTGAGAATAAGAAAAACAAAAAAACTTTATAAAGAACAAATATGAAACTAATAAATTATAGTACATAGTTCTGGGTAATCTATGGTTATAAGTATCAGTGACATATTGAGAATGCTTTTCAGTATTTAGAAAACCTAGAATACGAGCAATCACAGAGTTTAAAAAGCTAAATATTTCCATAGAATCAGTAAATATTTTTTAAAGTCTGAGTGTCTCAAAGAGTAAGCTTCATTTATCTGGAAAACTCACCGCAGAATTCACTGCCAGTTGATACTGGATAAAACTTACCAAACAAAACTTTCTTATACTCGGGGGTTTCCTCAATGATACATTTCAAGAAACATAATAGAAATCTGAACAAATTCAATTCCTTATGACCAATCTTTCAAATTTACTTTAAGACCATTTAGTGATCTAGCATAATGCTGGACAAAATTGATTACTTTTATCTTTTTTAAAAGAAAAAAAAAAAAAAAAACCCTACTAAAATGACTGCATAGAAAATCTGCAAAATTTGGGCAGAAACTTCTGTAACACAGGGCTGACAATAACATCCATTTAGGTGCCAAGTTTCAGTCTGCCAAACAATCTACTGTATCTGTAACTCTCCTCAAAGTGCCAATTTAGTCATCTCCATCATGAATATTTTGTTGGCAGAGGCCAGGGATTGTTTAGTATATCCTGACTCCTATTTCTCTGGCACAGGTAAACTATTTCCATAACACAATTACTGTATAAAGCACTATACACTCATAACCAGGAACTGTCACCACTCACATAAACTTGTAATCTATTTTTAAATGAATTACCTACAAAGCAAGAGAGTCAGAATTTGAAATAGCTATGAAAGTCTATTCCTCTCACATATCCTAATGTAAAACGAGGGGAAAGGGAATGTCCCATTTTTCTAGGCCCATGATAACACATTTTCAAAACCTGCTGAACTAGACCACACACACTTATGTAAAAGACAACTACTTTTTAAATCAGTGCACACTGACTAATTCATCTTCCCCAGGAGTCCACACCCAGGCCTGGTTAAAAATCCACTAAATTTCTAACATGTAACCTGTACAAATACTCTGGGCTTATTACAAAATTTTGTAACTAAAGCAACCAAGCAACTTGCATACTTTGTGCAATGTAATTCCAAACTGTTAGGGGACTGACACAATATCAGTTATCAATTTGGCTTCCAGAGATATAATTGTGTCCATATTTTTAGACTTCCACAATCAGATACCACCTAATCCCACAGGTTAAACTTACTGCTCCAATCTATTTCAAAAACATCAATATATGCTAACAACTGTTAACTTTTTACTAATGTTAACTCCTCTTTACATTTTCAAAAGCGGCAATGTGTACAATTAAAAAGTCCATTCTTCCTTTAATAAAACCTGTTTTCTTCCTTGTATCAGAGTAACAAGTCCCTGCTAATACCTTGTACATTACCATGTGCTCCCTCAGTGTCCCGAACCAGCCTGCCATATATTTCTCATTTCTTTCAAAAAGCCAAGTAGAAAATGGGCCAAGTAGAAAATGGATAAGCATGTCACTGCTTGCTGTTCTACCCTAACACTTAAATAAAACCTTTATTAGCAATTTTTTTCTGAAAATTTTCCCTATACCTCTCAAAATCATGAACCCATTATGGGGTATACCTCTCAAAATTATGAACCTATTAGGGTATACTTCTCAAAATTATGAATCCATTATGGGGTAAAACAACTATGGAGTTAAAAAAAAATGATTTTTTCAATGTTAGCCTTTTGACATAATGCGAACTCATTCATTGCTAGGTCCTTCTTCCCGCAGGTCTGCCAAGTCACAAGACACACTACTGTTTACACTCCCTCCCATCTGCCCCCAGCCAATATATATCAAACATTCTATAGTCACTTGGCTCAAACAGTCTCCCAAATAACCCTCTCAAATCCTAATTTAGACCCAGGGTGCACTCTTTCTGATTCATATTCTCAATGGAAAATTTTTTAATCACCTGACTTTCACAGGGGTAAGTTTCGTCTTTAGATGCAGAGCCCTCATGCTTTCCTACAAGCACCCCAAATCTGACAGTATACTTTTTAATTCTACACTTTTAGACACATTTTCAACCTGAGTACTCGGCTTTCAAATACAACTGCCAACTTTCAATTCATTCCAACGCTATGCTAGTCTACATTTCTTTTATTTCATTGCTACATACACCCTGTTCTTTAAGATTGAGGCCTACTGATTTTTCCCCCTAACTGCAGTAGGAAAAGAAATGAAACAAAATATATTTATCATCATTCTTTTTCAAGGTAACAAGACATTTAAAGCTATCGTTACAACAAGATATTTAAAGGTACTAGTAAACAGTTCCCATTTTTCATCAGGAACTTCACATAATACATCACATAACACGGTATCACAAATGTCTATTGTTCCTGACCTTTGTAGGGCATCAATACTAACGATCTCCAAAATAAAACAATACTTTAGATAATCTGCGGGGGGAGGGGCGGGGGAGCATGATTCACCAAAAACTGCAATGAAGAGTAATGGAATATTTTCACCAGTGGTATACTAAAACTAATGGCTTCTTTCAGAGGAGGGTACTGCTAAGCAACCATCGCTGTAGCAATAAATCCACCTGCTTCAAAGGCTGCAAAGCCAGAAGATGGGAGGAAAAGCGGAGACGAGGGTCCTCCTTCAGCTTCTCTAGAGGTTAGGAGAGAACAAAGTCACTGCTGCACTGTCACTAGAGGGGAAGGGGGAGGGGGCGGATCATCTTAGAAACCCTGCCCCTGGGCCGGAGCAGGCGGGGAGAACTCAGCTAGGCTGCACGGGATTAACATTCCCCTTCTCACTCTCTTCCCCCTTCTAGAATCCCCTCCTCTCTTAACGCGCGGCAGCCGGAGTCCCAGATGACTGTCCCTTCCAAAGTGTCCTCCGTGGAGCGTAGGGAGAACGACGGAAAAGGCTGAGCATGGACTCCGATGACCCCTCGGGCCTCCCCAACACCCTCCAGCCTCTCCCAGACCACGACCAAGCCCAGAAGGGCCAGGGTCTGGGGGAGGCCCCACACAGGTGTGCTGGCCCCAGAGGCGCGCGGCCCGGGCCCCAGCCCAGCAGGGCAGAGCACATAGACCGGGCACCCAGCGGCCGCCCCAGAGGGGCGCGCCCGTCCCCGAGCCGGCCTCCCCAGCCCCAGGTCCGCAGCGCCCAGGCCCGCCCGCCAGGTCGGGCCCCCAGCCCAGCCCGCGGGCGCGGCCTAACTGCTTGCCCGGCAGCTCGCCCCCGGCGCCCGAGGGTCGCCGTACCTGGGCGGAGGCCTCCAGCTTGCCCTCGAAGGTGAAGTCCAGCAAGTCGGGCTTGAGGCAGAGGCTGTAGTTGATGGGGGAGACGTCGGCAGGCAGCCGCTCGAAGGGCCTCTTCTCCGGCATCGCGGCGAGGCCCAGGCTGTGGAGGCGGCGGCGGCGGCGAGAGGAGCGGCTGAGGAGGAGAAGGAGGAGGGGAGGAGGCGGAGGGCCGAGGAAGAGCAGGCGGCGAGCAAGGGAGGGGGCGGCGGCTGCCAGCCACATCCACCGAGCGCCGGCGACCGCCTGAGGAGAGCGACCGGGGGAGTCTGGGGGCGGGGGAGAGACCCAGCCCGAGCGCCAGGGGCCAGCAGGGAGGCAGTGCGGGCGGGCGGGCTGGCGGGCCGGCTGCCTACGGGGAAGGGGGCGGAGGGGAGGGAAGGGGAGGAGGGCCAGCGGGGAGGGAAAGCGGTGGCGGCGGCAGCTGCGTGCGCGGCCCCGCGGGGCGGGCGCGCCTCCGCCGATGTGCGCGCACGCGCCGAGGCAGGGGAAGGAGCGGCGAGGGCGCGGCCGGCTGGGCGGGAGGATGCGGGTTAGCGAGCGAGCCTTGGAGGCGGGAGGGGGCTGCTGGCGCTGCACCTGTCCGCGCCGCCGCGGACAGCGGACTGCTCCCGGAGCCGGAAGAAGCCCGGAAGGGTTTGAGAAGCAGAGAAAAGGTGTGAGGGCTCCCTTATCACACCCCCACGCCCCCCACATTCCCTTCACCACCCCAATCTCCACCCCCCGGCCGGTCTTCGGAGTAGAAACCTATGCAGTTGGTCAGTCCAAAATGTTAAAATACCAATTTAGAGCAAAATCCCAGCCTAGATTTTTAGCTCCAGATCAACAGAAAGCCCTGACTGGAGTCTCTTTGGCCGTAATTATTCTTGTTATTTTCAGTGTAACTTCAAGGGATGATATGAAAAATTTTGTCAGAAAATCTTTTAATAATCCAGGTTACTAAAATCAGTAAGATTTGGACCTTTGGGCAAGTGCTTTCAAAAGTTAGAAGTTTTGTTTTCATGATTTCATGTTAAAAAGTAAGATATGTTTCACTTTTTTTCTGCTTTCATCTTTGTTTCTACTTAAAAAAAAAAAAAAAAGACCTGGGAATTCCCTGACCGTCCAGTGGTTAGGACTCTGTGCCCTCACAGAGTCTGGGTTCTATCCGTGGTGGAGGAACTGAGATGCCACAAGCCCTGCAGTGCGCCAAAAAAATTATAGTCATAAAGACCTTTTACCAATTGTGGCCTCTTTAAAGGTAAATTAGCTGTGGCTCCCTCAGTTTTATAGCCATCTCACTGAGGCATATATTTTTTAATATATATTATACATAAATGTGTATATATTTAGATGTTTTAAAGTGTCAAGGATGAGGAGATTTTATCTATCCCCATGTTCCTTTATAAAACCTTCTTATATAGCACCCCTTGTCAAAACTCAGTGCTGAAGGCTGTACTGAACCAGCATTGTCCAATAGAAATATAATGCAATCTGGCTAACTTTAAATTTTCTAATAGCCACATCAAAAACAGGAAAAAGGTGAAATTGATACATCTTATTTAACCCAGTATATGCAAAATATTATCATTTCAGCATGTAACCAATAAAAAATATTAATGAAAGAGTTCCATGGTGGCCTGATGGTTAGGATTCCTTTCACTGCCATGGCCTAGATTCAATCCTGATTGGAGAAACTGAGATCCCACAAGCTTCGCGGCCAAATATATATATATATATATATATATATATATATATATATGCATATAGTATATATATGTGTATATATGCAACTTTTTTTCCAAAATAAGAGTTTGAAATCCAGTGTATATTTTACATTTACAGTACATCTCAATTCTGACTTGGCACATTCTGAGTGCTTAACAGTCACATGTGACTAGTAGCTATTATCAATATATTGATCAGCACCATCTTGGACTCTAGGCCTGTCCTGCTATCCTCTGAATCCTACAAACGTTTTAAGACAGACTGAAAAGCTGCAGTCCTTTCGAACTAAGATGTGAGATGGGGCCTTTTGTTGCATGGATGCATTTCTGTGACCATTTTTGGCCATAAACTAATAATTCTAATATAATTTGTTAATCTAATAATAATGTATTGAGTGCTTACTAAACACTTTACATGTACTAATTCATTAATCCATTCAACAATTCTTTTAGGTCAACACCATTATCCCCGTTTTACAGATGAGAAAACAGACACACAGAGATTTAGAGACTTGCCCAAGGTTGTACAGCTAGTAAATGGCAGAGCTGGCATTAAGACTCAGCCATTTTTTTTCCCTCCTGGAAAATTTTGTTGCAGCTTCCCTATTTCCTAATTCTTCAGAACTATACAAAAAAGATCTTAATTACCCAGATAACCACAATGGTGTAACCACTCACCTAGAGCCAGACATCCTAGGGTGCAAAGTCAAGTGGGCCTTAGGAAGCATCACTATGAGCAAAGCTAGCAGAGGTGATGAAATTCCAGCTGAGCTATTTCAAATCCTAAAAGATGATGCTTTTCAAGTGCTGCACTGAATATGCCAGCAAATTTAGAAAACTCATCAGTGGCCACAGGACTGGAAAAGATCAGTTTTCATTCCAATCCCAAAGAAAGGCAATGCCAAAGAATGTTCAAACTACCACACAATAGCACTCATCTCACACTCTGCTGCTGCTAAGTCACTTCAGTCGTGTCTGACTCTGTGCAACCCCATAGACAGCAGCCCACCAGGCTTCCCCGTCCCTGGGATTCTCCAGGCAAGAACACTAGAGTGGGTTGCCATTTCCTTCTCCAATGCATGAAAGTGAAAAGTGAAAGTGAAGTCGCTCAGTCGTGTCCGACTCTGTGGGACTCCATGGACTGCTGCCTACCAGGCTCCTCCGTCCATGGGATTTTCCAGGTAAGAGTACTGGAGTGGGGTGCCATTGCCTTCTCCCATCTCACACTCTAGCAAAGTAATTTTGAGCTAGCTTAGCTCAAAATTCTCCAAGCTAAGCTTCAATAGAATGTGAACCAATAAATTCCAGATGTTCAAGCTGGGTTTAGCAAAGGCAGAGGAACCAGAGATCAGATTGCCAACATCCGTTGGATCATAGAAAAACCAAGAAAATTCCAGAAAAACTTCTGCTTCATTGACTACACTAAAGCCTTTGACTGTGTGGATCACAACAAACTGGAAAATTCTTCAAGAGATGGGAATACCAGACCACCTTACCTGCCTCCTGAGAAATCTGTATGTATGTCAAGAAGCAACAGTTAGAACTGGACATGGAACAATGGACTGGTTCTAAATTGGGAAAGGAGTACATCAAGGTTGTGTATTGTCACCCTGATTATTTAACTTATATGCAGAGTACATCATTTGAAATGCTGGGCTGGATGAAGCACAAGCTGGAATCAAGATTGCTGAGAGAAATATCAATAACCTCAGCTATCAGACGCCACCCTTATGGCAGAAAGTGAAGAGGAACTAAAGAGCCCCTTGATGAAAGTGAAAGAGGTGAGTGAAAAAGCTGGCTTAAAACTCAACACTCAAAAAACGAAGATCATGGCATCCGGTCCCATCACTTCATGGGAAATAGATGGGGAAACAATGGTAACAGTGACAGACTGTTTTCTTGAGCTCCAAAATCACTGCAGATGGTGACTGCCGCCATGAATTTAAAAGACACTTGCTTCTTGGAAGAAAAGCTATGACAAACCTAGACAGCATATTAAAAAGCAGGGACATTACCGCCCAAGGTCCATCTAGTTAAAGCTGTGGATTTTCCATAGTCATATATGAATGTGAGAGTAGGACCATAAAGAAAGCTGAGCGCTGAAGAATTGATGCTTTTGAACGGTGGTGTTGGATGAGACTCTTGAGAGTCCCTTGGACTTTAAGATCAAACCAGTCAATCCTAAAGGAAATCAGTTCTGAATATTCATTGGAAGGACTGATGCAGAAGCTAAATCTCCAATACTTTGGCCACCTGATGGGAAGAGCTGACTCACTGGAAAAGACCCTGATGCTGGGAAAAATCAAAGGCATGAGAAGGGGACAACAGAGGATGAGATAATTGGATGGCATCACCAATTCAATGAACATGAGTTTGAGCAAGCTCTGGGAGTTGGTGATGGACAGGGAAGCCTGGCGTGCTGCAGTCCATGGGGTCACAAAGAGTCAGACACAACTGAGCAACTGATCTGTACCTGAACTTCTTTATTTTCATTATGCAAGAACCCATGAGGCTCCCTTTTTCTGTTAAAGCAAATTTAATATATAACCATTTAAGGCTCTCCATGAGCTGTCGTTACCATTTTCTCAGACTTGTTTCTCTACCCTTTAACACAGATTCTCCAGTCTTAGCAAGCTAACCTGGTTCTTAGAGCTTGCTCACTATCTCTTCTTTACCACTGCTCATGCATTATTGCTTGGAAAGACCTCCTCATCCTTCTTGGCAAACCCATGCCCCTCCCTTCCTTCAAAACTCACCTCTTCCAGAAAGTCCTCATTGACTGACTCCACCCAGCTATAACCCATTTCCCATCATCTCTCACATACTGGCTTTTGCTGACTTATTTGTACTTGTTCTGTCATTTTGTCTTATATACATATCTTTTTGAGATGTAAGACGCAAGAGCTTGACTTCTTCTCCTGTAACTGTCAGGACTGAGCCCTGCACAAAGTACATCTCAATTGTTATTGACCTGACTAACCAGTTGACCAAGAGATAATACTTTACCCTTTGTATTGAAGGGTAAAAAAAAACCCTTTGTGTTGTGTGCTTCATAGAGAAACTATGTGAACCTAAGGTTAGAGGCAACCTTCTTTTATAAAATCACAGGAATTTTTGAAAAGCAAAACAAAAAACCTACCAGGGCTAATGGACTTCATGGCAACAGAAATTGTGACCCTGCTGAGGATAAAGGGGAGAAACTTACTTGGCCCCATCCCTAGTCCCATGACCCAGAGGTTCCAATGCAGCAAGTCAAGACTGAACCCAGGCCTCCTGGGATAGAGGAATGGAAGATAGCATATAGTTCCCATAAAAAGACTAAGGATCTGACATATGTTCCAGACAGTCTTCTTTGGGATAACTTAAATGAAGTTTAAGGCTCTCAGAAATTAATTTCCTTCCAATGGGGCTTCAGAAAGAATGGAAAAGGCAATATATCTCAAGGTCATTAGCAGCACTTCCAACAGATTTCTTGGCTTCTCTCTTTAACTGATAATAATGGCCTTAAAGCAGATAAGTGCATACTGTATACTTTTCTCAAAGAAATATATAATTTCTTATATATATTTCAAAAAGTATAATATACTTTTCTCAAAGTATATTATATTCACTTGTGGTTTGAGAATTTCTAAAAAAAAAAAATGTCATGTTCTTAATATCAGAATGATCTTCATAGCACCAGTTGGAGTAAAAGGATATACAGTTGGCACCTAACTGGACAACCCAAGTTTGAACTATGCTAGTCCACTCCAGTGTTCTTGCCTGGAGAATCCCAGGGACGGGGGAGCCTGGTGGGCTGCCGTCTATGGGGTCGCACAGAGTCGGACACGACTGAAGTGACTTAGCAGCAGCAGCAGTCCACTTATACTTGGGGTTTTTTGTTTTTTTTTTTTTCATTTAATACAAACTATACAACTACATGATCTGTAGTTGAATCCTCAGATGCAGGGGACTGACTATAAAGTTATATTAAGAGACAGATTTTTTTGACAGGAGGGAGTAGTCAGCACCCCTAATCTATGCTGTTCAAGGGTCAACTATATAGGGCAAATGTAAGTCATTGAAGATGTTTCACAGCAAAGAGAATATGAAGGACCTGGGTTATGGATCCAAAATATTCCCCACATTACATGAAAGTAAATCATTATTGTAACCATTTAGTTTCACTGACTTAGAAATTATAGGCTTCAATGTCAGTTTTGAACTTGTAACTCTAGTTCCACTAAGGAGAGTCTTACCTGCGGAAGATGGTGAAGGGGTTCCAAAAACCAGGGAAACAAAAAGTTGGAGAGCAATCCATAGGTAGCTGATGCCATGAGATCCCAGCCTTCACTCTTTTCTGTAACTTAAAATGGCTGTTGGAATGACCGTTGGGGAGTAGATAGAATGTTGCCTACCTATCCTGTGTTCTTCATTAAAGAGAAGTAGATTAATTCCATATGCTTTATTTAAAATGTGGATAATAACGATACGTAACAGGTGATATATGTATGTGTGTCTGTATGTATTCATTCCTTTATTTATTTGAGGATGGCAATATGACATTATATACATCCAAATATGGCCAAAGAAAGGCCCTCAGAGTTGGAAAGAGTTTTATTTCTCTTGGTATCTTTCCATCAGGAAGTTGAAAAAGTCATGCATTTCCACCTCCACCTGTCTTACTTCCTTTATAGCGCCTCTCCTCTTTTTTTTTTTTCCTTTCCGAGTACTTCTGCGTCCTTTTTCACTAACACCAGTCCAGGATTATTTACCAATCCCAAGTGACTGGGCAACTCTATGACTAAACGCACACCCTTTGTTGATGATCTTCAAGTTGAGATGAGCCTGTTTGGCCCTGTCCTCTCATGAAGGGTCAGTCACCAGGCTCTTGCAGAACATGAGTTAGAAAATAAGGCCAACGCCCTCTGCTGCAGGGAAGAATGCATATATCTGTGTCTGATACGTGGGCCCCTGGAATGCTGCTACATTTCCCTTGAAATCATATGTCTTTAAAGGTTACAGTGTTCTTCTGGAGCTGGCATGTTAGAATTAACTTAGCAATGGTGTTGCCTTGACTTCAAATCCCAAAGAAATAAGTGAGGGCTCAGATTGAACTAGACCAGTGAAGTAGCCAAGAGCATTGTCTTAGCAACTTAGCAACAGTCACATAGCCTCAGTTTCTCCACCCTTGGCTCTATTTCTTTTTGTTTTTTAAATCCCTGACAAGAATAATTTACATCAGAATTAGTCCTCCCTTAAGTCTTGACCCCTTACCTCAAAGAGAATAATCTCACCCATGTCTAACCCTAGGTTAAGGGTGGGGTGAAGAAAAGACACTCAAAATACTAAGGCCTGCCAACCTGCCTTTGAAATTTTAGCCATATCTTAAATAACAGGATGAAAATCTGCTGCTGCCAGGCTCCCTACAGAATTTGCATTGGAGTCAAGATAAATAAACACTTAAAAAGTGTAGGGGGAGCTAGTAATTAGCTTGTGGTCTGCTTATGCACAGGACTGAACTGAAAGTTATCTTGTTCTCAATAAAAAATGAATAAGATAATAATGCCAGAGGGGAAGAGAGATTGAAAGGTAGGCATCTAGTCCCCTTTCATTTGCAGATGTTCTGCTTTATTCTAGGAAAATAGTCTTGGAATATGGAGGCTAGCCTTTGAGATCTGGTGCCTGTTTTTTCCAAAATAAAATTTAGAGGGTATCGTCTCTGTATTGTGGATTGACTCAAGAAGAAGCCACAGAAACAAAAAGCAATTCAGACTATTCATATTCTTTAGTCCTTGGGAAGCCATACCAGCAGATTTCTAGATATGGTCTATTTTAGTTCAAAGTGCGATCACACTGTATAAAATATACATTCACTGAGAAGGAGGCAGAGCACAGATACCCTGGGGACCTGACATCAGAAATTAGGGCAGGCCAAAAAAAAAAAAGACAAAACTCTTTAGGCAAAAAGGCACAATTCAGACATTCAAGATATATATATATATATATTTATTTATTTATTTATTTATTTATTTATTTGACTGCATCAGGTTGTAGGCTTAATTGCTCCCTAGCATGTGGGATCTTAGTTCCCCAACCAGAGACTGAATCCACGTTCCCTGCAGTGCAAGGTGGATTCTCAACTGCTGGACCACCAGGGAAGTCCTGGGAACAATGTGTGTGTGTGTGTGTGTGTATATATATATATATATATATATATATATATATATATGTTTTTTTTCTTTTTTTGCCCCAAACCTAGATTAGCTACTTAGTAGGAAAACAATCTTAGGAACTCTACATCAGGAAGCCCTGAACTCTCTGTCCTGTTCTGATATGTCTCAGTGCCAAGTGATGCCAAAATATGACATCTTTGTTTGGCCCTATGTACTTTTAATAAAGTGATTCATTACTATCTTATCTCAGTTTAAAAGGCTATCATGTAGAGGGGAGGCTGACAGGATCAAAGGAGTTGAAAAGGTAGAGGAGGGAAAAAAAAGAAAAGGTAGAGGAGAGGAAAAGGAGTTGCTATTTTACCGATAGTGCTATTCTTACTGTTTGACAGGGTAAATCACTTTCTTTGGTTTATAAGCCCCTTTTATTTTTTCTGGGAGTTAGAATACTGCAGTTCTGTCCAGGTTGGGTTCAAACTTGAAGTTTACAAATTGCAGTCCTGAAAGCTGACACTTGTTTTATACTCCTAAACAAGAAATTAAAACTAAATGGTAAAATCTTTAAAATCTTAGTTTTCTCTGGCTTTTCCCACCCTCATGGTAAAGGGACAGAGAAGCCCAATATGCTGTATTACAAACACTAGGATTCAAACTTAAAGGATAGGCACAGTAAATTGAAAATAAGTTCCTTTTGCTTTGTTCTTTTTTTATTATTTTTATAAGGGATTTCAAATAAAAAGGATCAGAAAGTTACAGAGATAGATTTTTGCAGTTAATTTGGGGGAGAAATTTGCCCCAAATTAACTGCAAAAAAAAGCCATGAAGAGAATTTCTGATTCCCGGTCCTGTCTCCTTTCAAAATATCCATGCCATCATAGGTAACTGTCAGAGGACAAGTGCTGAAATATTAGGAGGACTGACTACATGTCCTAGATTTTACTGGACAGTCCTGTTTTCAAATATTCTCCATGGCTGTTGTCATAACCATGTAAATGTCCTAAAAATTCCAAAATTCTGGCATTTGAGTTTAAAGAAAATGAAAGAAGAATTGTGGGCCTGGGAGTCAAGATAGAGAGGGCACATGATAGCTGGTGTCAAGGCCAGGTAATAGGAAGGAGACAGAAAGATCTGATTGCTAGAATAACCAGGCAGCTCACAGCTCAAATGAAGGTAACAGAATCCCACACCATGGAGCATCAGCTAATGCTAAGAAGAATGCTCCCTCCATGAGCATTCAAAGCAGACTCAGAACAACGTTGCTGTTTTCAGCCTGCCTCTGGAGTACTGGTACTCCAGCCTCCATTAAACAGGGTGAGACCTGACAGAGGGAGATCTGCCATAGTAACAAGTCCTATAAGGTAAAACAATGCCAGGAATCCTTTAGTGAAAGAGGTGAGGGGGGATAATCTCATTAGAAAAAAAATATTTTCATGCAGCAAATTTGAAGTCTTCCAGGTGCTTTACAAATCAGGTCTGTTCATTCCTCAGGACTAGCAAACCTAACAAGAGAAACAAGTTCTCTAGGTTCATAAATCCATATGGTTAATCCTAGGCTCTCAGCCCCTATACAAACAAACTCTAGAGATCCAACTGAAGTATACTCTTTACTTAGTATAACTAACCCATTACCACTCTAAATAATAGGGACACATTAAATGTTTTTCACAGTATTTTTTGTGTGAGTGTGGGAATCTGTGGAGCAGAAGAAAGGTTCAGTTCTTTTTCTTTTATCATGACCATTGTTGTTTTTTGGTCACTAAGTCATGTCTGACTCCGTGCAACTCCATGGACTCTAGCCCTCCAGGTTCCTCTGTTCATGAGATTTCCCAGGCAAGAATACTGGAGCGGGTTGTCATTTCCTTCTCCAGGGGATCTTCCCAACCCAAGGATCAAACCTGCATCTCCTGCAGAATTGCAAGTGAATTCTTTACTGCTGAGCCCCCGGTAAGCCCCAACATGAGTGTTGCTAACCTTGTAATTCCATGCAATAACCCTCAAGGTACATTCTCATCAGCCAGATTGGCAGGCATGGGTGGGGGGTGGCAGGGGGCAAGGGAGGGCTCCTGTTCTGTGGAGTAGGCCAAGTAGCTTTCCAAAATACTAGGATTGCCAGATAAAGTACAGGATGGCTATTTAAATTTGATCTTCAGATAAAAAATACGTTTTTAAAGTTGTTTTTTAGTACAAATATGTTTTAGATATTTCATCAGATCAGATCAGATCAGTCGCTCAGTCGTGTCCGACTCTTTGCAACCCCATGAATCGCAGCACGCCAGGCCTCCCTGTCCATCACCAACTCACGTTCACCCAGACTCACATCCATCGAGTCAGTGATGCCATCCAGCCATCTCATCCTCTGTCGTCCCCTTCTCCTCCTGCCCCCAATCCCTCCCAGCATCAGAGTCTTTTCCAATGAGTCAACTCTTCGCATGAGGTAGCCAAAGTACTGGAGTTTCAGCTTTAGCATCATTCCTTCCAAAGAAATCCCAGGGCTGATCTCCTTCAGAATGCACTGGTTGGATCTCCTTGCAGTCCAAGGGACTCTCAAGAGTCTTCTCCAACACCACAGTTCAAAAGCATCAATTCTTCGGCGCTCAGCCTTCTTCACAGTCCAACTCTCACATCCATACATGACCACAGGAAAAACCATAGCCTTGACTAGACGAACCTTTGTTGGCATAGGAGCTGTTAACACTAAAATATGCAATATTTGGGAGGAACACTTATACTAAAAAACTGTTTACCTGAAATTCAAATTTAATTGAAGATTCGACTCTAGAGTTTTATTTGCTAAATCTGGCAACTCCACCAGTAGTCTACTTTCAGATTTTGAAGATGGCAGCCATGGCTTTTGAACTGTTTGATTTTATTAAAGGGAATTTAAAAGTAGCTTTGTGTGTTTGCAAAAATCTTTCTCTTGAGAGTCATTGGCATTCTGTCTTGTTTAATTTTTTAGGTTATGAAACCCCTAAAAGGATTCTCTCTCTTCAAATTTTCATATTCCCCAGGGTATTAACTTTACCTGGAAAGTAAAACAGCATAGGTTGATATCAGCTGGCTCCATAAAAATCAACTTGTCTCTTCAAATATTTCAAACACTTTAAATACTTTTTCTGAGATTAAATACCCATGTTCAAAATAGGGTGGTGATTGTGCCATATTTTGTAAGAGAAATTGCTTTGAGAGTGATGTTGGCAAGATTATGTGGAATAGCAGCCAAATGCTATCTACCACACTGGGAAACCAATGATGGTTTTTTTCTTTCTTTCTCCTACCACTGTTACTATCTTAATATCCTTTTAACGTTTCCACTCACCTGCAAATGATTCAGGCAGACATTATAGACCCGATTCTGCCACTTTGGGAGAGATCAAAGCTTAGCCATTTCAATGTGGGAGGGAAAAAAACAACTGTGAATAATAAATATTTACAGAGCTGAAATCAAAGAATATCTCAAGAGAATCACATCTTGCCATAAGCCAGGGAGAGAAATCTTTTCCATAATTATTAATAATTTGGTTCTTAAGAAAAATCATCTCTTCACCTGTTTATTAAACATTTACTGAATGCCTAGAGGAACTCATTGTGTGTGTATGTGTATGTGTGCACACTCAGTCGCTCAGTTGGGTCTGCCTCTTTGCAACCCCATGGACTGTAGCCCACAAAGCTCCTCTGTCCATCAGATGGTCCAGGAAAGAATACAGGAGTGGGTTGCCATTTCCTCCTCCAAGGGATCTTCCCGACCCAGGGATCGAACGTGTCTCCTGTGTCTCCTACATTTGCAGGTGGATTCTTTACCACCGAGCCACCTGAGAAGCCCCATGTATGTGTATAACTTGACTGAAATATAATGTTCAGGAATAAAATGGACAAATCTTAAATGTTTAGGTCAGTACTTAGTGACAATTGTAACCATTGTGTAACTACTAGTCAAAACAAGATACAGAATATTTTCATCACCCCAGAAAGTTTCCTCATGGCACTTTCAGTCAATCCCCACTCCTGCCCCTACTTCACCCACTTCACCCAAGCAACCCGAGGACTTCCTGCTTTCTGTCACCATAGATTTTCTTTGCCTGTTCCTGTACTTCATGTCAGTGAAATCATTTAGTATGTGTTACGTGTGTTTGTGTGTATGTGTGGTGTGTGGCTTTATACAACATAATGTTTCTGATCTACATGTGTTGTATCTGTACTCCATTCCATCATATTGCTGAGTAGTATGGTAGGAGGATACTGGAATTTATTTATTCCTTCTCTAATTTAAATGACATTTGTATTATTTCCAGTTTGTGGCTATTATAACTAAGGCTACTTATGAGGATTCTTATACAGTCTTATACATATATGTCTTCATTTCTCTTGACTACGTACTTAAGAATGCAATTCCTGGATCATGGGTTAAAAATATGTTTAATTTTGTAAGAAACTGCCAAACAATTCTCCAACGTGGTGGTTCCTTTTTACACTCCCACCAGCACTATATGAAAGTTCCACTTTTTCCACATCTTCATGGACATGTGGTGTTGTCAGTCTTTTTTTAGCCCTTCTAGTGGATGTAATTGATAGCTCCTTATGGCTTTAATTTGCATTTTCCTGATGGTTACTGGTGTTGAGCATTGTCACAGGTTGAATTCCCTTGGAAGCAGACTCATTGGGAGATTAGTTAGCAGTAGGTTTTTTCAGGGAGAGCACTTGGGTTCAACCTCTGTGCAAGAAAAAAGACAGAAGCACTATTGGACAAGGGATGAAGTTGATTTGTTGTACAATGGAGTCTCAGAGACCTCAGCTGACCTTAATCAAGAGCACTGAAAATGCACTTGAAAAAATACAAAATATTCTGAGTTTAGGCAAGTGGCTGGACTTCTCTGCCCCCATATTAATGGCCACTGTGACCTTGGGCAAGTCAGTGCTCTTCAGCATAGGCAGTCAATGAAGTGGATTGATTGAAGGCTGTTTCCTGACAGCCTCTCCAACATTGAAGAATAAGTCCTTCATTCCAAAGGAGAAAGGAGAATCAGAGTGGCATATCATAGCATTTGCTACAAGCACTTTTCATGCCTTATTGGCCATTTATATCTCTCTTTTTGTGAGGCATCTGTTCAAGTCTTTTGCCCATTTTTTAATTGGGTAGCTCAACTTTTTGCTGTTAATTTACAGGCACTCCATAAATTATCTGGATATGACTCCTTGGTCAAGTATATACAGTGATTACTATTTTTCCCAGTCTGTCATTTGTCTACTCATTTTCTTAGTGATGTCATTTTGATGAAGTCCAATTTTTCAATTTTTTTCTTTTACGGCTAGTGCTTTTTGTGTCCCGCTCAGAAATGTTTTCCTTCTTCAAATTTACAAAGATTCTCTTCTGTATTTTTTTCTAGAAGCTGTTCTTGTGCTATTTTAAAAACTAAGGTTTAAAAAAAATTTTTTTTAAATAAGGTTTACTGTAAGGAGGTTTTTGATTATAAAAGGATTACTTGATCAATGTAGGGAATACAGAAATTTTAGATGAGCATTAATAAAATAGTATCAGTAAATCTAAACAAAATCACTGTTAATAGTACACTGACCACCTGTATTTTTTCCAGTGATACACAACACATGCACTTACACACACACTTACCATTTAGAGATCATAACCAATTTCACTTACTATATCATTCATTCATTATTAAATATTCTCCATTATGACAATGGCTATAAATATATGCGAACTTATTTAATTAACTTATAAACTACTTAACTTATTTTCAGTTCAGTTCAGTTGCTCAGTCGTGTCCGACTCTTTGCAACCCATGAACCACAGCACGCCAGGCCTCCCTGTCCTCACCAACTCCCGGAGTTCACCCAAACCCATGTCCATCGAGTGGGTGGTGCCATCCAACCATCTCATCTGCTGTCGTCCCCTTCTCCTCCTACCTTCAATCCTTCCCAGCATCAGGGTCTTTTCAAATGAGTCAGCTCTTTGCATCAGGTGGCCAAAGTATTGTAGTTTCAGTTTCAACATCAATCCTTCCAATGAACACCCAGGACTGATCTTTAGAATGGACTGGTGGGATCTCCTTGCAGTCCAAGGGACTCTCAAGAGTCTTCTCCAACACCACAGTTCAAAAGCATCAATTCTTCGGTGCTCAGCTTTCTTTATAGTCCAACTCTCACATCCATACATGACCACTGGAAAAACCATAGCCTTGACTAGACGGACCTTTGTTGGCAAAGTAATGTCTCTGCTTTTTAATATGCTGTCTAAGTTGGTCATAACTTTCCTTCCAAAGAGTAAGCGTCTTTTAATTTCATGGCTGCAATCACCATCTGTAGTGATTTTGGAACCCAGAAAAATAAAGTTACCCACTGTTTCCCCATCTATTTCCCATGAAGTGATGGGACCGGATGCCATGATTTCAGTTTTCTGAATGTTGAGCTTTAAGCCAACTTTTTCACTCTCCTCTTTCTCTTTCATCCAGAGGCTCTTTAGTTCTTCTTCACTTTCTGCCATAAGGGTGGTGTCATATGCATATCTGAGGTCATTGACATTTCTCCTGGCAATCTTGATTCCAGCTTGTGCTCCTTCCAGCCCAGCGTTTCTCATGATGTACTCTGCATATAAGTTAAATAAGCAGGGAGACAATATACAGCCTTGACGTATTCTTTTCCTATTTGGAACCAGTCTGTTGTTCTGTGTCCAGTTCTAACTGTTGCTTCCTGACCGGCATATAGGTTTCTCAAGAGGCAGGTCAGGTGGTCTGGTATTCCCATCTCTTTCAGAATTTTCCACAGTTTGTTGTGATCCACAGTCAAAGGCTTTGGCATAGTCAATAAAGCAGAAATAGACGTTTTTCTGGAACTCTCTTGCCTTTTTGATGATCCATCAGATGTTGGCAATTTGATCTCTGGTTCCTCTGCCTTTTCTAAAACCAGCTTGAACATCTGGAAGTTCACAGTTCATGTATTGCTGAAGCCTGGCTTGGAGAATTTTAAGCATTACTTACTAGCGTGTGAGATGAGTGCAATTGTGCGGTAGTTTGAGCATTCTTTGGCATTGCCTTCCTTTGGGATTGGAATGAAAACTGACCTTTCCCAGTCCTGTGGCCACTGCTGAGGTTTCCAAATTTGCTGGCATATTGGGTGCAGCACTTTCACAGGGTCATCTTTCAGGATTTGAAATAGCTCAACTGGTATTCCATCACCTCCACTAGCTTTGTTCGTAGTGATGCTTCCTAAGGCCCACTTGACTTCACATTCCAGGATGTCTGGCTCTAGGTGAGTGATCACACCATCGTGATTATTTTATTTTATTAATTTCCTATTCTTGGATATTTAAAGTGTTTCCAATTATGTTTGCTGTTTTAAATACAATCCATAAAGAACCAAATGCTAAAGTCTTTGACTGTGTGGATCAAAACAAACTGTGGAAAATTCTTCAAGAGATGGGAATAATAGACACCTTACCTGCCTCCTGAGAAATGTGTATGCAGGTCAAGAAACAACAGTTAGAATTGGACATGGAACAATGGACTGGTTCAAAATTGGGGAAAGAGTATACAAGGCTGTATATTGTCACCCTGTTTATTTAATTTATATGCAGAGTACATCATGTGAAATGCTGGGCTGGATGAAAAGCAAGCTGGAATCAAGATTGCCGGGAGAAATATCAATAACCTCAGATACACAGAAGACACTACACTAATGGCAGAAAGCAAAGAGGAACTGAAGAGCCTCTTGATGAAAGTGAAAGAGAATGAAAAAGCTGGCTTAAAACTCAACATTCAGAAAACTAAGATCATGGCATCCGGTCACATGACTTCATGACAAATAGATGGGGAAACAGTCGAAACAGTGACAGACTTTATTTTCTTGGGCTCCAAAATCACTGCAGATGGTGACTGCAGCCATGAAATTAAAAGACACTTGCTCCTTGGAAGAAAAGCTATGACAAACCTAGACAAAATATTAAAAAACAGAATCATTACTTTGCCAACAAAGGTCAGTCTAGTCAAAGCTATGGTTTTTCCATAGTTACATATGGATGTGAGAGTTGGACCATAAGGGAGCCTGAGCACTGAAGAATTGATGGTTTTGAATTGTGGTGTTGGAGAATCCTCTTGAGAGTCTCTTGGACTGCAAGGAGATCAAACCAGTCAAGCCTAAAGGAAATCAACCCTGAATATTCATTGGAAGGCTTGATGCTGAAGCTGAAGTTCCAATATTTTGGCCAGCTGATGAGAACTGACTCAGGAAAAGATCCTGATGTTGGGAAAGATAGAAGGCAGGAGGAGAAGGGGATGAGATGGTTGTATGGCATCACCAACTCAACGGACACGACTTTGAGCTAGCTCCAGGAGATGTAAAGGACAGGGATGCCTGGAGCGCTGCAGTCCATGGGGTTGCAAAGAGCTGGACACAGTTGAGCAACTGAACAATATAAAACCAAGCAGATGGGTAGCCCAAGCTAAGATTTTAAAGAAACATCATTCCAGCATTTAAAAATAAAATAATCAAAGAAAAAGAGGAAAATGAGAACAAAGAAAAGAAAAAGTAAAAAAATTTTTTTTGGCTGCACTGGGTCTCCCTTGCTGCACATGGGCTTTCTCTAGTTGCAGTAGGTGGGCGTTACTTTTCGTTGCAGTGCACAGGTTTCTCATTGTGTCAGCTTCTCCTATTGCAGAGCACAGGCTCTGTAGTTGTAACACACAGGCCTAGTTGTCTTGTGGCATAAGGAATCCTCCTGGACCAGAGATGGAACCCCCTGTATCTCCCGCATTGGCAGGCGGATTCTTATCCACTGTCCCACCAGGAAAGTCCAAGAGAAGTAAATCTTTACTCTTAAGATAAAACCAAAGGAAGATTTCACTGAAGTCCTCTCTTCTCATCTTCCTCTTTCTCTTAATACTTAACTCAGAGGACAGTTGTTTGAAACTTTCTCCTAACTCCACTTTTCCTGGTTCTTCCATTTCCTTCCTTCTTTCCCCCATGTCTGTTTGTCCCCTGACACCATTCTGATTAAATTCTTCTCATTTTCCTATAAATATCTGCCTTTTTCAATATAAATTAAGTTGAAGCTCTATTGCATTTTCTCTAGGACCCAACCCTCATTTTACCAGTCTGGTAGAAAAACACTCTTTTTGCCTCTGGGAGAAATAAAGGTTGTGAAAATTCATACTGATTATATTTTTTCTGTCGTATAAAGAACCTATGTGAACAAACTCATATAGATTATCTTTTTCCTCCTACATGTTATTGTTTCCTTAGGCTCAATATCTAGAAGTGAAACCCTGAATCAAAGAGCATCGACACTTTTAAGGCTCTTAATACATGTTGTCAAACTCCCCTCCAGAAATGTTCCAACTTACCTTCTTTTTAGCAAAGCATGAGAATATCTGGTTCCATACCCTCTAGCATCAGGCTGTAAAGTTTGTTTTCTTTTATCTTTGTTAATTCAGTAAGTGAAAGTGCTATCCCATTGTTCCTTATTTGCATTTCTTTGACTCCTAGTTAGGAAGCACTTTTTTCTTTTAAAGCTGGCCACTTTAATTGCTTTGGTGAATTGCTATGCACTTGATACTATGTATTTCTTTCACTTATCCCTCCAAGTACCACATGAAGCACATGGTATTCTCATTTTGGAAAACTGAGAAATGCATTGATTAACTGATTTGCCTGGGACTGCAGTGGGTAGTTACTGGCAGACCCAGGCCAACCTGACACAGAAGAGGCACTCTTTCCACCTCAACACTCAGTCTCAATGCGGGAGACCCGGGTTCGATCCCAGGGTCAGGAAGATCCCCTGGAGAAGGAAATGGCAACCAACTCCAGAACTCTTGCCTGGAAAATTCCATGGATGGAGGAGCCTAGTAGGCTATAGGCCATGGAGTCACAAAGAGTCAGACATGACTGAGCGACTTCACTTTCACTTTCAGTTACTGGCAGACCCAGGCCAACCTGACACAGAAGAGGCACTCTTTCCACCTCAACACTCAGTCTTCCTGTGATCTCTTTCCATGAACTCCAGGGTTGGTGTGATATAACCCAAAGAATGCCTGGAACAAGACAAGTCTAGAGCTTGAGTTCCCATTTAGTTCTTCCCTAATAGATGGTGCATAATTTGGTTTTAGAAAAGGCAGAGGAACCAGAGATCAAATTGCCAACATCTGCTGGATCATGGAAAAAGCAAGAGAGTTCCAGAAAAACATCTATTTCTGTTTTATTGACTATGCCAAAGCCTTTGACTGTGTGGATCACAACAAACTGTGGAAAACTCTTCAAGAGATGGGAATACCAGACCACCTGATCTGCCTCTTGAGAAATTTGTATGCAGGTCAGGAAGCAACAGTTAGAACTGGACATGGAACAACAGACTGGTTCCAAATAGGAAAAGGAGTTCGTCAAGGCTGTATATTGTTACCCTGTTTATTTAACTTATATGCAGAGTACATCATGAGAAACACTGGACTGGAAGAAACACAAGCTGGAATCAAGATTGCCAGGAGAAGTATCAATAACCTCAGATATGCAGATGACAGCACCCTTATGGCAGAAAGTGAAGAGGAACTAAAAAGCCTCTTGATGAAGGTGAAAGTGGAGAGTGAAAAAGTTGGCTTAAAGCTCAACATTCAGAAAATGAAGATCATGGCATCCGGTCCCATCACTTCATGGGAAATTGATGGGGAAACAGTGGAAACAGTGTCAGACTTTATTTTTCTGGGCTCCAAAATCACTGCAGATGGTGACTGCAGCCATGAAATTAAAAGACGCTTACTCCTTGGAAGGAAAGTGATGACCTACCTAGATAGCATATTCAAAAGCAGAGACATTACTTTGCCAACAAAGGTTCGTCTAGTCAAGACTATGGTTTTTCCTGTGGTCATGTACGGATGTGAGAGTTGGACTGTGAAGAAGGCTGAGCGCCGAAGAATTGATGCTTTTGAACTGTGGTGTTGGAGAAGACTCTTGAGAGTCCCTTGGACTGCAAGGAGATCCAACCAGTGCATTCTGAAGGAGATCAGCCCTGGGATTTCTTTGGAAGGAATGATGTTAAAGCCGAAACTCCAGTACTTTGGCCACCTCATACGAAGAGTTGACTCATTGGAAAAGACTCTGATGCTGGGAGGGATTGGGGGCAGGAGGAGAAGGGGATGACAGAGGATGAGATGGCTGAATGGCATCACTGACTCGATGGACATGAGTCTGAGTGAACTCCGGGAGTTGGTGATGGACAGGGAGGCCTGGCGTGCTGCGATTCATGGGGTCCCAAAGAGTCGGACACAACTGAGCGACTGATCTGATCTGATCTGAATTTGGTCCATGCAAGAGCAGATGTGCTTCCATCACCTGTTTCATTTAAATATTGAGAGCTGTACACAGCAGCAGTATTTACAATAGCCAAGACATGGAAGCAACCTAAATGTTCATCGACAGATGAATGGATAAAGAAGAGGTGGTGCATATATACAGTGGAATACTACTCAGCCACGTGCTGTGCTCAGTCACTCTGTCTCTGAGGCCCCATGGACTGTAACCCATTGGGCTCCTCTGTCCATGAAGTTTTCCAGGCAAGAATTCAGAGTGGGTTGCCATTTCCTATTCCAGGGAATCTTCCCCACCCAAGGATTGAACCCATGTCTCCTGCATTGGCAGGCAGATTCTTTACCACTAGCGCCACCTGTGTATTCTTTGCTTTGTGGAAAAATATCCCTATAGTCAAAGCTACGGTTTTTTCAGTAGTCACATATGGATGTGCCAGTTGGACCTTAGAGAAAGCTGAGCACTGAAAAACTTATGCTTTTGAACTGTGGTGTTGGAGAAGACTCTTGAGAGTTGAACAACAAAGAGATCAAACCAGTCAATCTTAAAGGAAGTCAACCCTGAATATACATTAGAAGGACTGAAACTGAAGCTCCAATGCTTTGGCCACCTGATGAGCTGACTCATTGGAAAAGACCCTGATGCTGGGAAAGACTGAAGGGAAGAGGAGAAGGGGGCGACAGAGGATGAGATGGTTAAATAGCATCACTGACTCAATGGACATGAATTTGAGCAAACTCCGGGAGATGATGAAGGGCTGGGAAGCTTAGTGTGCTGCATTCCATGGGGTCGCAAAGAGTCGGACATGACTTAGTGACTGAACAACAAGCACTACCTGGGAAGCCGTAAAAATAGCAAAATAATTCCAGCTACAGCAACATGGATGGACCTAGGGACCGACTGCCGTACTGAGTGAAATAAGTCAGACAGGAAGGACGAGCTATCATATGACATTCCTTTTATGTGGAATCTAAAGAGAAATGATACAAATGAAGTTATTTATAAAACAGAAATAGATTCACAGACTTGGAGAAGGAACTTATGGTTGTCATGAGGGAAGGATGGGGGGAAGGGAGAGTTAGGGAGTTTGGGATCATCACGCACACACGCACATATTTAAAATGGATAACCAACAAGGTCCTACTGTGTAAAACACAGAACTCCGTCAATCCCATGGGGCAGCCTGCATGGGAGGAGAGTTTGGGGGAGGATGGATACATGTAAATATATGGCTGAGTCCCTTTGCTATCCACCTGGAACTGTCACAACATTGTTAGTTGGCTATACTCCAATATAAGATAAAAAGTTTAAAAAAAAAATACTTCCTTCCTTTCTGACCTGCTTTTCTGTCCTTCTCACTGTCCTGTCTCCCTGATATGTTGCATTATTTTCCAAAGGATCTCTGACTGTGTCTATCTGCCTATTTCGCTCTCTGTTCCCTGCCCCCCCACCCAGTTTTGTTTCCATGGTCACACCCTCTGTGTTTCTACTTTTACCCTCTATCTTTCTCTAGACTCTCTACCATCCTCTTTGCATCTGTTCTCTATGTTCATTTCTGTAGAAGCTACAAGATAGTCATAAAGTCTGCAAACATAGAGAATAGTTTATATTTTTACAGATTGAACCCCCTTGATTACTTCTTCTGGGATATGTATGTTTATTCAGTGAAAAAAAATCAGAGATAAATTATATGAGATAAGGCATCATAGACTCATTTGCAAGGGATGGTAGGAACAGCATTAGCACTGTATGCACTGCAGCTTGGCCCATGGCATTGAACAAGGCATCTTTAGTGAGGAACATATTGTGTAATATTATTGAACATAGCATGTTTTGTATTATAATATTCATAAATCTTTTATTAAGTATATTCACCCATGTTTCCAAATTTTATGACCATTTGTAGTTCATCAGTGCATTTTTTTTCTTGCCTTTCCTTTCTCTTTGCATTATCTATATTTCTTCATAAATATCCTCTTCATTAGAACTAGCCCCTGCTTTAATGACTTAGCTTTGGAATAGAACAAAATCCTTAAGTGGAAGTCTATTGAGAACCAGAAGCTGTAGAACAGTCGAGTTCTATTTTGGCCCTTTTATGTTTCTATCAATGGCCAGAATTTCTGTCCCAATTAAGAAGAGGAAATTACTCAAAAGAGGCCCCTTAGCAACACTCAGCACCCATTTAATAAAACAGCATATCAACCGTGGCCTTTTTATTTTACTGAAACAATCTGAGAAATTATTTTAAAAAGTAAAATATATCCCTATTGAGTACCATTTCCTGAGGCCTTTAAATGTTTATCTATTATTCCTTTCTTTCCTTTTTTGGAATATCATTGAGGGACAAAAACGTATTATTCCCACAGCACAAATGAGAAGTGGTGTACAGATAGGTTGTGAATTTCCAAGGCTCACAAAGATCTGAAGCCAGAAACTGGGTCTCTCTGCTGACTGAATCCCTTGGCCAGGCCTTTTTATCCTACAAGAGGCTGTCTAGTTAATGTAGAAGATGTGGCTTGCTTATTCATTTGCTCATAGAAAAATGAATCTCTTTTTTCATTCCTCCCTTCCTCCTACCTAGAAAGAAGTAAGGAAAGAAAGACAAAGAGGGAATTCCCTGGCAGTCCAGTGGTTAGGATTCCATGCTTTTGCTACCAAGAGCATGGGTTTGATTCCTGGTTAGGGACCTAAGATCCCACAAGCAAAAAGAAAGAAAGAAAAGAAGAAAGAGGGGTTGCCTGGTGGTCCAATGGTTAGGACTCTTGGATCCCACAAGTTGTGTGGTGGTTGGGGTGGGGGAGAGAAAGAAAGAAATGAGGGAGGAATGGAAGGAGGGAGGGAGGAAGAAAAGAAAGGATCCACAGCAGCCTGTCAACAACTGGAATGGCTCAGATGATAGCCAGTCACCCAGAGGCAGGGAAAGGGTTGTGGTCACTGGTGATTTCAGTGATTTTTCCCACCACCAGCTACCATCACAATTTCCAGAAAAGCTGCCAAGTAGGAATTAGCATTTCACAGATGCCCCTGCCCCCACTATTATGGATCTTGGAACTTTTCCTGACTGCCCTTTGCCCTCATACCTTCCTACCCACAGATAAACAGGCTAGGTATTTGACCTCACCTGCATTTGAAGAACTAGAGTACTTGCAAAGGTGCCTTCCTTCTGCCAGAAATCCTTCCTGAAGCTGAGTTACTAACTTTCTAACTTTCCCTAATCTGGATTGTTTCCTTACAATTAAAACACCAGGGATACGCACTTTATCTGTACTTTCCATTTTCCGTTTCTCCTCTTGCCCTCCCCCACTCCAAACAATGCACTCAAGGTTCAAACTATTGAGATACCATGTTGCAGGTAATTGGTAATTGAAGTGCTTATCTTCACTTGTAGAGTATGTGACTTATGTTGTACCCTTACACTGCATAGGGTCTGGCCCATTGTTGGGACTCAAACGAATGTTAATTGAATAGAAGAACTTGCCTAAGTTGGCCTCAGGCACTCCTGGATTTCAGTGTGCTGAGTTCCAGGGAAAATTAGACTGACTAAGCCAACTGCTCCCTTCCTGTCTGGGAAGAACCACCCAGAGAACAGAACAGGGAGGCCGCACCTCTGCAAAGGGAGAGAGAGGGCTTGACTGCTGTCCCCTTTGCCTGTGATTCCACCCCATACTTTTTCCTCTGTCACAGGCTAAATAAGGCGGTTCTGAAACTCATTTTTTCCAGACACGTTTGTGGGCAGAGCTACTAATAGAACCTGCTGTGGGCTAGATAGGGATCAGGGTAGAGACCAGAGTCTGATTTATACCATAGGAAGCCCTAAGAAAGGTTAGAATTTGATAAGAACCTAAACAGACTAATCTCTCAGGAGAGGAATCTGTCTGTAGGGGTTTAGAGTGTGATCTCTAGAGACATGCTATCTAGGTTCAAATAGTATTTGTGCAATTTTTAAACTGTGTGACCTTGGACAAGCTACTTAACCTCTTTATACCTCAATTTCCTTACACATGAAGTAGGGATAACAACAGTATCTGCGTCACAAGGTTGATTAAATCAGTTAATACATGAACACGCTCAATATTGTTATTACTAAGAATGATGCCTTTGGAGGGAAGCAGGTTTACTATGCTGAGGTTTGTATGTGTAAATGCAGGGCTGGGGCAGAGTTAATCATCAGGGTCTGGAGACAGTGGAATGACTTTGTACAAATGAGTGAGAAGAATCTGGAGTTCAGGGTTGGGGAGCAATCAGAGTAAGGAGGAGAAACGAGGGAGAAGAGAAAAATTAAAAGCCATTTCAAATTTCCAATAGTATAATAGCAAGATATCTTTTAAGAACAAGATCAAAATTGTTTATGTTGCTGAGCTCTAAACTACCACTGAGGTAAAATGGTACAACTCCTTGGAGAGTAACTTGGCACTACCAAAATTAAAAGCTACACATCTGGAGAAGGAAATGGCAACCCACTCCAGCGTTCTCGCCTGGAGAATCCCAGGGATGGGGGAGCCTGGTGGGCTGCCGTCTATGGAGTTACACAGAGTCGGACATGACTGAAGCGACTTAGCAGCAGCAGCAGCAAAGTCACAAGATACATGCTCGATATACAAAAAACAATTGCATTTTTGTATACTAGCAATAGACAGTTGGAAATCAAAATTTTTAAAAGTAGTATGCAAATGGCATCAAAAATAAAAGAAAGAAAAGTCTAAGGTATTAATCTAGCAAAATATAAGCAGACTTTCTTTGGTAAGAACTATAAAATACTAAGAATTAAAAGAGGTCTAATTAATAGGAGAAATATTCTATATTCATCATGAGAAGTTTCAGTACTGTTAAGATATCAATTCTCTATAAATTGATTCAATGTCATCTCAAGTCACAATCTCAGCAAGAATTCTTTAAACAAATTGACAAGCTAAATCTAAAATTTGTATGGAAAAGCAAAACTCTCCAATTAGGCAACACATTTTGAAAAAGAAAACAACTGAAGAACTCACACTACCTAATTTCAAGACTTACCATAAAAACTACAGAAGTAATCAAATATTGGTAAAGCATCAACACACATACAATAAAACAGAGTCCAGAACAGTCCAATACTTAAATGGTCACTACTTTTTAAAAAAGATGCCTAGGTAACTCAACAATAAAGTATAGTCCTTTAAAACAACAGAAAATCCATGTGTAAAAATAGTAATTGGAAATCCATTGTGTAAAAAAATAAACCTCAACCCATACTTCATACCTATATGAAAACTAACTCAATGTATTACAAAACTGTAAACAATAGATTACAGAACTAAATAAAATGACTAAAAGTATAAAACTTGTAGACGAAAACATTGAAGAAAAGTGTGGCCTTGGGTTCAACAAAGACTTCTTAGCTAGGTTAGGCAAGGTATAGGCTCTAGACCTTCAACACAATTTAAAAAGCATGAACCAGAAACCTGCCAACGACAATATGTAAATGAATGGATATAGCTATGCTCCAATAAAATATTATTTATGGATGCTGAAAAAAAATAAAAAATAAAAATAAAAGCTACATATCTTTCGATCCTTCCATTCTATTTCCAGGTATTTATCCTACCTTGGTATTTGCAAACAGACTTATGGCCTCTTTGTAATGCCAAAATTTGGGGAACCACCTAAGCGTCCGTCAGTATTGTCTATCTATGGAATAGAATACTATGTAGTCATTAAAAAGATTGAGGCAAAGTTACACATGTTATTTATGGAATAATAGCCAAGCTAAATAAAAAAAGAGCTCTATCACAGGCAGAGAGAGAGCACCAAGAGCCAAGTGGAGGAGCAATGATGAAGTCTAAGCTGGAGTCTATATCCTCGAACACAGAGACATCATGTATGGAGTGGGTGGTGCGGGTAATGAGAGTTGGGAATGACAAGTCTCTGCAGAGTTTCACAGAGGGAAGAGCAGCATGACAACAGGTGGGGAATTAGCAAATGGAGAAGTCACTGATAATACCTTTAAAAGCTGCTGGTGTTTGTAGGGCCCAAAAAGATCTGTACTTGTGTGGTGCCTGAGTGGTTCTGGTTTGCTTAATGGACTAGGAACAGATCAGAGAAAGGTAGTAAAGGAGCAGGTAGATAGGGCTAAGAAAATGAGCCTGAAGCAATGTGGGTGGATAATCACAGCTATATAGATTTTTAACTAGCTTATCAACTGAGCTCAAAGGATACTGATTTAAAAATTTGATATCAATAAAGAGAGGGACTTCACTGTCGTATTGTTGTTCAGTCACTAAGTCGTGTCCAACTCTCTGTGACTCCATGGTCTGCAGCACGTTAGACCTCTCTGTCCTTCACCATCTCCTGGAGTCCACCCAAATTCATGTCCATTGAGTCCGTGATGCCACTTCATCCTCTGCCACCCTCTTCTCCTTTTGCCTTCAGTCTTTCCCAGCATCAGGGTCGTTTCCCATGAGTTGGCTCTTTGCATCTATTCAGGGTTGATTTTCTGTAGGATTGACATGGTTTAATGTTCTTGCAATCCAGGGGACTCTCAAGAATCTTCTCCAGCACCACAGTTCAAAAGCATCAATTCTTTAGTGCTCAACCTTCTTTATGGTCCAACTCTCACATCTGTACATAACTACTGGAAAAATCATAGCTTTAACTATCCAAACCTTTGTCAGGAAAGTGATGTCTTTGCTTTTTATAGGCTGTCTAGGTTTGTCATAGCTTTTCTTCCAAGGAGCAAGTGTCTCTTAATTTCATGGCTGCAGTCACTGTCCACAGTGATTTTGGAGCCCAAGAAAATAAAATCTGTCATTGCTTCCACTTTTCCCCCTTCTATTTGCCTTGAAGTGACAGGACCAGCTGCCATGATCTTATTTTTTTGGATGTTGAGTTCCAAGCCAGTGTTGCACTATCCTCTTTCACACTTCATCAAGAGGCTCTTTAGTTCCTCTTCACTTTCTGCCATTAGAGTGATATTATCTGCATATCTGAGGCTGTTAATATTTCTCCCAGCCGTCTTGATTCACACTTGTGATTCATCCAGCCCAGCATTTTGTATGATGTACTCTGTATATATATTAAATAAACAGGGTGACAATATACAGCCATGACGTAGTCCTTTCACAATTTGGAACCAGTCAGTTGTTCCATATAAGGTTGTAACTGTTGTTGCTTAAGCTGCATATAAGTTTCTCAGAGACAGGTAAGGTGGTCTGGTATTCCCATCTCTTTAAGAATCTTTCATAGTTTGTTGTGATCCACAAGTCAAATGCTTTCACGTAGTCAATAAAGCAGATGCTTTTCTGAAATTCCCTTGCTTTCTCTATGATTCTAGCGAATGTTGGCAATTTGATCATTGGTTCCTCTGCCTTTTCTAAACCCAGCTTGTACATGTGGAAGTTTTCAGCTCACTTATTGCTAAAGCCTAGCTTGAAGGATTTTGAGTGTAACCTTACTAGCATGTGAGATGAGCGAAGCTTGTACGTTCGGTAGCTTGTACATTCTTTGGCACTGTCCTTCTTTGGGACTGGAATGAAAACTGAGCTTTTCCAGCCCTGTGGCCACAGCTGAGTTTTCCAAATTTGCTGACATATTGACTGCAGCACTTGAATAGCATCATCTTTTAGGATGTGAAATAGCTCAGCTGGAATTATATCACCTCCACTAGCTTTGTTTGTAGTAATGCTTCCTAAGGCCCACTTGACTTCACATTCCAGGATGCATGGCTCCAGGTGAGTGACCACACCATCGTGGTTATCCTGATCATTAAGACCTTTTTTGTATGGTTCTTCTGTGTATTCTTGCCACCTCTTCTTAATCTCTTCTGCCTCTGTTAGGTCCCTACTGTTTCTGTCCTTTATTGTGCCCATACTTGCATGAAATGTTCCCTTAATGTTCCAATTTTCTTGAAGAGATACCTAGTCTTTCTCATTCTACTGTTTTCTTCTTTTTCTTTGCATTGTTCATTTAAGAAGGCCTTCTTATCTCTCCTTGCTATTCTCAAACTCTGCATTCAGTTGGGTATTATCTTTTCTTTTCTCCCTTTTTACTTCTCTTCTTTCCTCAGCCATTTGTAAAGCCTCCTCGGACAACCTCTCTGCCTTCTTGAATTTCTTTTTCTTTGGGATGGTTTTGGTCACTGTTTCCTGTATAGTGTTATGAACTTCTGTCCATAGTTCTTCAGGCACTCTGTCAGATCTATCCCTTGAATGTATTCATCACCTCCACTGTATAATCATATAGGATTCAATTTAGGTCATACCTGAATGACCTAGCAGTTTTCCCTACTTTCCTCAGTTTAAGCCTGAATTTCACAGTAAGGAACTCATGATCAGAGCCACGGCTGGCTCCAGGTCTTATTTTCACTGACTGTATAGAGCTTCTCCATCTTTGGCTGCAAAAAACATAATCAATCTGATTTTGCTATTGACCATTTGGTGATGTCCATGGGTAGAGTCATCTCTTGTGTTTTTGGAAAACAGTGTTTGCTATGACCAGTGTGTTCTCTTGGCAAAACTTTGTTAGCCTTTGTTCTGCTTCTTTTTGTACTCCAAGGCCAAAAAAATGAAAGTAAAAAGTGATAGTGTTAGTCATTCAGTCGTGTCCAATTCATGGAATTCTCCAGGCAAGAATACTGGAGTAGGTAGCCATACCCTTCTGCAAGGGATCTTTCCAACCTAGGGATCAAGCCCAGGTCTCCTGCATTGCAGGCAGATTCTTTACTATCAGAGCCATCAGGTAAGCCCTTGAACCATCAAACTTGCCTGTTAGTCCAGGTATGTCTTGACTTCCTACTTTTGCATTCCAATCCCTTATGATGAAGAGGACATCTTTTTTTGGTGTTAGTTCTAGAAGATCATGTTGGTCTTCACAGAAGTGGTCTACTTCAGCTTCACTGGCATCAATGGTTGGGGCATGGACTTGAATTACTGTGATGTTGAACACTTTGCCTCAAAAACGAACCAAGAACATTCTATCATTTTTGAGATTGCACCCAAGTACTGAATTTGGACTTTTTTGTTGACTATGAGGGCTACTCCATTTCTTCTAAGGCATTCTTGCCCACAGCAGTAGATATAATGGTCATCTGAATTAAATTCACCCATTCCCATCCACTTTAGTTCACTGATTCCTAAGATGTCAATGTGCACTCTTATCATCTCCTGCTTGACCACGTCCAATTTACCTTGATTCATGGACCTAACATTCCAGGTTCCTATGCAATATTGTTTGTTATAGCATCAGACTTTACTTTCACCACCAGACACATCCACAACTGAGTGTCATTTCTGCTTTGGCCCAGATGCTTCATTCTTTCTGGAGCTATTCGTAATTGCCCCCTGCTCTTCCCCAGTAGCACAGTGGACACCTGCTGACTCATAGTCCCGTGTCGTATCTTTTTGCATTTTCATACTGTTCACGGGGTCTCACGGCAAGAATACTAGAGTGTTTTGCCATTCCCTCCTCCAGTGGACCACATTTTGTCAGAACTCTCCACTATGATCCATCAGTGTTAGGGGCCCTGCACGGCATGGCTCATAGCTTGAGTTACACAAGTCCCTTCACCAGGACAAGGCTGTGATCCATGAAGGAATCACTGGTGTATTAGATATTTTTAAAATCAGTAGCTTAGATAGTGATCTAGCTGGGAAAGATAATAGAATGGATGATAGAAGCAGATTTATTTATTTATATAAATATTTATTTATTTGGCTGCATGGGGCCTTAGTTGTGTCATGCAGGATCTTCCTTTCATCATGTGGGATCTTTCGTGGTGGTGCACGGACTGTCTAGTTGTGGGGGGCAGGTTCAGCAGTTAGAAGCGAGATTTAAAATGATCTTAGACTGACAAGTATCCTATGATACTACTTATATATGAATCTGAAAAGAAATGATACAAGTGAACTGATTTACGACACAGAAATAGACTCACAGATACAGAAGACAAATTCATGGTTAGCAAAGGCAAAAGGTGGGGAGGGATAAATGAACAGATACAAAGTACTATATGTAAAATAGGGAAGAACAAGGACCTGCACAGAGAGCTGTACTCAGTATCTTGTAATAACCTATAATGGAAAAGAAATATATGTATAACTGAATTGCTGTACACCTGAAACCTTGCAAATCAACTATCCTTCAGTTAAAAATGTTTTAAAATAAACTCATCTTGACAGATTAGAACAAAATGCCAAAATCAAGCAAATGAAACTTGACAAGGATAAAATAAAACCCCAGATGTAGGGGACTTCCCTGGCTGTCCAATGGGTAAGACTCTGAGCTTCCACTGCAGGGGGCATGGGTTTTATCCCTGATAAAGGAACTAAGATCCTGCATGCTGGGTGGTGCAGCCAAGAAAAATCAATTGTATAGGAAGGAGTGGGGCTGCCTTGACAGCATTTTATATGAAAGATTTAGGATTCACCAAACCAAATGTAGTCACAGTTTCATGAAAAGACACAATGTCGGATAAAAAGAGATCTGTGCTTTAATTAAAAGATATTTTACCCAGATCTGACCGGTTCTGGGTACCTCATGTTTAAAAAGCTATTGATGGGGACTTCCCTCTTTTGGTCTAGTGGCTAAGACTCTGTGCTCCTAATGTAGGGGGCCCAGGTTCAGCTCCTAGTTGGGGAACTAGATCCCACATGCCACAAGTAAGAGTTCAAATACCACAACTCAAGATCCTGCATGCCACAACGAAGATCAAAGACCCCGTGTGCCGCAACTAAGACCTGGCACAGTCAAAATAAATGAATGAATGAATATTAAAAAAAAAAAAAAGACACTGATGAACCAGTGTATGTCCAGGGAGAGATCAGGTTGAAAAAGGATCTAGTAACTTCCCAAGTAAGGAAGAATTTGATGGAGTTTAAAGATATTAGATATTGGGAAGAGAAGAGCAAGGTAGATAAATAATAACTGTCCTCAAATAACTGGCTTTTTTCAAGCACAGGCTAACAACATGAAATCGCCAACCATCCTACTATCTTGATTTATAAAAACGCAACTTCATTTGGTTCAACCTAATAGAAGGCAATGTCAACTCCTTTTGCTATGCTGCGGAAGGTAAATGAGAATCAATGGTTGAACAAGGGAAGCAATTACATCAGTATAGGAAGGAATTTGTCACAATCAGATGCTCAAGAATACAATGAGCTGCTTCACAAAATTCTCAGTTCTATCTCATTGAAAGAGCCCAGGCAGAGCAGTCTGTTAGGAATATTAAGCATTTCTGTATTTAGTGGGAGACTGTCCATGATCTCGCCTAAGAATCCAACCTCTCCACAGTACAGGGACAACACACCAGACCACTCTGACAGCAGCCCAGGCCATCCTTGTGTTGTCTTACACTGCTGTGTCTTGGTGCGTGTCAATCCCCATGCTTCGAATTGCACATCTTCTTGCTATGTATCCTGCAAATTCTTACTCATCTCTCCACACACTACCCGAGCATGGCCCCACCTGAACTCTAAATAATGTGTCATACTCTTATTTATTTTTGGTCATGCTGGGTCTTTGCTGCTGCACTCAGGCTTTCTTTAGTTGTAGTGAGAGGGGCAACTCTTCGTTGTGGTGCACAGGCTTCTCACTCTGGTGGCTTCTCTTGTTGTGGGGTACATGCTCTAGGTGCGTGGGCTTCAGTAGTTGTGACATATGGGCTCTTATTTGCTCGAGACACATGGAATCTTCCTCGACCAGGAATCAACCCAGGGCCTCTGCATTGGCAGGTGGATTCCTAGCCACTGTGCCACCAGGGAAGTCCCATACTCTCTTTTATACCCTGCACCTTCTGCAGTGGGACTTAATATTCTTTTGCAATGTTTTTGTGTACTTCTTTCCTACTAAATGCAAGCCGCTTGTGGACCAGAAATGTCTCTTTTCATTTTCCATAGTCCCAGTGACCAGAGCAACATCTATGGTAACTCAATAAATATTCATGAAATGAATGAGATTAGATGTTTTGATTTTATATATAAAAATAACAAATTATCATACAAATACATTTTGTATCACATTAATCAAAACTAGTGTCCTTACTACATGTGATACACATTGATATTTTCTAATTTTTTTTCATTTTAAAAAATAGAATTATTCTAGTTTCCAAAATTAACTTGGGTTCTCAGCTTTACACTGAAACACACTGAACTACAGGGTCAAGAGGCAGGGATCTGAATGGAAGATCTAAGAACTTGATTGGAGCTCTGGGCCTTCTTCCAGAAAGATGCATATATGCATTAAATTAGCATTCAATTTCAGAGGCTCTCTGGACCCACTGCAGTCCTTCCATACATCACAGGTTGTGAGAAAGTTCCTTCTAATGCTTCAATCTTATTTTTGTGAGATGCATTAAGAAGTAGTCTAGGAGTATTTTAGAGTCACCCATAGGGAGAGCACAAAACTGGAAGGGAAGTACATAAAGAACAAAGAATAGAGGGAAAATTCTGAGATGGGATAGGCAAGACAGATAAATACACGTGAAAAGTTAAAGGAATAGGGAACAGAATAAATCCTGGCTAAGGGTGAGGAGGAAGGGGAAGGTAGGAGCTGCCAGGTCAGGGTTTCAGGCCTGCAGAATCTGATATTCTTTGCAGACAATGGAACTTGGGGTTCCAGCCCTGTAGCTTTCATCTTCCCTCCCGAGGGCTCACTATGCCTTCCTCCCCTTTTTTAGGCAGACCTTATGGAAACTCTGAAACTCTTTTTCTCTTTTCTTCCAGATGGGAAGCTCTGGCAGAAAGAATGTTCTGGCCTGTGTGCAATGACTCCATTCTCTCTGCCAAAGGATAAAGCGAAAATCTGCTTTCTTGGAAACCAGCTCCTGTCTTCAGGAAGCATGACCCTAGTGAGGGAGTGACTGGGACCTTTGCGTAAAGGGGAGGTAAGGAAATAATCGTCAGCATCCGCTAGCACGGTGGCACAGAAGGACAGTAATAGGTGAACACCAACGAATGATTTAAAAATGGAATCTCCTGTCTCCAAGATCTCAGCTCACACAGATAACTTACTACATCGCTCTTTGAATCTTAAATAACTCTGACGTGTTTTCAACAGTCTGTTGAGGAGGAAACAGACATACAACTCACATTTCCACAGGACAAACAGTGAGAGGGACATGTAAGAAGTCTAGAAGCTCCTATTAAGCTCTCAGGAATCTTGGAGATTTTAAGAACTTCTGTGAGGGTCCAGAAAACCTGGAACATTACAAAAGTCCAAAAGTAACTAGACTGAGGCAAAGAGAATGGAATTTGGGGTGGGGTTAGGAGACCTGAGTTAGTCCCTATATAGAATCCTGACTCATTTTGTGATAACAGCCAGTCACTTCCTGGCTCAGTGTTCCAGTCCTCGTTCACCTCATCCACCCTTACCCCAGCCCCTTCCCCTGCCCAAGAAAAATAAAATCATAATTTTATTCTCTCTGGAAAAAGTTAAACATGATTATTTCTGTAAAGCAAAAATAGCTGATTTCTCAGGGTGAGATGATTTTGTTTACTTTATAACCAGTGTAACCTCCTGGGTGGTATATAAAGCCATGAGAACGGCAAACTTATTTGTTGTTGGGATCCTCAGATGGGCATGGAGTTCATAGGTGGTGTGCTTGCTTCTTCTGTTTTCTGGGATGACACTGTTGTGTTGTAAAGGCCTTTGGAGAAAGGTTTGGGAGATAACTGGGTAACACCCAACTAGGTCAGGGAATGAGTCAGGGCTCAAGGACTCAGGACTCGATACCAACCTCTCCCACTCCTGCCAGGAAACCTCTGGGGTGAGAGAGAGATGAGAGAGGAGCTGAGGGGCGGGCCTTACCGCTGCCTGCCCTGGGGCCTCTGGCTTGCGGTTTCACCCTGGTTTGCCCTGCAGCTGTAACGTGTCTGCTGACACGCAAGCCCTGACATGCTCGCCCTCCCTCTTTCCCAAACTTCTGCTCAGTCTCAGAAACAGATGGTACATTCCACCCCAGAAATGTCTATAGGAGAGATGAGAAGGGAAGAACAGAACCAGGTGGAGAGGTGGCTCTTCAGAAAACGCAGGGCAAAATACAAAGGACTTTTTGTCAAGGAAGTGAGGAGGAAGTAGAAAATAAACTCACCTCCAAGGAAATCAAGATGAGAAAAAGGCAGAAGAGTGCCATGGCTGGGCTGACACAGAGAATAGAATAGGAACGAGGGCGGAGGCTGGGCAGGACCAAGAAGCACAAGCCCGGAAACCTCTAAGACTCAAGAGCAAAATGGCAAAAAGTTACATTTCTTGTTTGGAGGTATACTCGGCTTCCAAAAATTCACCTTTCTTTCCTCAACACCATTCCCTGTTTGTGGCAATTCTGAGGACTCTCCACTAGTTAAGACACAATTTTATGTACCTACTGTGTACCAGTCACAAGTTTTCATATAGGATTTTAGTGTTCACAACAGCCCTACACGGTAAATTTTCTTATTTAAAATAGTAAATTTTATTATCCCCATTTCACAGATGGGTACATTGGGCCTCAGAAAAGTTAAATAATGTGCCCATAGAATTCCAAAGTAGTGGACCCAGCCAGTTGAATTCCACTATACCAAGCTGCCTTTGATTTGATGTCAAGTTAAATCAAAATAATGTCAAGAGTGGAGACTTCTTAAGCCTTCCAGGAGCAGTAAGAAGCAGACCAGGTAAGGAATAATGAATGGAGATCTCTTAATCTCTGAATGTAAGTACTAAAAAAACCCTGTAACTGTTGGGTTTGCATAGGCCTCTTTGTGATCAGAGATGCCAGTGAAACCTTGGTACCCTCTAGTGGAAGTTTCCTGCATTCACACAGCTTCCACCCCGAAGAGCTGGAACTGGAGAGCATCCCCAAAGAATTGCCAGGTAGAAGATACATGTTCATACGTCAGGGCCCATAGAGGGTAAAGGAAAGAACAAAGACCAGAGGGAAGGTGTGTTGAGCAATTGGTTCACAAGGGTCCTTAAAGGGAGTCTTTGTCAGGCCTTTATGCATTATTAATAGGAGCTCAACCCTGGTGGCTCTCTGTCAGTAAAGAATCCACCTCCAGTTCAGGAGACTGAGTTTGATCCCTGGGTAGGGAAGATCTCCTGGAGAAGGAAATGGCAGAACACTCTAGTATTCTTGCCTGAGAAATCCCATGGAGTGGGCTACAGTCTATGGGGTCGCAAGAGTTGGACATGACTTAGCAACTAAACCACCACCACACATCAGTAGGGACTGTAGGTTTTTAGGACTCTGGAGTGCTATTTTTTTTAATGGGGAAAATTAGTGATCAGCGATATGAAGTGACTCCCAAGGCCACAAGGAAGTCAATGTCAGGAATGGTGAGACTAGAACCCATGTTTCCTGCCTCCCAAGCCAGAATTCTTTCCATTATATCACACTTTCTGTTTGTTGGGAACCCAGCCTATGAGAACAAGCGCCCGGGCTCCTGAACCTCATGCCCACACTCTGCAGGCACTGCTGGAGCTTCTTCCGCAAGTTCCCAGTGCCAAGATGTCAGATTTATTTCTGTCTCTCTCCTCCTGCAGAGGTAATCCCTGGGAATGGAAGTGGGTTAGAAACAGATTACTCTGATCCAGGGGCTTTGCTCTCTCCTCCCTGAACGTGGCGGGTAGGGAGCGGAGAGGGGAAGTCACAAATAGCCTGAAATTCCCTTTCAGGATTATCGCTTGATTTAGCCAGCTGGGGTGAAAGTGGAGCAAGAAGAGGGGAGGGATTAACTTGAGACCTCACTTGAACAGCAGGATGCATGGGCTTCTTTTCTGGCTGAGCCAGGACGAGCAGTATCTCTTCCTAAACATACCTTTAGAAATAAAGAGTCTGAGGCAGGCAGAAAAAGATAAAGGAGAAAGCCTTTGTCTTCAGCTTCAGGGATGAATGGAAGGATGGATGAGACAGAATAGCGAGGAGAAGAAAGTCATGCAGCACAGAAATAAGGAATCACCTTGGGGTATGGAAACAATCTACATTTTGATGGTTTTAGCTTTAACATAAGCTCTTCGCTTTTCCCTAACAAAAGAGACCTAACACAAATAAGGCTTCCTGAGGATCTCCAATTCATACCCAGGTTATGGGCTCTTTTGCTTTAGGGACACTGTACTGGGGTGGAATCTGGGACCACTGATATTATCTGTGTCAGCACAAGGGGCAGTTCCACTTACCAGGACCCTGCTGCTGCTGCTGCTGAGTCACTTTAGTCGTGTCCGACTCTGTGCAACCCCACAGACGGCAGCCCACCAGGCTCCCCTGTCCCTGGGATTCTCCAGGCAAGAACAAGGGAGTGGGTTGCCATTTCCTTCTCCAATGCATGAAAGTGAAAAGTGAAAGTGAAGTCGCCCAGTCGTGTCCGACTCTTAGCAACTCTGCTAGGCTCCATCTATCCCTTCCACGGCTATGATGGGGCTTGGAAGCAGTTACCCTAACTAACCAGAGCGGGACATGTATTAACTCATTTACTAAGTTAGTAACAATTCTATGAGTTAGGCACTTAATTACTCCTTTTCTATAATGAGGAAAAGAGGTGGAACTAAGATGTACAGTCAGGCACCATTACATAAGAGCTTTGTCAACTCTCCAAGTGACGTAAAAACTCTGCTAACGTTAGCTAAAGATCGGTTGAGACCATTTCTTAGAAAGTTAGAAGTCACGGTTTATGTCACCTTACCTTGGACAGTTCACTCCCTTTGCTCTTCATGTTCTCATCCAAGGGAGGGAAGTACAGTATAAACACATGGCAAGCCTACTGCTCACTTCAATCCAAGTGTCATATTGTTTACTGTAATCAATAAACATATTGTAATCAGATTCTTCCAATCCTCCAGAAGTATTTTCCTTGTTCAAATCAACAGTGCTTCTCCTGGAAAGTAGGTTAGTGTTTAGTTGCTAAGTCGTGTCTGACTCTTTTTGTGACTCTGTGAACTGCAGACTGTAGGGCTTCTCTGTCCATGGGATTTTCCTGGCCAAGGATACTAGAGTGGGTTGCCATTTCCTTCTCCAGGGAATCTTCCTGACCCGAGGATCAAACCCATGTCTCCTGCATTGGCAAGCAGATTCTTTACCCACTGAGACAGTAGGGAAGCCCAGAATGTAGGTCTACCAGGCAGAATTTCAGAAGTTCCAATCTTTGACATCATCTGCCACTGTGGTGGTGTGTTGGGCAGGGTGGGGAATGCAAGCACAGTGTATGTCCCACTGCTTATGGGATATCCCATCCTCTTTGGATCCATTTAGAATAAGACAATGAGTGATCCCAGGAACTCCCTATATTTGGGGAAACACAGAAATCAGCTTTGCCCTCTGCCTCATGACAGTTTATCTGGCATTCTACTGATTCACTTATTTTTTTCCCATGATCCACTTAATGAATAAATATTTGAGTGTCTACTATGTGCAAGACTGTTTCTTTGCAAGGCTGAGCCCCTAACCACCTTATTCCTTCCTCTAATTACAAAATGAGTTTCCTTTTCTTGTTCTTATCTTGATTTTTCTGAAGTGTGAACTTCTATGTTTGTGGAATTAAGAAGTACCCTTTTCATGTTAACATCCCCAGGTAGACAGCTCCCAATTTTCCATGCAGTTAATGAGACAGGAAGATAAAATGAATTTTCCAAAGAGCAGCTATAAAACCCACTTACAACTGATCTCAAAATGAATTAAAAGCAATTGACTCCCCTTATTATTTCATCCAGGTTGATATGAACAAGTTTGTGTTCCCTGAGAAACTGACCAGAGGGAAGGCGGAGACGATCTAGGACGTGTTGGCTACCATGTGAGACAAACATAAGACTCTACAGTGAAGCAGATAATTCCAGAAAGACTGTATCAATGTTCTGCATTAATAACCACTCATCATGGAGTGGGGTTTCCTCACTTTCAGGAAAAGCAGTTAAAACCAATTCATGTTCTATTTTGGGGAGCATAGAGTAGATAGGACTTTGTTAAGAAATAACTATTTTTATATATATCTCACTTAAATGCTTAATATATTCTTTAGCATATACATATAACACCTAATTTCATGTCACTATTAATGTGTCATGCTATAGGTTCAAGGCAATGGTTAAGACTTATAAGAATATTCTTAGCCTTGAAGACTATATAGGTACTTTCCTGGCAGTCCAGTGGTTAAGGCTGTGTTTCCACTGCAGACAGCACGAGCTCAATCCCTGGTTGGGGAACTAAGATCCCACAAGCTGCGGTGAAGCCAAAAAATGTGTGTGTGTACACACAGTATAGTCAAAAAGTCAAGATTTAAGACATCAGATCCCCAAATCCAAAAGTAATCTCCCTTTCCTTTGACAGTTGTTAGCATTTTACTTGGACCTTTGTAGCAATTCTATTGTACAGCTCATAGATCCCAACTCATTGCAAAATACCATAGGTAAGTGTTCAATAAACATTAATTGGCAGAATGAGATAAAAACCTAAAGGGTAAGTATGAAAAGTGCTTATTATTCACCTATGATTACAGTACTGGATTTTCCAGGATGATCCCAACAACATGAATCCTTTAACCACTTAATGTTCAGAAATACAGTACAGTAGTCAGTGCATGGGTTCTGGGGTCAGACTGTTTGAATTTGAATCCCAGTTCTGCCGATTATCAGCCGTGTGATCTTAAATAAATTATGTACTTATTTTCAAGGCGGCACATCTTATTGTTATATACAAGAATATTACTCTTGTTTGTGATGAGGATTGAGTTAAAATATATAAAATTACTCGGAAAATTGCCTGGCATCTGTTAAATTATTTCTAAGTATAAGCCATTTTTTGTTAATAAAACCTGTGCCTCTGTCCCCAAATGGCAAACAAATGCTTTTGTCAGTCCACGTGTCTTTTGCTTCAATAAACATAGTTGTCATTAATCTCCTTAATTCGATAGGATATTCTTCTCACAGTATAGACTGGGAAAATTAGAGCTCTGGCTAAGGTTACCCACCATATGGGGATATACACCCAGAAGCTAGACATTTTCGTCCTTCCTAAGATCCAAGTAGGCACTGAAGAAAACACTTGTCTCAGAAGGGAAACACCTTTTCGTTCTTTACGGAATGGAAAAAAGGTGCAGCTCCGTCCCAAACCTGGAACGCAGTAGCTCCTGGCCGCCAGAAACCCTGGTGCGCAGGCGCAGTTGCGGCTCCACGCTCTCCGCCCGGCGCGTGACAACCGTGCTTCCACCCTACCCCCAACTCCATCTGACTGCGCAAGAGCAACCCGACTCCACCCTCGCTCCCTCCCGAATGCGTACGTGCGCGTTCGCGCCTTTCACACTTGGCGGAGGGCGCGTGCCCTGGAAAATTCCACGCCCGAGCTAGCTCCGCCCTATGCGCCTTCTTTCCAGCCTCCGGCTCTTCACAGTTTCCTTCCCAGCTGCCTTTGCGTGAGCAAAATGGCAGCCCCCTTGCCGCGGAGTTTGTCTTGCTTATCCAGGGCTGTAGGATGGTGGTCTCGGCAGGTGGGTAGGGGTGGGGTGGCTGGAAGTCTGGGGGCTGGAGGAGGACAGAGTAGAGGGAAATACTCATTTTACGGTTGTCCTTGGTGAACTTGGGCGATACAGATCGTGCCTAGGTAGGGAGCAGTTGAGGTAGGCGAGACACAGTTATTGTATAGCTATGTGGCTGAGTGGGGAGAGCCTTGGTAGGGCTATCAGGGCGGGCAAGTTCTCGGGGATTAAGTTTCTCCGGTTTGCCCTGGATCTCATTGGCGTACGGGTGTTAAATGGGAAAGAAGTAATGGTTTGGAAGATGGTCTCGCTTCCCGTTGATTTTTTATAAATGTTCTAAATTGGTCAGTAGCTGTAAAGGAGGGAGAATCGTTCCTGCCTGAACAAACTTCATGGTCAGCGAGAGATCTGGCCTTTAAGGAGCTTATTGGTTAATTGGAAACTAGAACGACAAAATAAAGTTTACGTTGAGGCTCCCAATAGAATGAGCACAATGTAATCTGAGTAAATGTAGAGATTTCTGAGTTAAGGTAGAGCAGAAGAAAAGAGAGTACTGGGTTGGTGTTTAAGTTCCCCATAGACTGAGCGTTGTTTCATCAGTCTGATCAACCTTGCTTTTATCAACTTTCATCAACTCTGCATTCTTGAGTTGGCATAGCCCTGTAGTATGAAAAGTACTAAAATAAAGCCTTTAGTAAAGATTGAGTGGTATTAGTATTAGGAAAAGTTGCTAACTGGCTTTTAGTAAGAGACAGCTATAATTGTTAAGATAGAAGCATTTCCCCGTTATGTGTGGCTTTATAATTGTTCCTAAGTCATTCTTTGGTTGTGCCCTTTCTATCTTTGCTTACAGTTTGTATAAGATTTTTTCCCAGGTTACCTAACCTTTTTCTGCTATCCTCCAGCCAATCCTAATGACTCAGTCCACAGCAGTAGTTCCAGTGAGAACTAAAAAACGTTTCACACCCCCTATTTATCAACCCAAATACAAAACAGAAAAAGAGTTCACAGAATATGCCCGGAAAGCAGGACTGGTGATTCCTCAAGAAAGTTTGGAACGTCCCATACATCTGGCCTGTACAGGTAAAGCCCTAACCCAGTCCCCTTCTGTCAAAGGTCTTCTTGAAAAGTGGAATGATTTGGACTGTGAATGATAGCATTTAATTAACCCCCAAATCAGTTCAGCTTCAATAATTTGTATACATTATGTTTCATGAGGTCATCTTTGATCTTGTTTTCACAATATTCCTAGAAGACCAGAGTAAAGTTTCTCCCTTTTGTACAAGAAGCAGCTAAGACTCTTTTGAAGACTAACATTATCTTACTCTACTTTTTCTAATCCTGCATGATTTCTTCTGCATGGAAAAGTCTGTTCATAATCTATTTTGTATCCAGGAGCCCTCCCAATTTTTTATGACCTCAAGATGACTTTTTCTCAATCTTGCAATGCTTTCTTAGTTTTCTCCTTCTCTCTTTACAGCTAGTATCTTTGATGCCTATGTTCCTCCTGAGGGTGATGCCCGAGTGTCATCTCTTTCTAAGGAAGGACTGGCACAGAGGACTGAGCGATTGAAGAAGAATGTGGCATCACAATTGTCGTAGGTATCTGAGACAGCTGGGAGTTAATATTAAAATAAAAATTTCTTGTTGCTACTTAATCCAGAGAGGCCATCTTGGATTAATTGTGTATAACTCCTTTGATAACTTGACAGTATATTCTTTCCCTGAAATAGACTTAATGGATAATAGTATGGACATTCTGAATCTTAGCATCTCAGCCTTGACTTGTCATTTTTGTCACGTCATTTAGGAAGTTGACATTGAAGTTTGTAGGACACTTTTTTGATCACATATTTAACAATTTAAAGTAGTAATAAGAGAGAGCATATTTATAAGAGAAATACCTGAGATTTTAAGAGAGTAAGAAAAACCAAAAAGGCTTAAGAAGACAGACCTGTTCTAGGGAGCTAACTGCGCTTTAGTTAAGGAGCAGAAGCCAAAACTGTCTTCTTAAAGAGATTTTCAATAGCTGTCACTCTGGCTCTGACTATATCTAAATTATAGGCTCTTTAAGGTCATATATACATTTCTATGCGTTAGTGTATTGAGTTAGTGTCAATTCTTCATGTGGCTACAACATTCCTCTAAATACAGATCTTATCATATCAACACCTCTGCCTCAGACTCCTTGTGGCTCCTTATTATCTGAAGAATAAAATATAGATTTCTTCAGTGGTATTCAGGGCTTTTTAAAAAATAATTTGCCTCTTACCTTTCTCTCCACCATTGTCTATTTCATTTTTCTCATCCTAAACTTTAACATTTCCAAACTAATTGCTAGTTCCTTGACAATTGCTGTGCTGTGTCTCTTTGCACATCCTTTCCTTTGTCTGAAAAATGTCTTTTTTCTTCAGGCATTGTGTCTGCTGTTTTTTGTTTTTTAAAATATTTATTTATTTTTGGCTGTAATGGCTTCTCTTGTTGTGGAGCACGGCCCTACACCCCACACTACATGTGGGCTTCAGTAGTTGCTGTATGTGGGCTCAATAGTTATGGCTGCTGGGCTCCATAGCACCGTAGCTATGGCACAGGGGCCTAGTTGCCCCCAACATGTTGGATCTTCCCAGTCAGGAATTAAAATGGTGTCCCTTGCATTGCAAGGCAGATTCTTAACCACTGGACCACCAGGAAAGCCCTGGTTTTTTTTTTAATAATATACCCCCAGTTCTTCCCTCTCCTCTCCCTTCCCCCCTTGGCCACCACAAGTCTGTTCTTTTTGTTTCTTTGTTGTTGTTCAACTGCTAAGTTGTGTCCAATTCTTTGTGTCCCCATGAACTTCAGGACACCAGGCTTCCAGGTCCTTCACTATCTCCTGGAGTTTGCTCATGTCCTTTGGGTCAGAGATGCCATCCAACCATCTCATCCTCTATCGCCCCCTTTTCCTGCTCTCAATCTTTTTGAGCAGCAGGGTCTTTTCCAATGAGTCAGCTCTTTGCATCAGGTGGCCAAAGTATTGGAGTTTCAGCTTCAGCATCAGTCCTTCCAGTGAATTTTCAGGGTTGATTTCCTTTAGAATTGACTGGTTTGATTTCCTTGCTGTCCAGGGGATTCTCAAGAGTCTTGTCCACAATCAAAAGCACCAATTCTTCAGTGCTCAACCTTCTTTATGGTCCACCTGTCACATCCATACTTGACTACTGGAAAAACCATAGCTTTGATTATGTTTGTGTTTTATAGATGTTTCTTTCTGCCCTTTTTTTTTTTTTTGGCTGCACCACTCAGCATATGGGATCTTAGTATACCGACCAGAGGGATCAAACCTGTACTTCCTGCAGTGGAAACTCAGGGTCTTAACCACTGGACATCCCTGTGTTGTATTTTAGACTCCACATATAAGTGATATTATATGGTATTTGTTTTTCTCTTTCTGACTTACTTGGTTAAGTATGATAATCTCTAGGTCTGCTTTTAATTTCTGTGTCTGCTTTTAAGCCTTCCCTGACTTTTTTTGGAGTTGCCTTTGTTATAATTATAACTGTATGCTTATTTTTACTGTCTCTGGTAACTCTATATTCTGTTGCTCTCCTCTCATGTATTTCTCTCCTGGCTTGTGAACTCTTTGGTGAAAGAGTTCATGATGTTGATGAATACAACACTTATTGTCTAGGGGAGGAGAACAGTTACTGATTGTACACACATAATTACAGATACAATAAAGTATGAGTGCTCTGAAAACACAGGACGGGGAAAGATAACTTTCCCCGTCTGGGAGTTCAGAGTAGGCTTCTCTAAGAAAATGGCATTTAAAGCTGGGATCTAAAGGGTTGCTTGGAGTTAGCTGAGTAGAGAAATGTGGTGAGAAATAGCATTCCAGGGAAACAAAACAAGGCTTTGAGGTGAAAAGAGTGTAAAGAAGTTGATTTTGTCAAATGCTTTTTCTCTGATCATTGACGATAATGTGATATTTGTCCTTTATTGTATTGATATGGTATATTACATTAATTGATTTTTTAGTGTTAAGCCAACCCTGCATTCCTGGGATAAATTCCTCTAGGTTATGGTGTCCCTCATCCTCTTAATACATATTTGGTAACACTGATTAGATCAGAATTCCCTGTTTACATTATTATAACTATGAAAATGCTGTTGACAGCTGAGTCATGCAGTACATTATTATTACATTTCCTTTCCTGCATAATAATTTTTTATTTTCCTGGCATTAAGTGTCTTTTTTTTCTCATTTCCTTATAGAACCCCTGGTTGTGTTAATTTTCTCTTACTGTGTAGAAAACATTATTTTATCAACCTCATCATAAAGACGAAAGCCCTTCTGGAGCCTTCTTACCTTTTTCAGTCTGGATTGGTCTCTCTTCAGGCTCACTGTACATTGTGGAATCTGCTTTTATCATCATCCTGCTAATCCATTTGCCTTGCTCTTATACATATTCCCTGTTTCCTGGATTTTATGTCTTTCTCCTTCATGGTACATTCAGTTATTTTGGTGGTACACATTTCCTCGCAGCTTCCTGAGAAAGAGTGGAAGGTAAATAAGTGAAATGTTGCAAGGCTAAGAAAAAGTCTTTCTTTTAGTCTCCCACTTCATTTATAATTTGCCCATAGGCTTCCCTGGTGGTCTAGTTGTTAAGACTTCACGCTTCCCCTGCAGGGGGCACAAGTTCAATCCCTGGTTGGAGAACTAAGAACCTGTCATGCTGTGCAGTGTGGCCAAAAAAAATAATTTGCCCAGATATAGAATTCTGGACTGGGAGTCATTTTTTTCTTCATCAAAAATACTCCTCCATTGTCTTTCTAATCTTTCTAACTTCTGATGTTGCTAGTTAGAAGCCCAATGTCTTTCTGACTCTTGAACCTCTGTATGAAACCTGTTTTTTCTTCCTTAGTGCTTATAGGATATTTTCTTTGATGTCAAAATTCCAGAAATTCACTATGAGAAGCTTTGGTTTTTCTTTAGAATTAAGTTAGGAGGCTGAATTTATAGGACTTGGCACATTCAAAAAACAATTACTGAATAAATGAACAGACATTAATGGAGGTAAAGTAAGCTGTTAAGTTATGGAAATTGAATGACATCTTCTTTAAAATGATTCTCATGCTTAATTTTACAGAATCCGGAGGATAAAAGAAAGTGATCCTAATTTTAAAGTAAAGGACTTCCCTGAAAAAGCCCAGGATATCTTCATTGAAGCTCATCTGTGTCTAAACAAGTATGTGAACTCCCTGTCTTATACCCACTGTGTTCTCAGCAGCTATTATTCTAGGTGTGTTTTTTTTCCTTCAGGTGAGAATTCTAGAGTGAGAGACCTTCCTCTTTGGGAAATAATTGGAGCCTGGAGCTATCCTTGACTTCTCTCACTGCGTCTGGGAATTTTCACCATTTGGTCTGGCTCAGCTCCACTGGCAAATGTTAGGACTCTGCTTAATGGCAGCTGTTTTCACCCCACCTGATCCCTAACTCATCCTGATCCTTTCTTTGTGTCTTTTGGTCACTAAATCGTGTCCAACCCTTTGCAACCCCATGGACTCTAGCCCGCCAGGCTTCCGTGTGTTATACTATCTCTTGAAGTTTGGTCAGATTCATGTCCATTGAGTCAATAATGCTATCTAACCATCTCATCCTCTGTTGTCCTCTTCTCCTTTTGCCTTCAATCTTCCCCAATATCAGGGTCCTTTCCAATGAGTTGGCTCTTATCATCAGGTGGCCAACATATTGGAGCTTCAGCATCAGACCTTCCAATGTCTAATTGATCAGACCTTCCAGTCTCTGATTACTCAAGATTGATTTTCTGTAGAATTGACAGCTTTGGTGTCCTTGCAGTCTAGGGGACTCTCAAAAGTCTTTTCCAGCATCACAGTTTGAAAGCATCAATTCTTCAGCACTCACCTTTATGGTCCAACTCTCACATCCATGCCTGACTACTGGAGAAGCCATAGCTTTGACTCCATGAACCTTTGTCAGAAAAGTGATGTCTCTGCTTTTTAATACGCTGTCTAGATTTGTCATAACTTTCCTTCCAAGGAGCAAACATCTTTTAATTTCATGGCTACAGTCACTATCTGCAGTGATTTTGGAGCCCAAGAAAGTAAAATCTGTCACTGCTTCCACTTTTTCCCCTTCCGTTTGCCATGAAGCTATGGGACTGGATGCCATAATCTTCGTTTTTTGGATGTTGAGTTTTAAGTCAGCTTTTTCACTCTCCTCTTTCATCCTCATCAAGAGGCTCTTTAGTTCCTCTTCACTTTCGGCCATTAGAGTGGTATCATTTGCATATCTGAGGTTGTTGATATTTCTCCCAGCAGTCTTGATTCCAGCTTGTGATTCATCCAGCCCAGCATTTCACATGATGTACTCTGCATGCTGCTGCTGCTAAGTCGCTTCAGTCGTGTCCGACTCTGTGCGACCCCATAGACAGCAGCCCACCAACCTCTGCCGCCCCTGGGATTCTCCAGGCAAGAACACTGGAGTGGGTTGCCATTTCCTTCTCCAGTGCATGAAAGTGAAAAGTGAAAGTGAAGTCGCTCAGTTGTGTCTGACTCCTAGCGACCCCGTGGACTGCAGCCTACCAGGCTCCTCCGTCCATGGGATTTCCCAGGCAAGAGTACTGGAGTGGGTTGCCATTGCCTTCTCCAGTATTCTGCATAGAAGTACATAAATAAGCAAGGTGACAATATACAGCCTTCAGTTCAGTTCAGTCGCTCAGTTGTGTCCGACCCCATGAATCGCAGCACGCCAGGCCTCCCTGTCCATCACCAGCTCCCGGAGTTCATTCAAACTCACGTCTATCAAGTCGGTGATGCCATCCAGCCATCTCATCCTCTGTCGTCCCCTTTACCTCCTGCCCCCAATCCCTCCCAGCATCAGAGTCTTCCAGTGAGTCAACTCTTCACATCAGGTGGCCAAAGTACTGGAGTTTCAGCTTTAGCATCATCCCCTCCAAAGAACACCCAGGGCTGATCTCCTTCAGAATGGACTTATTGTATTCCTTTTCTAGTTTTGAACCAGTCGGTTATTTCATGTCCAGTCTGTTTCTTCTTGACCTGCATGCATGTTTCTCAGGAGACAGGTAAGGTGGTCTGTTATTCCCACCTCTGAGAGTTTTCCAGTTTGTTGGGATCCACACAGTCAAAGGCTTTAGCTTAGTCAATCAAGGAGAAGTAGATGTTTTTCTGGAATTCCCTTGCTCTCTCTATAATACAGCAAATGCTGGCAATTTGATCTCTGTTTCCTCTGCTTTTTCTAAACCCAGCTTGTACATCTGTAAGTTCTCAGTTCACATATTGCTGAAGCCTAGCTTGAAGACTTTGAGCATAACCTTACTAGCATGTGAAATGAGCACAATTGTTTGATAGCTTGAACATTCTTTGGCATTGCCCTTCTTTGGGATTGGAAAGGAAACTGATCTTTTCCAGTCCTGTGGCCACTACTGAGTTTTCCAAATTGCTGACATATTGAGTGCAGCGCTTGAACAGCATCATCTTTTAGGATTTGAAATAGCTCAGCTGGAATTCCATCACCTCCACTAGCTTTGCAATACTGAAATCAGATTGACCATATTCTTTGTAGCTGAAGATGGAGGAGCTCAATACAGTCAGCAAAAACAAGATCTGGAGCTGACTGTGGCTCAGATAATGAGCTCCATATTGCAAAATTCAGGCTTAAATTGAAGAAAGTAGGGAAAACCACTAGGTCACTCAGGTATGACCTAAATCGATCCCTTATGAATTATAGAGTGGAGGTGACAAATAGATTCAAAGGATTAGATCTGGTAGACACAGTGCCTGAAGAACTATGGGCGGAGATTCATAACGTTGTACAGGAGGCGGTGATCAAGACCATCCCCAAGAAAAAGAAATTCAAGAAGGCAAAGTGGTTGTCTGAGGAGGCACTACAAATAGCTGAGGAAAGAAGAGGAGTGAAAGGCAAGCGAGAAAGGGAAAGATATACCCAACTGAATACAGAGTTAAAGAGAATAGCAAGGAGATAAGAAGGCCTTTCTAAATGAATAATGCAAAGAGAGGAAAGCAACAGAATGGGAAAGACTAGAGATCTCTTCAAGAAAATTGGAGATATCAAGGGGACATTTCATGCAAGTATGGGCACAATAAAGAATAGGAATCATATGGACCTAACAGAAGCAGAAGAGATTAAGGACAGGTGGCAATAATAGAAGAACTATATTTTAAAAAGTTAATGATCGGGGGTGGGGCCGCGAGTGGCATGGAGGAGGCGGAGGCCGTGGTGCTCCGGGCCGAGATGTGCGGGCCCGAGTGGGGCTTGAACGGGGCCCGGGCTCCTTGAGATATTGCTGCAGGCGTGGGTTGTCCAGGACAGTGGTGACCCCCCAACATACGACATGGACGACTGGAAGCCCAGCTCTCTCATCAAGCCCTTTGGGGCGTGAAAAAAGTGGAGCTGGTATCTGACCTGGAAGTATAAACTGACCACCCAGTGGGCCCTGGAGGTTCTGTCAGGAGCCGTGCTTTTCCTACTGGTGACCGTCATCGTCAACATCAAGTTGATCCTGGACACACGACAAGCTATCAGCGAGGCCAGTGAAGACCTGGAGCCAGAACAAGACTATGATGAGGCCCTGGGCCGACTGGAGCCTCCAAGGCGCAGAGGCAGTGGTCCCCGACGTGTCCTGGATGTGGAGGTATACTCAAGCCGCGGCAAAGTGTATGTGCCAGTGGACGGCACCACGGTGCTGGAGGGTGAGGCCCAGGAGCAGGGCCGGGGCAGCCAAGTCATCGTCCTCAACCAGGCCACGGGCCATGTGATGGCAGAGCGAGTGTCTGACACCTATTCACCTCATGAGGATGAGGCCGTGGTGCTGTTCCTCAACATGGCGGCAGCTGGCCGAGTGCTCATGTGCACCGTCAAGCACGAGGGCTCCTTCCTCCTCAGGGACACCGCCAGGGCTCTGCTGAGGAGCCTAGGCAGCCAGGCTGGCCCTGCCCTGGCCTAGAGGGACACCAGGGCCTTCGTGGGACGAAGAGGAGGTCCTTTGCTCGCGGAGAAACATTATAAGTCACCTGCCCTCTCCTCCTGGGGGGATCCAGTTGTGCTGAAGACAGATGTGCTACTGAGCTCAGCTGAAGAGGCAGAGTGCCGCTGGGCAGACACAGAGCTGAACCATCGCCGCTGCTACTGCAGCAAAGTTGAGGGCTACGGGAGCGTGTGCAGCTGCAAGGACCCCACACCCATCGAGTTCAGCCCTGACCCACTCCCAGACAACAAGGTCCTTGATGTGCCTGTGGCTGTCATTGCGGGGAACCGGCCCAATTACCTGTACAGGATGCTGCGCTCTCTACTCTCAGCCCAGGGGGTGTCTCCCCAGATGATAAGTTTTCATTGATGGCTACTGTAAGGAGCTGATGGAGGTGGTGGTGCTGCTTGGTCTGAGGGGCATCCAGCACACTCCCATCAGCATCAAGTACGCCCGTGTGCCTCAGCACTACAAGGCCAGCCTCACTGCCACTTTCAACCTGTTTCCGGAAGCCAAGTTTGCTGTGGTTCTGGGAGAGGACCTGGATATTGCTGTGGATCCTTTCAGTTACCTGAGCCAATCCGTCCACCTGCTGGAGGAGGACGACAGCTTGTACTGTATCTCTGCCTGGAATGACCAGGGCTGTGAACACACGGCGGAGGACCCAGCAGTGCTGTACCGTGTGGAGACCATGCCTGGGCTGGGCTGGGTACTCAGGAAGTTCTTGTACAAGGAAGAATTTGAGCCCAAGTGGCCCACACCAGAAAAGCTCTGGGACTGGGACGTGTTTATGCGGATGCCAGAACAACGCCGAGGCCGAGAGTGCATTATCCCTGACGTGTCCTGATCCTACCGCTTTGGCATCATTGGCCTCAACATGAATGGCTACTTCCATGAGGCCTACTTCAAGAAGCACAAGTTCAGCATGGTTCCAGGTGTCCAGCTCAGGAACGTGGACGGTCTAAAGAAGGACGCTTATGAAGTAGAAGTTCACAGGCTTCTCAGTGAAGCGGAGGTTCTGGACCACAGCAAGAACCCTTGTGAAGACTCTTTCCTGCCAGACACAGAGGGCCACACCTACATGGCATTTATCCGGATGGAGAAGGACAATGACTTCACCACCTGGACTCAGCTTGCCAAGTGTCTCCGAATCTGGGACCTGGATGTGTGTGACAACCACCAGGGCCTGTGGAGACTGTTTCAGAAGAAGAACCACTTCCTGGTGGTGGGGGTCCCAGCCTCCCCATACTCGATGAAGAAGCCACCATCAATCACCCCAATTTTCTTGGAGTCACCCACAAAGGAGGAGGGAGGCCCGGGAGCTGCAGAACAGACATGAGACCTCCTCCAGGAACCTGCAGGGCTGCGTACTGTGTAGCCCCAGGCAGGCTAGCCCTTTATCCAATCCTGTAGGATTTTGTAGACACTGGCAGGGGCTGGGTCTGGTTTTTTTTAACATGAAACTTAATTACTAACTCCCAGGGGAGGGTTCCTCTGCTCCAACACCCCTGTTCCTGAGTTGGAGGTCTATTTATTTACTTTCTTGTTGGGAAAGGGCAGGAGAGTACCTGGGAATCACTGGGATCCCTGGGCAGCCCATTCTGCCCTTTGCATACTCCTTCCTCCCAGGCCTGACTGAGAATCTAAGGTATTTATTGACTGTCCTGGGGTCTTGGAAACAGCTGAAGCCTGGAGGGCCTTGATTCTTTTTTTTTTTTGGACTGGGGTGCTGCCCTGAGGGTGGGGCAGGCTCTTACTCAGGAAACTGCTGTGCCCAACCCATGGACAGGCCCACCTGGGGCCCACATGCTGATGCAGACTCACTCAGAGACCCTCAGACACTGAACCAGGCCTCTTCTCAGCCTCCTCTTTGTCCAGATTTCCAAAGCTGGATAAAGTGGTCATTGATTAAAAAAGGAGAAAAGCTCAAAAAAAAAAAAAAAAAAGTTAATGATCAAGATAACCATGAGTGTGGTCACTCAGAGCCAGATATCCTGGAATGTTAAGTCAAGTGGGCCTTAGGAAGCATTACTTCAAACAAAGCTAATGGAGGTGATGAAATTCCAGCTGAGCTATTTAAAATCTTAAAAGATGATGCTGTTCAAGTCTTGACTCAATATGTGAAGCAATTTGGACAACTCAGCAGTGGCCACAGTTGGGTTGCTATTTTGTTATTGGGTTGCAGGAGCTCTTTATGTGTTCTGAATAGTAATCCCATGTCAGATATATGCTTTATAAATATTTTCTCCCATTTCATGGGTTTTTATTTTCTTGGTAGTGTACTTTGAAATAAGAACATTTTAATTTTTGTTAAGTCCAAGTTACATGTGTTTTCTTTTGTTGTCTGAGTTTTTACTGTCAAATCTACAAATCATTGCCAAATTCAGTGTCATGGAATTTTTCCCTAATGTTTTATTCTAAGAGTTTTATAGATTTGGTTCTCACATTTTGGTCTTTGATCCCTTTTGAGTATGCTGTAATGTAAGCATCTGACTTCATTTTTTTTTTTTTTTTTAATAATATCACCTATGTATTTATTGTTAATTTTGGCTGTGTGTGCTGGATCTTTTGTCGCTGTGCTCAGAGTTTCTCTAGTTGCACCCAGCCAGGGCTACTCTTTGTTTTGGTGCGTGAGCCTCTCGTTGCAGTGGTGTCTTCTGTTGCAGAGCGAGGGCACTAGGCACACCGGCTTCAGTAGCTGGGGCTTGAGGGCTGTAGGGAATGGGCTCAGTCGTGGCACACAAGGTTCATTGGTCCCAGGCGTGTGGGATCTTCTGGAACCAGGGACTGAACCAGTGTTCCCTGAATTGGCAGGCGGATTCTTAACCACTGGACCACTAGGGAAGTCCCAGTGGTATAACTTTCTGATTCTCTTCTTTCCTTTTCTATAGATTTTTTAAAACTTATTTTCTTAATGGTTGCTTTGGGGGTTAGAATTAGTATCTTAACCGTCTAGTTTGGATAATATCAAAGTTTCAATAGTGTACAAGCAGTCTGCTCCTTCCCCTTTGCATTGTTACTGCCGCTGATTATATGTTTATACACTATGTGCCCATAACATAGATTTGTAACCAGTGTTTTATGCATGTGCCTTTTAAATCAAATAGGAAAAAAATGAGGAATTACAGATCAGAAGGACAGGAATACTGGCCTTTATGTTTACCTATATAGTAACCTGTACCAGTGCTGATTGTTTCTTATTGCTTTAAGTTACTGTCCAGTGTCCTTTCATTTAGGTCTGAAAAACGCCTTTAGTATATCTAATAGGACAGATCTCCTGGTAATAAACCCTCCCAATTTTTGTTTATCTGAAAATATCTACAATTCTCCTTCATTCTTTTTTCTTTCTCTTTTTTTTTCTTTTGCCATACCTCATGGCATGTGGAACTTCCCCGACCAGCGATTTAACCCATGTCTCCTGAAATGGAAGTGCATTAACCACTGAGCCACCAGGGAAGCCCTCTCCTTCATTTTTAAAAGATAGTGTTTCTATCTATAAAATTCGTAGTTGACAGATTTTCTTTTAGGCCTTTAAATATATCATCCCACTGCCTTTTGGCCTCCATAGTTTCTGATAAGAAACCAACTGTAACCTTTGTAAGGTCCCTGATATGTGACAAATTACTTCTCTTCTGTTGCTTTTAAGATTTTCTCTTTGTCTCTTGGTTTTGACACTTGCACTGTACTGTGTCTCAGTGTGGATTTCTTTGAGTTCATTCTGCTTGGAGTTTGTGGAGTTTCTTGGATATGAACATTCATTTCTTTTACCAGATTTGAAATGTTTTCAGCCATCCTTTCTATTCTTTTTTTTTTTTTTTTGGCTACACTATGCGTTATGCAGGAACTTCCCCGGCCAGGGATTGAACCTGTGTCCCCTGCAGTGGAAGCACAGACTCTTAACCACTGGACCCTTAGGGAAGCTCCTTCAGCCGTTATTTCTTCAAATGTTTTTTTTGCCTCCTCTCTTCTCCTTCTGGGACTCCTGATATGTGTGTTCATGCACTTGACGGTGTCCTGCAGGTACCTCAGGCTCTACTCATTTTTCTTCATTGTTTTCTTCTTTTTGCTCCTTAGATTGGATACTTTGAATAGTTTTATCCACAAATTATGGGGCTCAGCTGGTAAAGAGTCCGCCTGCAATGCAGGAGACCTGGTTCGATCCCTGGGTTGGGAAGATCCCCTGGATAAGGGAAAGACTACCCACTCCGGTATTCTGACCTAGAGAATTCCATGGACTGTATAGTCCATGGGGACGCAAAGAGAGGGAAACAACTGAGCAACTTTCATTTGCTCCTTAGATTGGATGCTTTCAATAGTTTTATCCTCGAGGTAACTGATCCCGTGTTTCTTCCTGCTCAGATTTGCTGTTCAGCCCCTGTAGTGAATTTTTTTTAAGTCTTTATTGGATTTGTTACCTTATTGCTTGCTTTTTTTTTTTTAATGTGTTGGCTTTTTGGTCAGGAGATATGTGGGATCTTAGCTCCCCAACCAGGAATTGAACCTGCACCCCCTGCTCTGGAAGGTGAAATCTTAACCACTGTACTGCCAGGGAAGTCCCTAACCCCCGTAGTGAATTTTTAATTTCTTTCACTGTATTTTGCAGTTCTAGAATTTGTTTGGTTCATTTTCATAATTTTTATCTCTTTACTGATTGATGTACTTATTTCGTAGATTGTTTTAGAATTTCCTTTAGTTCTTTTCGCCTGGTTGCCTTTATCTCAATGAGCATGTAGGACAGTTGATTTAATGTCTTTGGCTAATAATTCTAATGTCTGGGCTTCCTCAGGGATAGCTTCTGTCAAAAATTTTTTTCTGTAAGTGGGCCATAGTTTCATGTTTCTTTGTATACTTTGTAACTTTTTGTTGAGAATTGGACATTCTGAGCATCATTATGTGGTAACTCTGAAAATCAGATTGCTCTGCTCCTCAGAAATTGCTGACTTTGTTGATTAGTGCCGCTGCCATCCATTTGTGACTTTTCCAAACTAATATTGCCAAGTGTGTATTCTTTGTTTCGGGTAGTCGTCAGTGAAGTTTCCGTTCCATTACCTCTGCAGTCGGCCAGTGACCTGACAAAGATTTCCTAAATTGTCTGACTGAATAAAAACAAAATAGGTGTTCTTTTCCCTTTATCCCTTTATATCTGTTGATGGGAAAAGCTGCTGCAGCCAGCAGGGCTGAAACCGTGGCATGGTTTGTGCTGGTCTCTCTGCCATCCACCAGATTGACCAGAATGTGCAAACTCAAATTTTGGAGGGGAAGGTCCCTGCTGCCTGCCCAAGTACCAGCCATCCACTCCAGAACACAGACCGCTGTCCCGCAGTCATGGCAGGGCTGAGGGAAAGAGGAGGGGAGGTGGTTTGTACATGTTCTTAAATCCAGGCTCATTGGCTTCTCCCTTCATCAGGCACTCCCCTGGTTGTTATAAGTATCCAGAGTTCTGAGATTTTGCTTTGCTTATTTATCAGTTACTTCAATGAAGGGACCCACCCCTAGTGCTTCCTGGTCTGTTGTTTTGCTTGATGTCTGTGTCTGTTGATTTTGCTAGATTGATTCCAGGTCTGTTTTGTAGTGTTGATGATGGAGTGTGTTTCTTCTGAGGGAATTGCAGACAACCTAAGTTATGAATATGCTCCCAGAGAGGTTTTCTCTGTGTGTTTCTGCCAAATCCTCTAGGTATAGCATTGGCAAGGTATTAGTTTTTATGTTAATTTCTTAGTTTAGGAATTCTTGCATCATAGAGATACTGTAAATTTTGTGTCTACATCTGAGTATAATGTGTACTTAGGGCTTTAATTTTTCAGTTTTCATGGGGTTTTTTGGTTGCTGTTGTTTGTTTTTTAGATTTTTTACCCCTGCTCAGAGCCCTAGACAGAGGGAAGCTTTGTCTCTAGGTTGGTGGGCTGTTTTTCTAGTTTCCTTTTCCTGCGCCTGCCAGACTCTTTTGAGGGTCACAGCTTTATACAGGGATTTCAGTTCCAACTCCCTGTCCTTCCAATGTCCTGGGTTTTAGGAAAAGTCAAGCTCTAGCCATCAGATCCTATTTCTGGATCCTTAAATCATCTCTTACCTGGTTGTGGTATCAGGTTATGTTCTTTCCATTCTACTTTTAATTCGCTCTTCCTCTCTGGCACCTGTGGACTTAACTTCCTTTCTCGTGTACTAGGCTAGAGATTTAAAAATGTGTGTGTGTCTGTGTTTATTATATTCTGTCCAACCTTTCTGGATGTTTACAGTGGGAGGGTAAATTTTATTGCAAACTTACTTATAGGATAAGTTCTATTACAAAATACCGAGTCAGCTCATCAAAGGGGGAGTTTATTTCTACTGAAGATTTCTAGGCCAAGATAGTGATGAGGCAGAATTCATTCGGAGGTGCCAGGTGTGGTGGCTGTGGTATCTGTCACCACAACTTGGTGTAGTCTAGTCTAGAGCTACAGTGAGGGGAAATGACTCAGAGTCTTTTTTATTTGGAATAGAAGTGGAAGTGAAACAGAATTAACCTATCACCCACTCTGGCATTAGAGACACAGTTTTTCAAAGAGCAAGACTTTAACCACTTAGGAAGTGTTAAATTGCAGAAGATAGAAAAAAAAAGAAAAGAAAAAAAGCAACAAAAAAAATAAATTGCAGGAGAAAGTCATGAATGTGTATCTGAAAGAAACTAATCTGTGGTCTTAGGTTTACTTGAAGCCTACTTCAGTTAGGAACCCTCCTAAAATCTTACATGTACAAGAGCTTGGGTTTGTTGTTTCATTTTCTTCCTGAATAGAATCAGCATAACTTGGTCACTCTGGCAGCCACAAAGATGGGATGGAGGGACAGTTTGTTTGGAAAGGACCAGAAATGACAAGTTGTTATCTTTTACTTTTTCTAAACCTTAAGCTTTTTATTTTGTATTGGAGTATAGCCATTTAATGGAAGCCGTTGACTTCCTTGGTAGCTCAGACAGTAAAAGCATCTGCCTACAATGCAGGAGACTCGGGTTGGATCCCTGGGTCAGGAAGATCCACTGGAGAAGGAAATGGCAACCTGCTCCAGTACTCTTGCCTGTAAATCCCATGGACGGAGAAGCCTGGTAGGCTACAATCCATGGGGGTCGCAAAGAGTCAGACACGACTGAGTGACTTCTCTTTCTTTCCGTAGCTGTTTAACAGTGTTGTAGTGTCAGATGAACAGTGAAGGACTCAGCCATACTGGTTATCTCTTGGCTGGGTTCAAGGATGAAAGTGTAAGAAATAAGGCTAGGCAGTTGGTATTGATGATGTATCCATGGTAAGAGGAGATAAGTTGAGCTTTTGATTGTTGTTTGTGTTGAATCTTGTTCCAGCTTAGAACAGAAATCAGTCCCCATGTCCCAGTGAGGGTCTCTTACCCATCTCAAGGATATCTAGTAATTTCAGAGAAATTTCTTTCTGCTCCTGAAATTCAAACACAACTTTGCACTGCTTTTAGAGCTCATGGTTTTCTGAGAAATCATGTTATTCTTCATCTTTGTATTTCTAGGACTTAGTATATTACCTGGCTTATAGTAGGTGTGCAGAAAATATTTGTAAAAATGAAGGGAATGATTTTCCATTTTCAGGGCCATTTTCAACTTTCATATAGTGTATCATAAAAGCAGTAGTCAGTGATACAAATTTCTTTCCTTTTTAGCTCAGACCATGACCGACTTCATACCTTGGTAACCGAAAACTGTTTTCCGGTAGGTTCTCATCTTCCTTAGAATTGTGGGATGCCTGAGTAGACAGATTCTAGATAGCACCTCAGTTTTCTTAAGGATCAGTTTTGAGAGTACAGGAAGTTTAAGGCAAAAGGCCGAAGTTCATTATGTTTGGCTGCATGGTAATGACTTGGTATGGAGTCTGGTAAAGGCCGTGCAGTTGCAGATAGAGGAGGTCCCTGAGCAAGCAGTACTGAGACTGCAGATCCTGAGGGGAGGGGATGGTCACATTAGGCCAGCCCTGCACATGCCTGGGCCACAATAAAGGACTTAAGCAGTGTGCTTGAGGCTTACACTGTGTGGTAACCAGGGTGCTAGGTACTCTGGGAGACTCCTGACAATGAGGACTTTGTGGTTTAGTTAGAAGTTCAAGAATAAGAATTTCAGTTGCTCCCAGTTCTGCCTCATCTCCCCAGGCACAAGTATAGCTATCCTAGTCTAAGGAGGTTATTAGCCTTTATAAAAGTCTATAAAATTCCTATAAAAACTGCCGAAAGGTAAGAGGAAAAAAACAAATGTGCAGCCAACAGAAATGCACGCAGTAGCGAGCAGATTATGACAGTGTGTGGGAGGGATAACATATTAGGTAAGCTGGCAGTTTGGAATGCGGTCTTCATTGATTTGGAGAAGGGTCCTCCAGGTGGTAATTGGCTCTTGAGTCATGATTTAGAAATGAAAAGAGAGTTGTTGTAAGGTGAGCTGAAGCAATAGCTTAAGCAAAATTTAGAAAAGTGAGAGAAAATAAGCAACACAGCGCATTTGATGGGAAACGTTGCATGTTGACTGTGGCATTGCAGGAAGAGGAAGCATGGAAATAAGCACCCACTTCCCTAAGGGGGCGGGGGGTGCGGGCAGGAATCCAGTTGAACTCTTCTCTGCCCTCAGGACATGGTCTGGGACATCAAATATAAGACTGTCCGCTGGAGCTTCGTAGAGTCTTTAGAGCCACCCCAGGTGGTGCAGGTTCGCTGTTCGAGTCTGGTGACCAAGAGCAACGCGTATGGCCAGGTCACCGTCCGCATGCACACCCGGCAGGTAGAGGCACCGGTCTGCTTTCCTCCCAGCTTTTCTTTGCTCTCAGGTTGAGCGCCTACCTCTGAGTCCTGGGTATAGCTACCAGGACTGTGAGTTCTAAGGAAAGGCTCGCCATGGTCTTTCTGGGCTTGTCACTGCACCCTTCCCACTGCTGTGTGTTAGCTGTGAACACAGGTGTGGGGATATTATTCCCTCCCCTTCCTGGGATCCCTCCTACCTCCTTCCACTCCCTCCACCCTGACCGCCCTCCCCACCCAGTCAAAAACCCTCTAAGAGTAAAGTGTCAGTGGTTGATCAGTTAGTCTGGATTCAGAATTAAACAACTCTGAGGACTAACCAACTTGACGTGCTTTCATCTTTGCAGACTCTGGCCATCTATGACCGGTTTGGCCGGTTGATGTATGGACAGGAAGATGTGCCCAGGGATGTCTTGGAGTATGTTGTCTTTGAAAAGCACCTGGCGAATCCCTATGGCAGCTGGAGAATGCATGGCAAGATTGTTCCCCCATGGGCACCCCCTAAGCAGCCCATCCTTAAGGTAAAGCAGCTCTCACGGTTTAAGGTGTGCTAAGTTGCTTGAGTCTGATGTCCAGCTCTTTGCAACCCCATGTACTGTAGCCCACCAGGATCCTCTGTCCATGGGATTATCCTGGGAAGAATACTGTAGTGGGTTGCCATGTCCTCCTCCAGGGGATTTTCCCCACCCAGGAATTGAACCCCCCGCATCTTACGTCTCCTGTATTGGCGGACGGGTTCTTTACCACTAGGGCCTCCTGGTTTAAGACGTGGCATCCTCAGCCACTCCTGTTGGGCACCTCCTAGTGGAGAGGGAGGGTGATGCCGCCCCAGGAAGAGGAATTCTTTGCGGATGGGCCTGGAGGCAGGCCAGAATCTCCTGGGTAAACCATGGACTTGGATAATAGATAACTTAGCTTCCTGCTCTTTCAGACGGTGATGATCCCTGGGCCCCAGCTGAAACCTGGGGAAGAGTATGAAGAGCTGCAAAGAGAGGCCCATAAGCCTCAGCTAGCGTGACGGCAAGAATGATTCCTGGGGTGAAGCATGGGTGATGAAGCAGCTGGAAGCTGTGAAGTCTGGGTGTCCGGAAGCTGTGAAGTCACCTGTCTTTCTTCACGCTGTAGAAAGAACTGCCTTTGTTCTCTCTTACCCTGCTTGGGTCTTTTAAGCAGTCTTATCCTCAATAACAACTGCTGCTGGTTGGGCCCTGGTGGGTTGGTTCTATGCACAGCAATGGCTCTGCTTCTTTTTTTCCATCTTAAATCTAGTTTCTAACTCCAGATGAAAGATGGTATGTTTCAGAGAACATGATACCAGCTTGCCCAAAGCAAGAACTATCAGGAGCAAACTGGCAGGACTTTCTAATTACAGGGCAGGGATCAGAGTTGGAAATAAAACACTTATCAAGTATTAGACAAATTGTGGTGGGTTCTCTACATTTCTCCTGGTTCAGGCTGGAAGTGGACAAGTCTTCAGATGGTAGACGTGGAAGTTAACTATGACTGATGACTTATAGGAAATCCAGACTTGAGAAAAATAATTAGTGTTTATAAAAGTGATGTCATTTAAGAGGGTCTCTTCTCATACACTGATTCACTAAATCAGTATCTGTATTTCACAAATGAATGTAAATCCAAAGACATCATTTAGTCCTCAGCTTTTAGATTTTGTTCTTAATTATCGACTGTATCCTGATGTAATCCCAGGAGGCGTTGGTAGAGGCAGGGGCCATGGAAGTGTGAATACATTTGGGAAATTCATCAGTAAGACTTGGTTCCCTGATTTCTAGCACCTTTTGGAGATGGTGACTATTTTTGCAGCCCAGATTTGGAGGCAAAGATTCCAGGATATGAACCTGTGGAGAGGGAAACAGCCCAGCCCCTACTTGTGCCTTAGCTCCAGCTGGAGGAGGATGTAGGACTTCACATACTCATATCCTGGGTCATCTGAGGTGTGACAGGGAAGTCACTGTCCCAGCAGCAAGCTTGGCTTGTAGCACTATTACACTGATCAGCCCATGAGGTCTCCCCTTAAAAATTAGAACCTTATTTCTCATATTTGGTTTTTTTTTTTTTTTAATTTTATTTTATTTTTAAACTTTACATAATTGTATTAGTTTTGCCAAATATCAAAATGAATCCGCCACAGGTATACATGTGTTCCCCATCCTGAACCCTCCTCCCTCCTCCCTCCCCATACCATCCCTCTGGGTCGTCCCAGTGCACCAGCCCCAAGCATCCAGTATCGTGTATCGAACCTGGACTGGCAACTCGTTTCTTATGTGTACGAGACAGCAAAAGAGACACTGATGTATAGATCAGTCTTATGGACTCTGTGGGAGAGGGAGAGGGTGGGAAGATTTGGGAGAATGACATTGAAACATGTAAAATATCATATTTCTGCTTTTTAAGTCTAGAGTTTTCTTTTAAGGAGTTTATCACTTGGCTAAGGATTAATCTGTTCTGACCTTGAGAGTAGAGTCCAAAGAAATGAATCAGGTTGAGAATAACCTGACTCCTCTCTGTAAAGCTACCATCTCAGCAAAGCAGCAAACAGACCAGGCCTCACTAGGGAGAACTAAGGTTTTAATAACAGCTGCCAAGTGCAGACCACAGAAACAAGATGTGTATGCTTAGGGGAGAGGCAGCACTAGCGGATTAATCCAAAGCAGCCACTCTCATCAGGCTACTTAGTCTCAACCCTTTTGGCTTAAAAATGTACATCAGTTTCCAGCATTGCTGCCCAAGTGAGGTTTGGTCATATCCTATTTGCCTGAGCCCCGGATTAAGGCAAAATGAGAAGGGAGGTGCTTTCAGTAGGATCCACAGCTGGGGGGTGTGTGGAGTAAGGGAGAGGCAGTCCTGGGTGGGACAGGGAGCAGAGAAAGCACACTTAATGACCAAACAGCATTTTGATTTCTATGAAAATATTTAAAGCTTTCAAATAAGCTATTTCACCCCACTCCCCTAGGTCTGTCTCAGGGGTCTGTAGATAATCCTAAATAGCAGCTAAGCAATAGCTGCCACCAGGGAGCCGGAGGATAAGTGCAGTTTTCATTTCCCTTTGGGGTCAAATCCAGCTGAGCGGATGGCCCAGATGTACAGGATTGGCTCGAAGGGCTGGGCAGAGACCATCTGCAGTGCTAGCCATGTAGCTGAACACTGGCTGAGAATTAGCCAGACCGCCCCTTAGTCTCTAAGGCTGCAGTGTGGCTACCAGAGCAGGCACTGTCTTTTCCTTACCTGTCTACTATTAATGTTTAGAAATGTTGAAAAAATAAATTTACCATAACAAATAAGCTAGAAACAACTACAGTGGTCAAGAAAGCATTCTTTATTTTTTCCCCATGGCTTATTTCACAGCCGTGATTACAGGGACGACTTTTCTGTTCCCAGCTAGTCCATTCTCAGTGGGATTGTTTTCAGGTGCAGAATTTCCATTGGTTCAGAAGCTATGAGGGCTTCCCATGTGGCTCAAGGGAAGAGAATTATTGCCAATGCAGGAGACACAAGAGATGCGGGTTTGATCTGTGGCTCCGGAAGATTCTCGAGTAGGAAATGGAAACCCACTCCAGTATTCTTGCCTGGAAAATACTATGGACAGAGGACCTGGTGTTCTACAGTTCATGGGGTCATGAAGAGTCGGATACAACAGTATACACACACACACAAGCTGCGAGGCTGAGAATTCAGCCCAGGGAAAGAATACACTTTAATTACTGCTCTGGAAGCCTGGGGAAGGGCTCCTAGGTAAGAGGGAGAGCTTAGATAGGGAACAAGGATGTCTGGTCTCTGCAAGTGGGTTATTCCATGCTTTCTCCTCCTTTTTGGACATGGAGCACTTTTGCTACTTTCTGCGAAGCCCTGTAGCTGCCCAGAATATTTTATTTACATGCAAACTTTTTTTTCCCATTGGGTATTCGGTTGCCTTTTGTCTTTTATCCTCCTTGTGAATGGCATCAGTATCTGTCCAGTTAGAAGGTGGGTCCCTGCCCAGCTCTGCCGTGTTTACTCTGCCTATTTCCACCCCCTCACCTCTGCCAGATCTGGGATGTCTGTGACCAGTGTTTTTCTCCTTTCTCATTTCCCTTTGGTAGTATCACCTATTTCCAGCACTCTTGTTATCTAGGACCGCTTAAGTAAGAGTAGCCTGAATTGGCTTGAAAGAATAGAACCAGAAAGAGCTCCCTAAGAAAGGAGGCTTTGTACTTAAGGATGCCCTTTCCCTGGCTGTTGGGCTCTAACCTGCCCCCACCACGAATCTTCCTGAAGGCAAGTACAGTGCTGGCTGTAAACAGGACCTCCTTTCTTGCTCAAGCTTCTTGGGAAAGAGACTGATGTGGGCCTCTTGTTAATGAGCAGGTGAGCTGGAGTGGTTCTTGTCTCAGAACCAGAAATTCCCCAGGCTCCCGTTGCATTTGACAACAGAGAGGAGTCCCTTTGATGACAGTACTGAAAGGCTAGGAGAATGAGGCAGAGGGGTGAACTCTGCAGACTGTCAAAAGATGGGGCAGGAAGAAGGGAAGGCCATCTGAGAAGGCTAGCAAGAGGCATGCTTCTTCAACTGTGAGACGGTGTCTGGAAAGGAGAGCTCTCCCTTGGCCTGCGTGGGCAGGACCTGGAGCCGTTGCCTTTCCCTTTACGCTCTCTGTCTCCTACGTTGCTTTGGACGCCAGATGTTGATATGGACATAAATGTGCTTGATTGACTCTACTTCAGCAGTCAAGCAGGGCAGGTAAGAGGATCAATAAAACAGAAACTGGGGGTCCAAAGTCAAAATGACAAGATCTTTAAGGCATTACAGGGACCTCTTTTGAGCCATTTAAGTTTTCCTCTGATTTGCCTTTGAACTTGAATTAAGTAGCTTCTAAACTCTCTGTGGTGACCTTTTATAATCTTCAGCCTCTATGTTGCCAATGCCTTGAGTGGTTTAGTTTCTTCTCAAAAAATATTCCTGGGAGACTTCAGAGAAGAATGTGTCTACCTTTGTGAAAGTGTGGGCCGGGTACAGCTGACTCCCTTTTGTCATTAACATTAGCTTTACTAGTGATGTCACAGATAGCTTGTGTTGAGTACTCTAGCTGGATGGGAGGATTAATTAGAAGCAGAAGGTCTGGCTCTCGTCCTCTGGAGCAGGAAGGAGAACTGGAAGTAAAGAGAGGCTGGTACTTCCTTTTGGAGTCTGAGTTGCACCCTTCTTGTACAGTTTGCCTTTGGAATGAGTTGACTTCTGGCCTGCTTGGAGAGGGAAAGTGGCCAAGTTTGTGAAAGGGAAAGGAAAGGGAAAGGAAAGGGAAAGTGGCCAACCAACCTTTAGGTTGTTTCAGTTTTTTGGAAACACCTAGAACTTGGAAAGAACCTTGACTGTTCTGAAAGCTAGCCACCTAGTGTATGACCTCACCGATGCAGTTGTTACTCCCAGTCCCAAGGATAGACAGTTGGAGGGGTGAGTTCTTCAAGTTGAGTTTCAGAAGCTACTTCTTGGTCTTCAGTTAAGGAAGAAGACTTCTGAGTCATAGCTTCTTGGAGGGTTGGCTCTGGGCCTAAGCTGATCCTCGGCCCAGGTTCTGAAGGGACTTGGAGTTCTCTGACACCCTCCAGAGTAAAGGTGCTGGCTGGCTTGTTCACCTTGGGGCGGGGGCTTTTGCTGTCTGGAAAGAAGCTACCCAAAGGTCTCTGGACTAAAAGGCATGGTGGGTTCTCAGGGGCTGTGGGGCAGAGCATTTGCTTCTGAGTTGCTGTTAAAGCCAGGAGACCAGATTCCTCAGATGGGGCTCCAGTTCCCTCCCAGAGACATGTGTCGATGTCTGCCATGGTGCCTGTTATTTTATTTCCTTCGGGATCTGTGACTTCCCATTGACACAGCTCTGCCACCCGGCTCCCCATACTGCTTGCTCCATGGGGACTGTCTTTGGGTTGGTCCGTGGCTGGAGCATCTGGCTGAGGAGAGAGCCCTTCTGACCTTGTGCCTTCCCAAGGGCAGATTGCCTCCGTCTCTCCGCTGACTTTTACTTCTGAAGAGTGTTCTTCAGTCCCTCCAGATTCTGCCTTTTGCAGGAACATTTCTCTTTGCCCTTGAGATTCTCTGTCTACCTCTTGTTCACATCCCCCTTTCTCTGCTGTTTCTTGGCTCACCTCCCAAAGGCAGATTTCTGTTTTCTTATCAGGGGGAGCTTGTGCTTCCTGTGGACATACTTCTGCTACGCTAGCCCCCACACTGCCTGCTGCCTTGGGACTTTCTTTGCTACTGTCGGAAGCTTGTGGGGCTGGTTCCTGCTTTCCATCTGCCCTCTCAGGCTTTTCCTGAAGGGCCACAGCTTTGTGCTCTGGTTTTTCTGGGGCTTTCCCCTTCTCCTCTTGAGTTTCCTCATCTCCATCCTGTCTTGACGCCCCTTCCTCAAGGGTTCTTTCAGTCACTTCCCAGGGACAGATCTCAGCTTTGGCACTGCCGTCAGGTTTGGGAGCGTCTGTGGCGGAAGCATCCCACAGGCAGACCTCAGTGAGCCTGTCCCCAGCGCTGGGCAGTGTCTGAGAGCCGGCTTTAGGTTGGTCAGGGCACTGACTATGTGGGTGGCAGGAGGAGTCCCTGGAGGCCGTGCTCTCCTGGAGATGGACAGGTTGTAGTTCACTGCTCACTTTTTCCCCATCTTTAGCAGTGACTTCTGCTTTTTCTGGGGCTACGTGTTCTGGGGAGGAGTCCATCTTTGGGTCTTGCGTCAGGCCCCCTTTCTCTGCTGCCTCATCACTTATTTCCAGGGAGGGCTCCTCTACCCCTCTGCTGGACACGTCTGAGACCTCAGGGGCCTGAGCAGTGGGTGCCCTCAAGTCCTTCTCCCAGGGACACACAGCTTCCTGCTCTTGACTCAGTTGTGTTTTCCATTTCGATCTGTCTTCTCCCAGGGAGGTGAGTCCCCCCTTTTCTAGCATTTTCTCCCTCTGCCCCACTGAGTCAGTTCTCATCTCTTGTTCTAATTCCTTCCCAGGGGCTCCTTCATCCACCTCCCAGGGACAGACCTTGACTTTTTCACTAGTAGGTGCTCCCTCCGCTTCCCAGGGACATACCTCCACTGGTCTGCACCCCACACGGTCCAGCTCCTGGACCCCAGGTTTTGGCTTGGCAGTGCCCAGAGTGTCTGAATGCCAAGAGGAGCCCCCTGGATCCATGCTCTCCCAGGGGCAAGCCCGTTCCCGCTCCTGGGACTGCCTCTCTGGAGTAGCAACAGCTCTCTCGCTAGGTCCAGAATCTGCAGAAGGCTTCCTCGTTTTGCTTGAAAATTGCCTAATGGCCTCCATTCCCAAAGCCCTTCTCTCCCCAGCTCCAGCACTCACCTCCCAGGGACAGACCTCAGCCTTCTCAGCAGGCAGGGTTTCCTCCGCATCCCAGGGACAAATCTCAGCAGTTTTGCTTTCCACACTGCCAGACATCTGGAAACTGGCTTTGGGTCCACCTGTGTCTTGAAGACCAGGTTGTGGGGTGAAGCTGACAGGGTCCACACTCTCCCAGGGACAGACTGCTTCCTGCGTTGGCATCTGTTCCTCAGGCTTTGCCCAACTTGGGCTAGCTTTGATGCCTGATATTTCAAGCATCTTCTCCTTGTCCTTTTGAGATTCTCTTCCTTTTGGTGCCTGCCCTGATGTCCAGTCCTCTGTCGTTCTCTCATTCACCTCCCAGGGACAGACTTCTGCCTTGGCAGGTGTTGCTCCCTTTCCCTCTGACCTGAGATCTGGTGGGCAGACCTGCGCTGCTCTACTTCCTTTATTGCTGAGGAGTTGGCCATCAGCTTTGGATGAGGAATTGTCTAGATGTGGGCCAGAGTGCCCAGCAGCTGTGCTTTCCCACGGACACACTGACTCCTGCTGTTGGCTAAGTTTCTGCACTGCTTTCCCAGTCCATCCCCTCATCTCTCCAAAGCTCCCTGTTCTGGAGGTGTCCCACTTTTCCTGGGGAGATTCGCCACCTGGCCCCTGACTCAGCATTTCCTTCCCTACTATCTCATCACCCAGCTCCCAGGGACAGATCTCTGCCTTCCCAATGGCAGGACTGTCTCCTGCCTCCCATGGACAGACTTCAGTGATGCTACTGCCCAAACTCCCTGAGCAACCGGGGGTTCCTGGGGCCTGAGTAGAAACCACTGAGGGGCCCCGGAAATCTGTCCTTTCCCACTGACAAAGAGACTCCAAGCCTTCACCCAGTTTCTGTTCTTTCCAGAAGATTGTTTTCTCGGGGGTTTTCTGCTTTTCCTGGGGGAGTTTCTTTACTCCCTCCTGGGATGGTTTCCCTGTCTCTCCTTCACTTGCCTCCCAGGGACACAGCTCTGCCGTGGTGATGTCAGATGTACAAGCTCCTGGGCCAGGGGCTTCCCACCGATGCGTCTCCACCTCTCTAGGCTCCACACTGCCCACTGCCTCAGACCGGCCCCTGGTTCTGTCCGAGTCCTGAGGGGCTGACCCAGGAGACACACCCCCAGGATCAGCACTCTCCCAAGGACAAACTGCCTCCTGACCCCTGACCAACCTCTCTGGCTTTTTCCGAGCCACAACAACCACATCTTTGGGCTCAGATTTTTCTGAGGCTTTCTCCTTCTCGCCTTGGGAGGCATCTAGATATTGCCGTAGGGCCTCCTCCTCAGGGATTCCACCCACCTCCCAGGGGCAGATTTCAGCTTTGTTGCTACCATCAGGCTGACACAGTTCTGACTCGGTGACTTCCCAGGGGCACACTTCTGTCACCCTGGGGTCAGCACTGCCCAGGGGCTGGAGGCCAGCTTTGGGTAGTTCCTGCCACCCCACAGGAGCTTCTTTTGCTTGCTTAGCATTTTTGTCCCCAGCTGTGCCCTGCCTGAGTTGCTTCAGTGTGGCAGGGCCTGTTTTACCTGCTCTCTCAACCTTCCCTTCCCCTAGACACTGGGAAGTCCTCCTGCCTCTGTCTTCTTGTTCCCTGCTGCTGTCCCGGTGACAGACTTGGAGCATCCTGCTGGTGTGAGCGTTCTGTTGGTTCTGGAGGGACTCTTCATCATCACAGGGGCCAAGTGCCGCCTGCTTACTCACCCCCTTGGGCCGGCCTGGCCTGGGAGATCTGGGGCATGCCCCCACACCCTCTCCAGAAGCTCGGCCCTTCTCCTCCTTCTTAGGACTCCCTTCCCCACTCTCCTTCTCTCTGTGTGTGCTCCGAGAACGGGTCAGAGCTTTGATAGCCAGGCCCAGACTGCGCATGGAACCCTGCTGGACAGGGGTCTTGAGGCTGTGGGATTTAGAGAAGACCTTGGGCCTGTTCTCATCCTCCTCAGTTTCCCCCTGGAGACGCCCATCCTCTGTGTCCATCCCATTCTCCCCAGGCCCCCTCTTCTCTACTGCCACAGAGAGGGCCCTCCAGAGACGGGCCCGAGCTGGGGCATGAGATGGGTTGCCTTGCTCTGGCCCCGAGGGGCCTTCCTGAGCCACATTTTCTTTCTTCACCGGCAGTTCTGCATTCTCCCACGGGCAGATGTAGGTAAGTAGGTTGGGGCTTTGTGGGGGTACTGGGATGGGTGCCAGGGCAGGGGCAGGAGCTGGCATCAGAGCTGGGGCCAAAGTGGAGGTGGGAGACAGCATCCCCGGCTCCCCCAGGCCCGCCCCGGACGTGGCCATGATGGGTGTGGAGATCTGGTGCCGGATGGGCACGTGCGGCAGCCTTCTGGCTGCCTCCTCGTGCAACCGTCCGGAGACGTGGGAGCTGTCCACGCTGCGGCTCTTGGCCGGGGAAGGTGGGGCCGACACGGGGGCTGCTCGAACTCGCTCCAGCCTCCGGGCCGAGGGCCTCCGCGCCGGGCTGGCCAAGGCGGCCTCTGCCTTCCTTCTCTCCTCCCGCTCCTTTGCCTGCCGGTAGGTCTCCTCCAGGTAGGCCTGGCTGGCCACGAGCAGGGCCTTTTCCCTGGCGCCGGCCACGACGCTCAGCGACTTGTGCAGCGAGGCGGGCCGGGCGCGGGGCAACCGCTCGCACACCGTCAGGTTGTGGGCGCTGGCCGACCTGAAGCCCAGCGCGGGGGGCCCGGCCGCCGACTCGCCGGACTCGCGGCTGTCGGATCGCGGCCCCTTGCGGGCCAGCTTCCTCCGCAGCAGCGAGTCGACCAGAGGCGGGCTGTGGTCCCGGTGGGGATCACAGTCCTGCTCGCAGGTGCTGCGGCACTTACGCAGGCCGGGCGGCGCGGCGGGCTCCCGGAGGCTGGCGCTGAGCAGCCGGCGGCGGGAGGAGCCGGGCAGGCTGCCGCGGCCCGCCGAGCCCGAGTCCCGGGAGTGCTGGCGGGCCAGCGCCTCGGGGAACTCGGCCAGGTACCTCATGAAGGAGCGGCCCAGGCCCTGGCGCCAGCTGGCCCGCTTCTTGGGCAGGTGGGGGTTGTTCGCAGCCATTTCCTTGGTCTTATGAACCTCGAGCTGGGCGTAGAGCTTCTTCAGCTCGTCCTGGGGGCCGGAGAGCAAAGCCGCGTGAGGACCATCCTCTCCATCCCCTGGCGGGCGCTGCTCTGCCCCTCAGCTGGTGCTGAGACCCTTTTTTCTGGGGGAACGCTTTCCCACCAAGCCGTGTCCCTTCCTGGCTTTTAAAACACTTGGAAATGTCACTTCTCCGTTTCTGCAGGGCCAACACCAACCTAGTTCTGAGCCCGACCCACTCAACCCTGAGGACGCAGGGCCCTGCCTTCTACCCGGCACTGTGGTCTGGTGGGCGGTCCCAGCTTGGGGCACAGGGAATGTGGGTTTGAGGCTGCTGACCTATGGTATGCCTCAAGGCTATTTTCTTGCCCTCTCTGAGCCTCTACTTCAATAAAGGAAGGAAATCTGACTGCCTAGTGTTCACTGCTTTAAAGAAGTGGTGCGATCAGTGGGTGTGAAAACGGCCATTGTTGTTTTTGTTGTTAAGTCGCTTCAGTCGCGTCCGACTCTGTGCGACCCCATAGACGGAAGCCCACCAGGCTCCCCCGTCCCTGGGATTCTCCAGGCAAGAACACTGGAGTGGGTTGCCATTTCCTTCTCCAATGCATGAAAGTGAAAAGTAAAAGTGAAGTCACTCAGTCGTGTCCGACTCTAGCGACCCCATGGACTGCAGCCTACCAGGCTCCTCCGTCCATGGGATTTTCTAGGCAAGAGTACTGGAGTGGGGTGCCATTGCCTTTTCAGGTGTAAGTGACAGGATGGGGCTTTGAAAGCTCTTCCTACTTTGGTGCTCTCCCCACAGTGAGCATAGGGAGAGCACACCCACTGCTGATCCTCAAGCTGGAGGGTCAAGGATGGCATGGCAGTGGCCACCTGCCTCCACTTAGGCCTACCTGATAGATTGGGGTCTCAGTTCAACCTATCCCCAGGAGGCAGGAAACGCAGAACTCAGATGGTGAGGAGGACATGGGGGCAGTTGAGACAAGGAAGGAAGGAATTGGGGGATGTAAACAAGTCAGATGTGGAGGGGGCTTCAGGGAAGGTGGAGGGATGGACCCAGTGGCTTCCTGGGACTGTTCCCACTGTAGATTCTATAAAACAATGGGCTTTACTGCCAGTCTCTTTATTTCCTAACTCTCTGAGCCTCTCATCAAGGTTCCTATCACCATTATGATATTCTTAAGCAGAAAAATATGGTAAGGATGCTCTCCTGATGTAAGACTCAGGAAGCACTTCCTTTCTGTAACACTGCTGAGTCCAAGGAAAGAGGATCCTGGTATGGAAATCCTTGGTAGCCAGTGGCTGAATTACCCAACCCTGATGGCCCTAGGAGCACTAACTGCTGGGTGTGCTGGGGGCTGAGGGGCTTTTCAGTCTGCCACTCATGGTGGCCCTGTTGAGTGGAGGACACAGGTGATTTGAGCTCCACTCATGGTTCTGCCTCCCTTGCCAAGTGGGTCAGGAATGTGAGTTTCGGTATTTGGGGGGATCTTTTCACATGTGTGGTCTCCTTTGTGTAGAAGCAGGAGAAGCAGCTTGGGGCAATGGTGGAGAAGAAAGGGATGCAAGGCTAGGGGGAGGACAGGGGACCTTCAGTGGCACACAGCCCGAGTGGGAGGGCATCACTGCTCCATGTCCAGTCCCTAAGTACCATCAAGAGGAGGTCAGGAGGGCAGCACCTACCCGAATGTCTCCAGGGTCCAGGCTGCGCTCGCTCCAGGCTGAAGTGATGCTGCTGTTGAGGTAGGAGCCTGAGCGCTGCAGGTCCAGCTCGTCTTCGTACACCTCATCCAAGATCTCCTCTCGGGGAGGAGCCCCCGGCTTCCGGAACTGGCCAGGGTGGGCATGATCAGGAAAAAGACTCATGTTGGCTCCCTACCCTGTGGCATATGTATTTACTCCATAAATCCTCAACCCCTTCTGATTTGGGATTCTGGAGGTCAAAAGAGTATTGTTCCATCTCATCCTTCCTGATTTTCTCTAACTTAGAGACCAGGGGTCTCTAATGCCCTGTGCCCACAATTCCTAGCCATGTCCTTCAGCCCCCTCACCTATCTTCTGTAACTGCTTCCGAGTTTATTTTCAGAGTCTGCCAACCTTCCAATTGTGTTACAAGGACCCCCTTCAGCTCTAGCTCTTATTACCCTTGCCCAGGGATTGGAGACAGAGCGTCCTTCCCCAACTCCTATATGCATGCTAAGTCGCTTCAGTCTTGTCCAATTCTTTGCAACCCCAAGGACTGTAGCCTGCTAGGCTCCTCTGTCCATGGGATCCTCCAGGCAAGAATACTGAAGAGGATTGCCATTCCCTTCTCCAGGGGGATCTTCCCCACCCAGAGATCAAATCTGGGTTCCCACATTGCAGGGGGATTCTTTACCATCTGAGCCACCAGGGAAGCCCTTAGCCAACTCCTACTGCTGCTACTGCTGCTGCTGCTAAGTCACTTCTGTCGTGTCCGACTCTGTGCAACCCCATAGACAACAGCCCACCAGGCTCCCCCGTCCCTGGGACTCTCCAGGCAAGAACACTGGAGTGGGTTGCCATTTCCTTTTCCAATACATGAAAATGAAAAGTGAAAGTGAAGTCGCTCAGTTGTATCCAACTCTTTGCGACCCCATGGACTGCAACCTACCAGGCTCCTCCGTCCATAGGATTTTCCAGGCAAGAGTGCTGGAGTGGGGTGCCATTGCCTTCTCCGAGCCAACTCCTAAGTGGGCTCCAAATCCCTCTGGGCCCAGGTGTCATTCTCGCCCTGACCTGGACAGGGCACTGTGGACACAGCAGGTCCACAGTGCCCCTGGCCAAGGGGCCGGGGTCACCTCACTTCGAGGCCAGAGAAGACCTCACCTTAGGGATGAAGATCAGAGCCAGCGTGGCGGTGACTGTGCTGTGAGTGTGAAAGAAGAAGAGGAGGAGCGTCCAGTCCGGGTGCAAGGAGGGAACCAGCACAAACCTGGGGGTGAGGTGGTGGTGGTGGGGTGATGGTTAGCTGCGGGTGGGAGCGGCCTCTTCCCTCTCACCTGTCCCAGTGGCTCTCCCCCCAACCCCAGCCCTGACCTCCTGCAGGTGCTCAGTGGAGTGAGGAAGGCACTCTTCCTTCTTCCTGCCCTCCCACCTCAGGGCTCATGTTAATCCCCACTTCCAAGAAGCCTTCCCAGACTCCTCCAGCTTGCCTTCTCTGGCTGCTTATAGCACTGTTATGAACCGCCCCGTGGATTGGTTCTACCTTCACCACAGGGCCAGGTCCTTGTGGACACGCACAGCAGGTCTGCTGCTGGGACGGCTGAGGTATGAGGGGAAGAAGGCAGGGAGAATGGAGCCCGTGTAGGGAGGAGAGCGGTAGGGGATGGAATGGGAGAGCACTTAGGGTGTTGGGCGAGACATAGGGTACAGGAAGGATGTCTGTAGGGTAGGGAGAGAACTCTAGGTGAGGGACTTTCCTCACCTTGCTGCGGTGTAGCGGGTGTTGCCAGCAGGATTTTGGGATGGGGGTACCCTCCCCTGGGAGAGGTGAGGAATGGTGTTAGGGTGGAAGGTGTGGTGGGTAGGAGGGCTTGTCCTCACCTGGCTGCGTGGAAGGCGGCAGAAAGCAGCAGCTCGTTGTGCAGGGCGATGCCCATGTATCGTGGCTCGTGGAAGGCTGAGGGGACAGCCCGGGTGGCGTAGCAGAGGAAGCTGCCCCAGCACAGGAGCAGCATCTCAGCTGTAGGGAAGGGAGGGAGGGACAGAGCCAGGTACCACCTCAGCAGCCACGCCACCCCTTTCTCTGTAGGGGGTTCTGGGGGGAGCCTGGTCCAGGTACAGGAGGAAGAACCCTTGGAGGTACAGGGCGGGGGACCAGAGTGAGGCTGGACTCTGTGGGAGTAACTCACCCACCACCATGATGTAGTCCCAGCGGTCGTGGTGGCAGAGGTAGAAGTGGCGTCCCGTGTGTGTGTGGCCCCGTGTTACCAGTGACGTGTGCTGAATGCCTGGCTCCAGGACCCCTGCCGTCCACACAGCCAGGAAGCCCAGCACCAGCAGCAGGAGCAGCCCCAGACGCCGAAGCAGCCGCCCGCTGCTCAGGTGGGGGCCCCGCTGGGCCGTTCGAGACAGAAAGAGCTGGAGCACTCTACAAGGGTCAGGGTGTGGCTGGTAGACGCAGGGAGAGGGGACGCCTCTGGCCATTGCTTCCCTCCCCTCCACACATCCCTATTCTCCCATCCCTTCCATGGGTCACTGCCTCCTCTTACCGCCCCCCCAAAAAAGTTACATGGTGGGGAGGGCTACAGTGACGGGAGCAGGCCTTGGAGGCCCAGAGGAGCAGATTGGGTAGGGGGTCTGGCGGTGAAGAACTCCATCCCATAAATGAGTTGGGGTGGCCTGGAGGGAGCCACATGAGAACAAGGCCCTACCCAGACCCTACCTATAAAGCTTGAGTATAATGGTGCCGTAGACAATGGCAAAGCCCAGCAGCCGGACCCAGCGGAGGGCGATGCAGCGAAAGACACTGGGCTTGAAGTACAGGATGAAGACCTGGTGGGGAAGGGGTAAAAACAATTGCTGTCCATTGCACTTGCACTGGGTGCCAGGCCTACGCTAAGCACCTTGCTGATCCTTCTAACAGCCTCCCCACAGAGACATCATCACCTCCATTCTGCAGAGGAGCAGCTTTCTTATCAGAGAGGTTAGATAACTTGTCCTAAGTTACACAACAGGTCATAGAGCTCTTTTAAGCCTCACTAGGCCAGCCTGTCACCTGTAGGTACGAGCAGGGAGATTTTGAGGTCTCTGAATCCCCCCACAGGATACAGAGGACAGATTCCGGGGTGTGGAGGGTGCCAGGTTGGGACTGGGGGGATCCCAGGAGGTGGGGTCAGGCTCTAGCCACAAACTCACAGGGAAGTAGAGCAGCAGGGATCCGAAAAGGATGGCTTCCAGCAGTACCACTCCAGATGCTCGGATCCTCTGTGAACCCAGGAAAGAAAGATGCACATAAGCAGGATAGCGAGAGGATAGAGCCTGGAGGATGGTGCAGGAGGGTCTCAGGTCTGTTTGAGGGGTCACTCTGTGGCCCTGAGCTAAAGCTACCCCCTATAACTTCAGCTGTGCCTTCTTCATCCACAGGCTCTTAGCTCCACTGGCACTAAGCCTAGCTGAGGCCAAGGTTTCACATAGCCCCTGCAGCCCCATGCCCCTCCCAATCTCACCCTCGGCCTTGCTGCAGACCTGGGCTGGAATTGGAGGCTGCTGGAGCTAGAAGGGATCTCAGGCTTTCCCCCAAGCTTTGGGTCAGACAGCTCCCTTGCCTAGAAACTCCCTTCTCTGTCAATTGACCAAACTTGGCTCAAGTATCATGTTCTCCAGAAAGACATCCCACACCATCTCAGGCGGGATGACTGGATCCCTTTTCTGACCTGCCACAGCAGCTGGCACCTCCATCCTGGCCCCTGTCTTACTGTGCTGCCATTGCTTCTTCCACTCAACTGGGAGCTCCATAAGGGACCAGATCACTTCCCCTAGTGCCTACACAGTGCTTTGAATCAAGTCCAGTGACTTCATTGCACAGGTGAGGAAACAGGTCTATGGTGGTGAGGTCACTTGCTTAATGTCAGAGAGTGAGTTAGATTAAGGCTCAAACTTGCATTTTTCAAGTTCTAGCCTTAGGTAGTCTTTGGTCTCCCCCTGATGCTAGAGATTCACGATGGGTAGGACATGTGCAGAGAAGAGAGCTGTGGGGCCTTGCTTGCCTTGCTCTGGCGGCAGCGATAGGAGACCAGCATGCTCAGGAAGACAACCAGCATGCAGCACGTCTGACAGGCCAGCACCGCTGCCCTCAGCCTGGGGGCTTCCTCCACCAGGCACGGCGTGGCATCCAGGCAGCTGGCACAGCCCTCGGCACATGGTTGGCAGCGCAGCAGCCTCCCGGAGCTGCCTTGAGGGGACCCAAATTGCCCAGGAGGCTGGACAGCACCCTCCTCTGAGCCTATAATGAACAAGATGGGTACAGGGAGAAGGGCGTGGCTGGGGCATCCTGAGACCCCAGCCTTCTCTCCTCATGGTTGGCACAGTTCTTATCCTGCCCTCTTAGGGTCTGTGGCCCCTGGGGGAAGGAATGAGGAAGTGAGTACTTGCAGGGGAAGGCAGAAGAAGAGGTGATACCAGGCTAGGACTCACCATGAGGTCAGCTTGCATCAAATTGCCATGTTTTAGGCTCAGTCTCAGAAGGCATAGACACCCCCAAATTGGACCCTGCCTGTGTCTCCTGCTTCTCTCGACATTCTGCCCTGGCCCCACAAGTTTTTCTCCCAGTATCTCACCCCAACCTGCCTTTCTTCCGCAGATACCCACCTCCAATCAGCCCAGCCTGTAAAACACCTGCCTGTCCCTCACCACTGTTACATACCCAAGGAGTTGCTTGCCCCGTAGAAGCCAGGTCGGCAGCGGCACAGGTAGTGGCCAAGGACAAAGCCCCGACTCTCCAGGGGGACGCACTGTGGGGCCAACAAACACCATAGGTATTTATATGGGGCTTTCCCGCCGGGGAAGAGTAGGAGGGTCATCTACCCTCCTATCCACAGCCCCTGGGTCTACACTGGGGAGCCCCAGTCCTGGGGAAGCCATCCCTCCCTGCAGACCCTACCCTGACCCCACCATTGTCTCTCTTATCAAAGAGACCTCCAAACACAGAGTTTGGAGATGGATCAGCCTTTTATCCAGACTAGCTGTGACAGGAGCCTCATAGGTCCCATTTCCCAATCCCCAGCTGTTGCTAGAGCAAGGTGCTGGGGCGGTGGAAGCAGAGAGAACTCTGAGATCAACCACACCTGTGTGCCTACATCCTGCTTCAAAGTGTCAACATCAGCCTCCCTCTTTGGCACACAGGTGGGTTGAAAAGGCACCCACAGGGGAGCAGCTTCCTCTATTAAGGCCATCTGCCTTTGGTGTAGGACTGCTCTCCCCAGCCCTAATGCCAGGCTAATGCCAGGCTGGTGGGGTGCCAAGGCCAACTCTTTATTCCAACTCCACCCACTGATGTTTGCCCAGCAGGAGACAGAGCAGACCTCAGAGCCAGGCAGCGAAGATAAGCACGTGGATGAGGTCAGATCTACTGTAGGGAGTGGCCAGGAACAGATAGCAATGGGGCAAAGGAAGGAAGATTCCATATCCAGCCCTGATTTCACCTAAAGGGTGCTTATGAAATCGTGGCCCAACTTTCCCCTCTGCTCAGATTGCTAGAAAATGCTCTGTTTCTGCCACAGTCTGCACCATCAGACAAATGCATACCCAGAGACATGAATGTGGCTGGGTTTAAAAGTGCATTGGACAATGGGAACCTTTATGCATCCCTGGATGTATAGCTTCAGACACATGTCCCCTGAAGAGCAGCAGATGCCCAGACCCGCTCCACTTCCCAGCAGGCTGCGGGGCTCGCCTTGGCTTTGGTTCAGCTCAGGAACAAGCATGCAGTCAGTGTTGCTGTGGAGCGGATTAGTTCACTGGCCTCCCAGTTTCCCAGTAGTGGGTTTGCAGGATTACCAACCATTGCTTTCCATTATCCAGATTCTCCTGCATCCACGGCTTTGATTTTGCCAGCACCTGGTCCAGGTTCCATCACCTTTACCAGTTCCAGAGCTCTTCAAGCTCCTTCTCTGGTTAGTCTCCTCCTACATCTCAACTTTTTCCTACATTCCTCCTACATCCCAATTCCACTTATTTCAACAAACACCCAATAAAGCATCCTTTGTGGGTTAGAAGGAGCCCAGAGCTCTGTTGACATGGAGAATGTGGTTCAGGAGAAGGAAAGGGGTTGATTAATAGAGGCTCAGGAAGTGGTCCTGGGAAGGGATCCTGAAGCACCCAGTACCAGAAGGGAGAGCAGACAGGGAGGCACATTGAGATTGCAAAGGAATGAAGGTGGCTGTCTCCGATTGGGGATGGGGCTAGGCTGTAAGTGTCCTCACTTTTAAATAGCCTGGTATCTCATTTCTATCTGTCTCATCAATAGGGACTTCCCTGAAGCCCTGAGAGGCTGATGTGCCTTCGTCAGCTGCTCCTGATGGCATGATGGGAAAGGGGAAGGGAGGTAGGAAACCCGTACCCCACTCTCCGTATCCTTACCTGGGTGCTGTTGAGATCACACAGGTGTGTGTTAGAGTACCAGCCTGGGCCACTGGCACACTGATTGATGTCCACGCTCTGAAGGTCTACGTCCATCTGCACCTGCCCCCTAGGGCAGTGAATTGGCAGTTAGGGGTATAGTGAAGGGTGCCAAGGTGGACATGTATCCTTGGATCTCAGATCATGGTGCAATGCAAGCTTTACGCACTTTAGCACAGTGGCTGTAGTGTGCCAGGAGAGAGGGCACACAAGCATGCCACTTCTCCAATGCTATTAACCCTCACTGTCTCTGCAGCAACAATCCTCCTCCCCCTAGATTTTTCCCTTGCCCCACCCCCCATCCCTCAGCTTTTCAACATCCTAGCATTTCCTGATTTCTATCAATGGGTAAAGGGAGTGGGCAAGATATATGGGAGCTGCGGTTCTGATGATCTGTCTGGAAGGGATTTTCACACTTCCCCACTGCGTGTATACACACTTATACTCAAACAGGCACACAAAGCACAGATATTAACAACGCCCCACTCTGCCCAAACCAGGTCTGAATTGATCATAGTGAAGGAGATATGAAATAGAGGGGCCCAGATTCAAGAGCTGCCTGGCCTGAGGGCTCTCAACCCTGGCTCTGAGCCAATTGGGGAGAGAGCTGGCAAAAAGCCAGGCTGCCTGTGGCCAGGAGAGGAACTCTGCTGGGGACAATGAATGGGGACACAGAGCTGGGAAAACAACATTGATTGTTGAATGCCTAGTGGTATAGTATCCACCTGCTCCCTCCTTCCCATCATGGCTCCCATTCAGCTCTTTACTCCGGTTGAGGGAGGAGGTCAATTATTTGAGGAGCATCACAGGCTCCTGGGTCAGGACTTGATGTAAGAATACAGCCATGGGAGTGATACTGGGACCTGGACAACTTCTGGGCAGAAAGGGCCATGGTTCCAAGCCTCCCCCCAGGTGTTTTCCTTCACTTGCAGAAGCCTCCTTTTCCAGTTCTAGATTGCTAGAGAGTAGCGGATTTCACTCCTGGGACACCCATCTGACTCCTCCGAGAAGCCGGTACACAGATTGTAACGGCTATCCCTGCCAAACCCTCTCCTGCATTGTACCCATTACTCAGATCTGGGAACCAGGACCTATGCCCAGCTGTGCCCCCCATCAGTACATACACACACGTGTGTATACCTATATGTAAATGGATCGATCATACACACACCTGTATATGTTAACACATAGTTAGAGTCCTAGAGTCAACTGCAAATATACACAGCTGAATGCAAATACACACATCTGTGTCCTCCAGACGCACATGTGCATACCAAATAGCCTATGCACAGCTAGGACCCCCCCCTCCCCCGCCACCTCCACAGATCCACAATAGCATCAAATCCTGCACAAACCCACTTACCTGACCTCCGGACTGAGGTCTGGCTTGAGTCCATAGAAGGTGGCTGAGAGTGTGATAAGCCAGCCAGGACGCAGTCGACCCTCCTGGCATTCCAGGAAGGGAGGAGACAGTCTCACGTGCTGCACGTCCCCGACATATCCATCCCCCTGTGGCCACTTGGGGCTGCCAAGGCTCCCTAGGTCATTGGTCAGCACCCGCTTTTGCAGGTCAGCGGGGTGCAGGGCTCCAGTTGAGCTCTCCTCCTGCACCCTGTTCCCGGACAAGTCCTGAAGGATGGTCTCCTCCCCAACCCGGGTGGCCTGCAGGGCCAGCTGCAGGTGGCTGGCCCCCGGTGGAGGGTTAAAAGTCAGCAAAGCCCGGTATGCCCTTGGGTCCCCCTCGGCCACACTGCGGACTAGTGCCTGGTACCATTCCACGTCCTCCTCCACACTGGACTCCCGGATGTCGTTGGCTTGCAGCAGCATGTTGAGGAAATTGGCGGCCTGGGTCACAGCACCTGCTGCTCTCCATAGGACTGGGGGGAGCCCTGGTCTGGCTCCTGCCCCGGGGGCTTCATAGCGCTCACTGCAGTTAGCCCCAGACAGGTGTTGAGCATCTCCAGAGTAGAGAAAAGCCAGGGCTGCCTCAGCCCCCTCTGGGGGCACCCAAATGGGTACAGACCCTGGCTTGATTTTGGAGGACAGTGCGGGCAGAGAGCAGAGGGTCCTTGGAACCCCCAGAGCCCAGCCAAAGAGGAAACAGCAGCCTAGCAGCCCTGCCGCCGGAGAAGGCATGGCCACTGCCCTGGTGTCCATCCTCAGGGCAGCCTGCAGGGCCCTGGGGTCCAGGCTGCCTGTGGGATTTGGTGGCTGCAGTGCTTCCACACCTCGAATCCTCGAATCCTCCTCGTTTCCTCTCTTCCTCTCTCTCATGCTTACGCTGTCTTGCTCCGGGTTTTTTTTTTTTTTTTTTCTTCCAACATCATCATCTGGCTTCTGGACGTCAGCATGAGGGCTCTGCTCCCTCCCCTCTCAGTGTGGCCCCTCACTGCAAACCCTCTTAATCCTGGCACACCACTCTTCCCTCCCACTCTTATCCAATATCCAGGCTCCCTCCCCCTACTCCCCACCGTACATCTGCTCCAGAGAGACACAGAAGGGAGGGGAGACGAAGGGACCAGCAGTTCTGTCTCCCTCCCTCCCTCCCTCCCTCTGCCCTTCGCTCCATTAGGAGAGATGGGCAAATCCAGGATGGGGCGCCATAGCAACCGCAGATGAGCCGGTGCCCCTCTCTCCACTCCTCTGCTCCACTTAGCCTCCTGGCAGCAATTTCGACGGCCATGATAAAGGGCCAAGCTGCAGCTCCCCGCAATCTGCTCTAGCTGCCTGTGCCCCCCCTCACCCTGACACCGTGCTGCTAAACTGGAATTTGAGACTAGGGATGGCGAGGGGTGGGCCAGAGAGCTCAATAGAACCATAATTGGTGTGTGTACAGACTGTGGGAGTGTACAAAATCTTTTTCATGTGTGTTATCTCAATGAATCTTCCTCATACCCACCTGTGCTGAATGTTCTTATCCCAATTTCACAAACAGTAAGGCTCAGAGACTCACTTAGCTGCTCCATTTAAGTTGAGACTCAAACCCAGAGCTCTGACTCCCCTACAATGTCCCAGCTGAGACATTGGTTTTTCCCTTGTCTTCAGACCTGCAGTCAACTTTTCCTGAGTACTGAGCCTGCTGCTCTTCAGACGAGAACTATACCCCTGGCTTTCATGGTTCTCAGGCGCTCAGACTCAGCCTTGAATGGCTGCCACAGCGAAATACCATACACTGGGTGGCTTAAACAATAAGAGTATATTTCTCACAGTTCTGGTGGCTACTGAATCCAAGATCAAGGTGCTGACCAATTTGACTCCCTCCTGAGAGCTTTCTTCCTGGTTTGCAGATGTTGCTGTTTGTAGAGACCACGTGTAAAGCAAGGGAAGGGTTTAGCAACCACCACCCAACCCTTCCTACCTATACTCGGGGATCTGGGGCATCAAAGGCTTAAGAAGGGGGGTGGGACAGAGTGAGAAGGAAAGAAACTACCAGAAAACACAAGCACAGGAGCCAAATCACTGGGTGACAGATCAGCAATGGGAAGGTGGTGGAAGAGGGGCAGAGAGGAAGGCTGAGGCTCTGTTTTGTGGCTGACTTCAAGAATCCGCACTCTTTTGGATCCAAAAACATCAACCCCCTACCATCACCCTGTTATTCATCCTTAGAGACCTCAAGAAAGCCTCACTATAGAGGAGGAAAGCAAGGACCAGAGCTGAAGCACCTTCCCTAGGATCACGCTGTTGCTTGTGATGGAGCAGGTGTCCACTACCCTACCCAGGGGAGCCTTCCTTTTCCTGCATGACAATGGTTAAGATTCTGTACTTCCACTTCAGGGAAACAGGTTTGATCCCTGCTCAGGGAACCTCTAAGAACCTCTAAGATCCTGCATGCCAAGCAGTGTGGCCAAAATGAAACAAAACAACAGACAACACACGCCTGGGGGTGGGGGAGTCCTGCTGGGGGTGGAGTGGGCTAAGAGAGTAAACAGTTTTCCCTCTGCTTCTTTCACCTTCATTTTCTCCTCCTCAGCCCTGTCTTCTTTCTTTTTCATAAAGGCAGTGGCTAACCTCTCCTGCTTTTCCCAGTCTTCTTACCCACCACATCCTTCTCCGTGTTGGACACAGTAACTGGAAAGCCCAGAGTTAGCACTGTCTGAGGCAGCCTCCTTGGATCCAGAAGGGTGTGGATTCTTGAAGTCAGCCACCAAACAAAGCTTCAGCCTTCCTCTCGTCCCTCTTCCACCACCTTCCCGTTGCTGATCCGTCACCCAGTGATTTGGCTCCTATGCATGTGCTGGTAGTTTCTTTCCTTCCCACTCTGCCCCACCCTCCTCAAGTCTTTGATGCCCCAGATCCCCGCGTATAGGTAGGAAGGGTTGGGTGGTGGTTGCTAAAAATTTCCCTTGTTTTACATGTGGCCTCTACAAACATCAATTCTGCTTTGGAACCTTCATTGGGAATGTAAAGGGTGGAGGAAGAGATGGAAGCTAGAGGACAACCCCTCACAAAATCCCTATAATGTTAGAACTGAACGTGCCTATAGCAAGTGGTCACTGCGGTCAGACCGTATCACACATCTATAGTTCCCTCCTTTGCCTCTCTGATTCCATGTGCTAACAGAGAGAAGGATGGCAGGGGGCAGGCATGGTGAGCAAGTGCCCCATCCCATGTTCTTGGTATTACTGGTTACTGTTAGCCAAGAGCCAACAGAACACTTTTGGTGAAGACATAATAGTTGTTTTTTCCTCCAAGAAGTTATGGCATTGAAACATGTATAATATCATATATGAAACGAATTGCCAGTCCAGGTTCGATGCATGATACAGGATGCTTGGGGCTGGTGCACTGGGATGCCCCAGAGGGATGGTACGGGGAGGGAGGTGGGAGTGGGGTTCAGGATGGGGAACACGTGGACACCCGTGGTGGATTCATGTTGATGTATGGCAAAAACCAATACAATATTGTAAAGTAATTAGCCTCCAATTAAAATAAATAGATCTTTTAAAAAAAGGGGGAAACAAAAAAGAACTAATGTCTGTATAGCACTGTAGCATTTGTTTCCCAGGTGGCACTAGTGGTAAAGAACCGACCTGCCTGGTGGGCTCTAGTCCACAGGGTTGCAAAGAGTCTGACACAACTGAGGTGACTTAGCACACACGCACGTGGCATTTGCAAGTTTTCATTTAATCCCTACGATAGCCCCATCAAGAGGAGATTGACCTATTTTTACAAATGAAACACAAGTTCAAAGGTGTTTAATTATTTGCTCTTGGTAATATGTTCAGGAAGTGGCAGGACTAGGACTCAAACTAGATGGCAAACTCCAGAGGGGCAGAGACCATGCCTGTTTCACTCATCACTGCACTCCTGAAGCTGTTGCTGAATGACTGCGTGAACTCAAGACTGGTTTAGATTCTCTGTGTTGTTCTTTGCAAACCTTTAAAACTAGGGTTCTACCACTGTAGAGACAACTTATATAGCCCTCAAGAAAAAGGTATCTGTGGACACAAAATCCACCCAACACATACTCACACAAATCCAACTCACACAAAAATACACTCCTTTGCTGCTGCTAAGTCGCTTCAGTCGTGTCCGACTCTGTGCAACCCCATAGACGGCAGCCCACCAGGCTCCACCATCCCTGGGATTCTCCAGGCAAGAACACTGGAGTGGGTTGCCATTTCCTTCTCCACTTCCTTTACTTGGAACTTAATTTTTGATATTTTTTCCAGGAACTGGGCTACAGGCCTGGATATTAAGGGAAAGGGAGAAAGGCAGCATTCCTTGCCCTGGCCTCTGTGTGCTCTGGGCTGGTGGAGATAACCCAGGGGGCAGACATGGCCGGCTTCCCTCTGGGGCCAAGAAATTAGCTGGACAGCAGAGGGTGCTGCAGAGCTTCAAGACCTTGCATTGATGGGGTAATCTGTTCCCCAGCCAGAATTTTCTAGAAATAACCAGGGTCTTGTTTGGATGGTCTTCTTAGGCCTCTGGTGTTCTATGATCCTATAACAATTTCTCTTCTTTTCTCCAGAAACTTAAGTGACACCTAAGAGGGAGCTGAGGGAGAGAGGGTAGAAAATATACTCTTTGGGATCAGAACTGGTTTTGAATTCCATTGCACCTTTATGGACTCTGTGACCTTAGGTAAGTAACTTCAGTTTTTTTCATGGGCAAGGGAGGTTATTAATTCTGTTGTGCAGAATCAGAGATCAATTTGTATCAGGAGTCTCTTACAAGCATGGAACAATCATTCCATGTATCAAGGGCCTACTCTGTGCCAGGCAGTCCTTGGCATTGGAAAGTCCATGATGGACAAAAAGCAAACTAGACCCCTGCTCTCACGGAGGTGATGGTTTAGTAGGGAAGACAGACTTTAATCAAATAACTCCACAGACAGGTGACAAATCACACTTGTGCAATTAAGTGCAACAAAAGAGTAGTCTTAGAACTCAGTGAGGAGGAATTACCCAGGCAAGGAGATTTCCCTGAGGTAGAAAGGAGTAAGTTTAACTTGAAGGATGAGTAGGAAGCAAAAAATGGAGGGAAAAGGCCTTTCAAGAAAAGGGAATCACTTATGCAATGGCCATAACGTGTGAGCCTGACCCAGGGAGCTCCTGGAACTGCAGGGCAGAGAGAACAAGGTGGAGCTTGGTGGAAGATGAGGCCAGAGAAGCAGGGGTCGGATCACACAGGACTCCATAGGCCTCCTTAAGGAGTTCTATCTTTAGCCTAAGAACGATGGGAAACCACAGAGGGTTATAATCACAGGTTACTGGCGAATACAGTTTTAAAAGGTCTCTCTGGCTGTAAAACTCAGAGCAGATGGCTAGACTATCGACCCCTCAATGCACCTTCAGGTACTAAAGTTGCTCAATACTGCTAGATGATCCTTCCTCCTTATCCTTTGCATCCCTCAACATCTCTTCATGGGATGATTGCAGAAACTGGTCTCCCTGCCTCCAGTCACACCTCCTCTACACAGGCTTGATTTTATTTGATCTTCACAGCATGCTTGCAGGTAAGCAAAGGAGCAATCCTTATCCTGAGTTTGCAGATGAGAAAACTGAAGTGTAGTGGTGATGTGGGACTGGGTTGTGAAAGACAATTGTTAAAATTTCAGAAATTTTGTAAGCCAGTTGTTAAACACAGCCAATTATTGAAAATCAAATCATACAAACTTATAATTAAATGTATTAAAAACAAAGGTAATAAATTCCCCAAACTCATCACTTCTTAATAATCTTACTATTACTATTTACCTATGCTCTTGAGGCTATTTGTATTACTGTTTCTACTACATAATATGAAACTACCACATAATAGTATTCTCTATATTCAATAAAGTCAGGATGGTAGACTGAAACCAGCCTTGGTGGGAATCTTTGCACCATAGAATTGGCAAACACTACAGAAAGGGACTTGATTTATTGTTTCTTTCTTTATCTAGATTTAAGAAACTGATGAAGAATAATAATTCAGATTTTAAATGAATGTATTATGTCTGTAGCCATTATGTTCTGGATAGACAAAGCTTGAGGAAACATCCTTTCAGTTATTTAAAAACTGTTTTCTGATCAGCAAGGAAGCTGCTCCCATATTTGACAGTTAAGACGTCTTTGTTTATTCATTTTTTTCTTACACTGACAGAGGACATCAACCAATAACCATGTCGCAATTACATTCCCCGCCTCAATAGAAACCAGTTTGGCTACCCATATAGGAGTTTGGCAAAAGCCAATGAAAGTATTCTGTGAGAATAAATTGGTTATAAAGAATTTGCAAGTGTGCATTATTATTTGTAAATTCTGTTACATATCCTTTACATCAGTACAATTTATGATAAATTTATGTACATATATATGCATACATTCCCCTTTTCTCCCAACAGTCGGCTGTTCAACATTTATCAGCACAGCCCTGGCTCTAGAACATATTCCTCACGTGTCATTCTATAAATATTCATTGGATGCCAAGGCGGGGATACAGTCAATGAACAAATGACTCGGCCACGGTCACACGTCGCAAGCTGCATAGGTAGGACCAGAGCCAGAGGTATTGTCCTCCCAAGGCCAGCGGCTCTCTCCCAGGACGATACCAGGCTTTCCAGGGCCATCCCACCTTACCCTCACCCGAAGGGGTGGTTTCGCCCAGAGCGCCCGGGAAGTGAAAAACTAGAGTCGGGTTGAGGACTAAAGGCCAGGCGAGAAGCAGCTCACGACCAATAGCGGCCCAGGCTTCGCGCAACGTCACTCTCTGAAGAGGCCAGGGCGAGCAAGCCCTGGGGGAGGGGGCGTGACCACCATCTCCCGGAAGTGACGCCATCTGGGGGTGGTGCTCGGTGGCGGCGACGCGCGGCCTGGGCTCGCGCTGGGCTCCGCGCGCCCCCCGCCCCCTCTATGAGGCAGAGGCCGCGGCGGCCGTTAGCGCTGTCGCTCCGGGGGCCGCGGCGGGCGGGGCTCCGGCGGGGCCCGGCCTAGTCCCCACCCCAGCCCGGCTCCCAGCCGCCCGCCCTCCCTCTCCCCGATGCAGGGGGCCGAGCTCCGGGATGGCGAGGCGGCGGCGGCGGCCGCTTCGTACCGCGTCCTGAGCCGCCTGCTCGGCTATGGAGAGGCGGCCCCCGAGCCAGGCCCGCCGCCGCCGCCCCCGGGCCATGGCCCCGCGCCGCCACCCTTCCTCGCGCGGCCCGGCCCGCGGGGCTCCAGGCCGCCTCAGCTGATGGTGTTCCGCAACGTGGGTCGGCCGCCGGAGGAGGAGGACGCGGAGGCGGCCCAGGAGCCGGGACCCTCGGAACTGCTCTGTCCCCGGCACCGCTGTGCCCTGGACCCCAAGGCCCTGCCGCCGGGGTTGGCGCTCGAGCGGACCTGGGGCCCGGCGGCTGGACTAGAGGCGCAGTTGGCCGCTCTGGGGCTCGGGCAGCCGGCTGGGCCGGGGGTCAAGACGGTCGGCGGGGGTTGCTGCCCGTGCCCGTGTCCCCCGCAGCCGCCCCCTCCGCAGCCCCAGCCGCCTGCTGCCGCCCCGCAGGCCGGGGAGGACCCCACGGAAACGAGCGACGCGCTGCTGGTCCTGGAGGGCTTGGAGTCGGAGGCAGAGAGCCTGGAGACTAACAGCTGCTCGGAAGAGGAGCTCAGCAGCCCGGGCCGCGGAGGAGGAGGGGGCGGCCGGCTTCTACTGCAGACCCCCGGCCCTGAATTACCCCCGGTGCCCTTCCCGATGCAGGACTTGGTCCCTCCCGGGCGCTTGAGTCGAGGGGAGCAGCCGCAGCAGCCTCCCCCGCCGCCGCCGCCTCCTGGGCCCCTCCGGCCACTCGCCGGCCTTTCTCGGAAGGGCTCCCTCAAAATCCGCCTCAGTCGCCTCTTCCGCACGAAGAGCTGCAACGGTGGCTCTGGCGGTGGGGATGGGGCCGGCAAGAGGCCTTCTGGAGAGCTGGCTGCTTCAGCTGCGAGCCTGACAGACATGGGCGGCTCTGCGGGCCGGGAGCTGGACGCGGGGAGGTGAGACCGGCTCGGGGGCATTAGGGTTGGCTGACAAACTTCCTTTTCTCTTTTCATTTCCCTTTTATTCTACTGCTAAAAAAAGATCCTGACGGTTCTTAACGTGTGGCCTTCATCAGGAGGCAGAGACTTGGGGCTAAAGGTGGTAATATCTTCCAAAAGGTCAGAGTTGTTTGTGGGAGCAGCCTTCACTACCCCCCCCCCACCCCCACCCCCACTTCTCAGCTGGTTAGCATCTCTCTGGGCGATGATTTGAAACCACCCCACCCCGGCCCAGCTTTTAAAGTTTTTTCAAGGTTTGTGTCTACCATTACCCCTGGCAGGAAGCTTGCTGGAAAGGTGTGGCCTTTGGGGCAGAAAGTTTGAGTTTGACCACCTTGCTTATTCTTTCTGTGTACCAGCACCCCCCTTCACACTCATGCATGCAAATGATGTGACAGACTTGTGTAGTTGTAGGCCAGCAGTCATCTGGGCATCTCTAGTCAAAATTTTAATGTTTTCTTGATTGGTTACTTAGACATACTTGATATCTCAAGCCTGTGTGCTAACCACTGTGAGAATAGAAAATAGCCTTGTTCTCAAACCTGTATGAGAATTCTAAGTATGATGTGCATGCATACTCAGTCCTGTCTGACTCTGCGACCCACAAGGCTCCTCTGTTCATGGAATTCTCCAGGCAAGAATACTGGCATGGGTTGCCATTTCCTGCTCCAGGGGATCTTCCCCACCCAGGGGTCGAAACTGCATCTTTTGCATGTCCTGCATTGGCAGGCAGATTCTATACCACTGGGCCACCTGTACATGAATTCTACCCCAGTTGATGAAAATTCCAAACTTAGACATAGATTTTTTTTCTGCATTTCTGAAGTGCAGACAGCTCTCTGACATCCAGTGTTAGATTTTCTCTTGTGGTACCTGCCATTGTGGTTTGCACTGCTGAATGGGTTCTTAGAACGTTTGGAATTGGTTTTGGTGCAGCTCATAAGATTCACCAGTAGCCACAACCCAAGGCTGAAAAACAGGTAGACAAATTGAGAATTTTACTGTGCACCAGAATCACGTGGGGAGCTTTGGGAAAAGATCAGACGGCCCCAAGATTTGAATTAAAAAAAAACTCCCTCATATGATCTGGACTGAAAATCACTCATCCATGGACTTCTCCTTTCAAAGGAACTTTTACTCCAAGAGGAAAGTATGGGATCACTTTTTTGTTATTCTTGTTGGCCGCATGGCCTGGGGGGATGGAACTTGTGTTCCCTGCAGTGGAAGTGTGGAGTCCTAATCACTGGACCTCCAGGAGATTCCTGGTCAGTTTGATTTTGTTGCCTTTTCTGAACAGCTTGCCAGGGTCTCATCTTGGGATCAGAAAAAACCTAAACTCCCTGAAGAAACCAGTAAGTTGAGGCGTGTTGTCCCTTCAGGTAAATGTATGTTTCACCATTTGCCTCCCAATAAACTCACGCTGGGAGCTCAGGTCTGAAAAAGCATGTGGCTGCTGAAGCAGCTTTTTTCTGGTAGGCTCTTCATTCGATGCTCCACTTAGCGGTGTAGATGAAATTTTCATTTGCTGGGGGCAGGGCAGGATTGAAGCTGTGGGTAATGACCTAGGATAGATTGCTAATTTTCTTGTGGTTTGTCCTGCCTTTGTTCCATATTGACCAGGACTTGGTCTAAGATTCCAGAGACACCAAATATGAGGTGTGGCGTGAAATTAGCTGCAACATCTAATAGATTAGGAACAGGAAAAGGTATATAACATTATACGGTTTTTTGCCTTTGGAAGCAGAATTTAATGGTCATTGGCTGCTCTGTCACCAACCCTCACGCTAAGCACAATACCGATTTCTCCTGCAGAGCAAATTGGTCTGTAGCTCTGCAAAGAAGCTTAGTTCAGGGCACTGGAGAATTACATTTCTTGGTCCAAGAACTTTTTCTGATGAATTGGAGAAGAGCTAGGTATTCATGTATGAACGTTTGGTTTACTGCTGTTAGGAGGCACATGTTGTACAGAGAATGTGAACATCTGGATTCCATGTAGGACTCCAACATCACCTGTGAGATGCAGCCCGATTTTGTTTTCTTCATGCTTCCCTCCTTTTTTAATCTGTAAAATGGGAGTGATTCCTGTCTTGTTCCTGACCTTATAGGAATAGAGTGAAGACAAGAGAAATTAAGATGGGATATTTTTTGCCTTTGGAGGAGAGGTAGTAAAATAGAACTGGTGAAGTTTTAAAAAATGCTTAGGATTTACTGTTAGATTTTCTCGTTAGCTTTTCCATAGCTTACTATGTGCCAGTCTTGCTGGCAGTCTTGCAGCTGTGAGAAACTTGATAAGTCTGGCCAGGGTAGTTGTGATTTCTGTGGCTCTACACCTCAGTAAGTCTGCCCTGTTGGGAGGAAGGATAAGTTTGGATTTTTAGCTTGTTCTCTTGTTTCGATTGGTAGGACCAGGAAGCCATGAGAAATGTCAGCCCTTTGCCAGAAGGTGTATCCCTGGCTTCTTATTGTTGGTTGGAGTTAATTATGAGTCTCTGCAGTCTTTGCTGTATAATTTGGGGATTTTGCAGTAACCTCTAGGCATGATTCTCTTTGCTCTTCTCAGTATTTGCCTTTCCCACAGCTGTCACGAGAAAGTATCTCCAACAGTCTTTTTTTTTGGCTGTGCTGTGTCTCCATTGCTGTGCACGAGCCTTCTCTAGTTTCAGTGAGTGGGGGCCAGTCTTCGTTGCAGTGCACAGGCTTCTCATTGCAGTGGCCTCTCTTGTTCCGGAGCACAGCCTCTAGGCTTCAGTAGTTGTGGCTTGTGGACTCTGGAGCACTGAGTCAGTATTCGCCTCAGGGTATATGGGATCTTCTCAGAGCAGGGATTGAACCTGTGTTCCCTGCAGTGGCAGGCCGCCTCCCAACCGTTGGACCACCAGGGAAGCCCTCGTACAGTTATTTTAAATTTTGGGTTTTTTTGGCAGCGCTGCATGGCATGCAGGATCTTAGTTCCTTGACCAGAGAAACTAACCTGCACCCCCTGCGGTGGAAGCACAGAGTCTTACTGAACCACAAGGGAAGTCCCCCATGATCATTTTACAAGACTTAACAGTTTCCATATTAAAAAATATATATATTTATTTATTTGGCTGCTATCTTTAGTTGCGGGACACAAGAATCTAGTTCCTTGACCAGGGATTGAACCCAGGCTACCTGCAGTCTTAGCCACTGGACCACCAGGGAAGTCCCTCATATTTTAACATTAAACAAGACTTTAGTTCCTTTCACATGCTTTGGAGTCTGCTAAGTTGACCTTCCTGGATACACTGAGTCTTAGGTCCTGAGGTCTAGTATGAGTTCACCTAGAGAACTCTTGAAGTGAAGGAATACATGGGCTCACCAGCTAATCAGGTTTCTGTTCTGGAGAACTGGGCTAGGCTGTGTAAGACACATATGTTGAAATTCAGAGAGCTGGGCTTGATGCCTGTGGGCTTCGGTGTTATATAGGATTGCTATTTCAGGAAAACCAGTTAAGTTCCCTTGTCTGGTTCACATATGTTTAGCTGATTGTCTTCCTTTGTATTTGGTGAGAAATAGCATTCAACCCGACTTTTTTTGAAGCATTCCATAATACACATTTGGTTGGAAATGGGTACCTTGTTCATTTCTCAAGGGTTTTTTGGTTTTTTTTTTTTTTATCCTACTTAACGATTGAGGCTATTGCTGGCAGTCTGCATAGTTGTGAGGTGGAAAAATGGAGAACAGTTTTGTAGTGGTTTCCTATCTGTTTGTTTGGGAAAAAAGATACAGTTTTGGAAAGAAAGGCTGCCTTGGCATCAGTTTGGGGCCCTGCTGTCTTGGATAGACCTGGCAGACCCGAGAAACCCTTTTCTCTGTTTTCTTGGGTCTTCAGGTCTAAGAGAGTCTTTTTGAGAAAGAGCATGACATACTGAGAGAAAAATGATTTTATGGTGTGGTGAAGAGGGTCTGCCTTTGTGTTTAGGTTTTGGGTCCATATTCTGTTGATCTTTTCAACTATTTTTCCATGAAGTGGTTGTGGTTGGCAGCTCTGTTTTGGAATGAGCAACCTGGCTTTAGAAATCTCTGTCCCTTTGAGTCTTGTGTCTTTTACTCCTTTACATTTTGCCCACTGACATCATTTCTAAGGTTTTAGACCTTGGGCTACCCCTCTGGGCTTTTCCCTGGAAGTTCCCTCCATAGGTTCTTTAGTTGGTTTATGGTGGAGTTTTGGATCTGACCTTGTTGCACAGATGTCTGTGTATTGGAACTAAAAACGAGCACATGGTTTTTGTGCCTGTAGCACATGAACAGACACTGGCTTGTGATGTGTTGGAAATGGCACAGGCTGGCGGACTTGGCACTGTGTGCTTTAACAGGGGCAGAGGTAAATTGTGGCTGCAAAACCTGATACTTGGATCCTACATTAAAAGTTAGCAAAGGACATGTGTAAGTCTTAGGACACTGTAGAGGGGATTTATGGACAAGAGAGAAAGAGCATTACTATGTCATTGTTTGTATTTTAGGTTTCAAGGAATTTGAAAAATGGCCAGTAGTTATATCAGTGTGTTGTCAACCTGTCTAGTCTAATGTTTTTAACTCCTTTTATCCCACAGATCTGTTGCCATTTAATTAGTAATTTGCAGAGTGGAAGTGGACAGAGACATCCTATGTCTTTGTTACCCGCAGCATAAGCAGTGCATAGCTGACACAAAGCACAGCTAGCCGCAGAGAAGACCTAAGGTCTTCTGCTTGCCACCTGAGGCATAGCCCACCAGTCCTACCCGACATCATCCTTCGGGTCTTTCTGCTGCTAAGATGCAAGTAGTCCACTGGCAGAGTTACAGTGGCTTAACTTTGTACCCTAATGCTTGTCAAGGTGATTTGGGGAGGAGGAGAATAATATGGAATGTCGTATAGAAGGGTTAGTTAAAAATTTTACCTGGAGCCATATCATTCTTGTTGCTTTCCAAAAAACAGCATATCTAGCTTAGAATGATTATCATTTTAAATGTTTCAGATACACAAAAAGAAATTTATAAAATGTATATACTATAATAATAATGAAATGTATATTAGGTAACCATCACTAAGCTTAACAAATAACATGTTATCAGTTTGAAGACCCCTGAGTGTGGCTTCCTGATTACAACTCCCCCCTCCCCCGTGTGACCACCGTCCTCAATTTTATGTTAATCATTCCCTTGCTTTGTTTTTTATAGTTGTCTAGATTGGTCTTTCCATGAATGACTGCCATTAGAATGCTCTCAGGATCCTTGAGAGGGAAACTGCTTTGGATTTTTAGTTAGACAATATCTCCCCAAAGAGAGAAGGAAGCACTTATATTTGTTACTGGCCTTTCAGCCTCTTAGACCTTCTACCTCTCTAAGCTTCCTTATTTGTCCGAAAAAAACCATTCTGAGATGCTCAAATGGCTCTGCCTGGGTTTAGAGTCATATATATTTCTTTTTCTAGATCCTAGAAACTATGATTTTCTTCTTCAAAATGTCGGGGATGGGGAGAAGAGCTGGAGTGAGGAGGCCTCGGCAGGATGTGTGCATTGGGTGCTGCTGTTCTTCAGCGCTTGGCACCGAGGAGCTTCGTCCTCAGCATGGGCAGATGGCAAAGCATTGCAGCTTCCTTTGAAAAGAGGCAACCAGCCAAATGGCTGAGGTGTGAACCCTCTGAGAGGCCAGTGCTTCAGGTTTCTGCTTGCTGAGTTTAATGTTGTATCTGCAAGTTACCGAATAGAAATCAGCTTGGACACTCTTTAGTCTTAAAGTTAATGTCCAGTGGAATTCGTTTTCCATCCCAGACCTCTGGAGTGTTGGGACTAAGCTGCAGACTGCCACAAGCAACTTTTATAAATAGAGGGACTGTGTGTGCGCCTGTCTTTTTTTGATGCAGCCACCTCTCCTGTGTGTGCTGTGGGCGGGGCGTTCACAGTCGGCACCGTCATTAGACTTCTCAAGTCTCAGCATGGAGGCGGCTACAGAGGGAGTGTGAGATGGGTCAGGAATCCAGCATCTCAGCTATTTCTGAGTAAGGTCTTCACAGTATGGTTTTGAAATTCTGTTTGAAGTGAGTTCTGAGAAGCACAGACATCTGCGTTAAAACATAAATGCATAAAGATCATCCAAAGTCAAATAATTCAAAGTAGGATTTCATTTTGGATTTTCTTTGCTTTTCCCCATCTCTTGGTGCAGTTGAAGTTTTATTTAAACCTTTGGGTGAGAGTAATTTTGGAAAGTGAGCCAGCTCTAAGGTGTAGAGTCAGGCATTTAATTTGGTGGTGGATTTTTTTTTTAAAGGCTTATTTATTGAGATACGATTTATATACCACCTAAAAGTCACCTTTTTTTAATTGCTTAGTTCTGTTAATTTTGACAGATGTCAAAATCATAACCTCTTCCACAATCAAGATACAGCATATTTTCATCACCTCCACTTCTTTCTCTTATAGTCAGTTCAGTCATCCTGAGGTGATTAGCACATTTCTATCAGAAAGACTTTTATCAGTCTTTTGGATTCCTTTCATTTCATTTCTCACCCAAAGCCAGTTGAAATTGGTGCAATGTGAAGTTACCTTTGGTGTGTCTTCAGAGATCTGGGTTTTCCAGCTGGTTTGGGAGCAGCATCAAGAACAGGCATGGGGTGGTGGGGGGTCTATGACTGGCAGCTCAAAAAAGAAGAGGCCACCTTCTTTGGGTGCCAGGCAGAGCATCTTAACTTGAAGAGGCTCCCTTGTTGGCTGTTGGCTTTGACCCATGGCTTGGGGGCATTTTGCAGAAATCAGAGGCCTTACTGGTTGAAGATTGCATGTATATCCTGTAGTTCTATTCTCAAATCCAAAAATCCTGCCTGGTTCACTTTGGGATCTCCTGCTCCTAAGAGCAGGCCCAGAGGGAAAGCTGGTGCTCTCAAGTGGCACCTGTTCAGATTAAGAGCCTTTGTCTTGGCTTTCCTGTGAGAATCAACTCTGCATCTGAATTCCTTCCTCTAGAAATGGACTTACTAATTACCACTCAAGATGTTTTACTCTTTTAAGGTGATGGGTGTGGAAAGCTCCAAAGAGATTTCTTATTGCTTTGTAGGCTGGTGAATTCTGTAGCCAAATCTATCTAAGGAATCGCCTTAATTATTTTTCCCTCTTTAAACTTTAGTCTTTATTACAAAAGCGTGGTTGACAGTGACTCGGGTTTGCTTTATTTTTCAGTGCATCTGGGATTGAGCGCTGCAGTGATTTAAATGCATGTGTGTGCATTCTCCGCCTCATTCTCTGTGTGCTTTCTCGCCCCTCAGGAAACCCAGGTTGACAAGAACTCAAAGTGCCTTTTCTCCAGTCTCCTTCAGCCCGCTGTTCACAGGTAGGTGATCTGTTTCTTCTTCTGTAACGTCTAAAAGCAGGACTGTTCTGAGACGTGTCAGGAAACACTTGCAGATGCATCGCAGAGGGAGCTGCAGGCATGTCTGCAGTTATTTTCTTCATTCCCTGCCTGCTGGGTTTGGGGTGACGCTATTTTTAAGTTGTGGAATGCGTTCTTAACTTTGGATGCTTTATAGTTTGAGGTAGAGACTGCTTGCTGGTAATTAGGTGGCCCTGGCAGTTATGCAGGCTTTAGTTCAGGGTCATCACGTATAAATTAAAAGTAGGAAATACAAATTTATAGGCTCATAGCACATAAAGGACTCTGGAAGTCATATAGTTCCTGTGCCTGCTTCCAAAGGGAGTTCATGGATTATCTAATAAACATGATCCACGATGATCTGGTCTATTTTTAAAGACTTTGGGCAAAGGGGAATCACATGAACTCTTGTCTTACCCATTTTGGGAGCTAACAGTTCTTGCAGCTGTTAAGAGTTCTTATTGGATCTAATTTAAGTCTCTCCTCATGCAGCAGGGAACACAGTTGCTAAAGTAAGAAAGTGGTCAAATATCCTTTCACCTTCTTCTTTGAAGGGGAGCTTTTTCTGAGAGGGAAACCTTTTGTTCTGTGAGTCAGGTGTGGAGTTTCTGCTTGAATGAGCTGTAGAAAAGGACATCTGGAGCACACAGCCTCAAGTTTCAGAAACTGAGTGCTCCTCACTGGGTGTGGCTGAGAGTCCTTTAACCTGAATCCTAGTTTCAAACTCTGTTGGATATTGTGTCCCTTGAAAAAGATGATTACAAGAATTATGATCTGGGACTGGACATTTTCAGGAAAATGTTCAACAGTCTAGTGGAACCCCCATTACTGAGTAGACTGCTGTGAACTGTCAGAACAGGTGAGTTTGGTGCCTGTAATAGGCACCGGTGGAGAAGGAGGACCTCTGTTCTTAGCCCAAGCAAGGAATTAAAGGATCTTACCCTGTAGCAGAATGTCTTTCTAGTTAGTAGTTGTTTCCCTTTTAAAGTAATGAAACCCACATTTGTAGTTTCAGGTCCCATGTTCTTATTCCAAAGAACCTTAGCTGTCTTGAATTATTTCCTTTAAGTGCTATACTACCTACAAGCTAGACCTCTCTGACCCTTCCGGAAACCTGGGCTCATTGCATTGCTCTGGGCAGCTAAAGTGAAAGTAAAAGTCGCTCATTCCTGTCTGACTCTTTGAGACCTCATGGACTGTCCATGGAATTCTTTAGGCCAGAATACTGGAGTGGGTAACCTTTCCTTTCTCCAGGGGATCTTCCCTACCCAGGGATGGAACCCAAGTGTCCCACATTGCAGGCAGATTCTTTACCAGCTGAGCCACAGGGGAAGCCCTGGGCAGCTAGGCCCTCAGTAATTAAGCTGTGTGATGAATTCCTAGAAGTTCCACTGATGACTTTTGGAAGAGCTTTTCTGCTTATCTTAGTGTTCAAGACCTTTGTTGGAGGAAAAAAAAAAAAAAAAACACCACAAACTGTATTAGATTCTGAATGTCCAGTTTCTGGTCTTTTAGAGATATTTGTTACCTCATTTTCTTAACTGGGAAACATTAAGATTCTAGCTAGGGGCTAATTCAGCTTCCTACAAAAGAAAAAGGTGTTGGAAATAACACCCTAAGGGCCAAATTAGAGAAATCCCAAATTCTGACTTGTGGATAAGATCTACCAAAACAAACTGACTCTTTGCGACCTTCAACAGAAGGTTGATAAAATAGCCTTCATTCTCTGGTGATTCATGAGGAGAGAGGGTAGCTGTGCTGGGTGGCAAGAAGGAGTGAATGTGGTAGAGAACAGAACTGCATAACATGCTGAAAAGTAAGACAAACCATGTGTACCTCCCTCTGCCCCAGTTCCTACTGAGAAGCTTCCTCTAAGCTTACCTGACTTTTGCCTGACTGTGGAAGGAAGTAATTATCAGGGTTGTAAATGTACTTCTCAGCCTTTGTAGCCTCAAGTGTTAGGAATTAGTTGATATCTGACATGGTTGGGCCTCTTAGGAGTGACTATTCTGGAAAATCTCTATGTGGAAAACCCCATTTAGGAAGAAGTTGGGGCTAACATTGGGACCTTTATCTGGATTCAGCTTAACAGTTCTTATATTTTAATAGTGCTTGCTGTCCGTGTCCATTTGGGCTTGTAAAAAGTTGCTAGCCTTGCTCCCCGAGGCAAAAGTTGATACACAAATCTGTAAAAATAAATGATGTGGGTTCCATTTGAATAAAGAAGACTTCTTGTTCAAGGTTGTATCCTCAGTGGCAGAGCCAGCATTAGTTGGCTTTTCCACTGTCAATCCCATGATTTTGTCTTAAAGATCCTTGATCTGTAACAGAGTAAAGGAATAATGGAATTTAAAATTGACTTCTCAGGTGTCTGGACTAGGGGGATTCCAGCCGTGGGAGCATTAGATTTTGAACTTTCTGAGAGCCATGGACCTCTGGCGTCCCTTGCTTGCTCTCTGCCTCCCTTTGCTTCCTGGCCGTGGCTTTGGGCCAGGTGCTGCTGTAACACGCTTGCTCCGTGAATCCCTCAGGTGAAACAGTGTCTCTTGTGGACGTGGACATCTCTCAGCGGGGCCTGACCTCTCCACACCCTCCAACTCCCCCTCCTCCTCCAAGAAGAAGCCTCAGCCTCCTAGGTATAGTTTCCTCCCCTCTTCCTTCTTGCCCTGTGGGAGGGTGAGCTCTGTTGACCTGTTGTTCTTTGCCAGGAACCAAACAGACTCCTGGGTTTCTAATGATGACCCAGTTATTATATTTCTTGTCCCATTCTCAGCACCCCTCTCATTTCCAAAGTGGTTAAGTGGGTCTCTTACCTGCATGCTGTAACATCTACTGTCCATATATTATTTCAATCTTTATTTATTTATAAAGAGTATTTATCTTGTTCTGAATCTACTGCCAGTGGGCAGCTTTGGGGATATCCTTACTTTCCTACTTTCAAGCAAAGGAAACCAGATTAAGATGATTGTGGCCCTCTGTGCAAAAAAGACAGGGTGAAGCTCAGGCCATTTTGCCCCTGAGGGCAGCCTGATGATCCTCTTCCCTCTCCTCTGCCTTCCCTGTGCTCATTCTGTGCCCGTATTTCTGAACCTCTTGCTTTTGTTCTCTCTTCTAGATGATATCAGTGGGACGCTGCCTACATCTGTCCTTGTGGCTCCGATGGGGTCTTCCCTGCAGTCTTTCCCCTTACCTCCGCCTCCTCCACCCCATGCCCCAGGTTAGCTTAGCTTAGAGGCAAGACTTGCAAGAGTGGGGAGAACAAAGTGAAACACTTTTGAAGGATGGGAGAGATCTATTTATGGAAATAAAAGAACTTAGGAGAAAGCTTAAATCATATCCCCTTGGCTGGGCCAGAATTCCTTGGAAATGAGGCCAAGCACTGGTTATTTTAGCCTGTTTTCTTTATGGAGGCAAATCTGAGTTTTGGTAGAGATAAAAGACTGTTGGATTTTTTTTGTCTGTTTGCTACTGAAACTTGTTTGCAATCCTCGAGTCAATATCACTTAGGAAACTGCCTTAATTTCAGTAGAGTGAGGAGGTTTAATATGTTGCTGGTTTTCAAAGTTCTGTGATCTTTCTAAGCTTTTAGCATTTACTGCAGCCTTGTAAATAAGTACCAAGCATTCAGTAGCCCATACCTGCTTGACCAGCCCCCAGTGCCCAAGGAATAAAATGAATGAAATCAGCATTCTTTTCTACTTGCCTGACAAAATCTACTTGCTTGGCAAAATCATTGCTCTTCCTGGGCAAGTTAAGAGAGTCACTATTTCCAAGGCTGCCTTACCAGCACTTCACCTCGAGGTGGGAGAAGTTGGAATCGCTCTAGGCTGGTGCAGGCCCTGAAGTAGTCGCCTTAGTCAGGTTAGTGAGCTGCTGCCTCCCCCTTTCCTGGGGCTAAACGCCCCCACCCACCCTTCACAGCTTACACGAGCCCACACAGCTTTGTGTCCCAGCCCATCCAGCTCTTCCGCACTGCTTTGGCTTCCACCCTTTCCAGCTTAGCTTCTAATGCCTTGCCCGTCTTCAGTTAGCATCTCTGTTTTGGGGGGAGGGAGGGTCTACTTGAGGTTGGGAATGATAAGGAGCAACATGTGACCACTGCGCTCTTGCCCTGCAGATGCATTTCCCCGGATCGCTCCCATCCGAGCAGCCGAATCTCTGCACAGCCAGCCCCCGCAGCACCTCCAGTGTCCCCTCTACCGGCCTGACTCGAGCAGCTTTGCGGCTAGCCTTCGAGAGCTGGAGAAGGTAGGTGGTACCTGAGGACTGGCAGCTTGCCTCCTCTCACATTCTCCTAATTCTAAGCCAGGCTCCCCTTTTATTCTTTTTAGAGGAAGAGTAGTTTCTTTGCTTCTGTATTTACAGTGACAAAACAATATGTTGCTATCATTAGTTCTATGAGATGTTGTAAAATTGAATCTGAAAAAAACATCTGAACCTGGTGAGAAAAGTTATGGAGAAATATTTATATAGTCTAAGCTGACCTAGGTCCCTCATCTCTTCTTTGTAGGGCTTTGGTAATGGAACTGTAAAGTTTTTCTGTTACTTTGAAGGCCTGAAAATGTGATGAACCTGATATTGATTGCTAATGGTTGAGGCACTCCTACCAGCTTCTACCTACTGCAGTGTTTTGGAAATGGGGGGTTCTTGTGGTCAGAGTAATTGTGCTGAAAACTTTGATGTTTCTGTGTTCTAACACCTTGCCACTTCTTTGATAGTGTGGTTGGTATTGGGGGCCGATGAATTGGGAAGATGCAGAGATGAAGCTGAAAGGCAAGCCTGATGGTTCTTTTCTGGTACGAGACAGCTCCGATCCTCGTTATATCCTGAGCCTCAGTTTCCGATCACAGGGTATCACTCACCACACCAGAATGGAGCACTACAGAGGTGAGAGGTGCTGGCATTTGAAGGAAACCTTCTTTCCCCTTTGGCTTTTTCTACCTTTGCTATCTGACTTTCTCATTGGAAGGATTCACGGAAATGGAACTGTGAGTAGGTAGGAAAATCTCAGGGACTCAACTGAATATTGATATATGGGCACTGATTTCGATCACGAGAAATATTGGTGGGGATGGTGAGGAACATACATGTTCCATTTAAAAGTTTTCTCAGCATCTTGTCTCTTAAATAGAGTCTGAAGAAGACTATTGAAGAACAGAATAAAGCCAGTAAAACTCTCTTCGTAGCAGGAAGAAATAACCTAGGACCATGAGACAAATTCTCCCAAGCTTTGGTTCATGATTAAACTTACCATCTAGAGATATTAGTCATGTATATAAAGAGGAGAATTTGTTGATCCTGTGACTGTTCTGTTCTGAATTTCTTTGCACGGCAGTCACATCAATGATAATTATGTCTTTTTCTGGTCAGCTTTGTAGTCTTGTAGGAAATAGTCATCAAAACTCGATGAGAATTTGTGGAATCAACATACCGTCTGTCTTCCTCTGTGGTCAGGTTGTGCTTAATATTCCAGTCATGTCGAGAAGCTGACTTGTTCAGTACTGCTGTCTGGATGGACTTTGCATCAGGACATTTGGTATTTGATTTGGGCCACGAACTTGTAATGGTTATTGGTGGCGGGGCTGGCTAACACATACTTTGTCAAAATACCTGCAATATGCTACAAATTTTAAAAATGTGGAGAACTCTGGGGAGTTTTATGGACTTGCCCCTCCGATTCTTCTTGCTCTTCCCACATGTGATCAATCTTAAATGAACTGTATGAGATACTGCATTTCATGTAAGGGGCTCTTTCATGCTCTTCTCAGGCACCACTGTATCTTTCCTGCTGTCAGCCGCGTTCTGCTGAATTAATTTGGTTTGCTTCTCTTGTTAGGCAAGAAGTAGCTGTTTAGGTCAGCATAGCTTTGTCCATGGTTTCCTCTGCCCCCACCTCTGCTTTCAAGATGCATGAAGAGAAAGGAACTTCAGTCCAAAGACTTGAGAGAATTAGAGAACTGTGGGGTAGACTGCTACTTGTTTTCCTGCTGTTCCTAAAAGCAAAAGTCGAATAAACAAAACAAAACGCAAAACATAGCATTTCAGAGTGAAGTGCTTTTATAAACCTATTGAAATTATAAATGACTAGGCCATGGAAATGATGAATAAATGCTTGACCTCTAGGTTCCCGATAGGCGAGATGCCTATCCCAGAGTATTTTCAAATGGTTCTCCAATTACTTTTTGTTCAAAGGAACTTTTCTGCCTTGAATAAATGGAATTTTTCATAGAAGCCCTGGGCCTTTCAGTTGCCAGTTTGCACTGGAACATTTGTCTTCATCTTTTTAAGTGATCCCGAAAGAGTAGCCAAGGTTCTCAAATCTGCAGTTCTCTTGAGTGATTAGTATCCCTTTTGTGACTCTCTTGGATTTAGTGCTTTAGTTGCTGAAGTTTTTTTGTTGTTTTTTTTTTAAGCTATGGGAGTTCAGATTGCTTTTTGCCTTTGGGATTCTAAAGTTTGGGGTGGGATCTTTGTAATATGTTGGGGTGTGGGATTTTAGAAGTTACAGAAGGAAAAGACTTAGAATTTGATTTTTGTGCTTAACATATACATGAATGAGTGAGATCCACAAAACTGCTGTTCTTGTCTTTCCTATTCTATGCATACTTGAAGATTTAAATCTTCTTGAGGAATGTCATTTAAACTCACTTTAGCATAGCTGCCTTTTCTTTATGGTCTGTGGTTTAAAGATTAATGTTCATACTCAACAAAATCTTTTTATATCTTTTTCTGACTCAAATTTATTATTGTTTAACAGAAACATTGTAAGACCTAATTTATATATTATTAAAAGCAACATCTTTCTTTCCATTAGTTGTAGAACAAGCAGGAACAGGGACCTCTGACTCAGCTTGACCACAAGCTACCTTTCCAGGAGGGAAAATCATTAAAATGTTCGAGCCAGCTTCTCAAGTCTTCCTAAAGTAAGTTTTGCATTTTTACCTCTCCTCAACTTTCCATGGCAGGAACCTTCAGCCTGTGGTGTCATCCCAAGTTTGAGGATCGCTGTCAATCAGTGGTGGAGTTCATTAAGAGGGCCATCATGCACTCCAAGAATGGGAAGTTTCTCTATTTCTTGAGATCCAGGGTTCCAGGTAAGGCTATCGTTACATTAATTATTTAACTTACTTGGGTATGATCAAGCATAATATCCACTCCTCACCTCTCCCCTCCCTCTTCTCCCACAGTTATTCAAAGCTTTATATTAATTATTTAACTTACTTGAGTATGATCGTGCAGGATCTCTACCTCCACTCCTGCACCCACTCACCCAAAAAACCCCCAAACCAGAAACACTTAAAGCTTTTTTTCCTGGCTCTTGTAGCATCCACTCTTCCTCGAGCCTAGTGGGTAATATCCTGTCCTTATACGTTAATCCGCCAGGAGCCTGGTGGGCTATAGTCCGTGGGGTCACAAAGAGTTGGACACTAACACACATATTGAGAAGGAATCTTTGCTTCTCTGATCACGTGAATGAGAAAACTGATCCTGCCTCTGATGTCTGGGTGTCATGTATTCACGTTTAACTTTCAGAGGTCTTTCCTTGTTCCTGATCCAGACATCTCACATTTACATGTGAAATAGAGAGCTCTCGGGTCATTTTCATGGGAAACTGGGAAAGTAAAAGAGTCTTCACTAGAAATGGGAGTGTCAAGGAGGCTGAATTTAATAGCAGTCTGCCCTGGATTCTGTGCATTTGTACTGAAATTTTTGTTAGAGTACTTTGTTGTGTCCTGTATCCCTGCCAGTATTGAATTCAGAGACTAGTCTCAGTTTGGGAGCACTGGCAGTACCTATCCTGCCCACTCAATAGGGGGTATCTATATCATCTCTGTTGAAGGCTGGGGCGAAGGGATGGTTTGGAGGAATCTGCTTTTATAATGTTGGAAAAAAGTAAAATGAGGAATTTGTAAGATAGAAACAGAACTTAAAATGAGAACATCGTGCTTTCCCACTGAATCAAATTAAGAATCTTAAACTAGGTGTCAAGAAATTGCTCTAAAAAGAAGTTATAGGGACGCCTCCGGCGGAACATCAGTAACATCTGATGATATCAGGAACATCAGTTGAGCCAGGTTACAGGAATGTGTTTTATAATCTTGGTGATTTCAGTAAGGCATGACAGGGTGTGAACTGTATTAATTCTCACTTCATTAACTACTTGCATCAGTGCTGTCAGCACAGTTGGGTCTCATGCAGTTGACTTGGTTAAATGGAAAAAGTTAGAATCCTTTCTTATAGGAACTGATTCTGCCTAGCCATTTTTAGAGTTTGTGGCTTTTGGGGGGTGTTTATTTAATAAACAGTATCAAATAAACTCAGTATCAAAAATAAGCTACTTCTCCACCTCAGGGATTCCCAGGTGGCTCAGTGGTAAAGAATCCCCCTGCCAATGTAGGAGACACAGGTTTGATTCCTGGGTTAAGAAGATCCCCTAGAAGAGGAAATGGCAACCCGCTCTAGTATTCTTGCTGAGAAAATCCCATGGACAGAGGAGCCTGGCAGGCTACGGCCCTTGGGGTCGCAAGAGTCGTATGCGACTGAGCACGTACACTACCCTCAGAGAGCTCTTAGCTTCAAAAAGGGGTCAGGTAGGAAGAGAAGGCAAGAGCCCATGTTAAAGTCTATATAAAGCCTGGTGGCGATTGACAGGAACAGGGTGGGTAGTCATCTCTGTTTGTGGGTGGATCCTCTCAGAGGATTCTGGAGTCTGGAGCATGTATCACTTGTAGAGTATCGAGAGACTTCATGGAATCTTAGACTCCTCAGGTATAGCTCATTTCATTCCACAAATGTGCCTTGTCTGCAGAAATTTTAAGTAAGATTTTTAACACTGCTGAAGGTCAGTACCTGCAGGGGTTGCTGCAATTTGTTATGTGCCTGCCTACCATGTGCCAGGTATTTTGTCAGGATCTTTATTAAATATCTCTTAATTTCTTGCAACAGCCTCAAAGTTAGCTAATAGATTGGTCTCTTGAAAAAAAAAGTTTTTGTTTTTTTTTAAATTTTGTCAATGAAGAAACTAAGGGTGTCTCAAAAGTGAAGCCACTTACTCTAAAGGTTACCCAGCTAATTAGTGCTGAAGCCAGGATTCAAACCAATGCCCAGCTGACTCCAACTCCTGTGCTTTACTTCCCACCTTCTGCTATGGGAAAAAAAATAGCAGTAAGCAAGTTGCAGATTGAGTTTCCTGGCATAAAGGGAGGACATAAAGAAGTCAGAATTGTGTTTATCTGTGGATAAACACAGTGGAGAGTGGAGAGTGTCTTTCTAGGATACAAGTAGGATATCTATTTGCACTTAAAATTGTAATCAAATCGAGAAGGGAAAGCAAATTAGTATTTGCCCCTAGACCATAAGTGACTTCTCTTTGGAAGATTGGGACCAAGAAGACCAGGTCAGCGTTCTCCTTTACCATTGTTTGCTGCCTCCCTTTGCTTATCAGTGGTCTAGGCATTCTGTAAGGCTGACTTTATTAGGGGAGAGGATTCCCGTGAGGAGGTGGTAGTCATTAGATTTAGGTTGAGCTCTGTCAGTTTATACCAGGGATTATAACTCAGGGGATGGTAAAAGGAGCCCTTTTGTTTAGACTTTAGGTTGCTGGTAACTGCCTACAAGGGGCTCATACTGTTTCATTTAACCCTTATGAGATCCCTTGAAGGAATGATACAGTCTCTCCCTCCTTTTTTATCTTTTTAAAAATACAGATTAAGAAACCGATGCACAGTGAATTACAGAGTCAAGATGCAGAGTCAGGTTTTTCTGGCTCAAATCTAGAGCTGAATGTACTAGCAGCATATCCAGCCTCATGCAAAAGGAGGCCAGGGATTATAGGGATTATAAAGCCAGGCCTAATGAAAGTTCTAGATGGCACCAAGTGAGGAACAGAAAGAATTTAATAAGTAGAATAACTAGCAATTGGGGGAGGGATCATTGGTCAAAAGAATGGCCCCTGAGCTTGGTTTGTCTCTTATCTCTTCTCATGACAGTGTTGGAGCATGATCATGATAAATCTGAGGTTGCCGATTACATCTCAGTCTGGTCCAATTCACAGTAGTAAGCTAGACACCTAACACCAAGCAGCAGTCTCCAAAAGAGAATGTGATTGGATTAGCACAAAACTTCTGATGCTGTGAGAGCCAAACTCAACTTGAATGTGTTCTTCTTAGTTGGAAGAATCTCCATCATCTCTGAAGTGCCTGAAGAGAAAATATTTTTTGTTTTTTTAATCACACTTTGAGTCAGACACTCTAAGGAAATCAATTGCTTCCTCTTTTGCACCATCATTAAGACTATACTTAATTGTTCAGTGATATATTTTCCTTGTAGCTCAGATTTCTCAATTCAGTCCTGTTAACAGACATTTGGGGTTGGTCTTCAGGGAATAGTTTCTGGTCTTCAGGGAATAGTTTGTTGTGGGAGAAAGACCTGGGTGTTTGGGTGCTCAAGACTGGAAAGACATTCTATTTACTTTTTTTCTGAAAGAGATTCATCATGCCTGTGTGCATGCGTGCTAAGTCGCTTTAGTTGTATCTGACTCTGCAACCCCATGAACTGTAGCCCATGAGCCTCCTCTGTCAGTGGGGTTTTTCAGGCAAGAATACTGGACTGGGTTGCCATGCCCTCCTCCAGTGGTTCTTCCAAACCCAGGGATCAAACCCATACCTCTTACATCTCCTGCATTGGCAGCTGGTTTCTTTACAACTTGAGCCACCTGGGAAGCCCTCATGCCTAACCCTGGTCCTTTTAGGGGAAAGAGAAAAGAGCAAAGTGGCTGAAAATTGGATTTGTGCATGGCATCCTGGCATGAGGACAGAGGAAAGTTCTTCATGACCACTGTTGTATCTTGCTTTTCCCTTTCAGCTGCACTGGTGTCTTATGTTGGACTTATCTCCATTTCTGACCTCTTCTGTGAACATGCTTTGGATATCAGAGCTCCAATGGTTTGCTGTGTTTGGGGGCAAACAGTGAACAGTCAAGTTGACACTAGGGAATATCAGAGAATTAACAGGTTTCAAATTGCTGTTTGTGAACCTAAGTCTAAAAATAACACAATTAAATAGGCAAGTATATGTGGTCATTAAAATTTAAGTAAGCAAACAGTCAGATAATTGTATGCTACTATTATCCTGACCTCTTTAAGTGCAAGTCCTATAGTACTGTCTTTGGGAATAAATAATTAGGTACATAAATTACTTTTGTCTCTGAAACGTCATGTTGAATTTAGCAGTATTACCCCAACCTTCTAAAAGCTTTCTGTTCATCATAGTGTAATTTACTAAAGACTATATTTAAAGCATATGAGTGAAAAGGTAAAATTCAAAGAGGCATTTGAACAACAGAATCATTTTAAAACCACTTGAGTTTAAATATATTCAGGAGAGAAATCCATGTGTGAATTTTTTTTTAATGGTATATGAGGAGAGGGCCAACCAGTGGTGTATGTGGGTGGATGAGGGCTTTTGTTGTTGTTCAGTCGCTAAGTCATGTCCAACTCTTTGGGGCCCCATGAACTACGGCACACCAGGCTCCTCTGTCCTTCACTAATCTCCTGTCATTTGCTCAAATTCACGTCCGTTGAATTGCTGATATGATGTAACCATCTCATCCTCTGTCATCCCCTTCTCCTCCTGTCTTCAATCTTTCCCAGCATCAGGGTCTTTTCCATTGAGTCATCTCTTCGCATCAGGTGGCCGGAGTATTGGAGCTTCAGCTTCAGCATGAGTCCTTCCAATGAATATTCAGTGTTGATTTCCTTTAGGATTGACTGGTTTGATCTCCTTGGTATCTAAGGGACTCTCAAGAGTCTTCTCCAACACCGCAAATTGAAAGCATCAGTTCTTCAGCACTCAGCCTTCTTTATGGTCCAACTCTCACATTCATACGTGACGACTGGAAAAACCATAGCTTTAAGTATATATGGACCTTTGTTGTTAAAGTGATGTCTCTGCTTTTGAATAGACTGCCTAGGTTTGTTATAGCTTTTCTACCAAGGAGCAAATTTCTTTTAATTTCATGGCTGCAGTCACCATCCACAGTGATTTTGGAGCCGAGGAAAATAAAGTCTGCCGCTGCTTTCACTTTCTCCCCTTTTATTTGCCATGACGTGATGGGACTGGATACCCTGAACCTAGTTGTTCTAATGCTGAGTTTTAAGCCAGCTTTTTCACTCTCCTTTTTTGACCCTCATCAAGAGGCTCTTTCGGAGAAGGTGATGGAACCCCACTCCAGTACTCTTGCCTGGAAAATCCCAGGGACAGAGGAGCCTGGTAGGCTGCAGTCCATGGGGTATCGAAGAGTCGGACACGACTGAGCGACTTCACTTTCACTTATTACGTTCATGCATTGGAGAAGGAAATGGCAACCCACTCCAGTGCTCTTGCCTGGAGAATCCCAGGGACGGGGGAGCCTCGTGGGCTGCCGTCTGTGGGGTCACACAGAGTCGGACATGACTGAAGCAACTTAGCAGTAGCAGTAGAAGAGGCTCTTTAGTTCTTCTTTACTTTCTACCATTAGAGTGGTATCATCTGCATATCTGAAGTTTTTTATATTTCTCCTGGAATCTTGATTCCAGCTTGTGATTCATCCAGCCCGGCATTTCTCATGATGTACTCTGCATAGAAGTTAATAAGCAGGGTGATAGTATACATTCTTGTCATACTCCTTTCCCAATTTTGAACCAATCAGTTGTTCCTTGTCCAGTCCTACCTGTTGCTTCTTGACCTGCAAACAGGTTTCTTAGGAGACAGATAATGTGGTCTGGTATTCCCATCTGTAAGAATTTTCCATATTTTTTTGTGATACACACAGTCAATGCATTAGCATAGTCAATGAAGCAGAACTACATATTTTTCTGGAATTCTCTTGCTTTCTCCATGATCCAACAAATGTTGACAATTTGATCTCTGGTTCCTTTGCCTTTTCGTAAACCCAGCTTGTACATCAGGAAATTCTTGGTTCACATACTGCTGAAGCATGGCTTGAAGGATTTTGAGCATAGCCTTGCTAGCATATGAAATGAACACTGTTGTTTGATAGTTTGAGCATTCTTTGGCATTGCGTTTCTTTGAGATTGGAATGAAAACTGACCTTTTCCAGTCCTGTGGCCACTGCTGAGTTTTTTATATTTGCTGGCATACTGAGGGCAGGACTTGAAGAGCATCATCTTCTAGGATTTTAAATAGCTCAGCTGGAATTCCATCACCTCCACTATCTTTGTTCATAGTAACACTTCCTAAAGCCCACTTGACTTCACACTCCAGGATGTCTGGCTCTAGGTGGAGTGACCACACTATTGTGGTTATCTGAGTCATTAAGATCTTTTTTGTATAGTTCTTCTGTGTATTCTTGCCACCTCTTTTTAATCTTTTCTGCTTCTGTTGGGTCCTTACTGTTCCTGTCCCTTATCATGCTCATCCTTGCATGAAATGTTCCGTTGATAGCTCCAGTTGTTTTGGAGAGATCTCTAGTCTTCCTCATTCTGTTGTTTTCCTGTTTCTTTGCTTATTCATTTGAGAAAGGCTTCTTACCTCTCCTTGCTATTCTCTGGAACTCTGCATTCAGCTGGGTGTATCTTTCCCTTTCTCCCTTGCCTTTTCCGTTTCTTCTTTCCTCAGCTATTTGTAAAGCCTCCTCAGACAACCACTTTGCCTTGTTGCATTTCTTTTGGATAGTTTTGGTCACTGCGTTCTATACCGTGTTACGAACTTCCTTCTATAGTGCTTCAGGCACTCTACCAGATCTAATTCCTTGAGTCTATTCGTCATCTCCACCGTATAATTAAAAGGGATTTGATTTAGATCATACCTGAGTGGCCTAGTGATTTTCCCTACTTTCTTCAATTTAAGCCTGAATTTTGAAATAAGGAGCTCGTGATCTGAGCTTGTGTTTCCATCGTGTAGTGGTTAGCAGGTCAGTTTTACATGCAGAAAGTCCTTGTTTCGACCCCCCGGGGAACCAGCCCCTGAGGGTGAGGGTTACAGTGCTTTAAAAATATAAGCGTTAGATTTAAAGAGATAGGGGTGAGAAGTCAAGGACTAAGAGAGACTGGTCCTGAATCAAGAAGCTGTGACTGTCTTGACAGCACCCCCCGTTAAGACAGTCACACGGGCAGATGCTCTGGAAGACTCCTGGAGAGCCCTCCTTTGAGGTTCCCTGGGCTAAACTCTTCCTCAGACAGAGCAAGTGCTCAGGGAAGGCCAGCTCTGTTGGTTCTGTGCTGTGAGCAAATTCTCTAAGCTCAGTAGGCCTCAGTTTCTTCATTGTGCAGTGGGGGGTAATAGTGGTATGTGTTGGGAGCACAGCTTTGAAGACTGAGGTAAATGATTTTAAGATAAGCTTACTTATATAGCATGAAATGTATTTCAATTTTTTTAGAAAGTCTGTTATTAACAACCATGAAAAGGCTTTGGGAGACAATCTGCAAGCTTTAATTTTTTCTTCTCATGGCTTCAAACAAAATTTTAAAACTGTTTGAAATTAAACTCCCAAAATATTTTATTTTCCAACAAGTTGTGTCTACAGAGTTTGATTTGATTCAACAATGGTTGAGAAAAGAATTCTTTCAAAGGTTTTGCAACTCAGATTCTTTCTGAGAGCAGTTTGCTTACCTTCCATAGTCCTTTGTTTATTGAAACAAGAGTATTCTTTATTCTCTTGAACGTGTTTCAACGTCCCTGCCATTGTGGGTGTCTCCATTCTGTGGCATTGACCCCCGGGGGCTGGAATTTCCCAGCATGGAGCCTGCTGATACTGTGATGAAACATGAGTGTGGGGCTTCCGTTGGGCTTGACTGGCCTTAGTCAGCAGGCACTTGTACACAGAACAGTACCAACTCCAGCTTGCCCAAGCTACTGTAGTTGCTTTTCTTTTAAAAGTATTATCCTAGGCTTCCCAGGTGGTACATCCTGGGCTTCCCAGGTGGCGCAGTGGTAAAGAATCCACTTGCCAAGCAGGAGACGCAAGAGATGCTCATTTGATTCCTGGGTCGGGAAGATCCGTTGGAGAAGGAAATGGTCAACCCACTCTAGTATTGTTGCCTGGAAAATTCCATGGACAGAGGAGCCTGGTGGGGTACAGTTCATGGGGTTGCAAGGAGTTAGACACAACTGAGCACACACAATTAAAGTGAACCTTTAAAAAAAATAGTTAACCAATATGAATATTATTTGGAAGCTGTTTATCTAAAAAAGAAAAAGTATTATCATCTTTTTTTCTGTTCCTGTACCCAACCTAAATTTTCAGAAGTAAGAAGGGTGGTTGGTGGGGGTGGAGGATTGACGGGGAGTAAAAGGTAGCTAAACCTGATTGTCCAGGCTTGAAGTAAGTGACTGTGTGACCGGCCTGTAAAATTTGATCCTAGCTGCTGCCTTCTGCTTACTGTCTCTCAGTTGGAATTTGGTGGGGACCCCTCTGAACAGCCTTTTTGAGTCCTCACCTTCCAAGATACTCTAGATGCTACACAAGTGTCTCCCATTCCCAACAAGGATGCCTTTGACTGTTGTCCTTGGGCCTGAGATTGGCCACTTGGCTCCAAGCAGAGTCTCTAGCTTGACATTTTTCGCTGAACTGTTTGAAGAGCAAGACTCTCAGTTGTTAGAAGTCAGGCTGGGGAAGCCCCCTGCCAGAGGATAGGCTCCCCTGAGTATGAAATATGGTAGCAGTACTATGGAAACCAAGTTTTGTGGAAGGGCGCTTTTGCACAGAAGACATATGTGAACTGTAAAGAAGCACCATTTCCCTTCCCTGGATTCTCTTCATGAGGAAGATTATATATAGTTAGCTGCCTTGTCTCATCTGAATATTTCTCTCGGTTTTTGTTCTTGAAGGACTGCCACCAACTCCAGTCCAGTTGCTCTATCCAGTGTCCCGATTCAGCAATGTCAAATCCCTCCAGCACCTTTGCCGATTCCGAATCCGACAGCTCGTCCGGATCGATCACATCCCGGATCTCCCACTGCCTAAGTATGATGGGGTCTTTAGAGCCGGAGCAGGAATGGAGGGTTACTTAAAGTGTCAGTGAGGCCTGCAAGTGGAGTGTACAGGCAGAGCCTGGCAACTCCCAGGCGTCATTTTTCACTTCTCCTGCGTCTTAGCACCTACCTTAGAAATGTCACAGTACAGCCAAGAAGGAGGAAGGTGTGTGCGTGTGTCACTTTCCCTTGTGCAGACTCTGTGAAGAGTAGAGTGGAGATGGTAAGAGTGAGGGAGACAGAACTATAATAAGTGAGAACGTGGGAATTTTCTCAAGTTGGCAGAGACTCTTTGGTGTTGTCTCAACCATATAGGGAATGAAAACAAGGGAGGGTTGAATAAAGGTGATCTTTCTTAAGTTCTGTATAACACTTGTGTGTACCCTTCTTTTGTATTATTCGTAGGCCTCTGATCTCTTATATCCGAAAGTTCTACTACTATGATCCTCAGGAAGAGGTATACCTGTCTCTAAAGGAAGCGCAGCTCATTTCCAAACAGAAGCAAGAGGTGTTGGAACCCTCCACGTAGCGAGGGGCCCCCTGCTGGTCACCACCAAGGGTATGCATACTCCACCTCACTGTCCAGCCTGGTCTCTTCCTGGGCAGTTATCCTGCACTGGGCCTTGCCCCCTTCCTCCCACCCCATGCACATATCCCAGTCCAGGCATCTGTCCAGAGAGTTGCCACATCTGATCATGGAGTCCCAGGGGGGCACATACCCCAACAGGGAGAAGAACAAATAGACAAGAAAGGCTTGAGTATTTGCAAAGCAACATGCATGCTAATCACTGAATATATATAAAGAGGAGGACATAGAAGTGCAGCTGTTGGACAAATGACATGTAGAGCAGGAAACCAAAGGGGAAGAAAACTTCATCAAAGGGAACACAAAATGCCCTTAATTGCAACAGGCATGCACTTCAGTGAGAGTTCTACTATCCCATGGCTTGGAATATGGGGATGAGGGAAAAACAGCTTGCTCTTCTGTTTAAAATTCCATCTGGGCCACCGAAAAGTAAATTGGTGAAAACAATAAATGAATTAACTAAGGGATTCATTTATTTAAGAGTGTATCCCATTGCTATACTGAGTTTTATTTATTTGTTTTCCCATAAAATACCTTGGAATACTGGTTTGTACAGGTAGATTCTAATTAGTCTTGGGGATTCCCTGGTGGTCCAGTGGTTAGAACTGTATGCTTCCAGTGCTGAGGGCTCCAGTTCGATCCCTGGTTGGGGAACTAAGATCCCCACATGCCTCGGAGCTCAGCCGAAAAAAAAAGTCTTCTTAAATTACATTAATGTGAATATTGAAAGTAGAGGTAAGTAGGGAACAGAATTACCAGAAAGTGGTGATTTTGGTAGTAAGGGTTACGTGTAAGATCTCACGTTCTAGTGATCTACTGCTGGTGTCAAAGACTACCCTTACCCCCTCTCATTGGGGAGTGTCCTTTCTAAGCACTGAATTCTTCTAACCTCATCTGTTTCTAATCCCATCCCCCATACAGAAGAAAGGGGGAAAACCCATAGGTGGGACAGCTTTAGAGTGGAAAGGGGGCTTTAACTCTTCCCACCCTCTCAGCTCTCTTCATAATGGGAGAGAGTGACAACTGGTGTTTTTGTTCCGTGGGTGTTTTGGGGCCATGGCTCAGATGACCCCAGCTATGTGTCTCCTCTTGGCTCTGGATGTCTCTGATCCTGTGCTCTTGAGGGGAGAGCATGTGAGCCAGGACTAGCCAGGGGAAGAGGAATGAAGAGAGATCAAGAAATGGTAACTCCGGGAGGCAGTTAAGTTTTAACTTAAAGGATCCTGGGCTGGATGTGCAGTTTCTGTGTCAGATCTTCAGTTACAGGCATATCTGGGAGATGTATCACAGGTTCTGTTCCAGACCACTGGAAAAAAGCAAATATCACAGTAAAGCAAGTCACATGATTTTTTTGGTTTCCCAATGCATATAAAGAGTTTTGTCTACACTATACTGTGGTCTGTTAAGTGTGCACTAGCATTATGTCTAAAAAATCTACATACCTTAATTTAAAAATATTTTATTGCTAAAAAATGCTAACCATCATCTGACAACGTGGAGTTCCCACAAACCTTCAACTTGTAAAAGCACAACAAAACAAGTTAAATGAGGTTTGCCTGTATTGGCAAGTTTTGTGCACTCAGAAGTGTCTCCTAAAACATTTAAGGGCTCTTTTGTCTAGGAGGGTTTCTCTGTTTGGTGGCTTTGCAATGATTAGGGTAGGGAACTAGGGGGACCCACCTACTCATCTGCACTGTTGAGGAATAATTGGCACTGTTCAATTAGAGCACTGCTTCTGTAGGTGCTGTGCCTTAGGGGGAGCCTACACAAGCACATGTATATTCAGAGAAAGGTTAGGGATGGTGGGGACTGTCCACACTTCATAATGCAGGGAATAAATGATTATCATGGACCAGAGAAGTTTTAGGGTGAGAGGGGCTTGGAGGCCAAAAGAAGTGTTTGATAGATTTTCCTAAGAGTAATCAAACTTATTCTGTGTGGTTCCAGGGGGCAGGGCAGGAACACAGAGTAAGTTATAAACAGAGTTCAGTCTCCAGCTTTATTTCTACTTTATTTTGTTTTTGGTCGCACTGCGCAGCATATAGAACTTTCCTGACCAGGGATTAAACCTGTGCCCCAAGCAGCAGAAGCTTGGATTCTTAACCACTGGACTGTCAGGGAAGTCCTCAGTTTATCTTTAGAAGAACCTTTTGAACAGATCCAAGTATGGAATGGTTTTCCGCAGGAGTTAGTGAGTTCCCCATTTGTTGATTCAGCAGACCTCTATATATTAAGTAGGCAGTATGAATTGAGAAGAGAGTGCTGAACAAGATAGTCAAAGGCCCTGTTCTCACAGAGCTGCAGTTCTTTAGGGAGGATAGCAACAAGTGAGTCAGGGAATAGGCTCGTTTCAGTTGACTGTGCATGTTGTGAGGGAAATTAAATTGGGTGAAGTTCAGTGGTTAGTGGTAACATGTCATTCATACTCAAGTTTGAATGATCAGGGAAGGCTCTTGTGAGGAGGTGGCATTTTAGCTGAGATTTGAATATCAAGGAGTTAACTGTGAGAGGACTTGGGAGCAGACATTCTAGGCAAGAGATCCTCTAAGTACAAAAGCCCTGATATGATCAGGCATAGGCTGGGGCTGGCCATTGGTCATGAGCGTGGAGGGGCAGTCATATATTAGTAGAGGATTGCACTGAACTCCTGGGGTCTCTTTTTTGCTGTGACACTGGGGTTGTAGCTTGTAGCAGAGAATAAACCACCCTGCTGTGCTTGCTCTGAGGACCTCTTGAAAAAACAAGGAAGTTCTCTTGGGAACACTTCCCAAGGGAAAGGCCTTTTAAGCTATGAAATTTGGCCATTAGGATTTCTCGTTGGTCAGACTTGTTTTAATTTCAGAGTTCTTAGTGGCCACTTGGTCTGTGCATGCTGTTTCCTGGAGAATTTCTTGCCAGGGCGCTTGGAGTTACGGGACAGAGTGACAGCTGGCACAGTGCCCTTCTTGAATCGGAAGGTTAATGCCACACCGGCCTTTGTGACGATATGTCAGCCCTCTTCACTGGCCAGAAGCCGCAGGCTTGCAGCTGTTTCTAGCCTGACTCGCCAGGGATTCCTCCAGGGACCCGGTTCCTTTTTTTGGTCCCTAGAGCAAGTGGGCCTTAGGGGAGAAGCAGAGGGGAAGAGTGAATGGAAAATGAAGGGGAAAGGAAAAGAGAGAAGGGAAGCGGTGTGAGGGGCATCTTTATCTGTCATTTTAGGACCTTTTTTGGTGACCAGGTTGTAGGCTGCTCAGGTCTCCATGACAAAGGCCACGCTGCATCCCCAGCCACCTGCAGTGTTTGTGGAAGCACTGGGCTCTCCAGGCTCCATTCTCCCTTTGAGCTGTGCTCCTCTACCTCCAGAGGCTGGGCTGTGACTCCGTTTTGATTCCACTGTATTGAGCCACTCTAATTTTCCCCTTTTTTAACCTAGGCATTTGGTTGCCAAGCTCCAGTTTTAAAGAACCAAATGAAGCCACCGTGAAAAGGAGAGTGAAGAAAACACGAGGGAGTAGGAAGGATTGGGATCCTCTGTGCAAGAGACTGGTTCCCCTCACCACCCTGGGGCTTGGATGAAGCACACCAGCGGACTCTGAGCAGGGCTCCACCATGTCACATCCAGCCCTGTGCTCCTGGAGCTGGATGAACTCCCCGGGAAACCGGAAGAAGTCTCAACACTGTTCCTTTTTCAGAAGTTTTGTTTTGTATATTTGCATTTCTCGGTACAGAAGACTCACCCTAAAGGCAACTGGGGTTTGTGCCCATTGGATTGGAAGTGGTGCTGAGGGTGAGCAGGTCTTAGGGAGGGAAGGAGAGGAGAGCAGGTTGCCAGTGATGATCATTCAGCTGGTCCCAAAGGCAGAATTCCAGTCTTCACATTGACCTTGAAGAAGGGGAAAGGAGTCAAGAGTGCAGATCAAGTTGGGAGTTTCTAATTGAGGAGAACCTGCTTCTCTGTAAGCATGGGTAGCTTTAGCAGGAACAGGAAAGAAAGGAGGGTGGATAGTCTTAAATAGAAATGCTGGACAAAACCTGGCACATGGCCCCACTGGGGAAGTAGTGACTCCTCATATACCTTCCTTCTAAGGTTTAGGAACCTAATTTCAGAATCACCTCTCATAGAAGCTATATTCGTTCTGTTTTACTGAATTCTATGACTTCATGTTAGCCCTGTTTCTCTCCCCTCAACCCCTTCCCTCGAGATAACTTCATTTCACTCTGGTCATGGTAACATCATTCCTGTTGCTTCTACCAGCTGTCAAGGCAGTAGTATTTTCATCACCTGAGCAGTTCAGAGCTCCAGTCCCGGGCTGCTGCCGTTAATGGAGCGTGCTTCCAGATTCTTAATGGCAAACGGTACCCATGACTTAGGAGTCAGTGTTCCTTACCTCCATATGTCTGTCAGCTAGTAAGAGGGAATGTGGAGGAGGGTGAGAAAGGAAACTATTGTGCTCTTCCTAGAGAAAGCTCCCTCATGGCTCAGCTTTAATGGGATGTTTGAGATCAGGGAGAGGGAGGAGAGCATTACAGCTCGTCTTAGGTTGGTCTGAAACAGGAGGGAGCAAAGGCTTGTTTATTTTCCTGAGTTCTTTCTAGCAACTCAGACATTTTCCAGAGTTAGATCTTGTTTGCCCTCCTTTCATTGGGAAGTCTGTCAGATGCTGATTTGAGAGCTGCCTCTTTTCCAGATAGAAGTAGAGGAAGAGGGAGAAGAATTCCAGTGCTTTTCTGAACTGGGCCATTGTCAAATCACATAGCAGTATGAGTTTGCTTTTCTGTAGAGTTACTCTGGGGAGAAGTTTGTTATTAAGATGTGAAAATTGAGCTGTTTGATCTTTATTACTCTTTTGCAGTAAGTGTTCCAGTACACTGCCTCTTTTGGTTCCCCTGTGTTTAAATCTGCCTCATCTAGTGAGATAAATAATGTCAGGTTTGTGGTTTCCTGATGGTTTAGGGTGAGGCCCCAGTGTTTTGGTGGTTTATAGGACTGCCTCACCTGGAGGCATCGACCTTCTGCCTTACGTCCCGTGTGGAATGACCGTTCCTCCTTTTAGCTGAATAGGGTGGAAACTTGCATTGTTACCTGGCTGTCAAGAGGTAATGCACAAAATGAGCTTTGTAGCATAAACACAGCCCACCTCTGCTCTGTTGTTTGGCCCCTCTGCTCTCTCTGGCTGTCATGGTAGTATTACCAACCAGTTAAGATAGTGATCCCAGGAATTGGCTTAACCAATGGGTCTCACCTCTTGAATGTGCAAATTAACTTGCCATCTTGCAGAAAGTGCCACCCACCTAAAGCCTACTGACTGGAATCTGTTGAGATCCTCAAGTGGCTGTTTTGCAGCTATCTGAAATCTTTTTTTAAAAAATTACGTTTTAGTGTGCACTTGTGTGGCTCTAGGCTAGCTACTGTGGAAAACGCAAGAGGTGGAAGACATATTATCTGGCCTAAGGGAGCTTTTAGGTGATGGCCACATTTAGAGAATGACTCAGCGCAGCAAAGGAGAATCGAGGGCTGGCTCTAAAGAAATTCAGAGTGGCTAAGTTCATGGAAGGCCAGATGGTCTAGGAAAGCTCTGGAGCTGTGGGACTTTGGTTTTTAGGTGAGGGGAGGACACTGAGAAATGCAGGAACAAGAGCACACAAGCAGATACCTGCACAGCGTGTACTGAACAGTGCACAGCCCCAAGTTAGAGCAGTGGCATCAAAGAATCCTTTTTCTGTGCTGTGATCTAGACCAAAACTTCCTAGTCATCAGGTAGATGTGAATGCTGAGAGGTTATGATGGCAAGGTGGAGCCCAGAGCCAGAAGTCAGCCAGGGGCCCCTGCCCTGCCCGTGGCTGGGGGCTTCACTGCTCTCAGCATAGCCAGAGGGAGGGAGGCAGAGCCCTGGACCCTTTGTGGTACCAGCGGTTTCCACTGGAGGATCTGTACTCAGGTACAAAACCAAACCAGCTGAGGAGGCGTGACCCACCCTCAACCACCGTTCTTTCTCCTGCCGGGAAGGGTAGTGTTGACCATGTCTGTGACCTGTCTGTGCATGAGTCACAGCCCAGGCTATACCCTACTTCTTCCTCAGTAGAGTGGCTACAGAACAGAATTGTGCCGGAGGAGACAGGCTCCATCCAGAGGTGAGGAGGAAGGGCACCGGCCCAGTCAGTCAGCAGAGGGAGCAGGAGCAGCTGGCCGTCGTCAGCACCTCCCCTTCACCCGCCGGCCGTGCCCCTGACCCTCTGCCAGTTCTGTGTGGTGCTAATTGAAAAGCAGTCTGCAGGAGGAACTCATTCCTTTTTGGTGGTTGCATTTTCAACTCACAGACTGGAAAAGGCTCTCACTTCTAGGGACCCGTCATTGGTTGTGGCTAGGTGATGTCAGTACCTCGGATCTGCCTGTTTAACCTTTGCTTGTTTATGACTGATCTACTGTAACCTTCCTCAGGACAGGTGTGAACCACTGTGATCTAGTGACAGTTACTGCTACAACTTGCTATTACTTGAATTTCGTGTGCTGTGGTCACACAGGAGTGAGGAGGTATGGGGTCTTTGGTGTGGGACTAGATAAATAGGTGACGACTAGGTCTTAGGGACAGTTGGCAATGACCTTGGTCTGGTTGCCTGCCTGTGCCTAGATACAGTGAGTGTGACATCCTGGAAAGCCAGCCCGGGGTGGCAGCTCCCAGCCTCGTGAGGGCAGAGGCGTAGTGGGGAGCCCATCACCACAGTTTCTTCTGCTTTCATGCTTGTCGCTGGGGCTGATTCCACAAGCCCCTTATTAAGGTTGGGAGTGACGTGGGGATGGCCACAGAACCCCTGTGCTTCCAGAAAGAACTGGCGAGAGGCAGGGTGGTTAGTGTTCCCAGATCCAGGGTGAGAGACTACAGCAAAGCTGGGTGCCAGCCTTGAAGCCCTCACCCCGGGACCCAGAAGAACATGGCCTGCTTGAAACCCTTGACCCTGGTAGGAAATGGCAATTGGAGGAACTTGCCCCCTAGGTTAGATTCCCCGCTGCCCTGCCACCTCTCCCTAGGGGTTGAGCCCTGAAGTTAGAGGCCTCAGCACTGGGATGTACAGCTCTGCTGCTGGAAGGAGGTCTGAAAGTCTGTGTGTGTGCGTATGTGTGTGTCTTTATTTGCAGAAGTCTTGCCACTAATGGGGGTGTGGAGAGCATCTCCACTGAGGGGAGACCTGCTGTTTGTTGTCCACTTCTAAGAGAATTACATGCCCCTGTCCCTAAGGGAGGAGCTTTTGAGTTAGACATTTTCCCTATGGGAATCCTCTTGGTTTGGTTCGTGGGGAAGGGGGAAGTGGAGAAGTGATTTTTAGCTCTAATTGTCGACACAGCTGTTCTTACACGGAATTTGTGCTATTGCATACATGGAGCCATCTTTCTTTTCACTGCAGCAGTGTTTATCAGTAGTTCAAAATGATTTATTTGCTCCTGGGGAGTAAAACCTTTTTTATTAAAAAATAAAAAGAAAAAAAAAAGCATGCCCCTCTCCCCCCATGATAGCTATAGGATTATTGGGCCACACAGCTCAAGAAGGCAAAGTCAAATCTGCCAGTCCCCGCGATCTATCCTGTTTTGACATTAAAGTCTTCATGCTCAGCACAAAATGGCAGGAGGCCTTGATAAGAGTGAAGCCTTGGGAGGTGTGAGGTGAGAGTTGGAGCATAGAGACAGAGGCACTGGGGACTCAGATACTACAGTTAGAAAAATAGAGTAAGGAACTGTATTTAAATTATCGATTCTCTATAATCTGCCAGGGAAAGACCTTTCTTTACATGCAGATTCCATATTGTCTTTGTCTTTTTCATGCTTCTTGACCTTCCTGGTAGGTGCCCCTGAATTCTTCCTGTTTTCCATCTCTGCCCCTTCTCCCATTCCTTCCCGCTCTGGTCCCCCTCCCAGGAAGCCAGTCCTGCATGCTGAGTCTGTGACATACCTCCATGCCCATTTCATCTTCTTAAGAGGGTACCTGGAATTGCTTCCTCCCCCCTCCTACCCCCTCTTTCAAAATGCTGAGGGGCAGGCAAATGGCAGCCAGTCTGGGCAGTGAATGTCTGCTCGCAGCTGGACTGCGATCCTAGTTGCTCCTGGAGATGGAGTGTAATTGAACTTAGGACACTTCTGGTCAGAACCCAGGAGATCACAAACCACACAGCCCCGCACTGAGCTGCATCCTAAGCCCCCTACTCAGCTCAGGTGGAGCGGGAAGGCTGGTCTGACTACTCCATCCCTGGTGCTCCCTTGATTGAACAGGGACCTGCCCCTCACTGTTAGGCCCAGAACCTTTTCCAAGGGACAAGCATAATCCAGGCACCGCTCTGTGGGCAGGCCTGTTGGAATGCCCAAACTGGTGCTGCCCGTGGCACAGCCACTGCTGTACATTTTTTGGTTGTTTTTAAGGAACTCAATGAAGAGGGGTGTCAATCTGGGCTCGGGGTGGTTGCCAGTTCTTCACCAGAAGGGGAGCCACATCCCCCTGCAACCACTTCCGTCCTCTTCTGCCACCCCACCCTCCAAGCCAAAGCGCAGCCTGGCTTTTGTCTTCCCATTTAGTTTTTCTCCTTTCCTCAACCTTTTTGTGCTTAATTTATTAAAATATTTGCTGTATAATTTATTTTCATAAACTATAAAAAATTACTAAATGGTTAAAATAGACTTGCAGGCCAATCTTAAATGGGGTGGGAGGGTCTGAGGGTGGGGTGGGGAAAGGGAAAGATGTTTTGATATAAACAAAACAAATGCACTTTGGATGTGTTTTGGTATTTTTCTGGGGCTAGATGGGGGGTGTTGGGATGTCCCTGTAGATTAGTTCCAGAATGGGGTGTCTGTATATACTGTATTAATAGGCATGTTGACTCTTGTAAAGGGACATTAGTAGCTGCTGCAGGTCCTGTTTGGAAAACTCATGTACAATTCCCGGTTTTTTGTAAAGTGTCAGTGCGGGAGACATTTGACTCTTGTGTTTGTATCTCCTTTTTATGATTGCTGTACTGACCCATGTCTTTTTGCGGAAGGGGTGAAAAGAGATTTGAAATAAAAATGTTTAGAAATTATTTCATGTTATTTGGGTGGTGGTTTCTCAGTCCCTCTCTCATCTCATGACTCCACACCATAACGACCCACTTAGGGTCAGATGGCCCACCCTGGCACTCAGGGAATCCCTGTGATGTCAGCTAAACAGATCACATCCAGAAGTGCTCTTGTCAGAATCAGAGAGATTGGAAAATTCTTGAGGCTGATGGCCATTGCTCATAGCTACTTTCTCCTTCCCTAGGAAGTGCAGGAGAATTTCAGACAGCTTTCTGGGCCTTTCTGCTCTATTTTGGGAGAGTTCATACTGCATACCATAATGGACATTCCTAGTTTATGTCTAGACTGGCAGTCAAGGTTTTTCATGAGTTTAACCTGTGTCCCTCCTGTCTTTCTAGCCTACTCCCTTTTGAGCGGTCCTCTTTGGAGAGGAAAGGACTAGAAATGTTTCTCTGATTGTGGCTACTTGGAGCCACTCAAATCTTTCCTCTTAACTTTCTCACCCAGTCTGTCTCCAAGTTCCCCACTTAGAAGGCTGGTGTGCTAACCTTGGCACATTTTGGAGAGTTTTCTGCAGTTTCTCTGCATCCTCATCGTGGAAAGCACACTCAAGTGAGCTGAAACCCTGGTTCTCAGCTGTGGCGTTGTCTTAGGGTTGATTAGAGTGCCCCAGGAAGGAGTCTCAGGATCCCCGCTGGCCCCACTCAGCTCACTCCCAAGTCACAGGTCCATATTAGGATGAAACAATGTCTTAGCAATGTTGATAGCCATTCTGTGAAGGCATGAACTCCTGATGAAAGTTCTCTTCCCTTCTCGAAGAAAAAATGCTCCAAACTGTGAAGTAAGAGGAACATTACAAAGGAAAATGCTTAACTTGGAATCAGTAATTCCAGTGCTCTAATGTCCCCCATTTGGATACAGTTTGTCGATCATAAAGATCTTTGCCAACACCAACAGTCAAGAGTGTTAGTGGGCATTTCTTGAAAGTGAAGACATAGGTTTTCATCATTTCAAATCAACACTGTTCATATTAGTGACGATGTGTGAGGTTCGTTGGGGAAGAGGTACTAGTCCTCTCTGGCTTGAGTGATAAAGCCATAGAAGAAAAGGCATTCTTTTGGAAAGAGGAAGCCCCAAATAAAATAGTCCCTTCCCTCCCTCCTCACCCCCAAAACCTGAAACCACCTCCTTCAATTCCTGTGTTTCTTGTCTGCTTTCAGCTTCCACTTTCATTCTGTCTCACCTCAGTTGTGTCTTACCATGCCTGTTCCTAACCTACTTGAATTCAGTTATAAGCACATGGCAGTAACTGTGCAGGAGATTTCCTCCTCCATTGCATCTGTGTCCCCCGATTGAGGGTGAGATGGGAAAAGTGAATTTTCTATTTTGGTTCCTTTCCAGTCTCTTAGAGTGCAAGCATTTTGTGCCATACGGATTCTGAAGACCAATCGTTTTCTTCTGGTGCTCAGCCAAAGGCACTAGAGTTCACTCTAGCTCTGAAGAAGTACTAAAAACCAAGTTATTAATCTCTAATGGAACCCCTTCCCCAGAGGTTCTCAAGAGGAATTTTGACTGCAATTTCACTCTTGTTCACAATCCCCACTGAAGCTGGGACCTGTCATGCACCCCTCCTCCGTTGCCATGGCCTAGTTTAGACCCTTCCCCTTTTTCACCTGGACAATTTCAGCAGTTCCCAACTGGTCTTCCTGCTTCCTGTTTCCCCTCTCCAGTCCTTCCAGAATGAAGATGTGCTTAAGTCACTTCCCTAAATCACTGATGACTTTTAAACTAGATACGAAAACCTTAACTCCTCAACCTAAGATTCAAGGCCGTTTCTCCTGCTCCCGCCACACTGGAGGCACTTGGTCACAATGCATGATTTGAGGTTCCCAGATCATGGCATCTCTTCTCCTGACACTCCATCTTCCCTCATGCTGTCTTGTCTACCTGGAGGATCATTACTTCTTACCCTCTTCACCTGAAGAACTGCTATCCTTCAAGGATTTCCCTCCAGTCACCTCTAGAATTTTCACCAGCCACTCTCAGCCAAACAAATGCTCCTTTCTGTGTTAAAATATTTGTTCATGTGTCTGGAGTTACTTGACTATAATCTCTGGTCTGAAGGACAGAACCTATGTTCTATTCAGCTGTCTCCCTGCCTCCGGGCTGGCACAGTGCCAAGGTGTTGGTGCTTGAGGAAAGGTGAGATCAGCCCCCCTCCCAGGAGTGCAGCCTCATTTTCCTAGTCAGCCAGCCTTGAACCTGGATTTTCATCGTTTGCACAGGACAGTTTGGTTGTATGGAGTCATGGGGGTGGGGGGTTTAGACCCTAAATGTCAGGCTTCTTGAGAATTTTAAGGAAGGGATTGGGCTTTTGGTGGGTGGAGTAAAAGCATGGAGTAAGTGATGTAGCTGTAATGTAAGATATCTCAAGGGGGATGTGGACCGCTTCCTCCTGCTGTCAGTGGTGTCAGAGAGAATGACAAAGATGCTGCCCTCTAGGTGGAAGAAGCTGCCAATGTAGGGTCAGCAGGCTTTGTCCAGTGACCAGAGGTTGCACTGAACCACACACTGGCCCCTACTGGATAAGAAAGCCTGCGGTTAAACAGCTCAGCTCAGACACCTCCTTTTTTAGTTTTATTTTATTCCATTTTAAAAAACTGTGACTGCAATGGGTCTCTGTTGCAGCATGTGGACTCAGTAGTTAATGCTGCATGGGTTTAATTGCCCAACAGCACATGGGATCTTAGTTCCTCTTAGTCAGTCAGCCATGTCTGACTCTTTGCGACACTACGGACTGCAACACACCAGGCTTCCCTGTCCATCACCAACTCCTGGAGCTTGCTCAAACTCATGTCCATTGAGTCAGTGATGCCATCCAACCATCTCATCCTCTGTCATCCCCTTCTCCTCCTGCCTTTGATCTTTCCCAGGATCAGGGTCTTTTCCAATGAGCCAGTTGTTCACATCAGGTGGCCAAAGTATTGGAGCTTCAACTTCAGCATCAGTCCTTCCAATGAATATTCAGGACTGATTTCATTTAGGATGGACTGGTTAGATCTCCTTGCTGTCCACGGGACTCTCAAGAATCTTGTGCAACACCACAGTTCAAAATCATCAGTTCTTCAGCACTCAGCTTTCTTACGGTCCAACTCTCACATCCATACATGACTACTGGAAAAACCATAGCTTTGACTATACGGATCTTTGTCGGTAAAGTAATGCCTCTGCTTTTTAATATGCTGTCTAGGTTGGTCATAGCTTTTCTTCCAAGAAGTAAGCATCTTTTAATTTCATGGCTGCAGTCACCATCTGCTGTGATTTTGGAGCCCAAGAAAATAGTCTGTCACTGTTTCCATTGTTTCCCAATCTATCTGCCATGAAGTGATGCCAAGATCTTTGGTTTTTGAATGTTGAGTTTTAAGCCAGCTTCTTCATCCTCCTCTTTCACTTTCATCAAGAGGCTCTTTAGCTCCTCTTCACTTTCTGCCATAATGGTGGTGTCATCTGCATATCTGAGGTTATTGATATTTCTCCCAGCAATCTTGATTCCAGCTCGTGCTTCATCCATTCTGGCATTTTGCATGATGTACTCTGCATATAAGTTAAATAAGCAGGGTGACAATATACAGCATTGACGTGCTCCTTTCCCAATTTGGAACCAGTCTGTTGTTCCATGTCCAGTTCTAACTATTGCTTCTTGACCTGCATACAGATTTATCGGGAGGCAGGTAAGGTGGTGGTCTGGTATTCCCATCTCTTAAAAAATTTTCCAGTTTGTTGTGATCCACACAGTCAAAGGCTTTAGTGTAGTCAGTGAAGCAGATGTTTTTCTGGAATTCTCTTGCTTTTTCAATGATCCAGTGGATGTTGGCAGTTTGATCTCTGGTTCCCTCTGCTTTTTCTAAATCCAGCTTGAACATCTGAAGTTCTGAGTTCATGTACTGTTGAAGCCTAGCTTGAAGAATTTTGAGCATTACTTTGCTAGTGTGTGAGATGAGTGCAATTGTGTGGTAGTTTGAACATTCTTTGACATTGCCTTTCTTTGGGACTGGAATGAAAACTGACCTTTTGCAGTCCTGTAGCCACTGCTGAGTTTTCCAAATTTGCTGGCATGTTGTGTGCAGCACTTTAACAGCATCATCTTTTAGGATTTGAAATAGCTCAACTGGAATCCCATCACCGCCACTAGCTTTGTTTGTAGTGATGCTTCCTAAGGCCCACTTGACTTCGCATTCCAGGATATCTGGCTCTAGGTGAGTGCTCACACCATTGTGTAAGTTATCTGGGTCATTAAAATCTCTTCTGTATAATTCTGTGTATTCTGGCCACCTCTTCTTAATATCTTCTGCTTCTGTTATGTCCATACCATTTCTGTCCTTTATTGAGCCCATCTTTGCATGAAATGTTCCCTTGGTATCTCTAATTTTCTTGAAGAGATCTCTAGTCTTTCCCATTCTATTGTTTTCTTCTATTTCTTTGCACTGATCATTTAGGAAGACTTTCTTATCTCTCCTTGCTATTCTTTGGAATTCTGTATTCAGACGGGTGTATCTTGCCTGGAGAATCCCTTGGACAGAGGAGCCTGGTGGGCTACATACAGCCCATGGGGTTGCAAGAGTTGGACACAACTGAGCGACTGATACACACACACACACATCTTTCCTTTTCTTCTTTGCCTTTCACTTCTCAGCTATTCGTAAGGCTTCCTCAGACAACCATTTTGTCCTTTTGCATTTCTTTTTCTTGGGGATGGTTTTGATCACTGCCTCCTGTACAGTGTCACAAACCTCCATCCATAGTTCTTCAGGCACTCTATCACATCTAATCCCTTGAATCTATTTGTGATTTCCACTGTATAATCACAAGGGATTTGATTTAGGACATACTTGAATGGTCTAGTGGTGTTCCCTACTCTCTTCAATTTGTGCCTGTGTTTTGCAATAAGGAGTTCATGATCTGAGCCACAGTCAGCTCCTGGTCTTGTTTTTGCTGACTGTATAGAGCTTCTCCATCTTCGGCTTCAAAGAATATAATCAATCTGATTTCGGTATTGACCATCTAGTGATATCCATGTATAGAGTTGTCTCATGTTGTTGGAAGAGGATGTTTGCTATGACCAGTGCATTCTCTTGTCAAAACCCTGTTAGCCTTTGCCTTGCTTCATTTGTGTTCCAAGGCCAAACTTACCTGTTACTCCAGGTATCTCTTGACTTCCTACTTTTGCATACCGGTCCCCTACGATGGAAAGGACATCTTTTTTTGGTGTTAGTTCTACAAGGTCTTGTAGGTCTTCATAGAACCATTCAGCTTCAGCTTCTTCGACATTAGTGGTTGGGGCATAGACTTGTATTACTGTGATATTGAATGGTTTGCCTTGGAAGTGAACAGAGATCATTCTGTTGTTTTCAAGATTGCACCTAGTACTTCATTTCAGACTCTCCTGTTGACTATGAGGGCTACTCTGTTTCTTCTAAGGCATTCTCGTCCACAGTAGTAGATGTAGTGGTCATCTGAATTAAATTCACCCATTCTGGTCCATTTTAGTTCACTGATGCCTAAAATGTCGATGTTCACTCTTGACATCTTCTGTTTGACCACTTCCAATTTACCTTGATTCATGGACCTAACGTTTCAGAATCCTACACAATACTGTTCTTGACAGCATTGGACTTTACTTCTATTCACCAGTCACATCCACAACCGGGCATTGTTTTCACTTTGGCTCAGCCTCTTCATTCTTTCTGGAGCTATTTCTATACTCTTTTCTGGTAGCAAATTGGGCACCTACCAACCTGGCAAGTTCATCTTTCAGTGTCATAACTTTTTGCCTTTTCATATAAAAGTTCCCCTATAAGGAATCAAACCTGTGTCCTCTGCATTGGGAGGTGGATTCTTAACTACGGGACCACCAGGGAATTCCTCAGGTGCCCTTCACACAGGCTTCTCATCTCATCCGTGGCTTTCCCCCTTCCCCCTTCTGAGAAATATGGCTTTGTTTCTGGGCCTTAATTCTGCCAGTCATGAGGGGTGATGGGATGAGCAGGAAAATAGGGGAGGCTCATTAGATTTATCCTTAGAAAAGGGTAAATTATCCTTAATTAATTGATTAATAATAAATTATTATTAATTTATCCTTAAGTATGAGAAGGTTCACAGCTGAGCCTGAGGGAGTTTGGAAGATGTGGAATGGAGCAGGGGCATCGGGCAGCAGCTATCTTGTTTGAGAGACTGGCAGAGAAAGAAGATTTCAAGAAGTTTCACTGTGGATTGGGTGTCATCTCCTGGTGCCCCTTCCCTGTAACTGCCACCTTTTCCAATGTCCTAATGTGACGAAAACAGCAGTAGAGATGGATATCCTTTTCTTCTGGATATCAGGCTATTTTTTAAATGGGACCCCATACGTAGAAGTGATGGGAGGACCAGCTTTAGACAAATGAAACACGGAAGGAGTGTTTTGTGTTGTTCATCTTCAACTTGTCCTCCACCCCTCAACCTAGTGGTGTGCCAGCATACCGAGAGATGCCCCCATGAATGTTTGTGAAAACCCTGGAGCAGGCCAAAGGCAGCCAGGCTGGAAGTGGAAGCAGCAGTGGGGAAAGGCCCTCTGGGCTGGGCTTGCCTTTGGGCCTGAATGGGGCGCAGTCACACTGCCCTGCGAATGCAAGGGGAGCGCCCAGAATGCCTTGTGGAGCCTGGAGGAGAGCCAGGGGGTGAGGGTGCCGTGGTTCTCAGCCAGGGAGGGGTTTCTGTGAGCCTGAATCACTTGTGTAAAGTTTTAAAGCCTCACACTCACCCCAAGACTAAGGCACCCTCCTAGAATCTCAAGAGGTTGGGGAGGGGAGAGGGGGTGGTAAGGACACAGCTCAGATGCATCCGAGGGGTCCTTCCCCTCCTCCCCACGCCTACACCCACTAGATAACACTCCCAGGTCAGGACCCTGGGTTTGAGAGCAATCTATTTATGCTTTCTCTATCTCCTCTTGAAAAGAGAGAGAGGTGTTTTTGTTTTTTTACTTACCTCATGTGTGAGTAGATGAGATAATGCATGTGAAATGTCTGGGACCCCTCCAGCACTCAAACAATCACGGGCACTAATTATTATCATTGCTATTAGTGGCATTTCCCCTTCCCAAAGGCAAAAAGGAAGAATGAAGACTTCAGGGGCCCCATCATGGGAGGCAGGAGGCACAGTGAGGATGGGCTGGAGGGAGGAGAGGGAGGAGAGGTTGTGGGTGGGTAGGACTGTGGGGATGGTGGTGGGAGCAGGTGGTGGGAGCAGCTGGAGCTGGCTGAGTTGCTGGGCTTTTCCTGCCGCCTAGTGGCTGCTCTGGGCTAGGCCACCCAGCTGTCCCCTCGGGTCTGGGTGATGGTGGGGGGAGGTTGGGCTAAGATATCCTGAACACAGTTTCAGCATCCTCTTCTGCTGCCCCCATTTAATATGCACTGTCCCCTTGGGGACCCTGGCCGGTGACCCATCTTCCCCATGGCCCTGGAGGATGGGACAAGCCCCTTTTCTCCAGGTGGAAGAGGGGGAAACCTTTGTTCTCTTGGCTTCTAGACAGAATGGGGAGCTGAGGCAGACACCCATCAAGGTTGGGGAGGCACCCTCCCACCCCACCCCCACCCCCAATGGCTTGATGGCTGCTCATGGTACAGCTGCCCCAGGGGGATGCCAGGGTCTCTTGGCATTGGGAACCCAGACCTGGATCACTGTCTGCCTTGGGTTTTTCTTTAATTCTATAAAAATGTACTACTTTGTGCAGGGCCTGGGTGAGATTCTCCTGGGTCTTCCCATCCCACATTCTCTGGAGGATTCTGTCCTTTGTCTCCAGGCAGGAAGGGGACACTGAGACTTGCAGCCCCAGGCCTGCTGGTGAAGGGCCCAATGGGGGCTTCCGAGTCAACTTGGTGTCTGGGTCTCTTGTCATCTCCCGCCCCTTGTGGAATGATGTCTTCGTTGCATCATGTCTGCCTCCTGCACTGAAGGCAGCTGTGACTCTTTGGGGCGGAGTCTGACCCTGGGTGTGGGGCTTCAGGAGGCAGCCAGGAGCCACAGGAAGGAGTCACATGTTGGGAAGGGAACCAGAGCCCAGCATCCATAGGGCCCTTGCATCTGCCCTGCTGCTCCTGCTCTCCCCACCCACCACGCCCACTTTTCCCTCTCAGGGCCTTGTAGCCTCAGCTGCATGCACCAGGCCAGGATTGCATCATTCTTGGCTTTGTTTGCAGAGCAGCAGGTGGAGGAGCGAGGCCCCCCCACCCCCTGCCCCCCTTCCCTCTCATCTCCTGCTCTCTCCTGGGTACTCCTCCTCCTTCCTCTCTTCTCAGGCCCTTGGCACCCGGGGATTCTCTGCCTTACCTGGTGACTCTCAGCTCCCTTTCCACTCCTTCTGCTCCCCAGGGAGCCCTGGAGGCTGCTGAGGCAAAGAGAAGGAGGCTGGGGGGCAGGGATCAGCACCAGGCTGGAAACCGCCCTTCATTTCTGTCCCTCCACCCAGCTGAAGACAGGTGCCACCTGGTTGTAGACAGCATTTGGCCTCCTAGAACTTGGGAACAAGGTCAAAAATTGTCACCGGCTGAACTAAGGCTAATAATAATTGACATGAGATTAATTCATTCAGCTCTTTGTAGACGGTACTTAACTTTCATTGATCATTTATGGGGCCTTCAGGGGACCGAGCATTTTATACTCCCATCTCATGTAATCTTTCATCGACCCCATGATGTGGAAGCTGGAGCTCAGAGAGGCGAGATTACCTGCTCGAGATCACAGGGCTACTGAAGAGCGGACCCGGGACTGGAATCTCAGTCTGCTTCCCCTGGGCCTGACTTCTCAATGAGACGGAAAGGAGGGCGCTGACCAGACTTGGATATTTATTTTTACCCCCTAAAAGGAGGTTTTTGCCCAAGACACTCTTCAAGAGATAAGAGTGTCCTCTTCTTAATCTTATGAAGCAGATAAAATAAGACAACCTGAGCTAGGCCCCGGCCCCCAACCCCCCACCCAGAGGTACTGCTGCTGAAGGTTCTTAACCATGTCCAGTGTAGAATCAGGAATCGGAGTAGGAGCTTGTCAGAGATCCAGCCTGCCAGACAAGAGGGAGGCCTGCACATGTGGACCCCGAAGGCTGGGGCAGAGACAGTGAGCAGTATCATCCCTTCCCTTCCGTGTACTGGGATTCTCTGTTTGTGAAGCTTCCTATAGTGCTCAGGGTGCATTGATAAAATAGCTTTGGTGTCTAGCAATCTAGACACCATGACTTTGGCCAGCAGAAGTCCACTCTTTAGGGCCAGATGAGCATCTTTGGGGACAGACAGTTCTTAAACTTGCAAAGCCCAAGCCCAGAACTTAGGCCTGGCCAAGCAACAGTTGTTTCAGAGGCCAGCATGGGCGGCTGCTGCTGCTGGGCCATCTACTCTGCCTCCTAATTTTTACTTTCAGTGGCTACTTCGGCCCTGAAAGAGAACCAGAGGGCTCTGGGAAGAATGGAGCCTGCCTTCCACAGCCTAGAGCCCAGCTCCACCACAGCCTGGGAGAGGCCAGGTCAGGGTCTGGGCGATATGCTTCTCTGTCTCCCATCTCTTTAGCCCAAGACAGACTCCATTTGAAGGGACAAAGGGCCCCATTGACCCCATAGCCTTGTGACCTCACCAAGTCTGTCCCTCCCTTCCCCTGGCAGCCGGCAGGGCACTCACTCTGGTAGCAGACAGGGCCACGAGGCCGCTGAGAGGGCATAGCTGGGAAGCCAAGAGAGTCTGCTGCCAGCTGGGTGGGGCAGACTGGGAGTGTGTGGGTAGTGCCCCCCAGATCCGCAAAAGGAGGGGTGGCCAAGGATGAAGTTCTGCCGGGACTCCTGGCTGCAGTCCCAGGAGCAAAGCAGCAAATGCTCTGCAGGGCCAGAGCATGGGAGGGCAGGGGGCATCCAACTCCAGCCCCAAACTGGGCTGCCCTGGGGTCTCAGGGCCTCCCCAGCCTGCATTCCTGAATTCCTCCCCCTAGCATGCCCCCTACACCCAGCCTATAAAGCCCCCTTTGTCTGGGCCCACTGAAGATCTTAACTCTCCCCATCTCGGCTTCCAGCCCTCTGCTCCCTCACCCTGCTAACAAAGAGGCCAGGGTGCAGTGGGAAGCGTGCAATCCCCTTCATGCCTCCCGGCACTGGCCCAGGGTGTTGGGCCACCAGTCCCTGGACACTGATGCCCCAGCCCCACTGCCCACCTCAGGGCAGATTAATTCCCACCCCTGTCCACCCAGGACTCCACACTCCTGTCCTGGGCAGCATGCCTGCGTCTCACATGCCTGTGCATGTGATAGCCCCTTGGTGTGGCCCTGCCCTCACAGGGGCAGGACAGAGGGGCAGCAGGCAGTCATCAGCCACCCCTGATGGGGTAGGGGGGTCTCAGTGTGGGAGGCAGGCTTTTTGCCACCTCCTTGGCTTTCACCAGAATTGGTGGCTCCACTGTCCACAAGGCAGGTTCCCAACTGGCATCTGGAGCTTCAGATGACCCTTCTTTGGCAGTAGACAAACAGTTCAGCTCCTCCTTCTTCTTGGCATATGCCTGGGGCAGGGAACACGGTAGGCGACAGGAATTTCCATTCCTGTTCCCCACACCCACCCAAGGGCCTCAGAACACATATGAAGAGAGGCAACAGGGAGTGGCCTCTCCCCATCAGCTCCTGACCTCCTGGGGTCACAGGGCTCAGACCTCTGCTCATCAGGGTGGGGTCTCCCTGTGGTCCAGGCTCTATCTCTCTGGCCGGCTCTTGGGCAATCACAGTGGTCTGGGCCAGGGGGTCAGCTTTGTCATCAAGCTGCTTGTGACCTTGGGCCAGCCCCTCTGAGGCCTCTGTAAAATAAGGGGTGGGGCCCTTCTGACTCTGATAACCTCAGAAATGAGGAGAGGGGCTTCCCTTGGAGGCAATCTTCTCGGGACTAACGGTGCCCCCGGGACAGGCAGAATAGGAGAAGCTGGCAGGGGTGTGCCCCTGGATGTGTGAGGAGTGTGTGTGTGTGTGTGGTGTGTAAGGTGTGTGTGTATGCGCGCGCGCGACGCCTCTACCCGCGGGTGGGGTGTGGAGGGAGGGGCGGGGCCTGTGGGCGGGGCCTGAGTGTCGGACTCCGGGCGCTCCTCGCGCGCGGCGGTGGCCGGGTGCGGCTGCTGCACCACCGACTGGGCGCATGGAGGGGCCGCCGCCCACTGCGCCCCACCGGGCTGGCGCGGCGAGGACTGCGTAGCTAGCAACAGCATGGAGCAGGTCAGCGGGTGCGGGGCCTGGGGCTCGGGTGCGTGTCTTGCGGGGGAAGGGCGGGGGGCGGGAAGACTGGCTGAGGGTGGGCGCGCTGAGAAGGACACGGCGGGAGGGGTTTGGGGCTTTGGAGCTCCGGGCGGGGCCAGAGCTCTGGGGAGGGGATAGGGCTGGTGTGACATAGAGCTGGTGCGCGCGCGCGCACACACACACACGCACACACGAGTACTCTCCCACCACTGACACAGAGGGAGGCGCTCACCGAGGGCTCACACGCTCCCTCGCTCCCCATCCTTGCTCCAGAAGGAGAACATTTAGAAGCTCCCCTCCCACTCGATAAGGTCCCGGCCCCTTCCAGGATCCTAGTAAGCTCTGCATAATAAGGAATGGCAGAGGTGGGGGTGGCTCTCCCAGGGCATGTAACTACCGCTGACCCTCCCGACCTTATCCCCTCCCCACCGTGGGACCTCTCGATACAACCATCCCCTCCCCCCTTGCACATCAAGGGGCTTCTCCCTGCCAGGCTCCCCCTCCAGTCCCAGTTACAGCAGCTGCAGCAGCTGCTGTCACCATTTCATGGCAGTGAAAAGATGGGGTGGGCTGGGCAGCTTGTTCACATGCCCCCCAAATACAGACAGGCCGCCCCAGCCAGGCCCTGGGTGGCTTCCTTTCACACAGTCTCCATCAGAGGGGTCCCGGTGATGGCCCCCTTAGGTCAGAGCACCTCACTTCCTCCAGAGCTCAGTAAATCCTGGACAAGAGGGGCCGTGCCCTTAAGTGGGTGGGAGGGGCCTTCCCTCTATCCTGACTTGCTGCCCCCAGTTCTAAGAGGGGCAGCATCCTGAGGTGGGCTGGAGGGAGGGGGCTGCCTTGCTCCCTTCCTGGTCACAACTCAGTGAGCGGTCTTGGGGTGGGGTCTGGAGTGGAAAGGTTTTCTGTTCCTGCGTGTGCCTTTACATGTCCACGCTCCCAGGCTTAAAGCTGTGTCTGGGACCTGGGCTCTGAGACCCCTCCCCTCTGTGGCAGAGGGTCTCTTGGGTTGGTGGTGAGAAGGGGCATGGAGGGGTGGAGGGTGATGAGTCAGGGGGTGGGGTGATTCTCAGTTCTGGGGGTTGGAGGGAGGCTCTGAGGAGTCATGAAAGGTTCTCGGCATCTTCCCTGGGCTGGGTGTTATGTGTGGGGAGGGCTGTGGGCTGGTCTAGTCTCCAGGCCTGCTGGGCATCTTGGCTGTTAATTTAAATCGCCTGTGGCAGCTCCCTGGAGCACCAGGCCTGGCAGGGATTCGTCATTCTCTGCTGTTGTCATTACTGACTCTACCTTCAACTCCACTCTGAGCACAAAAAAGCAGGGGTTGGGAGACAGGACTAAGTGCCCCTGAATTGCTCGCGTTAAAATAGTTAAATTTATATTATGTGAATTTCATCTCCATCTCTTTTTTTTAAAGAAAGGAGAGGTAAGGCTAGGGAATACCACTGCTTTCTGCCTGGAGGACCCTAAACACATCTCAGTGGGCCTGTGGCTCAGTCTGAGCTGGTCCTCCATTCGCCTTTTGTACTTCTTCTGGGAATCAGCTGCTTTCCGTTCCCAGAGGCAGAGCCTGGCTCTCCTGTACCCTGGCATTGTGGAAGGGACAGAACACGGAGGAGAGTCAGGACATCAAAGGGGCACTGGGAGCCCTTGGACATCTGTCCTCTCCATGAAATCCCTGCCAGCTGTGCTGAGCGGTGGCTTTCCAGTCCTTTCTAGGTGTCCTAAAACAGCCCTGTTGAGAAGCGCAGCAGGCAGCCTGTCCCCTGGACCGTGACACACCCTCCCCCCTCACCCCACAAGGGGACTCTGATGATCAACACAACCGTGGAGGTGCCCACGCTGATGTCAGCGCCTGGAGGCAGCCGCGGCCCTACCAGCCCTGTGGGTGTCGCCAGCTTCCTGAATGTGTCAGAAGCAAGGCGTGTATGGGGTGCTTCTGAAATCAGAGCTTCTTTCACCACCCCAGGGGAAGCTCCTATTTTAAGTTTCCCATGTGCGGAGCCCTCTTGTAAAGCAAAGAATCCTTTTATAGTGCAAGGACCGCCCTGATGTGTCTGTTTGGTATGTGTGGATTTTGGCATGGAGGGTTTCCTTAAAGGGGAGCATGCCTGGAATCTCTCACAGGGGCTGGAATGGCCGGGTGGAGTGAGTGCCAGGACAGAGGGGTTTGCCCCTCTGTGGTCAGTGCCCTGACCCTCTTTTTTTCTCCATTTAATTCCCCTCACTCCTTCCCGGTGCCAGACAGAGAGGGGAGCAGCTGCCGGGGATTTCCAGAGCTTCCAGGGGGAGGTGGGAGCCACCCCTCCCCAACTCTTTTCGCTGCTCCCCTCTGTTCCTCTCCTCCCGCCATCTCTTCCCTGCTTCTACATTCCCCTCCTCTCTCCTCCTCTCACCACCCCTCATCCTCCCAGAAGGGCAGAGAGACTGGGAGGAGAGTGGAGCAAACCCTGCTCCATGCAGGGATGTGCACGGGCCAGGTTGTGTGAGGCAGGGTCCAGGTGGCCTGTGGCAGAAGCAGGGATGCAAGCCAGTTGCTGGTAGCAGTTAAAAGCCCTCATCTAGAACCATGAATTTAGCATCCTGGAGCTAAAAGGGACAACCTGGCCTAGCTCCTCCCAGAGGTATCGCACTTGGTAGAAAGAGTAAAGGCTCAGCGTCAGACTTCAGCAATTTATTTATGCTCTCTGAGCCTGTTGCTTCATTATAGAGTGAAACTAATAATACCTACCTTATAGTGTTGTCATGGGGAGTCATGCTGGTAAAGAAATAATGTTTGCAAAGAGCTTTGCACATAGTTGGTGCTCAACATACTTTAACTCCATTCCTCTCCGTCTTGGTGTTTTCAGGCCCCTGCTAGGTGGTGTCACAATCTTCATCAGTTGTCTCTTAGCCTTGCACACACACTCACACACACACAGTCCTCACCACCAGGCCAACTGCCTGGTATCATGCAGTGGAGAGCCTGTGGGGCTGAGACCCCAGCCCAGGGCCAAACTATGATATAGGTTTCCCAACATGATTCCCTTGAGGGGGGGGTGCTGCCAGTTGAGAGTGGCAGGGGTGGGCGTCTTTTGACCACACCCGACCTGATACTAGGGTTCACAGAGTGTGGCTTGCTTGCCCTGCTGCTGGCCCAGGGAAGCAGCCACCTCTCTCTCCACCAGGGTCAGAGGTCCAGAAGTTGCTTGACTAGGGCCCCAGCTGTTTGGCAGGTTGCCAATGTCTCTCAGCCCTCGCCTGGCCAGAGGGCTGTACCTCCCTCCTCAAGGACTTTGAGATAATGGGATCCCTCTTGTCCAGGATTCCTCAGGGACCTGGCAGCAGGGATGAGGGTGAGGACTGGCATGGACTCGAGTGGACTGAGGTCCTGCCCTACACCATTCAAGGGACTTGATGAGGTCTGAGGTCCCCTCTCTGGGATGCCTGGGGCTCTGCCAGAGCTGGGTCCCCCACCCTTCCCCAGCTCTCAGCCTTCAGGCCTCCTTTCCCTGCCACCTGTCTGTTATCAGCCTTCAAGGTCTAAGCCAAACACGACCTCCCAAGGTCCCTGCCTTCTCCCCTCATTATGGAAGCCTCCCTGTTTTTGTCCAGTTCTCTGTAGCACCATCACAGCACCATCCCAGCACACCATCCCAGCAACCTTTGCTGTGCTTGTTGCCCTCCCTGGAAAGTGAGCTCTTTGAGGACAAGCACATCACCTGGTCGGTCCATTCCCTGCTACCCACACAGCAGTTTGCATGTAGCCAGAGCTCAATAAATGTCTTTGAACTTGACTGACTGGGCCACCGCCTTCTTTTTTTAATTAATATTTTTATTTATTTGGCTGTGCCAGGATCTTCATTGTGGCATGCAAGATCTTTAGTTGTGGTATGCAGAGTCTTAATTTGTGGCATGAGGGATCTATTAATAGTTACCCCATCAGCAATTGAACCTGGACCCCTAGCATTGGGAGCTTGGAATCTTAGCCACTGGACCACCAGGGAGGTCCTATGGGCCACCACCTTCCTTGGAGATGAAAATTTAAGTGGGCATGAGTTGCTTCAAGGGAACAAGCAGAAAACCTGGGGGCTGAAAGCCAGAGGAACAGGTCAGGTCTCTCTTCAGCCCTTCCCTCCACTCCTGCCCTCCTACCCGTCTCCACCAGGGGGTGCTCTCTCCCCTTCCGTGGAAAGGCCGGAAGCTGTAGCCAGGTGTATGTTTGGTCATCATGCCTCTAACCCCTATGACCATAACCCCTATGGTCATCACCCCTATAGTCTTCCACTCATTGCTTTGATTCTTTATCAAATGTGAGCTCTCAGTTGGAGACTGGTGGAGAAGGCCTATTGTTTTCGTCTACAGAGGGTGAAACTAAGGCTCAGAGTATGTACTTTTCTTCAAAGACATTCAGCTACTACGTGGGCAGGATGGAAACTTGAATGTGCTCTTGGTTCGGGGCTCCTTGATGACACCGTAAAACCCCGCAACGGCTCCTAGGCCAGGCCTGATCCTGGCCCTGGAATTCTCTGGTCTGGGGACTCCCTGACTTCCCCCCACGCTCCTCTCCTAGCCCTGCCTGGGTCTGGGGAAGGCAGGTTCTTCCACTGGCAGGATGCTGGGTTCCTTTTCCTCTACTCCACTTATCACCCCCTCAGGCTCTCTCTCCCTTGGCTCCTGCTCCCCAACCAAAAAGCCTACTCAAGTGTCCCCCCAGAATTGGAGCTATGCCTCAACCCCACTCACCTGTGCTGTCCCCTGTCCCTTCCTGCTAACTCTCTCAGTGGCCCAATTCCACTTCTTCACACTTGATGCTCTTCCTCACTGCACAGTCTGGCCTCCGCCCCGCCTGTTCCCCTGCTCGACGACACAGTGCCACTTCCTCCAGCTCTCTCTCCTCAATCCTCCTTGCTGCCTCTTCCTTCCTGCTTGCCCTGAAAGGTGGGTGCTCCTCGGGTCCCATCCCATATCTCATCTCCTCTCTGCAATGTCCCTGGAGAATCCAAACCTCACTCCTGATCCATGAATGACTTCCAAAGCCATGTCTCTAGCTCACGCCCCTCTTCAGGGAGAAGGACCCAGGGTTCAAGCTGCCAATCACTACCCCACCAGCAACACAGCCTGTATGTTAAGTGTGTGGACTTGAGTCCAAATGGTGTGTGTTAATCGCCCAGTTGTGTCCGGCTCTTGTGACACCATGGACCGTAGCCTACCAGGCTCCTCTGTCCATGGACTTCTCCAGGCAAGAATATTGGAGTAGGGAGCCCAAATGCCTGGTGGCCTCGGATAAGATGCTCAAGCTCTCTAGGCCTCAGCTTCCTTATCTGTAAATGAAGATAATACTTATTTCATAGACCCTTTATAAGGCTGAATTGGAATAAGATATACAAAGGATTACTTAGCCCAGTGCCTGGCATGTCCCCTCTCCCTGAGAACACTCTAGACAGCTAATATCTCATATTCTGAGCCATAAAACTTGGAGTTGTTCTGAAGTGTAATGAAAGTTGCTTAGTCATGTCTGACTCTTTGGGACCCCATGGACTTTACAGTCCATGGAATTCTCCAGGCGAGAATATTGGAATGGGTAGCCGTTCCCTTCTCCAGGGGATCGTCCTGACCCAGGGATCGAACTCAGGAGGTCTCCTGCATTGCAGGCGGATTCTTTACCAGCTGAGCCACAAGGGGAGCCCACTGGGAGTTGTTCTAGACTCTTCTATTTCCTTTCCATAATACGTAGTTGGTTAACAAGATCCGGGGCCTCTGAGGATTGGTGCCCCCTGCCCAGGTGCAGGGCCCTCCCATCTGATCCCCCACGCCTGGCTCCTTACTGCCCCCCTCCCCGCCCCCACTCCCACAACCTCCATTCTTTCCCACGTCATGCTACAGTGGCCCTGGCACATCTCTGCTTAAATCCCTGCTGCAAGCTAGGCTGGAATCTAAGTGCCTCAGGCCCAGTCACTCCACGGTGACATCCCCACCCACATTTCCTTCCTCATCCCTCCGTGCTTCCTGCCCACGAACCTTCCACTTGGCTCCAACCACACTGCTGGAGTCTGCTTTCTCCTGCCTCCCTGCTTTTGTCCACAATCTTCTTTCTTCCCATGGCCCACCACACCCTGTCCCATCCATGACACCCTCCAAAGATCATGGCCGCTTGCTTCTGGAAGCCTTCCTCTTCTGCTTCTGCAGCCTTCCATGGCTCCTCTCCTGGGATCTCACACTAGAGTCAGGATTGGTAAGACCAGGACTCTTAAAGGGAAGGAGCTAAGCCTATCTCCTATCCCCAGGGGCCACCTCCACTCTCCTACTGCAGGGTATATTAGGACTCCCAATAAACATTTGTGAAGGGGGAAAGAAGCTGAGTGGGCTTAGAGAGGAATTTAGAAAGGGAGGAGTATAAAGAGGATCCTCAGTGAGGGGCACCCTCCATCCCACGTTGGACTTTATTGCCCTTTTCCCCAGAGAGTGTGCCAGGAATAGAGTGGATTCCAGGGAGCATGGTGGGATGCAGGTAATGGGATACAGATGTCAGAGGGGATGGGGAACCGAGGTGAAAAGGAAAGATGAGAGAGATGCTGGAGAAGATGGATGGGGGAGGGCAGGACGGGATGGGGGTGCAGGTCAAGGTGCAGGAAGAGGTGGGAAGGGCAGCAGGGTGGGGGAAGAGTCCACTTTCTGGGAAGTGGGAGAGGGTGGGGGAGGTGAGCGCAGTGCATTGTGGAGGGAGGAATTGCCTGCCGGCCAGTGTGAGCTCATTTCCTCTCACCGCCTCCTGCAGTGTCTGAGGGCATGAAGCTCTGGAAAAAGTGAGTCAGGGGTACCCTAGGGGCCACCCGCCCCCCTTCCCCACACCCTCAGTCCAGTCTGGATCTCAGTTGCCACTGCTCCCCCCCTTACACAGACAACCCATTTGTTTTGAGAGGAAAGAACCCCTGAGCCAGCCTTGGACTGTTGGAGCTTCAGGGCAGAAAGTCAGACAGAGGGACCTGGTTGAAGACTAAGCAAGAAAATACAGGTGGTGTGATGGGTTACAGTTAGATAGCAGGAAAGACTTCTCAGAAGTGGGGCATAATTTCGCTGCATATGACCTTGATGGAGAGAGGTGAGGAAGGAAGAGGAGTCATTAACTGCCCCACCACCACTACAAAAGCATCCTTTTCTACTGCCAGAGAATTTAAAACATAAAGACTTAACAAGTCAATACCTCCTTCCTGAGGCTTATAGGAGTAGGGGTGGTCTAGATGGTGTCTGGACAACACTGTCCCTTATAGGGTCCGAGTCCTTGATCCTGAGGATCTAGGACTTGAGGCTGATCGGCTCTCAGGAGGCAGGGTGGTGATGGTAGAGCAAATAGGTTTTATGAGGCTCCTTGCCCCAGAGGGGGTGGGACATTTCAGTAGGCAGAGTTGGCTTTCCCGCTTTTATTGCCTTCTTCATCCAAATCATATTCCTATTTATCTGTGGCCTTTGCCTTCCTTTCTTCACAATCTGGGTGAAGAAGTACAGGAGCCCTTTAGAACTACAAGAAGGCAAGGGAAAGAGGTAGCATAGGCTGTAAAATAAAAGGAGGTAGGAGGGATGTTATTAGACAGCAGAAAGAACTTTCCAGCAGAAACTAAAGACTGAGAGACTGTCCCTTCCAGGGTCATCAGGGGATGGGCTGCTGGGGAGCAGGGAAATGAGAAATGGACTCAGGACCCTGGTTTGTTCACTGGTCCCAGCTCAGAATGAGGCTGGGAAAGGAGGCTGTGGGAGCTTGTGACTGGAAGGCCTGGAGGGTCTCTGTTTTTATTGTCACCCATTGCAGAGTGGGTCTGTGAGCTGTCTAAGGGTATGAGCCACAGGCTGGCTGGGTGGGGGTCTGAAGCTCTGCTTCTCTCGTATGGCTTCCTCTCCCCTGCCTGCATGAGCTGAGACTAGGAAGGGAGTCCTAGATTGAGGAGCATAAAAACTGAAAGCTCCCCTGTTACCCTCACCCCCTCCCCCTCCTCCATCTCTGCCCTTGTCTCAACTGCCATGCGTCTCTGAATGGAAGGCTCCCTAAGTCTTTTTTCTGTCTCTCCCTCTCTTCCAACCAGAGTCTTTTCATCTTTGTCTCTGATTTTCTCTACCTCTCTCTGTCTCTATCTTGTCTCTGCCTCTCTCCTGCTTTCTGAGTCTCTCCGTCTCTGTTTCTGATCATCTCTGTCTGGCTTTGTTTCTCTCTGCTTCCCTTTCCGTTTCTTCCTCCCTCCCTCCCTCTCTCGGTGCTAGCTAGTCCGGTGTTCTGTGCCCGTATCCTCTTTGCTTGGCCTGCCTGGATCGTCTTTTCTGGGCTGGGCCAGCCCGAACTGTCTCTCTGAGACCGTCTCTCTTCTGCTGGCTCTGTCAGCGACAGCCCCAACCTCAGCCCTCCGGTACGCATCTGTAACCCAGCAAGAGGCAGAGGGTGCGCCCCGTCTGGCGCGCAGGGGGCGGGGCGAATAGACGCCCCACCCTCCGCGTTCGACCCCGCCCCTTCGGTCCCGCCCCTCCCGGGTCCCTGCCTGCGCCCCCAGCAGTGCCCTGGCCACAGAGCCTCCCCTGCCGCCCGATGAATGGAGTCGCCTTCTGCCTGGTCGGGATCCCGCCTCGCCCGGAGCCCCGGCCCCCCAAGGTGAGGGCGCTGATTCAGGAAAGGGGGCGGATCCAGGCGCTGCCGGGGAGGTGGCAGCAGGGCTGGGGTCGCGGCGTCCCTGTTCCGTGGGCACTGCCTGGGGCACACGGCGCGGGCACCGCGGGGCACGGCCGCAGAAACATCCGCTGGTGGTCGGGAAGGGGGCTGGAGCGGGAGCTGCCCTGAGCAAAGGACGGGAAGGAGGAAGGTAGTCAGGGGGTCGCAACGCGCACCGGGCTGCCAGGGCCAGGAGCACCGACCCGGGCAGCGGTGCCAGGCCCCCGGCGGCCGGGCAGCGAGGGCGGGAGGCCCGCGCCTTTTGTCCGGGTTTTTCAGGCGGGGCGCCTGCCGCCGTTTCCTCTGCCCGAGTTTTCGTTTTCCGTTGGCGAGGCCCCGGCACAGCTGGAGGGAGAGGGAGTGGGGGAGGGGGTTCCCAGAGCGGGATGTCCTTGGCCACTGTGGCCGGACACCCCCTCCCTGGGCCACACTCCCCTCCTGCCGGGCCGGGCCACCCGACAAGCTGCCCGGCACGGGTCCACGGCCCCACTGGGTCCTGGGGAAGAGAAACAGGGCTGGGACCCCTGGTCCTTCAGGCGCAGCTGCCCTCCCTTCTGCCCTCTCAGGCTGGCTGTGGGTGGGTCTGGGCACGGGGTGCCAGGGGCATTACTCAGCGCTGGGCTGCTTTGCTTGGTTTCTTTCATCTGCCAGCTGCTGAGGCTGGGGAGGGGCCAGCAGGGGCCTTCGGGCTCCATTGGGGCCAGCCCCCTCCATACCTCTGAGCCTGACTGCCCAGTTCTGCTGGAGCACCACCCCAAAACAACCCCCCTCTTTCCAAGCTGAAGAGTTGAACACTGACAGGTTAGTGGTTTTCGGAGCTGGGGAAAAAAGTTCTCTAGGGGGTCCAGGTTGGGATCAAGGCTTGGGCAGAGGTCTCTTGCTCTTTTAACTCTGCTGGAAGATTTAGGGCTATTCTCCCCAACCATCTGCTCAGTGTTGAGCTGGGGTCTGGTGCTTTGGAATCTCTGAGCATGGTGTGTACCTCAGAAGCTGGATGTGTGCACAGTATTCCCTTAATCTGCATCTCTATCCCCGACTCCCCCTCTACCTTTCAGCCAAAAGTGTTTCCTAATTACAAACTTGAATTTCAGGATGGACAGGGGATGGAAGTGGAGGTCATTATCCCTGAGTTCCTTGGATCGCCCCCTCCACACACTCCACCACCTACTTCATCCCCACCCCCTCCCTACTATCTCCACCCCCAGCCCCACCCTGTCTGCTGGAGGTGGATGGCATTTGATCCCCTGGGGTTCTCCCCCTCTGCCAGGGCAACAACCCCATTCCTCAGAGTGGCCGCTCTCACTGAGATGCACTCATTGGCATGCAGTTTGAATCTCAGTTACATAACCAGTCATCTCACCTCCAAACACAGCCCAAAGGCCCCACCAGCTCCAGACTCTTCTACTTGCTCAGAAAGTGTTTGGGTCCACCCTAGATTTCAATACATAAATCCTTCAATGCTGGATATGAAAGCCTCAAGAGCCAAGCCCCAGGAGCAGGTAGGGTGGATATTAGGGGCTGAGACTATACAATAGTGCCGGATCTTCTGACGGGAATCATGGCACAAGATGAAACTCTGAGGAAGCGGGTAGTATTAGGAAGGTGGCTTTGGGATACCATGGAGAATGGGGCAGGCTTTTGAGGATCTCAGCTCAAGCAGAAAAGGACTGGACCCTGGGAATAGGCCCTGTGTTTAGGCAGCCTGGATGGGGACGTTTGTGCTCCCGCCTCAGGCCAGCTCTGAGCTCATGGGCCAGGGGTGCAGGAGGCCTGACTGGCCCCCCCGTGAGTGCAGCACTTTGAGTGGGGGATGAGGAAGGGTGCTGGTTACAGAACAGAGAGTGCAGGAGTGGGCAGCGGCATCTATTGCTTCATCCTGTATTGCAGAGACACTTAAGGACTTCATGATGTATCAGATTAAAAGAGAGTCTACAAAGGAGAATGGAATAAGTTACTAAATAAAGGACTGCAGTTAGCTCTTTGGGAGAACTTCTAGGGAGAAGTTTATAAGCTGTAGCATTCCAGGCTAGCCTGGAGCATCATGCAGGGAAGTTTCCTGTGGTGTAGTGGGCTAGGTAGATTCCTATGATGTTGGATTACAGTGTAAAAATCTGGAGAGATTCATGGGAGATGCAAATATACTCAAATGAGCATATACATTAGTGCCCGGAAAAAAAAAAAAAACCGTGTTGTAAGGATGAGGAGTTGCTTTAATAGTAGAGCTGATAGCTAAGACATAATGGCAATTTCTCTGGGCCAGGATTTATATGTTACCTCTTCCAGTCCTCACAAAACCGCAGTGATGTGGGTACTATTATTTTATTATCCCCACTTTTCAGTTGAAGACACTGAGGCACAGTGAACCAATAGTGTGGCCAAAATCACATTACTAGTGAGTGGCAGGGCCAGGATAGGGACCCAGCAGTCTGGCCCAAGTTCATGATCTCACTCCACTACCCTGCGTCTCACGACCTGACTTGTCTGCTGTTACTCCCACCCTGAATCTGGGTCTGTCTTGGATACAGGCCAAGATCAAGGTCAATGTCTTGCTGGATTGGAGCTTGGTGGCTTGTCTTTCAGCTGAGACAGAAACGGGGACAAGACGCCTCAGGATGGCCAAGCCTCAGGTGTCCATCTGTGTTTGATAGGTGGAGAATCGGCTCATTTGCTCCTCCAGCCCCCCATCCCACCCCAGGCCAACCCACCACATTTGGTCTGTGGCTTGGTTCATTGGTGTTTTCCTTCCAAAGGGGCATTGGCTGTGCTCTGTTGGCTGCAGGGGTTCAAAGGTGAGATATTGGCTTGGTCAGGGGTTTGGACAAAGCCTGGTTTTAATTATCCTGCTCTCTCTCCCTCTCCAGAGAGAGCCATGAATAGGGCCTGTGGGAGCTGGCTCTGCCTTTCCCCTAGCACCCTCCACCCCCTTCAAACACCCGCCTTTAGATCCAGGCCCCCCTCTTTCATGTGAAATTGTGCCAGCTTGTCAGCAGGGCAGTGCCAGTCAGTGCCAGGCTGGCGTCTCCTCCTCACTGCCTCAGTGGGACAGCAGGCTGGGATGGACTCTGGGGCCAGCTGAAATCTCTGTCGGGGTGGAGCTTGTCACCTGTCACAGTGGGTCAGGACCAGAGGGCCCATCTTGTCCAGCAGTGGGGAGCCTGAGGCCGGAGAGTAGCCAAGGCCAGACAGCCCGAGAGTGGTGGACGGGAACCCCGGGGGTCCTGACTCCCATGCTCCCGGCCTGTGCCTTTCCCCACACAGCTCTGTCCTGGGTGCCCCATTCTGGTGCAGGGTTCTGACACTGGGAGGGAAAAAGGAGGGCAGGGAGGAGCAGGGAAAGAGGACAATGTGTCCTGTTCATCTCTCTGTGCCCAGTGGCCAGCACAGTGCCTGGCACAGAGCTGCCAGCCCTCCATAAATGTTTGTGAAATGCAGGCCGGGGAGCAGCCCCTCCCCTGGACCTCTAGGGTGCTCTGTGCCAGTTCTGCCCAGCATCGGGATGCTTGGTCTACACATCAGTCTCCCTGCCAGACTGGAGTTATTTGAGGGCAAGAAAAATAATCACGGCCACCACTTCCACGGGGGTGCATTGTCCCCATCCCATGTGACGGATGAAGACATGGACACAAAGAATTATATGGCTTCCTGAGGTCACCCAGCTAGTAAGTGGCAGAGCTAGGGAGTTGACCATGCTTATTCCAGCAGCCCCAGAGGTGCTGTGTTTATCTTGGTCTCCACAGAGCCTGGTACACAGCCAGAGCTCTGAGAATGTTTGTTGACTGACTGACTGACCGACTGTGTGGGGAAAAAACCATGGAATCCTGTAGTCTAATCCTTTGGAAGTAACTGGGTTAGAGTCTTGGGAAGGTAGCCTAGAGATGCATCATCTTATTCTCTGTGCCAGGACTGCCTGAGCCAGACCTGGAGAGGAAAGGAAAGCTCACCCTGGGGACTTACCAGGCAGTCCAGTGGTTAGGAGCTTGCACCCCCGACCCTGGACAGGAGCTAAGATCCTGCAAGTCGTGTGGCATGGCCAAAAAAATAAAGCTCACCCACACCCTATCACACCTGCCCTCCAAGGCCATTGGGGGCCCCCAGCTTTCTGACTTCTCTCTTGCTCTCACTCCCTCCTTTCCTCCCCCAGAGTTCTAAGGGAGTGGTGCCGAGCAACGGGCAGGTGGGAAAAAGACTACAGGTTGGATTAAAGATGGCTGTTTCCTTTTCATCTCTCTGGCCCTGAGATGTTCAGCCCAGTGTACCATCTTGGTGGAAGATTCCTTTCCTTTCAAGTTGGAGGGTGGATGGAGTAGCAGGTTTGGGACAGGGCCTGGCACAACTACAATTCTCCATCTCTCATGGAAAGGGGTGTTGTGTTTCCAGTCACCTCGAGTTGTAAACCTGAAGCCCAAGGCCACTTTCTCCAGCCTCCTCCAGCCTGTGTACCCCTAGGCAGGTGACTTCTTCCCCTTTGACTCCCTCTGTTCCCCTTGAATTAGCATCAAACTGTCGCTATCTGCAGGCCACACTTCATCTGCTGACAAAGGCTGGTGGGAGCTAACTAAGAAAAAAGAAGTGTGGGGAGTGTGGTCTGCCTTCTAATATAGACAGGCCACGCAGGAGACGAGAGCCCCAGGTCTGGCGTGGCCTCTGTGCGCTGGGAGGCACACTGGGTCTCTGGCCTTGCCTTCAGCCTGAGGGGCTTCAAATTTCAGCTTTACCCCTTAGTGACTGTATGACCTTGGCCAACTCACTTAGTTGTTTTTAGTTTCCATTTTCTTGTCCCTAAAATAATCCCTCAAAATTGTTGAAAGGATTAAGTGAGGTAATACTTTACCTGGTGGATGACATTTGATAATTGCAACTATTAGCTTAAACTGTTATTAAACAAACAATGATCAGTGGATAGAAATGAAAATGACACACTTTGGGCTCAATAAAGAGAATCCTGTATGGTTGGAGTAATCTGAAGAGCTGTCCTTGGAGGTAATGAGGCCCCCACCAGTGGAGGTAAGCAAGCACAAGTTGGACTAGAGAGAATTCAGGCATTGGGTGAGGAGTCAACACAGAAAAACCTAAGGACCCTGCTTTGGGATCAGCGCTGTGTGGTAAGAAATTAGAGGAGCAGGTGAGATGTGGTCCCTGCTGTCAGGAACTGGGGAGAAGAGTGAGAGGTTGGCTGCTGTGGTTTGGGCTGTGAGGCACCTCTGAGGAAAGGGAATCCTGAAAGGCTGCCTGGAGGAGGCCTGGGAGGAAGGGTATGGTTCTGATGGGTGTGAGAAGCGGCCTGGGAAGGGCTTGGTGACTGAGGGGCAGTGAGGTGTCTGGACCGCAGGTTCTGCAGTCAGCTCAAAGCTGCCTCCACATCCTGGCTGCCCAAAGGTATTGGGTGAATGGTGGGGGTGGGAAATGGGTAGTTCCCTGACCTCCCCACCCTCGAGACTTAGCTGGACGAGGGATCAGGACCACTCCCTGTGGCAAAGAGCCGGGGCCTGCAAGGAACAGAACTGGGGAAAGAAAGACTTCTCATGCCCAGTGCATTTGGGGGCGTCCGGGGGTCGGGGGAACAGTGGGGCCTTTGTCCCCGGCCACCGGGAATCTGGCCCAGCAGCCAGCCCTGGGTCTGGCTGGGCCCTCGGCAGGCAGGTCCTCTTTGAAGTGACCCTTTCAAAGCTCAGCCTGAGCCCCTGGGAGGAGAGAACTGGGGCGGAGCACGGAGATGACAGACCCACAGCCAAGGATGGAAACAGACCCGGCGCTGGCCCCTTCGGGTGGGAGGGCTGGTGGGAGGTGTGTGGGCCGGAGGAATGTGGCCAGACTGGGGGGACATGTGGGAGCCATGTGGAAGGACAGCCGCTCCAGGGTCTTGGCCGCCAAGTGGGGGTTAATTAGGGGAGGACAGAGTTCATTTTGGCCTGGTTTCCAACAGTCCCTAGCTTGATTTCTATCTGACTGTGGGCTCCTAAGTCTGCAGCTTCTTCCTTTTTAATTTCCTCAAAGTGTGTGAGAGCTCCTTGGAGAGAATTGGGTGTAGATGCAGGACTTAGAGGCTGTGTCTGAGAGCCCCCGAAAGGCTGGAAGGGGAGGCTGCAGGGCAGACCCCTACCCGCCACCGCAGTTTCCAGCATTCTCTGAAAGAGAATGGATATTAGAGGCCGCCCCCACCTCTGGGCCTAGAGAAAGTCCAAGGCCGAGGGGCTAGAAGCAGAGGGGAAGGGGCAGCCAAGAGTGGGAGGAAGAGGAAGGCTGGATGCCAGGTGAGAAGCAGGTTCAGGCTGCTCAGTTCTGACCCGAGGGGAGTGGACAAGAGCCCATGGTCTCCCCAGCTCTGACCGCTATGTTCCATGAAAGGGAGAACGGGAAGGGGCGAGTGTCTGTTGGTGGGTTGTTTTGGACTGAGCTGTGGACCGTGGAGCCTTCGGAGCCCAGGTGAGACCCCTCCCCCACCTTGAGGCTCTTTTCTGGTTCAGGCCCCTCATCCCCATCTTCCCCTGGCACCATGGCACTCTCTGTACTTGGGAAGACACTTCTAAATCTCCCTTTCCTCTTCCGAGGGTGTGGCCCCTGGTTCCTCCCCAAGAGAAGGGGAGGAGGGAGCTGAGCACCAGGCCATGATGGAGGGGCTGCGGGTGGTTCTGGTACTTTCCTGTATCTTGCACTGGCATCTGAAGGGCTGAGCCCTCATTAGCTCTAATAAAGCCTTGGCACTGTGCCCCCCTCTGCCCTGCAGCACCTGGTGGGGGTGAGGGGATAAGGGGGCAGCTGAGATTGGACCCACAGCCCAGGAGGGGATGGCGTGTCTCCAAGAGGAGAGAGTGGGAGTTAGGCAATGGGGGTCACACAGCAAGGCCAGGATTGCTGGTGGGAAGAGAAACGGGTCCCCCTCCCTGTCCCACTGGGACCTTTTCCTCCTCCAGTGGTTTCCAGGTGCTTAGATCCCCACAGTGGTAGGGAAAGCATTCTCTGAGACTGGGTGTGGCCCAGGGTGCTGAGGACATTCCCAGGCCTGGCTTGCATGAGAGTGTCCCTCTTCCTAATTTCAGCCTGGGGCAGGAGAAGGACCTGACGCCAAGAACTGGAGGCTCAGTGCCTGGGAAAATCAGGCAGTGGCGAGGTCTTAATACAGACCAGACCGGACTTTGTTCATTTGGTGGCCATTTCCTGTGCACTGTTTGTGTTCCAGGCTCTCTCTGTGGATGAGTATGAAACAGTCCTGCCCTCAAGAGGTTCCTTGTCTGCTTCCCCACCAGCCAAAAGCTCCACTAAGGTTTTATAAGGGGTTCTGAGATGTGCACGTATACTATCCACCAGTGCAGACACCCCTTGCCACCCCCAAAAAATATTGCCCTGAAAATTGGCCAGATCTAACCAGAGAGACAGACCTACAGAAGACACAAATGGTGTCTTCACCGCGACATCATTTCAGTGTAAATGTGGTCACAAAAGTGATGATGGGAGTTTAAAGATGGAAACAGTGCCACTGGGTAGAATTTCTATAGGGATTGGTTAAAAACCAGTTGGTGATATGATTAATCTCCTTTCTCTCATCTCCTCTTTCCAAATCTATTGTTGAGAATTCTTTGGTGAAACCTCTTCTGATCAATTTTCAAGGACTGTCGTGAAGTGGTTGTACATTTACAAATAACAAGAACCAAGACCCTGAGAGGCTAAATTACTCCACCAAAGGTCATCCAGCATCCAAATTTAAATCTGGGTCTTTCTGAATTCTAACTAAGGCTATCGTGTGTCATGGCTACTTGCCCAGACAAGAAAGAGCCTGGGAGCACAGTCCCCATCCTGGAAAGGTGGCCACTTCTCCTTGCCCCCAGCTGAGCCTTGAAGTCCAGGTAGGGGCTGGCATAATGAATGAAAGGTGGTGGATGCAGGCAGCATGATTATGTCTTGCTTCTCTGTGACCCTGCATGCACAGGGTTTCCTCCTATGTCTGGGATTGCTCATGAGTGGTATGGAGGACCCCAGGGCTCCGTCAGTAAACGTGGGCTGAGTCCCTGCCCCGCTAAAGATGCTCCAGCTCTGAAGGGAAGAAAGCTTCCCCAAGGAGGTGAGGCTTGCCAAGGCTTGAAAGATGCCTGCTGGGACAAGTGGGATAGTGAAGAAGGGAGAGAAGGGCGTTCTAGCCAGAAGGATCCAGCATGAGCAAAGGCAAGGAGGTATCTAACAGCCTGGCCTCTAATGGGGCTAGTGAGTGCAAGATTGAGAGAAAGAGAGATTGAGACTGTCAAGGCCAATGAGGGCCAGATTCTGGTCCTCTTCTCCATCTCATGGCGGATCCTTCATGCCATATTATGGAACTTGACTTGCTCCCATCGATACTGTGGAGCCATGGAAAGGTGTCAGGAAATGGAGGAAGCAGACCAGGTGAGAGTTGATGAGGGCTGAATGTGGAATTGGAGATGGAGGGGACAGGATGGGAGTAGAATGTGTCACCCTCTTCCCCTTCCCAGAAACATGCCATACCATCTCTTCCCCTTGTCTGATAGAACTGCCTTGCCTTCTCCATTTCAAACTCCTGTTTATCCTCAATATCCAGTTCAAATATCCTTCTCTGTAAATCTGCCACACACAGACACACACACACACATATGTATCAGCCACCAATTCCTCAAATATAAGGGGATTTCCTCCTCTGGGCACTAGACTCTAAGCCCCATGAGGGTAGGGACTTTGTCTTGTTCACTACTCTATCTCCAGCTTCTAGACCTGGTGAAATTGAATGAATATTGTTGACTGATGAACTGAAAGTTACCATAGTACTTCACAATGCCTTGTGAAAACCGTATAATAATAACATTAGGAGTATTGGTTGCAACTAACATTTATTGAACATTTCAGTGTCAGGCACTGCTGTACTGAGCACTTTATACACATTATCTCTTTAATGTGTACAACAGCCTTATGGGGAATACAGTATCTCTATTTTATAAATGCAGAAACAGAAGCTCAGAGAGGTTAGTAACTAGTCCAAGGACACACAGCTAGGAAGTGTGACCAAGAAACGGGTTGGGATTCAAAGCCAGATTCTTCTGAATCTTGTTTAGGAATGTTTAAACACTATGCTCTGCAGCCTTTAAATTTTATCTCATGTCTGTCTCTTCATAAAATCAGGAACTGTTTTATTAACTTAAAAAAATCCTTTGTGAACTACTGAACTAAGATTTATCAAAAAAAAACTCCTATGTGCCAAGAACTCCACACTGAGCCCTCTCAGGGACGTCATTCACAGCTGAGGCTTGGAGAGGGAAGAGACTTGACTGGGGTCACACAGCTGGAACCTGATCTTAGGTCTCTTGGACTCCTAGCCCTTGGGGACACCTAGTCAATCATGCCAGAATGAAAGAAAGAGGAGCCAGGCTCTGAGGTTGACTGAATCTTTTGGGGGCACACAAGGGGTTGCACTGGGCTGGGGACTGAGTCTCCTGTTCCTGGTCCAGTGTGCTCCCCACTTTGGTCATTGATGAGAAAAGGGGAGGCAGAGATGGGCTGCTGTAATTTTCCAAAAGCCCAGCTGTCAGACATACGAGCTCCAAGGAGGAGAGGCTGACCTGGCCCTGAGGAGGGCAGGGAATGGTATCTCAACCGCAGAGCCTTACCAGGGCCTCGACAGAACAGGTTGAGAGGTTGCACATATCACTGCGACTCATCCAAGGCGTGACCGGAAGGACCGCTGGGGAACCGCGACTGCCGGGGCAAAAACAAGTGTGAGCAGGAGCCCAGCGCGACGCTAGAGCCCATCCGGAGCACGCTTCCGGAAAGGCAGAGACCCACCAATCAGATAAGCCAGCTGCTCTCTATTTGCATTTCATCTGCATGACCACACCTCTTGGATCCTGCCATTCAGCCTCCACCCCTAAGCGTGACTCCTTGGCCTTCGCCCCATTTAGGGACCTGGTGCAGGGCTGGGCTCGGGGGCTGCGGGCGTGAAGGGCCGTCCTGGGCGGCCAGCCTGACCGCCCTATTCATAGCTCAGGGGCTGGCGTAGTTCGCATACTTGGCGTTACTCACGTCTGGCTGGTCCGAGGTTGCCACCCTCTGCGCTCCTCCTTCCCTCCACTCCTCTTTCCTCCCCTCGAACTTCTCCCTGTGTCTCCTCCGCCACTTTCTATCTGCCTGTTTTCCTGAAGTCTGGGGGTTTTCCTGAAGCCGAACCCTCGGGAGGAAACTGAGGCCTGGAGGGGGGCTTGTCTCTCAGCCGGGCCTCAAGGGGGAAACGTAGTAATGAGGCGTGTGTTGAGGTGGTTGAGAGCCTGGACTCTGCCGGCAGACAGACCTGGGCTTGAATCTGCGCTGCTGCTAGCCGTGGCTCCCTGGCATGTCCCTTAGCTTGCAGTCCGGGAAGCTTTTCAGAAACAGTCAAGCTGAGACCTGGAGGGTAAGGGAGAAGTTAAAGGAAGGTGGGGGAGGGAAAGACACATGTTAAATTCCAGGGAGCGAGAGCTGTGGGTGTGGTGGGCCAGCGCTGAGTGGACAAGGGCTTGGCCAGCTGGGGTAAGGGGACAGTGGACCCTGCAAAAGAGACGAAGCAGCTTCCTTTTCCCCCCACCCCTGACTCTCTTTTTCCGGCACCCCCACTTTCTGGATCTGGTTCCTACTGAGGAAGGAGTTGGTGGGGTGGGGCGGGGGAGTACAGGAAGATGGACAAAGATCTGAAGCAGCCTCTGCCCCAGACAGACCTTTCCTGGGAATGGGGATTTGCCAACCATCCACCCTCTCTGAGAAGCTCACTTATTCCTGAACATTCAGAAACAAGTGTGCTGAGCATCCATGCTGGGCTAAGAGCTGACACGGTCCCAGCCTTCCAGACCCTGCAGCCCCCGGGGGAGATGTTGGTCAGAATAACCTCATAAATATATAGACACCATCTCGAGAGTACTGTGAGATCTGACCTGGTCCGGGGGCCAGAGGAGGTGTCTCTGGGGAGTGACTCTTTTGCTGAGAACTGCAGAGTGGGTTGGAACTAATTAGGGTGTGGGTTGATGAGGCAGGGAGGGAGCTGGGGAAAAGGGAACAGCATTCCAGAAACAGCATGTGCAAAGGGCCTGAGGCTGGAAGGGTGCCTAGTCTTCAAAGGAACTGGAAGGAGGCCAGGGTAACCCGAGCACAGTGGAAGGGGGTGTGGTGGGCATGGAACCCAGAGGCTCATTGCACAGGGCCTGGTGGTCCTCATGTTAAAACAATGCATCCGGACTGTCAGGGGCCAGAGGAGTGACGGAGACTTGAGTAGAGTGGTAGACATGGTGAAGTGGGTGGACTCAGGAAACGTTTGGGAAACAGTCCACTCTCGGATGGTGGGATGTAGGGCCAGGGCTATAACCCCTCCCACTTATCGGTTCCCAGGATGCTTTCCCAGCAACTTTGTCAGACTGCTATACCTACCTTTGTTTTGTAACTGAAGAAATAAGAAAACCTGTGTGAAATCAAGGACACAGCCAGAAAAGGACTAGAGTCAAAACCGTTGGCAAGTGTGACCCTTTCTCCAGGTCAGCTTTCTCAAGGTTGGGCCAGAAGTCTCCTTCTCACCAGCCTTCTGTCCCGTGCCCTTAGGTGCCCTATGATTTAGTTCAGTACCAGACTGGGTGGGGGGCCCAAGAGGCCAAGATGGTGTGTGGGTGTGTGTCTCGCTTATCCTAAGAAGCTGCTCTGCTGTTAAATGAGGTAATGCATGTGAAGCGTGCCTGGCTTATAGTAAGGGCTCAACAAATATTAATTACTGCTGCGGCTGTCACAGTGTCCCCAAATGCAGAGCCCGGCACCCGGTGAGGGGGAGGATCTGGGACAGAAAGCAATGCCGTCTGTCCTCTTCAGACCACAGAGCCCATCCCAGAAACCATCCTGGCTCCCTCCTTGGCAGAAGCCAGGGGAGGTTGTTTGTCCCTGCAGAGCCACCGTCCCCTCCACCCTTCCAGTTGCCTCGGGCCAACATGGGCTGGATTAGGGAGAGGTTCAGCTCTTGCTGGGCGTAGGATGACCTGGGCAGGTTGAGCAGGGCCTGGGCTGAGGGGATGTGTGGTTTCAGGGGTGGAGCTGAGAACCTCTCCCTGTAGGGAGCCCCATGTGCCTTTGGGTAGACTTTCAGAATCTGCTGAGACCTGCCCTGGGAGGGGATGTGGTCCCAGCTTGACTTGGACTGAACGCTCCCCTGAAAGAAACCAGTGGATGCACCTGTTGTTTCTGCCCAGGTGGTCAGACAATAGGAAGAACTTCTGGAGAGAGGTGTAGGGGACCATAGGAAGAGCCACGCCCAGGGTTCTCCCCCAGTCTCCTCTGAAATGAGCTTTTCAGTATGGAGTCAAAGAACGGATATGATGACTTTGGGGAAGAGTCATTGCAGGCATCCTCTGGCCTTCAGGAATGGCTGTTCCTAACACGATCTAGTCTGAGGAAGGGCTCTGGCCTCTCTCCAGGCCTCCTTGACCAACCAAAGTGAGACCCTTCCTAAGGGTCCACAGTTGCTCTGTCCTTCTGCTCCTCTGTAACACGCGGGGAGTCTGACCCTGGGGCCTGGTTAGGGGCCTGGACAATGCAGCAGGGAAGGGGAGTGGAGGGAATGAGGGCACCCTGCCCACTCTGGGCTGTGAAGGAGATAAGTGTGCCAGACCTGGGCCAGCAGGGGGCTCTGCTGCATGCGGGACCTGCCGGTGTCTCTGCCAAGGCTGCATCCTTCAGTGTGCGGGTGTGGTTTTCTTGGAGTGTGTGCCTGAGAGCATGGGAGAAGAGGGATCTGCCTCTTTGTGCACACCCTGGTGTGTGTGTGTACATGTTACAAGTGGTGTGTAAACATGTACATAGGCTTGGGAAAGACGTGTGTGTTGAGGGGAGGGTCGGACCTCAGGGGATCAGGAGCCCCATACTCAGCCTGACTTTGCTAGAAAAGCTCTTCCAAGGTCCTGGCACCTTGGAATGTGGCATTTCAAGACACTACATCCGTCTGTCTGGCCTCTAATAGATGGTAAGTGAAAGTGTTAGTCGCTTAGTCCTGTACGACTCTTTGCGACGCTATGGATTATAGCCCACCAGGCTCCTCTGTCCATGGCATTCTCTAGGCAAGAATACTGGAGTGGGTTGCGATTTCCTTCTCCAACGGATCTTCCCAACCCAGGGATCAAACCTGGCTCCCCCGAATTGCAGGTAGATTCTTTACCGTCTGAGCCACCAGTGAAGCCTGATATATGGTAGGTCCTCATCAATGCCAAGGATCGACTGTGTGCGAGGTTCAGACTCCCTGGGCCTGAGAACTCCCCCTACATGGGGACTACTAGGGCCCCAGAGATGACAATGGGGGTTCTGAGAGGACACAATGGAAAGGGGTGGGAGGGAAAGGTTCTCCCCGAAGGAGGTGCCCAGCTGTCCTGGGCATCCACTGTGGGCAGGGCCTGCTCCTGGGCCCCATTGGAGTACCCGTTCATTTGTTCTATTTTCTTTCAATAATATATATACTTTTTATATGAATTCTGACTTTGCCATTTTCTTGGTGTGTGCTAAAATATAGGCAGCTCAAAATTGATCATTTTTAAGTGTGCGGTTCAGTGGCATTAAGTCCATCCACATCGCCGTGCAACCGTCACCACCACAAACCTCCAGAACCTTTTCATCTTCCCAAACTGAAACTCTGTACCCACTAAAGGATAACTTACATTCCCCTTTCCCCCAGCCCTTGGTAGCCACCATTCTATGTCCTATCTCTGTGAATCTAGGTATCTCATATAAGCAGAATCATACAACATTTATCTTTCTTTTTTAAAGCAGTGTTGTCTCTCTCTCTCTCTCTCTCTCTTTTTTTTTTTTTTTGTGTGCTTTTTGACCATACCACATGGCATGTGGAATCTTAGTTCCCAGAGCAGGGATCAAACCCGTGCCCCCTGCAGTGAAAGTGTGGAGCCCTAACCACTGGACCACCAGGGAAGCTCCAATACTTGTCTTTTTGATCTGGCTTATTTCACGTAGCATAATGTCTTCATGGACATAATGTCTCCACGGGTCATTGTAGCTCAGATGGTAAAGAATCTGCCTACAATGCAGGAGACCCCGGTTCCATCCCTGGTACGGGAAGACCCCCCTGGAGAAGGAAGTGGCAACCCACTCCAGTATTCTTGTCTGGAGAATTCCATTGACAGAGGAGCCTGGTGGACTACAATCCATGGGGTCACAGACACAATTGAGTGACTTTCACTTTCAATTCACAGTGTCTTCACGGATCGTCCATATTGTGGCATATGTCAGAATTTAAGACCATACAATTCCATTGTGTGCGTGTGTGTGTGTATATATATATATGTATATATCACATTTTGTTTATCCAATTCATCTGTAATGGGTTGTTTCCACCTTTCCATAAAGGGAACCTTTATGAAATATGCTGCTATGAACATCATTGTACATCTGTTTGAGTCCCTGCTTTCACTTCTTTTGGGTACATGGCCAGATGTGGAATTGTTGGGTCATATCGTGATTCTGTGTTTAATTTTTTCCGTAACCACCATATTGTTTTCTACAATTTTAAAAATTGGAATATAATTGTTTTACAATGTTGTGTTGACTTTTGATGAACAATAAGAGAAATCAGGCATAAGTATACACATATCCCCTTCCTCTGGCGCCTCCCTCCCACCGCCTGCACCCCACCGCCTGGTCATCACGGAGCAGTGGGACTGGGCGCTCTGTGTTTTACAGCAGCTCCCTGCTAGCCATCCGTTTTACACATGGTAGTGTCAACGCCACTCTCTCAGTTCATCCCCTCCTCTCCTTCACCTTCTATGTCCACATGTCCGGTCTCTGCAAATGCAAATAAACCAGTTTGCATTCCCACCAGCAAAGCTCAAGAGTTTGAATTTGTCCACATTCTCACCATTGGCAAATAGCTTTTGAGAGTCTACTACAGACAAAGCACTTTAGCCGTACAAATACATTTCTGAAAATGTAGTAGCTATGATCCTTAGGAAACTCTCAGTTTAGTGGGAGAGACTCAGGCCAGGCCCTGGAGCACTCTCTGAGGGAAGGACACAGGCCTTGACTGCTGGGAAGAGACTCTGGACTAACACGGGGCCGAACAACAACAAGCCTACTCTCGAAGAGCCCAATCTGATGGAGAAAGCACGGCTTCTTCCTTCTGACGAATCCCCAGACAGGCCCAGAGATCATAATGGCCACCGAAAGGGCATGCCTTGAGACGGTCGAGGGGCTGCTGAGTGGAGTAAATCAGGGGTTGAGAGGGCCTGTGGTGCGCCCTGGCCCACGCCGAGGCCACGGTTGCCTGGGCAATGGCCCCGCTGTTTACTTTGTGGCTGGCTCCAGACTCACCCTGCTCTGGAAGTGCTCATTTCCCACCATGAGGAAAGACCCCTCCCTCTGGTGTCCCTGAGGAGGGCACTGGCTCTCCTGCTGGGAGGAGGCCCTGCCAGCCTGGCACCTTCGCCATGCTCCTTGTCTGCTGGGAGCAGGCTCTGTCCTGGGGTCTCGTGTTGGCCGCCCCTTCCTCCTTCCCAAAGGGCCTACAGACAAGGCTCAGGGCCTGAGGAAGTTCTGCTACAAAAGTGGGGGGGCTCCTGATGAGTCCTCCCTGCTTATTAGGGGGCGGTGGGGCACGTAGGGAGCTGGCAGTGGAGATGATGGTGATGCCCATGTGAATAGGTTCACCTGGGTCTGTACGTGTTACTGTGTCTTTGTGTACGTGGGGCCGAGCTGTTTGTATGTCTGAATGTGAGTGTAGTTGGGTGTGTGAGAGTGTAAATATCCAACAAATGCTGAAAACATCTTGCCCTGACATTGAGGGCAAGTGAAATAAATCAGAGAAAGACAGATACTATAAGTATGATTTCACTTATATGTGGAATCTAAAAAGAAACCCCCCCGAACACACCAAAAAAAAACCCAAACCAGGTTCACAGACTGGTGGTTGCCAGAAGTAGGGGGTGGGTGAAATGAGTGGAAGGAACCAAAAAGTAAAGTCCTGGGGATGTCATGTATAGCATGGTGACCATAGTTAATAATAAGAGTATCACATGCTTGAAAGTTGCTAAGAGAGTAGATCTGAAAAGTTCTCATCACAGGAAAAAAAAATCTGCAAAGCGTGGTAACATGTTTAACTAGACTTGTAGTGATCACTTCAAAATATATGTGAATATCCAGTATGTGAATAGCCATCCAATCATGCTGTATACCTGAAACTAATATAATGTTACACGTCAATTATACCTCAATAAAAAAACCTTTTCAAAGAAAAAGCAACAAACAAAAGCTTGCATTTATTGAATTCCTACTCAGGACTTCCTTTAATTGACTTAATTTTCCCAACAACCTATGAGGTGGAACTTAAGTGTCATTCTCTTTTTATTGGTGAGGAGCTGAGGCTCAAAGAGGTTAAGTAATTTGCCCAAGGTCTCACAGCCAGGAAGTAGTAGAGACAGGACACAGACCCAGAAGTTCTGGACTCCAGAGGACCCTGGAGTCCATGTGCTAAGCCCGAGCCATTCTGCCACTGGAAGAACTCGGGGATTCAGTGCTCCTTGAGGGTGCTCTGGAGACTGTCGGGCCCTCCTGGATTTCTGGCATCACAGTGCTTCCTCCTCCCTTTTCTCTCACCTTCCCCTCCCCCAGCCTTCCTGGGGCCCAGTTTCAGAGTGGGAGAGGAGGGTCACCACACCTCCACTCAGGGCAAGACTGACCCTTAATAGGGAGAGACCCTCTGAGCCACCTCCCCAACTGCCTGCAGGCCAGACCGAGTATGGGGTCCTCAGGTTCCCAGTGACGCGGGCTTATCTGCACATTGAAGAATGTTGGGGAGACCCGGGCCTGCCTGGCCGGCTTGTCAGCTTCGCCTGTTGGGGCACGTCAGGCTCACACAAGCGGTGCTGAGAAGCAGGCATCCGAGTGGGGCAGAAGGGTGGAGGAGGAGGGAGGGGGCGGGCGACCGCCCTTGAGCGAGGAGACTGGGGCAGGGGTCAGAGGCCCAGGCGTGGGCGGGCGGGCATGCCTTGGTATCACATTGCCGGCATGCCTGGGATGGACCGGCTGGCAGAGGATTTGCTCTGTCTGTATGTGAGGTGGTTATGGTGATACCGACCAGGGTTCTTGGCCTTCCCCAATCAATAAAAATTGACTAGAAGCCAGACAAGAAATTCAGGCAAGGCCTTATTAGGGCCTCTGCTGCAGCAGGGTCTAGAGAGAACAAACAAGTCTCCTTGCTTGCTGCTACCTGAGGAAGGGGCAGGCTTGTTCCTTATATGAGGGGAGGGGAGGGGTGTGTCCAAGAGTCAGGCTGGAGGGGTGTCTTAGGTATTTTGCCCACCCCTCTGGTGGTGTTGAGTATAGAGGGCATTCGCAATACCCTTCTTTTTCTCCCAACTCCTGCTTTTCTTCTGGGCTCTTCAAAAGTGGCAATTGGGTTTTTTTGGTCTCTCTGTATCTTTAGTCCGTAATTTTGCCCCAACTGTGAAAGTGTACAGTTATTTTTAGTCCCATATAGTTTCTTTGCATTTTGTTGCTGGAGGAGAGTTTTGTCCAGGGGCAAGCACTGCAGCAAAGGGTTCCAGGTCCCAGCCTGTGTCAGTGGGTCCCAGTTTGGTCGTGTGCAGTGGGCGTATGGAACCAGTCAGACCTTTGGAAATTCCACATGATTCTCTTGGGGTGGTTGCATTGCTTGTCTCAGGGTTTGGAGCCTATGTTCTGGGAGGAGGCACTAAGCAACCCAGAGGAAGAAAAAGCAGGCGAATTGACCCAGAGACCCCTCTCTCTCACTTCCTGAACCACATGCCTTTCAGCAGTATCTGTTCCCTCCTTCTCCTCTCACCTGACCCTTGGGCCCCAGGAGCTCTCCTCTCCCCAGCTCCCGGTTGTCAGGCTGGCCCCTGCAGCCTTCCCCTCCACCAGCCCTGTCCACCCTCTGGTTCAAAGGCTAACCTGGAAGGCCCTGAATGCCACCCTCAAACAAGCTGTCCCCTTCCAGAGAGAAGCCTTGAATCTCTGACACAGGGGCTCCTTTGGTGTGTGTGCGGGGGCGGGGTCTCTGTTGGTCGGGGTGAAGGCAGCTGGCTTGGGCCTGAATCTAGAACTGGAGCCCCCTGATTTCAGGAGCTAGGATAGCACTGTAAGTGCCCTGAGGGTGAGGTCTGCATTTGTCTTTTCGTTCTAAGGTGTCCCAGCCCCCAGCATAGCACCTGGCCCTCAGCAGGCACTCAAGTTCCTGAATAGATAAATAAGGGGATAATGGAAAGAGATTTGAGTCAGTTAGAATCCTAGGATTGTCCCAGCTTAAAAGTAAAAGTCAGCCTTGAATTAGTTATTTGTCCTCTTTGAGCCTCAGTTTCTACATCTGAAAAATGGGTATAAAAACAATTTCACATATCCAGTTCTTAGGGTAAGGATCAAATGAGATAAAGTGAAAGTGCTTTCAAACAGTAAAGGATGATCTCATCTGGAGAGAGGAAGACTGGATGCCCTCCCTTTGGGAGTGTAGTCCCCAAGCCTTCCCCAGGGACCTTCAGGAAGATAAGGTTGAATGGATTTTGCAAGCTGGTCAAACTAGAGGATGATGGGAAAGACTGCTCAGCGGGGTAATTCCTGATTTGGGGGGAGGAAGCCGGGAGGGTGTAGGGGAGGACTCACACCAGGCAGGAAGGCTTGGAATAGAATCTCAGCTACGCCTGGTATTTCCCAGCCCTTGGCCCCCTCCCTGACTGCACTCTGGGGCCCACCCCACATTCCTTTCCCAAAGGAAATGGGGGAGGTGGCTGAGAGGCTCCCCAGGCCTGGAGGATCATTTATTCAAGCTGTGTATAGGTTTCTAGGCCCTACCGTGTGTACCCAGCACCTGACATCCCTACCGAGGCAGCTGGGTGGAGAGGGTGGGGTGGGGAAGGTGTCGGTTTGTGTTGGAGGAGGCTGTTATCTGCTTTCGGGGGCCTTGTTGCCCCTGCCAGGAGATGGGTGTCACAGATGGCCTGTATTTCCCAGGTCTCTGCAGCCCGGGACACAAACCTGGTGTTGCTTGTCCACCTCGCCTCTGCCCACAGCTCTCAGAACCCTCACCCGTTTCGAGGGAAGGAGGTGGGCTCTTGATCTGGACACACAGACACGTCAGCACCTGTTGGCCACGAGAGACTCCATGGGGTACGAGAGGGGAGGGTGAGCCCATTTTCTCAGAATCAGGGACCAGACTTGCAGCAAGAGGAAAGGCAATCAGGCAGCTGGAGGGACTAACTGGCTGCCTTCTGGGAAAGCAGGTCAGGCTTTGAGTCAGGACGTCCGTATGGTCGTAGCCCTTCATCTGGGGTGGCAGAGTCTGAGGACATCTGGGCAGTCCAAGTGGTCTAAGGCCCTGGCTTTTGGAGGGCAAGACAAAGACAAGAGTTGTCCTGACCCAGAAGCCTTGCTTTTCTAATGATGGGGAGCTTGCTGATGGAGGTGCCAGGAGGCCTGCTCCCCCAGACCATGGATGGTCCTTTCCAGCTCTGCCCCAAGCCCTCCTGACTCAGCGCTGATGGCAGCCTCCCTCTTCCTGTCTGGCTTCCGCCAGGGAACGGGTGGGGGTCTGGCTCCTGCACTGGGGGCCCAGCTAGCAGCAAACAGGAAACAGGAGAACAAAACCACTCCCGGCCCCACACGCCTCACCCTCACCCTTCCGCCTCCTCCCTCGCTCCTGCCCACCCTCGAGGGCCTTTATTTCTCCTCCCTCTGCCCCTTGGTTTCGCCTCCTCCCTGTGCCCCTCTGTCTCTCTCCTCTGCCTCCCAGGTGATTCTCCATCCTGGCCTGTCCTTTCCCGGGACAGCGGGTGATGGGGATGACGGAGGGAAGGGATGCTGGCTCTTCTGCCTGGTTCTCCCTTCTGGTGGCTTCCCCTGCAAGGGCCCAACCCTATGCCTCTTCCTCCCTGACTCCTAGATCTGAGAGCGCAGTTTGGCTGGTCTGTTCCCCGCTGCCCTCAGCCTTCCTTCCCTGGTGTTGGCTAGAGTTTCGGGGTGAGATCAAGGTTGGAAAGAAGGGGCTCTGGACTTGGAGTCCCAGTGCCGCCCTCACAGACTGGGTGCTCTTGGGTTTCTGTTGGTTCCTTCTCTGAAAACTGGGCCAGGGCAGTGGCCCCAGGCCCCAGTGAGCCGCTGTGTGGGGCAAGACCACATTGAACAGTCAAGTGCATAGAAATGGTGGTGGTGACCCCTACTAGCCAAGGCCTCTGCCAGCCCCACCCGGGAAGGGGCCTGGGAAGAGAGGGAGCAGGAAGGGGCGGAGGACAGGGTCTGCCGTGACTCCGGCTTCCTGTCTGACTCGCGTGCTGGGGGTGAAGTGGGGGCCAGCTTGGAGCCCACTGTCGGCTTTGGTGTCCCCTCTGGGTCGAGCTAATGGGCAGGGGGCCCTAGGGAAGAGGGGTGGCTACGTGTTCCCATGGCTGGTGGTGGGAAGTGTACAACATGACGTGAAACAGGGTGGTATGAGAAAGAGCTGCTCCCTGTGCAGGGCAGTGCGTGTGAGTGTGTGTGTTAGAGAGAGAGAGAGGGAGAGAGACCTGAGGGGGCACAGCAGCAATGCATTGAGTGGCTGTGCTGAGTAGTGTGTACAAGTCCTATAGGCGTGTGCCTTTGTGGGTTTTGTGGGTCTCCCTGTGGGGTGTGTGAGTGTGGGTAGGTATGGGTGGGTAGGAGGGGGCCTGGTGTGCTTTTAAGGGCACAGTGGATATGCTTGCAAATGTGTCTCAGTGGGAGGTGGGGGCCATTATATCCTTGGGGGGTGTCCAAAGCATGTGTGCATAAAGAACGGTGTTCATGCACACCATGTGTATGAGGGGTGTAGTGTGCTTGTGTGTGTGTCTATGTGGGGCATGTGGACATAGGCAGAATGAGTGTGCCTGTGGGAGGAGGGTGTGGGGTGCCTAGATGTGTGTGTGGTGAGGTGGGTTGGGTGTGTGTTTACATGTGTACCCATGCGAGTATGTATTTCTCTGGGGCGCAGCAAGATGCGTGAGCTTTGGACTGGAAGGAGTATAGCGTGTGCGGGCGGGTACGGAGAGTTTTCCTGTGAGTGGGGTGTGTGCGTGAGTGTGTGTGTGTGTGTGCATGCGCGCGCGCCTGCACGGGGTGTGCAGTGTGTGACTGCGGGGGCACTGCGCAGGGCCTCTCCTGTGTGGGGGTGTGTGTGTGGGTGTGGGTGTGGGATGGGGCGGCCGCGGACAGGGGCCGCCCCGGAGGGGGAGGCGTCTGCCCTGCGCGACTCGCCGGCGTGTCCGGGCTCAGGCGCCCTCGGCGGAGAGGCGTGGGAGGTGCGGAGCCGCTACAGCAGTCCTGCCGCCGTCCGCGCGGGCCGTCCGTCCCCTCGGGGCCCCAGGGCCCCGGGCCCGCGGCTCCGGGGGGCGGGCGGGGACCTCGGGGGCCCGTCCGCCGCCGCCGAGGGGACCGAGGACGCCGCCCGCCGGGCGCCGAGGAGCGGCCACCGGCCCCCGCGCGGCGCGCCGGGCTCCGGAAGACGGGCCCGCGGCGCGCTGGGGCCGGGGCGGCGGCCGGCCCCGGGGGCCCCAGCCAGCCGCGGCTCTCGTGGGCAGCGCGGTGTGGCGCGTGGAGCGCGCGGGGGCCGGGGGCTGGCGCTGGGAGCGCGCCGTCGGTGTGGACTGCAGCGCCCCGGAGCCGCGCTGCCTCTGGCTGCCCTGCCTCAGCCACAGCGACCGCCGCGCGCCGGGGGCGCGTCCGGCCAGGGTGAGCGCCGCGGGGGTCAGCGGGGCCGGGGAGCCCAGGCTTCCGGGACCCATGCCCTGGAAGGTGGGTGAGGGCGGCAGAGTGGTGGCTGAGACCTTTTCTGGGGGTGCTGGATGACAACCCCCAGTCTGGTGGTGGCCTGCAGTGGGCTCAAGCCTCTTGGTTTACAGGTGGGAGAAAGATGGAAGGGACCGGGGTTGTTTGAAGAGATGCCAGGGCATGGAATCCTGGAGAGTTTGGGCTGACAGTGACCCTGATTCAGAACTCTGCCCTCTCCCTGGGAGGGGACCTGGGCACAGACACACAAGGTTTTCAAGCAGGCCAAGGAGGTAATGAGTGACCTCAGGGTGAGAACTGACATGGCTGGAGTGGGGGGATGGGGGTGGGGACAGTGTTTCTGAGGTCCGAGATCGACCAGGCTGGCAGGGTGTGAGTCACAGTGGGCACCATGCCCAGCGTGAACGCTGTGCTCCCCGCAATGACCTCTTTATGCTCCTGGGGGAGGGGAGGAGCCGGACTCCTGGGTTCTAGCTCCTGGTGTTGCCAACCCATCACATGTCCAGTTCTGTCTTATTTGTGGCCCTGGGACCACCTGCCCTTCTCCCACTATCAGTGGGAATTTCTGGATGTCTCTCCTGACCTGAGGGTGGGAGCGTTTGGAAGTGGATCTGGGCTAGGGGGCATTACTTGGTGATGTCCCTGTGTCCCCTGAACCTGCCTCTCTCCTTCCTCTTGTCTCTGTACCTACCTCAGATAGCACAGTTGGGGATGTATGTGTGACTCTCTCCTTCCTCTTGTCTCTGTACCTACCTCAGATAGCACAGTTGGGGATGTATGTGTGAGCTGTACCTCTTCCCAGTCTAATGACTTTCCACTGCTGGTCCCTTCTCTGTTTCCTCATCTGTCACCTCCTTCCCGGTCAAGATGAGAGCAAGACTCAGTGCTGTCCCAGATGGGAGGAAAGCAGAGGGAACATGCATGTGTAATAGCATGAAGGACTGAGGTTAAACCTAAGGAAGAACTTCCCACAGACTGCCAAATCTGGTCATTAATGGGGGCTACAGCAGCTCCTCTTCAGGCAGGGCTGTGGTTACTGTGGCAGGGGGATTACCACACTGACATTCTCAGGCGCCTAGTTGGCAGGGATGGGGGAAGGGGCCTTGGAAGGAAGGAAAAGAGGAAAGGGAGAGGCAGAGATAAGGGAGGGAGCGCCAGTGGTGCCTGGGTGAGGAGAGGACCCGAGAGAGAAAGGCATGCCCACTGCCCTTGATTACTGGCCCCTCCTCCCCAGGGAGTGGCACCCCCAGGCAGCTGGCAGCTCCAGGCAGGATGTGTGCTGGGGGAGGGGCGGGGGGCGTGCGGGGACCTGTCCCAGCCACTTCTCATCACTGGGGCAGCTGGTGGCTTAAACCTTAATCCAGGACACCAGCAAAACAATAGGCCCTGCACACAGCCTCAGCTCAGAGCCCAGTGGAGGATGTGCAGTGGAAGCACTCCACGCTAGGCAGGAGCAGGGATTTTGGTAGGAGGGGGCAGTGGAGGGTCCCCGGAGGCCCTCTTCTCTTCCTCATCTGTTCCTTGCCAAACCAGCAGAGATAGGAAATCCAGGGGCTTTCAGATCTCAGCAGAATTCCCAGAGAATTTTCTCTTCTGGGCTCCTCAGACCCCCGTGGGGGTGTGGGGCTCATTGGGAGTGTCCAGGCTATAGCCACAAGTGGAAGGAGCTGAGGGGGCATCATTGGACCTTCCGCCTGATGCCAGAAAAGGCGGAGGCCTCCTACAGCCTCCCTGATGGGGGTCGTCCAGCTTTCACTTGAGCCCTTGTGAGGACAGAGGGCTCACAGCCCCATCTGGGTCACTTTCCAGATGTATATGATTAGAATGATCTCCCTGGCTAAGAGCTTAGCTCGGCCTTCTCAAATCTCCCACCTGGCTATGTCTTCTGGAACCGTATGAAGCAAGCCTGTTACTTCTGTGGCACTTTAATCTTTTGAGATTTGAGGATATCCCCTCCTCAAACCTCCTGCCCCATGGAGCCCAGCCCCTACCCCACGCAGAAATCCCTAGCTTCGGGCTGGGCACAGGATCCACTCCTTCTGCCAGATGTGTAACCTGGAGGGTGGCTGGCTACAGGCAGGGGCTTCTCAGGATGAGTACATTAGAGTTGCAGTTTCGAGGTGGGGAGCAAGGGGGATTTCGTAGTGAAATTCCTACCGAAATTCCTGCCCTGGAGTCTTCTTCCCTCTGCACCCAGCTGCGCCTTTCTTCTGCAGCTGAAGTCCCCTCCGGCCTGGTGCCAAGGAAGAGCCAGGGGATGAGGACCGTTGAGGGAGGGGAGGGGCTTCTCGCCCTCCAAAGGGTTTGGATTAGGGGCGCCAGGTAGGTTAGGCTGCCCGAGATCAGGGGTTAGTGAACCCCTGAGGGAGCTGTCCTGGCTTCAGCAGGCAGACTGCCCTTCACTTTGGCGCCCTCCTGTCACCCACTTTCCCTCTGTGTCTGAGCAGGGCAACTGAAGGGAGCCTCCTCTCAGGCACTAACCTCCTTCTCTCCCTCTTGCCCCATAAACACACCCATGTGCCCCCAAACCCTCTTCAGACACCTTCTGCCCTGCCATCTCGGGGAATCCCAAGTACTCAGGTGGGGTGGCCAGAGGGTAGCGGAGTGTCTCCCCAACCCAGCTCTCCACTCAGTTCTGGTGAGCCAGCCAGGACTGGGCTCCGTCCCTTCAGCGGACTGTCCCTTGGGACTCATGGTCCCTCGCATCTTCTTACTGCTGCTCTTGAAGGATGCATGTGTGTGTCAGTCTGTCTGTGCCTATGTGTGTGTGTGCGCATGTCTGTGTCTCCGTGAGCATGTGTGTGCTCCTCGGTGTGTCTGCACCTTTGCACACGAGCATTCTTGTCTGGGTGTTTGTGGTGTGTCCCGTCTACGTGAGTGCGTGTGGGTGTGTCTGTGCTCGTGTCCACGTGCACGTGTGTGTGTGTGAGATTGTGCAGCGGGCACTTCCCAGGCAGGAAGGCTGTGTGTCCAGAGTCGGTGAGCTTCAGCTGAACTGAACAGAACGGACACCTGACTTGCTGCACTCATTTCCCTGGACGCATAGGTGTCTTAAGGGGACTGAGGAAAAAAAGGAAAAGGAAGCTGTTGGGCTGATGAGTGTGGGAGAGGAAGGGAGAGGGGAGCAGGGGTCTGGGCACAGCCGGGTCGGTGCGCCCCGGCCGTCCCCCCAGGTCCTCCAGGCTGCAGGAGGCTGTGTGTGGACTGGCATCTCACCCTTGCTCGCTCTGCTCCCGCAGCTGCCCCTGGGCCCGAGAGATGGGTGCTCTCCTGCGCGCCCCCTCCCCTGGCAGGGCCCACGGACGCTGCTCCTGCGCAAAAGCCTCCAGGATGGCTTCGGCTTCACCCTGCGGCACTTCATCGTGTACCCGCCCGAGTCCGCCGTGCACTGCAGCCTAAAGGTAGGCCCGCACCCCCGCCCGCCCTGAGGGAGCTTCAGGGCAACTCCTTTGTGCTCTCCTCCGGGTGCTTCTGTGCCTGGGGAAGAGGGTCACCGAGAGGCAGGGGCAGCCCTGGCTGGGTCACCTGTGTGGCATGACAAGCCCCCGATCCGCTCTGGGCTCAGTCTTCTAAGGAGAATGGGGTGGTTGGTTTGGGGCAAGGAGCTAGAGGTGGGGGAGTCAGGATGCTCCCCCAACCCCGGGACTCTCGGCCTCTGGAAGGTGAACAGCTTCTCAGGAGATGGGCTTCCAAGGACCCATTGTCTACCTGCCACTTCTGAGCTGGGTTAGTTTGACCCTCCCCAGCCTGAGCTTTAGGGCAGTCGTCCTCACACACCTCCGGGGCCCCTCCCAGAGTGCCCCCGGCCCTTGCTGGCCTCAGCTCTGGGCCTAAAAGAGCCCTGTGCTGGGCTGGGGACCTGGGCCCCAGTGCTGGTACAACTCCTAACTCACGGTGGATCTTGGGTACTCTCGCTCTTTCTGGGCTTCATGTCTGCTGCTGTCACCTGAGGGCATTTATCTATTTGACTCCGAGAAACCCTTCCAGGTCTAATATAAATATCAGGTTCTCTGAGTACAGGAACTGGGGCTACTCAAACTGAGCCACGGTATGGGCTGGGGGCAGGGGGTGGTCCCTGACCGGAAAGCTTGTGGGGGGCCTAGGCAGGAACCAGGACTCCCCAGGAGGGCCCAATTCCCTTCCCCTCCTCTCTCCCAGCAGGAGGGGAGAACGATTTATTTTGGGGCCCATGAACCTGTTTCTCCCCTCCACCAGGGCTGGGACCAGCCTGCACAGCTGTTGAGGGACAGGGAGCTTAGTCCCACCTGCCAGAGAACCAAGGCATTGGATTTCTCTGCCTGGGTCCGTGTGCCTGCTCGTGTTTCTTTGTATGCACACATGCGTGCATGGTATGCTAGTCATGTACACGCGTGTGTGTATATCTAGACATGTGTCTATATATACGCTTCATGTGTGCATGTCGCTGCATAGCTCTCACACCCGTGTTTGAGTCTGGGTGTGAGCCAGATCTTCTCATTGGCTGTAAGAGGGGCTGATGGTGTGTGGTAGGGGCACTGCCTCACCCCTTATGCCCGAGGACACCAGCCTCCCAGTTCCCAGGAACCTCCGGTCCTTCCTTCCCCAGAATGTCCCCCCTTTCTGGACCTTCGTCCTTCTCTCAGGGGACCTCCGGAGGGTGGCCCTGCAGATGCAGCTCAAGTGGTCTAGGCTGGGTGGTTGGCCTGTGTCTCAGAGAGACCTTGCTAACGTGGAAGACCCCAGGGCAGGGCAAGCCAGAGACAGGCTCCGTCCCTTTCCAGAACATGCCCAGGGCTGGGAGCCTGCAGGGCACTCACCCGTCTAGATGCATCCATCTGCTGCTGCCACTGCTCACAGTGCTGTCAGCTCATATCAGCGGGCACGCGCCCCGCTCAGGAAGGCGGGTGCCAAGGGACTATGCTCCAGCAGAGCCCTGCGGCTTCCTGTCCTGGCTGAGGTGCCCCAGACTCCTGGGGTCTAGCACTGGCTGCTCTGTTGTCTCTGAGTGGCCCTGGACAAATCACACCCTGTCATCTGTAAAGTGGTGATCTGTGGAACAGATTAGACAAGATGACCCCAAAGGTCCTATCCAGTTGGAAAATGCTGCACCCCGCTGGCCTGGCCTGTCTCTCTGATTTCTTCTTGCCTTTTTCCGATTTCTCCCCAAATGCAGTGCCCTTCCCTCCTCACTCACAGGGATGAGCCCAGAGACCTCCCTCGTGGGTCTCCTTGAGGCCATTTCTTAGCCCTGTACCTAGATGCTGGAAACATTTTCATATCTACTCTCTCCCACTCAAGAACTTCACTGGCTCCCTCGTTCTTTCCTTTCAGACCTGAAAGCTTGAGTCTGACTCTTGTCACTTGCTGGTGTTGACTCTCTTTCTGCTTCAGCTCAGCTGACTCAGTCCTATTTCTGCCACTGAGTGCCTGCGTCCTCTGCTCACCTCACCCCAATGCCTTCTTTCAGCTGGCCTGAAACTTGCCTTAAACCACCCCCTCCCAGAGGGACTAATCAGGCCTCTCCTCCCCATTCTCTGAGAGCTGATAGCCACTGTTTGCGCTTGTCATGCCTGCTTATCTGTGTCTGCCTGGGTCCTGTCTGTGTGTCATGGGTTTGGCCCCTCCTCCACTGGGCTTCGAGCTCTCCAAGGGAAGGGGTCCTGAGTCCCCTATTGGGTTGGTGGCTTTCAGATGGCTGAGTTGCTGATGTGGTAGGACTAGCAGGCATGAGAGAGGGCTCCTGTGACCGGGGGACATTGCCTGGGATGTGACCTCCCCGTGGACACCCTTCCCTCCCCCTCTGGCTTCTGGGCTACTTGAAGGATGATAAGAGGGGAGGCTGATGGGTGGGGGAGCTTGAAGGGGCCCACCCCGGCAAAGCTGGGCCTCCCCCTGTGCTGCCGAGGGCCCACACCCGCCTCTGTCCCCTGCAGGAGGAAGAGAATGGAGGCCGAGGAGGAGGTAAGGAGTGGACGGGGCTGGGCTGGGCTGGGGGCCCGCTCTGTGTCTGGCCCTCTCCTGCAGGTCGGCGTGGATTCTGCTGCACCCTTGCCCTTGACTGCAGCCCCTGTCTGCTCTTTGCTGTGTATCCACTTGCACATATGCTTACTCTCTGCGCCCTCTCTTTTCTCCACATTTGTCTTCCTCGGACCTGTCCATTTCATGCTGGGGGTGGTGTTCTGGGGAGCAGATGGGTTCCTAAGCCCTGGCCCCTGCCCTAGAGTTACTCCCAGCCTAGATGGAAGCTCAGGCGGGACCTGCAGGGCCCTGGGGGTGGGAAGGCTGATTGAGGGCCGTCCTTGGGGGCAGAGACACTAGGGTTCTCGGGGTATAAGGGCGGCCCTGAGGTCCTTCTGTTTCCAGACGTGAGACTAACTCCCCTGGCTGTCAGCCTTGCTCTCCCAAATGGCTTCCCAGGGTATTCAAGGCAGACCTCCTTCAACAGGCAGGCTTCCCTGTCTGCCGCTGAGGCTTCTACTGGGCGCACGTGGGGACTCTGTCTTTCTGAATCCCCACTGCAGAGGCCTGTGATGGGGGAGGAGCCAGCCGGCCTAGTGCAGGCCTGTTTCTCTGATGGATACAGCACTTAGCAGAGGAGTAATGCTGGGATGTAGTGATGTCATCAAGGAGGGAGTGCCAGTCCTGGGATTGCGGGCCTCTGCAGCCCTGACCCTGAGGAAGGGAGTGGGGTGGGAGGTCAGGGTGTCTGTGAGCCTCAGGGCCTTGCTCAGCTCTCCCTAGGTCTGGATGTGGACACTCTCTGAGCGTGCGGGTGTCTCTCCCCACTGGCCTTTTAGGGCACCCTTCTTTTGTCTTGTGATGTTTGTGTGTGTGCATGTGTGCATGCCTGTCTGTCTGCCGCACTAGACAATGAGCTCGGGAAGGGCAGGGGCCACGTCTGTGCTTCCTCTGAGGTCTACTTTCTAGCATGGTGCTAGGACACAGGAGCCATTTAAGGGGTGGCTCCATGCGCCCATGTAGCTTTTCATCCTCCCAGCAGTGTGTTTTTTCTGATCCTGTGTGTCCGTGTCCCTGTGGGTGTGTGGCTCTGTTTTGTGTCCGTGTGAGTGTGCTCATTCTCTGAGTGTGTGTCCCCCGTGTGTGTAGCTGTGCATGGGTGTGACCTTCAGTAGCCATCCCCAGCTAACCTGACTGATGCTCAACAGGACCCTCCCCCCGGCACCGCCTGGAGCCCATGGACACCATCTTTGTCAAGAACGTGAAGGATGATGGCCCCGCCCATAGGGCGGGCCTTCGCACAGGTGAGCAGTCCCAGTTACCTGGCTCATTGTCATTCATATGTGATGCAGGGGGTCTCGGGTGGGGCTACTGACACCCTTTGACCAGCTCACCTGTGGCCATGCCCCTGGTTCCCAGGAGACCGGCTGGTGAAGGTGAATGGGGAGAGCGTCATTGGGAAGACCTACTCCCAGGTCATAGCTCTGATCCAGAATAGGTGAGCACCCCTGCCTCCCTTCTCCCATCAGAGCCCCCAGCCCACTCCCCGAGTCCCTCCACACCCTCCCCCTCGGCCCTGGTGGTGCCCTGGCGACCAGGATCCCTGTTCTCCCAGACCCTGTTGCCTCAGCCTGGCCTGACCCCCTGCCCTGTCTCCGTAGCGATGACACTCTGGAACTCTCCATCATGCCCAAGGACGAGGACATCCTCCAGCTGGTGAGTCCTCCCGGCTCTCTGAGGTGGAGGACCCTGGGTGCGGGGCGGGATACAGCCCTTCTCCTTGGCCTCTCTCCCATGTTGGCCCCTCTAGGAAGCAGAGGAAAGAGTGTGGGGGCACCACCAGCCCGGCACTGCCCCACTGGGGATGCCAGGCCCGTCCCCGGGCTGGGGCTGCTGGCTGCTTCATTCAGGGCTGCGCTGTGTTGGGGGAGGCGGGCACTGGCTTTGACCAGCAGGATTCCTGCCAGGGTGTCTGGGAGGAAGATGGCCCAGCAGGCCCTGCCAGACTGGCACGTCCCTGTGGCTCCTGTAAGATGTCTGTTCCCCGCCCTCTCCCCACCTGGCCTCGCGTGAGCACGTCTCCTGTAGATACATACACACACAGACACACACACACAAAATACTGTTGTGTGCTCCCATTCACACGGCATACCACGGACCACCCCATGCTCAAGCAGACACGCTCAGTACACAGCCACACCACACAGCCCGTGGCCCACCCTTCATCTAGCCTGTCCTATGTGATAACGCACCCCAGACACAACACACCACACACACAACCCCTCAGTACGTAGGCACCACCCCACACGCATGACCACGGGCATCACAGCATACCCCACACTCCTCAGCATCTCGGATCCCCACAGCACGCCACCAGTGTGTCACAGCACACACTCGGGGTTCTCACCCCTGTGGCACGAATATTTAGGACATCACGAATGCTTGCTGCTGTCAGAACACATGTGCCCACAGACATCCCAGCCTGCTCCATCCCAGCCCTGGCGTGTGTGCTCAGCAGTGCGACAACCACATGAACTTCCCCAATCATGATACGCGGTGCAGACGCCCCTTCCTTCACCCCACTGCCTACAGAGCAGGCACCATAGACGTGGCACGCGATGTGCCCTGCACTCACGTGTGTACCCGTTTATGCCACACACTCCATGCCTGACGTGTGCACACACACAAACACACACGCTGCCTCTCTGTTCCCTCCCAGCTCTGACCCAGAGCCCAGAGCAGTCCTCTCTGCCCAGTGCCCAGTTCCCTGGTCTCATGAGTGCCAGCCAGAAGCCAGCTTGCTTGCCCCCAAGGTCACTGCCCCCCAGGAGAGGGCTGCGGGCCAATCCTGGAGGCCTTGGGAGCCGCCGTGCTGGCCTCTGCCCTGGATGTGTGCTCACAATCACTGTAATCTCAGTGCCATGCTTGGCACCATGCCCCTCTGGGAACCTCCACCCCATGACCTTGATAGTCCCCTTGCCCTTCCTGGGGAGGGGGAGGCAGGGATGGATGGGGGCCCAGAGAGGTAGGTGGACGGCTTTTCCCAAGTCTCAAAGGCCCTGCCCGTGTGCACCTTTTCCAGGCAGAGGCAGGCGTGTTGTGGTGGGGTGGGGGACTGTGTGTGACCGGGCGGGACCTAGGGCGGTGCTCTCTCCTCTGGGCAGGGTGGGGCAACAGCTTTGAGCTCTGCTGCCCCAGCTCGGGTGGGCAAGCAGCCCCAGCTGTCAGCATCTGGGGGCCTCCGCCGGCCCCCCTCTCCCTGGCTAGCTGGAGGGTGGGGCCCAGGCATTCCTGTGGTTGGGAGCCAAGGCTGGAGGCCAATGGCGCTGCGGCAGCTGCTGACGCCACCGCCGACGCGGCGAGGCCCCTCCACACCCATCCTCCCCTCCCTCCTCCTCCCGCCTGCGAGAGAGAGTCGGTGGGGGCCGAGGGCAGTCGCCGGGAGGGCAGGCTGGGGGGCCCCGAGGCCAGGGCCGGCACAGTGGTCAGCGGGGGCTGGCGGGGGCGGGGAGGGTGGAGGGGACCGGGATGCCACCACAGCGGCTGTGATGCGGGGAGTCCGGGGAGCCGGCAGGATGGCAGGAGGGAGAGGTACGTGAGTGTCCTGGCTGGTGTGTGGGTCCTAAGGGGGCTGAGTACGGGGTGTGGTTTACTCACCCTCGTCACGTGATGTGTGTGCCCGGGACTGGAGCTGTAGTTAACTCTGTGTGTGTGTGTGTCTCATTGTGCTTCTCTGTGTGTGTGTGAGTGTCTCTGGGTGTGTATTTTCCTGGGTCTCCTTGTGATGTGTGTGTGTGTGTGTGTGGTTTGGTTTCACCCTCCCTCTTTGATACTTCATGCTGAGCTAGGCCCCTGGGTAGCCCCTCAGGGGCCAGGCTAGGCCAGGGCCACAAGGCCGCTGTCCCTGGGGGCTGCCTCCTTTTTTGGCCGGGCCTGGGCGCTGGCCCTGCCACTCCTCAGCAATGCAGCGTCAGCCTCAGCTCCCAGCGCCAAATTCCAGGGCTGGGGTGGCAGAAGGTGGCGCAAGGTCCCTCAACCAGTCTGGCCTCTCCCTCAAGCCTGGTCCAGAGAAGCAGGGGGTGAGCAAGTCCCTCCCCCGCCCCCCAGTGGCCCAGGAGCCAGGCCCTCAGCCTCCCGTCCAGGGGGATGGAGGGACAGCTGGGCTCTCCCAGCCCCCGCCCACCCCACCCTGGACACACCCCTTAGGCGGCTCCCTCCCCTGTCATCTGCCACCTTGACTGGTCTCTGGTGGGGTTTCCCAGCTCCACCCGAGGGTCTGTGGGCACCATGGGACACAAGCAAGCAGGGAGGCGGCTGAGGCCAGCATGAGGGGAGGACCCCAGAAAACAGATGTTGGAATGTTTGTGGCTAAAGGCAGTCCTTGTCATAAGCCTTAGAAAAATCCTGGCTCTTTCTCGAGTGAATGTGTGTGTGTGTATGTGTGTATGTGTGTGTAAGACTCAGAGGCCTCTTATTTCTTTGTCCTCCCCTTGACTCTCTTTGGAGCATGCCTTCTTACCCCCGCCCTCTCAGGACCACCCCCAAAGCTTGGTCCCCTTCCTTCAGGCCCCTTTCTGGAGGGCCTTGACCTCCGGGGGCTGCTGTAACCCTGCCCTGTGGGGTCTGTTCAGCCCTGCTCACCTGCCTTTGTGTCCCCGGGCAGGCCTACTCCCAGGACGCCTACCTGAAGGGGAACGAGCCGTATTCTGGAGAGGCCCGGAGCATCCCAGAGCCACCCCCGATCTGCTACCCCCGAAAGACCTACGCCCCGCCAGCCCGGGTCTCCACCTGGGCCACTATGGTTCCTGAGCCGCTCTCAGCACTGCCCGGTGACCCCCGGAGTCCTGCTGCCTGGAGTGACCCGGGGCCCCGCATCCCGTCTACCGCCCGCTCCCATCCGGACCACCCTTCCTTGGGGATGAGCCAGCCCCGCCCCAGCCCTGGTGCCTTCCCCCGCCTCCCCCCAGAGCCCCGGACGCCTCGTGCCTTCCCGGAGCCTGGCAGCCGGGCACCCCCCAGCAGACTGGAGTGCCAGCAGGCCTTGTCAAACTGGCTGTCGAACCAGGTACCCCGCAGGGCGGGGGAGAGACGGTGCCCCGCCATGCCCCCCCGGGCCCGTAGTGCCTCCCAGGACCGACTGGAGGAGGTGACTGCCCATCGCCCTTGGCCCTGCTCCACCTCCCAGGGTGCCTTGAGCCAGCTGGGCCAGGAGGGCTGGCACCGAGCACGCTCAGACGACTACCTGAGCCGGGCCACCCGCTCTGCCGAGGCGCTGGGGCCAGGAGCGCTGCTGTCACCCCGCTTCGAGCGCTGCGGCTGGGCTTCCCAGCGGCCGTCTGCCCGCACCCCTGCCTGCGCACCCAGGGACCTGCCCGGGCCCCAGGCCCCAGCCCCTCCTGGCCTGCAGGGCCTGGACGACCTCGGGTACATCGGGTACCGGAGCTACAGCCCATCATTCCAGCGCCGGACTGGCCTCCTGCAGGCGCTCTCCTTCCGGGACTCCCCCTTTGGGGGGCTGCCCACCTTCAACTTGGCCCAGTCCCCCGCACCGTTCCCACCAGAGGCCTCTGAACCACCAAGAGTTGTCCGACCAGAACCCAGCACCCGGGCCTCGGAGCCTCCCGCCGAGGATCGCCGTGATGAAGTGATCCTGAGGCAGAAGCCTCCCACGGGCCGCAAGGTCCAGCTGCCCCCCGCAAGACAGATGAACCTTGGGTTTGGTGACGAGTCCCCAGAGCCAGAGGCCAGTGGGCGAGGGGAACGCCCGGCCAGGAAGGTGGCCCCTTTGGCCACTACTGAAGACTCTCTGGCTTCCATTCCCTTCATCGGTGAGTGATGGTGTGGGTGGCTTGTCTTGGGAGACTTGCTTTTCCGTGTCCCTGTTGTCCTCCACCTACCTGCCACCCGAGCGAAACTCTGGGGTGGGTGCTGATGGGATCAACTCATTTCTGTGGCCATCCATCCATTCGTCCATCCATCTTTCTCCCATCATCCCGTCATCCCTCCTCCACTCGTTGACGCGTCCAGTCTTCTTTCCATCCACCTTTACTTCCCCTGTCTCTCCTTCCCTTCCTTCCTTCCTTCTTTCCCTCCCCGTCTCTGGCCTCCTTTGTCCTGTTCTTCCCTTCTTCTTTCTTTACACTCTTCCTTCCACTCTTTCTCTATCTTTCCTTTGTTCCGTTCACTCTTTCTTCTTTCCATCCGTCCTCCATCCTTCCATGCATCCAGCACCGAGTTGTGCAAGGCACTGTGCTAGGCTCTGTCTTCTCCTGGAGCGCATGGTCCATGGGAATGTATGATCAGACGAGAACGATCCAGGTGAACGGGTGTGTAATAGGAGTCGGGGAGCGCTGAGAGACAGAGAAGGGCTGGGCTGGGGCACAGTGGCCAAGGAGAGAAAGGAGATTGTGGCTAAGACGAATGAGTTAGTCAGGGGAAGAAAGTTCAGGGAGAGAGACGAGAATGTGCAAAGACCCCGAAGTGTGAGTTAGGATGTCCTTCCAGGTCACTGCATGGGTTGGGAGGGGCCTGTTAGTTGATGAGGAGTTCGGACTTCACTTTGAGAGCAGAGGGAATATGAAAACTTGTTAGGAATGGATGCGTAAAGGGGAGACGGGACAGCGGAAGGGTTGGTGATTCCCAGGTTTCTGGCCTTCCTGGAGGGTAGAGCCTCACCTCTGTATCAGGAAAGAAAAGGAACGAGACGGGAAAAGATTTCGGGTTTGCTGAATAAGAGGTGCTCATGAGGGAGCGTGATCAGCTGGGCTGGGTCTGGGGGCTTGGGAAGACTGGCCTGCAAGATCATGGAACTGGAGCCCAGAGGTGGTAACCGGACCTGAGGGTGGTGAGCTCACCCAAGGGCAGCCATGGGAGTGACCCTGGGGAAGATCCCCAGGCCAGGAGAGGAGGCACGACCTGCCCCCCGCACCCCAGCCCCCAAGTCCTCTGAGCCAGCCTTGTCTAATAGGGCAGACACAGCCTTTCGTCTCAGTAAGCTCCCAATATGAAGTTAGGAGGTAGTTCCAGTCTAAGGGGGTGATGTGGCACCCACTTCAAGGAGCCCCCAGTTGGTGGGGGAGATAGATGGTCCTTATCCTCTAGAAGCTCCCAGTCTGATGGGGGAGACACACTCCATGGCCTCAGAGAGCCGTCAGTCTGGTGGGGCAGACACAGTTCCTGCCTCTAGGAGCCAGGTTTAAGAGGGGTGACTTGCCCCCACTCCTGGGTGCCCTCAGTGTGATGGAGGAGGCTGAAGCTGAGCTTGCATGACCACAGTGGTGGCTCAGTTCCCTTGGCAGTGGGCGTGTTGCCAGGAGGGCCCTGGAGGGCTTTTGGAGTCTGGGGATATGGTCCCAGCCTGGCTGTGAGGCTGGGGCCCTGGGGTGGCAGGCAGGTTCAGGCTTCTGGGACCTTCACCCACCGCTCCCTCTGCTCTCGCAGACGAGCCCACCAGCCCCAGCATTGACCTCCAAGCCAAGCACGTCCCTGCTTCTGCTGTGGTCTCCAGCGCCATGAACTCCGCCCCTGTCCTGGGCACCAGCCCATCCTCCCCAACCTTCACCTTTGCCCTCGGCCGCCATTACTCCCAGGACTGCAGTGAGTGCTTCCCGCAACCCCAGCCCCAGCCGCTCCCTTGCTGCCTGGTCCCACTGGTCCCTGTTGGGCCCACTGCCTGATGGCTGGCCTCCCCCGACTGGCTTCTGCTTCTCCTGGGGTCCCCTGGGGACCAGGTCCCCGGGCCCTGCCTGGATGGGAGGGCTCTGGGGAAGCCCCCTCCGCTGCCCCGCTGATCTGGGCGGCTTTGCAGGCAGCATCAAGGCCGGCCGCCGTTCTTCCTACTTGTTGGCCATCACCACCGAGCGCTCCAAGTCCTGCGACGACGGGCTCAACACCTTCCGGGACGAGGGCCGGGCTCTGCGGTGAGGACCGGGTGTGGCAGGGCTCTTGGCCCTTGGGTCTTCTACACGCGGGGGCAGTGGGCTTCCCACTGCAGGACCTTTGATCCTTGGGACTTGTGGGAGGTCCAAGCGGTGCCTCTCGTATGCCTCATCCTTGATCCTCACCGCCTAGGCGCCTGCCGAACCGCGTGCCCAGCCTGCGGATGCTTCGAAGCTTCTTCACTGATGGGGTGAGTGGCACGTGTGATGTGAGCTGGTGAGGGTGTCGGAGGGCTGGGGTGTCCCACGCCTCAGCTCTGGAGCCTAGCCTTGGCAGCAGGGCCTGGCCTGGGACTCCTATGATCCCAAATGGGTCACCCGGATTCCTGTCTCCTTCCTACCTTGGCTCTCCCCACACTCACTTTGTGCCAGCCATGAGACCCACCCTCTCTGGGGGCTCTGTCATCCCCTAAAGACACCGTGAGCCCCCCTCCCAAGGCCTTTGCACTGTCCTGCCAAGCCCCCACCTCTCGTCTAGAAGGTCCTCTCCATGCCCACCTCCATAGCCGCAGGACTCACTTTTTCACTTTCTCTAGATTTACTTTTTTTCTCTAGATTTTTTTAGGCCTTCCGTCAGATTTCAGCCTAGCCCTGACTTTCATGCCTCCCCCCACCACCGGGCTTTCCTCTGAGCACTTCCCCTGTTGAGCACTTTATGGGCTCATCTCCTTTCTTGCCTGTCTCCCCAGCTAGAATGTAAGCTCCATGCGGGCAGGGGTTTCACTTGTCTTAGTCACTGCTTGACCCTACTGGGTGTCTAACACAGTGCCCATGCTGGGAGGCACTGGGTCGGTATTTGTGTGGTGTCTTCAGCGGACAGCGAACACCCTGGAAAGGGCGGCGGGGACACAGGGTTGAGAGTGATGGAGAGGCCAACGTTTCCAGCCTCAGGACTTTGGGAGACACAGGATCAGTTCTGAAATGGCCTTAAGTGTTTTTTTTTTTTTAATATTTTATTTATTTATTTTTTAAAATATTTATTTATTTTTGCCAGCTCTGGGTCTTTTGTTGCTGTGTGAGGGCTTTCTCTGGTTGTGGTGGGCAGGGGCTTCTCTTCATTGTGGTGCGCAGGCTTACTGCAGTGGCTCCTGTTGTCATAGAGCTTGGGCTGTAGGGAACTCGGGCTTGAGTAGTTGTGGCGCACAGGTTTAATTGCCCCCCGGCACATGGCATCTTCCCAGACCAGGGATTGAACCGATGTCCCCTGCATTGGCAGGCAGATTCTTTTTTTTTTATTTTTAATTTAATTTACAACGTTGTGTTGGTTTCTGCCGTACGATAAATCAGTCGTAACTACATATATGTATATATATCCCCTCCCTCTTGAGCCTCTCTCCTGCCTACCACCCCCATCCCCCCCCTCTAGGTTGTCAGAGCACCAGGCTGGGCTCCCTGTGTTGTACAGGGCAGGCAGATTATTAACTACTGGACCACTAGGGAAGTCCAGGCTTAAATCTTTTTGATTATAGACGGGCTGGAAAAGGCATCTTGATTTCTGTTTTCTTCTTCTTGGCCACACCCTGTGGCTTAGTAGGATCTTAGTTGAACCTGCACCCTCAGAAATGAAAGTGAGCAGTCCTAACCACTGAACCGCCAGGGAACTCCTGGCATCTTGATTTTATTGACACCTTGATGATTCTGTCACCTGGCTTCCTCCTTTCACTTCCTCTGCTTACTTGACCCTCCCCTAACCTGTCACTGCTATTGCTGGAGTCCTGCTGACACTGGCACTTCCTCTGTTAACCCCTTGTGGGCATGACCACCTGCTCCACTAACTCAGTCTTTGTTGATGTTCCTACTTCCCCTGTTTATGCAACTCCATGCGGACACAATCACTTTCCCTGTTTCCTTAATTCCTTCAAGTCTATAAAGTTAAATGTGCTGAGGCAGGTGGTCGGCAGGTCACATAGCCTTTCCTCCTTTCTGGCTTCCCCATCACATACATCTCATGACAGCAACACAGATGGATCAGAGAGGGCAAGCAAGGCCTCTGAGACCACACAGCACAGAGGAGTGTGGTACACACCAGGCCTGTGGGGCTGCAAGTGGTCCATGGGGTTTCTGAGATGCTGGTACTGTGGGAGCCACCCTAAATTGCTCTCTGTTGTCTCTCTGCAGTCCTTGGATAGCTGGGGCACTTCCGAAGATGCTGACGCTCCTTCCAAGCGACACTCAACCTCTGACCTCTCAGATGCGACCTTCAGCGACATTAGGAGAGAAGGCTGGTTGTATTATAAGCAGGTCCTCACCAAGAAAGGGAAGGTAAGATGGCTGGAGGAATGAGCTGGAGGTGGATGGAAGCTGGCTCCAGCAGAACTCTCCAGTTTTTCCTACACCCACCCCACTGCCTCTGGAGCTAAGACTGCCGCATGAGGGGTAGAGGTTAGATGCCAGGAAGAACTTCCCAGGGATCCTAAAGAACTCATGAAAAAGTTCATCAGAGAGATGGTCTTTGCTGTGGGTGGATCTGATCAAGTTATGCTTGGAATTCTGACAATACTATCCCATGGTTGATCCTTGGTTGGCAGATCACACCCAGAATGGCCACTGGGGCTCATGGGAAATGACAGAGCAAGGCCAGGGTGATTCTGTTAGGGGAGCTGAAGCCCCAGAAGAAAGCAGAGTTCAGCCTTTCCAAGGCCATCAGAGGTTTTAGTCTTTATCCTGGAAAGTGTTAGTACCTCAGTTCTGTCTGACTCTTTGAGATCCCATGGACTGTAGCCAGCCAGGCTCCTTTATCCATGGGATTCTCCAGGCAAGAATACTGGAGTGGGTTGCCATTCCCTTCTCCAGGGGATCGTCCCTACCCAGGGATCAAACCCAGGTCTCCTGCATTGAAAGCTGGCTCTCTACCATCTGAGCCATGGCTGCTTTATACTAAGGGCTGTAGTTCATGGGGTTGCAAAGAATCAGACATAACTTAGTGACTGAACAACAAGGGGCACCTAAAAGCCCCTGGGGCCTCTCCCACGGGCTTCTTGTGGGGAGTGAATTAGACAGGGTCAAAGGGAGGTAAGGAGGCCAAGTAAGAGCTGCTCTGGAGATTCAGGTGAGAGAGGAAGGGGGCCTGGGCCTGGGCGGGGGAACAAGCAGGATCCCAAGGGGCAAAGGTGGAGCCCCTGGATCTGTGGAGCACGAACTCTGGCTCCAGGCAGCACCATGGGCTGCAGAAGCGGGAGGAGGAGCCACCCCACTGCTGTGCCTCCCCGCAGCACAGGCAGAGCCGGGCAGAGCGGTTAGCGTGAACCTGGGCTTGGCTCTTAACTGTGCTGCGAGTTGCTGGTGAAGCTCAGGCTGCTCGCTGACCTATGACCCAGTTTCCTCGTCTGTAAGCGGAGTGAATGCTAATCCCCAGATCGTGCATCTTTGCTGAGGATTAAATGAGATGATCTAAGCAAGAGTTTACCTGGGTGCCTGGCCCTCGGGAGCTGCTCTTCTGCTTATTGCTATTGTTTGAATTTTCTATCCTGCCTTCTAGGGTATCTTGTACCTGGCGGGAACTTAAGCTTCAAAGTCAGACACACTTGGAATTCCTGCCCAGCCACTTATCAGGCACAAGGCAGCTGGTAACCCCCTTAATGTCCGAATCTCACTTTTCTGATCTGTGAGATGGGGACAGTGTTATTCTTCTCCAAGGGCCCATGTGAAAGTGAAGTGAGAGTGTAGTCCAAACAGGGCTGGCACTCCTCTGTGCCCTTGTCTGGCCTGTTCATGATGCTGGACAGCCTGCTGCTGCTAAGTCGCTTCAGTCATGTCCGACTCTGTGCGATCCCACGGACTGCAGCCCACCAGGCTCCTCTGTCCATGGGATTTTCCAGGCAAGAGTACTGGAGTGGGGTGCCATTGCCCTACTCAGCTCCAATTCTCTGCTGAGGTTCTACAGATTCAGGGGTGAAGGAGCTAGGCCAGTCCTGCCCTGCTGGGGTTTATGCTGGGTGGAGAAAGCACAGTGCTTGACTGCTGTGATGGGGGCGCTCAGGAGAGCAGTGCGTAGCAACCTATGACCCTGACCTCAGTGGAATGGGAGGGGGTGTCTGGAAAGCTGTGAAGGGTGTCTAGGGATCTATGAAGCAGGAAGGGTGTGATCTGACAGGGGAGACACCCTCCTGGGCAGTCTGGGGGGAAGGTGGCAGGGGATGCTGGGCGGCTGGGAGCCGGGATAAGAGATGGAAGGCCAGTGTGGAGGTGGGTGCCTGCCCGCTCGCAGGCCCATCCCTTGGGGTAAGCCTTTGCAGGTGAGGGGGTGGGGTGGAGGTGGGAGCCCAGGAGGTAAGTGTTGCATCTGTGACAGGCGGAGACAAGGCCATTGCTGTTGTCCAGGTGAGCGAGGGGAGCGGGGCGGAGGAGAGGGGACAATTTAGAGAGATGTGAGGGGGAAGGAAAGCTGGGCAGGCTGCAGGCTGGGAGGTGACGGAGGGTGGAGGAGGCAGTGTTGGTTCCTGGGGTCCCAGCTTGGGCTGGAGGGTCAGTGAATGGTGGGACCCTTCCCCCAGCCGGAGGGGCAGGTCTGGGGAGAGGCAGCCAAGAGGTTCTTTGTGGGCCTATGGCGTCCGAAGGCCCTGGCGCATCCCCCAGTGGAGGTGTCCTGGTGACAGAGACTCTGAGGGTGCGGCATCAGGAGGGAGATCCACGTGGGGAGGGTGCTTGTCCATCAGAGAGGACACAAGTGTCTGCAGCCACAGGCGCAGGAACACTGAGGGAGAAAGCAAGAGACGGATGGGCCTTGGGAGGAAGCGGAGAATGGAGACCAAGGAGGAGTGGGCAGGTATGGACAAATGGTCTGGCCCAAGGCTGGAGGTGATAGCTGCTGACTCCTGCCTGACAGTGGGCTGTCCCCTGCTCTGGGAGCCCTCTGGCAGCCCAGCAGCAGGATCTCCTGGGCAAGGAAGGGACCTGGCCCCTCCCGGGTGCTTCGGTCTGTCCAGGATCCAGATTGCCAGGCAGATGTTGTCTGCTCCAGCCAAGTCCAGCCTTCCCCCGGCCCCCAGCTCCTTTGGAGGCCACTGACTATCAGTGAGAGGATGGGATGGGTGGGTGTGACATCCCTGCAGCCAGACCCAGCACTGGAGCTGGATGTGACCTTGGAGCTGGGTCACCTCTTATTTTTCCAATATGGCATACTGATGCTAGGGGTGGGGGCCTGACTTGTCCAAGGTCATCTAGCTGGTTTAGTCCCAAAGGGCCTCCTTGTCACCATCTCACTCTGACATTAAACTTCTCTTGGAGGGCCCTGCTGTTTCCTGCTTTGAACATCCCTGCCTGGGTCCAGTAGGTATGGGATGATGGGCAGGGTTCATGGCCAGACGTAGCTGAGTTCACCTGCCAGCCTCCAAGTCTCCTCATCTGGTTTGTTCTGAGGACAGAGGCTCTTGCTGGCTGAAGAGTCGTAGGTAGGCTGTGAGCCAGAGGAACGGTGCCCTCAGTCTAATGGGGGAGATGAAGCCCCAGCCCGCAGGGTGTTGTTCCGAGAACGACAAATTCATTTACTCAGTAAATATCGACGAGCACTTCCCCTGTGCCAGCATGGCTCTAGGCTCTCGAGTGTGGAGGCAAGAGGGCGGATGAGTTCCCTGACTCAGGAGCTTTTCCGAGCTTTCCCAATATGGAGAAAGCTGCCCATAGCCAGTAACCTGAGGCTGCGATGGGCATTCAGAGAAGATGAACAGGGCGATGTAATTGCCTTTAAGTGGGGAGGAAGAAGGAGCTGCCATTAGGGGAGAAGCGCTTAGAGGTGGTTTTGCTAAGGAGGTGATGTTGGTAACACTTGAGCTTAGACCGTAAGGGTGAGAAGGAGGCAACCACATGAGGAAGAAAGACCAGGGGCTCTGGGCAGAAGGAATAGCATGTGCACAGATCTGGAGAAAGGAAAGGTTGGGCTTGTTCAGTAGAAAAGGCCCCTGTGTCTCGGCATCATGAGAAAAAAAGAGGGATGGGTTAGGAGAAATAGGCACCTGATCACAAAAGACCTTAGATTTGCTTCCAGCAGTGATGGGAAGCCATGAGAGGGTGCCAAGCAGGGGGAGCCAGGACCTCATCTACATTTTGAAATGATGGCTGCAGCTGCTGCTTGCAGAGTGGGTTGCAGGAGGGAGAGTGGAAACTGGGAAGGTTCATGCAGTGGTCCAGGCAAGAGGTGTTGATGTGGTGGCAGGAAAGATGGAGAGAGGTGATATTCTAGAAGCAGAACAGTTGTGATTTCCTGATGGGTTGGAGTCAAGGTTGAGGAACAAGGAGGAGTCAAGAGCAATTCCCAGGTTTTTGGACAACTAGGTGGATTTACTGAGCTGAAAAAGATGGATGGAAGGGGAACGGTAAAAATCAAGTGCCCCATAGTGAGCAAGCAGCATCTGCAGTGCCCGTGGGACATGCAGATGGAGACACTGAGCAGACAGTGGCAGGTACCAGAGCGTGGCTCTGGGGAGATGCTGGGCCACGGGTACGACTGAGCATCAGCATCAGCAGACAGACAAGATTTTAAAAAACGGGCGTGGATGGTGTCATGGGGGAGGTGTGCAGGGGGTGGGGGCCCAGGACAAAGTTCTGGAGCGCCCCCTCCTTTAGGGCAAGGACTCTCAGCTCAGCATTGTTGGTATTTTGGGCCAGATGAGTTTTTGCTGTGGGGTTGGCCTGGCATCAGCATGCTTAGCAGCATCCTCAGTCTGCCTCTGCCCACTAGGTGCCATAGCACTTCCCCAGGTGTGACAACTGAAAATGTCTCCAGACAAACATCTCCTGGTTGAGAACTGCTGATGTAGGGGATGTTGGTTGATGAGGGGCGGGGTGGAGGAGTAGAAAAGGAGTCAGTGAAATTAGGAGGAAAACTAGAAACCACAGGATCCTGGATGCCAAGAGAGAGTTTGGGGAGGGAAGGAATGACTGCTGGCTGGGTCCTATACCACCAAGAGGCCAAGCAAAGGGCTGAGAAGGGCCTGGACGCTGCCACAAGCTTTCGCAGTACTGAGCCCAGGTGGCCTGGGGGGCAGCTTCCCAGGAAGAGGAGAGGGAGTGGAGTCTTGAGTGAGAGGCAGAGAAGCAGGGAGAGCAAGCGTGGTTGACAGCTTCTGACAAGCTTTGCCCGCTAAGGGAAGCAGAATGTGGCCCCTGAATGGCTTTAGGAGGATTGTGCGGAAGGTGGGTCCTGCTTGGTTGGGGGGGTCTGATTGCCCTCTGGAGCCCCCTGCCGGTTCTCCGGGGGCATTGCCGATGCCGCCGGAGCGCCGATGCTAGCACTTGAAGAGAAGATTGGGGACCCTTTGAGGGCACTGAGAACGATGGATAGGGGTGTCCCGGCCGCTGCGGGGCTGAGAGAGGTGGGGGACTGCGTGCGGGAGGCCGCCCCAGGCGCCGGCGGGAGTGGCGCAGAGCAGGGGGCTCCCGGCGGGCAGTGGGGTGGGGTGCCCACCGCTGTCCACCGCCTGCAGCTCCTAGGGCCCCCTCGGGCTCTGGGGCGGGGAGGGCAGGCCCAGCCTCTCACCCCGCCCCCCTCCCCTCTCTCCCCCTCCCCGTGTCTCCCTGCAGAAAGCGGGCGGCGGCCTGCGCCAGTGGAAGCGGGTGTACGCCGCGCTGCGGGCGCGCTCGCTCTCGCTGAGCAAGGAGCGGCGGGAGCCCGGGCCGGCGGCGGCGGGGGCGGCGGCGGCCGTCGCAGGTGAGGACGAGGCGGCGCCCGTCTGCATCGGCTCCTGCCTGGTGGACATCTCCTACAGCGAGACCAAGAGGAGGCACGTGTTCCGGCTGACCACCGCTGACTTCTGTGAATATCTCTTTCAGGCTGAGGACCGGGATGACATGCTGGGCTGGATCAGAGCGATCCGAGAGAACAGCAGGGCCGAGGGCGAGGTGAGGGCCCGGCCCGGCCCCAGGCGGGCCAGGGAGGGCAGGGCAGGCCCCGGGCCCCTCTCACCGGCCGGGCTCCTCCCTTCCCCGCTCGGAGCCTCAGTCCCCTCTTGCATAAAATGGGCCAACAGGAGTGTACCTGGCGACTCTGCCCGCCCAGGGTTTGGTGTGAAGAGAGGATGCATGGGCCAGTGGCTCACAGAGGGCCTGGCGTCCTTAGTATTCCATGACTGGCAGTAACAATAATAGCTGTCAGAGTGACAGTAATTATTATTATTATCATCGTTGTTATGACTGCCTTGGGCAGGCTCTGGCACAGAGAGGTCAGGTCCAGGCCAAACCTCAGCCTCTTGGTGGAGCTTCGGGAGGCAGGGGGATCTCCTGTGAAATGTATTACAGAAAGAGGTCCCCCTGGGCCAGAGCTGTAGGGGACCCCCCTGCCAGGGCTGGCCTTTCTGCAGAGGCAAAAACACATTGACCTTGGGAGGAGGCCAAGGGGATTGGCCTTTGGCAGCAGGCAGCAGGGGCTGAGCCAAGGGCTTTGGCAGGGAATCCAGGAGAAGTTTTAAATGGCGCCCCCTCCACGGTGGCGCTGCACGCCAGGGGCCTGGCTGGAGTATCTGCCTCGACTCACTCCAGCTCCCAGGTGGCTGCACAAGTGTGCCTCTGTACACCTGCAGTTCTGTGGGGGTCCTGGGCTGGGAGCTGGGGGCTGGCCTCTGCCAAGAGGATGGTGGGCTTGGGCCCTGGTCCAGCGTTCACCTGCTCTGACCACAGGAGGGGGTCCTAGTGCTCACCGAGGCCCACTATCTCACTGAGCCAGGCTCTGCTGCCCCAGGACAATGTCCTCGCTGCAGGGAGAAAAGCACCTGAAATTTGAGGCCCTTCTCTGCGGGGACTGGCTGGGGCTGTCCCCAACAGGGTATGAGCTGGGGGTCCCAAGTCCCTGCATTATTGCAACAGCTGCCCCTCCTGGGGCAGCTGGGCTGTGCCTTGCCAGAACTGTGATGAATGCCACATGCATAATTCTGCACCCCAACCCTGAGGTTGCCATATTATCTCTCCAAGGAGGAGACTGAGGCTCAGAGAGGTTAAGTGGATTACCCAAGGTCACACGGCTGGTGAGGGGGTGCTTGAGAGTCCGGCCCTGGTCTTTCTTGCTCTGGGGTCTGTCCCCTCCAGCTGGCAGATGGAGGAGAGGGGAGGCAAAGCTGAGGCAGGGGCCAGGGAGAAGTCCTGGTGGGTTGGCCATGGGCACTGATGGGGTCTGCTTTCTCTTTCCTTCCTCCAGGACCCCGGCTGTGCCAACCAAGCTCTGATCAGCAAGAAGCTTAATGATTATCGCAAAGTGAGGTGAGGCCCAGTCCTTGTCCTGGCCATGGGGTGGGGGACACCCCAGGCAGAGGTCATTCTCCTGGCCCATCTCCAGACTTGAGGGCAGCCCCTGAATCGCCCTCTCTTGGGGGCAGGGAGGGCAGAGGGGCATTGAGGCCTCCAGTCCCCAGAAGGGCATGGGGGGAATGGTCTTGGGGATGGAGGAGAGGTCTGAAGAGATGGGAGGCCAGGGCAGGTGGCATGCTGGGCCACCCCAGTGAAGACCTCTCCCCTCTTTCTACACAGCCATAGCTCTGGGCCCAAAGCTGATTCTTCCCCCAAAGGCTCTCGTGGCCTGGGGGGACTCAAGTCTGAGTTCCTCAAACAGAGTACGGCACGTGGCTTCAGAACTCAGGACCAGCCTGCAGGGAGCAAGGGTAGGAAGGTGGCTGCTAAGGGGGTGGTATGCATGTGGGTGTGTGCCGTGGTTATCCTCATGCATCTGCCCATGTGTGTATGCCTGTGAGGGGCTGGGGGCTCTGAGGGTCTCAGGGGTGGAAGGGCCTGGAGCCTGATTTCCCTCCAGGACATCCCAGCTGGGTGGTCCTCCAATCTCTGCTTGTGTCCTTCAGGAGCAGGAGGCAGCCTTTTCCATCTTCACACGCTTTTGACCATTAGAAAGTTCTTTCTTTGGTTGTACCAGAATCTGTGGCGCCCACTTTGTTGTCAGCCCCTGAGCCCATACAGAAGTCCCCTATTACTCTGAGGCCTCTCTTCCCCAGGGTGAACACCCTCATGACTTTGGCCTTCTCTGTTGGGATAGTATAATTTCCCATCAGCCCTCGGCATCCTGGTTGCCTTTCTGAAGGAGTCCCCTTACGTCCAGTGTGTGAATGTGATGTACAAGTGTCTGTGACCGAGTGTGGCTGCTGCCCCTCCCTGGGCCCCTAGCTCACCCGGGCTGTCTTCCTCCTCCAGCCCCAGATGACAGTGTCTCCACCTCCAAAACCCCCTGGGGCATCAGCATCATCAAGAAGAACAAGAAGGCGGCGCCCAGGGCATTTGGTGTCCGACTGGAGGAGTGCCAGCCAGCTACGGAGAACCAGGTGGGCTCCTGCCATGCTCCAGGGCCAGAGGGGAGTGGGGCGACTGAGGCACAGAGGGTCAGAGCTGCCAGGGACCTTGGAACCAGCTCTCCACCTCATCTTATGGACACAGCTGGGAAAGCCGCTCAGGGAGGGAGCACAGAGCTGAGTCAGAGTCCCTGATTCCCAGCTGGTGCTCCTTCCCAGACCATGGCAAAGCTTTGGTGTGATTTCTGGCTCCCAGATTGGAGGCAGCGAGAGCGTTTAGTAACTACCCTCCATGGGGTTCTGCCCTTTCTCTGCCCCCATCTTGTCCTTCCCACCTCTGGCCCACTGGTGGAGAATACTGTTCTTTTTTAAATTGTATTTCATTGAAGTATAGTTGTTGTACAATATTATGTAAATTATAGGTGTACAATGTAGTGATTCACAATTTTTTAAGGTTATGCTCCATTTATCATTATTATGGAATATTGGCTATGCTCCCTGTGTTGTACAATATATCCTTATAGCTTATTTTATACCCACTAGTTTGTACCTCGAATCCCCTACCCCTGTCTTGCCGCTGCCCGCTTTGCTCTCCCTACTGATAACCACTGCTTTGTTCTCTACATATCTGAGCCTGCTTTTTTGTTGTTGTTATATTCACTATTTTATTTTTTAGATTCCACATATAAGGGATATACAGTACTTGCCTTTCTCTGACTTATTTCACAGAGCATCATGCTTTCCAAGTCCATCCATATTGCTGCCAATGGCAAAATTTTATTCTTTTTTATGACTATGTAGTGGAGAAGGCAATGGCACCCCACTCCAGGGCTCTTGCCTGGAGAATCCCATGGATGGAGGAGCCTGGTAGGCTACAGTCCATGGGGTCCCTACGAGTCAGATGCGACTGAGCAACTTCACTTTCACTTTTCACTTTCACGCAATGGAGAAGGAAATGGCAGCCCACTCCAGTGTTCTTGCCTGGAGAATCCCAGGGACGGCAGAGCCAGGTGGGCTGCCGTCTATGGGGTCGCACAGAGTCGGACACGACTGAAGCGACTTAGCAGCAGCAGCAGCAGTATTACGTTGTGTACATGTGCCACATCTTCTTTATCCATTCATCTGCTGATGGACATTTAGGTTGCTTCCGTATCTTGGCAGCTTTAAATAATGCTGCTGTGAACATTGGGGTGCATGTATCTTTTCAAATTAGTGTGGTTTATTTTTTCTGGATATATATCCAGGAGTGGAATTGCTGGGTCATCAGTCAGTTCAGTTCAGTTCAGTCACTCAGTCATCTCTGACTCTTTGTGACGCCATGGACTGCAGTACACCAGGTCTCCATGTCCCTCACGAAATCCCAGAGTTTGCTCAAACTCATGTCCGTTGAGGCGATGATGCCATCCAGCCATCTCATCCTCTGTTATCCCCTTCTCCTTCGCCTTTAATCTTTCCCAGCATCAGGGTCTTTTCCAATGAGTTAGTTCTTTGCATCAGGTGGCCAAAGTATTGGAGTTTCAGCTTCAGCATCAGTCCTTCCAATGAATATTCAGGACTGATTTCCTTTAGGATGGACTGGTTGGATCCCCTTGCAGTCCAAGGGAATCTCAAGAGTCTCCTCCAACACCACAGTTCAAAAGCATCAATTCTTCAGCGCTGGGTCGTATAGTAACTCTATTTTCAGTGTTTTGAGAAATCTCCATGCTGTTTTCCACAACGGCTGCTTCAATTTACATTCCCACCAAGAGTGTACAAGGGTTCCCCTTTCTTCTCATCCTCGCCAGCTTTCGTCCTTTGTGGTCTTTTTGATGCAACCATTCTGACAGGTCTGAGGCGGTATCTCACTGTGGTTTTGATTTGCATTTCCCTGATGACTGGCGGTGTTGAGCATCTTTTCGTGTGCCTGTTGGCCGTTTGCATTTCCTCTTTAGAAAAATGTCTGTTCAGTTTTTCTGCCCATTTTTTAATTGGGTCATCTGTATTGTTTTTGGCCTTGACCTGTGGCCTGGAGGATCTTAGTTCCCCAACCAGGGATCAAACCTGGGTCCCCAGCAGGGGATGCATGGAGTCCTAACTGCTGGACCGCTAGGGAGTTCTCAGGTTGTTTGTATTGTTGATGTTGAGTTGTATGAGTTGTTTATGTATTTTGGCTGTTAATCCCTCATTGATCAGTCGTATCATTTTCAAGTATCCTTTCCCGGAGAATGCTGTTCTTACCTCCCTAACACCCCTGCCTTGCCTGTGTCTCCAGCGTGTCCCCTTGATCGTGGCCGCGTGCTGTCGAATTGTGGAGGCACGGGGGCTGGAGTCCACGGGCATTTACCGAGTCCCAGGCAACAATGCAGTGGTGTCCAGCCTGCAGGAACAGCTCAACCGTGGCCCCGGGGACATCAACCTGCAGGATGAGGTGAGTCTGACTCGGGGGTTGGTCCATGGAAGGGGGCCAATGTGGTGTGTTCATTGTACCCGGTGATGTGCCTGGCACTGGGCCAAGGCACCAAGATGGGCACGACGAGACTTGCCTTTGCAGACCAGCCGCAGGGATGGGCCTCAACCCGGCTGCAGCCCAACGGGTGGATGCGGTCAGGGCCTGGGAGCTCTGAAGCAGAGGCTGGCGGGTGACAGGTTTTTGGGCCTGGAGGATAAGAAGAATTCAGGAAAGCCAGGAAAGGGCCCTCCAGGCAGGGAAATGGTCTGGGGAAAGGCGTGGCCCTGGAGGCTTGCTGGCAGTCACCATGCCGTCTCTGTAAAGGGCCAGGAGGCAGGTGTTCCAGGCTTTGGTTATGTGGTCTGTTGTACACCCTCCTCCTCCTTGTTCTCTTCCTTCTTCAGCTCCACAATGTTTATTTGTTTATTTACTTATTTTTGGCTGTGTTGGGTCTTCATCGCCGCCCAGGCTCTTCTCGAGTTGCAGCGAGTGGGGGCTACTTTCTAGTCGTGGAGTGTGGGCTTCTTAGTGTGTGACTTCTCTCGTTGCGTCGCACGGTCTAGGACTCATGGGCCCAGGAGTTGCAGCTCCTGGGCTCTAGAGCATAGGCTCAATAGTTGTGGCACATGGGTTTATTTGAACCACAGCACGTGGGATCCTCCCGGATCAGGGGTTGAACCCACGTCTCCTGCATTGGCAGGTGGATTCTTTACCACTGCGCCACCAGGGAAGCCCTTCTTCACAACATTTTAAAAATGCAAACCCCATTCTTACCTCAAGGGCCACACAAAAACAGGTCATTGGCTGGATTTGACATTTGGGTCATGGTTTGCAGACCCCTGGTTAAAAGAAAGGGAGTATATGGTGTTTGCTGGAGTGGCCAGCAATGTGGGTGGCTGATCAGATGAGACAAGACTAGCTTGTGAAGGGATCTGACAACCACACTTAAGAGTTTGAAGCATGTTATAATAACAATGGAATATAACCTTCAAAAATTGTGAATCACTGTGCTCTACACCAAAGTCACTGCAGATGGTGACTGCAGCCAGGAAATTAAAAGACGCTTACTCCTTGGAAGGAAAGTTATGACCGACCTAGATAGCATATTCAAAAGCAGAGACATTACTTTGCCAACAAAGGTCCATCTAGTCAAGGCTATGGCTTTTCCTGTGGTCATGTATGGATGTGAGAGTTGGACTGTGAAGAAGGCTGAGCGCCGAAGACTTGATGCTTTTGAACTGTGGTGTTGGAGAAGACTCTTGAGAGTCCCTTGGACTGCAAGGAGATCCAACCAGTCCATTCTGAAGGAGATCAGCCCTGGGATTTCTTTGGAAGGAATGATGCTAAAGCTGAAACTCCAGTACTTTGGCCACCTCATGCGAAGAGTTGACTCATTGGAAAAGACTCTGATGCTGGGAGGGATTGGGCGCAGGAGGAGAAGGGGGCGACAGAGGATGAGATGGCTGGATGGCATCACCGACTCGACGGATGTGAATTTGAGTGAACTCCGGGATTTGGTGATGGACAGGGAGGCCTGGCATGCTGCGATTCATGGGGTGGCAAAGAGTCGGACACGACTGAGCGACTGGACTGAACTGATGCTATACACCTGGGGGCTTCCCAGGTGGCGCTAGTGGTAAAGAACCCACCTGCCAATGCAGGAGACGTAAGAGATGAAAGTTTGATCCCTGGGTCAGGAAGATCCCCTGGAGGAGGGCATGGCAACCCACTCCAGTATTCTTGCCTGGAGAATCCCATGGACAGAGAAACCTGGTAGGCTACAGTCCATGGGGTCACAAAGAGTTGGACATGACTGAAGCAACTTGGCACACACATGCTATACACCTGAAACTTATATAATACTGAACATCAATTAGATCTCAATTTTCATGATAAGACGTGTTTAAAGCAGGAAAAAAATTACATAGAAGGACTCTGGTTCAGTTAAGATAGAGAAAGCACACTCTGACCAGTTTTTCCCAGTGATTACATCTAAAAATCCTGGACAGAGTATATAAAGTAAATGTCAAATAACTCTGCAAGGTGGGTAACAGCAGCCTGGGGAGGAAGAGTGCAGCCTTCCAGAGGTCGAGGCCATCTAATGCAAACTCCCAAAATGTCTGTCTTGTCTAAAAATGTTTCTGTGCTTTCATTACAACTTGTCCTCTTCAGCTATAGAGAGAAACATTAATGTCTCTGTGTTCACAATCCTGTTTTGGTATTTCCTCCAGAATTCTACTCTATCATCTTCCCTTTCTCTTGTGCCGTGAGCTGAATCATGTCCTCCCAAAATTCATACATTGAAGCCCAAACCGCCAACATGACTGTATTGGGAGTAGGGCCTATTGGGAGGTAATTATGGGGAAATAAAGTCAGGCTGCGATATGATAGGGTGAGTGTCCTTGTGGAAGGAGACACCGAAGAGCCCCTCTCTTCACCCTCTCCACCTCATAAGGACACAGCAAGAAGGTGACTGCCTGCAAACCAGGAAGAGAGCCCTCACCAAAAACTGAACGGGCCGGCACCTGGATCTTAGAGTTCCCAGCTTCCAGAGTTGTGAGAAAAGAAATTTCTGTTGTTTAAGCCAAAAAAAAAAAAAAAAGAGTTTGCAGCAGTTTAAATGTCAATTATATCACTATAAAACTGGGGGAAATATCCAAATAAACATTTCCATTTAAAAAAAGCAGTAGGGCCAGTGTTTCCCAGAATCCTAAGGTTCCCCAGAGGTGCTGTGGGAGGCTGAGGGCAGGTCAGGACCTGTGTCCCTGCCTGAACTAGAGTAACCTGCTTTGCTCTGTCTCTTTTTATTCATCTTTGGCTGTGCTGGGTCTTCGTTGCTTTGGGTGAGCTTTCCCTAGTTGCCGCCAACAGGAGCTCCTCCTTGTGGTATGCAGGCTTCTCGTTGCAGGGGCTTCTCTCGTTGCGGAGCAGGGACCCTCGGGAATTCAGGCTTTAGTAGCATTGGCTTCAGTAGTGGCAGCACGTGGGCTCAGCAGCCATGGCACACAGGCTTCGTTGCCCCGTGTCATGTGGAATCCTCCTGGACCAGGGATCAAACCCACTCTCCCCCGAATGGCCAGGCGGACTCTGCACCACTGGACCACCAGGGAAGTCCTTCTGTCTGTTTTCTTTAATGTCGATTTTTTTCCCATTGGGTTTTCTTGGATCATTTTACTGGACAAAAGATACTGTGCTGGAAAAGATGTTTCAGAAAACCATGAATTTGGGCAGGAAAGTCCTATGAGTCACATACTCTGAAGCTGTATGTGAAGACATAAGACAGTCTTTCTGCCCTTGGGAAGGAGCTCAGGAGACAAGATGAGCACATGTGAAATAGTGGACAAGAGAAAAGGCTGGTTCTCATTAGGGACCAGATTGTGTATCCCAGAGAGGGATCTGAGTGTCAGAACAGAGAGTGGACCCACCTCTTGGGCTTGGCAGTGGGGAGGGTGAGGCCCAGGGCCGAGGACAGAGGGCTTTTGGTGGCTTCACTAAAGCCTTTGACCTTGAGCTAATGGACAGAGGGGAGCCTTGGATGGTTCTTCAGTTGGGGAGGCATAGATGAGAGTAGGGTTTGAGAAGCAGGGCTTTAGCGTATGCCTAATAGGTGTGTGGGCTTCTCTGGTGGCTCAGCTGGTGAAGAATCCGCCTGCAATGTGGGAGACCCTGGTTTGATCCCTGGGTTGGGAAGATTCCCCTGGAGAAGAGAAGGGCTACCCACTCCAGTATTCTGGCCTGGAGAATTCCATGGACTATATAGTCCATGGGGTCGCAAAGAGCTGGACACAACTAAGGACCTTTCACTTCACTTGAGTGGATGTAAACTAAGGAGGCCCAGAGCAGGATGTCTAGGGAAGAAATTACCCATCTTGTGGGAGAGGGGGTCAGGAGGACTCAGTGGTCCCAGGGGGATGAGGAGGGTGGGAGCAGCTCTAGGACTTGGCTGCACGAGAGGGAAGAAGGAGGGGTAGGAAAGGAGCCAGAAGTTTGAGCTGTGGACTGGTGGTATCTGTCCCTGGCAGACCTGAGGTGTAGGACAGGAAAGAGGATGTCATGGAGCAACCCGTTGGACTGGGCTTGTCGATGGAAATTCAATTAACTATCAGTTAAGAAGAAGAAAGTGTTGAGCTATGGACCCATTGTAATGAGTACTATATTGCTGAGTTGTGTGTCTTTGCTCCAGGATTTTGTTGCTTTCTGAACATGTGTTATTCTGAGCAGTTCCTATCCAGGAAGGACTTTGCATTGGGTGTTGGCGCCCCCTGGTGCACAGAAGGGACACTGACCTGGCTATTTTTCATTCTTGTGTTCAACAACCATTTGTTTAGCCCAGTTTCTCAACCTTGACACTTCCGGCAGAATAACTCTTTTCTTGTGGAAGGTTGTCTTGTGCACTGGAGGAAGTTTAGCAGCACCAGGCTTCTGTCCGCTCGATGCCAGTGGCGTGCCCCAGGTGTGAAAACCAAACAGTTCCAACGTCCCTTCTTGAGAATTCGTGATTTAGACCAGCAGGAGTTGGCACCAGCAGGTCCAGTGGGCAGGCTCATGTGGGGGTGGGTTTTGCTCACTTCTGTCCCCCTTCTGTGGAGGGACAAATGGCTGGCTGGAGCAGGGCACTGGGGCTAGGGGCTCAAGGGGCTTGGACCTGGCTGGGGACTCTGTTCTGCTGTAGTGGGTATTCTTAGCCCAGTGACCCTTGGTCTGGGCAGAGCTGGGTATGGTATCAGTAGATCCCAGAGAAGGCCAGAACCGGGCTGGACTGGGCTCTGGGGCTGGACCAGCATGGAGGCGTGGACACCGGGGAGGGGCCTGACTACAGCCTTATGTCTTTGCCCCCTCCCCAGCGCTGGCAAGACCTCAACGTGATCAGCAGCCTGCTCAAGTCCTTCTTCCGAAAGCTACCTGAGCCTCTTTTCACTGATGGTGAGTTGGGGGCGGACGTGGAGGATGGAAGGGGGAGGGAGTACCTATCTATGCTGCATCCTGACTGCTTTTTAAATTGAGTGTGTGGTTTTACTTTGGGGGTTTAATACAAAAGAAACACATGCTTGTAAAAAACTTCATCAGTACCGATATAAATAAAGTGAACACAGTCATCTTCCCGTTTCCTGTCCACAGAGGTTATCCTAACATTTTCTGGGCATTTACCATGTGCCAGGCACTACTCCCTACAAATCCATGAGGAGGTACTATTATTTCCACCCCATAGATGAGGGAGCTGCTGCACAGAGAGGTTAAGTGACTTGCCCGAGGTCACAGAGGTTGTAAGTGTCAGAGCCAGAATTCAACCCCAGGCATCTGTCCCCAGAGCCCAGCTCTTGGCCGTTTGCTGAGCTCCTTGTTAACAGTGCACTGTGTTTGCTTCCAGACCCTGTTACACGGGGTTTCTCTTGTGACTCAGCTGATAAAGAATCCTCCTGCAATGTGGGAGACCTGGGTTCGATCCCTGGGTTGGGAAGATCTCCTGGAAAAGGGAAAGGCTACCCACTCCAGTCTTCTGGCCTGGGTCGCAAAGAGTTGGACACGACTGAGCGACTTTCACTTTCCTTTTTCCTCTCACACGTGTGACAAAGACACACGTGCCTACATAGGGCTTGCAGTTGGGTGATGCTGGTAGCTGTTTCATCTGGCTCTGAAAGGAATAAAGCTGCGATGATAGCACTTTCCAGTTTCTACAGTATAGATACTCCTGCCATGGCTGGCTTCAGGATCCCAATCTGCTGTCACTGACATGAGCTGGGACAAGACAGACACAGCCAGTTGTCAGGAGTCCTGTGAGCGAGTGGCTCCGCTGCTTGCGTGGTTCTCAGCAGAAGGAGGCTCGTTAATTTTGAGATTCATTCGTGTCAGTACAAAGAGCTCGACCTTGTTTTCCTTTTAAATCAACCACATAGTGTTTCCCAGCCTGAATAGACAGTAAATTGTCTAATCACTCCCCTTGTTGTTGTTTAGTTGGTGAGTCGTGTCTGACTGTTTGGTACCCCATGGACTGTAGCCCACCAAGCTCCTCTGTCCTTGGGATTTCCCAGCCAAGGATTCTGCAGTGGGTTGCTGTTTCCTTCTCCAGGGGATCTTCCCAACCCAGGGATCGAACCCGTGTCTCCTGCTTGGCAGGCAGATTCTTTACCACTGAGCCACCTGAGAAGCTCAATCACTCTCCTACTGATGGATATTTAGATTGCCTTCACATTTTTGCTATTTCAATACACGTTATAATGATTTTTCTTGACTGTGTCCCTGCATGCCTGGACCAGGATCCCAGAGGTAGATTCTTAGACATGGACTCGCTGGGTCAGAGTCCTGGAAAGCATTTTTGAAAGCTAAAGTCAAGTTGCATGCCGAGGAGCTGACCCAAGCTCACACTGCCGCTGGTGGTGTAAGATACTTTCCCACGTCCCCATCACACTGGATGATGTTATTAATATTTTAAAGTTTTGCTGATCAGAGAGGGGAAATGGCATCTCACTGTTGTTTTCATTTTCACTTCTGTCATTACTAGGAGATTAACCTTTAATGGATTCTGTGCTGAGATACATACGTAAACATGAGTGTTTAGGAATACCTTATGATTATAAAAATATTTTCTTATTTTTCCCAATACTTGAATAAGTATTATTTTTGACTCTGTAATGCAGTTAGATTTGTTTGTGTATTACATGAGCTAGAAATGGATTTATTTTCCCGACAAGATAGCTAATAGTCCGCAGGACATTATCGACACCACCATCCTTCCCCACTGACTTGAAGATCCCCTGGAGAAGGGCATGGCAACCCACTCCTGTGTTCTTGCCAGGAAAATCCCATGGACAGAGGAGCCTGGTGGGCTGCAGTCCAGAGGGTCGCGAAGAGTCGGACACACTTTTTCCTGTAGATCCACAGGGCCTGTCTCCCTCCTTTCAGTTCTGACCCTTCTTCCCCTTTCCATCAGCGTCACGTTGCCTGAGCTGTACGATGGTTTTAGTCCGTGTCAGTTTCTCACTGGCAGGTCCTCCCTCATCATTCTTCCCTTGGAGAATATTCTTGGCTGTCTTTGCACATTCTCTCATCCAGGTGTATTTCAGGATGAACTTACCACGTTCCCTTTTTTAAAGTTCCCCGTGGACTTCTTCTGAGGGGAGGTGGGGGAACCCTGATACAGATGGGGAGGAGTGTTTGGAGGCTGAAAGGGCCCTCCCTCTTTCTAGGTAACCTGTCTTCTAACCTCGTGGTGTCCTTGTCCTGGAGCCTGGGGCAGGGACCCCTTCTCCAGGGTCAACAGGCAGCTGAGGTCTCACTTCTTCCCAAACGAGCACGCCTGGGCTTCTCCAGGTCAGGCGCACCCCTGAGGGCAGCTGCGGTGGGTTTGGTCACATGAACTTAGGGCCCTGGAGCCCCCCTCCCACCAACTGAACAACCTCAGCACAAACATGACCTCCCCGCAGGGCCTCCTCAGCCCGGAAGCCCCCCTCTCTAAAGAATCCTCACTGTTCTAGACAAATACAACGACTTCATCGAGGCCAATCGCATTGAAGACTCGAGGGAGCGCTTGAAGACGCTGCGGAAGCTGGTAAGGAGGGGGGCTGCTGCTGGGCGAAGGGCAGACTGGACAGGCGAGCGCTGCGGCCCCAGGAGCCCAAGCCCAGTGCCACCAGCTTCCCCCGTGACCTCGGCAAGCCCTTCTCTCCTCAGGGCCTCAGTTCCTCTGTCTATCCCCGGGGGACAGTTAGAGAGTGGGTTCCAGACCCCCTGAGATATGGCAGCGGAGCCCCTTTGAGGGGCAGTGGGGAGGTGGAAGCCATCACAGCCTGGTCCCATGCCCCTTCCTTCTCCCACCCAGATCCGGGATCTCCCAGGACACTACTATGAAACACTCAAATTCCTCGTGAGTCATCTGAAGACCATTGCCGACCACTCAGAGAAAAACAAGGTGGGTCCAGCTCCAGTTTGAAGTGTGGGGGAGGGAAGCCTAGTGGGGTCTCCTCAGCATATTCTATTCAGTAAGCTCCTCCAGGTCAGGTAACCTCAGGCTTCACTGGCCCCGCCCTCCGACCTAGGGGGTCCTTCTGTCCCGCTGCCCCCACATACTGGCCAGTACTTCTTCCTGAGCCGGCTCCTGAATTTCTGAGGGTCTTCAGAGGCAGAGAGCCTCAGACTCTGTGTCTGGTGGAATCTACCCTCTGACTGAGCTTGGGTCCCTTGCGTTGCGTTTTCGTAAGCAAACCCCTATATCTTCTAGTTCCGCAGGGGGGTAGAATGAGGGGACATACAGGATTCCTGCCAGTCCAAAACACCCTTGGGACGTCCAGTGGGTCTTCACTCTGGCCTCTCCCATTGCTAGACAGTACGGGTGTGCAGGTGGGGAACTGCCCGTGAGAGCTGGGCCTGGGGTTGAGTGGGGCCTATTCTCTACTTACCAGGCACCTCCATGCCCAGCAAGGAGGCACATGGCCCCAGGCCAGGACCAGCTCAGGATGTGGTCGGGCTGGGGGCCAGAGGGGCCCAGAGTCAGGGAGGCCCAGGGGCCTGGAGGTCAAAGCTCACAGGGAGACTAACACTGATCCGCTTCCCTCCCCTGCCCAGATGGAGCCCCGGAACTTGGCCCTGGTCTTCGGGCCGACGCTGGTGAGGACGTCTGAGGACAACATGGCAGATATGGTGACCCACATGCCTGACCGCTACAAGATTGTAGAGACGCTGATCCAGCACGTAAGCGGCCTCCCTGGGCCCTGGCTCCTGCTCGCCGGGGTGGGTGTGCCCAGGGAAAGATGTGGAAAATGCTCCGGGGGTGCAGGAGGCCCTTCAGAAGCAGTAGCCTGCATTTTAAGGCCAGGCAGGTATGAATCCTGAATGCCTGTCCCCAGCGGGACAACCAGGAGCCGCTGAGTTTCCAGGATGTGTGTGTGGGACAGAGGGAGGAGAAAGGTCAGGGAGAGCTGCTGCTGGGTTGGAGGGCAGAAGGGTTGAAAGAAGCGGGGTGCCTTCAGAAGGTGACCCACGGGAGAGATGTCCAAGCAGAACTGGGCAGACAGATGGGACAGCACTCTCCCTGCAGGCCCACTGAGACTTTAAGGGAAAAATGGTGATTCCCTGGGGAATGGGAGGCAGATGGGGCAGGGAGGATGATGGGCTGGGGCAGTATCTGGCTGCGTGGTCTCCATGTCTTGGGCTGGTCACCTTCCTCCTTAAGGCTGCCTGGAGGCCCCACAAGAGCCTGTGGTTTCTAAGGAGTCTTATTATCCACCACAGGATGAGAACCCAGAATGGCCAGCAGAAGGCGCAGGAGGCTTTTTATTTTTTTTTCTCTTTTTTTTAAGCGCCAAACCCAGGGCAGCACTGCCCCCTTCTAGGGGCACTCAGAGATGTTTTTATGAATCATTGATTTTTCCATTTCCAAATCTTGGTGGGACCTGTGGTTTAACCCACAAAGAATGGAATCAAAACCCTCCTGCCAGGAGAAATAAGATGGGCAACTGGTCAAAAAAAGGGTTTACTTCCCTGGTGGCTCAGTAGTAAAGAATCCACCTGCCAATGCAGGAGATGTGGTTTCGACTCCTCGGTTAGGAAGATCCCCTGCAGTAGGAAACGGCAACTCATAGACACTTTAGGGAAGGGAATAAGCCAGGTCATGTTACTCCTGTTACAGATGAGGAAACTGGGGCTCAGAGAGGAAAAGCGATTTCTTCAAGATCACACAGCTATTAAGTAGCAGCCTCAGGATTTGAAGGCAGGTCTGTCTGACCAACTCCTCTGCTTTACTCCCCACTGAATGGGAGGGCCGACTCCTGGGTCCACCCTAGAGCTGGCTCTTGAGTGAGCGAGGTGGTCAGAGTTAGCCGAGTCAGGCTGTGGGTAGACTTTGGTCATGATGGCTGGCCTTGCCTGCTCCTTTCCTTCCTTCACTGGGTGTCAGAGCTCTGAGCCATAGGAGGGTATGTCGAGGCCTGTTCTCACTCTAACATTGGGACCACCAGCCCGGAGGCCCACTCCAGAGCTGCTGGGGAGGCCAAGGCTGCTGGGCAGTGTCAGAGATCCTGATGAGGCCTTGGTATGGGGAAGCTTTCCTCCCTTGGAAAAGTTCAGCTCCCCAAACGAGGAACCCATGGAGCCCCCATGAGTGTATGCTTGGTGGGGAAGGTAGTGAGGAAGAGAGGGAGACTGGCCCCCTGACTCCTAGCGAAGTCCAAAGAAGCCCAAAGCCTTGGTCAGCTGGAGTGTCAGGACCTTCAGGGAGATGGGAGGCCCAAAGTGTGTCCACTTCCCCTACCCTAGGGTCTCAGGGGGACATCCCCAGCCAGTGGCAGCATCTTTTCTGGGTAGGGTGTGGGAGGTGGAGTACATTGGTCTCCTTCATAGGTGTAACCCCAGCTCTGACCCTGTGCCTGGCATAGAGTGAACCCTCAGTATTGGTTGAATGAATGAATGAATGAATGATTTGTTGTTGAGGTTATGCCAGTCTGGGCATTCCCACTGAGGAAATCATTTCTGGGGAATGACCAAACATGCACCTCTCCATTTTCTGCCCCGTTGGCATTAAAGTAATCAGCCCTGGATGATTGTCAATTGTCAAGAAAGTGAGCTGCCTGTTCATTCACACTGAGCCCACTGAGCCAACCCACCCAAGTTGGCCAGTCTGTCTAGCACAGAGACTCTTGAGCCAGGGTAATCCCAGTGTAGTCCCGAGCCCAGGCAGGGCAGAATTTGTGGCAGCAGTTGCTCTGGCTCTGAGCCCCTGGCCAGTGAGTGGGTGGTTGGAATTCGTGGGTGACATGACCTCCCGTCCCACTGGGAGGTTCAGCTGTGACCACCCCTGCCTCCCTGCCTGGGGGTTCTGTGTTCCATGGAATTTTTGGACAGCAGAGCTGGAAGGGGCCTTAAGTTATGAGACCTGACCTTGCATTGTACAGAGAGTAGAAACCGAGGCTTGAAGAGGAATGGTGACTTGCTCAGGGTCCCACAGCAAGATATGGCCGAGTTATAACCAAACCTAAGTGTTCAGCCACCCGGCAGCAAGTCACCAGCCAGCTCATACTCATGATTACTAAGCTAGCTAAAACCGAAACAAAGACCATGCTGAGGCATTTGTTCATTTATTCACTCAGCAAACGTGGTGATTCCTACTGTGCATGCACTGGAACTTCTCAACCCGGCACTAGTGACCTTTGGGGCCAGACCATTGTTTGTTGGGGGCTGTCCTGTGGCTGATAATATGTTTCGTGGCATCTCTTGGCCAGATGCCAGGAGGCTCCCTCCACTTGTGACAATTGAAAGTGTCTCCAGATGTCACCAAATGCCCCCTTGGAGGGGCACAGTCACCCCAGTTGAGAAGTACTGATGCAGGGGCTCAGGATACTGCCCCTGGAGCCAGTCTGCCTGAGGTTGCACCCTGGTTCTGCCCCTTATATGCTGTGGGGCCTTGGACAAGTTAGTTACCTTTTTTGTGCCTCTGTTTCCTCACCTGTTTGTCTCGCAGTGTTATTGTGAGGGTTGCATGAGTTATTATCTGTAAGGCACTTAGAATGGTGCCTGGCAGGTAGTAAGTGTTATACAAGGGTTAGCTTATTGATCACCATTGCCATCATCACCACCATTGTCATTGTTCCATACCAGATACAAATGCAGGTGCTGGCAGCACAGAGGTGAATGGAGCTCAGACCCTGCCCTGAAGGCACGCTGCCCAGTGAAGGCAGCACTTCTGGGCTATATCCAGGGAAGCCACATGCAAGGACCCAGCCCAGCCCTGGGTGCAGGGCTGCAACCAGAGTCAGGGAGTTCCTGAAAGGCACTAGGGTTAGCCAGGCAGAGAAGGGAGAATGAGCATTCCAGGCAGAGGGAACGGCATGTGCAAAAGCAGGGTGGCCTGAGCTAGTGTGAATTCTTCCAGAGAACCACGGGCCATCCGGAAGCTTCCCGTAGACGTCCAGAAGCTTCCTGTAGCCTTCCGGGTTCTCAGAGCACTTTCAGGTACTCTTAAACCTGAGTTAGAGGCTGGGTTTTTAGGGCTCCTTCTAGACAGTCTGTCTCTAGGAACTGCACCTTTTAGTAATAGCTAACATTTATTATACACTATTTGTTGTACTAAATGCTTTACATACAGTATTTCTTTTTCGCTTTTTTTAAAAACTGAGATGTATTGACATATTAGTTTCAAGTATACAAAATGATGGTTCAATATTTGTATAGATTGTGAAATGATCAGCACCAAAAGTCTAGCTAATGTCCAACACCATACATAGAAAATTTCTTATTTGATGAAGCCTTTTAAGATCTACTCTCTTAGCATCTTTGAAATATACAATGCAGTATTATTAGCTGTAGTCACCATGATTACATCCTCACGACTTATTTATTCATTTTACAATTGGAAGTTTATATCTTTTGACCACCTTTGCCCATTTCAGTCACCTCCCCATCCCTTTTCCCCTGCAGCCAACAATCAGTTGTCTGTATCTATGAGCCTGGATTATTTTTTTTCAAATTCCACATGTAAGTGAGATCTTACAGTGTTTGTCTTTCTCTGCCTGACTTTGAATTTCACTTAGCATAATGCCCTCAGGGTCCATCCGTATTGCTTCAAATGGCAAGGTTTCCTTCTTTTTTACTGTTGGATAATATTCCGCTGGGCATATAGACTGCATTTTCTTTATGCATTCATCCATTGATGGACACTTAGGTTGCTTCCGTGTCTTGGCTATGGTAAATGAGGCTGCAACAAACAGGGAGGTGCGTATATGTTTTCATTTCCTTCAGATAAATACCCAGAAGTGAATTTTCTGGGTCATATGGTAATTCTCTTTGTAATTTTTTGAGAAGCCTCCATACTGTTTTCCACAGTGGCTGCACCACTTTACATTCCCACCAGCACCGCACAAGGGTTTTTGCCACATCCTCGCCAACACTTGTTATTTCTTGTCTTTTCGATAACGGCCATACGGTATTTTATTTTAATCCGCAGCACAGTTCTCAAAGTAGATACTCATGTATCATGCCCATTTTAAAGATAAGTAAGTAGACTCAGAGAGGTGGTTTACCTCAGGTGAACTGGAGCCCTGAGTGACTGACTCTAGATCTTGCGTTTCCCCCTCGTCATCTCTTTTTTCCTCTGTCTCTTCCTTGTTCCTGTTCTGCGCTGCTTATTTGAGTTAATCATATGCCTGATTATGATGAATAATAACTGAAGTTCGTGACCCAAGGTCATAATCAACTTTGCAAGTCTCCTTGTTTCCTCCCTTCATTCCAAAGCCCACTCTGCAGCCCCCAATAATTACCACTCTAAAATAGGCTAACGCATGTCTTTTCAATCCACCTTCTACATGCTAATTTTAAGTATAAAGATATCCATAAATATAAATAATACTCCCTGTGTTTTAACTTTCAGTTAGTGAGCTTAGCTCATTTACTTTTTGTAATTTCTGTACTGTCAGGACTTATTTCTGCCATCTTAAATGGCATCTTCTTTCCTACCTTTGTATGGGTTGATTTTATTTTCCTGATATAAAACTCACACATTTTATAAAACCCATACTTATGTTGAATGATACAATTGCAAAAAGCCTGTAGTCATGTTGAATTTTTACTATCAATTTCTAAAGTTTATCAGTGTCCACGTCTTCCTTCCACCACATCTAAGGGTCGAGTACCTTAGTATATTTTCACCTGTCACTAGTTCCTCCCTATGAATTTGAAGTCCACATTGTCACGGGTATACTTGGTGCCTGTTTGTATATGTATGTGTGCAATCATTGCTTAGTTTGATAACAATTGACTTTTCTACACTATTATCCATCTTTACTTCTTAGAACTTCCTATTCTTTCCTGGATTTATTTATTTACTTGCTCATGAGGTCAGCTAAGAGAATCTTCATGTAGCAAACTTTCTGATGTTAGAATAGCTTTATTTCACACTCAAATTTAAATGAGAGTTTAGCAAGATATAAAATTCTAGATTAAAAATCTCTTAAATTTTAGTTCAGAAACACATCAAAAAATATTACTTTCATGTCATCTTGTATCTGTTGCTGCTGAAAGTTCTAGTTAAGGCTGATACCTGTTCACATGTAAGCAATGTTTTTGGTTTTCAGAAAACTTTTAGGGTGTTATCATCAAAATATATTTGAGTGGGATTTTTATTTTCTATTCTGTTTGGCATGTATGAGAACACCCTTGCCTCCCTGACCCTCGGGGAACCTCCTGACACCTCACTGTAGGCACTTGCCTTATCTGGGGTTGGGGGCACCAACCCTGTTATCTGGGGTTGGGGCACCCACCCCAGCCTGGGGTGGGATACACACAGCTACAGTCGCGGGGGCTGGCCTTCTCCCTGCAGCGGAACTCGCTGGCACTAGATGGCGCTGCTGCACCCCTCTCTTCTGGTTTGCAATAGGGAGTGGCTGTGGTGATGTGCAGGGACTGTGCGTGGTGAAAAACAGGCAGAGAGAAGCTGTCCTGAGCCGGGCATCTCTCTGTACTCGGACCCTCTCCCACTCCAGGCTGTGTTTCCTTTCCACACTGGGTCCCAACTTTTCCATCAGGTGCCTGAGTGGGTCCTCTGAACCGAGCAGTTTGGGAGCTCTTGTCTCCCTGTCTTCCCTCAGCTCCTTCCCACGCTGATTCCATCACTTCCTTTTGTCTCCTCTGCAGTCAGACTGGTTCTTCAGCGACAGCGAGGACAAGGGAGAGAGAGTGAGTGATGCAGAGGGGCGGTGGGGTGGGGTCAGGTTGGTGGTGGGCCCTCATCCCAGGTGGGTGGGGTGGGCAGGAAGTCTGAAGCAGGAGAAGGTTCCTGCCCTTAGGACATCCCAGTCTGTTGGAGGAAGCATAGGCCCTCTCCTCAGGAGCCTCCAGTCTGATGGGAGATACAGCCCTCACTTTCATGAACCCCAAGTCTGAGGGGGAGATGGAGGCCATGCCCTAAGGAGTCTGAGTCCAGTAGCAAAGACAGACCCTGCCCTCCAATCTTATGAGGAGGACAGAGGGCTTAGGAAGGTCCAGTCTAATGGCGGAGACACAGACCCTACCCTCAGTGGAGGGAGCAGTGAGGCCTTTAGGGTTCAGCCAAGGTGTGGGGAAGGCAGGGACATGTAGGACTGCCCTGGAGTCCCTGGCTGATGAGGGAACACTCCCTGAGCCGGTGAGCCCCAGTCTGATGGAGGAGACCTGCGCCCTGTCTTCAGGGTTTCCCGTTCCAAGGGGTTTGCAGTCACCCATCTGAGGCCGTGGGCCTGACCCTTCTCCTGTTTGCAGACTCCCGTGGATGACAAGGAGCCTCAGTCAGTGCCAAACATCGAGTACCTCCTGCCTAACATTGGCAGGACAGTGCCACCTGGAGAGCCAGGCTCAGGTGAGAGCACGGGCCCAGGAAGAGGTGAAGAGGCCATGGGATCTGCATTCCTGAGGGTCCCAGATGCCTGGCCAGGCGCCCAGCTGCCCTGCTCCTGCCCCACGGGGCCCCTCCCTGCCCCACCACTGGGCTGGGCTGTGGCGGGGGCTTCCGCCTCCTCGGCTGCCCTGGGTTGGGTAGGACCTTTGTTTTCACCGGTTTCTTTCCTGAGCTTTTTGTTTCTCGAGGGCTGTGTCCTGGGCACGTGCCTCTTTTTAATTTTTCTTCCTTTTCTCCTTGCACCCCTCCTCCCCTCTTCCCTCTTCTCCCTGTGCTCTCCCCCCATCCCCTGGATCCTGCTCTTCTCTTCTCCTCCCTTCCTTCCTCCAGCGGACCTGTTGGAGATTTAAAGGGTACAGTGTGGCATTGCGACCTCGGTCACTAACAGTGGCGGGTGATTATAAGAAGGCTGGGCAGGCATGGGGCAAGGGACAGGCAGAGCTGTCCAGGGCGGTGAGGACCTCTCCCCTACAGTCCAGCTCCCCACGCTTGTTAACAGCGTACCGGCCTCCCATCGGAAAGCCCCTTCTCAGGAGGAAGGAAGCACTTGTTAGAGCCAAGTCGGGTCCCCTTGCCAGGAAGCCTGGGCACCACATGGCTGCCCTCCACAGCCCCCCGGCCCCCCTACTCTATGGCTTTCTCTTTGTGCTGAGCTTGGCCACTTCTGATTATCTGGGTGGAGTAGGCTTGGCTGGTAGTGGGACCCAGCATCTCCAGACTTCAGTGATGCCATCCCAGAAGCCTCTCTGCATCTATAGCTCCTGCGTCGGCCGCCTCTGAAGGCTGGCTCTTCCTGCTCCCGAAATCAGAGCCCCTGGTCACTCAGCCCCTAGTCCTGCTCCCAGGGGTCTGGCTGTCATAGTAGAGGAGTCCAGGGACAAGAGGGTAGCCTTCTGGCTCTAGCCACTAACTTCCCACTCTGTGGGTGACCTCCCCCCTTGCGTCTCTGACAGAGGCATACCACAGCACCCCTAGTTGCAAGAGGCAGGCTGGGGAGGGGGCCAGAGGACGTGGGGGTGGGGATGGCCGAGAGGAGCCCCCCGTCTCTTCTAATCACCTGCTGCCACTCTCCTGCCCGTGTGTGTCGCTGTGTGGTCAGCCCATCTGCTCTCACTGTGTGCAGGGGAGGGCTGGGGAGGAGGCATCTAACTTGCTTGCTGGAGAGTGTGGATTAACCGCACCTGCCCCCCTTCAGACCCCCAGAGATCCTTGGGTGGGCCTGCTCCTTCCCCAGTCCTGGGGACAGCACTGCAAGACTTATTTCTGGGTCCTTCCCCACCCCAGTGTTAATAAGGGACTGGAACCCACATTCCTTCATAACTCTGATAGTAAACAGGGCCTTTGCCCCTGAGGACAGCCTGACCTCTGGTCTGGAGGTAGACGCTTTCCAGGCTGTAATCACCAGCCCTCCCTACCTCCTGCCCTGCCCATTTCCTGTCTGCCCTGTGCCCCATCATTCACATGGTCCCTCTGCCCTCTCATGTCCCTGAAGTCGGGGGTGAGGGTAGGTATAGAGCGCCCCTCTCTGTGCACTGTGTGGTCTCCATTTTTCCAGAGCATCTGTGATTTGCTGTGTATTGTGGTGGTTTCTGTGAACTGCATCTGATGTTTGGCGTTTTCTCTCTAGTGCTTCAGAGTAACAGGGACAGGAGGGGAGGGGAGAGGCCAAAGAAAAGTCCGCCTTGCCCTTAACCCTGGGCAAATGCAGGTCCAGGGGCCTGATGTCACTTCCTGCTTCAAAAGGAAGTGGTGATTGACATCCTTCTCCACTCCATCCTTATCCCCCAGGAAATGACATCAGAAGTCCACCGCGCTCCCAGGACCTGGGGAGAGCTCAGGGTTCTGAACTCCCTGGTTTCTGAAGCTGTTGAGGAGAGGGAATTGTGTTCACAAGAATCAGCCTTCTCTTGCCCAATCCAACTTTCATTTTTCCTTTGTTTCTTACCAACAGGTTCCACCACCTGTAGTTCAGCCAAGTCTAAGGTAAGTGCCACAGCAATTCTGAAAGTTATATCCCTGTACAAGCCAGCCCACTTGCTTTTTGGTCACAACAATTGGGAGAGTTGTGATTAGAATCTTGAAGAAGATTGCTAGTCACTGGGAAGGAAGGTGGGAAACACCTGAGTGTCCAGGATAAGCTGAGTTCGCTCACCTTGGCAGTGCTTGGGGAGATAATTGATGAAGTAGAGGCTCTGGCTTGGGAGTTTGGTGGCCCGAGGCAGTGTTGCCTACTGGTTAGGAGCACAGACAGTTGTGGGCCCATGTCCTGGCTCCACCACTTGGTAGCTTTGGGACATTAGGCAAGTTGTTTAACTTCTTTAAGATCCTCAGCTTCCTCATACTATTTATGAGGATAATACCTACCCTCGTAAATGGGGTTAACAACAACTATGAGTGATATAATGATTGTTTTTAAGGTCTTTGCAGAGCCCAAAGCAAATGAAGGAAAATAATAAAGATAAGAACAGAAATCAATGACATTGAAAACAACGAAGCCTAAGCTGGTTCTCTGAACCAGGTCTCATAGGCAGCTAGTTGCCTGTTCCAGAGCCTGCCCAGTAGGGCAAGGATGCCTGCCCCAGATGAGCCCTGCTCAACTGTTAGGTTAGAGCTTGAAGGCCAGGGGTGTGTAAACAAATTTATTTTCTCACAGTTCTGGAGACTAGAAGTCCAAGATCAAGGTGTTAGCACGGTCAGTTTCTGGTGAGAACTGGCTCGTAGATGGCTGCTTTCTCACCATGTACTCATATGGCAAAGAGAAAGTGAACAGGTGTGCATGTGAGACGAAGAGCAAGCTCTCTGGTTTCTCTGCTTATAAGGGCACTAATGCAGCCATAAGGGCCCCACCCTCATGACCGCATATAAAATTACCTCCCCAATGCCCCAAGTACCATAACACTGGGGGCTTAGGGCTTCAACATATGAATTTGGGGGTGGGGAACAGTTCTGTCCATAGTAGTCGGTGAAATCAGCTAAATGTTGTCTGGTCAAACTGGGCTTATTTCTTTCTGGATCTCTAAGCACTGGCTGAGTCCCAGAAAAATCAGTGTGCCTGACACCAAGCACATTATGTTATCTAATCATTATATTCATTATATATCAACATATATATACATATATTATATATTCATTATTTATAATAAATATTCATTAGTTCATTATATGTCAGATGAAAGCCCAGAAGGAAGGAAGGCTGCTCTAGTCTAGTGCAGAAGTCCACTGTAACCTCTCCATAGAGCCTCTGCTTACACACCTCTGGCGACAGGGAGCTCAGTCCATCACAAGACTTCTATGGCAGGGAGCAAATTAATTATAGTGACCTGAATTTAGTTCCTTGTCACCTCCACCCCTTGCTCATGCCAGACCCCTGGTTTCCTGTAGCCTCTTTTGGACTGACCCCTCAACCTATATGTGAACCTCCTGACCTCTGTATTCCCTAGAAGTGGCCGTTCTGACCTCATTGCTTCTGTAACTCGCCAGGATGAGAGTGTAATTTGATCAGATGAGCCCAGCGGTCTCTCACGTCTCCCAGAGAGCACAGGCCAGGAAGGAAGGCCAGGGAAGAGGCCCCCACGCGCCTCACGCTGGTTGTAGCAGCGCTGCAGCTCACACAGCTTTAGGCGGTGCCTTCTAGAGTCACACAGTGTGGGCAGCCGCGGCCCAGGAGCCGCAGGCCTGTGAATCCTGAATCCCTGACAGACTCCGGTTTTCTCAGAGCTAACTGATATGAGAGAGGGCGGCAGTCATGGGAGGCAGCGCTGTGTCTCCGTCCCCTGCAGGCTGACCTCATTTTCTTACACTTTCCTTTGTGCTTTACGGCTACTACACTTATTTTTTTTTTAAAACAAATTGAACGTTTGTGGCAACACTATGTTGAGCAAGTCTGTTGACACCATTTTTCCAACAGTATTTGCTCACTTTGTGTCTCTGTTCACACTTGGATAATTCTTGTGCTGTTTCAAACTTTTTCATGGTAATTATATTCGTTATGGTGTTCTGTGATCAGTGATCTTTGATGTTACTTTTCCAAAAAGATTATGACTCCCTGAAGGCACAGGTATTGTTTAGTGTTTTTCAGCAATGAAGTATTTTTAAATTAAGCTACGTACACTTTTTTAGACATGGTGCTAGTGCACACTTAATAGACTGCTGTGTGAACATAACTTTCATATGCTTTGTGAAACCAAAAAATTCATGTGACTTGCTTTATTGAGGTATTTGCCTTATTGCTGCAGTCTGGAACTGAGTCTGCAGTATCTCTGAGGTGTGCCTGTTATACTGTGGCTGCAACAGAAGGTGGCCTGTGAGACGGGTGGCAGGGCAGGTCATTCATTCCAGCCCAGCAGGGGACCAGTCCCAGCATCTGCGTCTACTGAGCTTCCTACGTTCGTTCACCTATTTGTTTAATCACTTAACATTTCTCGAGTGCCTCTTATGTGACAGGCACTGTACTAGGAGTCATGGATGCAAACATGAGCCACGCGACCTTGCTCTCAAAGGACTCAGGGTTTGATACAGATGATGTGGAAACAAAGCTATTCTGATGTGAGAAAGAGCTGCTGTATGTGTATTTTCAAAGGTCTATGTAACAGGTAGAGAAGGGATTTCCCAGCTCAGCCAAAGGGAGAGCTGGGTGGGAGGCTGCTGTACAGAGGATGCTGTGTTTGCACTGCGCCTAGTAGGTGGACTTAAGAGTTCATCCCATAAATAGGGTGGGGAGCGGGGCACAACTAAGGGCTGCCAGTGTTAAAGTGCAAGACCTATCAAGGGAAGGGTCTGAACCGCCTGAGTGACGGCTGTGTTCAGTTGGGGTCAGGGCAGAGGGGCCTCAGGCAGGTTGTGAGGGCCCTGTGTCTGTGCTTTATCCTCATGGGGGTCTCGTCCTGCAGAGGCCGGAGGCAGTCAGATTCTTGCCTTGCCTTAGAAGGACTGACTGCTCTTGAGGAGGAGGGGCTAGGATGAGGCAAGGGTGGAGGCAGGGAATCCTCTTTGGAGAGGGCAGAAAGGTCTAGAAAAGGCAGAGTGAGGGTCTGAACACAGGATAATGGGATGAACCACTTTGGGAGTCATTTCTGGAGAATCTAGAGGGAGGAGGGGAGAGGGAGGAGTCAGAGTCACCTGAGGTAAGGACATGAATGTTGGCAGTCAAGGGCAGGGGTAGGGAATGTAATGTGGCTCCAGGTAGGTGAGTTTCAGGTGTTGGCAGACCCCTTGGTAGAGGCAGATTTGCAGTTAGAAGAGGAGTTCTGGATGGAGCTCGAGAAATAAAGAATTTGGTGTTGGAGAGGGAGACCTCGGGGGCAGGATATTCCCAGGGAGAGAGAAGAAAAAAGGGGCTGAGAACAGAGCCCTGAGAGCATGGCTTCTTAAGGGGTAGGAAGAGGAAAACGAGCCTCCCAGGAGACAGAGGAGAGGCCAGAAAGGCAGGATTAAAAACCAGGTGGAGGAGGCAGTGATGGGCAGCTTGGGCTCTGCTAGGGGATCATGGAAGGCCAGGACCAAAAACCACCCACAGGCTCAGCAGTGAGAACAGTGGCAGAAAGTTGCCCACGTTGCAGCTGTAAATCACAATTTGGAAGTGGCTTCAATCCAAACCATCAGGTTGTGCAGGATTCTTAAGCCACTTTTGGCAGCAGAACTGGTGGTTGGATTGATCTGGAGTTGGGGATTGTGGAGGTGGAGAGCTGGTGGGGAAAAAAAGTGAAAATGTTAGTCACTCAGTCCTTTCCGACTTTTTGTGACTCCATGGACTGTAGCCCTCTGTTTGTGGAATTCTCCAGGCAAGAATACTGGAGTGGGTGCCATTCCCTTTTCCAGGGGATCTTCCTGACCCAGGGATCCAACCTGGGTCTCCTGCATCGCAGGCAGATTCTTTACCATCTGAGCCACCAGCGGGGTGCTGGTGGGACCACAGAAATGCTTAGGGTGTGGTGGGAAGGGACATGAACTTGGGTGGGTTGCCACAGAGAGGCTGTTCCTACTGAGTAGGTGGAAAGGCAGGTTTCCTGGTGAGACTGAGTGGAGAGGAAGGGAAGGAAGAGTTATGGTCAGAGAAAGGTGCAGGCTCTGGTATCATAACCCAGGATAGTATACGTGAAATGGGTTCAAACTGTCAAGTGTCATTTCGCTGTTTAGAGTCTGTTATTAGTAGAGCTTGAGTTTAAAAGGATTTATGCCACACTGGATGTGGAGAATGGAATGAAAGTTGGGGCGAGGTGAGAAACCAGCCCCCAGCTCGCAGGAAAAAGCCGAGTCTGGATTAAGACCAGAGGAGGCGCCAAGGAGGCTTCAGAATTGAGGGGGCGGGGGTGGTAGGCTCTAGAGCGGATCTGGTTGGGACCTCCGTCCGGGGTTGGGGGCCGGGGCGGGGAACAGCAGACGGTGCGGGTGCTGGGCTGGGCTTGGCTTGGCCCTGTCAAGATTAGGTGCTGTGGTGTGGGGGGGATGTAGGGTCTGGAGCTTGGAGGCCGCCCCCGGCACATTGACCTGTCTCCCGCACAGGGCTCATGGGCCCCCAAGAAGGAGCCGTACACCCGGGAGATGCTGGCGATCTCCTTCATCTCGGCGGTCAACCGCAAGCGGAAGAAGCGGCGGGAGGCGCGGGGACTGGGCAGCAGCACAGACGACGACTCGGAGCAGGAAGCGCACAAGCCTGAGGCGGGGGCGCCGGCGCCGCGGGCCCAGGATCGGCCGGAGGGGCAGCGGCCGGGAGCCGCCGCCCCCGAGGCCCCCGGACGCCTCAGCCCCCCGGCGGCGCCGGAGGAGCGGCCGGCCGCGGACACGCGCTCGATCGTCTCGGGCTACTCCACCCTGTCTACCATGGACCGCAGCGTGTGCTCGGGCAACGGGGGCCGGCGGGCGGGCGCGGGGGACGAGGCGGACGACGAGCGCAGCGAGCTGAGCCACGTGGAGACGGACACGGAGGGCGGCGCGGGGTCCGGGGGGCGCCCGGCGCGCCGGCCCTCGTTCAGCTCGCACCACCTGATGCCCGGCGACACCCTGGCGCGGCGCCGCCTGGCCCGGAGCCGCGCGGACGGCGAGGGCGCGGGCGCGGCCGCCGGGCTGCCGGGCTCCGCCTCGTCTAGCAGCCAGGAGTCGCTGCGCCCCCCGGCGGCCGTGGCGGCGGCGGCGCTGGGCTCGCGGCCCTCGCGCCTCGAGGCGCTGCGGCTGCGCCTCCGCGGCACCGCCGACGACATGCTGGCCGTGCGGCTGCGGCGGCCGCTGTCCCCCGAGACGCGGCGGCGCCGGAGCAGCTGGCGCCGCCACACAGTGGTTGTGCAGAGCCCCCTGACCGACCTCAACTTCAACGAGTGGAAGGAGCTGGGAGGCGGGGGTCCTCCGGTGTCCGCGGGCCCGCGGGCGCACAGCGACAACAAGGACTCGGGCCTCAGCAGCCTGGAGTCCACCAAGGCGCGGGCCCCGTCGACCGCCGCCTCTCTGCCGCCCGCGCCCGGGGACCCGGGAGCCCCGCAGAGCCAGCCCCCGCGCCGCTCGGCCGCCTCCCGCCTCCATCAGTGTCTGTGACACCGCCCGCGCCCGTCACCCCCCTCCCCGCCCCGGTTTCCCAGGAGTCGTCTTTGCCTGCACCCCTTCTCTAGTCGCCCATGGGAGCATCCGGGTGCAAGTGGGGGGCGCTGAGGCCGTGTCTCTGGTTTGTGCGCTGGAATTGGTCGGGAGTGGCCAGAGGAGAAGCCGGGGCTGGACACGGAGTGTGAGTGGAAGGCAGGGGCTCCGAGGCTGAGGAGACCGAGAAGGGTTAGGCCACTGGGACTCCGTGCAGGGCTGTGAGGGTCTCTGTCCCCTGGATAAGTGTGCCCTTCTGGGCCCTTGTGTCTGCACTTAGGGACCCTTATCGGCCCATGGGGTGTGGATAGGGAGCCCCTAAGGCTCAGACTAAGGAGAAGACACTGGGTGATGCGGGCTCCTCACGCCTTTCCTCTGTCCTCCCCGCCCGCATTAGCTCCTAGCTGCCAGCTAAGGCGGGGTGCGTGTGTATGTATATTGGGGGAGATGAGGTGGGGCGATAGTGTCCGTGGGGGCGGGGTGGTGTGTGCGAGTGTGTGTTCTCATTGTCCAAGTGTTTCCAGTAGCAACTCCTGCCACTCCTGCCCCTTTCCTCCCCCGCCCCCATCAGGGCTCCCTGTCTTCCCTGCACACGGGATCCTGCTCCCCTGCTGCTTGTCAGAGCCAGAGAAGGCGGGTGGGGCCCTTCCACAGAGGCAGGACTGACACCAGGGTTACTCCCCACACCAACCTTTTCCCAATCTTTACATTACGACCGTGGGGAGCTGCCTGTGCCCCAGACCATGGGGAGGGTCCAGAGTCCCCCTGCTAGACCTCTTGCCGCTTTTTGTTCTTCCAGCTGTGCCTGCTCCTTCCACAGCTCAGGCACACGGGCCCCACCTTCTTCCCTTTAAGAGGGAGGGTAGAAAACATCCTTGGTGTCTGTCTGTCTCTCACACTCTCATTCACTCACTCACACACACACAGATAGATGGATGGGATCTGCGCTGGGCTGCTCCTTCAGGAAGGGCAGGACCCAGCGCTCTCTTCCCCCAACAGCTGTAAATAGATCTCAGATCACAGGCCTCTCCACCCACGTCCTCACTCATCCCAGGGAAGCCCAGGGGGTTGTGAACCCACTGCCACATCTATCGGTCCTCTTGTTTTATGCAAAGATTTGCTGTAAAGTAGATTTCTTGATCCTCCCTCCCTCATCCTTTATTGTAAATATTGTCTCTAAATGTGTAACATATTATAAAGAATTTATAAGGATTTTTAAAGATGTTTTGCTCATTTAAAAAAGTGTTGTAACAGTGTTGAATAAGCCTCCGCCCGACGTCCGCATGTCTCCTTTCACTGTGTCCTTGACACACCTCTCTAGGCAACAACTAAGATTTCCTGCTTCTGAAAAGTCCTGTCTGAACAGTATAGTCTATATCTTGGAAATAAATGGCCTTCCTTGAGGCACGAGTCAGCTGTCTCAGTTGTTTGGGAGGGAGGAGAGGGACAGAGTGGGGCTGGGAGGGGTTGAAAGTGAGGTACCTGGCCCACGGAGCGGGGGCAGTGGGGCCGGGCCAGGTGGTGACTTAGTGGAGACAAACCTCTGCTTCCTGGTAGCTTGGAGGTGTCCTGGAAGACTGGCTTGAGCAATGACTTGGGCACAGAAGATAAGACGGAAGGGTGCTGACCCTCATCACTGCAGAAGATTTTCACGCACCTGCTCTCTTTTCCTGCAGAAACCAGGAAGGGCACAGGCACCTTCCTTCTCAGGGCTGTCTGGACCTTCAGAATGGTCCACAGGTGCTGACCAGCAGAGAGGAGGCTTTGGAAAAGCCCAGGGTCCTCCCTGCTGGCCAGCTGTCATCGCCCTTTGTCTTATTCACATATGTAAGCTTACAACCTGGGATGGGCTTTCTTCCATGTCATGTCTCTATAGTCGCTCCTGCCAGCTTCAGGCTGCCTCTGATGATGCTAGTAGCCATCTGTAGGAAAAACAGATGCCAGTCATCAAAGAGAACCTAGGGAGGAGCCTTGGAACTGGGAAGAGCTTAGTGGCTCACTGAAATCTGCTTCCTTCTTCCACCTCTGTCCCAGAGGTTGTTTTTGATTGGCACATGGGCTAAGAGCTAGTGTTATTGTGGGCCCACACCAGCCCCCAAGGGCTTTATATGTCCTTAGTTAATCCTCCAAAACTCTTTGGAGCTATGGTCACAACACTGTTGTCTCCATTTGTATATGTGAGGAAACTTTAGACACAGAGAGATGACATACTTGTCCAGGGTCACACAGCTAATAAGCGGTAAAGGCAGGATAAATCTAAGCCCAGAAAGCCATAAGGTCAGGGTTGCTGCCCACTGGGCTTCCTTCATGCTATAGTAGGCTTTGCGGGAGAATAGATCAAAAACCGGGTTTCTCTGGTGGCTCCGTGGTAAAGAATCCGCCTGCCAATGCAGGAGACAGCTTTGGTCGCTGGGCCAGAAGGATCCCCTGCAGAAGGAAATGGCAACCCACTCCAGCATTCTTGCCTGGAAAATCCCACGAGCAGAGGAGCCTGGCGGGCTATAGTCCATGGGGTCACAAAAGAGTCGGACACGACTTAGCAACTAAACAACGACAGATCAAAACCCTGTGCTTTCCTTCAAAACCAGAGAGAAATGAAGACATCTCCAGTAAAGAAAAGCAGGCAATTTCTCATTAGCAGGTCTGCCCTATGAGAAATAATGGAGTCCGGTGAGCTGAAATGAAATACACTAGATGGTAACTTGAATCTATATGAAAACATAAAGGACACCATTAAGGGGAACATGTAGGCATTATAAAAGGCAGTATAAATATTTTAATTAATTTATTTATTTTTTGGCCATGTCACATGGCTTGTGGAGTTTTAGTTCCCCAACTAGGGATCGAATTTATGCCCTGTACAATTTCCATTGGAGGACTCCGCAGGGAGTCCTAACCACTGGACTGCCAGGGAATTCCCATAAACATCTTTATTTGTAATTCTTCTATTGTTTGTCCTTAACTCTCTATTGTTTAAAGGTAGTTGCATAAGATGATAATTACAAAACTGTTTTGACAGGCTTATAATGTATAAAGATCAAATTTTTATGATAATAAGAACATAAAGGAGTCAGGAGGGAATGGAGTTATAATGAAGCAAAGCTTTTGCATGTTATGAAAATTAAGTTAGTATTAATCTAAACTGTTTTAACTTAAGATGCTAATTGTAACCCCCAGGGCAACCACTAAGAAAATAACTCTCTCAAAATATTATAAATGAAAAAACAGCGAATTAAAAAGGTACACTAGAAAATATGTTTCACACAAAAAAGAGAAGGAGTCAAGGACTGGAAAAACAACAAAAACATAAGACATGAAAAACAGTAAAATGGCATAAATCCTACCTTATCAGTAATTACATTGAACGTAAGTGGAGTAAACACCCTAATCAAAAGACAGAGATTGGCAGAATTGATTAAAAAACATACTCCAACTACATGCTGTTCACAAAACCACTACTTTAGATTCAAAGACACAAAATAGTTGAAAGTGAAAGAATGGAAAAAGATACGAAATGATGAAAAGAGTTATGAAGGAGAGCCAGAGTGGTTATACAGGTATGAGATAAAATAGGCTTTAAAGATAAAAAATCATTGCTAGAGACAAGAAGGATGTTTTATAAGAATAAAAGGGTCAGTCTACCAAGAAGATAAAATGATTATAAATATATATGCTTCAAAAAATGATCTTCAAAAAATGAAGATCATGGCATCTGGTCCCATCACTTCATGACAAATAGATATGATAACAATGGGAGCAGTGACAGACTTTATTTTCTTGGGTTCCCAAATCACTGCAGATGGCGACTGCAGCCATGAAATTATGAGATGCATACTACTTGGAAGAAAAGCTATGACATAGACAGCGTATTAAAAAGCAGAGACATTACTTTGCCAACAAAGGTCCGTATAGTCCATCTATGGTTTTTCCAGTAGCATGTATGGATGTGAGAGTTGGACTATGAAGAAAGCTGAACGCCGAAGAATCAATGTTTTTGAACTGTGGCATTGGAGAAGACTCTTGAGAGTCCCTTGGACTGCAAGGAGATGAAACCAGTCAGTCCTAAAGGAAATCAATCCTGAATATTCATTTGAAGGACTGACACTGAAGCTGAAGCTCCAGTACTTTGGCCACCTGAGGCAAAGAGTTGACTCATTAGAAAAGACCCTGATGCTGGAAAAGATTGAAGGTGGGAGGAGAAGGGGACAACAGAGGATGAGATGGTTGGATGGCATCACCGACTCAATGGACATAAGTTTGAGCAAGCTCTGGGAGATGGTGAAGGACAGGGAAGCCTGGGATGCTGCAGTCCATGGGGTCGCAAAGACTGGGACATGACTGAGTGACTGAACAACAACAATATATGCTTCTAACAACAGGACCTGAAGCAGAAACTAACAGAATTGAAAGGAAAGTAGACAATTCGAAGCAATAGTTGGAGAAAATTCCAGTGGTTAGAGCTCCATGCTTTCACTGCCAAGGGCACAGGTTCAGTCCTTGGCCCCTCAAGTTGTGTGGCGTGACCAACAAGCAAACAAAAATCAAAACAATAGTTGGACATTGTCGCTTTCAATAATGACTAGAACAACTGGACAGAAGATCAATAAGGAAGTAGAAAATGTGAACAATACTATGAACCAACTAGATCTAACAATCTCCAAAGAAGCTTCCACCCAACAACAACAGAATATACATTTTCCTCAAGTGTGCATGGAACATTCTTCAGGATAGACCAAAAGCTAGGCCATAAAACATGCCCAGAACATTTAAATTACAATTTAAATTTTAATGAATTTAAAAGGATTGAAATCACACACAGTTTGTTCTCCAAACACAAGGGAATTAAGTTAGAAGTTAGCAACAGAAGGTTTGGGGAAGTTCACAAACGTGGCAATATAAAAGCACACTCTTAAATATCTAATGAGTCAAAGAAGAAATCACAGGGAAAATTAGAAATACTTTAAGATAAATGAAAGCAAAAGCACAGCATGTCAAAGCTTATGGGATGCAGCTAAATTAGCTCTGTAAGGGAACTTTATAGCTGTAAATGTCATACTGGCAAAGAGAGATTTCAAATCAACACCGTAACCTTGCATCTTAAGAAACTAGAAAAAGAAAAGCAAACTAAACCCAAAACAAGCCAAAGGGTGGAAATAATAAAGAATGGAAATAAATGAAGCAGAAAATATAAAAAAAAAGAGAAAACTAATAAAACTAAAAGCTGGTTCTTGGAGTGAAAGTGAAAGTGAAGTCGCTCAGTCGTGTCCGACTCTCCGCAGCCCCATGGACTGCAGCCTACCAGGCTCCTCCGTCCATGGGATTTTCCAGGCAAGAGTACTGGAGTGGGGTGCCACTGCCTTCTCCTGGTCACTGTTAGAGGGATCTGCACCCCCTTTCTCTTTAGGTTCCAAGATTCTCAAGAACTCTAGGGCCCATGCTTTTCTCCACCACGCAGACTCCCCCCGACCCCGGGGCCCAGAAGAGCGGCCTCTGCAGGATGGCCTCTTGATAAAACACAGGCCGCTCAGCCTTTCTCCCCCAAACCTCAGAATTCACCGCCCACTGGCCCACCAGGAACAAAACTGACAAATATTTAGTTTTTTTTCTTGGTCAGTCTAACTAGGTATTTATCAGTTTTGTCAATCTTTTCCAATAACTAACTTCTAGTTTTATAATTTTTAATTTTCTCTTTTTTTCTATTTTGTCATTTAAAAAATGCAAATCACAACCACAATGAGATACCATTTCACACTCACCAGGAAGATTAAATCAAGAAAATAGAAAATAACAAGTGTTGCTGAAGATATGGAGAAATCGGAACCCTGGAACATTGCTGGAGGCAGTGCAAAACATACAGCTACTATGAAAACTAGTTTGGTGGTTCCTCAAAAAATTAAACATAAAATTACCATATGATCCAGCAATTCCACATCCAGCTTTATACTCAATAGGAATGAAAACATATGTCCCAACAGAAACTTGTGCCTGAATGTTTATAGCAGTATTGTTCATCATAACCAAAAGGTGGAAATAGCCCAAATACCATAAATAGATAAATCATTGTATATAAATAAAATGAAATATTATTCAGCCATAGAAAGAAAGAAATCTTGCCATTTACGACAACATGGATAGATCTTGAGGACATTGTGCTACATGAGACAAGTCAGATAGAAACGACAAATACCATATGCACTCTTTACATGTGGAATAAAAAAAAATCTCAGAGAACAAATGGTGGTTGACAGAAGCGGGGGTTGGAATGGGGTGAGATGGGAGAAGGGAGTCGAAAGGTACGAGCTTTCAGTTATATTTTAAGTCAGTCCCGGGGATGTAATGTACAGTGTGGCAACTATAGTTAATTATACTGTTGTACTGCATAGTTGAAAGCAAAAGAGTAAATCTTTACTAAGAGAGAAAATCTTAAGAATTCTCATCACAAGAATAAAATTTTCTCTAACTATGGATGGTGAGAGATGTTAACTAGACTTACTGTGGGGATCGTTGTACAGTATACACAAATATTGCATCATTACGTTGTATGCCTGAAACTGACACAACGTTGTATGTCAATTGTACCTCAATAAAGAAGTCTTTATCACTCACCCCACTTTATAAGTGATGAACCATCTAAAAATGAAATTAAGGAAACAATTCTATTTATAATAGCATCAAAAATAATAAAATACGTAGGAATAGATTTAATAAAAGTGCAAAACTTATACCAAGGAAATGAAAATATCGTTGAAAGAAATTTTAAAAGATCTTAATAAATGGATATTCCATGTTTTAGATCTTATGTTGTTAAGTTGGCAGATTTAACACACTACCTATTAAAATCCCCATTTTTTTGGTCTTTTTGGGCAGAAATTGACAAACTGATCCTAAAATTCCTATGGAAATGAGAGGGACGTAGAACTATCAAAACAATCTTGAAAAAGAAAGTTCCCAACTTCAAAACTTACCACCAGTCAAGACACTGTGCTACTGGCATGAGGCTAGGCATATACTTCATAGGAAAACTCCAAATCTGTTTGGGTTGAATTAAAGGAATAAGGATTTTTCTCTGACATGGGCAGGTGGAAGGACTACAGTGGTGGGTCTGAGCTGAAGCAGAGAGTCTGTGGACTTGAGTGAAATTCCTGGCACGTGGCCAGGGATATGGGGTGGAGCTTCTTGCCAGATGCCAGTGCTGTCAACCAGTCGGCATTAGAGAATATTGAGGGAGCCTATGTCAGCTAATGGGTACGGTGGCCTTGGGCCCAAGGCCCTGGCACAGTAAAGGATGCTTTGCTGCCCTGTGAGTTTAGGGTCACTTAAGCCACTCAGGGGCTTCCCTGGTGGCTCAGAGGTTAAAGCGTCTGCCTGCAATGCAGGAGACCTGGGTTCGATCCCTGGGTCAGGAAGATCCCCTGGAGAAGGAAATTGCAACCCACTCCAGTATTCTTGCCTGGAGAATCCCACGGACGGAGGAGCCTGGTGGGCTACAGTCCACGGGGTCGCAAAGAGTCGGATATGACTGAGTGACTTAACAACTAAGCCACTCCGAGATCAAAGAGGAAGAACATTCCCAGGGGACTCAGAGATGTGCAGATGCTGAGGGAGAAAATATGTGGACTTCCCAGGTTCCTATTGGTAAAGAAGCCCCCTTTCTACTATCAATTAGAATCTGGCTCTGAGACCAACCTGAGGTCAGTCAAATCCTTTGCTCAGTCACTCTCCCCATCAGTAGACAGGAGGTAATGACACCGATAGCCCATATGGTAAGGATTAAATGAACACTTAATCCGTGTGTTTGTGTGCTCAGCTTCTTTAATCGTGTCCAACTCTTTGCAACCACGGACTGTGGCCAGCCAGGCTCCTCTGCCCATAGGATTCTCCAGGCATATATACTAGACAGGGTTGCCATGTCTGTCTCCAGGGGATCTTCCCGACCCAGGGATTGAACCTGCGTCTCCTGCATTGCCTCCATTGCAGATGGATTCTTTACCCACTGAGCCACCTGGGAAGTCCGTAATATGTGTAATGATGAGTACTAAAAGCACCAAGAAAGCATGGCTAACAGGAGAGATGGGTCATGGGTTTGAGTCTTAGCTCCATCACTCTATAGCTACAAAGTCTCTAAGACTCAGTTCCCCTCCCTCAGCCATCAGATTGTTCACTGTGAATGAGTTCGGGTAGCCGTCATCTGCACCCCGCCCTCACCCTACCTCATCACACCACAGCCATAGGTAAACTCTGAAAAACTGTGTCATATCATGTCACCTTCTTACTTGACCCTCCTATTGGTTCAATGGCCTGAGAAGAAATTCACCTTCCTTGCTGCATTTGTCCAAGACCAAGACCTCCTGTGACGCTGTGCCCCCTTGCCAATTCTCAATCTACTTGGGTTTCATTCATTTTCTAGAACCCACAGATGACTTCCTACCTCAGGGTCTTCTGTGGGGGACACCCAGCCACCAGCTCCCAGACAATCCCCTTGTCGATTCTGAAGACCTGCCCTCAGTGTGACCTCAGGGCCTCTGGTCACACTGTCAGAGGTGGTCTTCATTACTCAGCCACCGCCTTTGCAGGCCTGCTTGCCTTCCTGGGGCACGGCTCACTGTCTGTCATGATTTTGCTCAGAAACCTCTGTTTTGGCTGGGTCTCCTCCTAGGTGCTGAGTCATAGGCCCAGTGAATCAGTAAGCAGTGCCCAGCCAGGAGTAGACAGCTGGGAGGTATTTGAAGGACGAATGAAATGCCTGGCCTAACTCCTGCTATGCACTGATGGTCCCATTTATGACTTGATCTTGAACTGTTGGTGAATGGGGGTGATTCTGGAAGATGAAGGGATTTTGGCTACTTGCCCAGCTTGCTGGAAATAGGATGGGAGAGAGAAGGCAAGATCTGCTGCCTTTTAAAAAGGACAAAAGGGGTGGGGTCTGACTTGAGTCAGACCTCAAGAGCTACATGGCAGGTGGGTGACCCAGGGAGGGGGCATTCCCTGAAGACAGCAAGCACATCCTCAACCTAAGTGTGACTGGGTTCCAGCAAGGCCTGGAAAAGGGTGGTTCTTAGGCCACTGTAATTATCTCATGGGATGGAAGGGATGGTTTTACGGTACAGGTGACCCAATAATACCCCAGGTCTTGGCCACGCTGGAGAATTCCTAGAAGTGTAACCTCAAGGATGATTAGAACACACTGGGACAGTGGCACAGCCTTCAGAATTCCAGGGAAACCTGAAAAACCAAAGCAGGTCAGCTGGCTGGCCCACTTGATGGCAGGGCAGGCTAGACTCTGATGTGGTAGCCTGGAAGGGTTCAGGCAGCTTGCTGGCTATAGGGTCAGGGTCCAGGACCCCAGCCAACCAGCATCTAAGGTAAATCTCCTGTCAGGGGTCTTCCAATTTCAGAGGCGACCATGGTATAAGAGGAACCAGTGGCCTTTGAGGAGGACAAAGCAGAAATGCAATGTGACTGAGGCTAAATCTTCAGACTAGTATTTTGCAAACTGTGGGTTTTGACCCTTTCAAGGGTCATGAAATCCAGAGTGGGCTGTGACCAAATGTTTACGATTTTCCAGGCAATAGTACTGGAGTGGATTGCCATTTCCTTCTCCAAGGGATCTTCCCAACCCAGGGATCGAACCTGGGTCTCCCGCATCGTAGACAGACGCTTTACCGTCTGAGCCACCAGGGAGGTCAGCAGAGTATACAGCGGGTGCTATTTCACTAAATATGTGGATGTTTGTGTACGTGTGGACATGTCTAAATCACTGAGATGTAAAATGGATTTCCTACTGAGATACAGCTGAAAAAAACAGTTTGAAAGCTGATGTTCTTGACAGGATGGATGGAGACCATTAAAGGGTCAGCTCACCCAAAGGGCAGGAGGCTGAGGCCCGATCCAGGGAACAGCTGGAGGTAAGCAGACTGGACTCGGTTCTGGGGGGAAGGCATTGGTTTTGGAGTCAGGCAGAGCTGGACTCCAACGCTGCCTGTGCTGCATGATGGTCGGGAAGACGCCTAACACGCCTGGCTTTGTCGCCTGCCGGTGCCAGTGATGCCATAGCATCCTCGCTGATGGTGGAGGGCTGGCACCCCAGGAGATAGCGGTGTTCCTCTCCAGCGTCCAGATGTTGGCTCTCAAGGGCTCTTGCGGGCAGCAACAGCCCCCCAACCCGGGCCCTGATTCCACCTCTCCCACTTTGCGCTCTGCCTGCTAAGCCTTCTGCCCGCTAAGTCGTAAGGCAGTTGGCTGCCAGGAATTCCCCCTCCCCTCGCCCGCCCCAGCATCTTCCAGGGTGAAGATGAGAAATAATGAGACAGCAGCCTCTAGGAAGGAGATCCAGGAGAGGAAAAAGAAACAAGTTTTATTTAAGCCCCAAACACTCAGCTAGAAAAACCAAAAAGGAAAGAGAGCAGGAAAGTGGGGGAAGAAAAGGAACATTAAAAAAGAGACAGAGAAAACACAGCAACCCTTTTCCATTTAGAAATTGTCAAGTTACACTGACAGAGGTCACAGAATACCCACAGAAGCCATCACTGCTACACCAACATGGGCCCTACGTGGGACAGGGTGGGGTGTGAGCCGGGCTCGCCCTGGGGGGTCCCACCTGGGACCCCTCGCAGAGCCTCAGGCCTGAGGCTCCTGGGGAAACAGCATATTGTGGAAGGGGTGGGAGAGAAAACCCCCATGCGAGTAACACAGCACAGTGGGCAGGGGCTGGGGGGACCAGGTACAGGGCCCCCCCCAGATGTCTTGGTTTTTCTTGGTCAAGCACACACTGATGGACAGAGCAGTGAGGCGCATGCAGCTGGGGGGGCTTTGACGTGCTGGGGACTTTGAGAGGGCCCAGGGGCTGGGGGCTTGTGAGGGGAGCCAGAACCAGTGGTGCAGGGATGAGGGAACACACACTCAGGCGCTTCTACACTTGGGGTCTACACACACATGCACGCACGCACCTCCATGTGCACATACAGGTCTCACAGCTGCCACGTCTGCACACACATACTACACACGTTCTTACACACCAGGCTTCTCCATGCCAAGGTGCACGTGCGCATGTGCCAATGCCCAGGCTGGTTACACGCACCACTGTGGGCATGCCTCCCTGCACACACATGCGGGAGGTCATGTCTGTGCGTGTTCATGCTTCCTTTCCTCTGCACACGGATAAATGGACTAGTGCCAGTGGATACACACACACACACACACACACACACACAAGTTGCGCACAACTCCTCCTATAAATGTGCTGGCACCAAAGTAAAAGGTACGAATTCCACTGGGCTCCGCATTAGCAGCGGGTGGGGTGGGGCACACGACTCCCTCCATTTGCCCCCTCATGGATGGACACGCCCCCTTCCCCTCCCCCACAAAGGGACATTCAACTCAGGACAATGACGGTGGGGCAAACATTCAGGGCACAGGGCTGAGGGTGGAGGCGGGGCAAGGGAAAAGTAGCAAGCAAAGGGCAATGGAGTGGAGGGAGGAGGGGGCACCACTCCCCCTCTCCTCCTAAGTCAGGGGGTCTCTGTACAGCCGAATCAAACCAAACCATTTCACTGGACCACAGAAACCAGGCCGATGCGCCCACCCTCCAGCCCCCTCCCCCGCCAAAAGAGCGGCCAGGGAGAGTGCTGTGGTTTTCTTTTTTTTTTCTTTTTTAAATATTTATATATATTTATATTACGTATATTATATATATATATAATATGTAAATATATTTTTAAAACAATATAAAATGTTAAGACACTTCACTTAAATGTAAAGAGTTGCCTGCAATTAAAAGTAATTGCATCATTTATGAGGTCCTTTTTTTTTTTTTCTATTTTCCAGGGTTATTATTTTGGGGGGAGGGATTTTTTTTTTCCTCTTCTTTTGTTATTTTTCAAAAAGGCTTGCTTGCCTTTGTACAAAAATGATCCAAAGCTAGAAAACAAGGATGAACCAACAAAAACAACAACAAAAAAAGAAAATGAAGTAACACAACCCAGTGTCCCCTCCCTCCCCAACCCTCAACAGCTCCCCCTGGCTCTCCTCAGGCGCCAGGCCCCAGAAGGTTCTGCTCCTTCAATGGCTCCCCTCTCTGTGCTTTCTGCGGGGGGTGACTAATTCCAACCCCCTCCTCCCCTGTGCTTACTCCACTTTGTGCTCCAAACAGGAATCCTGCTCCCTGGGGACCTCTCTCCATCCTCCTCCTCCCCCACCCACAGAATCTCCCTGCTGGCCCCTCACTGTGCCCTGCGGGTGGCGGGGTTTGCTGAAAGCCAAAACTGATCTCTCCCTCCCCTTCTCAGGACCCCAACCAAAAGCCTCACTGCCCACAGCCTCTGCAAGGCAGGGGCCCACAGGCCGGAGGTTGGGGGCACTGGCTGGCTGGTCAGGCCTCGAGGACCCTTGAGAATCTCACCAGGGTCACTAGCTCCCCATTTTAAACCCTCTAACGCCTTCCCTGAAAACCCTCAAATCTCAGAGAGGATGGTTAAAGGTCAAGTCAGCCCACCTGTGGGGTCAGAGCTGTCCTCGCTGCCCCCCACCAACCCCCTCTCTATTGCCCCCACTTCCCTTACAACCAGACCCTTCCCACCCTCTAGGCCTCTAAGTCTAATTTGCTAGGCCCTTCATTCTTGTCCATCCCACCCCATTAAATAAGTTAATGTCATTTAAAGTGCTAAATTAGGAAACTAAAAGTACCAGATACCCCTCCTCGGGGCTGCCCTCTCCCAAGGCAGTGTCCCCAGCATCAGGCTGTCTGCTCAACCCACCGTCCACAGCCAGCAATCCAAAGGTGCCCCGTTCCTCCCACTGGCATGGGCCAGGCAGCTCCTCACCGCAGGGAGGTGGTTCCGGGAAGCCAGCTCCTCTCCAGGGACACACAGATTCAGTGGCATCACACCACCCTGAGGCCCCTCTGACTCTGGCCTCCCCCTCCAGCCCACCTGTCTTGACTCCAGGCCCACCCGGGCATGAGTGGATGGGAGCAGAGAAGCAGCAGAATTCAGTCATGTCCCGAGGGTGGGCAGGTGGGGCGCCTCCAGGGCCAAAGTCTCCTTACGTCCAATTTTCTAGCCTGATTTTGGGGTTGATCCAATGTCCAGGTTTTCCTCCAGGAAGGTTTCTGAGAAAGGGGAAAAGGGGGTGTCTTGCTGCTCCAAGTCTCCATGGCTCAGAGTTTGTTTGGAGTGCTCTTGGGAAGTGTGGGGGGAGAGTGAGAAGGGAGGGCAAGGGTGCAGGAACTTCAGGATGAACCTGGGAGGGAGTGTGGGGAAAGAGACAGGGGAAGGACGATGACAGGAAGTGCGCCATTTTGGAATAGGAAATCAAGGGAAGGTGGTGTGTTTTGGTCTTTAGTTTTACTGGTTTGCTTTTTTTTCTTTCCTTAAAAAAAAAAAGACAAAAGTGAATCATTCAAAAAACCAAAAACACCAACAGGGGATGGTCAGAGAGAGCTGAGAGGGCCGCATCCATGGCAAACCCTTCAGAGATTCTGGACAATGAGGTGGAAACGAAGGGAAGCAGAGGAGAGAGAGATATGGCAGGGAAGGGGGAGGAGGGCAGGCTGGGCTGGGGTTATAAGGAAGCTTCTAGAAGGAGATGGAAGAATTCCTCGCTCCAAAGGAAGTCAATACGGGGATGGAGGTTCTGGAAGCCGAAGGCTTTTCTGAGACTGGGCTTGAGGTCTCATTCGAACCACTCATCTCTTTAGATGGTTTAGTGGCCTAGAACAAAAGCAGAGGTTGGGGTCAGAGAGAAGAAGGGGAGCCTTTGTGCTGGCCCCCAGTTAGTTGTTTTAGGTTCTCAGTTATCTGTTTTATACATAGAAAGTGAGAGAAAGTGAAGTCTCTCAGTCGTATCCAACTCTTTGCGACCCCATGGACTGTAGGCCACCAGGCTCCTCTATCCATGGAATTTTCTAGGCAAGAGTACTGGAGTGGGTTGCCATTTCCTTCTCCAGGGTTTCTTCCTGAGTCAGGGATTGAACCCGGGTCTCCCGCATTGCAGGCAGACGCTTTACCATCTGATCCACCAGGGAATCCCAATCTTTAATACATAGTAGTGTTTATATGTCAATCTCAATCTCCCAATTTATCCTACCCTACAGTTTTAAAAAATGAAAAATTTCCACAAATCCAAGAGAAAATTAACTGCAAAAACCAGAAACCAGAGGAACATCTGGAGAGAGTGGTCCTCTGAGACAGGGGAGGAAGGTGCCAGAGCAGGGGTAGAAAGGGGAACACGGGGTTGGAACAAAGGGCCTGGGGTGGGTGGTTAAGTCCACAGTTACTGACAGGAAAGACAGAAGGCAGAAGAGAGACCAGAGAAGCACAAGGAAGGCCAGCCCAGGACCAGAATGGGGAGCAGGACAGGGAGCAGAACCAGACCAGGTGGGGACAGGGGGAGGGCAAGGAAGGGAAGGAAGACATGAAACATTAGCTGCCAAAGGGGAGGCAGGAGGGGAGAAGCAGCCCAACCAGGGCCCCTTCCAACTTCAGCAGGAGGTCTTCTGGTGGAAGCTGAAGAGTGAACTTGTCCTCCTGGAACCCTCAGGACCCCCACGCCCACCCCCACCTCCTGCCCCACAAGTGTTCCTCCAACTTTGAGCTGTGCCTTGTGGGTAATGGGGAGCCACCCCCTCATGACGTGTCTGGCACTCACAGGTCACCTCTGATAGTTAGAAACAGCTGTGCCCCCTCCCCACCTCCAGCAGACCCCTGGCACCTACATTGGTCCTGGAGATGTGAGAGGGTTCTAGACCCATCTGCATCTCCTAGAGGGGATGAATTACAAATTCAGATTCCTGGACCCTGCCCCAGGATCCATCTGTCCTGTGAGCTCAGGCATCTGCATTTTAGGCCAGCGCCACAAGTGATCCTGCCGCACAGTTAACTCTGAGATCACTGGGTTAGGGTAACACAGACTAGGTTTTCTCCCTGTGGTTGTATCCACTGTCCCTCCCAGCCTTCCTTAGCTACTACTGGGCTGCCGTCTATGGGGTTTCACAGAGTCGGACACGACTAAAGTGACTTAGCAGCAGCAGCAGTGTGATAACCAAAGTGCCCTGATTAAAGAAAAGAGGGACGAGGACTCGAAGCAGAGAGCTGTGGCACACTGCCAGAGACGTCCTGCAGGTCCCGCCTGGGCATGGCCACGCCACTGCTCCTCGACCTACATAATTATCCGGCTGCTTGGCAGCCTCTATCAGATGCCTTGTGGGGGGGTGGGGGTGGAAAGCAAGGTGCCCCCTGCCACCGGGAAGGGAAGTGACCACAGGCATCTGACTGGCTGACAGTGAACCTGCCCTTGAGGTTGCTGATCACATTTCTTCCCACATGTTCACAGCGAACTATCTCTGGATTTTGCTCACCACACTGTGGTCTGCGGTCTACATTTTCCCCTTTATGAAAATCCAGGCATGAGTTCACTGTTTGGGTCTTCTATCTCCTTTCATCCTGACTGTGGCTGCTCACTCCTTTCTCAGAAGGGTTCCAGGCCCACAGCCCCCACATCCTTCAAATCATCCAGCCCTTTGTGGAACCCATGTGCCTGGCATGGCCTGTGTTGGAGGGGTCCCGGTACCCCGGCCTGGAGATGGACTCATTTAAAGACAACCACAGGAAGAGGAGGGGTGTGGGGTTCAACCCTTTGGGTGGATCTATTACTCCCTTGTCACTTACTGTAGGCTCCAGTCTCGCCCCTCCTCTCCCACCATTTACCATTTAGAGTTTTTTTTCCCTAACCCAGGCGGGCAAGGGGGCAGGTCCCCTTCCTCCTGAGTCTCTTCACATCCCCCTGCATCCCAAGTCAGCTGTTGGTTCCCTCCTGACTGTCCTCTTTGATCTCAGCTTGCCTCTCTAGTTACGAGCTTTCCCCATTCCTTCCCTTTAGCATTTGTCAAGAGCTTCACTCTGTCCCAAACTTTGGTCTCTCGAACACCTGCCTCCCAGCTTGTGCTGCCCCCTGACTCCTGCGTTCACTCAGGCGAGGTGTCCTCATTGGGAAGATGCCCCCTCCCTGTTCTCCCATAGCTGGTGCAAGGCCTTTAAGCTCTAGGGAGCAGCAGCGGTCACCAGCTTATGTGGACACCCCTGCTTTTCATGGACACCTCTTCTACTTGCTCCGTGAGCATCTGTTTTGTAACATCCTCTCAGGCCATCTTCCCCTCCAGGAGAGTGCCCACCACTTTTCTGAAACTGAGGGAACGTGTCCAACTGTGCCCACTGACCCTGTCCCGTGCTGCTCAGAGTTCCCAACTGATACAGCTGCTGCCTCTGAAGGTTTTCATTGCTTCCCTGTCACCAGCCAGTCTTCCCCCGTTGCTCTTAATTATGTCTAGAGAAAGAGCTTTGCCTTTGTGACAGGCAGAAACCTCATACACAGATGGTCAGCTTTTAGCTGGGGGAAACTGGAACCATTAGCCAGATCTACCCAAAGGGTTGAACTCCACACCCCTCCCCTTCCTGTGGGCCAGAGTCTAGCCCTCTCCAGGCACCCTCAGCATGCTGACCTGTCCCTCCAGGCTATGAGACGCAGATTCCCACGCAAGTATAGGTTATCTTGGGGCTTCCCAGGTAGCTAAGAGTAAAAATTCTGCCTGCCAGTGCAGGAGATGCAATAGACTAGGGTTTGATCCCTGGGTTGGGAAGATCCCCTGGAGTAGGATATGGCAACCCACTAGGGTATTCTTGCCTGGAAAATTCCATGGACAGAGGAGCCTGATAGGCTACAGTCCATGGAGGCAAAGAGTCAGACATGACTGAGTACCATTACCCATGTAATAATAGATCATCTTGATGCTGCCAGTTGGTGCCTCCTCCAGGGTCATTCCCAGTGCCACTGTCCCCGGCCCACATGCCCTTCTTCCTTATTATTTGCCTGAATCAGGCACTGGGTTGCCAGAAGAGGCAGGGCTTCCTCTAGCCCAAGGGGGAATAGAACCAATGGCAGTTCAGGCTGTTCCCTTCTAGCCAGTGACTGATCTAGGGGTGGGCAATAAGAAGAGAGGGGAGATCAGTTGGGAGTCTCTGGGGAAGGTTCTCCTGTTTCTAAAATGATCTGTGGGGCTTCCCTGGTGGTCTGATGGTTGAGAATCTGCCTTGTAATGCAGGGGACACCAGTTCAATCCCTGGCCTGGGAAGATCCCACAAGACACGGGGCAATTAAACCCGTGTGCCACAACTACTGAAGCCCATGTGCCTAGAGCCCATGTTCTGCAACGAGATAAGCCACCACGATGAGAAGCCCGCACACTGCAATTAGAGAGTAGCCCTGACTCGCTGCAACTGGAGAAAGCCCTTGCAATGACCAAGACCCAGCAGTCAAAAAAAAAAATTAAATAAATTATTTAAAGTCAAGCTTTAAAAAAGAAATGATCTGTATACTTACAGCCCTGAAATGAAGGCAGCTGTGTTGGGGGTGGGGGTGGAAGGATGGGCCAACAGAACCAAAATACGGAAGGAACCCAGGTCCTGATGTCCTTGAGTATATGAATTCCCCAACCCTGGAGCCTCCCTGCTTCTTGTTCTGATAAAACTTTTCCTTGCTGTTTAAGCCATTTTGAATTGGAGTTTCTATTATTTGTGGCTAAAACTACTCAAACTGCCACAAGTGAGGCCAAAATTGCTCCCCTGACGTTCTCGTCAACAGCATCCCCATCATGAGTGGCAGCTCTCCAAGGCTTGCTGGCGCCCACGAAGTTATGCTTCCCGCCAAAGCAGCAGAAAATCCGGCATTAGGACTTGTCCCCGGCAACTCTGGCTCTAAGTCCCAGCTCTGCCACTTCCTAACTGTGCGACCTCTGGCAGCTATCTCCCTGGATCTTCATGTTCTCACCTGCTAAACAAGGATAACAGACTCTACAGCATCAGAATCAGGTTGAGATGCTGTACACAGAGCCCAGGACCCAGTGCCTGCACTCCGGACGCAGGCAATAAACGGAAGCTGTTATTATTATATCATCAGTATATTAATATTTCAAGTCTGCATTGTCTAGTTCCATTTGGATTGGGCCTGATCACTGGCAAATTCATTCATTCGTCCAACCACTCATTCACCTAGCCAACAAATATTTACTGAGTGCCTGCATGTGCTGAGAACTATTCTAGGTGCTGTAGGGATGTAGCAGTGATAAAGTGGTTAACGCACATATGAGATATAAAGTTGTTCTGAGCATTAAATAAGACACATATGCTTAAAATTGGTACAGGAAAGGAGTGCTATTTTCTATTTTACTTAACATCCCCAAATCTGATTTCTGCTCTGCAGCCAGTTTGGTCAACCCGGCCAGCCCTTGGCTGACTGGCCTCTTGTTGAGTTTGGCCAATGGGGGTTAGGACGGGGTGGGAAGAGAGAGGGGGTAACGTTTCTTCTCTACTCCCTCCCCACTCGGTGTGGGTTGCAGGCATGCTGTGCCCCCTGTAACTATAGCGCCTATTGTTCACCTCTCACAGGACTCCCTAAACTGTACACCCCCAGGTCCCTCTCCCCAGGGAGGTCCAGCTTCCAGGTCTCACTGGTCCCTGAGTGCCTCAACATCTCCTCTTGTTCACTTCATTATAGCCTCGTCACTGGAGTCATCCAAGGAGATACACAATATTCAGCAGCCTGCTTAGCCCAAGTAGAAGAAGGGGTGTTCAGTTCTCATGTCCACACCAAGCCCTTGATCCTCGTCCCCTGGGAATCTGGTTCTTATCCCACCCCTGAATCTTTTTTTTTTAATGTATGTATTTATTTTAGACAGCACTGGGTCTGTCTCACTAGCTTTCTCCAGTTGCAACGAGTGACGGCTACTCTTAGTTGCAGCGCTTGGACTTCTCATTGAGGTGGTTTCTCTTGTTGAGGAACATGGGCTCTAGAGTGCAAGATCAATAGTTGTGGAGCATGGGCTCAGTCACCCTGAGGCATGTGGAATCTTCCAGACCAGAGATCGAACCCATGTCCCCTGTATCGGCAGGCAGATTCTTAACCACTCGACCGTCAGAAAAGTCCATCCCACTCCCTTGAGCACGACATCCAGGCACTTTTCCTCAATCATTCCCCCTGATTTCTCTGTAATACCAGGCACAGTTGTACCCCTTTCTCCACTCTTCTACCCCAATTTCTGTGTCTGGTCCTGGCGCTTCTATTCCTCTCCCTTTCATCACTGCCAAGGCAGCTTGGAGCTCCTAGTGTTAGAACAATAAGTGAGGGAGAGGACTCTGCCCAGCCCCTGGCCCTGCCAAAGGGACAGTACAGGTGAGCACAGCGGTGACTCCTTCTCTTTGGAGAGCACTCGGTGGCTTTCGAAGCTATTTTCCACACCCAGTATTACAGGAGCTCAGAAGACTGCCCCTGGGTTCTTGTCCCCATTGTACAGATTAGAAAAGAGCCTGCAGAAGGCAGAGGACTTTGACCAGGGTCACAAACGGAGCTGGGAGGAGCAGTGCCCCAGCTGGAGGACGGAAGGCCAGGTGATGCAGGGCCCTGGAACGAACGGAGGTGAAGCGTCAGGGCAGTCAGTGAGGGAGTTTTGATTTTTTTCAAATCCAGCTGGGGCTGCAGGGCACAGGTGGTAAGCTGGGGCAGTGATACAACCCAATCAGCATTTTAAAATAGCCCTCCCCACCCCGCGGGTCTGGGAGGATAGGAGAGAGGTCACAGAATTCACAGGAAACAGGAAGGCTTGCACTGGATACTGACGCAAGGGGTGATTTGTTTCCGACTCTTTATGATGTCTCTTTACTAAAACACCTCTACAAGAAACATGTAATACTTCATTAGAGAGAAGATGCTTTTTTTTTTTTTTTTTTAAAGAAAAAGCATTTACTAGAGAAGTGAAAGGGAGAGATAAACAGCCAGACCAGTCATGTGGGAAGACAGAACCACTGTGTCCCTGAGGGAGGGGGTAGCTCAGGAGACCCCCCCCTCAATCGGGGCATGGGTGGATGCCTGGGGCAGGTGACTTTCCTGAGGGGAGAGCAAGGGGGCAGGCTTGAGCTCAGAAGAGAGACCTGGGCCAGAAGAGATGGCAGCTGGTGCCCAAGGAGAGGAGTGTGTGCTGTGAGAAGAAGCTGAGGAGGAAGGTGGGCACAGAGGAGTGAAGAGGTGGGCACAGGAGAGTCTCCCAGAAAGGAGCCAGGAGGCGGGTGAGGGCTGACAAGGGAGGGGGATGCCAAGGAGAAGAGGGTCCCATGAGTGTGTGGGGGGCAGACTGTATGCCCAACAGGCTGCAGAGAGGTGAGCAGACTGCAGAGTGATGAAGAGGCCACCAGAGCCCAGGCATGAGGCTCAGAGTGGGCCCGGGCCGAGGAATGAATGGAGGAGAGGCGATGGAAGTGACTGGAGGGGCAGGAGAGAGGGCAGCAGGCAGAGGAGCTGGGTGCCGGGGGAGTTGGGGAACCTAATTACAGAGGAGGGAGATGCCCGCTGAAGAGACTGAGGCAAATGTGTGTCAGGGTAGAGGGGCAGGAGGGGCGGAGGGTGAGAGACAGAGGTGTCAGGCAGTCTGGATTTGAAACCCCCTCCACCGTTTGTCAGCCGTGTGACTTTGGGTAAAGCGTCAGTTTCCTCATCTGTCAAATGGGAATAATAAGGCCCTTCCTTAGAGTGGGGAGTGTGCAGTGGGCGAATGTGTGTCTGGCAGAATGTCAGCTGCGGTTCTAGACCCCGAGGAGAGACCAGCCTGGACAGGACACAGGAACAAGGCGGTGACATGAAGAAGGGCTGGGGTGTGTCTGGGGACTCGCGAGGAAGACAGTGGGCCAGCGGGGAGCTAGTGAGGGGCCTGGCTGGCCCATCTCCACTGGACTCTGAGAGAACCCGCAGGCCTGTGTGCCCAAGGTGGCTGCAGAGCTGTGTGGTGGAAGAGCTTTGAGATCCTGGGGTCCCAGTCCTGGCTCTGATGCCACCTTGCTGTGGGCCCTTGGGAAATTCCCTTCCTTTTCTGACCTGTCCCCTGGTCTGTCAAGGAGGTGACTGGATTTACCCATCTCTAACCTCCTACCTCTGAGCCTAGAACCTTCTTCAAGTCATAGCATCTGGACATTTCCTTCCCCCACTCCCACCCAGCACTTAGAATATAGGAACTGCTTGGAAATACTGAACCACATGAATGAACTAAAGGTCTTTCCTGACATCTAGGCCCGGGGACCACCCTGCATCTTCTGATCAGGCCACAGGTGGGCCAAGGGTGAGGCTGCCACCTCTACATACCATCCTTTAATCTGAAAGAGGGCACACCACTCCTATGCACCCTACTACAACCCAAGCACAAGGCTGAAAAGGAGATGCAAGACTGGCTTCTCCCTCAGTTGGGAGGTGGCCTAAAAACTAAGAGGGAGGCTGAGTTGAGAGCAGAGGGCCAAGGAGCAGGTGGGATCTGAGAGCAGAGGGGAGGAGGCAGAGGAGGGGGAGGAGTGGCAGGAAGACCAGGAATAAAGGCCCCCTCCCACACCCCAGGGAACCGGCCTTAGAAGGGCCCAGGCATTGGGGTCCGCTCACTCCGCCTTGTCCAGGAGCAGCTGGGGAGATGGTCCTCTCTGGCCCTGAGTGAGGGGCCTTCTGCAAGAGGAGTGATCAGTGATCTGGCTATGTTCTCAACCAGATCCTGAGCACTGGTACTGGAGAGAGGAAGGAGAAAATGGTTTGAGGGACCAGTGGGGTAGTCCTGACCGGTAGGACCTCCCTGGACAGCCGCAGGATGGTGGGCACAGGAATACTGGCAGGAGACAGCCAGGCCCAGCAGGAGTGTACAGAACTGACTGCTGGAGGCTGGAGGTGAGGTGGGGGTGGGGGCTGCGTGGGGCCGCGGCCCTGCCCCCGAGGCGCCCAGGCTTACCTGCTGCTGGGCCTGGATCCTCATGTACTCGGCCCTCTGCTTGCCATGCTTGCCTTTGTCGGGGCTGCCTGCCTGGCCCTGGGCCGTCTTCAGCCGAGAGGCCCCTGGAGTCACCACCTTCATGGGGGGCACGCTGCCACCGCCGCTCTGCACGAAGAGGAACAGGGTCAGAGCTGGAGATGGGATCACACAGGCGCCCTAGGTACAGTAGGCCCTCTGAGACCTGGAGAGCCCTCCCCGGCTTCATACCCCCATCCAGGACTCAGGCCCACTCTCTGAGGCCAGGGTTAAGGCTTCCCCACAGGGGAGAGGACAGAACCCCAGTCAGATTCCCAGAACTCCCAAGTGAGAGCTCTTTGGTGGTTTCCTTGAGTGGCCCAGGGGCAGCTGGTGCCCTTCTGGGGGAATTGTTTTTAAAGTAAAGGTCCCTGGCATCATTCCCACTCCTGGCAAGGGGCTCCATCTTGGGCCCTGGAGAACATATCCGAGATGTGGGAGAGAGGTCTTTATGAAAGTGAAAGTGAAAGTTGCTCAGTTGCGGCTGACTCTTTGTGACCCCAAGGACTATACTGTCCATGGAATTCCCCAGGCCAGAATACTGGAGTGGGTAGCCTTTCCCTTCTCCAGGGGATCTTCCCAACCCAAAGATTGAGCCAGGTCTCCTGCATTGCAGGCGGATTCTTTACCAGCTGAGCCACAAGGGAAGCCCAAGAATACAGGAGTGGGTAGCCTATCCCTTCGCCAGCAGATCTTCCCGACCAAGGAATCGAACTTGGGTCTCTTGCGTTGCAGGTGGATTCTTTACCAACTGCACTATTAGGAAAGCCCAGGGGTCTTTATAATTGCCAACAAAGTAGGATTGGCAGCCCCAGGCCCACATTTTCCTTTGAATGGGAGGATAGGGGCGAAGTCTCCCTAGAGATGGACCAGTCCAGCCCCCTTGAACAACTACAGGGACCAGGCCTGCCCAGAAGGGCTTTGGGGATCCAGAAGCGCAGGCAGAGAAACCACAGAGACAGAGAAAGTCAGACAGGAGAGGAGGAGGGGAGTGTGGGGATGGAAAAGGGGGAAAGAACTTTATTTGTTGGTTTACAGATACAGAGCAAAGGGGAGAGGCCCTGGTCCCCAACAGGGCTGGTTAGGCTGATCCCCGGGCAGGCCAGCTTCCCAGCCTGCCAGGGGCTCTGCCTGTAAACCCAGCCTGGCACCAGGCTCCCAGGAGGGCGGTGGGGCTGAGAGAGGCTAGTAGGAGGAGGGGGGCTGGCATGGTGCTCCTGCAGCCCCCGACTCCCTCCTGCTCTGAAGACAGACAGACTGGAGTGGCAGGCAGCCACCTGGGGACCAGGGGGCAGAGGTGGGGGGCTGCCAGGGGGCCCCGTGGCAGAGGCCATGCCCATCTGGCTCAGAGTGGCTTCCAGCTCCTGGAGTGTCTCCTGCAGGCTGTCCATCCGCTGGGTGATGGCAGCACACTGAGCCTTGCGCTCCCCACTGCAGGGTGGGGTGTGGTGTCCAGAGTCCTTGTGGGTCTCCTCTGGGGGGGTCTCCGCAGTGGAGGGTTCTTGGGTCCGCTCTGGGGCAGGTCCCCAGGGACTGGGGATCCCAGCTCCTCCCCTTTCTGGGCTGCAGTCGCCTGTCACCAGTGTCTTCAGGGCCGCCCCTTCCTTCTCTAGCATCGGGCTGTTCCAGGCCTGGGAAGCCGCAGCCACCATCCCTGGCGGGGCCGGTGGATTATCCCGGCCCAGGAGGCCGCTGGCCAGAGTCCGGGGTCGTGGGGTGGGGGTTGTTCTAAGCCCGGGTTCCTCAAGCCTGGTCTCTGGTGGGGAAGGAGGGATGGGAGCACATTCCGTCAAGACGATCCGGGGAACAGAGAAGGGCCTCGGGCCTGCGGCAGCCTGAAGGAAGAAGAGAGATGAGGGAGGGTGTGATCCCTGTAACCAAACACCCCCGCGCTGGGAGCAGGGTGCATGTGGGTGAGCCCAGTCCCTTCCTGTCGCAGATTGGGAAACTGAGGCAGGGGAGGGTTCCGACTGAGTTCACCCAACAAGTGAGAGACAACGCTGGACTAGATCGCAGGCCTCTTTTCACCACACCCTATCGTCTCCACCTCCCGGCAGAGATGCCAGTTTACTTAGAGGCACAGATGCGTGCGTGCTAAGTCACTTCAGTTGTGTTCGACTCTTTGTGGCCCTATGGACTGGTTGCCCGCCAGGCTCCTCTGTCCATGAGGATTCTCCAGGCAAGAACACTGGAGTGGGTTGCCATGCCGTCCTCCAGGGGATCTTCCCGACCCAGGGATTGAACCCGAGCTTCTTACGTTTCCTGCATTGGTAGGTGGGCTATTTACCACTAGGACCACCTGGAAGTCCCACTCTACATGTTTACTTCTCAGCAGCCATGTTAAATTCTGGGAGCAGGTCTCATGGTTACTGCCCGGAGTTTGCCCGTCTATGCGATGGGGTAACAATGACACAAGGCTGGTGGAGGATGAAATGAGCTCACGTGGGCATGTGCTTGGAACAGTGCCTGGCACGGTATAAGTGTTTGATAGATGTTAGCTATCTGTTACATAGAACTGAATGTCCGAGACCCGCAGCCCCATGAGGGTGGAGACTGGGTGTTGGCCTCTGACCTCGGAGAACGGGTCTGACATCCTCATCTTAGGCCAGAGATTCCTCGTCCCCACCCCCTACTTCTGGAGCTTTCTCTGAGGGCTTCACAGCCACAGTGGGCAGGGCTCGGCCAAGTCCTCTGCTGCACCAGCTTGGGCAAAGCTAGAGCACCCGCCTCCGTGTGAGCGTCCCTGGCTCTGGCTTTTATGGGGGCACAGAGAGAGGCCCCCAATCACCCTACCACAGCTGAGTAAACTCTGGTCTAATTCTGAGCAGAGTCTTATACCAGGAACTGCCACATATGCCTTCATCTTTAATGCTTTCTGTTCCCCATGAAATGGCTATTTTCACCACTCTACAGATGAGGAAACAGGTGTGTGAGGGGGTGTCCTGTAATTTACTCAAGGTCACTTACCCACAGCTAGCTAGTGGCAGAGCCAGGACTTGAACCCAGGAAGTCTGACTCCAAGTCCAGTGCTCTTTCCACTACAATGAGCCATGGGGAGATACGTGGGGGGCAGCAGGGACCCCCCAGCCCCCCTCCCAAGGGAACCCACCCAGCTCTGCCGCCTGCTTACCTGGATGTGGAAGGTGCAGAGTGGGAAGTCAGTGAGGGCGGCCCACGCCCACCCGGCTCCACTGCCTGCCAGCGCCTCCGGATGCAGGGGGCAGCCAGCCCGAAGGGCCAGTGGAGGGGCTCTGCCCGCTGGGCCCCTTCAGGAGCTTCCAGGGCCAGAAAGGAGTAGTGGCTGGGTGCAGCGTGCCCAGGTGCTGAGGGCACAGCTGGCCCAGCGCAGCCCTGCCACACCACTCACCCCCAGACGGCTCCTTGGGCTGCTCCATGCCCATCCATGCCCAGACAGCCTGTCTACCTGTTCACTGCCCATCTGCTCCCCCCGCCAGGGAGCCAAAGCACCACCAGGCCTCAAGCCAGGCTAGAGATCAGGTGGAAGCCAGCACTGTGGGCCCAGAGAGCCACACAAGACAGGTGACCACGTGTGTGCCTCCCCAGACCAGAGGCCCTCCTGCTCCAACCTGACTGGGCAGAGGGAGAGATGCTCAGACCACTGCCCCCCGACTCCCCCTCCCCAAGCAAGTCCCCTGGGGTGCAGACAGCAGGTCACCCGCAAATTCCCAAGGAAGAATAAAAAGGAAATAAGTGCAGCAGGACAGCAGCAAGGACTGGAGTTAGAGTGAAGGTAGAACTTCCCAATGCTGAAGGACAGAACCAGCAGCCAAGGAAGCGCATGGATTTCTTCCATTCCAAGCTCTGTGACCAGGTGGGGCCATGGGGTGGAGAGAGAGGCTGTAAATGAGCCTTCCTCCTGGGTGTCCTGGCCCCCAGCACAAGGCATAGATTCTAGGGGGAGAAACAGAGCCCCCGCCTGGCACAGGCAGCAGAGTGGGGAGATGGGGGCAGGAGCAAGAGTTCAAGACGAAGTCAGGTTTTGAGTTGGGCCTAAAGTCATGTAGCAAGCCAGATCCAAACTCCAATCTTGGACCCACGCAGAACCTGGGCTTCGAGCCAGACCTAAAACTCTGGCTGTAGATCAGAATTAAATACTCAAGCCACCAGGGGCCAGGCTCGGAATCAAGCCTGTAAGGAAATGCAGACCCCAGGGGCCACCAGATGCCAGGCTGCTGGAGTCTCGAGAGGGAAGGAAGGGTCCTGTCCTTGGAGCGGGGAGGGGTGGGCCACGGGGTGAGGCTGTGGCAGCGGCGGGACTCGGGCACGTGACACATTCTGGCGGGTTAGCGTGAGAAGTGAGGAGAGGAAGCGTGGAGGCACAGGCAGAGAGAGCGCTGTGAGAGGTGGGGGCAGCCCGTTACCTTCCATGTGGGGCCCGGGGCTGAGGCCCTGGGGGGGCCCAGGTCCGGGGGGGACAGCAAGGTGGGGATCGGCTGGCGGCGGGGCGTGGGGGGGAGGGGAGACACTGAGCTTCTCTCAAACACCTGGGGAGCAGAAGGTGGGGGCAGGTTTGGAGGAGGGGGTACAGGAAGGAGGGGTGGCCTGGGCGGGCACAGGAACCCTAGCCTCACTCCTTGACCCCTCATCATGGCCACTGGTCACTCTGCCCTGCGAGTTATCTCTTCCCAGAGGCCCTGGTCGTCCAGGTCTCCAGCCTCTCGGGGAGGGGCGCTGAGAACACTTGAGTCTGGGGACTTACAGCGCTGAGAGGGGCTCAAGGCACACGGATGGAGGATGTTAGAGCTTCGTTCTCAGAATACTAGGGGATGGGGTCGCAGAGCAGAGGAGGCATCAGGGCAGTCGGGGGTCTCAGAGATTGCAATAAAAAACTCAAACATGCAGGGAGGGATTTACACCCCCTCCCCCATTACAGTGAAGAAGAAACTGGGGCAAGGACAGAGTCCGGAACCAGCCTCAGTGGGGAGCCGGGAATCCAGCCCCTCATCCTAGCCTGAGCACCCCACCCTGAGATCCACATGGTGGGGAAAAGGGGGGCTCCTGGCTGATGACCTGGGGACCCCTGACCCACCTCCAGCTCTGCGATGATGCGGTCCTCATCGTCCTCATCCTTGATGGCAGAGGCCATGATTGGGGGCGTGGAGGCCGGGCGGGCCACCTCGGACACAGTCCGGCGCAGCTTCACCTGGGGCTTCTGCACCTCCAGCTCCTCGGATTCGGCCTTCTGCAAGGCCCGGGCCTCATTAGACCAGGCTCTGTCTGCCTCCAGCCAGCTCACCTCTTAGGTCCTATCCCTTCCAGACCATCTCCCACCTGCCCACCCAGCTCCGCATCATCTACCAGGCCCCTTCCCATGGAGGAAGCGCAAGCCAGAAGCAGAGTCCCCACCAGCCAGCCTCCTTTTTTCCTTCCACTTCCTCTGAGGGAGGGGAACACTCCAGAGGGTCTCCAGAGGTCCTCTCAGGCATCCCTCCCACTCAACCCCATGTACCTGTCCCCTACCCAAGGTGGGGGGTGGTACCTTGATGAAGGCCGAATCCTTCTTGCTGGTGACCACGACCTCTCCAGTGCGTGTGGTGGTCAGGCCATGGGAGGAGGGGAAGCTCCGGCGGGGAGGGGGTGGCGGTGGGGACTTGGAGGGCTTCTCGGTGCGGTATCGGGGCACTGTCAGCTCATCTGCAGGCAGCCAAGGGGCTGGGGGTCAGGGGACCCATAACCCTGGAGTCTGTGCGCCACATCTGACTCCAAGGTTAGGGTAAACCTGGCTTCCTCCTCCAGGGAGGAGGAGAGGGGAAATCTCAGGGAAGGGACACAGGCCCCTCCTCCTCTCCTACGTCCCTGTGCAATCCAGCCCCAAGCCCTGTCACTCTTCCGCTTACAGCACTCATCCCTTCTACTCAAAGCCTGGTCCAGGGAACAACAGCACTGGAAGCACCTGGGAGCTTGTTGGAAATGCAGAAGCTCAGGCCCCACCCCGAGCTGCTGAGTCAGAATCCACATGCCAGCAGATCCTGGGTGATTTCACGTGCACATTCAAGTTTGAGAATCGCTACTCTAATCCACCACTTTCCCGCCCACCCCTCAGCTCCGCCCTGGCACAGATCTTCATCCTTCCTCCATCAAGAGAGAGTAGTTAGTACTATTGCAAGAGTCTGACCCTGCCCACCAGGCTCTCCCTGCCCCCAGTTCTTCCTTTGATCCCCCAGTGATTCCCCACAACCCCAAACCTCTGTGCCTGCCAACCTTTCAGCTTCAGCTCTGCTTGCTACTCTCAGGCCTGGACCCAGCTGAGCAACACCAAACACATACCTCCAGGCATTGGTACATGATGTTTCTCCCTGGAATGCCCTCTCTCACTGGCCAGGGAAATGCAAGACTCCAGTGAAAAGCCCCCTCCCATGGGACGGACTTCCTGCCCTCTCAGGGTCTCCTGCAGAACAGCATTTAGCACCTGCCTCCTGTTTCTGGTTTACACACTGGGTATGGCCTGGGACAGATTACTTAACCACACTGAGCCTTAGTGTCCTCATCTGTAAAATGGGAATAATTACTGTATCCACCTTCTGGACTTGTTGCAAAATTATAAAAATTAATACATAGAAAGCATTTGGGGTTGTTCTTGCCACAAAGTAAGTGCCTGATAAACACAGATGTTAGTATTATTCTCCTACTACATTTTCAGCTCCTTGAAAGTAGTCATCTCCTTATCCCCAGCACCTAGCACACGTGTGCGTGCACACTAAGTCACTTCAATCGTGTCTGACTCTTTGCAACCCTGTGGACCGTAGCCCACCAAGATCCTCTATCTATGGGATTCTCCAGGTAAGAATACTGGAGTAGGTTGCCATGCCCTTCTCCAGGGGATCTTCTGGACCCAGGGATCGAACCTGTATCTCTTATGTCTTCTGCATTGGCAGGCAGGTTCTTTACCACTAGCGCCACGGGGAAAGCCCTGGCACACAATGGGCACTTAACAAATATACAAGTGGCAAGAATGAATAAATGAATGAGTGACATCTGCTGTTTCCTATTTGGGTTTCTGCTTCCCCTGTGAGCTCACAGGCTTGGGGAGCACAGGAACCCCATCTGCATCCCTCAGGGCTGCACCCCATCTCAGCACAGCCTGGCTCCTGCCACACATGCTTGGACAAAACGTGCAGGGGCACAACCCTCTGCCTGAACTTTCTCATCCTCCCAGTGTGGTCCTCTCAGCAGCTGTGGGAAAATCCCTGGATGCAGTCCTGCACTATCCCATCTTTCCTGAGTGGCCAAGGGTCAGGCCAGCACCCCGTTTCTCTAATAGCCCACCCACAAAGATTTTCACTCCCAAGCACCTCCCTCATCAACCTGAGAGTTCCTGAGGCTGGGGCTCCCCTCCTCTGGGCTCTTTGCAACCCCCTACCTGCCCCATACCTGAACCTCTCCTCCCACTGGGCTCCGTTCGGGGGGCTGCCTTCTGGCCGTGGGGGGTCTTGGGGGGTTTGTGGTCCGGGGTGGGGGCTGGGCCTGGGTGGGCCTTGCTCGCACAGTCTAGGTCAGGGATGGCCTTCAGCAGCTCCGCCTGTGTCTCCTCCAGCAGCCGGTTGATGTCCTTGGCGCTGTACTGGGTCAGGGCTGCCCGCTTCTCCTCCCAGTCCCGCTCAGCAGCCTTGAGAGGAGGGCCAACAGTCAGCACTGAAGCAGCTGCCCTGCTCCTGGACTTCTGGGGCCTCAGCCACACATGCAAGGTATGCAAAGGAAGCCTCCCATTTGATCCGAGCCTCGGGCTTCTCTTGAGTATTACATGCCTTTGCTGCGAGCCTGGAATGCCACCTTCATAACCAAGTACTCTCAGGAGAAATTTAGACCTGCTTTTAGACATTCTATTCTGTTTCATTGAGCACATAATCTTTTCTTGTACTGCCTTGATTATCACAGGTTTATGATATGCTTCCCTGACTAGCAGGACTGATGTCACCCTCAGTATGCTTCTCAGATTGCCTTGTTCCCCAGGAACAAGTCCCACGTGTCGGCACTGGCCAACGTAGGTCGGTGGTGAGAATGTGTGAGCCTAGCCCCAGCCCCCCCATCCCGCGCCCAGCACCTCAACAGACACAGCCTTGTCCATGCTTCTCTTGCCAGGAGTGTCCAGGCCTTTGGTGGGGTTGCCCGCCTTGGGGGCTGGAGGGGCCCCCTCGGTTGGCCCACTCAGCTCATGGAGGTTCAGCGGAGGGCTAGGGGGTGGCATTTCGAAGTCTAAGCTCTTGTTGAAGTCCGTCTCAGCCGTCATCTTCTTGGGGGACTGACTCAGGAGGTTGCTGGGGGGTGGCCACACACCCTCGTCCACTTGCCTGGGGTGGGAGAGTTGGGAGCAGCTGTGAGGTCAGCAGGGTCGTGGCTCCCTGGGAGGGAAGCCTGGCATGGAGGAGGCGGGGTGTGAGGGGGGCTCTGGGATCTTGCCGAACAGATGGAAGGGCCTGGGGAGGGGTGACTGCATCTGGGAAATGGGAGCGCCAAGCCTGCAACATGCAAGGGGTGACAGGTCAAAGTGCAGAGCCAGCCAGCACACCGCTGACCTCTGCGGGGAGTTGGGATAAGGGATCTGGGCCCGGTGTGTGACCCCATGGGAAATCGCAGGTCAGAGATAGGAGGTCAGGGATAGAATGACCTTCGGATCTGGGCCAGGGTGTCCGTGACCCCCCGGCACCGCTTGAGTAGCCCATCCAGGCGCTGGGGCTCCTCCTTCAGGAACTTCACTGCCTCCACCTCCACACGCAGCACTACCCGCATCTTGCTTTGCAGGCCTGGGAAGTGAGCTGAGGCGAAGGGAAGGAGTGAGCGGGAGGAGAGAGCAGCTCTGGACAGCTGGGAGGACAGGCAGTGGGGTGGGGGTGCAATGCCTGGGGTGGGGCTGGGGGTGCCCCCAGGCTCACCCTTGAGTTCGGTCAGTGTCTCCCCGAGCTGCTTCAGCACCAGCGCCTTCTCTTCCAGCTCGGGCCCGGGCACCAGTCGGTGGTTGTGGGACACATCCCTCTGGATCTTCTCCACCGACTTCTCCAGGTCACTGCAGTCACAGAAAGACCTTTTCAGCCCCTCTGGCCCCAGCCCAGCCCCCTGAAACTGAACAGCTGGAAACAAATCAGGCCACTGGTCAGATCAAAATTAAAAGCCATCCACCAGGCCACAAGCCAAAGTGAAATCAGAGAGCCAGACCTCAGAGATGAGACTTCAGAAACGCTCCGTAACAGGTGCCCCAGGTCCCTGTGTTGAAGTTCTCATCTTTAGCAGTATCAGCCAGAATCTCCCTCCCTAGGACTCACACCCTCTGATTCTCATTAGCCAAGGACACAGCAGAGAAATTGGCAGCTTTTCAAAGAACTGGAGGCAGGTGCGTGTGCTTTTTTGGGGAGGCGTCCACCTTTTCTCAAATGATCCAGACACTCAGCCTCTTTCCCTCAATGACAAAGCTGCTTCCTATTTTCAGATGGCTTATGCTGAGCTTGTGTCATTTTAACACCCTACATCTTTCTGAAATGTAAATCAGACCAAGTCACCACCGCCTGTGTTGAACCCGAAATGGATCTCGACATTCTGAGGCTAAAATCCAAACTCTTTAAGTGCAGCCACAAAGGGCATGGGGGTAGTAGCTGAAAATTTGGGTCTGGAGTCAGACAGATCCACATTCCAACCCGCACTCTGCCTGACCCAGAAGAGATCTTGGAGAAGTTACCGACTGTCTCCAGATCTCAGCTTCCTCATCCCCCAAAAATGGGGATGGTAAGAGTTCCTCCCTCCTGGGGCCACTATGAGGATTAAATGAGCTAAAAGCAATTAAATGAGCTAATGCATGGGGTCAGTCCCTGGGGGCTGCTCTTATTTCCTCTCTAGCCACATCCACTTCCTCCCCATCTGGTTTGCTTCTATTTCCAACCATCCAGAATTTCCCTGAGGTCCTTGTATGTGCTGCTCTCCCTGTTGGTCATTCTTGTTTGCCACGCTAGGTCTCCATTGCGGCATGCAGGCTTAGTTGTGTTGACCAAGGATCAAGCCCAGGCCCCCTGCACTGGGAGTGTGGACCTTATCCACGAGACCACCAGGAAAGTCCCTCTCCCTGGACTTCTATAATGCCATTTCCTCTGCCCGGAACACTCCATTACCACCACCTCCCCACCCCCCGCGCACACGTGTGACTAACTCCCACACATCCCCAGGTCCCAGTGGGAAACTCTCCCCTTACACTTGGTGTTAGGGGTCTGCTTCCTGCCTGGAGCTCCTGTTTGCTAGGCTAAGCAGCTCTAGGCAGAAAATAAGATACCCTGTCTTTCTGATTCATCTCTGATTCCCAGCACCTGGCATGGTGCCTGGAGCAGAACAGAGGTCTGGTAAGTAATTCTGGAAGGAATGAATAAGTGAAAGAAGGAATTACTGCCCAGGTAGGTCATCCCAGTCCCGCACCTGAGTTACTGATATCCCTGACCCACATGCAGGACGTCACATACATTCCTGTCAAATCCCATCTGTTGGAAATCAGCTCAACAATCCAGGGAGGAACAACTTTTGAATCTCAGTTCTACCATCCAACAGATTTGCTCCCCCTCAAAGCTCTGTGTCATCAACAAATCTTATCAGCATGCTTTATATATCTTCATCCAACTAGTGGGTGAAAAAACAGACCACACTGGAGCCAAGGCCAAAATCCTGTGCGTCAGCACCACCAGTTAAAGAGGGATCTTGTACTAAGTGCCTACAGCGTGCCAGGCGCACATTCAGCCCCTCACTTTATCCTCACAACAAATCCTGGGAGTGGGAACCATTATTACCTCCAGTTTACATACAAATAGTAGCTCAGAGTAAGAAACAGAGGAAAACAATAGAATGGGAAAGACTAGAGATCTCTCCAAGAAAACTAGAGATACCAAAGGAACATTTCATGCAAAGATGGACACAATAAAAGACAGAAACAGCAAAGACCTAACAGAAGTAAAAGAGATTAACAAGAGGTGGCAAGAATACACAGAAGAATTATACATAAAAGCCTTAATTACCCAGATAACCACAATGGTGTGGGCACTCACCTAGAGCCAGACACCCTGGAGTGCAAAGTCAAGTGGGTCTTAGGAAGCATTACTATGAACAAAGCTAGTGGAACAAATAGCTCCAGTTGGGCTATTTCAAATTCTAAAAGATGATGCTGTTAAAGTGCTGCACTCAATATGCCAGCAAATTTGGAAGACTCACCAATGGCCACAGGACTGGGAAAGGTCAGTTTTCACTCTAATTCCAGAGAAAGACAATGCCAAAGAATTTTCAAACTGCTGTATGATTCAGCTCATTTCACGTTAGCAAAGTTATGCTCAAAATCCTTCATGCTAGACGTCAACAGTACATGAACCGAGAACTTCCAGATAAAAGGTAAAGGAACCAGAGATCAAACTGCCAACATCCACTGCATTATAGAAAAAGCAAGGGAATTAAAAAAAAAATCTACTTCTGCTTCATTAACTACACTATAGCCTTTGATTGCATGGATCACAACAAACTGTGGAAAATTCTTAAAGAGATGAGAATACCAGACCACCTTATCTGTCTCCTGAGAAACCTGTATTCAGGCCAAGAAGAAACAGTTAGAACTGGACATGGAACAATGGACTGGTTCAAAATTGGGAAAGGAGTACATCAAGGCTGTATACTGTCACCCCACTTATTTAACTTATTTGCAGAGTATACATCATGTAAAATGTTGGGTTGGGTGAATCACAAGCTGGAATCAAGATTTCTGAGAGAAATACCAACACCTCAGATATGCAGATGATACCACACTAATGGCAGAAAGTGAAGAGCCTCTTGATGAGGGTAAAAGAGGACAGTGAAAAGTGAAAGTCACTCAGTCATGTCCGACTCTCTGCAACCCCCTGGACTATACAGTTCATAGAATTCTCCAGGGCAAAATACTGGAGTGGGTAACCTTTCCTTTCTCCAGAGTATCTTCCCAACACAGGGACCAAATCCAGGTTTTCCACATTGAAGGTGGATTCTTTACCAGCTGAGCTATCAGGGAATCCCTTGATAGACAGTGAAAAAGCTGGCTTAAAACTCAACATAGAAAAAACTAAGATCATGGCACCTGGTCCCATCACTTCATGGCAAATAGATGGAGAAAAAGTGGAAACAGTGACAGACTTTATTTTCTTGGCTCCAAAATCATTGCGGATGGTGATTGCAGCCACGAAATTAAAAGATGCTTGCTCCTTGGAAGAAAAGCTATGACAAACCTAGACAGCATATTTAAAAACAGAGACATCACTTTGCCAACAAAGGTCCGTCTAGTCAAAGCTATGGTTGTTCCAGTAGTCACATATGGATGTGAGAGTTGAACCATAAAGAAGGCTGAGCATCGAAGAATTGATGCTTTTGAACTGTGGTATTGGAGAAGACTCTTGAGAATCCTTTAGACTGCAAGGAGATCAAACCAGTCAATCCTAAAGGCAATCAATCCTGAATATTCACTGGAAGGACAGATGCTGAAGCTGAAGCTCCAGTCCTTTGGCCACCTGATGCAAAGAACCTACTCAATGGAAGAGGCCCTGATGTTGGGAAAGATTGAGGGCAGGAGGAGAAGGGGATAACAGAGGATGAGATGGTTGGATGGCATCACCGACTCAATGGACATGAGTTTGAGCAAACTCCAGGAGATGGTGAAAGACAGAGAAACCTGATGTGCTGCATATGGGGTCACAAAGAGTCAGACGCAACTTAGCAACTAAACAACAAGTAGCTCAGATACTAAACTACATTCCCCAGCCTCCTTTGCATGTAGAAGTGCCATTCAAATAAGGTCTAGCCAATGTAATATGAGTGGAAGTGGTACATGCTGTTTCCAGGTCTGGCATCCTAAAATCCTCCCATGTAGGCTCCTCTGCACTCGTTTCCCCTTCCTGTTGGCTGAAAATGACCCTGTGGGTAATCTTGGAAGGCACATATTGAAGACGTGCCTTATTGGAAGGCATTAGCCTGGGTCCCTGAGTGACTGCAGGGAGGAAAGCCACTAAGCCCCCCTTAGGCTCAATTAGCACCTCAGTCTTCTGATCGTGCACTCTGCCAAAGTTTGGGGGCCCATAACCTGAGCAGGCTCTGTAAGAAAGTCCAAACCAGCGCAAGTCTAGACATTGGGATCAGAAAGTGGTGGGGCTTTCCAGACCCAGCTTTAGTTCTGGAACAGTTGAGAGGTGAGGATCAGGGCAGAACCAGCTACAAAATGTGGGGTGGCCCAAAGCAAAATAAAGATTTTGCCCCTAGTATAAAAATTAAGAATTTCAAGATAATATCAGCAGAGCATTGAACCAAGTACGGGCCCTCACAAGCATGGTGCCCTGTGTGAATAACGGGTCACATGCCTATAAAGTTGGTGCTGGGCTGGGCCATGTTACACTCCAAAGGTCAAAGGTCTCAGTCAGTGGAGGCTGCCTCTAAGGGCAACATCTAGACAACGTGCTTGACTAGAGCTACACATGAGTAAACCAAGCTGAGTGGAGCACAGAATCAGCTGTAACTTCCAGCAAGATGCCAGGGCAAAAGGAAGGGGTAGAGTGAAGCTGAGGAAGTGGACAGAGGCTGGTAAGCTAAGGAGGGGGTAAGGATGGGCCAGCAGGAAATTAGGCAGGGAGGCCCCTCCCAGTCAAGCCAAAGCCACTGCAGCACCAGTCCAGATTCCCCCCAAAAAGCCACCTTCGAAGTAGATGGAGAACCCTGCCAGAAGCTATGTATCAGCCCCCAAGCTCTCTAAAGTGAGCAGTCAGAGCAATGGGTTTGATAGCAGGGCAACGCATAGAGAGACTGTGTATTCCTGGAGAACTGAGGCCCCAGGAAGCTGAGGACCAGACACTCATATGACAGGAACATAAATACATTCTTTCATCCTTCCTGCCTCCTCTGTACTTTTATATTTCCTTTTATTTTCCTTTAATGTCTCAGTACAGTTCCCTTTTATAATTCCAATCCAGTTCCTCTGTGCTGAATAAAAAAGGGGGAAAAGAGGACAGGTAAGTTAGGTAAATGGAATTCCCTGGGTGCGGGGGCAGGGGGTGGTAGCCATCCGTCTACTTGGAGATCTGACCGGAGCTGTCACTCAGCTTTCACAGCAGGGGTGATGCAGTTGACTGCCACACCAGCTTATTTCCAAGTGGGATGGCCCCTTCTTTCATCTCAACCACAAGGGGTCATGGCAATCTTGCCCTGTGCATCACTGAAATGCACATGGACCTCCAGGCTGTGTGGGCTCCAGGCTGTGTGGGCTCGAGGCTGAGGAGCAGGGACCCTTCTCAAGGAGCCCCTTGCAAGTGATACAGCCAATTATGACTTTGGTGAGGAAGCCGGGTTCCTCTGAGCAGTCTTCCTTGGTTCTAGTAGTTGACCCGTAGGAGCCAAAGCCCCCTCTGGAAAGAATTGTGAAAAGCTTAACCTTGGGCACAGGTGACGAAGCTGAAGCACGGGGAAGGGCAGAAACTGCTCTGATTGCCCAGCTGCTCAGAGCTGGAGCTGGAGCTCGGGCCCCTCATGCCCTGTGCTGCCAAGAGGGAGACCAGGCAGAGGAGCAGGGTCTCTGTCTCAGACCCAGGGACTGACCAGGGAAAGCTGCAGGGGGCTGGAGCTGCTCACTCAGTGGATGGACAGCGGAAAGCAGCCTCTCCTTGCAATGGTGCCAGACAATCGAATCTTGGCCAGACAGCTATTTACTAAATTTGGATCAGAGGACTGTCTTCTGTTAACCCTTCCATGTCTAAGTCTTTGGGGGCAGGGTGTTCTCTGTTCCTGGAGCCCTGTTTCAGCAGCAGTAGGAGGGGAGGAGGGTTCTCCTTGGCTGTATCTGGTCTAAGAGCGGGTGAGGGTGGCAACGGTGACCAAGCTGGCCCACTGGAACACTCTACTCGAGGATCAGTATGCAAGGATCACAGGCCAGAACGAAAGCAGGCAGAGGACAGAAGTGAAATTGGGCATCTGGAAACATGAGAGTAAGGCTGCAGACGACGGGGAAGCCAGACCTTGGACCATTAGGGAGTAAGACCACAGCAAAAGCAGACATCAAGCCAGAATAAAAGAAAATAGGACTCCTGCCAGATGGTCAAAGATTTGTGGGTCACAGAGACATCAGACCACAGAGGAGATGAAAATCAGGCTTCAGAACAGAGCCACGACACCTGGGAGTCAGAAAGAAGGGAGTTGTGCCTCCCCGTGTCGGACACGACTGAAGTGACTTAGCAGCAGCAGTGATACCAGGTTGCAGGCCACCGAGGCCGCACTCCCAGCCCTCCCCGCAGCCGCTGCGCCCAGCCTCACTTGAGCTGCTGGGTAATGAGCTCCTCGTCGTTGAGGTAGCGCAGCCGCTCCTCCTCCACCAGGGTGCGCTGCCGCTGCAGCGGGTCCTCCTGCCGCCGCGCCGCCTCCGACACGCGCATGCTCAGCTCCGCCTCCGTGCCCTTCAGCAGCGCGCGCAGCGACTCCAGGTTCTGTAGCTGCGGGACGCAGATGGGCCGGTGGACGGGGGTGGGAGAGAATGGAGGCGCGCTGCGGGGAGAGGGCTGGGAGGAGGCGGGCAGAGGACAGCCCGACCGCGGGGCGAACTCCACGGACGATACTGCTGCTCGGCTGCGGCCGTGAGCAGCAGCGAAAGGGTGGGGTGGTAGGGGTCACAGGCCGAGGGTTACTTTCTGGGGAAGCATAGAGGCAGGAGGAGAATGGCTTGGGGATGGTGGAGGGAGACAGGAGTGCCAAGTTGGGCAGTGCGGAAGGTGCGGCTGCTTGGCTGTGGCAGTTAGCTGCAGCGAAGGGGTCGGGGGAAGAGGACAAGGTTTCTGGGGAAATATAGAGGCCGGAGAATGGGGTAAGGGATATTTGAGGGCAAGAGATGACCCTAACAGGGCCCTGCCCACCTTGGGACTGCAGGGCTGTGGCTTCGATGAAGGACTCAAGCACTGTGGTTTGACAGAGTTTCCTTGGCTGGGACCGGAACATAACTAACACTTGAACCTAGTTCTAAGGCCGAGTTGAGGCAATGGTGGGGGTAGCCGAGATCTTACCCATTGCCCAGATGGCAACTCTCTGCCCCTTCTCCAGCCTGTCTCTACTCATTATTCTCACCTGATGGGCCCTGGGGCACTCTCGAGGAGCGGGCACAGGGATGCCAGGCTCCTGACTGGTAGGACCATCTGCTAAGCAGGTCAGGCTGGGGAAGGCTGTATGGGCTCAGGAAGGTAGCCCTGAGGGGATCTGGGGGAAAGGCTTCCGCCCAAGGGAGGGGAGGGGGAAAAAGAATGGGAGAAGGGAAGGAGCTGGGACTGCTCTGAGGGATACTGACAGGAGGAGGGGGCTCAGTGGGGTACGCTGGGGCTCCAGGAGGGCGGGAAGGATTCAGGGAAAGGGAAAGAGGGCACGCTGAGGGGGACACGGGCCAGGGGTAGTGGCTTGGTGAGGGAATAGAGATTCAGCGAGGTGACGGGAGTTCGAGGAAGGTTTCGGAGAGCAGCCCAGTAAACGGCGAGGGACTCGGGATAGGGCAGACTCTAGGGAAGGAGTTTCGGCAAGAAGGTGGGTTCTGGTAGGGCGGGGTTTGAAGGGGCGGGGCCCCGGAGAGGTGGTGGTACCTGGAGCTTCCGCAATTGCTGAAGCTGGCTGCGCAGGTCATTCGTGCTATTTTGTAGGCCACGCAGGTGCAGCTGCATCTGCAAACGGTTGATGGCAGTGGGCTGCCCCGCAGGGGTGCTGCTGGCCGGAGGCGGGGGAGGGCCGGACACTGGAGTGGCCCCGCTGCTCCGGCTGCCCGACCCACAGGCTGCAGACAGGGACCACAAAGATGGGAGAAAGGGAATAAATCGTGAGCTGGGAGAGATCGGGGTAAGTTCTTTCCCACTCGTGGCCCCACACAGTACCCAGGGAGAAGCGTGGCTCTGACTCCCTGCCCCAACCAGTGGTCGTCAGCCTTTCTGAGGAGAGCAAAGCACCAGGCTAGACATCTTGGGCTAAGGTGACTACTCATTTACCCATTGAAGCCTGGTGTTGTAGCCCCTTTACAGACTAGGGAAAGACCAGAGAGGCTAATAGAGGGCAAGCACCTCTGGGGGAGGGAGAAAGGGTCACTCACGTGCTGAGGGGGTGGCTGCTCCATTGGAGCCTTCGATCTTCTCACTGTGGTACAGGGAAAAGATGGCCATCATGGGGTCCAGGCTGGCCCCAACCGTCAAAGCTGGGTAAGACTTTAACGTAAACTCCTCCAGTCCCCTGGTCTCAGGATGGCGTCCCCAAGAAAGGAAGGGATTCACCCCCAGCACCATGATGAGACATGGGTAGAGCTGAGCCCAGGGCTCTTGCTGCTCACTTTCCCTTCCTCTTGCCCCAACCACAGGCCTTTGGCAGTGGTGTTGGGAAAAGAACCTCACCTGGGGGTCTCAGGCTCTGAACCTCGCAGTAGGGCACTCTGCACCAGGCCTGTGAGGCTGGCAATTTGCTTCTCCATGGCCTCCATGCGCTCCCTAGGGAAGACAGTAGCCTTGATCAACCCCATCGCTGGGCATGGGGTCCCTCCTGCCCAGCCCCCCTCTCCTAAGATTGATAATTAGAGGAAAACCATTTCCTCCTCAGCACACAGACAATTCAAAGGGCCTCAACACCTAAGGATCAAATCTACAGCCCTCCCACACACATAACTTTGGAAATGCCCTTCCCCATTTGACAGTCACCCTCTCCCTCTCCAGACTCATCTCGTCATCACTAGCTCCCTAATGGGCCCCACCCAGGCCTCTCTGGACCTCTGCACATGTATTCCCCTTGCTAGGCACGCCCTTCTCCCTTCCTCTTCTCTGAAGTCATCCCAGAGTACCCAACTACCTTAGGAGTACACCCTCCCAAGGGAAGAACAAGTTTTTTTGTTTGTTTTTTTTCACTGTGTCTCCCCCACTAGACAGGGCAGGAGCTGGGTTTGCCCAATTTGGCATAAACAGTGCCCAGTGCAGTGCCTGGCACACAGGCCACAAGAAAGCTATGTGAATGTATCATTTCTCCTCACCTCTCAGTGGTGCTGCTTGAGGGCAGAGGGGGGCAGGTCAGTGCCATGGTTACCTCCTCCAGCCTTGCACCCTTAGCAAGAAGCTGGATGATAGGCAAGAGTTCCCCAACTCGGAGGCTACTTAAAGAAATGTGCCCCTCTCATCCCCACTTCTTACAAGCACCCCCTCCCCAGTGGACTTCAGCCGGCCTTGTGCTGGACAGCTCTCATGGTGGCACGTTTTGTGCCTGAGCAGGAAAGGCATTAAATAAAGAGTTGTGCTCTAGCCTCAACTCTAGTTGGGGAAACTAAGGCTCAGGGACCAGATGCAAACCCAGGTCTCCAGGCCCCTTGTCTGGGGCCCTCTCATCGGTCCCTTGGGGCTGGCAGATGAAATGCCTGCCCTGCCGCAGCCAAGATACTCTGGTGACCCCTCAAGGATACTCCGGGTCTAGAAGGACTCCCGGGTCTCAGACAGACTCTGCCGTCTCCCCTCTCCCCACCGTGCAGCCCCGAGCCTCGCTAGCTCCCTCACCTGGTTTCAGTGTCCTTGGCTGGCGCAGGCGGCCCGAACCCAACGAGCGGGCGCTCCCCAGGCCCGGGGAAGAGCTCGGGAGGGGGCGCTCCGGCCGTCGAGGAGCCCCCGGTGCTGCGGGTCTTGCCTCCGGGGCTCTCGGCGAAGACCGACGAGGAGCCCGAGTCTTTGCGGAAGGACTGGCGCACCGGCGAGCCGCGGCTGGGTGGCCCCGAGTAGGGGCTGTGCGGCGGCGGGGGCCCGCCGGGGGGAGCGGTCACGTCGGCCAGCTTCTGCGGCGACGAGGGCGGCAGGCGGAAGCCGTAGCCGTCGCCGTAGAGCGGGCCGCCGCCCGCTGCCTTGTACAGCGAGTCCTCCAGGTCGGACTGCAGCGCGGCGGCCGAGTAGGTGCTGAGCGAGCGCACCGAGCCGCGCTTGTACAGGCCTCCGGCGCCCGGGTAGGCGAACGGGTCGCCGGCGGCCGCGGCCAGGCTCAGGCGGCCCTCGTGGAGCAGCCCGTAGGGGTCGGCGTAGAGGCCTTCGCCCTTCACCAGCACCATGCCGCCCGCCTTGCCCGCCAGGTCCTCGTCCGGCTTCACATCGCGCCGCTCCAGGATGGCGCTGGGGCTCGGGCTAACTCCCGGGGCTGCGGGGGCGCCTCCCAGCCGCTCAGCCGCGTGGTGCACCGGGCTGCCGGCGTAGGAGGGCGGGCGCCCCCCGGCGTACGAGAGGCGCGAGCGCGACGGCGAGCCCGACGGCAGCCCCGATGGTAGCCCCGGCGGCGGCGAGCCTGAGGCCAGGTGTGGCGCCGGCGACAGGTTGTTGAGGCGCCGCGTGGGCGACGACTCCCGCGACGCATACACCATCTCTCTCTGTGCAGAAGACAATCCCGGAACCCCACGAGCCGGTCACAAAGGGGATCCCTTGCCTCCCGCTTAAGGAGCCAGCAGCTCCTCCCGCCCTCGAGACGCTGAGGAAGTCCCTTCTGTTCTCTGCCTTTCCACCCTCCTACTGCATCTTCGACCCCTTTCCCGTCAGGGCTCCCAGGACGGAGGAAGAAGTGGCAGAGGGCCAGGCAACAGAGAGAGGAGCCATCTCCAGCTCACCCCATGGTGGGGGATGGAAAGCAAAGAAGGAAGGGGCGGTTCCTGAGAGCGGTCTCCTAGGATATTTAGAGGCAGATTTGAGAAATCCTGATCTGACCAGAGGGAAAGCGGCAGATGAGGGGAGGGACACCTCCAGGACTCCACAATTAATGAAGGCCATCCTCTGCTTCAGCCTCCACGTTCCCTTCTCCAAAGCTGGCCCTGGTCCCTGATGACAAGTGGCTAGACTGCTCCTGGACCCATCTGCCCAACCTCCTCCATGCCCTGGGCCACCCCAGCCATACCCGAAGGTCCCCGTTGGTGAGGTGTGAGCCAGGGAAAGCGGCGTAGAGTGGCTCCTTCCTATAGATCTTGATAATACTGCGATCCTGGATGTCCCTGGGGGGAGGAAGGGGTGCAGAGGGTCACCATCCCCCAGCCCTGCGATGAGAGGGGGCACCTCCAGGCAAAGGGGAAAGGGGTGGCAAGAGGGGCCGCAAGCTCCAACCCCTTAACTCCTTGCTCAGTAGATCTCAGGCTGCCTGCCACCAACACACAACCAGCATCTTCTACCCCGTTTACCTCGGCCTCACGAACTGTTTTCAGTTTAGCTCAAGCCAAGGCCAACCAGCAGGGGTGGATGAGTTAAAGGGAAGGCGGTGGGGCCGAGATGACCGAAGAAGGGGCGGGCTGGTAGGGCTCCGGGAAGAGAGGTAAAGGGGGCTGAGGCTAGGTGAGGAGGCGGCTGGGGAATGACCTGTGGCTTCGAGACCCCCCTCGGAGGAGGAGTAACGGGGAGCCCACCCCATTCCCCCCGGGGCCACGCCCACCGGACGTCCTCCAGCTCGTAGAAGACGTTGCGAGCCTCATCTTTGATAAGGATGGCTGTGTTGGGCGACTTCAGCATGCCCATGGTGAGCTTCTGCGGGAACATGTGCGCGATGAGTGCGTGCAGCGTGTCCAGGCTGCTAACCTCGTGCGTGATGTGCACGCGCCGAGTCTCCTCCCCGAACTGCAGGAACAGCACCCCTGCAAAGGAGACGCCACCCTTGGTGTCGGGGCCGCCACCGCCACCACCCCGGCGGCTCGGGGAACCTTCGGGAGTCCCGCTGGTCCCGCAGAGGCAGGGTCTGAGGCCGGACGCCGCCCCGGAGTGCAGGTGCACCCAGGCACTCCTCATGCTGCCGGCCTCTCAAGGCACCCCAGGCAGGCTGGAGTCCGGGCGAGGAAATGGAATTGCGGGCCGGAGCAGTTGGGGCAGAAACTGAGAGTGAGGGGGAGAGATGAGGGAAGCGGGGAATGAAGGAATGGGGGGCTGCTGAAGGGGGTGGGAGAGGGGAGGCTTAGAGAGGGAGAGAGGGACAGGGAAGGGGGTGCGGAGGCAGAGAGAAGTGAGGGAAGAGAGGTGGAGAAGGCGGGTGAGAGAGCAGCTGAGGAGGGAGAGGCCCTGAGGGGAGGAGATTGGAGGAGGAGGGGTGGGCGGGAAGATGGGGATGGGGGAGGGGAGCCAGAGTCTCCCTAGAAAGGTGGTTGAGGAGAGATGAAGCGGTCAAGGGGAGGGAGAGGATGCCGGGATGAGCAGAACAGAGGGAGGAGCCAGTGGCCAGGAGGGAAGATGGACAGGCAGTACCTGGTGAGCGCAGCTTGGTCTGGCTGGCTGAGCGGGAGAGGGGCAGGCTCTGTCGGAAGCGGTTCATCCTACTGAAGCCTAGGGGGAGCTCGGCCTCTGACATGGTCTCCAGTGACTCGGCCGAGGCGTACGACAGCTTGGCCGCCTGGTCGGCCAGCCCAGGCTGGGCTCCCTGAGTGTGGCGTGAGCTGCGGGTCTGCGGGGATGGGGTGGGGCGAGACAAAGCAGGCATGAGCCCCTTTTGCTCTGCCCATTGCCCCTATCCTGGCCTGGGGAGCCCCAACTAGCCAGAGAGACACACACACACACACACACACAGGAGAGTCTCCTGGATTTCAGACTTGTGTGACTGCAGGAGAGTTCCCCAAACTCTTGGGGCCTTGGTCTCCCCAGGATACCCAGCAGGTAAGGACTGGGCAAAGGACTCAGGCACCCTGGGAAGCCAGACAAGAAACCATCTGAGCAGGGAGCCATGGGCACGCCTGCTATTTTAAGCTTCCAAAGAACAACAACACAAATTTGTCACCGAGGTGAGCAGCAGAATCGTTGAGCAAATTGGGGCATTAGTTCCAGACATTAATTAAGCGGCGGTTTTGTGAGTGATGAATTTATCCTTCATGGAGTTCAGAGGGTTGGGGTGGGGGTGGGAAACAGGGTCCAGGAAGAAAGCAGAGAGCTAGGGGCCCTGGGATCCCAGTTCTGGGAGGCATGGCCCCTCACAGAGCTGGGCACAATGTCCTCGACCTAGGGTGACTGGAAGAACCACCCCAAAACCCCCCAAACCAGTTGGACCCCAGTTTCAGACTACCTGCTTAGTACATGCAGTGCACATGCTCAGCCCACACAAGCACATGGCCTAAGTGTCAGGCCTCAGCCCCTCCCTGCATGGCACATGCTGCCACATGGCCAACGTGCCTGGCTAGCCGCCCAGAAAGGCCTCCTCCAGTTCATCATAGCAGCCCTTGTCCTGAAGCTACAGCCGAGGGTGATATCTGCCTGGGGCTAGGGAAGGGTGTCACCCAATGACCATCCCCTGCCCCAGGGACAGTTCGATACCCTCTCTTTAGGAGAGGGGACACCCTGATTTCAATTGCACTTCAAGAATCTACTTTTGGCTGAAGGGCTGGAGCTCTCATTCAGCCACAGCTCCTTCCAGTCTGCCCCAGCTCCTCCCCTCAAACCTGGTTGCTATCAGAAACTCATTTATTTAAGGGAGAAAGATAATGAATCAGATCTACATCATTCTGTTATGCAACATTATATATATATGAGATGTATCACATATACATGTTATCAAGAAAAAGACCGTGTTGCCCAGTTGTATTCTTTTTATAAAATAATTTTTAACAACCACAAATCATTCAAAACCATTAACACTGGTTATCTTGGGGCTGAGACACACCTTTCTCTTTACTTTATACATTGCCTGGCTGTGTGAACTATATACAATCAGAATATATAATTTTTATATTTTTTGTTTTTTATAATTCTAATGTCTTTTAAAAATATTTATTTATTTGGCTGTGTTGGGTCTTTGCAGCATGGGGTATCTCTCATTACAGCGCTTGGAGCTCTCTAGTTACAGCTCTTGGGCTCAGTAGTTGCGGCATGCCCGTTTACTTGCCCTGCAGCAGGCAGGATCTTAGTTCCCCAACCAGGGATCAGACCTGCGTCCCCTACAATGGAAGGTGGATTCTCAACCACTGTACCACCAGGGAAGCCCTCATTTTTATAAAAACAAACAAACAGTAAAAGTGTCTCTAAAAAGGAATTATTCTCCTCCTCAGCTCCCCCCTTCCGTAAATCCTGATTAACCCCTAATTCATCTCCATCTTCCTATTAACTCAATTTAATGTTCCAATCAGATTAGCACTCTCAAAAGAGAAAGCATCTTCTTCTGATGAGCAATGTGCCCAGCGGTCCCCAAAGTGGCCTCAGAGCTTGGGGATGCTGCAGGTCAGATATGGGGACATTAGTGGGCATCCAGCTTCAAGCATAATGCTTTGATCAGTGGGTGGGCATGGGTCTGGGGAGGAGGGAGGCTGCGTAGGAACTGGGCCCACTTGGGGGATGCCTGGGCCCAGACTTTGGAGTCTGCAGTTCAGTTCTAGGCTGATCACCAGGGCTGGCCTGTGCCCCTCTCTTTCCTCACAGTGTGGGGAACCAGGCCTGGTCTGGTGGTCATGAGGTTGCCAGGCAACTGGAAGGTCAGTGGTTGCCATGCTAGTGTGGATGAGGGGCTACAGAATTCAGGCAAGATGAGGCAGCTAGCGAGGATGAAGAGTAGGGGGTGGCCACAGCACCTCAGGGGGACACAAATGAGTTGCCAATAAGAAGATGGAACAGGAGCCAGAATGAAGGGGAGTAGGGATCCTAGGGACTGAGAAGGCAGCCCCTTGCCCAGGGAACCCTGGGAGAAGACACACCCACATTCCCTGCCCCACCAGTTCCAGTCTCCATCCTGGTCTTCTGGGCTCTTATTCCATTCTCACAGCCTTTGTAGAAAACACTCTTGAGAAAAGAGAAAGTGCAATAGCGCTTCTCTCCAGCCCTGAGCCGGGACAACAGAGCAGAGAAAAAGTGAGACATCCAGAAGGACTTCCTGACTACAAGGGAGATGGGAAGAGAACAAAATAGTAATTCAAACAGAGCTCCGCAAAGACAGGAAAGGGCTTCCCAAAGATGGGAAGCAGTGAGCACTGGTCCTTGGAGATGCTCCAGGGAGGACCTGATGACTCCTAGTCAGACATCAGACGGAGGGAACCTTGAGCTGGGGTGATCAGACCAGGATCTGAGGTTCCCAAAGGCTGTCCACATATGGGGGCAGAATCACTTGGGAGCTTTTAAAAACACTCTCTCCAGGGCTCACATTCACTGAATCTGAATCTCTGGAGGTTAGAGCCTGGGGTTCGAGGTTTTTGACAGGTTCCCAAGGTGATTCTGAGTGGAGAATCATGTCAGCATCCATGATGCTAACAGCTAACAAAGTAAGGCTCCCCATGAGCCAGGCATTGTATTTAGGACATGCAGTCTCTTGTCCCTTCACTTTACATCAACTCTATGACGTAGATACTGCTCCATTTTATGGAAGAGAAACCAAGGCTCAGGGAATTTATGTAACTTGCCCAGGTCACTCAGCTAGTTAGTAGCAGACTGGAATTCACCACCCGGCAGTTTGGCCCTCGGCCACATGCACTGAGCCACTATGCGCTACTGCTTCCTACAAAAAGCCTATAATGCCTGACCCCACGAATCTACACTTCTGTGGTTCTCTGATTCAAGAACTTCCCTTTGGGAGGATGCATGCAAACAAGATGTTTGGAGCAAGATGGCACTGGGAGAGTCTGGAATGTATACCTCCCACCCCTGTCATGATGCCCAGGATTTGAGGAACTGGGGACCCCAGGATGCAAGCAGCAGGCTAACGTAGTTCAGTTCTAACTCTGGTGCCAAAGAAGATGGGGAGGTCCCAGAGTGTGCTCCCCCAGGGGTCAGCAGGATGTCCTTGGAGGGCACAGATTTCCAGCTGTGCATGGTCCGAACTCTCCAGAGGAGGCAGGAGAGCACCATCCTTGAGCTCAGTCCTCCACTTGGGCAACAGGTTTGGGGGGGGCGGGTGCAGGGCTGTGAGTCTCTTGCCTGGCATGACCAGCTCTCTCCATAGTGGAAAGTAAGAAAGGGATGAGGGACCTATTGTAGTCACGGGGCCTCCTGTCTGGAGGGGCCTTCCTCCTCCAGGCTTGGAAAATGAAGTCTGAGTTCAGAAGACAAGGCCCTCAATAAGATCATGGGATCCAAGGCCCTCCCTCGGAGCCAGCTGTCTCTCCAAGCAGGGGGAAATACCTATCTCATTCCCAAATGCCCTTGTGTCTCAGGGTAAGCCTGAGCACCCCCCACCCAGATTCCCAGTAGGGGTGGCCCAAACTGCCACACTGGCTCCACAAGCCCCTGGCAGGCAAACCCAGGCTCTCTCAAAGCAGCAGCCCCAGCCTGCAGCCCCAAGGCCCACCACCCACACCAGACGGCCCCCTGCAGACGCACACCCCTGTGCAAAGCATGTGCAGGGAGGGGGGAGGGCAGGACAGCACATGCAGTTGTCACGGAAGCAGAAGCACCACCACTGACCTTGAAACTCCAGTAGTTTGGCTGCTGATGGAAATAAGAGAAGAGATGGTTATGTGGGGGCTGGGAGGGGAGAGTAGGGCCAGGGGTAGGTTAGAGATCCTTGGCACTCAGCATTCAGCCCTGGGCCCTCCACCCTCCCAGGAACAGGAAGGCAGCCATGCCTAGTACATCCCACTCTCTTTGGAGACCAGGGATGGCCCTGAGCAGGCTCCAGGCCTGCTAGTGGGGGAGGGGAGAACCAGTCCAGATGTTTCTAAGTCACGCAATCTAGTCACGGTAACAGTCCTCAGAGAGTTACAGGCAGGAAAAGATGCAGATGACCATGATATGAGAGCACGTGAGATGCTGGCAGAGATGAATCAGAGCTGCGGGATGAGAGAAATGGCATCTGGTTGTGCCAGCTGAGGGGAAACTTCCCGAAAGAGGTGGCATTGGAGCTGGGGCTTAAATGAGCAGCTGGAGGTTGGGAGGAAGGGCATGGGCAGAGGGCCTGGGGCAGGCATGTGCTGGGTGTGTTGAGGAGACAGTCCAGTTTGGTTGGGGCAGAGCCCGGGAAAGTAGCATATTAAGCTGCAAAGGGGCTGGGGCTAGAAGGGCACCCTTAAATGCTGAGCGAAAGAATTTAGACTTAACGAGGTGGACAAGCAGAAAGCATTTGAGTGAACCCAGGTGGGATGGGAAGTGGACCGCAGGAAGGTTGACGGGGCAGGGACTAGAAGAGGGAGGCAGGGAGCCAAGGCCAGGGCAAGGAGGCCTGTGTGACATGATGGACCCAGGTTTCAGGGAAAGTGGACAGATGCCCATCAACCCACAGCCCTGGGCAATGGATGGGAAGCCACGGGCAGCAAGGGATCGTCGGCGATGTCCTGTGGACGGACAGATGAGAGAGTAGGGCTCCTTGCTCCCCCAGAATGGGTGTGTTAGGTTTCTCCTCATTCACAATAACCTAGAGTCACCCTGCCTTCTCCGGAGACCAGAAGGCCCCTCCAGATGGCTAAGGACAAGGGAGGAGTGGCCCGGAGGCTGGGCTGGTTCTTGGCAAAGCTGAGGACACCCTGCTGACCGGTGCCAGCCTCAGCAGGGAGACAGAGGCAGCAGATGGCCTGGCCCTGGGGTGCCTGGCACCAGCAGATGAGATTCCCTAGGCCTCAGAGCCGCTGGCAGAGGAGAGGGACACCAAGGGTCCCTGATGGCAGAGGGCACCACGGTGGGGTGTCCTGTGGACCTGAATACTTTATGGCAGGGAGGAGCTGGAGAGGGATCCTGCTGGGAGGAGGCTTCTGACCTTTAGGGTGGGGATGATGCCACTAGGGCTGGGATGAAGAGGGTTACTCACCAGAACCATCCCATTTGGGCCACACCCCCACCCTTCCCCCCAGCATTGCCTCCAAGAGATGCAAAAAAATAATCACATGCCTGGCAGAGGAAGGGGACAACGAAGTCTGTGCCCTAGCCAATATCTAGAACCATCTATGGACACATGCCACCCATGGGTGTTGAGTGGAGGCGGGGGCGAAGGGCTGGAGTAACAGGCTCTAGCCACAGCTGCCTGTGGCCTGGGGAAGGGAAGGGGGAGCAGAGGGAGTGGACATGTGATCAAGACTGGGGCGGGGAGGCAGAGCCAGGCAGAGGGCAGGGGAAGGTTTATGATGAGAGTCATGTCTGCAGCCCCAGTGGTGATGGACGGCTCTGCAGAGAAGGCCACCGTCCCTCATCCAGCTGCACGTCCCCGGTGTGCAGACCACCCACGGAGCTGCGCACAGACTCTCAGACAACCTCCCATGAGGACATCACCACAAACACACCCAGAGCAACAGACACACCCACAAAGGGACACAAACACTTGGAGAAGGGCCGGCCACAGTCAGAAACAAACAGAAACTCAGAGACAGAGATACCCATAGGTGGACCAACCCCCTCCATACAAACATGCACCGCCTATTCCCACCCCCACCCCACACCAGACACTGACCTGCTCACACACATTTCTACAAGCAGAATCACAGAGGCACCCCCCCCAGCCCTAGCCCCTAGGAAGTCACAGAAACACACAGAGACATGGACGCCCACTCACACATATGCATACGCATACACAACGACTGCAGAGACACACAAAGCAACGTGCGCACACACACACACACACATACTATGCACACACACAAAGAGAGTCACATGCCTCCCTCCCCCAACTAGCTGGGTCATGGTGCCTCTGACCACCTCAGCCACTGTACCAGGCCTATGATGTCCCAGATATCATGTGTCAGGTAGGACAATCATGTGTCCTGATGCAAAAGAAGCAGAAAATGCCCCTCCCCCACCCAGCCCCAAAAGTCAACATACCAGGCTCAGTATGCAACTGGTGCCCACCTCACATCTCTGGGAGCAGAAGAGGGATGGGTCCTGGCTACAGCCATGCTAGCTGTGCCCCCAACATGGGCCTGCCTCAGGCTATGCTAGGCACATCCCTGGGGCACTCAGACCTGGAGAGATCACTAGCTGGGCCAGGGGAGAGGACTGGGTGGCACCAGTGCCACAGGACGGGCCAGCCAAGCCCCACTAGCGGGTAGAGGGAAGAGTTGCTGTCTTTGTGCTTGGTGAACTTGGAGTGAGGCTGGGACCAGAGTCCCGGGACTCGGGCGCTGGCTGGTAGGGCACGCAGAATGCTGCCCCTCTGTCACCTCTGGAGAGTGGGGAGGATGGCCCTCTCAGGTTGTGCCCACCAGGGTGAGACACAGTCTCCTGGCAACTCAGTGTCCTTGGAGAGGAAAACCGTGGTAGGGAGAGGGCCTTGGGGATGTCGTGCATCCCTGTCTGGCTCTTTCCAGGGTAGTAAACCCCTGGGACAGCCTTGGGTGACTGAGAGGAGCAGAGGCAGCTCCTTTGCAAAAGTAGGGCTCTCCTTGTCCAGTCACCAGCACCCTTTCCTCTTCACCCTCTTCCTGGCTGTCAGCTCCTCCTGCCCTGGCCCATAGGGTGCCTGGTATAAGAGGGCCTCTCAACAAATATTTGGCCACAAATCATTGCCAAGAACTCAGGACCAGCCATGGGCAGGGGGGTGGGGTGGTGTATCTCTGCGTACTCTTCCCTGGCACCACTCTCCATCTCCTGGCACTCTGCACTGCTCAGCCTTCTAGGTCTTTTCCCTGGGAATTGCCCAGCACCAGAAACCCCTGGAACGAGGACAGAGGGCAGGAAGGGCCCAGGAAGATCTGGCTCCCCAACCCAAGGGTAAAGCTGTCTCCCTCCCCCAGACTCAGAAAGGGGGTGTCTCACCTTTCCAGAGGACAGTGAGACTGTGGGAAAAAGGGCTGCATAGGAAAACCACTTGAGGGTCATGAGAAGGGCTCTATGAGGATAACATGGAAGTCAACCATCTACTCTGTAGGGACCAGGCTTTCAGTAATATGGGATGGGAGCTTCCTGGAGACCCAAGAAGCAGTGCCAAGGGGTCCTCAAACTCCCAGGTGAGAAGAGGAACCAACTTCTTTCCTGCGGGGGTGGGGGGGGGGAGAAGGTGGGGAGCTAAGGAGTTAACACCCTGCCTCCTCCACCCTAGGCACCCTTGGGGGGTAGTGGTTCTTCTCTCCCCCTGCAGCTGGTCCTTTCTCCCCATCTCTTGCCCTGGGAGGGCGGGGCCGTGTCCCCTGGGAGCCTCAGCCCTGCCAGCTGAGGTCTCTCCCCTCCCCTGGGCAGACGTCCCCTGTAGGCTAGGTGAGTACATGACCCCTCCCTGACCTCAAGCCCCGACGACGACGCAGCCTCCGGAGAGGGATGGGACCCTATGGGTCGCACCCTAGTTCCAGTCCCTTGGATCCTCCGTGCAGCGCACACACCCACCTCTCAACTCCAGTGAACTCGCGTCCGCGTAAACACTCGCCCCCCGACCCCGCCCCAGGCTGGGGCTCCTTAACGCCCCCCGAGGTCTCCAGCCTCTCACCGCGACGCACGTGCCCGACTCCCCTGTGAACCCGGCGGCCTCCTACCCCTTTCCGGTGCAAAGTGTGGGTGGGGGGCGGGGGAGGTGGTGCTGCGGGACCGGCGCTGAGCCGGAGGCGACGGAGCACCCCGAAAAGGTCATGACTTTCTGAGGCTGGGGGAGGCGGCGCCAGCCGCATTTCGGGGTAGGGGCCGGTCCCCTGCGGAAAGCGGTGAACGCGATGGCAGAAGGGAGGGGGCGTTTCTCAGGGATCGGGAACCTCAGCGGCCTGCATGCCCCCAGCCCCAGACCACCCCTCCGAACCGGGTGGGAGGGCTTCCGGTCTCCGCGCCCCCGCCCCGCGGAACCCGAGGCGGCGACCCCGGCCCCCGCAGCCGCTCCCCCTTACCTGCGGCCACAGGTGTATGCGCGGGGGCCCCCAGCCCCAGGTCGCGCGTCGGGCGAGGGGAGGGAGGGCGGTCCCCTACTCCCACCCACCCGGACTCTCCCCTCCCCCGGCCGCCTCCGCAGCCGCCACCGCCGGTGCCCTTTGCTGCAATGCGAGAGCCGCCGCCGCCGAGCCGGCCCGGGCCCCGGTCGCCCCGGTAACCGCGACTCCACCTGGCGCGGCACGGCGCGCCGCCGTGCACATCCTCTCTCCGGCCCCCTCCCCGGCGCGGCCCCGCCGGCGCAGCCCCGCCGAGGAACGGCGGAGGCTGGTGGCTGCGTCGCCGCGGTCACCCGATACGCCGGCCCGCCGCCCGGGACTCGGGTTGCAGCAGGAGAGAGGGAGGTTAGACAGCTTAGTGGAAGCGGGGGAGGGGCTGCGACTTGGAGTCCGGCCTTCGGTCCCCTTCCAGGGTCGTCTTCAGGCCTCCACCCCTAACGATCTGGCCTATGGTAGCGGGGAGGAGAGTGGCCCGTCTCCGGACCCGCCACCCTCTGAGCTTACAGCCTCTCCCCACCAGGGTCTCCGCGGTGCACCGTGACCCTTCTACTTCTCCAGTGATTCAATTCCCAGCCAAGCCTGGGGGACCTAGAGTGCCTAAATGTCCTCGGTGACGTCTGATCCTGCCCGACTGTGTGACTCTGGCATTTGCTGAACGTCTCTGGTCCTGCACTTCACAAAAAGGGGCCTCAGACACAGCCATTCGGAAAGAGAAGTTCGATAAGGACTAGGTATAAAGTGATGACAAGATCCCGTTCACAGCCACTATTCTCTGTACTTCAAAGCCCTGGGGTGAAGACCTCTTCAAGCTCTCCCCTTCCTTCCAACAGAGTAGATTCCAGATGCAGACAGGCCTGGGGCCCCATAACCTGGGACATCAAGTTCACCAAATCCAGCCTCACTTCCCTCCATCACTCCAACTCAAGACATTTCATCTGCTCCATTTGGGGCTCACACCTCATCCCCATCCCTGTCCCAGTCTGACCTCCATCGCACATGTGACCACTCTAGATGAGCCCATTCCACTTGCTGTGTAGCCTTGGGGGCAGACACATCTCTGGTCCCTAAGTTCAGTCAATACTGGGCCAAGAGCTGGGAAGGGCAATGAGCTGGGTGCCCTGTGAATGATGCCAAGCATGCCAATCTCATGCTAGACTTGAGTTACACACAGCTAAGAGTCCCTGCTCTGGAACCGTTTCCTAGGCTGTCACATTTTTCCTTCTCCTCATTCTCATTGAAAAATTCGACTTCCTGCCCTTCTCCAAGGGGAAGGAAGCAGGATGCACAAAGAAGAGAAACGGTTCCCTCTTAGATTCTCTGCCACAGTACCTCCTCTGCAACCCTCAAGTCAAGGCCTCCTCAGGGCTGCCCATGGCCTGTTGCAACTCTGACTGTCTGGTCCCTCCTCCCCTCTGGGGTTTCAGATGCCTGTTTTTCTCCCACAGAAATGTCCAGGGCTGAGCTGCAAGGCTGAGCCCTTAAGATACTGTCTCAGGGTGTCCCTGTCCATCTTCCCATCAGGGAAACTGAGGCTTGATGAAGAACCAGGCAATCAGTTCAGAACAAGTGGCTAGATGCCAAGGTTGTCTTCAAATTTTGAAATTAAGCATCGGACATAGCAAGAAGGGTGGGAGAGAGACATCATGAAGGACTTCCTGCTGATGAGACATCAGGGAAAGGCTGGGTCTACTCAGAGATGGAGGGCGGGTGGGGACAGCGAAATGAGATGGTCTGCAGTGGGGGTGGGAATTGGGCAAAAGAGATTCCTGAAAACCAGTGGGGGAGGGTAGAAGAGATATACTTCTGTTTAAAAGAGAGAAGAATTAAAAAAAAAATTTTTTTTTAACCTATTCCCCTTCAAAAAAATTCCTTCCCCAGAGCCAAGCTTTGGCACAGGTTCGGGGAGGTAATTGGAAAAGGAAATGGCAACCCACTCCAGTATTCTTGCCTGGAAAATTCCACGGACAGAGAAGCCTAGTGGGCTACAGTCCATGGGGTCGCAAAGAATCACACACAACTGAGCAACTAACACTTTCCCTTTTCCTTTGGGGAGGGAACGGTAGGAATTAGACTATCAAGGGAGAGTACAGGGCATTGGAGTCTTCTGAAAATGCGGGCTCCACATAAGAGAAAGGGGTGCAAAATTAAAATCCTGGATCTCCCCTTTCGAAAAAAATCTCCCCAAAGCCCAAGTCTGCCGTGGGTTTGGGGGGTGGGAGGAGGCGGGTGACTCACCTGGGCCGGCTGGCCAGCCCCGGAGGGGGCGGAGTCGCCATGGAGGTGGGAGCAGAGGGAGCTGAGGAGGCACACGGGGTCCACGGTCCAGCCGCCAACCTGTGTGTGCGAAGGGGGGGACACCCCATTAGGGGGAGCGGGCAGGAGCCGCTGGGGGAGTGTGATGGGGCGGGGAGGGGAGTTCCTGGGGCAGGTTTGGCACTGAGCTCACACTGCAGAGAGACCCTGTGACGCTGGCTAGTCCCTTACCAAGTCTACATCCCCTCCATCTGTTTCCGGGGCTTTCTCTCCAGTCAGGCTGGGGGCTCTCTGAGCCCAGGTCAAAGCCTTCCCCAGCAGATACTCCTGAAGTCCTCTTCATCAATTCTTCACTGCCTCTCTGGACATTCTGCAAGGGAGCTGCCCCTCACCTCTTCCCTCTTCCAGCTCTTCACTCCCTCCTGGCTGAAGCCAGATATGGGAAGGAAGGGCCTCACCCCAGTGTACCTCTGGCCCTGCAGCACGGCTTTCCTCCCTGCCATCTCAGGGAGGCTGCTTTCTTCTCCCACACCACACGGGAGGCTGGAAACCCATCCCTTCCTGGTTCCTCCAGGCCCTCCTCCCCCTCAGCATCCTCAAAGTCATCCACCTCTCACTCGGTCACCCCACAAACATGTACAGAGCCCCAGCTAGGCTTAGGCACTGAGCCCTAGATACAAGTGAAACATCTGTAGGTCCCACCCACTTGCGCGCACGGCAGGGAATGAAAGAGTGAAGGAACAAAGGCATGAATCTGCGGGCGGCTGTGCTTCGATTCATTTACTAAGTATTTACTGAGTGCCTGCCCTGTGCCAGTGACTGTGCCAGGCACATAGGAGGCCCTTAGACATGCCCACATCCTCTCTCCCAGGCCTGCTGCCCCTTGAGGCTGCCATCCAGCCTGTCTCCATGTTTTTTTCTGGCCAGACCTCCCCAGACAGGTCTGCAGCCCAGGATCCTGTTTCCTCACCACCTCCAACCCCTGACACTAGCCGTTACATCATCATAGCTCGAGAAAGGAGTTCTCTATACCCTATGGATCCAGAGATCCTGGCTGGTCCCAATGGCTGTTTCCAGACTTCAGAAGTGCCGGGGGCCCTACTGCTGGGCCTTCCTCCCCTTCCTCGGGGATATAGGACATTCCTGGTCCCTTCTCCCCATCCATCCTGGGCCCTCTCTTCTCAGACTCCATTCTGCCTTGGTGACTACACTTACCCCAGGTCCCACTTCCATTTCGGCCCACCTCAACCCCTTTTCTAGAGTCTTGAGTTGTATATTCAGTGCCTAACAGACGTCCCTGTGAAACACCTCTATGCCCCCTCTAACTCATCTCCCCTCTTCCAGTCCCTCATCCTCCCAAATGTTTCCCTCCCAACCATCTTATTTCCCTCTAAGCACCACCAACATCTCCCTGTCACCCAGGTTTTTCTGTCTTTGCCTTCTGGGTCCAGACAGCAAACAAGCGTTGCTCATCTTCCTTCCACCCCACCCCCACCCCATCCCTTTCCCTTCATCCTCCCTAATACACTCTCTTCCTCCTTTCCTGCCCTGCCTCCAGCCACTCCCCCTCCTATTCACCATCTAAAAACAACCATGGCCCTCCTAGTCTCCACCATCTGGCCCCCACACCTCCCACGGCTTCCCACCCTGAGCTTTCTGCATCAGCCTGTTGGACCTCTATGCCAGTCCCCAAAGCAACTCAGATCTATACTCACCTCCCATCTTCCGACCTCCTAAAACTGTTCTCTTCCCCCATGACCATTCAGACCCTTTCCATCCTTCTAAGCCTAGTTTAAGTACCTCTTCCTTCACGAAGCCTTCCCTGACCAGGGCTCTCCACCTGATCTCCCTTCCTCCAAACCCTCTTCTGACTGACTGTGCTCCCTATATTTAAGTTTCACCCCATCTAGATCACAAAGGGCCCTGCCCCCTCCTCCTAAGCCAGAGCAACAGAAGGAATCCGCTGCGAGGGACCCCTGAGGGGGAAGGCCTGATCTCCTTCATCTGCAACTTTCCCTTATCCCAGTTGTAACTCTGTTCCCGGGAGGGCTCTGGAGATGGAAAAAGATAACGGCTGGACAGAACTGGAGGTGATATGAGAGGCAGATAAAGTACCAGATATGCTCCAATGTATCCTTGTTCCCTGCAGTGAAGATGGAGGTGGGCACAGTCTTCCTCCTACCCAGCCACGCCCAGCAGTACTTGGAAAGGGGGACAGAGCTAGTCGGCTGTGGGAGCAGAGACTGACACCCCAAGGCCTGACTGAAAGGATGCTGGTGTGCTGATGGGAACAACTCCCCTCCCCTCCACTCCTTTTCCCAGCTGAGTCTCAACAACCAGCATGAAGCAGCTGTCAAGGCCCCACACTGATGTGGGACTGTAAGTAGAAGGCCAAGACAAGACAGGCCTTACTTGCAGACAAGAAGGCTTTACTCGGATGCAGAGATGCATCCAGAAACCAAGGATCTGGGAGAGCTTTACAAAGGAAGCATCGCACCTCATATAGAAGGAGGCAAGTCCTGGACCAGGGAAGCTGGAGTCCTGACTCCCCTCTAAGACTTACTGATGACAGGAGAGAAACAAGGCACAGAGTGGGGAGTCCTCTAGCTCAAACTCACACAGCAAGTCTTGGAGGAAGGAACAGGGTGAAGAATGGGGGAGGAGGGAAAGGCGCCAGGAATTCTGGGCTCTGTTGGGGCACAGCCCACCCAGCCTTCTGAAACTCCTCCCAAGGTCTGACCTTCCCTTAGGAGCCATATCACAGAGGTGCCCACCCCAAGGTACTGCAGCGCCAGATGGACCCTCAGGCTCAGAACAGTCAGTCCTGGAGGCTGTCCCCTCTTCCTCCCCACCACTCTCTTGACCTCCCAGACAGCCTTCCTCTGCTCAGCCCACCAGCCCCAGTTGGAGGCTGGGCTTTCTCTGCCCAGTCCCATGCTCCAAATTCCAAGACTGCAGGCAGAGGTCTGGGCCCTGAGCCCCCATCCCTTTCCTCCTCAGGCTCCCAAGAGCCAACCAGCAGATTTCGGCGTCCCTCCCTCTGCCCCAGAGGCGTCTCAGAATCAGGATGAGCCTGGCGGCAGGACCGCACAAGGCAGACCCCCTCCCCAGCCCGCGGCCGGCCCCACTCACCTGCTCCCGCATCCTGTCTTGCTGACCCCGAAGGGCTAGGGCATGCTGCGGGTACTTGCTCTTCAGGTGATCCATGAAGGCATCGCGCTTGCGGTCGGCATCGGCCTTCTGGAGCCCGCTGAGCGCCTCCAGGCTCTGGGCGGCGATCACCGTGTGCCGCCGCTCGGACGTGTGCACCAGCCCCACGTTGGAGAAGCGCCGGCCCCCGCTGCCCCCGCCGCCCCCGCCCCCCAGGGTCCGGTACTCCCGCGGGTACTCGGCATCGTCTGCAGACAGCATGGGGGGCTGCTCCGCTCTGGATCTGCGAGGGGGGAGAGGGGGTTCGGCGGGGTCACGGTGCGTGCTCGTCCTGGGACTGCCCATCCCCCACTGGGGTCACTGCGAGGAGGGGCTGACCTAAGGGGGGCGGCAAGAGGCACCTGGGGTGAAGCAGGGGCTGCCCGACAGGCACTAGGAACAGAAAAGGCAGAACGGGGGCTCCAAGAAGGCTGGAGGGCAAAGGCAGTGTCCAGCTTCCTGCTCTTCTGCAGGGTTTGGAGGATAATGATGCGGGTTAGGGGCTGGCCTTAGGAGCCAAGGAGGGGTTGGGAGCAGGGGTCCTGGGCACCTCTCCAGCCACACATCCCCTTCCTCCTTCCTTAAGCTGGGGTGAACAGGGGAGGGAAGCAGGGTTCCTTTCAGATGCTTCCTGCAAACTGTGGAAAGGAGCCTGTACTGTCTTTCTTTCAAGAGCATCCTCCTGGGAGTGGGGTGGAGGCCAACCTCCTCCCTCAGACTAGCATGTCTAGGACACACGTGTCTTTAGGCTGGGGGTTGGCTTGGAAAAGGGCCAGGACGAGGGAACAATGGGGCAGGGGGAGTGAGGGCAAAAATCACACTTCCAAGAAGATGCAGGTCCAGGGTCTGGGGCTGGGGACCCCCTTCCCCGCCCACCCCGAGACAGACAGACAGACAGACAGGAGAGGCTGGGCACAGAGAAGACAGTGAGAGATGGACCGGGGACAAACTCAAAGAAAGCAGACAGAACAGCTCAAGCTTTCCCCGCTGGGACCCTCCCCTCCCCGCCCTTCCTTCAGTCTCCCTCCCAACACACACAAGTCCAAGACCTATAAGGGACGCACAGGGGACAAAGGACAGTACAGAAGCGAAAGAAAGAGAAGGCCGGGGGTTGAGGTCTCCATGCAGAACTCTGAAGCCCGTCCCTACTTGCCCACCAGCCCTGAGTCCTCCCCTGGCCTCCGCAGGCCCAGTTCTGCGGTCTCGCACCCTCCAGCCTCCATGCTGACCTTCCCATAGCCCAGCAGGGACGGTGGTTCCAAGGTGTCACCCACACCAGGGATGGGAGGACCTGCTGGGGCTTACTTGAGCCATATTCCTGGTCATAACCCGCATTTGCCCTCCCTCGTTTCCAGAAATCACCCACTTAGCAGACAAATACGGTTTTCCCGGCATACCCCCAGCCCCCAGCCTCACAATCCACTAGTCTCAAAGGTGAAACCCTCAGGGTAGCCTCGGTCGGGAAGCATCAAGCACCATAGCAGACACAGGCAGCCCAACGCAGGGGCTAACTCACAGAAGCCGAAGCGGGCACAAGTGGGGGGCGCTGAGGATTCTGGGACCCGACCAGGTTCCCTCCAGTGCAACTTCTCTTGGCCCCCTCCCTCCACACATCCACTGTTCCTCAGGCCCCTCCTGTCCACCGCAGGAGGCAAGAGGACATTCAGCCATATTCCAGAGAAAGCCACTCCTCGCCCAACACACACATACACTCCTCCCTGGATGTGGCCGAGGCATGTACATCTCCGGTAGCCCCAGTCGACCCAGCACCTCCCACCAAAACCAAGGGAAGAATGGCCCCCATAGACCCAGAGCTCTGAAGTTTCCAAGGGTCTGACCGATCACTTATCATGGCCTTCACACCTCGCTGCACCGCTGTGGGGGTATTACCGTAATCCCATTTCAGAGATGGGACTATTGAGGTCAATGAAGGGCAGTGACATGCCCAAAGCTGCAGTAAGTGGTCGAGGCCAGATTTGGCTCCAATATTTATTAGAGTCACCTCACCCCTTCTCACCACGCCTTCCTGGCCAGACGACAACTGTTTGCTGATGGAACAATGATACCATTGACACTCCTTGTTTATCTGCTGTCTCCCTACCCTGGCGCTGGGTCTGGGGTCCCTCCCTCCCCCAGGACGTCTGTCCCTCGGTTGTGCTCCCCAAAGTGAGGTCCACTCAAGAGATGACTATGGGAGGAATGCTGTTTCAGAGCTTAATAGTTATACTGTTATTTTCAAGGATTAAAAAAGAAAAAACAAGAAAGCCCAACTCCTGATTTCATGGGTATCATTCCTTGGGATGGCAGTGAGCTAAGATTTCCTTTTAAGTGAATGCATTAAGTTCAAAGTGAGTTAACAAAGAACAAATTGAGTTTGCATTAATACAGTATGAAGGTTCCCTGGTAGTGAAGAAATTCCTGAAGCTGGCACCTGACTGAGGCTGGGAGCCCCAGGGCCATCTTGATGGGGACCCAGCCCTTGCTCTTGAGGAGCTAGTGGCAACCCAAGGTGGCCAGTGAATATGGCTGAAAAGAAGTGACCTGAAAATTATCCAGAAGAAGGATGGCCGGGATGGGAGGCTGCTCTGGGTGCTGGAAAAATAGCCCCAACTGGAGTCAGGGGGTTGCCTCCCATGACCCTTAAACTCTGTCTTCCACTCACCCTCACCATCAGCTGGAGGATCACTACCTCATGGGACACAACTGAGCTGGAAGAGACCCACCATGGTGGAGCACCCTGTATACTTTGTTATCTTCCTTTGCCCAGTGTGGGGTGGACTCTGCCCACAGCCTCATTGCTGGAAGCCCAGCTTTCAAGCCCAGCTTGAGCGTGCCTGAGCCAGAGGGCGCCCCCCACCCCCTGCCTGTGCCAGCCAGCCAGGCTCGCCGTGCCGCCTAGGGCTCTGGATACCTAGGTGCACTGGGAAAGGTCAGTTCTCATCTGCTCTCCTGCCCTTCCACGCCCCTGGACTCAGAAGAGCTCCTCATGCCCACCTGCACCCTCTGTGCCAGCTCCTGAGGAGCTGTGCCAGCATCCTTCCCTGGCTTCTATGCCAGTGTCCTTCCCTGGCTCCTGGGGGTAGGGCAGGCGGTATGCCAGCCTGAGAGAAGCAGGGAGGGTGGGGAGGTCCAGGGTCACCCAGGCTCTCCCAGGTCGATTAAAGGGGCCGAGCTGGGGCTGGCAAGGAGGGGTCCAGGCTGCCAGAGCAGGCAGCAGGGAGGCAGAGGCTCCAGACAGTGAACGTGTGCCCACAGCCCTATTGATGACTACAGCCCCGTAATCCTCACAGGAGTGGATGGCACTGGGGTAGGGAGGAGGCCGCTGAGCAGGCCCAGAGACAGTGGAGCAAGGACCAACTCCTCCCTGCCTCCTCCACCACAGGGCTCAGCCTCAAGTGCCCGAACACCGGCAGGTACACGCAGGGCCATGGGTGAGGCAGGACCTGGATTCTAGAGGGTGGCAGGGAGAGAGGAGGAAGTAGGAGAGACAATGGGCTGTCTCTGAGGGGAGGTGGGGCTTTGATTTGAAATCTTTAGGCTCTTTTGAAAACTAAGAACCTGCAAGATCCTTGGCTTTCTTTAACAAAGAAACTCAGGGAAAGAGCTGAGGTACCTGCTGACCCAGGAGTCCTAGCTCCCTGCTCTGCGCAGAGTTCTCTCCGCTCTGTGGGGCCCCAGTAGACTAAGACAACTGGCCTGGGATTCTTGGTTGGGGCACCATTCTGTTGCCTGGGGATAAAGAGGCCCTTGGGGGCACGGAGGGCTCAGGCAAGAATTTATCTGAGCCAGCCCCGGGCGCCCGAGGTCGAACACTGGGAGAACAAAAGCCCAGACCAGAGACCTCCTGGGTTTAGAGTCAGCTCTTCCTCTGAGGGGTCCCAGGTTAGCCATTCTTTTAGTTCTCCATTCTAAAAGCCTCTTCTCTCTCAGAGCCTGAGGGTACTGGTCTGTAAAATGGGGACAACATCTCTAAACCCCCCTCCTGGGCAGTGGGTGAGAAGCTGGCAAGACGATGAGGAGAAAGCACATTTTGAACTAAAGACATTCCTGGCATGTGGGCTGTGGGACAGCAGGGCAGCCTTCCCATTGCCCTGGGCCTGCTCCAGCCACCACCAAGGCCTCAAGTGGCCCTGACCCTCCCCAGACAGAGCAGCTCGGTGAAAAGCCAAGGAGATCAATTCCAATCTAGCAAGCAGTGGCTCTGGGTAGCAGCGGCCCTGAGCAGATCGATGCTTCTGTTCACCGGCAGAGGCTGCTGAAGGATCTATCTGGGCAAGGGTCTTGTGGGTGGGGGGATCTGTGGAGGCAGATGGGACAGGGAGGCCTGAAGGCGGTAAGCAGACTGGATTCTACTGGGGCAGAGTGGAGAGACAGGGGATGCAGGAGAAAAGTGGGTGACCCTGGATGGGGAAGCAGAGCTGGGGTACACTGCTGGAAGGGGCCTTGGGACAGACAGCCCCTGAAGCAGGGGGGTTGGGGGAGTCAGAGAGAGAAGTTGGAGGTCTTGCCATCTCTCCAAGGATCCTCAGTACGCAAGGCCAGCTATAATTTTTGAGTCAGAGATTCAAACTACAGGAGAGATGCCCAGGACTAGTGGAATCCAGCTCAGTATGAGGGGAAAGGGAAAGTGGAGAAGGGGGGTGCTGTCGCCTCCCTTAGCTCTGCCTTCCCTGCCTGGGCAATGGGGAAGTGAACCTGTCTGGAGGCTGGGATGACCAGGGAGCAGTGGGCGCCCCCCAGTGGCCAGCTGCGGATAAAGGCGCAGGTGCTTGGGAAGAGAGCGACATTGTTATTTGCTCCACCAATTCCAAATTCCACGTTTATTTATGAGCCCAATTTATTTTTATCCTCACTGCATTCTTTCACATGAGATCACTGTAACTCATGATGAGAATTAAGATCCCAAGGTTTCAGTGACACTGTCTCATAAGCCATCCAGCCCCTCCCCACCTTGCATCTTTACCCCAGATGTCACCATCGCTCTGTCCTCTGGCTGCCACTGGGCAACATTTACACATGACATCATCTTCAGAGGAAGAGAGTGTGGAGAAGGGGAGGGGGAGGGAGAGGGAAGAAGAAAGAGGAAGGGGAGGAAATAGAGGGAAGAACAAAGCCAGGAGCTACAGAAAAGAGAAGGGTCTCACTGGGGCCCCTGCTGGGAGGACCAGAGTTTAGGTCTCTGGGTCCTTCTCCCCAGAGATTGGGAGGGCTGGACAAGTCCCCTCCCGTGGGGACCTGAGGTCTCACAAGCGTGACCCCAACTGTGGCCTGGGCACCAGCTCAGGGAGTCCAGAGGGCCTGGGACTAGATCCCAGTGAGGTCGCCAGGCAGGGCAAGCAGTGGGGAAGGGGGTGGGGGTGGTGCATGGAGATTGCCAGAAAGGTGGAAGGCCTGGCTCAGACCCCAAAGTGCCCCGTCCGCGTACACACACACACTTGAATACGTGCAGCACAAGTCCCACCATCTTCAGCCAAAGCAAGAGGAGCCCAAGTCACCCAGGAGGAGCCCTGAGGCAACTGCCACCATCGATTGTGCCTGACAATTCCATCCTGCTGAGTGGCTGGCTGCGCAGTCAGGAAGCGCACTGTGCTGGGAGGTCAGAGGCCAGAGGACAAAGGACAAAGGTCAAGCTTGGCAGAGGCTTCAAGAACCTGGGTGAGGTGAAGGGATCATCCCTTCCCACCCCTTCCTTGGTGAAGAAGCTGACCCCTCAGTCTCCAGGCGCCCCTGGCTCTGGCCCCCTGTGTGCCCACGACCCTCAGTCAGCTGTCTGTCTGTGGGTCCTTGGAGCAGAAGCCCATCTGTGTCTGTTTTCTAAAACCATCTTTTCCGCCCCATACCACAGCAACCAAAGTCATTTTCCGGGCAATTGCCTTTCTGTAAACATTCCTATGTAATATCCCCCCAAATTGCTAATGCCCAGCACCCTGTTGAGTCTCCCCGTCACTCCAACCAGAGCCTCGGAGGTGGGGGCGGGTGGAGGGAGGAACAGGCATCAGGGGGAGAGGATTAAGGACAGGGCTTCACGTGCAGCTCCTGGCATGAACCCTCACACCTGCCCCCGCCGTGTTCCCCCATTCCCCACCAACCCAGCCCCACTCCCCTGAAGGTCAGGCCTCCTCAGGAGACTCTGCCTGGGCCAGGAGGGATGACAAAGAAAAGGGAGGGGATCCCATGGCAGAGAGGCCTGGGAGGAAAGGGAGAGGGCTTAAGAGCATGCGGGCGATGGTCAGACAATAAAGGTGACTCCCTGGGACCCGGGAGCACGGGGGCAAGGCCAGGCAAGCTGTCATCGCTGGGCCCCCAGGGAAGGCGGTTCCCTTGTTCCTGAGGTGTTGGGAAGGAAGACACAGAAGTGGGAAGAGGCCAGGTGGAGACCAGCCCCACGATGGACCAATTCCCCAAGGCAGGGCAGTGCTGGGGGACGGGTGCAAGGCGAGAGGGTATCCGAGGCAGGATGGTCCTTGGCTGGAGACACAGATGCCCCCTCCCCACCCCCCAGCACTGACCTACAGAGCCACCGTGGAGAAGGGCCTAGGTTGGGTCGATTCTCTGGGCAGTACAGCAGGGAAACCAAGGACAGGGGAGGCTGAGTGAGTTAACTATGTGGACTCCCTTCCCCGGGCTGGGGGGAGAGGAGGAAGAGGACTGTGAACCCCCTGGACTATTTTAACCCCTTGCTCAGGGAACCCTGCTCTCCCGCTCCCCAGCCCCGAGGGAAGCTGGGCATCTAGAGTCTAGGGGGTAGCGGGGTGGGACCATAGAGTCTGCCCGGGAGGGAGCCAGGAGGCAGGGGCGGGTGTAGGGCACCGTCAGTCACAGCTTCATGCAGGCAGAAAAACACGAACCAATTTGCACAGATTTAAAACCCACCGAAGGCCACTTAGTTGGTAAACGAGTCGGAATCTAATTAAAGGACCTGTCAGGCCTGGGGAAGGGAAAGCTCACCTGCCTGGGTCTTGGCTGCTCCCAGCAGGGCTTCTGGAACTTTCCCCAGGGAGAGGGCATCTGAGAGAGAGAGGGTGTCGGACTCCCTGGGGGTGGGGTGGGCACTGCCCCAGCCAGAGGCTCCCTGAGCCAACTCTTCCCTCCCACCCTTCCACAGGCTGACTCTGTCCTGTGACCCTGTCCATTTGCTCAGACCAGGAGCGCCGCAGGGCAGGGCTTCTTCCCTCCAACTGGGCACATCGCAGGGCAGGGCCCATGCCTCCTCCCTCAGACTGAGAGCCTTTGTGTCCCCCTCTTAGACTGGGGACACCCCAGAGCAGGGCCCCTGTCTCCCCCATCAGACTAGGGGCTCGCCTAGGACAGAGCTTTGTCTCCCCTTAGACTGGCCAAGACCTGGGCCTCCTCTTTGGGGGCACTAGATAGGGCCCCCATTTACCTCTTTGGATTAGAAGCTCCCTCAGGGCAAGGCCCTCGTCTCCCCCTTAGACTGGGGCCTCCTTGAAGGCAGAGGCACCCCCTCCCCTACCCAGACTGGGTGGTCTTACAGGACAGAATTAGGTGGGGTGAAGAGACTCACAGGCCACCTTAGGAGTAGGGGGTGCCTGGGGACAGTCAAAGATGCCAGGCTTGGCCTCAGTGCCATCTCTGCCAGTGCCCTGGCTCTGCGTGGCTGTGGAGTCCTTGTCCCCTTCGACCTGCTGCCCTCTCTCCATGACTCCCCACAACTGTAGGACAGCCCTCTCCCTGGCGAGGTGACGGCTCTTCTCTCTTAGCAAAGCAGAGTGATGTCTCCAGACTGTTCAGCTAAGCCCTGCCTGCGCCTGCCTTCACTCCAGCCAAATGCCTCTCACAGGGAAGGAAACCGAGGCACCAAGAATGAACCTGAGTCACACAGGAGCTGGAAGCAGAGCAGGAATGGAACCTGAGCATCCTGGCCCCCAGGGACAAGGACTTTCCCACCCCTCTCTGCCACTTCCCAGAAAGCAATGGCCAGGGGATCCCTTCTCCAGGCCCCAGACCCCAGGAGGGCAAGACTAACAAGCTCCTTAGGAGAAATCAGCAGCAAGGAGGAAAACGCCATGGCACCCCAGGCCCCAGAGAGAGAAAGGCCATGGGGCACAGTCCAGCCACCCCTCAGGTGCCCATCCCGGCCCAGCAGCTGCTCACTGCACAGAAACCAGGGTCCCCATGTGGCACCTGAATCATACTCCTCAGACAAGACCCCCTCCTGGCGAAAGAGCTGACAAGCCAGCCTCCTGCTCAGAATTTCACATATGCAACCCTCCCCCACTGCAGGTGAAGCTATGGCATGACCAAAAATCCCTCGACTTGGAGGAGAAAGAGCTCTGTTCAAACCAGCTCTGCCACTGTCTGGCTGTGTAACCTTCAGAATGTTAGCAGCCTCTTGGAGCCTCAGTCATTTCATTTGTTTTTGTTTTTTTAAAAAACTGTTAACACTCAGACGGGTGTGCAGGTTGTACACTGCACAAAGGCATCGGCCAGGGTGCGGGCGGGGGACAGGCCCTTCCTGATCTGCCCGATCCCGTGATTTCCTTTCACTCCACAGTCATTATCACAACCAGGATGGTAGGGGGTTGCATTTTTAGCTGATGAAGATCTGGCTAATTGGTTTCCCCAGGAAGGGCGGGGGCGGGGATGCAGAGGGGAGCACGTCACCCCTAGTCTGAAGCCCTCGCTGGAGAAGCTGGGAACAGCCCTGGTGTGTGCCCACACAGCCCGCGCTAACAAGCTAACTCCTGCCTGGCGTCTCCACCACCATCACGCGCCCAGGGAAGGTGTCCTGTCAGCCCCACATCTCCTTGGAGAGGCAGCGGAGAGGAACACAGGCAGGGAGGAAGGGAGGGAGGTGGGGGGAGGCGGGAAAGCAGACGCCTGTGCTCCAGCTCTGCCACTGCTCTGGGGAGGCTGCCAGAGCACCCTCCATCCCCTGCAGGGGAACTCGAACCTCGGGGTGCTAAGGCCTGGGCAGCGGGTGTGGGTGAGGGGACCTTTACCACAGCCCTGAAGCTGCCTCGGGCTGAAAGCAAGCCCAGAGGGAGGCATCCTGTTCCCAGGAAGAGGGACCCCAATCTGTTGGAGGCAAGGGAGTGGAAGCCCCACCATACACCCCAGCTCCCCAGAGGGAAGTGTCATCAACACCCAGGCTTCCTCGAGGGTCTCACAAATGTTGGACAGGAGCCCCAGCCCGGCTGGATCCTTCTACATCCTCCTCTGAGACATCGCCATTTGTGGGGTCAGGTTCTCTCGGGGAGCTGTTCCCAGCCCCACACCCCAGCATCCAGACAGCTCCCTCAGCCACCAGGACAACGGGGTCCTGGTGTCTGCAGTCTCCAACCACAGGTCACGCTTCCACTTGTCAATGCCTGTGCCCCGTGGTGCAGGCCGACATGCCCAGCACAGGCTCACAGACACGTGCCCAGTCACCAGGGGCTCCCCTGCACCCACCACAGGCATCCACACACAGAAGGGCACGCCTGGGCCCAGCCAGTTCTGGGTCACCACAGAGCCGCCACCCTGACCCACCACTGTGCCATCTTGGATGCCATGCAGGCAGACAGGGCACGGTGCCCGCACACACATCGTGTACATTTACCATCCCCTGACAGATTCACTGCACGTGGGAGCTCCCTCGGGTGTTAGTCTGAGGCATCTCCAGTTCGGACTGAGAGACACTGGGAACCCCATTTGCCATCCTGAATCCAGCTACCCTTTCCCAGAGACGCGATTTCCATGGCCCTTCTCTTGCATTGCCAAGTTCAGGGTCTCTGAAAGCGTTTACATTTCGTCTTGACATAAAAGCCACTCCACTCTCACCAGTGTTTACCCAGCCAGGCAATGCCAAGGACCGAGAGGCCGCTTCCAGACCTGGCACGCCCAGCCCTGTCTCCCTCTACAGGTTCTCAGCCTCCTGCAAGGAGCTGGCGGGCCTTGGACCCACTTCCACCTGCTGCCGGAGCGCGAAGGACAGGACTGCGAGTTTCAGCCCTCACCTCACAAGGTAGTTACTCTGCTGCCCTGAAGGCCCACTGAGAACAAACAGCAAGTGTGCATCCCATCAGGTTCCCTCCCCAGGGACGCTGAGGTTAGTACCGGAAAGACTCTGGAGGATGGAAGAGGCGGAGCCTGAGAAGGCAGGAGGAGACTCAGGGTTTCCTGCCTGCCTGCTGGGTCCTCACTGACCTGGAGGCCTGCTCAGATTCCAGGGGCATCTTTCAGTTCTCCCTGGTGTCTAGACTGAACTGTCCACCAGAGCAGCATCTGGGAAGGTGGCGCATGAGCTGGAAGGCAGGGAAGAAATGCACGGTCTCGCCTTCCATCTGCAAAAGACTCGAAAACTCCAACCTCCCATCTCAGTTAAATCCACCCATCCGTGTGGAGTGACGAGATGTGAACTCAGCACCAGGCTTGCTGGGTGCTCTGGGGGAAACGGACCAACCGTGAAAGACAGCACTCCTGATACCCAGCCTCCCACCGGCATACACTCAGGGCGGTCCCCAAGGGGCTCTGATAGCCACTCTTCATTCAGTGCTCAGACACACCTTGTGAGGTTGCTCTCCCCGATTTTACAGACGAGAAAGCAGAGACTCAGGAAGGGGTGACTTGCCCACGGTCAGAGCTGGTAAATGGAGAAGCCCTGGTCTCGACAGTGGGGTTCTCAGCCGGGATCCCCCTTCCCTCCTCGATGCCCTGCTGATTCATCCCTGAGTCTTTGTCTCAGCCCCTGGGCCAGAACTCCTTATATCCCCTCAGTCTGTCTAGCTTCCTAAGAAGGAGGACTCGAACAGCACCCTCCCTAGTGAAGCACAGAGACCCTCAACACCATCCTTTCTGGGGAGACCACACAGCAGAAGAGCATGAACCCTTCCCCAGGACAGGGCTGAAAGAGGATGAGGGGCAGGGAGCAGGACAGCCCCAGGGCCCCTGAAGCCCAGGATGGGAAGGAGGTTCCACTTTTCCACAGCCCTCCCCCATACCTCAATTTGGTGCAGACACACCCCCCCAGCCCCTGCCACAGGCTGTGCCAACACCAAACTGCAAGTCCTCCATATTTCAGGAATGCAATCCAGCCGGGACTTGGATACCTCCAGAAACAGAGACCTCATTATGTCTAAGGCACCAGATACCTTGTGGGACCCCTCCTTCCTTAAAGTGAGCCAGAGTCTGTGCCCACGGCCTTCAGAGGGACCGGGGGTGGGTCATGACTTCTCCCTTGGGGCCAGAATGAAGGCTCCTGAACCCAAATCTTCTCCCTCAGCCCGACACCTCAAGTCCCTCCGTCTGTGGGCTGGCTTCAGCCCTGGGCTACCTGCACTGCCGTCTGCTGGGTCAGCCTCATGTTGTCACTACTCCTGTTATCTGGTGGCCTTCAGAACGGCTCCAATTGTCCAGACGAGGTCTGAGCAGCCCAGGTGACCCCACTGTGTCTGCACTCACCAGCCCTCCTCCTGCCCCCAGCCTGTGTGCCAGGAGAATCAATGCCAGGGCAGACACAGCCCTGCTCTGGGACCAAGAGGACCTTCCTTATCCCCTGCTCCTAACTTTCAGGCCTCCCCTGACCTCGAGCCTCAGGGCCAACTTGACTCTTCCTGCCGGGGATGAATGATTCCTGGCAAAGTGAGTACAACCTGCTGGCTCCATCGAAGCACTTCCCTCTGCCTTCTGATGCCTGGCCTCATCAATGTGGTTCCAGGAGTCTGCTCAGGGTCTTAGCCTCTTCCTAGCAACTATGGCCCTGTCAGCCCAGCCAGGCATATCCCAGCTCCAAACACCAAAGCCTTTGCCCAGGAGTTTGAGTGGGCAGCCTGCTCTGCCCATAATTCTCTGGTTAGTGGCCTGAGGCCCTTGATACCCTATCCAGCAGCCAGGCATTACAGGGGTGTGTCCAACCACTCTAAGGACTGGAAAACCACAGCCCACACGATAACATCTGAATCATGTTAACCACACAGTGCTTCCTTCTTGTTAACCTACTTCCTCCTCCCCAGACTCTGCCCTACTGCCAGAGGGCCCTGGATTGGAAGGAGAGGCTCCCTCACCCCCCGCTGCTTCCCAGCACTCTGCCCCGTATCTGCATGCCATGCTCGCACGGTGGCTAATTCTGGCATCTCATCAGACAGTAATTATGGGGGAATCAGCAGTACTGTCATCTCTGCAGCTCGGCACCTGTCACCACGCCACCATCCCCAGGCTGCTGGGCTGGGACCGGAAGCTGAGGGAGGAAGGGTTTACTGGGGTGAGGGGTATCTGCTCCCTCCTCGCCTCTGCAGCCCTCACTTCCTTCAACCCTACCTCCCCAGAGGTGTGCAGCGCATGTCAACCAGGTGGCCACTAGCCACTCCAGAGCTCCCTGTTAGCCAGGTTAGGTATGGAATGCACGTGCTCTGGGTCACACACAGGTGTGTCGAGGAAGGACACAGCACGCCAAGGTTCAAATCAAAAAATGCCCCTTCCCTTAAGTGTAACATTGAACAAGTTATTTTACTTCACTGGAGATCAGTTTCTCTAACGGGGAAAACAATGCCCACCTTGAGCAGAGGGGAAGAAATAAACATACAGAGTATCTAGCACAGTGGCTGATGCACAGGTGATCATGTATTCACTCAACAAACAATGCGTACACACCTACTGTGCGCTGGGCAACATGAAGATGCCAAGGTAAGTGAATCGCAGTTTAGCAAAGACCATACTGGGTCTAGGCATGGGTCCTGGCCACCCTGGGGTGTAGGCATTTTGTTTGGCTGGTAGTGTTTTGTTTTGTTTCTTTGATTTTTAATGCCTTTAAGGAACATAAGCACGCTTCTCTATGGTCCTCATCCACGGCTTCACTCATTTCCAGCCCCTGAAAGAACTGGGTTTGCTGCCCCAGGAGCGAATGTGAACTCAGAGGGCCGACACCAAACTGCAAGTCCTCCCTATTGCAGGAACGCCACCCAGCCGGGACTTGGATACCTCCAGAAACAGAAAGCTCATTACATTTAAGGCACCAAACATCTTGTAGTGCTCAGAGGGGCAAGCCTGGAGGTGGTCACGGAGGGACACTTCAGGGAGGAGCAGAGGTGGGAGGTGACAAAGGCAGGGCCTTCCTGGAAGAGGAGGCGCAGGAGCAGAGGGTCACAGAGGGAAAGGCGAGGCCCACTGGGAGCTGATGGAAACAGAGGCATCTCAAGGGGTCCTTCCTAGTGCTGGATTTCCGCCTGGCTGCAGCGCCTCCCGCTCCTCCAGACCGTTTCCCAGGTGGGTCCTGCTGGTGGAGCTATGACGTACGACCGCGGCCCCTCGCCTCACAAGCAGCATCTGCCGCCCCAGCCTCATCACTGGGTCTCTTCCCTGGCCCCACGCAGCCCACCCTCACCAGAGTGGAAAAGGACTCTGGCTAGAACCGAAAGGAGGTATGCACATGAGAATTCTCTAACCTCCAATCCACTTCTGACCCCTGACTTCAGGGTCAGGAAGCCCCCCTGCCCCGAGACTCCCCCAGGGGTGGACCCAGGAATGCGGTAGGGGGAGGGAAGCGGATTCCAGTGGCTTGAATCACAGGGAACCGTGCTTGCAGGGGTGCAGAGAGTGAAGCAAAGGCACAGCCCTCTACATGCAGCATGAGGGACAGAGGCTAGACTTCAGGAAGACTTCAGGTGGAAGGTACAACGGCAGGAGGGGGAGTAGGCTGCAGTTACCACGGTGGATCATCTGTGTGACCTTGGGCATGTTACTTAAGCTCTCTGGTCTGTCACCACCTTTGTGAAATAGAGATTACAGCATGGAGCTCATGTGACAGCTATGAGGGTGAAATGAAGGGACACAGGTACAGGGCTTGATCCAGCATATGGCTCATACAGTTTTGAGCAAAATTCAGTAAATATTAGTCATTTGTATTTTTATTATTACCAGGAACACTTTCCCCCCCAAACTCAGTAATGACTAAACGAACCCCCCATACCTTTCCAGCCCTGCACTCCCTTGCTCTCGCTGAATCACGGAGGGAATGTGGATGTACCTTCTAACTAGAGTAGGCAGAGGAGCTGACCCCACAGGGCCCACTTCCAGGGAGGCCTCTGGCCCCAGATGACGCCTGCCCCACCACAAACAATCTAATAACCCTTCACAGCACATTTTAAACCCCCCTCCCCACATGTTATTCCACTCTGGGTGGTACAGCCGGACAGGGGTTGCTCTGGTTCTTTACAGATGTAGAAAGTAAGTCTTGAGAGGGACTGAGCTCCCTGTCTCTGGGAGTATTCTGGAAGAGTGTAAGTGAAAGAGGAAGACATTCACTCTTTCCTCCTTTCCTAGTTCCTGACACTCAGCCTTGGCCCACCTGTTTGTGTCGAGAAGTGGGGCAGGGTGGGTGGTGGCTTTTGTGACCAGGACAGGGGCCGAGGGGAAAGGCAGCAATTTCAAGTCACTTCTGCCTTCTCCTGGCAGCAGCCACTGATAGGGGAGGGAGGGGAGCAGCATCGTTGCTCTTTTAGGAAAACGGTAATTTTAATTAAGAGGCAGACAAACGAGGCTCTGCAGATTGTCTCCGAGCAAAGTTATTAAAAAGCCATCAAGGCGGCGGCAGCCACAGTGGCAAGGAGGGCTGCCTGCCCCATCTGCCTGCCCGGACTGGGGCCGAAGCATCCTTCAGAGAGTGGAGAAGGGCTGGGGGACACGGAGCCTGCAAACAGCCAAGACAGGGACTCTGCAACCCCTCTTCAAGGTGAGACAGGGGCAGCACTCAGACAGTACCCGGCTGGAGCTGCCCCACCCCAGGGAGGGGCTGGGGGAGGTGCAGAAAGGGAACCACAATGGGGCAGCCCCTGCTACGGGCCAGGCTCTGGTCCGGCTGCTGCTTTTCCTATACTCTTCTCAACAAGCCTGCCATTTTATAGGCAAAGACAATGAGGCTCAGAGAGGGAAAGTGGCTTGTCCAAGGCCAGCAGCTCAGACATGGCTTAAGTGAGCATTTGAACCCAGATCAGGCTGACTCTCAAGTCCAGTGCCCTAGGCTGCTGGTCCCGGGCACAGAAGTGGAGGTGGGCTCCCAGAGGCCCTCTAAAGTGGCCTCTGCTCTGGCCCAACAATGCTGCTCACAGTCCCCAGGTTGCATGGATTGGGATGTCCAGTCACTGCCTGCTTGGCAGGAACACGCTATGAGAGGAGTGCCATTGGGATGCTCAACAGAGACATGCAGTGAGGAGCAGCCACCAGCAGGGGGAGCAGGGGCGGATGGGCATCGGTGGACAGTGGGCCACTGCCCTTTGGAGTCAGCTGGCCAGGCCACAGCCTCAGGCCCCACAGCCAGTGAACTCTGCCAACCCCTTAACCCGTATCCCCACACCACTTAAGCAACAGAAGAACCTTCGCTGTCTTGTCACTGTTGGCCTCTGAGCCTAGCCCAGTGCCTGGCACAGAGAAGGGGTTCAATAAGTCCGTATTGACTGAAGGAATGGATGGATAAATGAATAAACGATTAAATAAATGAAATGAAATCACAGATTTACAAGTACCTATAAACGCAACAAAGCTGTACTGAGGTCGACATGGTCCCATCTTCTCTGATCCCCCTCCACTGGCTGATGCTGGAACATGGGCTCTCCCCCATAAAAAAGGCCCCTTGCTCCTGACCCCTCCCCCCAGGTCTCCAGTTCCCTTGACAGAGGGTTCCTCCTCCTCCCCCTTCCCAGCCCCCACTACACAGAGCTTTGCAGCCAGCACACACATATACATGCACACGTGTTTGCTCGCACATACTAACTCACATGCACACACGTGCACACACGGACACATTCTCTGCCAGGCAAGGTGCCCTCCCCAGAGTCAAGTCTCTGCTGCCCTCTCCCCAAGCAAAGGCCTGGGCCCACCAGGGATAGCCCCCTCCCCCATTTTGCCAGGGAGCGGTGGGAGGCAGGATGGTAGGGAGAGGCCCCCCTCCTGGCTTACCAACCTGGAGACTTTAAACAGAGGGAGCAGAGTCCTGGAGCCTTCCCTCCCGCTGCACGCTGGAGCCCTGGGCGAGGGACAGGAAAGGAGAGTGTGAACGAAGGCCCAGAGCCGGAGGACAGGAGCTGGAGAACGGATGGGGCGGGGCGGAGCTCCCACATTGGGATGGGCCGGCCGGGCAGGGGCCTTGGCCAGGGGGGCAGGCGGGGACTGGGACAGAGCAAGGAAGAGCCTTCGGAGCTGCCCCTTTGGGGGTCCCTGAGGGCTGGGGGGCAGGCAGGACAGAGATGGGGTGCTGGGTCAAGAGCCGGGGCTGAAGGGACAGAAACATTGGTGGGAGACAGACAGGAGACAGACAGCAGGACAACACAAAAAACATGGGGTTCCTCAGAGTGGGGTCCCCAGGACAGACAGCCAACAAGCCAGGCCTGGTTCTCCTCCCAGAAATAGGGACAGCCACTTTACTGGGGGCCCACACAAGACCCCAGATGAGAGCACCTTGGAGGGCCCATCTGCCTCCCCCAGCCAAGGCCACCCCATTCCGGAAGGTTGGTGGGTTCAGAGTCCGAGGGCCTCCCTTCATTGCTCTGCTGAAACCCCCTCCCAGCCCAAGAGACCCCCATCGGCTCCACTCATCCCCTAACCTTGAGGAGGGCCCCCTCCTCTGTCTGCAACAGAGGAAGCAGCGGTTCTTCACACCCGACAAGCGCACACGCACACTCGCTGTGATGGGGACCATGTCGGAAAATGGCACCCCTGCCCATATCGCCCAAAGCCCTGTGGCCAGCTCCTGCTTCCACGCTCGCCCAATCCTCAGCCTGCCAGAGCAGGGCCCCTCTCAGCTATGCATCCCGCTGCCTCCCTCTCGCTCTCGCACTCTCAGGAAGCCCTTCTAACTGTACTGCCGCCCCCCAGGCCGCGCTGCCCGTCTTCTGCCTTGCATCTGGGGGTGCGCAGCACTACGACCTGCCTGCCTGGAGACACTGTGGCCTGGGCATCCTCTTGGGCCCAGTTCTCACTGGGCTGGTTCAGACCCATCCACACCCACATCACGTCTGGCTGCAAGCATCCTCAGAGCCCCCTGCCAATCTCATGGTTCCAATTTTCCCACTGATTACCCAAGATGCAGGCACCCTGGGGAGAAGCAACTGTTGTACCCAGATGTTGGGACCTTGACTGGGTGAAGAAATCAAAAATGTTCACTAACATATCTAACCCCAGAGGGCTTCCTGGACAGGCAGTGGGGTTAGGGGTGGGGCACAGAGGGGCACCAGTTGGGGGCACGAAGTCTCAAGAGCCCTAGCTCCCTCCTCACCACTAGCCTTAAGTGGCAGCTCCAGGGGCCCAACCCCAAACAGGCTGAGGTGAGAATCTGGGTTTTAAGTAAGATTAAAGAGACTTTCTCATATATGCCCCTTCTTCCTGGGGGAACAGCCACCCATTTTTCACTCTCAGTTGGACAGTAAAGAGGAGGAGGACAAAGATTACTATTTACTGAAAGTTCACAATGTGCCAGGAACTCCGCCTAAATTACCTCATTTAATCCTGGTACCCACCCTGTGAGGAAACCACCGTGATCAGCCCCAATTTACAGATGGGGAAACTGAACTTCAGAGAGGTGAGGTGACTTGCCCCAAGACACACAGTGAGTGTCAGGGCTGGAATGCCAGCCCAGATCTGTCTGAATCCAGAGCCTGAGCTCTTGACTGTAGATCTGAACTGCTTCCCATCCACCTCCCCTAGGATTTGTCTGTCTCCCATTCAGTGCCATCTGGGAAGTTCTGCCTAAAGTCTAACTTCCTTCCATCCCATGCTCCAATATAAACTATCTTTCATGGACAGTAGGGGAAGAGAAGGCTTTGTTTCCATCCCTTTCTGCCTCATTCTAGGAATGGGAGGCAGATAACTCCAACCTTCAGCTGCAGATGGACCAGGGATCAGGGGAAGGGGATGAGCTGTTGGGTTCAGAAGTGAGTTCAGGATCTCCCAAGCTTCATCATTTAATGACTTCTGGCTTTCCAGGAGCCCTTTCCTACTTTCCAGTCGCCATGATGGAAGAAGCTCCAGGAAGCCCCTCAAAGGTCTCTTCTTTTAACATCCAGAAATCCTCCTGAGCATGCAGACTAGGGAGAGTCTAAAAAGTCAGGGGCAGCAAAGCGAGAGTCACTGTCAGTCCTGGTAGCCCTGGCTTTTCCTCAGAGTTCCAGTTTCCAACTCAGAAGGGGGCTGAGGCAAGAATAGGGACTCATTCAGGCCAGCCTGACCACGGGGAGGGGCTGGACTGGCATGGGGACAGCCCAGGAGAGGAGGCAGAGAGGCCCGGATGCATCTGCAAGAGCTTCAGTGAGCCGTGGCATGCCTTCCCAGTGAACTGGGATCGTTAATTTTTCCCCAATGAGGCAGATGCTGGGCCTGGGGTAACACCACAGATGCCTGCTGTGCCTGCAATTATCAGTCGCCCTGGGGTGGAAGAAGGCAGGACACACACCCTCTCTGCCTCCTAGGCTTTGCACAAACATCTCCAGCTAGGGCTGCCACATGGGGGTCTCTGGCTCTGGGCACCCCCCGCCTCCGATGTGGGCCCCTGGGTCTGAGGTCTCCGGCATGCTCTGTGGCCAGGGTGGAAAAGAGGTCAGGGTGCTGGGATGATGATGTTTGCCAAGGTGTGGCAGGCAGGCATGTGAAAAACCCAGCTCCTTCCCAATCTTAACGCTACTCCACTCCAGGATATGCAAGCGACTGGGCCAGGTGGCTGAGGCTACCAGGAACCAGGAAAAGGTTGTGGGGGAGATGAGCCACCAGCTGGAAGTGCCTCCGCAGAAGAAAATATGGACTGGAGTATAGTCTCTGGGTGGAATGGAGTGTGGCAAAGCCTTTCTGGGGTGGGAGGAAAATGGACTTAGCTGAATCCTGTAGCCTCTCCCTTACCCATCCTCTGGGCCCATTGGACAGATTTAGACAAGGTGTGCCTTTGGAGCAGGAGGGACTGTTTGTAAGACATGTGCAGGCACACGAAAGCACCAGTGTTCTCTTGGGCCAAATCTCCATTTTTCCTGGTTTATCTGGAGCTGGGAAGTATTTTTCCCACTCTCTGTATGGCAAGGCCTGTATTATCTCAGGAGAGAGGAGATGGGTAGAACCTGTGACATCTTGAAGGGATCTTAGATTTTCTAGTTCTGTCCTCTTTCTCACACCAGGGACACTGAAGACCAGAGGAGGCAACTAACTTGCCCAATGTCACACGGCAGTAGGGAGGCAGGCGAGCTGGCACCATCCAATGCTTGCTCTTTACCGTGCACTTGACCTCTCTGATCAAAGACTGACTCCCCTGTCCCTTCTCCTTCCCAGCAGCTCTGAACCCCTCTCCATCATGGCCCCCTGCACTCTACCAACCACCACAGCCTCATGAGATTAAACTGGACCTACCAAGCTCCTGACAATAGCCCAAAGGTCATCTCAAAGGTCATATTAACCAGTCCGCTGCACCTAGCTACAACACTAGCCTACTTGCATTCATATACACCTATCATTGAGGGGAAAGATGCACAAGCAGCACCTCAGAGCAGCCACCCTTCATGCACCGGGAGATTTCCTTCCCATCTAACCTCGATTCCTCCTGCTGCAGCGTGGGCCTGTTTCTTCTCAAGCTGTCCTGAGCAAAGACAGGGGGAGGGGAAGAAGAACAGGATTCCCAGCCTCCAAACCCTCTGTCTGCCCACCTACAGCAGAGAGGATGAGGGCAGAGTGTCCCAGGGTAGCTGGGCCCTGAGCCCAGTGCGCTGTGCGAGGGGCAGGAGGGCTGCGGTGGCAGCTTGAATGTGGGAGAAACAGCTCTTCTTGGAATTGTCCTTCCAGCTTCTCATTCCCTGCAAACTCCTGCACCTTGGGTTAGGGGAGGGTCTCCACTGCGTTCAGAGACAGCCATCCCCTCCCCATACCATTTATTGTTTCTTATGTGACAGGCACTGTGCTGGAAATTTTCATCTGTTGTTTCACTTAAGCTTCACAACAATTCTGTAGTCAGAAACTAATTTGCCTGCTGGGCCAGTTCCTCCCCGAGACTAAATCTAACCTGGATCCCTCTTGCTGCATTTCCTCTGGTCCGTCCTCTGTGGCGGTGGAGAGGTGATTTTTGCTCCTGTCTTCAGAAACCCCAGTATTGGTTTCTGAGGCTGCCAACCTTTACCCCAGTATTGCCCCATGTGATGGCATTATGAGGGTATGGGTGAAAGAAACTGAGGCAGGTTGAGGGTTGAGATGCAGGACACTGGCCTGTACCAAACACAGCACCTAGCAGGTGGCAGGGGAGGAGGCCCGTGAGGTCAGGCAGTGTGCTGACCGGGCAGCGCCCGATATGCAATGATCCTGGTCTCGGTGACCATCTCTCAGGTCCAAGTTCCTACCCACATATACCTAGAGCCCAGGTGCCTGAGCAGAAGTGAGTAGGGGCATAAGATGGCCGGACCTGTCCTGGGCTGCGGGAGGCAGCTGAAGCCAGAGAGAGGGACTCTTACACTTAGCTAAGTTCCTGGCATGTAGAGGGTACTTAGGCCCTGAGAACAGAGGACGGAGACCTCCAAGCCCCTCTGCCCATCTCACTGGGATTTCATACAACCAGTGGTAGCCACAAGCAACTGCAGTGAATTCACACCACTTGGCTTTCCTGTTTGGACTTTTTGGAGCAGGACTGACAAGGACAGGGGTCCCCTCCACCAGGGCTACCCCCCTATTCTGCCTCTAGCCAGGGCTGGAACACAGGAGCCACCTCCCTAGGGAATTCTCAGACCCCCCCCCCACCCCCACCCCCCCAACCCCAGCTTCCTTCCCTCTGGGAGATTCCTGCAGTGACAGCCTGGGCCAATGGGCAAGGGGAATCTGAGTGGTGGGTTGGACTCTGGTCCCTGTGGGCGGCACCCTCCCCCTTCGAGCAGGCACCATTAATGTATGCAAAGCATATGCAAATCACCCAGAAGAGAGACACAACATCAGTGGAAAGACAGAAGAGACCTTGGAGAGGACCCAGCCCGCCCCCTTATTTCACAGGTGAGGAAAGAGGCCCTTGCCAGGAAGGGACTTGCTCAAGGTCACGCGGACATTTGGGCGCTAACGAAGGATCCTAAGAAGGTCTCTTTACTCAGCCCAGTGCTCTTTCCATGACAGTCTTGTTTTCCATCTGGGGGGCTTACAGGATGGTGCAGGGGTCTCAGGGTCTGTACAGGGTTCCCTTGGCCACCTCCCTTCCCCATCTGAGCCTGGGTAGGGGGTGTGGGGGAACCGTGGGCCAGGGTGGCAATGATGCCTGGGGCAGTGGGTGACCAGAGGGGTGACGGGGCCAGAGGGTGCCGAGGCACTGATTTCCTGTCAGCCAAACGGCAGTAGGTGGCAAGAGAAGTTGAGTGTCTAAAGCCCAATGTCAGGGCAAGGTGCCCGCTGTGTGCGGGGAGGGGGACAGCGCCCTCACCACACACACATCTCTAAGTGCTCAGCAGCCCCCTTCCGCCTGGCCTCTGGTAACTATGACACCTGACAGACCATAATAGTCCATTCAAGCCCATCCCTTCTGTGGCTACAGCTCCCTTCCCCCACTCCCCACCAACTTGGCTTCTCAGCCTTCCAGTCGGTCCTAGAAAGCAGGACAGATGCTACGGAAAGAAGACAGACAGACAGATCGGAGGGGGCAGACGGGGAGAAAAAGGGAGACTCAGGAGTCGAGTGAGGGAGACAAAGGAGAGAGCCCAGGAAGGGCAGAGTGGGAGAGATGGAGGGGTGGAGGGGACTGGGGAAGAAAGCGGAGAGCCTGAGAAGCAGAGCGGTGAATGTAGGAACAGTGGAGCTGAGGGGGTGCTCCCAGTCTCCAGACCTGAAGGATAAGGCTGGAGCCAGGCTGAGGGTCATGGGAGCCCCATAGAGGCCCGAGGGAGTCTGGGACCACGTCCCTGCCCCTCTGCCCACCTCCCCAGCAAATCCCCCGGCTGCCAGGAAATCGGTCCTCCCTTCTCTGCCTCCCTCCGCTCTCCTCCCCTCCCTCCCTCGGGGCAGGCAAGCGCAGCTTCCCAGCCAAATCCAAAGCCTTCATCTCCGCTTTTCAGAGCTGGGAATGAAAGAAGGGGAAGCAAATGCAGCCCTCAAACCCGCTGACGGCCAGATTTTTATTATCTTTGCTCGAATGGGCCCTAGGAAGCCAACAAGGGATTCTTCAAAGAGCATCTGAGTGGCTCATTGAAGCCTGCACCTGCACCAGCCCACCCACAACAGGCAGCCAGGGCCTAGGGGGGCACAACCTGTCCCCCACATCCCACCAAACCCAGAGGCCAGTGGGAGGCTGCCATGAGTCTCACCCTCGGCTCTCTGTGCCTAGTCAGGGGCTGTTTGGTCAGACTGCCAGGCTCAGAAGCCAGATGCAGGCCCACTGGGCCTCGGAGGCAGTCTCTGTCCCTCTCTGGACCTTGAAGACACAAACGAAGGAAGAAATGGGATCTCCTTGCCAGGGGTTGGAGGAGATAAGTGCTTGGGATTCCTCGAAAGCAAAGCTTTCATGGCAAGCTCCAGATCCATCCCTGAACTCTCTGCCTGCCCCCTCAAGGGCCTACTGTCTCGCTTCCAATGGAGCAGCCCCTCCCTTCTAGAGCCTGGCCCCACTACTCCGGATGATCCTCGGACTCCAAACACAGCTCCCTCAGGTCAAAACCCCGTCTCCTTTCCTTCCCCAAGACCTAACCTGGAGTGGAGACGGGACTAAAACAGATGTGATACCTCCAAGAGCCCAGCCCCCTCCCTGTTCGAACTGGGCAGCCGTGCCCCCATTAGCCCCAGCTCTGACCACACCGGTGAGATCAATGCCCACAGCCAAAGAAGGAATCAATGGTTCTAATTAAACCTTTTTTCCAGGGTGGGTCCCTGGCCAGACAGAAAAGAGAGATCACCTGAGGCTTTGCATCACAGCACCCTACTCTGTACCCTGTACATATTTAAGAGACCTGGAACCCTGGATTCCCAGCAGGAATCAGGCCATGAAGACCCCAGACACCATCCCCTCCTCATTAGGCAAGGAGACAAGGAGGCAAGCAGAAAGCATGGAGCGGGGTGGTGGGGGGAAAAGCCTCCCAATTCCCAGGGACGTTCCCCTAGGAGGGCTCCCGGTCTCCACTCAGCACTGCCTGAAGACCACAGCTGCTTCCTCCAGATCTCCAGAGCACACTTGCATCTCCATCCCAGCCCTGAGGGTCATCACAGAGAACTGGCCATCATGGTAAGGGCGGAAGGAGCAGGGCTGGGGTGGGGGGGGGGGGCACTGGACAAAGACCCTCTTGTCCCCAAGGCACGGTGGCAGGAAGCCAGGGCAAAGCCTTTGCACTCGCTGCCAGCGGTGCCTGGGTGCCAGGCAGTCTGGGTGGAGGGGGAATCTTATTCTTGGAACCCCCTCCCCTTATGCCTCATCCCTTGCTTCTACACTAGGCCACCAGTTAAGTCTCTGCCTCAACAACTCCCAGCTTGCCTGGAGCCTTCCTTCCTGTATGAATGCCGGACCCTGACACTTGCCCACAGTGGCCCCAACCAGCAGAAGACCTCACACATAAACCATAACTGCCCCCTACATTCGTACACACTCACAACCATGCCAGAAACCACCACCACCACAGCTGCCACCAGTGATGATGGAGCCCCACATTTTCACAGTGACAGTCTCCATCAAACGCCTCATCAGTTCTTTAAGACAGCAAGAGGGGTAGGGAAGGGAATATGAGAAACTGAGGCACGGAGTTAGATAGCAAAGCAGTTGGCTCAAGGTCACCCAGACCAAGGTATTCAGAGTTGGAAAGAAGGCATCCTATCCCCACCCCAAAGTGCTCAAACTCAACACCAATGAATATTCAGACTCACAAGCCTAGAAGTCTGATTACCTATCCCCTCTTCCAGCCCTCATCTGTTTTTCCCCTCCCAAAACAACAGGAGTTCGAACATCTTCTGTAAGGCTCCATCAAGGAACCCACTTCCCTTCAAGTTGGGGGCTACAAGACCTGCTGGTTCCCTAGTATTGGAGAAAAGGGACTGCCAGTCTGGGATCTCCTCGCACATTCCCTGTTCTTGCTCACCTGGCTCCCCTCGGCCCCCGGGGTCCCTCGGTCCGGCCTCCTCCCTGGGAGATCGGGCTCTGCCCTCCGCTGTCCTCTCCCACCAGGCCAGGGCAAAGCGCCGGAGGCACTGCCAGGGCTGCATGGGGAGGGGTGGGGCGGGGGGGCTTGCACCAGCAGCCGCACACGCCCCGCCGGGCCCTGCCAGCCGAGCTGCGGAGGCACCCGGCCGGCCCCCTCTGCTTCCACCAGCATCCTGCTGCCCCCACCGACAGGACTCGGAGCTGGCCCAGGAGCTTCTGACGTAGCAAGGGGGTGCGTGGGAGGGGAGGGGGGGCTTAGCGCGGCCCCTCCCCAGCCCCGCCCTCTGCCGCTCAGCTTCCCTCAGTCCCTACCTCCTCATTCACCCTAGACGCTCTCCCCAGCTGGGGGCGCCCTCTCTCGCCCTCTGGCCTCTTCACCCGGACTTAAGATCACATGGCCCCTCCCCCAGTCATTCCCTCTCGTGGCCCCTCCCTACCCGCCAGTCGAGAGGGGAGCGGGTCCCCAGTTTCTGCAACTGCTACCTTGCTACCTAGGCTCCCAGGTCTCCAGGGCTAGGGCCTCGAGGTGACGGGAGGATGGGGAGGTGTGGGGGGGAAGGAAAGGGGAAAGGGGCGGGAACACAGGCTGGTATCCTGGCAACACAGCCAATCCCAGAATACATTCATCCCCTTCCTTCCCTGGGGGGCTGGCGCAAAGCGCCTACCACCACCATCCAAGGGCGTGCACCCCATTCTGGGACCTGGGGGAATGAGAGGCCCTTGATGCTCCCACCACTTCTCCATCCCCTTCGCCTCTCGGCATCCTCCTCTTCATCCACCTCGGATGGACCACTCCCTCCCCCACTCTCTTCACCATCCATCCCCCTTTCTCTTCTCTCCTTCCTTCCCTGCCCCGCACAAACCTCTTTAAAACTGAACCCCCCACCTCTCTGGGGCTCCCTTCCCCGGGCCTCACGAGGCCCTCCCCACCCGGTCTCCAGCCTCGCCAATGCCGGACCCCTTCTCTGGACCCAGCACTCTTCTCGCCCTTTCCTTCTCCCGAGCCCGGCGCGCCGCGGTCCCCTGCCCCCCACACACCTGCGACCCGAGCACCCGTTGCCCCGCCGGCCACCGCCTCCCCGGCCCGGTCGCCGCCCCCGCCCCCGGCCGAGGGGAAAACACACAAAGAAAACAGAAATACCTTCCACTTAAGCATGGAGGCACATTAGGAAGGAGAGAGACAGGGACATGCCTTGGGACGGAGCGTTCCCCATCGGGCGGGGGCGCGGGGGGCGGGGGCCCCGGGCCGGCCTGCCTGGCGCTTGCCCTCTCGCCGCCTCGCGGGCTCCTCGCTGGGCCCCAGCCCTGGGGCGCGGTGCCAGGCGGGCGGGCCGGGGGCGCGGGCCCCGCCGGGGTGGACCAGCTGGGAGGGCGCCGGCGGCCGGGCGTGTGGGTACGCGCGCGCGCGCGGGCGTGTCACCGAGTGTGCGAGAGCGAGTGTGTATGTGTGTGTGTGTGTGCGCGCGCGCGCGGGGGCCGGTGCGGGTGTGTCACTGCGGCCGGGAGCGCGCGCGGCGCGGGCACGCGCGTATGGCTGGAACGTACAAAGGGCCTCTGGGGTGGCAGGGAGCCGGGAGGGGAGGGGGCCGGCGCCTCTCGCCCTCCAGTTGCACTGCTGGATCCCGCGGCTCGTGGCCGGGCAGCGGATGCGGGGCGCGCTCAGGCCTCCCGCCCCGCTGCACCTGCTTCTCATACCCTGAGCAGTCCTCAAGCCATGATAGAGACTTTGCCTAAAGCCGGGAGCCGGCCTCGAAGGAGAGGGGTGCATCTCGAGGGTGTGGGAACTTGTTCTCCAAACCCTGGCGGGCCGTGGGATGAAGAAACATTGGGGGAGGTACGGGGCAGGGAGGGACCAGGGGTTACTCTTCAGCCAAGGTGACCTCCGCAGCTCAGCTCCCTATGCAGAGAGAGTCTGGACCCTCCTCTCCCGGGACGCTCCCCTCGTCCCCTCCTTAGACCTGGCTCGGCCAAGGGGGCCCAGTCCCCCGGCGCCCCCTGCTGGGCTGTCTCCTCCCACCCCCCTCTCCCCAGCTCGGGTTGCGGCCCCTCCTGCGGGCGTCTGCTGAAACTGCAGGGGCCGGCGCTGTGAGTGAGGGGAGTCTCTGCCCATCTGCCAAGTAGGACCCCAAAAGAGGGCGCTCTAGCTCCTGCCCCTTCTCACACCTCCCTTGGCGACATCGTAGTCACCTCCAAAAAGGCTGCAAAGCGCCAGCTCTACCCCACCCCTGCCCTACTCCCACCCACTCCTTGTCCCACCATAGCCTACCTGTTGGCTCCACAGACTTCTCCAGGTGACTCTGTCCCCTCCTCCCATCCTGGTTGCTTGCTACCTCTCTCTCTCGGGTTCTCTGTCCTGTCCCCTCTCTTCCAAACTTCTCTTGGGGAGGGGAAAGTGGGCCAAGACCCCTACCCCTTTTACTTCCTCCTGGCATTCCCAAAGCCAGCTTAGATGAGCAAGGAAGGGACACAGTACCTCTCTTCGCTGTAGGCCACCAGGCAGAGTGGCAGGCAGGCCGAGAGGCAGAAGAGGAGACCCCACCCCAAGCAGCCCAAATGACAAACCGGTTTCCCCACTTCCTGGTCTACCCAGTTGCAGCCTTAATCCAGGCTCTCTCTTCCACTTTCCTTCCCGCCCCCAGGCCTGCCCTGAGCCAAGCACACTGCCTGGCTCAGGGCAACTCTGACGCCCCTTAGAAATCTCCCTCCAGCTACAGTAACTTAGGTGGCCGGGCCAGGGTAGGAAGAGGAGGGGCTCCAGACAGACAGCTCAGGAGGGCAGCCAAGCACGTCCTGGACACACCGTCTGGGCACACGACCCCAGCAGTCGGCTCCCTGACTTCTCCCCTCCTGGGCCAGCTGCCTCTCCCTCTGCCAACTGGATGGTGCCCATCTTCTGGCCTTTGAGCGTGCTGTGGGCACTCATCCAGCTCCCGGCTTGGCTGCCTGCCCAGGATGGGCATGGGAGGCAGCAGGCCCTGTGTAGAGGCGGGGTCGGCAAGGGGAGGGATGGCTTCCCTTCAGCTGTGTGGACACCACCTCCCAAACCTCTCAGAGCCCAGAGGCTAGGGACTGATGTTGCTGCTCCTCCTCCTCCATTCAGGTCCCCAACTCAACCACACAGGATGCTGCCCCTCCCTTCCCCCTCAGGTTAGCCCCCCATGAGACAAGGTCTCCTCTCCTCCATATTGTGCCCACCTAATATGCATGCATGCTAAGTCAGTTCAATCGTGTCCGACTCTTTGCAACTCCGTGGACTGTAGCCTGCCAGGTTCCTCTGTCCATGGGATACTCCAGGCAAGAATACTGGAGTGGGTTGCCATGCTTTCCTCCAGGACATCTTCCTGACCCAAGGATCAAACCTGTGTCTTCTGTGGCTCCTGCATTGCAGATGGATTCTTTACCTGCTGAGCCAAAGGGGAAGCCCCCCGCCATGCCACCTAATATGCTTTATTCATATTCTGTAATTTAAGCATCTCAACAACCCTGCAAACGTGGCTGTTTTCAGCCCCGTCTCAGAGAGAAAGGAGTTGAGGATCAGGGAGGCATAACCACTTGCCTAATTTAAGAGTAGCAAAGATGAAATTCAAATCCAGACATGCCTGACTCCAAAGCTCCCAGCCTCCTTTTATATCACCACCACCATCTCCTAACCTAGTGGGCTGCCTGAAGGTGAGGCCTAACATCTGACACACTCTCATGAACTTAAAGGAAAGGAAGAGAACTGGGTGGGCACAGGAACATGACTGAAGCTTAAGACTAGTTATTTATGTCAGAGTTGAGGACCTGGGCATTATCCCCTGGATGAAGACTGGAAAGATGCTTGTCCTATCACATGGAGGTTTTTCTGGCCTTTACACTAGATTCCAATAAGCCACGGGCTTGGGGACTTGGGGAGGGGGACTCTATGAATTAGCCCCCAGAGATTGGGAATAATTTCAAACGTGTTAGCAGGATAATGCATGCATCAGTCACTACCCTAAGGTGACCTCCCACATCACGAAGGCCACTCCATAGTGAGGGGCTTAAGTCAGATTCAGGTAGCATTTTTTGTGTGGCTCACTTGTTAGAGACAGATCCTCAACATTTGTGATCATCTTCATAGCTGTGAGCTCATTTGGACCCCTCCTCCCCTCAATCCAGGATTTCCTCCACTTGAATGTGAATGGAAACACAGACCCTTGAGGCCCGAGATGAGCCTGAGGGCAGATGGTCTAACACCAGCCACCCTCATTGACCCCGCCCAATCCTCTAGTATCACCGACTCACTGGACAGGACTTTGAGCAAACTCCTGGAAGATGGTGAAGGACTGGGAAGCCTGGTGTGCTGCAGTCCAAGGGGTCGCAGAGTCAGACGTGACTTAGCGACTGAACAATAGCAGCAACAAATCCTCCGCCCCCACCCCCCCAGGGAAGATAGGTCCCTGCTCCCCTTCCTATCCAATCTCAAAAGCCAAGGCTCCTTCTCCTAGGGAGAAGTCTGGAGGAAGCCATCGCCTCTGATCAGAGCGAGCGAAACACAGGTATTATTTCTCCAGCTGAGAGACCAGAATTGCTCCTGGAAGCTGGCATGGTGCCCAGGCACAAGAAATGTGCCAGCTGCCTCCACCTGAGATGCCTCAGGTGCCACCCCACCCCCACCCTCATTCCTCAACAGGTAACTTCCCTCTGGTCTTCCCTGCATCTCTGGCTGCCTCTTGGTTGGGAGGGGGCTGCTGGCTTGTTTGAGATGTTGGAACAGCAGATCAGCAGCAGATTGTAACCACCCACCTGGCCCTTCTCACTCCACCCAGACCAAGGGAGCAAAGTTATGAGGGAGCACCCTAGAAGTGAGAATTCTCAGCGTCACTTCTCCTTCCCCAAGGGTGTTCAGAGCCAGGGTTGCACCTGGACAAACATCTGGTCAGGAAGAGGGAGAAGGGGCCTGGTGTGGGCTGAGGGGCACACGGGTCTCTAGGGAAAGCCACAAGGGAAAAGGTGATGTGAAAAATGATACTGGGAAACCCCAAACTGCTCATTCAGCCAACTTGGAGGCCCCCAGCCCAGATCCCTGAGAAAGCACCCTGCCAGGAGGGTGACTGTCTGGCTAGGGCACATCATAAGCCCCATTTGGATCATCCAGACTCCACCAGGGTGGCCCAAAGGCAGTGAGGGGGCTGTGAAGAGCCCTCTTCCCAGGAAGGAGTGACCAGGGCAGTGAGCTGGCCTCTGGGGCTGGTTTGGGTTGGGGAGCCGAGGAAGTGGAGGCTACTTTCTTCTGACCACAGCCCAGTCTCCAGGAACCCCGAGCCTCTCCTCCAGTGTGCCTCACTCTCCCATCCCCCCCTCCCACTCCAAGGAGAGGAGTAAATGGCAGGAAGTTTTAAAAGACCCTCCTCTGTTCCCTGCGGTCCCCTCTCCCTTGCTTGTTATTGTAATGAATGCTAATGAAGCTCAATAATTGATGTCCTCATTAGCACATCAAACCCGCTTTCTGAAGAATGGCGAGAAAAAGTGGAAGAGAGGGGGTTTCTCTGGGGTCCTAAGTGTAGCCAGCTCCCTCCAAAGAAACTCATGGTGGTGCTTCCAGCAGGGAGGGACCCCACTAGAGGGACTTGCACTGAGAAACCTAGGTGTCCCCCTCTGATTGAGAATTTTCTGAGCACTAGACTCTGTCTTCCCTGTCAGATGGCCAGCGAGTGTCCTGTCTCTCCCATCAGACTGGGAGCACTGAGTCCCTCTCTGTTAACTAGGACTCTCCCTCAGGGCAGGGCAGAGGTTCTTAAACCAAAGCAAGAATTAGAATCACCTGGAGGACTTGTGACAAAGTTCCTGATTCAGTAAGTCTGAGGAGGGGGTCTGAGAATTTGCATTTTGACAAAGTTCTCTACTGTGGCTACTGCTGATGCTACTGCTGCTGCGGGGGAACCACACTTTGAGAACCAGTGAGGTCGGGACCGCCTTCTTGCTTGCCCAGTGTCAGGCTTTGCCTGCTAGTGGTGCTCACCTGGCAAGCCACCGCAGGGCCTGTTGGACAGGAGTGTCCAGGAGAACTCTGTAACACAGATGAATGTACCTCCCCCTCCTTTCCTTAAGCCAGCACCAAAGCCAACCCCGCCGCCATAAGTGCCCCTGGTGATTCTTTCCTCCCCTGACCTTGACCTTTGAGGGCTGCAGATGGCCAGAGCTGGATCTCCTGCTCCCCAGCTACATGCGCCATGCTGGTGCTGCAGAAGCCAGTGGGTCCCCTCTCATAGGAGGAGGAGGGAATAAAGGTGAGGAAGAGGGGTCCCAGCACCCCATCTCACTTTGGATGACCTCCTGGGGCCTAAGTAGACAGAGGGGCTTGTGGATGGAGTCCACGAACATGCATGTAGCATCCCACCTCCTTCCTTCCTACTCAGTTGCCTAGACACAGAAAGCGAAGAGAGAAGAAAGATGAGAAGACCAGACTAGAGCAGGGAGAAAGAAGGTGCTCTGCATCTCTCCTTGAGAAGACATATTGGAGCCACTGGGGCCCAGGCGGACCACAGGCCCCTCTCCTGCAGGACCATACCCAGCTGGCTTTTAGGCTCTAGACTTCACCACCTGATCTACCTGTTTTGGGAAAGAAAGGAAAGACAGCCTTCCAACTCTAGCCAGCATCCTTCCCAGACTTGCCAACCAGCCTTATAAGCCTGTGGTGGGCACTGGATCACCCTCACTTATTTTATCCATGGTAGCACCTGGAAACCCTCTCCACCTTCCAGGGTCACAGAATTATCTATTTAATAATGAAACTCATCTATTGCTGGTGGGAATATAAAATGGTTCAGTAGCTATAGGAAATTGGCAATTCCTGAAAAACATAAACATATAATTACTATATGACCCAACAGCCCAAATGTCCTTCAATGGATGAATAAACAATTTGTGATGTATCCATACAATGGAATACTATTCTTTCATAAAAAGGAATAAAGTATTAATACACGATTCAATGTGGATGAACCTCAACACTGTGCTAAGTGAAAGAAGCCAGATGCAAAAGGTCAGGTATTGTATGATTCCATTTATAGGAAATATTCAGAATAGGTAAATCTATAGAGATTTGTCTGGAGAAGGAAGAAATGGGGTGCAATTGCCTAATGGGTATGGGATTTCCTTTTGGGAAAATGTTTAGGAACCAGATAGAGGTGGTGGTTGCTCAACATGGTGAATGCACTAAACGCCACTGAGTTGTTCATTTTATAATGGTGAATTTCATGTTAGGTGAATTTCACCTCAAAAAAAAAAATGTAGTAGACATTTTTTCAGGGAGTTCATTAAGTAGACCCATCTGCAGATTTCAGAGTCTACTTTTTTTGGAAACAGAAGCTTGTGCCCACGTGAGTTACAGCCACTCCCCAGGGTTTGAGGCACCAAGCATCCACTCTGAACACTTGGAAGATGCTCACAGGCCCCCAGGATGCAGTTCTTTTGGACCCAGACTGCATCTTGACAGCCTCCTGCTCTGCCTGGCTCCCATCCCAAGGGAGCCTCCCTTTCAGGTTCCTGCTTCCCAGGCAGGCAGCAGACGCCTGATCAAGTGTTGAGGAGCTCAGCTTCCCATCTTCAGCTAACATCGTGCCATCTGCCCTCGAGGCTGGCCCACCCCTCCCTGATCATCTTGCTCCAAACATAGCTTGAAAAAGTCCTCTGGTTTTCTTTCCCACAGATTATTTTAATTACCCCCTAAATGGGCCCCTTGTTCTCTGGCATCTTTGACTCCCCACCAAATCCTTTTCCCTTGAGCTTGGCCCTGGGCTAGCCTCTCTGGATATGGGCAGGGAAGGAAGGGGTCTCAGGCTGAATCAGGCACATTTTCTGCTCCCCTCAGCTCTAAAGCCTCACTAGATCGTTCTGCTCAAAGACCTTCAGTGACCATTCCCTAGAGCAGAGGGTTGTGTCCTTTGGAGATCTTGAACCTTTTGAGGTCCTGACAAAAGCTTTGCCCCCTTCCCTAAACAAATGAATATACATGACCAGCTGCAAGAAATCTGTGGGCCTCCCTGACCTCTGCAGCCCATCCTAGGACCCCTAGGGCAGGGCTTCTCAAAGTGTTGTCCACAAGATGAGTACAGAAATGAAGACTCATCTTTGAGAAAACTTTATCATGATTTGACATTGCCACACTTCCTAGTGCATGACCATTTTTGCAGTGTTTTATAAAAAACAACCTGAGTTCACAGCTGGAAATGTTTTGCTCTAGCCCCGTTCTTGGCAGCCTCATCTCTGGCTACCTCCAGCAATAATACTCACATACACACACGTCCTGTGTCTTCCCTTTACACTCCATGCCCTTGTCCATACTGCTCCCCACCCTGGGGTTGTCCTTTCCTTCCTCTGCACCTGTAGACACCTGATACCCACTTTCAGGCCCAGCTCAAGTTCCACGTCTTCAATAAAGCCTTCCCAATTCCAGCCCTGCCCTCCTCACACACAGGCACTTGGACACAAACATTCTAGCTGACAGTCCCTGTCCCCTGGGTTTCTTAACACTCACTTAGCTTTATTTGTGACCATCTGGTTTGCTTCTCTAGGGACAGAGCTTTCGTCCTCTTGGTCCCCCCGTCTTCTCCACCCTCCAGAGCATCGGTGCTTGTGGATTCAGGGCAACCTGCTGCCCTGATTCTCTGGGGTCCTCCTGTGGCTGCGCCTCTATGTGCCCTCCTTCCATGCTGGGGGAGCTTCAGGCATCTTCCCAAGATAGGACCCAGGCCTGTATACCACTCCCTGCGCCATCCATCCATGACTTCACTCGCCTTATTAGAGGTCAGACTTTCTCAGTAAAAACCACTGGTATATGACTGGGGCCAAATATTAATACATACAAGACTTTAAGGGCTGGAAAAATTAATTTGACTGGTTTTCTTTTTTGTTTGTTTTGTATGGGTTTTGGTTGCCCTGGGTCTTCTTTGCCGTGCACGGACTTCTCACTGCGGTGGCTTCTCTTGTTAAGGAGCACAGGTTCCAGGCACACAGGCTCAGTAGCAAGGCACAGGCTTAGTTGCCCCGCAGCACATGGAATCTTCCCAGACCAGGGATGAAACCTGTGTCCCCTGCATTGACAGGCAGATTCTTATCCAGTATACCACCATGGAAGTCCTTGATTGGTTGTTTAATAGAAAATTCTATTTGTATGTGATGCAAAATTCAAAAGGTGCAAAAGGAAAAGTCAATTTCCCTGTCACTGCCTCTGTTCCCAGTCACCCAGCTCCAGGCCCAGAAACAAACATCATTCCCAGCTTCTTTGGTCTTTCAGGGCCTGCCTATATGTTCACAAGCATTTCTTTTGTGTTGTTTTATCCAAATGGCAGCAGACAATACACACTCAGCAACATAAACTAGAGATTGTTCTGCACAAGCACATATGAAGGTGCCCCGTTGACAGATGTTTAGGCTGTGGTGCAAGAGACACCCTGCTAGTTACTTTATTTTACACAATGTGAGTTTATATGTACAATAAATTCCTAGAAGCAGAATAGCTGGATAAGGGTATGTTTCGCCCTGACTAATGGCACCATGTGAAATGGCTCAGTCATGTCCGACTCTTTGCGACCCCATGGACTGTAGCCTACCAGGCTCTTCCGTCCATGGGATTTTCCAGGCAAGAATACTGGAGTGCATTGCCATTTCCTTCTCCAGGAGATCTTCCTGACCCAGGGATTGAACCCAGTTCAGGGAAGTGGCACCATAGCAACCAGTTTTTCCCAATTTGGCCACTTATTTCTCTTGTGGTGTGTGAGTTGGAAAAACTAAGGCAGAGACACGAACAACCTCCCTACCCCATTCCTGGGAGAATCCAAAATTGGGCAAGGGATCTGTAAGCAGGAAGACATTCAGCTTCTCAGAATCAGAAAAATGCCCCAAGGATCCTGCCCATCTTGAGAAACAGGGGAAAAGGGGATGTAAGAAAATGGCAGCCCACTCCAGTATTCTTGTTTGGAGAATCCCATGGATGGAGGAGCCTGACAGGCTACAGTCTATTGGGTCGCAAAGAGTCAGACATGACTGAGCGGCTTCACTTTCTCTTTCTAGCCGCAAAAGAGAAAATCTAAAATAATGATCATTTCATATATGAAGGAGACAAGCCAGAGGACATCCAAAGGGTTCCATGTCAGCAAGAGAGACTGACGTTAGCTCCCACTGTGAACTTCCTGTCCAAGGCACAGTCCTGGCACTAGGCAGGGACAGTGGGTGACTCCCTACTCAGGGATCATTAAGCCAGGATTAAGGGTGGAGGCCTTGCCAGGCCTGCTGGGAGGCCGAAGGCTGGAACTGGTGACCCCTTAAACCACTATGTCGGGGCACAGCCTAGCCAAGGTGGAAAGGCGGAGAAGTGGATTAATTAAAGCAGGGCCCTTAACAGTCTTCAAAGCAACCCCATACTCAAGTGTTCAAGGAGGGAAAGCAAGGATTGAGTAGCTCATTTTGCTGATGAGAAAAGCAAAGCCCAGAGAGGTTAAGAAACTTGCCTGAGTCTTCACAGGTGAACCAGGGCTAGAATCCAAGCCTTCAGCCCCCAGGTCCAATGAGATGGCCTCCACTGTCCTGCCTCCGAGGCTGGAAGCTTCCCAAGAGAGGACCCAGGCTTTGGTTCCTCTACCCACCTCCCCAGGCCCACTGTAGCCTCACTCCTCCAAGCCTGCCTCCCCACCACACCCCAACTACATGGCCCCAGAACCGGGCTGAGATGGCTGAAAGAGGTTGCAAACCCCTCTCCTGTCTAACAAGTGAGCCGGGAGAGGAAGAAGGAGGTGGGAACAGGTCCCAAGCTCCCATCTCACTCATCCTCGCCCGTCTCCGTCTCAGACTCTCGTGATAGGAAAGTAGGCCAGTTTGGAATATGTCACGGATATTTTCAACATCCCCATCTGTACTACACAGCTTCGCACCCAGCCAAGTGGGGTGGAGTCGGAGCCTTCCTGCCGGATGAAAGGTACACCTGCTACCTCTGGGGCTCAGAGCCCACGTGGGGGGTGGGGCAAGCACAGGAGGCCATGGAGGGCTCTGCGCCTATGTTCAGCTGCCTGGACAGGGGTAGGGGCGAAGGGAAATGGACAGGAGGCCAGTCATATCTGCCCTCCTCCCAGAGAGGCCAGAGCTGAACAGCTGTCACCCCTGGACTCCATCCCGCTGCCCCTGTGAACAGTATGTATGGCCAGCCTGGAGGTTGAGCAATTTCCTGCAGAGAAATGGGTCTGAAAGGCTTTATTAGAGAGAATTGATATTGGAGGTGGGCCTTGAAAAGAGAGCAGGACTTTACTGGGTGGAGAAGATGGAGGAGGGTGTTCTCAGCCGAGGGGCATGCTTGAGGTGGGAGATGGGGGGTATAGAAGGCTGAGCAGGAATGGCAGCAAGAGAGACTGGATGGGGGTAGATTAACATTGGAGAAGGGGCTGTTAATGGTGAATGCCCAGATAAGAAGCTTGGGGTGCGCCCTGCATGTGACCATGAGGCTTTTAAGTGCCACGATTCAGAAAGAACCCATAGCAGCGGACAGGGAGGAGTCACCCAAGTCACACCCTGCTGGGGAGCAGGGAGTGAGTGAGCAAGCGAGCATTCTCTTCAAACTGCCAGCCACCTAGAGCATGTCCTCTTCCTATCAGCTGGCTGGGGGAGCAAACAAGATTGGGGAAGGGGAGACCAAAGTGAGAAATGAACTCTTTATAGAGCTGTTAGAGACTTGCCAGGTTAAAGGAGACAAGGTCAGGACAGAGGCTGCATTGGAGAGATTCTTCTGGAAGGTTGGTAGAGGGGATACCTGGACACTGTGTTTATTAATCACCTACTATGGGCACTTGCTGGAGAAGGCGATAGCACCCCACTCCAGTACTCTTGCCTGGAAAATCCCATGGATGGAGGAGCATGGAAGGCTGCAGTCCATGAGGTCGATAAGAGTCGGACACGACTGAGCGACTTCACTTTTGCTTTTCACTTTCATGCATTGGAGAAGGAAATGGCAACCCACTCCAGTGTTCTTGCCTGGAGAATCCCAGGGACAGGGGAGCCTGGTGGGCTGTCGTCTATGGGGTCGCACAGAGTCGGACACGACTGAAGTGACTTAGCAGCAGCAGCAGCATGGGCACTCGAAAGATGGCCTCATTTAATCCTCACAATAAACCCAAGAGGCTTTCCCCCTTTTTACTAATGTGGAAACTGAATTTAAATTTCAATAGGAAAGTATAAAGAAGTATAAGTCCCTTCCCTAAGGTCCCACAATGTATGCATGGGATAAGAATACAGGTCTGTCCATTCCCCAAACCTGTCTCCTTTACCTTTCACCACCTCCCAGGAAAGAAGCAAGGCTCCCTCCCAAAGAAATGACTCAAGCCCCAGTCTTCAGCCCTCTCTCACTGTCTCCACCCTGGGCCAGGACTCTAGGACCCCACACCAATCCCATGAGATGAGCCACTTTCAGATGAGTAAACCAAGGCTCAGAGAAGTAAAGTGACTTGCCCAAGGACACAAAGCTAATTAGTGGCAGAGGCAGGATTTAAACCCAGATCTCTTCTCACACCTACTCACCTTTCTAAGCACTTAGCTTCTTTGTTCCCCAGTTTCCTCATCTGTAAAATGAGGGAAGATTAGAGAGACAGCACACATATATAAGCCAATTGGTACAGTGCCCAACAGTCCTTCAATGACCAAGAAATGTTTTCTGAGCATCTGCGAGAAGCAGGACCCTCTTCTAGACGTTGGGAGGTGAGAGGAAAAGAAGCCAGCGTCTGCTGTCTTGAGGTGGATACGAAGGCAAGGATTGAGAGGGGAGTGAGCCATAGGCACAGAGGCCAGGCTCCATAATTGCTCCAAGTTCTTGGGCAGTTCTCTCTGGACTTCTCTGCTTGTGGATCTAGAAAACAGGAGGATCGCAGAGAGGAGACGCTTCACACAGAGTAACCAGCCATGAACTCTGTCACTGCAAGTCCCCTAGGTGAGCAGCCCTCGTCCACGGGCTGCGAGACCAGCAAAGCTCCGTCCTCCCCCGCCACACCGGCCTAGACTGCCCCCGTGGCCTGGATGGTCACTTTGCTTCCTGGTCCCTCTCCTCACAGGACGTGCAGCCCCCGCTCCTGGTCCTGTGGTGGATTCCACCCGGCTCCAGCCCAAAATGATGCTAGTATCTTAGAGGTTGTGACAGCTGGTGGTTCAGGGATGACCTTCAAGGCTCAGAAGCAGCACTGGGGAATGGGCCCCAGCTCTTTACTGCCAAGAGGTGAGGTGGATTCAGCCTGAGTCAGGGGTGGTTGGGCTTCTGGTCAAAATCAGGGAGTTCTTTGCAGGGAAACAGGGAAATTAGAGTCTAACCTAAGGAATATAACATAATCATAGTTGGGGCCATTCTTAAGCACTTAGGACACTATTTTATTTTATTTAATCCTCTGTGTATAAAATCCTATTTTATTTATTATCAACAGTTGTTTTTTTTTTCATTTTTGGCCACAGCACATGGCTCGTGGGTTCTTAATTCCCCACCCAGGGATTGAACCCTGCCCTCTGCAATGGAAGGGTGGAGTCCCAACCTCTGGACTGCCAAGGAGTTCCCTAAAACCTTTCCATTTTAGAGCTGATAAAACTGAGGCTCAGAAAAGTGAAGTGAGCCCCTGAGGGAAACATAAGACTCTGCTCTTCTCTGCTTTTAGCTGCTGGACAGCTGAGCTCAGCCCTGCTTTCCCTGGGCTCTGAGTCAGGGCTGGACTCCAATCTTCAGGTGTAACCAAAGGCAGGGGAGCTGGGACCCAAGAAGTAGGGGGAAAGTCTTGCATCTCCCAGGGTATTGCTGGTCCTGTCACCCCTTCTTGGGGCAGCCACCCACTCAATCTCATCCCCAACCTCAGGGTCAGGAGGTAGGGCCAGGGTTGGAAGGTGAGATCAGGTCCTTCCCAGCTCCCCACTGCTGCTTCCATCACTCTGTCACTTTCTGTAAAAGCCCTGTGCCACCCTCTACCGTCTTCACTGGTGTTGTCTACCGACCTTGCCTTTTCAGTTTATTGAAGTCTTTTGGCGTCCCTCCCCCTAGTGCATCCTGGGTAACTCTAAAGTCCCAGCCTCTGCCTTCTACAACCTTCACATGTCTAGTCACTGTCTCCTCTGCCTACACCCTTGTTCACATCCTGGACATTTTCACCAACCTATAAGTGCTCACATTTTCCTCTCTGACCTCATTTCTCCTCCTTTTGTTCACTTATTCTTTGGACAACTGTTCTTCAACCCTCTGACAATTGACCCCGAGATGTTTTCCCCATCCATCAGCTCCCTTCTGTCTTCATTCTCTTCCTTTTTCAGCCCAGAGTCTCTGTTTTATAAGATCATCTAACTCTCTACCTTCAGTCTTTTGTGTTTACCTTTGCCTGACAAAGCCCTGGACTTCTGATTCAGGAAGGCTACGTGTGTTTACCACACCATCTTTAAAAATCTGTTTGAAAATGACAGAGAAAAAAATATACTGGAGTTTTAAAGCACATTGCATTGTACTAATAGGAAGACTCAACAGAGAAGAAGAATCCAAGACCCCATAGAGGGAGCTACCCAAAGTGTGACTTTTCCTAACAGGACCTCAGATTTCCTGCTAACATCAAGAACAAAGCAAAGATGTTACTCCCATTATCACAATTCAGTGTTCTGGAAAGTTCTAGCCAGTGTGCTAAGGCAAGGGGGGAAAAGCATCTAGAATTGAAAGGAAGGCTTAAAACTGTCTTTATGTGAAGACAGTGTGAATGTCCATGTACAAAATCTGATGGAACCTAAAAAAATAGATACTAGAACTAACAGATGAGTTTAGCAAGACTGTGAGATGGGGCTTCCCAGGAGGCGCTAGTGGTAAAGAATCCACCTGCCAATGCGGGGGACATAAGAGACTCGGGTTCCATCCCTGGGTCGGGAAGAGCCCCTGGAGGAGGGCATGGCAACCCACTCCAGTATTCTTGCCTGGAGAATCCCATGGACAGAGGAGGCTTTGGGGGCTACAGTTCATAGGGTCGCAGAGAGTTGGACACAACTCAAGCAACTTAGCACACATGCATGTGAGGTGTAAGACCAATCTACAAAATCAATAGTCTAGCAATGCTACAGTCTAGCAACAAACATGTGGAAATTGCGATTAAAAAAAAAAAAAACCAGGACTTCCCTGGTGGTTCAGTGGTTAAGACTTCATGCTTTCACTGTAGGGTGTGTGGGGTCAATCCCTGGTGGGGGACCTAACATCCTGAATGCCATGTGATGCAGCCAAAAAATAATAATAATAAAAATTTTTAAATTAAAAAAATATGTACAGTAGCAACAAAAAATATGAACTACTTAGAGATAAGTTTCACAAAGGATGCATAAGACCTGTACACTGAAAACTACAAAACACTTGTTTAGAAAAATCAAAAGAGACTCAATAAGATGGAGATATACCACGCTCATGGATCAGAAGACTTGATATTGTTAAAATATCAATTTTCCCCCAATTAGCCTATATATTCAATACAACCCCAGTCAAATTCCCAGCAGGATTTTTTTTAGAAACTGAAAAGCTGATTCTAAAATTCTTAGGGAAACACAAGGGACTTAGAATAGACAAAGCAACCTTGAAAAGGAAAGGGGAGGGGAACATTGGAGAGCCCTTCCCCATGGCTGGCAGCAAGGAAGCCACAGTGCCTGGAGTTACTGTAAAAGAGGTGAACCAGCAGGAGTTCATCAGGGCTTTGGCAGCATTTTTCCAGGAAGCTGAAAGTCCTTGGATGGGCGGACACCATCAAGATAGCCAAGCATAAAGACCTTACTAACCACAGTGAGAGCTGTGGAATGACTTCCATAGTGCTGCACCTCTATCTCTGGAGATGTGCAAGGTAGGTTCTATGACCAAGATCTATGGGGACATCAGAGAAGCCACATCACATCTAGCAGCTTCACTGGGGCTCCAAGAGTGTGGCCTGCCAATTCCTCCAAGCCCTGGAAGGGCTGAAAATGGTGGACAAAGAGCAAATGGGGGTTACAAGCTGGCACCTCAGAGATAGAGAGATATGGACAGAATGCCAGACAAGGCAGCTGCCAATGAGAAGCATTAGAACACATGCTTGGGGGCTTCCCTGGTGGCTCAGTGGTAGAGAATCCACCTGCCAATGCAGGAGACAGGGGTTCCATCCCTGATCAGGGAAGATCCCACATGCCTCAGAGCAACCAAGCCCATGGGCCATAACTGTTGATCCTGTGCTCTAGAGTCCGGGAGCCACAACTACTGAAGCCCATGTGCCCTAGAGCCCTTGCTTCACAACAAGAGAAGCCACTGCAGTGAGAAGGCTGCACGTCGTAACTAGAGAGTACCCCCCACTCACTGCTACCAGAGCAAAACCCAAGAAGCAACGAAGACCCAGCACAGCCAAAAATAAATAAATAAATAAAATAAAAAAACCATTTCCAGAACAAATGCCTCACTCAAAAAGAAAACAAGTTGGGACTTCCCTGGTAGTCCAGTGGTTAAGAATCTGCCTTTGGTGCAAGGGACATGGGTTTGATTCTCTACAAAGGAACCAAGATCCCACATGCTGCAGGGCTACTGAGGCCACGTACCTCAACTGGAGCTGAAACTAAGACCCAATGCAGCCAACTAAATAAATACAAAAGAAAACAAGTTGAAAGACTTACACTACATAAACTCAAGGTTATCAGGAAGCTATTGCATGTTGGCATCAAGATAGACAAATAGACCAAAGGAATAGAGTAGGAAGTCTGTAAGTAGACACACACACGTATGATTAATTAATTTTTAACAAAGATGCAAAGGCAGTCTAAGGGGAAGAAGGATAATCTTTTCAACAAATGGTTCTGGGAGAAGTGGATATCCATATTCAAAATAAAATACCTCACACCATATATAAAAATTAATTTAAAGTTGATCTAAGATCTCAACATAAGCCCAAAAGTATAAAACTTCTAGAAAACATAGGAGAAAATCTTTGCCACCTTCGGTTAGGCAAAGATTTCTCAGATAAAACACTTTAAAAGAAAAAATTGAAAAATTGGACTTTATAAAAATTAAAGCTATCTGCTATCTGAAAGACACTGTTATAGGAATAAAAAGACAAGTCTCAGACTAAGAGAGAGTATTTGCAAAGTATGTATGTGATAAAGGAGTTTCATTCAGAATAAATAAAGAACTCTAAAACTTCATTAGAAAACAAATAACTGAATTTTTTAAAAGGGCAGAATATTTGAACAAACACTTCGACCATGAAGATATACAGATGGCAAATAAGCATATGGAAGGATGTTCATTATCAGTCATTAGGGAAATGCACATGAAAACTACAGTGATATATCAATACTGGAATAGCTTTAAAAAATTTTTTAATGACAGTACCAAGTGTTGGTTAGAATGTGGAGCAAATGGAACTCTCATACACTGCTGGTGGAAAAGTAAAGTGGTACATCCACTGTGGAAACCAGTTTGCCAGGGTCTTAAAATGTTAAACAGATACCTACCCTATGACCAGCAATTCCACTCACAAGTTCTCAATGCAAGAGAAATGAAAGCATATAACCACACAAAGACTTCTATGGAAACATTCACAACAGCTTTGTTTGTAATGGCCAACAACTGGAAACCCAAATGCCCATCAACAAGTGAATGAATAAACAAATTATAACATCCATACAATGGAATACTACCCAGCAACAAAAAGCAACGGACCGTTGATACACACACAGATGAATCTCAAAATGATTATGCTACGTGAAGAAGCCAGACAACAAACAGTATGCCCTGTATGATTCCAGGAATTAATAATATCAGGGAAATGCAAACTAATCTATAGGGACAGATAACACATCTGTGGTTTCCTACAGATGAGAGAAAAAGGTGGAGGACAGTCAGAGCAGGAGATTAAAAGGGGAAACAAGGAATCTTCTTGGGGCAATGGATATGCTCATTATCTTGACTTGGTGATAGCTTCACAGGTGGTGTAGCTGTTTAGTCTCTCAATTATATCTGACTCTTTGTGACCCCCATGGACAGTAGCCAGCCAGTCTCCTCTGTCCTTGGGATTTCCCAGGCAAGAATACTGGAGTGGGTTGCTATTTCCTTCTCCAGGGGATCTTCCAGACCCAGGGATCGAACCTGAGACTTCTACATTGGCAGGTGGATTCTTTACCACTAAGCCATCAGAGAAGCCCCTTCACAGGTATACTCATATATGAAAACTTATCAAAGTGTACATTTTAAATACAATTAGTTCCTTGTATTGTCAATTATTCATCAGTAAAGCTATACAAAGGTCAATAAAAAGAAGTAATAATCAAATAAAACAAAAGAGTTAATCTGAAAAAAGAAATGAGATATAGATATTGGAAAAAGAGTAAAATAATCACTGCAAGCAGATTATATTATCATCTACTTAGAAAAGTCAATGATTCAACTGAAGCCTTGTAGATCTTATCAGCAAGTTCAGTAAAATGGCCAGTTAAGAGAAAAATATAGAAAAATCAATAGCTTTCTTTTTTACCAACAAAAACCAATTTTAAAACGTTAGAAAAATGATTTTATTCATAACAGCAATTAAAGCTGAAATACAGAGGAATAAATTTTACTGCGGACATACAAGAAGACCTGAATAAACGGAGAGATGTATGCCACTTTCTTACAATGGAAGAAAGCTTTGGTAAAGCTGTCAATTCTCTCCAAATTACTCTATAAATCCAGTGCACTTCAGATTAAAATTCCAATTCCTTTGATGAAAACTAGAAAGATAACTCTAAAATTCATCTGGAAGAAAAAATGAGTACCAAGGGGAAAAAATGTTTTTTAAAAATGTGGATAATGGGCTGGGTGCAGATTGCTTGCATCGCCACTAATCGAAATGTACCATCAAACATTTGCTGTTACCGTAAGAACAAGATTTATCTGCATCCATAGTAGATCCTTCCCAAACATTCGTAGAATTGGCACTGACCAGGGACCTTGGCCTTCCTCAATCAATAGAAATTTATTAGAGGCCAGACAAGAAATTCAGGCAAGGCTTTATTGGGGCCCCTGCTCTAGCAGGGGGGAGCGAAAACAAGTGAGAGTTTCCCTTGCTCGCTCCCCAGGGAGGGCGGCAGGCTGGTTCCCTATATGGGGAGGGGGTTGGGGTGTGTCTAGGGGTTGGCGCAGAGAGGTTACTTAGGTGGTTTGCCCACCCCTTGGGTGGTGTTGAGAGCAGGGGGCATTCACAGTACTCTGCTTTTGTTCCTAGCTCTTCAGAAGTGGTGGTTGGGTTTTGTTTTTTTTTATCTTGTTATCCAGAATTTGCCCCATCTGCGCATGCATGCAGTTATTTTTAGTCCCTTATAATTTCTTTGTATTTTGTTGCTCAAGGAGACGTCTGTCCAGGAGCAAGCACAGTAGCACTGCAGCGAAAAGGCTCAGGTCCCAGCCTGTCTCAGAATGACCAAGGACCTGAATAGGCAAATAGGTCAACAGAAAGATCCAGAAGCAGTCTGCAGATGGTGAATATTGTATAATAAGATAAACCTTTATTATGTTTTTCTATTAAAAAGTCCTTCATGTCCACGAACACTTCAAGGTAACATGCCCCAAACTGACCTAAGCACCGTACTCCCTCTCCCTATTCACGTTCCTCTCCCTACTTCACAGTTTCACACCTTCGCCCTGTGGCCACCCTGCATCCCTCTCTCCCCCTCACTCTCATTCAGTTTATCTTCTGAATTGTCTCGCAGTCTCCCCCTCCCACCACATGGGAATTTAGCACAGGATAAAAACAGCATTTCAAACCAACAAGGAAAGGAGACTGTGCTGAACAAGTGGCTATCTATCTATGGAAAAAAGAAGTGAAATCCATACATAAAAATGAATTCCAGATGGATTAAATATCCAAGTATGAAGAGTCAAACTATAAAAGCACCAAAAAGAAATATAGAAGGATTTTTTTTATAATTTGGGAATGGGAAGGACTTCTATGAGACATAAAATTCATAAACCATAAGGAAAAATATCAACAGATTTGATTACAGTGAGAAGCCCCACAAAGTTAAAAACTGAATGCTAAGCTGGGAGTATTGGCAACATTTAAGACATAGATAAGGTTAATCACCACCCTTAATATACAACAAGCTTCTGTAAATCAGTAAGAAAAAGTTAGAAAACCCAATTGAAAAGAAGGGCAAAAGTAGTAAGACAATTTATAGACTAAATACAAAAGGCTAATAAACATAAGAAAAGTTGCTCACATTCACTAGGGTCAGGGAAATGCAAATTAAGACAATAATGAACTACCATTTTTGTCCATTAAATTGGCAAAAAATTAATGCAGCTGATAACGCTCAGTGTTCACACGAGTAAGGATGAAAAAAGAATACATACATTGCTATTGGTGGGAATACGAACCGGTACAACACTTTTGGAGGCAATTTATTAGTACTCATCAAAATGTTAAATAAATCCTTTGAGAAAAACAACTCCACTTTTAATAGAAATCTGTTGTTTCAGCTTTCTGGCACTTGTTTCCCTTCCTGCTAGAAACAGCCCCCCTCCACCCAACATTCTCTGGAGAACCCCTCCTCTCCTATTCACAGACCCCTTAGGTGGGGCTGCCTCCACCTCCCAGTCCCAGGCGTGCAACTTCAACTTGATCAATCAGTGTAGTCATCCTCCTTCAAGCAAATTGAATGGTTTAGGGGAAGGCATGTGATCAGAATGAGGATCAAATTAGAGAACACCCTGTGACTTTTCCAGTTTTCAGAAAGAAGAGCCAGTGGAGTGCGTCTGGAACTTCAATGGCCATCTTGACTTCACATAGAACAGTTGATCCAAGAAGCCAAACAAAGGAACTCAAAACCATGAACTGGTGAAAAATTCATGAAGACAAAGTTTGGGCAGCTGGACCCAATTGGGCCTAAAGTCAGCTGTCCATAGGAATTTAGTATGTGAATAAATAAAGCCTTTTCGCCCATGTTTTGTTTCTGCTGAAGCCAATTTAAATTACATTTCTGTCCCTTACAAACCAAAACGATTCTAATATTGAATCTATCCTTTAAAATATTTACTCAGGGACTTCCCTGGTGGCACAGTGGCTAGGAATCCCCTGCATTGGCGAGGGACACGAGTTCGATCCCTGGTCCGGGATGATTCCACATGCCTTGAAACAACTGAGCCCACGTGCCACAACTACTGAGCCCATGCTCTAGAGCCCTAAAGTCGCAATTACTGAAGCCTGCATACTCTAGGGTCTGCGAGCCACAACTAATGAGCCACTGTACTGCAACTACTGAAGTCCGTGCGACCGCAATGAGAAGCCTGTGCACCGCAGCTAGAGAGTAGCCCCTGCTCTCTGCAACCAGAGAAAGCCCACGTGCAGCAACAAAGACCCGGTGCAACCAAATAAATAAAATAAGTAAATAAAGCGGTGCATGCATGTAAAAAACAAAAAAATATATATTTACTCAGTTTTTTTGAAGGAAGGGTTTCAGAAAACTGTATAAATGTTCTGTTTTTAATTTTTAAATATATGTCTATGCATATAAAAAGGTTTGGAAGGACACATACACCACACAATTTGTAATCCCTAAGAAAGAGGCAATGAGAAGGAATCCACTTTTAACCCTTAAGTACCTTTACTGACCAATCATTGTTCTAGGCTTGGGGCATAAAACTAAACAAAACAAACAAAAGCCCCACTTTCAGAGTAGGTGGAGACATCATTAAAAAAAAAAGTATCAAAAAAATGAATGAATCCAACTCTCTGCTTTCACTATGCCTGCATCCAAGCAGCTGAGTATTACTGGACAAATACACACAGCCAAAAAGACAGGGACCAAAGAAAAGGATGGTTCTTGATGTTACATGGAGCCTGAACATGGTTTGACAATTTTCCTATGTTTGATGGTCTCTTGATCTCTAAAGCATTTTCAATGTCTCCCACTTCTCCTTATACTTATAGAAGACTGATTGCAGTTGTCACGAGGACAGTTCATCGCTATTCTGTGTCTCTTTTTTCCTCGCACATGGTAAGATTCCCCTGCACCAGTCTTTGAAGTTAGGGATGGCTATGTCACCTGCTTTGGCCAATGAAAGGTGGATGGAAGTTACATGTGTTACTTCCAGGTGGATTCTTTGGGCTTCCCTGGTGGCTCAGTGGTAAAGAATCTGCCTGAAATTCAGGAAACCTGGATTTGATCCCTGAGTTGGGAAGATCCCCTGGAGAAGAGAATGGCTACCTACTCCAGCATTCCTGCCTGGAGAATTCCATGGATAGAGATTAGCGGGCTACAGTCCATGGGTCACAAAGAGTGGACACAACTGAGCAACTAACACTTTGAAGGTGGATGCTTTTAAGAACTAATGCACAAAAAAAAAAAAAAAAGAACTAATGCACAATTTGCCATGTTCCATCCCCCCTGCCAGAGTGACCATCAGTAATCTAGCTGATGGAGGCTCCATCCAACCAGGGTTGATGTGAGAATACTGTGAATCAGAGCATCATGTCAACCCATGATGGCCACGAAGCCCAAGCAAGAAACAAGCCATGATGCTGTGATAGTTTCTCTAAAAAGCAGAATTCTTGATAGGGTTAGATGTGTAAGACATTTATTGGGGCAAATGCCTGTGAAGGAGAAAGGGTTAGGAGCCACAGTATGTGTGGAGAGTCATCAGACCACAAGGAAAATCTGACAGGAGAGGCGAAAAGGATTGGGCAGAAAGAGAAGCTTTCAGAAATCTGATGGAGGGATTACCCATTAGAAGAGTCCCAAACCCCACAGGATTCGGCCAGCACTAGAACCCCAGTGACTGAGAAGCAGAGGGGAAACACGGCCTCAATACAAAGCAAAGAAGGATTCATAGGGGTGGCAGCTGGGGCTGTCCGTCAACTATGCTCCACATGGCAGGTTTACCTGAAGGAAATCTGAGCAGCACTTTTCAATGATCCTCAGAGTTCTTTAACCCAGGGGTCAGCAAACTACAGCCCACAGGCCAAGTCCACCCTCCTGCCTTGTTTCCCTAAATATAGGTTTGTTGGAACATAGCCACACCCTACCCTTTTCTTACACTTTGGCTACTCTTACATTACAATGGCCAGATTGAGTAGTTGTGACAGAGTCTCTGTAGCCTGTGATAATAGTTGCAGCTTGCAGATCTTAAAATATTTACTAGGTGACCCTTGGCAGGAAAAGTTGCCAGTTTCTGCTTTAACCTACTGCAATTTGAGGGTTGTTTATTGCCATAGTAAAACCTAGCCTATTCTGACTGTTCTGACTGGTGTAGTGATCTCAGTGTATCTTCTTTCCTCACCTCCCCCTCCACCACCTACTCCAGCCTTGTGCCACACCTCCCCTTCCCCTTGACTCCAATCAAACTACTCTTTCTAATGCTGTAGAATAACTGTTTTAGTCGTTTTTTGCTTTTTTTTTTGACTGTGCCCTGCAGTATACAGGATCTTAGTTCCCCTAAGTAGGGATCAAACCTGTGCTCCCTGCACTGGGATTTCGGAGTCCTAACTACTGGACCACCAGAGAATTCCCCATTGTTCTAGTTCCTATCTAATTTGAACTCTCAGCAGCATACAGCAATTACCTATTGCCCACTTCTATTTTTCTTTACCTTATGGCTGTGCCCTGAGGCTTGTGGGATCTTAGTTCCCTGAGCAGGAATCAAACCGTGCCCCCTGCACTGGAAGGCGAAGTCCCAACCACCGGATTGCCATGGAAGTCCCTATTGTCCATGGAAGTCCCTATTGTCCATAGAAGTCCCTATTGCGCTCTTCTTAAAACATACTCTCATCCCAGCCTCCTGTACACTATACTTTATTGGTTCTCCTTTTATTATCTCTTTGACCACTTTTTCTTAGTTTCCTTGGCTCATCTCAAATATTAAATGTTCCTCAAGTTTTTGTTCCAAGTTCCTGCTTCTATCCTCATTCCCTAACATTCTGTGGCTTTAATTACTACATATTCTAGTAGTTCCCAATTTAATATCTCCAGCTCCGGGACTTCCCTGGTGACTGCCGCTGCTGCTAAGTCGCTTCAGTCGTGTCCGACTCTGTGTGACCCCATAGACAGCAGCCCACCAGGCTCCCCCGTCCCTGGGATTCTCCAGGCAAAACACTGGAGTGGGTTGCCATTTCCTTCTCCAATGCAGGAAAGTGAAAAGTGAAAGTGAAGTCACTCAGTTGTGTCCGACTCTTAGCGACCCCATGGACTGCAGCCTGGCTAAGACTCCACATTCCCAATGAAGGGGGCCCAGGTCCCAGATGCTGCAGCTAAAAGATCCACATGCCGCAACTAAGACCCTGTGCGGCCAAATAAATAAATAAATATTTAAAAAATATCTCCAGCTCAGATGTTACCTCCAGTCCTATATGAAAGTGGAAATGTTAGTCACTCAGTCATGACTGACTCTTTGCAACCCCATGGACTATACCTACCAGGCCCCTCTGTCCATGGAATTCTCCAGGCAAGAATACTAGAGTGAGTTGCCATTCCCTTCTGCAGGGGATCTTCCCAACCCAGGGATGGAACCCAGATCTCCTCCAATGCAGGTAGATTCTTTACCATCTAAGCTACCAGGGAAGCCCATATTCAATTGCATACCAGGCCTCTCTTAAAACCAATCTCATCATCTTTTCCCTTAATCCTCTTTCTCCTCCTGAATCTTTAAATTAAATGATAGTTATCATCTGCCAAGCTGCTTATACCAGAAATCTAAGAGTCTTCTTTGATTCTTTATTCTCTTTCACCCCACACCTAAATCCAATCACTAAGTTCTATATTTCTTACCTGTAAAAACTAATTTGTCCACATCTCTTCTAACCTTATTGTCATGAATCTAATCCAAGCTGCCCTTTTTATTCACCCAAACAACTGCTACAATCTCTTAACTGGTATTCCTGTTTCTATTCAAGTGTTTCTCCAATCAAATCCTCACACTTCAATCTGTGACCTTTGCCAGTGGGAATATAGGACCAAGTAGGAGACAAATAGATTATGATAGGCTTAACCTCACTATATTAGTACTTGGGTTTCCTAGGTGGTGCAGAATCCATCTGTCAATGCAGGAGACACTAGAGACTCAGGTTTGATCCCTGGGTTGGGAAGATCCCCTGCAGTAGGAAATGGCAACCCACTCCAGTATTTTTGCCTGAGAAATCCATGGAGAGAGGAGCCTGGCAGGCTACAGTCCATGGAATCACAAAGAGCTGAACACGACTGAGCAACACACACACACATATTAGTACTTATGTGAAATGTAAGTGGGCTAAATACTCCAGTTAAAAGAGACAGATGTGAAACTATAACAAATAACCCAATTATACGCTATTTACAAGAGACATGCTGCTGCTGCTGCTGCTAAGTCGCTTCAGTCGTGTCCGACGCTGTGCGACCCCAGAGACGGAAGCCCACCAGGCTCCCCCGTCCCTAGGATTCTCCAGGCAAGAACACTGGAGTGGGTTGCCATTTCCTTCTCCAATTACAAGAGACATATCTTAACATATCTTAAATATAAAAATACAGAAAGGTCAAAGGATGAAAAAAGATACAATGCAAGCACCAACCAAAATAAAGTTGGTGTTTATTTTGATTAAGGTATTTTTATATATCAGACAAAGTAAATTTTATGACCAGTAGTACTACCATAAACAAACAGGTACATTTTATGATGATAAAAGGGTTAATCCAACAGAAATACATGACAGTCTTAAACGTATATGCACCTAACAATATAATTTCAAAATACATAAAGCAAAATCTGACATAATTAAAGGAGAAATGGATAAACCTTCAATTTTAGTTTATATTTTTAACATGTCTCTCAGCAACTGATAGAACAAGTAGATTTTAAAAATTGGTAGAGAAATGGATGATTTGAACAACATTATTAATGAATTTCCCTGACATTTATAGACTACTATTTAAAAAAGATAGATAGATGGGGAAATAGTGGAAACAGTGGGTCTTTATTTTTCTGGGCTCCAAAGTCAGTGTAGATGGTGATTGCAGCCATGACATTAAAAGACGCTTACTCCTTGGAAGGAAAATTATGACCAACCTAGAGAGCATATTAAAAAGCAGAGACATTACTTTGCCAACAAAGGTCTGTCTCATCAAGGCTATGGTTTTTCCAGTGGTCATGTATGGATGTGAGAGTTGGACTATAAAGCAAGCTGAGCGCAGAAGAATTTTGAACTGTGGTGTTAAAGAAGACTCTTGAGAGTCCCTTGGACTGCAAGGAGATCCAACCAGTCCATCCTAAAGGAGATCAGACCTGGGTGTTCATTGAAAGGACTGATGTTGAAGCTGAAACTCCAATACTTTGGCCACCTGATGTGAAAAGCTGACTCATTGGAAAAGACCCTGATGCTGGAAAAGTTTGAGGGCAGGAGGAGAAGGGGACGACAGAGGACAAGATGGTTGGATGGCATCACCAACTCAATGGACATGGGTTTGGGTGGCCTCTGGGAGTTGGTGATGGACAGGGAGGCCTGGCGTGCTGCAGTTCATGGGGTCGCTAAGGGTCAGACACAACTGAGCAACTGAACTGAACTGATTAAAAAAAGAGGAAGCTAGCAACTACAGAAGGCACATTCTTCTCAAATATCAATTTATACCTTAACGAAATTGCCCATATGCTGGGCCATAAAACAAGTCTTAACAAATTTCAAGTTATTAAAATCATGCTTAGTGTATTCTTGGAACTCAGTGAAATTGAAATCAGTAACTAAAAGAACTAGAAACTTCCCTCCACCAAAGTTTAGAAATTAATTAAATAACCAATGGAGCGAAAGAAGAAACCACAATGGAAATTACAAAATATTTTTAACTGAATCATAATGGGATACAGCTAAAACCATGCTTAAAGAGAAATGTATACACTTAAATTTATATATCAAAAAGCATAAAAGATAAAAATCAATGACAAGCTTCCATTTGAAGAACCTTTAGAAAAAAAAACAGCAATTAACCACCCTTCCAAAAAAAAAAAGCAGAAGAAATAAAATGGTAAGACAAGAGTAGAGTAGAAATCAACAAAATAGAAAAAAAAAATGCAATAAAAAAGTCAACAAAAGTCAAATATTTGGTTCTTGAAAAGACCACTAAAATTGATTTAAAACAACAACAACAACAACAAAAAAACCTAGCAAGAAAAATAACTGGGGTGGGGGAGTAGCACAAATAAGTAATATTAGGAATAAAAATGAAAACGTTACTATGGACCCTACAGATGTTAAAAAATAATACAAGGATATTAAAAACAACCTCATGTCAACATTTGAACATTTTAGTAACATGGGAAAATTCCTCCAAAAGAAAAAGCCACAACTTACCAAAACTGTCACAGGAATATCCAAAAATATCAAAAGAATACTCTGAATTTTGAGGTTACAAGAGGCCTACATTTAGTAAAGAAACTGAATTCTTCATTTAAACTCTTCCCACAGAGATAACTCCAGGCCCAGATGGCTTTTCTGGAGAATTCTTCCAAGCATTTAAGCAAGACATATACCACCTTACCCAAACTCAGAAAATAGAGAAAAAAGGAACATTTCTCATCTCATTTTCTGAGACTTGAATAACCTTGGTACCAAAACCTGATAAGCTTCTTACAAGACAGGCAAGTTATGGCCAATATCTCTAAAAAACAGAGACACAAAAATCCTACACAAAAATACCAAATCAAATTCATATTTATTTATTATTACTCATAGTAATGACCAAATGCAGTTTTGTCCAGCAATGAAAGTTGGTTTGTTATTCCAAAATCAACCTATGTAACGCATCATATTAACAAAATAAAGTAGAAAAACTACCTGACCATTTTCAATAGACTCAGAAAAGCACTTGACAAAATTTCATACCCATTCATGAACTTTAAAACTCTTAGATAACTGAAATAAAAGGAAATTTCCTCAATTTGATAACCATTGTCCCAGAAAAACCCCTATAGTTGATATCATATTAAGTAGTGCAATATTGAGTGCTTTTCCCCTAATATTTGGAAGAAATGAAGAGATTTCCTTTTATTTCTTCTATCTCAACATTATCCTAGCTAGCTCAATAAAGAAAGAAAACAACTTGAAGAAATGATTGGAGAGGAAGTAAATCATGATTGTGTACATACAAAATCCTAAGGCATCTATGAAAACTATTAGAGCTAATGAGTGAACTTAGCAACAACATTGTCAACATACAAAAATCAATTGTCTTTCTATAAGCTGACAGCAGGAAAATTAAAATTTAAAAATACCATTGACAATATAAAAAAAACATTAAATACTAATAAACAAATTTCATGGAAAATGTGCAAGATCTCTATACCAAAAATACAAAATATTACTTAAAGAAATAAAAGACAAAGAGACATCTCATGTTCATAGATTGGAAGATACATTGTTAAGGTGTCATGATTCCTATGTTGATGGATAGATTCAGTGCCATCATAAAAAAATCTTGGCAGATTTTTAAAAATAGAAATTGACAAACTGATTCTATCATGTGTAGGGAAATGCAAAGGACCTAAAATAACCAAAACAATTTTGAAGAACAAACTTAGAAAACTTACACTATCAGATTTTAAGACTTACTACAAAGATATAACAATTAAGATAGTGTAGTAGTAGCGTAGGATAGACAAATAGATCAGTGGAACAGCATGGCCATAGACATATGATGAAAATCAGTTTTTGACAAGCCAAAAGGCAATTCAATGGGAAAATGAAAGTTCTGATGCTGAAACAATGAAATAAGCCCCAGCCCTCACCACACACCATGCACGAAGATTAATTCAAAATAGGTCATAAACCTAAATATCAAAAGCTAAAACTATAAAGCTTCTACAAAGAGACATAGAAGAATATTTTTGCAGCCTCAGAGTAGGAAACATTTTCTTAGGACAAAAAGCTCTAACCATAAAAGAGAAAAAAAATGATAAAATGGAATTCATTAAAATTTCTGGGACTTCCTTGGTGGTCCAGTGGCTAAGACTGCACGCTCCCAATGCATTGAGCCCAGGTTCCATCCCTGGTCAGGGAACTGGATCCCACATGCCGCAACTAAGAGTTCGCCTACCACAACTAAAGACCCCGCATTCTACAACCAAGATTGAAGATTCTGTGTGCCACCACTAAGACCTGGCACAGCCAAATAAAAAAATATTCTTTAAAAATTTTAATTTCTGTTCACCAAATGATCCTCACCAAATGAGGATATCATCCCAATAAAAACTAAGCCACTGAGTGATGATATGATTATGAAAGTAATCATAACATATATCTGATCTAAAATTAGTAAATAAGTTGCATAACTCAGTAATAGACAAACAATCCATTTTTCAAATAGGCAAAAGACTTGAAGAGGCACTTCAGGAAAGATACTGGAATGGCTAATAAGCAAATGAAAAATTGTTCAAGGTCCTCGGTCACCAGTGAAATTCAAACTAAAAGCACAACAGTATGCATATCAAAATAACTAAAATTAAAGTCTGAAAATACTACATATTGAGAAGATGCAAACGATTAGAACTCTCCTACATGTAAAATAGTACAACCACTTTGGAAAATAGTTGGGCAAATAAACATATGTCAACTCTATAATCCAGCATGCCTAGGTCTTATCCAAGAGGACTGAAAACATATGTCCACACAAAGACTTGTACAAGAATGTTCATAGCACCTGTGTTCAGAATAGCCCCAAACTGGAATCAACTCAAGGTTCATCAACAGGTAAGTGAATAAATAAACTGTGAGAAATTCATAAGATGGAAAAGTACTCATCAATAAAAAGTAAGTAATTACTGTTGCATGCAAGAATATTAGAAATAAGACTTCCCTGGTGGTCCTCTGCATAAGAATCCGCATGCCAATGCAGCGGACACAGGTTCCATCCCTGGTCTGGGAAGATGTCACATGCTGCGGGCGACTGAAACCGGTGTGCCACAACTACCGAGCCTGTGCTCTAGAGCCCGAGAGTCACAACTACTGAAGCCCGAGTGCCAAGAGCCCCCAGACTCTGCAACAAGAGAAGCCGCTGCAATGGGGAGCCTGTGCACCCCGATGAAGAGTAGTCCCACTCACCAAAACTAGAGAAAGCCTGTGCACAGCAACGAAGACCCAGCACGACCAAAAATTAATTTAAAAAAAAAGAGATAGATGATAGATAAATCTACAGTAATATATTAGCACAAGGGTAGGCAAATAGACCATTGGTACAGAATATAGCCCAGAAACAGACCAGCACATATATCATTATCTAATATACAGCAAATGCACAACTGCAATTCAGTGGGGGAAAAGATGGTACTTTTCAATGAATTGTGCTAGTGTGATAGAATATCCACTAATAGAATATCCACTAATAGAATAGAATGTAATAGAATGAAACTTTGGCTCCTACTGCTAACATATCCAAAATTTTACTTGAGATGGATCATAGATATACATGTGGAAGAGAAAACAAATAAAGCTTCTGAAAAAAAAGATTTCAGAAAGGAATTTACATGGCTGTGGGGAAGGCAAATATTTCTTAATCAAGGCACAATAAACACTAGAGATAAAATAAGCATTGATATGTTTGACTTCATTAAAATTAAAAACCTCGGGAATTCTCCAGTGGTCCAGTGGTTAAGATACCACACTTCCAGTGCAGCATGTGTGGGTTCAATCCTTAGTCAAGGACCTTAGGATCCTACATGCTGCATGGTGCAGCCAAAAAAAAGTTAATAAAAAAAATTTTTAAACTCTGTGCATCAAAAGATACCATAGGATTTCCCCGGTGGTCCAGTGGTTAAGAATCCGCCTGCTAATGTAGAAGATACGGGTTCGATCCCTGGTCCAGGAAGATCCCACATGCCGCAGAGCAACTAAATCCATGAACTACAACTACTGAGCCAGCACTCTGGAGCCCACGACCCACAACAACTGAAGCCTGTGTGCCTAGAGCCCATGTTCCACAACGAAAGAAGTCATCTTAATGAGAAGCCTGTACACCTCAACTAGAGAGTAGCCCCCACTCACTGCAATTAAAGAAAGCCCTCAAGCAGCTATGAAGACCCAATGTAGTCATAAATAAAGAAATTTGAAAAATAAAAAAGACCCCATAAAGAAAGCTGAAAACGCAAACCACAGAACACATGAACAATTCTTACTAATTACTTTTAAAAATCAAGCAAGCCAATTAAAAAAAAAACACCTGAATATACTTTAAAAAGAGAATATTCAAATATCAACAGATACATATGGAAAAGTGCTCAAATCACTAGGCATCAGGAAAATGCAAATTACAACCACAGTGAAATACCAATGCACATTCGCAAGTATGGCTAAAATTTTTAAAATTTAGAATTTATGATGGGAGTGTGAATTGACATAATCACTCTGGAAATCTACTTGATAACTTTCATGAAAGATAAACGTAGCTTACCCTATGATATAGCAACTCCATTCCTAGATACATGAGAAATATGAATGTATATTTCTAGTAAAAAAAAATGTAGAGCCAAAAACTGGGGAAAAAAAGACAAGTGTCCATCAATAGTAGAATGGATAAATTGTATAACACTCATGCAATGAAATGTTATACAACAATGAAAATGAATGAAATTTTGCTGCATATAATAAAATGGGTGAATCTCACAAACATAATGTTAAGTGAAAGAAACCAGATTCAAAAGAATATGGACCAACATTCATATATTATTGGTGAGAATGTAGATTGGTGCAACCACTGTGGAAAACAAAATGGAGGTTTCTCAAAAAAACTGAAAATAGAACTAATATATGACTCAGCAATTTCACTCCTGGGCATATTTCCAGAAAATACAAAAACACTAATTTGAAAAGATACACACACTTCAGTGTTCATAACACCATTATTTACAACTGTCAAGATAAGGAAGCTACGTAAGTGTCCATCAACAGATGAAAAAATAAAAAAGCTGTGGAATATATATACAATAGATTACTACTCAGCCATAAAAAAAAAGAATGAAATTTTTCCATTTACAACAAGATGGATGGACTTGGAGGGTATTATGTTAAATGAAATGTCAGACAAAGAAAGACAAATACTGTATGGTATCACTGATACGTGGAGTCTAAATAATAAATGCACTGGTCATAGCAAACACCCTCTTCCAACAACACAAGAGAAGACTCTACACATGGACATCACCAGATGGTCAATACCAAAATCAGATTGATTATATTCTTTGCAGCCGAAGATGGAGAAGCTCTATACAGACAGCAAAAACAAGACCGGGAGCTGACTGTGGCTCAGATCATGAACTCCTTATTGCCAAATTCAGACTTAAATTGGAGAAAGTAGGGAAAACCACTAGACCATTCAGGTGTGATCTCAATCAAATCCCTTACAATTATACAGTGGAAGTGAGAAATAGATTCAAGGGATTAGATCTGATAGACAGAGTGCCTGAAGAACTATGGACGAAGGTTCGTGACACTGTACAGGAGGCAGTGATCAAGACCATTCCCAAGAAAAAGAAATGCAAAAAGGCAAAATGGTTGTCTGACAAGGCCTTATAAATAGCTGAGAAAAGAAGAGATGCTAAAGGCGAAGGAGAAAAGGAAAGATACCCATTTGAATGTAGAGTTCCAAAGAATAGCAAGGAGAGATAAGAAAGCCTTCCTCAGTGATCAATGCAAAGAAATAGAGGAAAACAATAAAATGGGAAAGACTAGAGATCTCTTCAAGAAAATGAGAGATATCAAGGGAACATTTCATCCAAAGATGAGCACAATAAAGGACAGAAATGGTATGGACCTAACAGAAACAGAAGATATTAAGAAGAGGTAACAAGAATACACAGAAGAATTATACAAAAAAGATCTTCATGACCCAGATAACCATGATGGTTTGATCACTCACCTAGAGACAGACATCCTGGAATGCAAAGTCAAGTGGGCCTTAGGAAGCATCACTACAAACAAAGCTCATGGAGGTGATGGAATTCCAGCTGAGCTATTTCAAATCCTAAAAGATGATGCTGTGAAAATGCTGCACTCAATATGCCAGCAAATCTGGAAAACTCAGCAGTGGCCACAGGATTGGAAAAGGTCGGTTTTCATTCCAATCCCAAAGGCAATGCCAAAGAATGCTCAAACTACTGCACAATTGCACTCATCTCACACGCTAGTAAAGTAATGCTCAAAATTCTCCAAGCCAGGCTTCAACAGTATATGAACCGTGAACTTCCAGATGTTTAAGCTAGATTTAGAAAAGGCAGAAGAACCAGAGATCAAATTGACAACATCCGTTGGATCATGGAAAAAGCAAGAGAGTTCCAGAAAAACATCTATTTCTGCTTTGTTGACTATGCCAAAGTCTTTGACTGTGTGGATCACAATAAACCGTGGAAAATTCTTCAAGAAATGGGAATACCAAACCACCTGACCTGCCTCCTGAGAAATATGTATGCAAGTCAAGAAGCAACAGTTATCCCCCCCCCCCAAAAAAAAAAAAAAAAAGAAGCAACAGTTAGAACTAGACATGGAACAACAGACTAGTTCCAAATCAGGAAAGGAGTATGTCAAGGCTGTATATTGTCACCCTGCTTTTTTAACTTAAATGCAGAGTACATCATGAGAAATGCTGGGCTGGATGAAGCACAAGCTGGAATCAAGATTGCCAGGAGAAATATCAATAATCTCAGATATGCAGATGATACTACCCTTATGGCAGAAAGTGAAGAAGAACTAAAGAGCCTCTTGATGAAACTGAAAGAGGGGAGTGAAAAAGTTGGTTTAAAACTCAACATTCAGAAAACTAAGATCATGGCATCCAGGCCCATCACTTCATGGCAAATATGGGGAAACAATGGAAACTGTGAGAGGCTTTATTTTGCAGGGCTCCAAAATCACTACAGATGGTGATTGCAGCCATGAAATTAAAAGACTCTTGCTCCTTGAAAGAAAAGCTATGACCAACCTAGACAGCATAGTAAAAACCAGAGATATTACTTTACCAACAAAGGTCCATATGGTCAAAGCTATGGTTTTTCCAGTGGTCATATATGGATGTGAGAGTTGGACTATAAAGAAAGCTGAGCACAGAATAACTGATGCTTTTGAACTTTGGTGTTGGAGAAGACTCTTGAGAGTCCCCTGGACTATAAGGAGATCCAACTAGTCCATCCTAAAGAAAATCAGTCCTGAATATTCGTTGGAAGGACTGATGCTAAAGCTGAAACTCCAATACTTTGGCCACCTGATCTGAAGAACTGACTCATTGGAAAAGACCCTAATGCTGGGAAAGATTGAAGGCGGGAGGAGAAAGGGACAACAGAGGATGAGATGGTTGGATGGCATCACCGACATGATGGACATGAGTTTGAGTAAATACAGGAGTTGGTGATGGACAGGGAGGCCTGGCGTGCTGCACTCCATGGGATCACAAAGAGTTAATCACGACTGAGCAACCGAACTGAACTGAACTGAAATAATAAAATGAAATAGTGGATATAACAAAAAAGAAGGGAATTCCCAGGTTATCCAGTAAAGATTAGGACATCATGCTCTCACTGCAGAGGGCCCAGGTTCAATCCCTGGTCAGGGAACTAAAATCTCACACACTGTGCACCATGTGACCAAAAAATAAATATATTTAAAAGTTCTACATCTTTATCTGGGAGTGGTTACACCATATGCCAAGGGAAGAATTCATCAAGCTGTAAGATGTGTGCACTTTGCGTGTTGTGCCTCCACTAAAAAGTTTTAAAAAGATAATGAGGATGTTATTAATTACTATATGACTAAATTTGTAAATTTGGAAAAATTGAGAAAATTCTTTAAAAAGCACAACTTACCTAAACTGAAACAAGAATAAATTTAAAAATCTGCCTAGTTCCATATCCATGAAGGAAATTGAATCAGTAATTGAAAGCCTAGTCACAAAGAAAACCCCAGGCCCAGATGGCTTCACTAGTAAATTCTTCCAAATATTTAAAGGAGAGATATAAACCTTATTCAAGAAACTCTTCCAAAATGAGAAAGAAAAGAAGCAGTTCCCAATCCATTATATTAGGCTATTATAACCCTGATATTGAAACACGATAGAGATATTACAAAGAAAAGAAAAATACAAGTCAGTCTCTCTGTTGAACAGAAATGGAAAAAAATTTAAACCAAATATTAGCATAGCCAATATAATAATATATAAAAGAATAGTACATACCTACCAAATTGGGTTTATTCCAGGAGTACAAGACTTATTTAACATTAGAAAATCAAATAGTTACTTATCTCTTTATCAAGATAAAGAACAAAATGCATCTGATTATCTCAGTAGATGCAGAAGAACTTGAAAAAATTCTACACTAATTCATGATCTTTAAAAAAAAACTTAGCAGGTAGGGAGAGAAGAAAATTTCCTTAATCTGATAAGTGCAAAACTATCAAAAGCCTACTTCTGAGATAGGAAACAAGAGAAGGATGTCTCTATCACCACTACTTAATATTGCACTGGAAATTCTAGTCAATGCAATAAACAAGAAATTATATAACAGGTATAAGGGTTAAAAAGGAAGAAATAATCATTTTCACAGATATCAGTGCACATGCTGTTGCTTTTCAGTGGCTCAGTCATGTCCAGCTCTTTGCGACCCCATGGACTGCAGAACACCATGTCTCCCTGTCCTTCACCATCTCCTGGAGTTTGCTCAAATTCATGTCCACTGAGTCACTGATGCCATCCAACCATCTTGTTCTCTGTCATCCCTTTCCCCTCCTGCCTTCAATTTTTCCCAGCATCAGGGTCTTTTCTAATGAGTCGGCTGTTCACTTCAGGTGGCCAAAGTATTGGAGCTTCAGCTTCAGCATCAGTCCTTCCAATGAATATTCAGGATTGATTTCCTTTGGGATTGATTGGTTTGATCTCCTTGCAGTCTAAAGGACTCTCAAGAGTCTTCTCCAGCACCACAGTTCAAAAGCATCAATTCTTCAGCGCTCAGCTTTCTTTATGGTCCAACTCTCACATCCATACATGACCACTGGAAAAACCATAGCTTTGACTAGATGGACCTTTGTTGGCAAAGTAATGTCTCTGCTTTTTAATGTCCTGTCTAGTTTGTCACAGCTTTTCTCCCAAGGAGCAAGAGTCTTTTAATACACACATAGAAAACTATATAATATAAATATGAAGAAACTGGGTCACTTAGTCGTGTCCAACTCTTTGTGACCACATGTTCTATAGCCAGCCAGGCTCCTCTGTCCATGGAATTCTCTAGGCAAGAATACTGGAGTGGGTTGTCATTTCCTTCTCCAGAGCATCTTCCCAATTTAAGGACTGAACCCAGGTCTCCTGCATTGCAGAAAAATTCTTTACCGACTGAGCCACCAAGGAAGTCCAAGCATAATATAAATATGTATTATGTATATATGTCAAATTAGTTAATAGTGCTGGTCAAACCTTCTATATTCTTACTGATTTTCTCTCATTTCATCACTTGTTGAGAGAGGAGTGTTTAAATCTCTGACTGTACTTATAAATGTCTATTTCTACCAGTATTTGTTTTATGTATTTTGAAGCTTTGCAAATAAACCTTTAGAATTATGTCCTCTTCCGAAGACCTAAATGGACATTTCTCCAAATAAGGCATACAGATGGCTCACAGGCACATGTGAATATGTTCCGCATCACTAATTATTAGAGAAATGCAGATCAAAACTACAGTGAGGTATCACCTCACACCAGTCAGAATCATCATCAAAAAGCCTACAAATAATAAATTCTGGACAGAGTGTGAAGAAAAGGGAATCCTCCTAAACTACTTGTGGGAATGTAAATTGGTGTAGCCCCTATGGAAAGCAGTATGGAGGTTCCTTATAAAACTAAAAATAGAGTTACCGTATGATCCAGCAATCCCAGTCCTGGGCATATATTCAGAAATGATGAAAACTCTAATTTAAAAAGCTACATATACCTCAGGGATATTCCCCGTGGTTCCACGGTTCAGACTCCACCTCCCAGTGCAAGGGACTCAGGTCCCGTCCCTGGTTGGGGAACTAAGATCCCACATGCCGTGGACAGGACAACAAAGCCTGCCTGCCACCACCCACAGAAGCCACGCGCTCTGGAGCCTGTGCACCACAACTGGACAGAAATCCACACGCCCCAGTGAAGATACCGTGTACTGCAACTAAGACTCAGTGCAGTCAAAAATAAGTGAATATTTTTAAAAAAGATACATATACCCCAATGTTCATAGCAGCACTGCTTACAACAGCCAAAACATGGAGGCAATCTAAATGTCCATCAACAGGTGAACTGATAAAGAAGATGGAGTGAATTCATACACAGTGGAATATTGCCCAGCCATGAAAGAGGATGAAACATTGCCATTTGTAGCAACTGAACAGACCTTGAGATGATCATACTAAGTAAAACAGGTCAAACAGAGAAAGACAGGTATTGTGTGATATCACTGATATGTAGAATCTGAAAAAACAATACAAATCAACTTAATTACAAAACAGAAACAAACTCACAAATATAGAAAACAAACTTTTGGTTACCAAGGGGAAAGAGAGGAGGCAGAGAGATAAATTAGGAATATGGGATTAATAGATACACTGCTACTGCTAAGTCACTTCAGTCGTATCCGACTCTGTGAGACCCCATAGATGGCAGCCCACCAGGCTCCCCCGTCCCTGGGATTCTCCAGGCAAGAACACTGGAGTGGGCTGCCATTTCCTTCTCCAATGCGTGAAAGTGAAGTCGCTCAGTCGTGTCCGACTCTTAGCGACCCCATGGACTGCAGCCTACCAGGCTCATAGATACACACCACTATATATAAAATAAGCAGCAAGGATTTACTGTATAGCACGTGAAACAATATTTAATATCTTGTGAAAACCTATAATGAAAAAGAACCTGAAGTTGAACATCTGAAACTAACATAATATTGTAAATCAACTATAGTTAAATTAAAAAATTATCTGCTTACCATGCAGGAAACTTGGCTTTGATTCCTGGGACTGGAAGATGCTCTGGAGAAGAGAATGGCGACCTACTCCAGTATTCTTGCCTAGAGAATCTTATGGAGAGAGGAGCCTGGTAGGCTACAGTCCATGGGGTCACACAGAGTCAGACACAACTGAGCAACTAACGCATGGCCTGTCATTGAAATGACCCTATTATCATTATGAAATGGCCCTCTTAATCCTTTGTGATCATCTTTGTTCTGAAATTTATTTTATCAGATGTTAATATAGCCCTTTTGATTAGTATTAGCATGACATATCTTATATTAATATAGCCATATCAGCATTCTTTTGATTAGTGTTAGCATGGTATATCTTCTTACTTTTTATCTACTTGTGTCTTTAAGTGGGCTTCCTATAGACAGCATATAGTTGAGTCTTTCCTTTTATCTGCCTTTTAATTAGGTTATCTAGACAATGCATTGTTGCTATTGTTTACTCACTAAGTTGTGTCCTACTCTTTTGCAATTCCACGGGCCTTAACCAGTCAGGCTCCTCCGTCCATGGGATTTCCCAGGCAAGAATACTGTCATGGGTTGCCATTTCCTTCTCCAGGGGATCTTCCCAACCCAGGGATAGAACCCAAGTCTCCTGTATTGGCAGGCAGATTCTCTACCACTGAGCCACCAGGGAAGCCCTAGACCATGTATGTTGATTGCAGTTACTGAAATGGTTGAGTTTAAATCTACCATCTCAGGTACACAACTGCATAAATTTACTAAAACTCAAGTAGACCACCAGGCTCTACTTGAGTTACCCTTCCCTGTCCTGTGGCCTGGAAACTCACTCCAGGCAGTAGGCGGGAACAACTGTAGATAGAGCTTATAGCTTTCTCTTCTCGAAGGGATCACTGTCCTGTGCTGCCTGATTTCCAACATCTGAACTTTATTGTTTCATATGTTTTGTCTGGCTTTTCAGGTGTTACAGATGGGAGAGTAAACCTATTCCCTGTCATTCCATCTTGGGCCAACGCAGAAGTTCAGATCATTTATTTTGGACATTCACGTCCCTCGAGTCTGTGAAATTTTCTTGTGTTAATTTTTTGTCTATTTCCTTCCCTCTTCATATCTACCTTCTTTTTCTGAAACCCCTATCAGTCGAACATTGAACCTACTGGACTGGTCCACCCAAGTATTGTCTACCTTCTTCCCCACCTGTTTCTCTTCTTGGGAGTCTCTCAAGTACAAGCGCTTTGGATTCTGTCTGCTGCTTCTCATCAGAGACAAGAACGTCAATGAATTTCATCTCTTTGTCTTTTTGTTCTGCTACTCTCCAAGTGATTTTTGTTTGTTTTACTTCTCCAGCCATTCTGTTCTCTATTTATTAAAGAACTCTCTCTCTCTCTTGTTCTTTGTAGCTCTTTTTCACTGCATTCTATTCTTTTTAAAATAATTATTAGAGGATACTAATTATCGGGAGGGGTGTGTTTAAGTTGGCTTGTTTTTTTCCCCCTATTTCCTCAGTTTTTCCTTTTTTGTCTTTCTCTTTCATGCTGGGATTGTAGCAGCCATGGAAATGCACCACTCAGATCTCACTCCAAGAAAGCCATCCTTGACGAGGGCTGTCAGCTGACAAACGACAGCTTCCATGATTTCTGAATCAACTGCAGTGTTTGAACTGAGGACACTCTCCTCAGGCAACTCCAGCCAATTACCCAGCACAGTAGGGGGTTTTACCACCGGGACATTTCAGCCCAGCAGGGTCTCCCCTAGTGGGCAATTGTCACTCTGAAGCTCTGGCTGAGACTCTGCGTCCCACCACAGACTGAAACGCATCCTCCCCAGTCTTCACTTTTTCTCACAGGTCAGTCCTACATCACAGTCTGAAGATTTTCCACCAGCATTATCCACAATAAATTTCGTGCACTTCTAACTCCACTTGATGTCTTTCCTAGGACACAAGAGTTTTCTTAATTCGTCAGGTGATTTTGCTCAACCATTTCTTTTTTTTTTTTTTCAACCATTTCTATTTAATGAAAAGCTTTAAAAAGCAGACTGGAAGTTCCACAGGCAGGGGTAAGGGTTTTTTTACTGGTGGATTTTGCTTTTTAGTCATTGGGCAAAGAGCCAACTGATTTGCTGGAAACCCTCCAAATATTCCTCTATGGAATTTTTCTTCAGAGCCTTTTAGTTTCTCCAGGTGAGAAAATTCTAATCTTTTGCCTTTCTGTGCAGAGCAGTTGTGCAGAAGGTCAACTGTTCGTCCACCCCATGACTCACCCCTGCACCTCTGCCTACACTGATACTTCTGAATCCCTTTACCCCTTATTATCATCTGTCTTCCTCTGTCCTCATCGCTAAATTTATGACTATTCCTCAATCCACTTCTAATCTTTCAAAACCTTGCTAAAATCCTTTATCTGCTGAGATATCGTTTTCTCTGTCCTTATGGATTTATGCCTTCCTTCTTTCTTTACTACCATCTTCGTGGGATCTTAAAAGGGAAAGGAGATGCAGTTCATCATCATTTACTAGAACCCCCACACAGGAGTGCCACGGTCGCACAGTCGTCCTGCTGCTTTGAGGAGCATGGATTGTACAGGGGCATGAGTAGTAGCAAGAAAGTCAATCAGCATATCCACACTGCTGTATTTAAAATGGATAGCCAACAAGGACTTACTGTCTATCGCTAGGAACTCTGCTCAATGTTATGTGGCAGCCTGAGTGAGAGGGGAGTTTGGGGAGAATGGATACGTGTATATGTGTGGCTGAGTTGCTCTGCTGAGCACGTGAAACCATCACGACATTGTTCATCGACTGTACTCTGATATAAAATAAAAAGTTTTAAAATATTTTTCCAAAAAAAGTCAGTCTGGAGGCCACTGCCATAGCAGAGGTGAGTGATGAGGGTGATTAAGACTAGAATGGTGGCAGCAGAGTAGATAATTCGGGATATACTTAGGTAGAGTTTTAAAATATGCCCATGAATTCTTTGACATGCCTCCCTTCAAGAAACAGAACTTAATTCTCCTCCACTTGAATGCGAGCTGGACTTAGTGACTCATATCTAATGAATAGAACATGACAGAAGTAAGTGTGAGACTTTCAAGACAAGATCAGAGAAGGGACTGCGTCTTGCTCTCTGCTCCCTCTTAGATCACTCATTCTGAGAAAGTCAGCCACCATGGGATGAGGACACTCAAGCAGCTCTGTGATGTCCACATGGCAAGGAATGTAGGCTTCCTGCCAACCATCAGCATCAACTTAACAGGCATGTGAGTGAGTCCCCTCGGAAGCAGATCCTCCAGCCCAGGCAAGCCTTTTAATGACTGCATCCTCAACGACATCTTTTTAAAATTTTATTTATTATTTGTTTGCTTTTCTTTGGGTCTTTGTTGCCATGTGAGGGCTTTCTCTAGTTGCTGCGTGCCAGTTTCTCACTGTGGTGGCTTCTCTTATTGCAGAGCATGGGCTCCAGAGCACACGGGCTTCAGTAGTTGTGGGGCACAGGCTTAGCTGCTCCCCGGCATGTGAAATCTTCTCGAAGTGAAGTGAAGTGAAAGTCACTCAGCTGTGTCTAACTTTTTGCAACCCCATGGACTGTACAGTCCATGGAATTCTCCAGGCCAGAACACTGTAGTGGGTAGCCACTCCCTTCTCCAGGGGATCTTCCCAACCCAGGGATCGAGCCCAGGTCTTCCAAATTGCAGGCGGATTCTTTACCAGCTGAGTCACAAGGGAAGCCCAAGAATACTGAAGTGGGTAGCCTATCCCTTCTCCAGCAGATCTTCCCGACCCAGGAATCGAACTGGGGTCTCCTGTATTGCAGGCGGATTCTTTACCAGCTGAGCTAAATCCATGTCCCTTGCATTGGCAGGCAGACTCTCAACCACTGGACCACCAGAGAAGTCCCCTTCACTAACACCTTGAATGCAACCTCATGAGAGACCCTGAACACAGCTAAGTTATTTCTGGATTCCTGACTCACAGAAGCATGTATTATTTGAGATAGTAAATGCTTATTACTTTAAGCCACTAAATTTGGGAATAATGTGCTCCATAGCAAGAGATAACTAAAACAGGGGATGAGGGAGAAAGGAATCAAAGACTTATTCTGGGCTTCTGGGCTTGAGCAACTGGGGAGATGACAGTATCATTTTCCTAAGTAGGGATGCCTGAGAAAGGAAAAGGATTAGAAATCACAATGTTGATTTTAAGATGCCTTTCAGACATCAAGTGGAGATGCCATGTAGGTGAGGATTATAAGTCTCCAGCCTAGAAAAATAATTGAGAGTTCCTGCCATGGGGCCAGTGGTTGAAGCCAGGGACACTCAGGGAGAAAAGGTGAGGGGCCCTAGGACCCTCCAAACCTTAGAGGTAGACAGGGAAGGACTTAGAATAAGAAAGAGTGCCAGCAAGACGGGAGGAAATCCAGAATACAAAGCCAAGAGCAGGGAGAGTTTCAAAAAGGAAAAAGAGATCAGCTAAGGGACCAGCAGCAGAGCAAGAAGTTCAGAAAAGCAACTTCTCCTGGCGACAGCTGCTTCAAAGAACCCAGGTTTAATAGTAAGTACAACAGTCACAGTTTCTTGCGTGCCTACCAGATGCTTGGCACTTTAATAGATTCTCTCATTGAATCATCCCATTAACTCCATCATTATTCCCATTTCACAGATGGGGGAATTGAGGGGCCGAGATTAAATAATTTGCTCAAAATCATGCAGTTTGTGGAGCAGCAGAGGCTGAGGTGAAATTCAAACATGTGGGACACCAAAGGCCAGAATCTGGACCACAAGAAATGGGCAAAATGCAAGGGGTCTGCTGGTTTTCTTCTTTTTTTTTTTTTGCGTCTCACCATGAATGGGTTTCCTAAGATTTTTGTGCCAGGCCCTGGGGAATCTAAGCAAATATGGGCCCAACAGGTGAATGTTTCCCCAGAGAGTGAGCAAAAAAGAGTGGAGGGACAGAGGTGGAAAAGGCAAGCCCAGGCCAAATCTGTGCCTTTTGACTTTAAAGGAGCAGCATGCAAATTATATTCAAAGCAACATGCAAATGATATGTAAATTGCATTACGAATGAGCATCTGCTCTTTTTGAGTCAACAGCTCAGGCACTTTTGGGTGAGCCCTCCCCAGCTTTCTCCCAGGGTTGCCCAGGGTCAAGAGCCCCTGCAAGATCTATTAACTAAAGTGAAGAAGTAGCATATGCCTTCTCCAAGGCAAACTGGGCTCTGGATTGGAAGAAGAGGATGGCTCACCATGTCCAGGAAGGTCATTTATTCACACATTCACCTAATAATACTTGTAAAGCACCTACTATGCCTGGCGCTTCCCTGGTAGCTCAGCTGGTAAAGAATCCGCCTGCAATACATGAGACCCAAGTTTGATTCCTGGGTCAGGAAGATTCCCCTGAAGAAAGGATAGGCTACCCACTCCAGTATTCTTGGGCTTCCCTGGTGGCTCAGATGGTAACAAATCCACCTGCAGTGTGGGAGACCTGGGTTCAATCCCTGAGTTGGGAAGATTTCCTGGAGGAAGGCGCGGCAAGCCACTCCAGTATTCTTGCCTGGAGAACCCCCATGGACAGAGGAGCCTGGTGGGCTACAGTCCATAGGGTCGCAAAGAGTTAGACACATCTGACCAACTAAGCACAGCACAACACCCCTACTCTGCATAAAGTCCAGAGGCAGATGCACTAGACAAATAGAAGGCATTATTTCCAGCTTCTGGGAACATACTCTGGTGGGGGGATAAATAGATACAGTAAAGACTCTGGCATCGTCTTGAGTCTAGACCAAGGTTTCTCACCCTCAGCACTATTGATGTGCTGGGCAATTCTTTATTGAGGGGGACTGTCCTATGCATTATAGGATGTTTAGCAGCATCCCTGGTTTCTCTCTATCCCTTAGATGCCAGTAGCACCCTCTTCCCAGTTGTGAAAACCAACACTGTCCCCAGACAGTGCCAAATGTCTCCTGGGTTGGGGGTGGGGGACCCAAATCACCCCAGCTGAGAACCACTGTCATGAGCTCTTTGAATGAGTCAACATACTCAGTGAGCTCAGGGCTCACCTTCAAGGATCCACATTGTTCCATATTTTTATATTTTAACCATTGTGGAAAGCGATTTTTCAAATTTCTCATCTAATTCCTTTCCACCAAGCATGCAGGCTCCCAGATGTACCAGGCCCCTACTCTGAGCATGAGTCCAGGCCCCAGAGATTCTTGAGGAGTAATCAAGATCGCCCCAAAACTAAATGGCCCCAGCCTTGAGCCCTTAGGCTTTGCATGTCTGCTTTTTAGCATTATTCTACCTCTTTTTCCTTTGTCATCAAGTTATCACCTGTGGGACTGTCACATACAATCCTGTCTCTGCCGGCCCCCATTCCCTTTGATTGGCAGCTTCCAAGAGTTAAGAAACTAGATTTGCAGATCAGTGTTTTTCTAACTGTCCTCTGCCAAGCGCTGGGAGTCCTGCAGGGCCTCTCAGGAGTCCCTAGGGGATGGTGGGAGCAGTTGGAAAGGTTTCCAAGGAGCAGAGCAGGCAGGTCTCCCTGGCCCTCCACCCCTGACTTCTGCCACAGCAGCTGTACTTTTCTTGGTTTACTTTCTCTTTTATCCAATATCCTTTGGACCAAAAATCCCAAGGTAAAAGGCATTTGCAAACTGTTGATGGAGATAGGGGACACTGCAAAAGTGGAGGGCTCCCTAACATGTAAAATGTCTGTGCTCTGGTGTGCAGCTTGGTGCTGTCCTTCATGGGTGTTTGAGGCCATTTAAGCTTCCCTCCCAGCTCCTTATTAGTGAATGGATGCTGGGGATGCTCACTGGAGGATATCACTTTACACAGAGGCCAAGCCCTCTAGGTATGCAGGTATGGACCAGAGAAGCAGACCAGGCCTTCAGTATTCCCTATGAAATCATGATGCCTCTTCCTGGGTAGAGGAGGCAGAATAAACCTCAGGAAATGAGGGCTCTAATCCCCCCAGAGAGCAAAATAGAGAGTAATTGCTCTGAAGTGGCAGCACAAAGAACTGCGACAAGACACCAGGAAGAACTTTCCCATGCAGCCCCTGGGGGCGGAGCAGCCAGCTCTGGGGCAGAGGGGTGTCCCAGCTGCAGGCTGAGGGATAATCACACACACCCGCTCACACACACTGGCCCCTGCCCCCAACCAGGGCTGAGTCCCGCACAGGCAAACCTCCAGGCCCTGAAACTTGGCAAGAGGTGGGGGAGCAGGGCCTGGGACCACGCCCCATCCTCCTTCTCTGAGAAGCCCTGTCTAGCGGAGCCTTGCCAGACTATAGCAGAAAGAGTGGGGATCTTGTTCCCCAGAGGCTTAGGGGATGGAGCAGGCTCTCCTTCCCCTGCCCCCCACCTCCCGACCTCCAGGCCCCCCTGAGCCCTCAGGACACAGGCACAATCAGGCATTTCATGCCTCTTAAGGGTCAGAATGAAAGCCCTGTGTCTGTTTGCTCTCCCCTCCCCCTCTTCCATCTTCAGATTTTTCCATCTGCCCTAGGGCCAGAGCCTCATCTTTCTCCCTCCTCTCCCCCTCCTGCCAGCTAAATTCTTTACAAATATCTGGGAACAGAAGGGATTGCTGTCAATATTCTGCACTGCTTGCTACTAACTCAGATCTCCAACATGCCAGGGAGGGGAGGAAGATGCTGATGATTGTTCCCTGTCACTCACAGAAACCAGCCAGCTCAATGACACCTCAAGGTCACACAGCACCAGCCAGACCTGCCATTCTCCTGCCCTGCTCCTCCCTCCCACTCTGTCGTCCTCTGTCCTCCGTGGTCTACCCTGGGTCTGGGGGAAGCCAGATAAGAGGATGAGTTTTTTGCAGCTTCCCCATGGAGTAAGGGCTTCTCCCCGCTGGAAAATCCCCAGACACTGAAATTGACCAAGACCTGGAAGAGTCACTGAACCTAAACAGCAAGTTCACATCAGAGGTTGATGGTTCTGCCCCAGGAAGGGGGCTCTCTGTGCAGGCTGGAGCTGCTGATCTCTGATGTGTTCTCCCCACCCCCACCTTAATACTGACGTCTAGACCAGCAGCCAAGAACTGGCGTCACCATTCTCCTGTCCCCCAGACGCGCGTCCCACCGCCACCACCCGTGAGCAACCATTCCGGGGCCTGACATTCTGTCGGCTTCACACCAGCTCCCAGGGCCCCAGCCAGGAGCGCTTCCTGGATAAAATATTAAAGATGCAAATCTGAGACAGTGCCTTAACGAGCGACAGACTGCACGACCACAGCCTGGCAAAGGAGACGCACGCCGTCCGGGGGTGGGGGGGTGAGAAGTATATATAGATATAGACTTTGGATCTATCCGTGCAACGTGTGTATAAGGCAGAGAACAGCAGGGATGGAAAACTACAGCAGCAGCCTCCAGCTCGGGTGGCCTGAGGTCGGCAGGAGGCTGGTGGGGAGGGAGGGTCAGGAGTATCCCCAAAGCCCAGCTCAGAGAGGAGGATGACAAAAGCCCTCTGTGCTTGGGTTCTGTGCGGAGGGGGCCAGAAACTCAGAACAGAGGAAGGAGCATTAGGTTTTGAAGAAGGATGTTGGTTAGAGATGAGGTCTCAAGGAGGAAGTAAAGAAAGGTGAGAGACGGAGGAAACAGAGGCCTGGGGAACCACAGGGAGAACACCTGAACGCCCATGTGGCACAGGGGGCTCTTTAATACGGCACCCACATTGGCCCCGGGGGTCATGGAGCTCACATAGCATTGGGTCAGTGTGGTTCCACTTTGATCCAGATTGACATGAACTTGACGACGGTGCTGCTCAAACTTTAATGTGCATATGCATCAAAGGTCTTGTTAACAATGCAGGTTCTGATTCAGATGGTCTGGGTGGGGCCTGAGATTCTGCATTTTCAGCAAATCTTAGGTGATGCCAGTGCTACTGGTCAAACTGAGCAACCATGATCTGCAAGGAAGGAGATGGAGCTCACTTTGGCTCAATGGACAAAGAACCCACAGTAGTCCTGGGGTGCTGATAAAGATGGTGCATATCCAATGGTGTCCAGTGGATCAAGGAATTAGAATAATATGGCACCTGCCTGGGCCCAACTCCTAGTCCAGAATGTCAAGGAGCCCACAGCAGTCCACCCCCGGGACCTGGAGCTTGCGGAGGGCAGTGAGCATTGATGGGGGGTGGTTTTGAACTAACTAATACAGGGCCTATGTTGTTTCGGAATACCATGGAGCCCACAGAGAAGTAGATCCAAGTGGAGCCTGCTTTGGCCCAGAGTGAGATGGACCCCACAGTAGTCACAGGGGTCTGCATGGACTTGGAACCATAAAGGATGAAGGTGATGCCACACTGGTGCCCAAGTTGACCTGGAGCTCACAAGGGTTGACATGGCCCTGGAAACAAAGCCCCAGCTCTACAGGGACCTGAAGTGGGGCCCTGACAGAGCAGGGGGCTCTTCACAGCCCCTCCAAGATGCAGAAGGGAGGAAGGGAGGGGCTGGAGGAGCCTGCAGAGGGGAGGGGCAGAAGCTAAGGAGTGTGCCAGCTCTGGAGCTGCTGTGTGCCTGCTTGCCGTGGGCTGGGTGGTACTTGGCTGGGCCCCGGGTTGGAAGGTGTTGAGAGAGAAGTTGCTGCTGCTGCTGCAACAGCTCAGATGGAGGAGGAAGTGGGAAGCTGGAGGCAGGGCAGGCACGGGGCCCTGACACGGGCTAGCACATCCTCCTAGAAACGCCTGGCATTCGAAGAGCCCACTGACCTCTCCAGGGCCTGGGTATTCACACTTTCTGATCCCATTATACACAAGGACCTGGGGAGTCATGGGCTTAGGGATCCCAGATCAAGGGGTGTCTAGCACTAGGGGAGCCAACAAAAGAGCATCTCCCCTGGTTGGGGGGAACTCAGGTCCCAGAGGAGTAAAGATTCTCCCTCCCTGGGATAAGAGACCCTTCCCATGCAACCAGGCCCCGGGCAGGGTGCCCTACACTGTTGTGCCCTTCCCCAGGGAGAAAATGGAACTTCCACCTCCCCAGGTCCCCAAAGACCCCCCAACAATATCTGGAGGCAGATGCTGACCATCTTTTTCTTAACCAAATCTAAACCTCAAATCTTAACCTCACTCTCCCACTGATCAGACGACCCTCAGCCCTCTTCCCCACCCAGGTGAGGGGCTACTCCGGGTCCACCTGCAGCGTCTCTTTATGCCCAGGGGGAGGCAGAGGAGGAAGGGATGGAGGGAGATGTGTTGCTATGGGTTCTTGCTACAGCAGACCTAGTGGTGTCAGGCAGGAGGAACACCAGGGAAAAAAGACATTTTTCTTAACCAAAGCCCCAGACAGCTGGCTATTCCATGCAACATCTGCACCACCCCCGCAATCCCACCAGCCCCAGGCACAGAGACCCTCAATATCTCTGCCTCTGGGCCTGCCTCCCAACCCCGAGTCCTGGTCCCTGGGTGGTTAGGTTCTCCAGGGCTCACACTCCCTTCTTTGGTGCTCTCCCCCAAGGGCAGGTGTTCCAAAGAGGCTAGGAGGCTCCCAGGTTCCAAGGGTACCTTTCTCTGCCCTCTCCTCTTCCACCACCCTGCCCTCTTCCCCACTCAGCCTGTTACTACTGGAGAATCGATTCCTAGCTCCACTTCGCCGCACGCTGACCTAGTTTCTGCCTAGTGCAGAAGGGACTCGTCCTTACACGTAGAGCCGTGCTTGGCCGAGAAATGCATGCTCCATGCGTTCAGGATAGCCTGATGCAGGAACTTACGTTGTTCCTTCAAACACGCCGAGATTCAACGCGAACCCGCCCGCGCCTCCAGAGACACCTCCGCAACTCAGAAACTTGTGAGGGACCCGCTCACAGACACACACAGGACTAACAGATCTGCGGACAGGCAAACAGGTCCCCATAAGCCATAGGTAATTCCCCACGGGGGCACCAAGGGGCCTCCCCACAGCCCCACTGTCTCCAGCGCCTGCTTCTCAGTCCCTATCCTCTTAGCCAAAATAACACCAAAGGAGGCTCATGGCTTCTCGGGCCATGAGATCCAGATCACTCCCAACCTGGGAATGTATCCTCCTCTCTCTAGTCTCCCCTCTTCTCTCCAGGATGCCCACCTTTTAGAACTGTAGGCAGTAATACCTTATTTTCCCACAAGACCCTGTACTTCCATGGGAAGAACCAAAGGTGGCGGACACTTCCCATCGGTTTTCATGGCAATAGACAAGGTCCTGTGACCTGGGTCTGTGGCGATCACAGGAAGTGGGGTAAGGCAGCTGCACCGTGGGGCCTTTAGAATCTTAATCCCTCTCAGCTGTTCCTCTGTTAAATGCCAAATCGCACAGGTAGGAAAATGAAAGTCTCCGTAAATGGTTAGGCTCCATGACACAAATGCGAGAAGTCACTGTTTATTCTGCCTGCTGATGTGATGTCTGTGTGGTGGGCCAAGGGAAGGCTCAGGCCATCAGCCACCTTGCCCATATCCCTCAAATGTCAAAGACTCTGGCTCTTAATTCCCAGAATGCCTCTCCAATTCAAGTCCTGCTGTCATCCTGGGCAGCCGTGGGGTTCCTGCAGAACCCCAAAAGTAGGCAGCCTCCTCTGGCCACCCTCCCCTCCTTCCGGCCCTCAGCCTCCCTGCTTCCTCCGTAGCTGCCCTGTGCCCTCTGGGCACCCTCACCCTCTCACACTTCTCCATTTCTACTGAGATCTTGCCCCTACTTGGCCTTCAACCTTGTCCCGTCCATCCCCTGAAGGCATTGCTTCTGGTCCTGCACTTCCTCTGAGCTGGGTCCACCGCCTGCCTGCTGCAATCCTGGACCCCAGCCCCAGAGCCCAAGCTCACTGGAGAAAAAGCACCCTCATGGGAAGTTTGGTGTCTCCACCAATTCCCAGTTTCCAACTGTCTCTGTATTGTTAGCAGATCCCTTCTCTCAACTTTACTTTTTCTGATCCCTTCAATCCTCCACCCAGCCCTTCCCCACCCCACACTGTACTCCTTAACTTAGTCCTGCTTCTCAGAGAAAATGGAAGCTCTCCAGAAAGCACTCCCTCCCTCTCCCACAGCTGCCAACATGCCTTGAATGTACACGTGTATGTTCATGTACACACACACACACACACGCACACACACACACACGTGTTTGAGAACCCACATTTCTTGCCCTGTCACCAAGTTCTGGGTCCCAGCTCCTCCCCGTCAGCAGAGGCCCCACTCCCTCACTCATTGTTTTTCCAGCATCTTTAACCCTACCCTCTCCCCCAGCTCCACTGTAATCATGCTTGATCCTGAGTCCCCTTTTAGATCCTTTCCCATCTCTTTCCTTCACATCCAGCTTACTCCAAAGAGATGTCTAAACTTGCTGAATCTACTTTTTTACTGCCTGTTTCATTCATCCGTCCCCTAGCGCGCGCCCCAGGGCTACACTGGAAGGGGCCACGAGAGTCATCAGTCACTTCCTGGTTGCCAAAGCTGGTGGATGTTCTTTATCCCTTATTTTAGCTGATCCTTGTGTGGCTTCCCCTGTGGCTCAGCAGTAAAGAATCTGCCTGCAATGCAGGAGCCACAGGAGATGCAAGTTCAATCCCTGGGTCAAGAAGATCCCCCGGAGGAGGACGTGGCAACCCACTCCAGTATTCTTGCCTGGAGAATCCCATGGGCAGAGGAACTTAGCAGGCTAGTCACAAAGTGGTGGATGCAGAGTTGGACATGATTGAAGCGATGGAGCACACACGCACAGGCAGCATTCAGCACGGTTTCCCACTTTTTCTTTCCTGATGCACTTTCCCCTTGGTTCTCTTATTAGATGGGATAAGTTATATTGTATTCGTTAGGCTTTCTATTTTTTCTGTTGTACTAGTTAGGTTGAAAAGTGAGAAAAGAAAAAGTTAAAACTTTAGTCGCTCAGTGATGTCTGACTCTTTGCAACTCTGTGGACTGTAGCCCATCAGGCTCCTCTGTCCATGGAATTCTCCAGACAAGAATACTGGAGTGGGTAGCCATTCCCTTCTCCAGGGGACATTCCTGACCTAGGGATCGAACCGGGGTCTCCTGCATTGGCAGGCGGATTCTTTACTGGCTGAGCCACCAGAGACAGAAAGAAACCTTACTTTCTTTGAGCTGCTGTCTCTTTTGGGTCACTTTGTTATAGGAGTTTAGCCTAACTAATACAACTTAAATAGGCTAATACAATTTAGCCTAACCCAGCTAATGTAACTAGTTAGCCTAATAAAAAATGTTAGGCTCACTCACATTCTGAGTGAATATTGCAGGTCAGTGAGGAACTCCCCTCGCACAGTCATTTGGAGATGTAGGTTCTTTCTGTGGTGTTGCTGCACTGCCCCCTAGGGCTTACCAGTGACTCGAGACCAAAGCTGGGTGACCGCCCTGTGGGGCTCCAGCCTCAGGAAGGAGAAAGGGAATGTAGGGAGGACATACCTCGAGTCTTACAGTCCAGGCAGAGAAGGGCTCACACTGCCTCCCTTGGCCTCCCACTGCGGGGGTGAAATCACACAGCCAGGCTTGGCAGAGGGGAACTGGGAAGCAAGTCCACCTGAGCAGCCTCCAGGCGCAGACTTCGGTGGGTGACCAGCAGGGGTCGCCAAAGCTTCCGTGGCGCCCCTCCCAATCCTTTCTGTCATCTTAGTTAACGTCCCTCAGGGTTCTATTCTTGGATCTTTCCCACTGGACACACATTCCCTGATCATTCCTGTTCAGACATACACTGATGACTCCAAATACTTCCATCCCCAGCCCAAACCTCTCTCTTGAACAGCAGACCCACCTGGGCACCAGGGCCAAAAGTTGAGATTCAAGCTAGCCTCCTCCCGCCTTCACCCCACACTTCACCCATCACCAAGGCCTACAATTCTGCTTTATAAAGGCCTCTCCTCTCCTTCTCCCCGCAAACTCCCTCGTTCTCTCTCACAGGCTCCAAACTCATCTCCCTGCCTCTGCCCACTTCACACCATTCTCCAGTGCCACGTGAGGCTCCCAGTCCTGAGCCCTCTTCTCTTCCCACTTATTAGTCTTTCCCCGAGCCCCCATTCAGCCTCCCAACCTCCATTCCCAAGGACACCCAAGTGACTCACATGAGTGCATCTCTGGCCCTGCCTGCTTCTCTGACTGTCAGACCCATCTAGCCACTTGTATGGCTCAAAGGCACCTTGGACTCTACATGCCCAAACCCAAGCTCAGGAGGTTTCCCTCTGCTCTCACCCAGCACAGCGTTTCCTGTCTCATTGCCAACCCAGCATCTAAAGCCACAGTCCCAGGACTTGCTCTTGTCACCTCCCTCTCCCTCATCCCCCGGGTCTAACCCTCACTACATCCAGTCAGTTGTACCCGCATCCACTTCACTCCACATCTATATCCCCCCACATCCGTCCTCCCAAGGCTGGCCACCATTATCTCTTGCCTGGACTCTGACAGTGGCCTCCTCACCAGCCTTCCTACACCTGCCTTTGTCCCGCTTTGTCCCCACCAATGCCACAGTGATCCTCTCCAAACACCATAAATCTGATTGTCACAGCCCTACTTAAAACCCATCTCTTATCTTCCTGGTGTTGACAGAACAGGCCAGGATCCTTACCTTGGCCTCCAAGACCATACCTGCCTCTGCCCAGCCTCTCCCCTGACTCAGCCCTGGCTATACCTGGCTCTTTGATGACCCTTGCTCCCCGCTCCAGCCCCAGGACAATTACCCATTCTGTTCCCTCTGCCTGGAACACTCTTCCTTCCTTCTCCTTGTTGTTAACCTCTAGCCATCATTCGAAGCTCATCTCAAGCTTCATTTCCCCCAGAGAAGCCTCTTCTGTCTCCCTGACCAGGGCAAGCCCTCCTGGCACAGCCTCTTATACTAATCTCCTTCACACTTGTCTCAGCTGCATGATTATTGATGATTGGTCTTTTTCACACACACACACACAAACACACACAAACAAGAAGGTCAGGACCCTACCATTCTGCTCACCACTGCCCTCATTGCTTGTCACACGAGCCCTGTGTTCCAGGCAATATGATCTGTTCAAGAGGCCCACTCACTCAAGCCACGAATTCCTCCCTACCCTTCATGCCTCCACTCACATAACCTCCTCCTCTGGCAAGTCCTCCCTGAGTGCTCCATTGTCCCCTCAGCCACATGGGTCTCCATCTCCATGCTAGTCATGCTGTCCTATGACTGTTGATGCACTCATCTCTCTCCCTTCCTAAGCTGTGAGCTTTGGGGAGAAAAATATGGGAGTTTCGTCATTTCTTATCTCTAGTTCATAGCCCATTGTCCAGGACAGTTAATGCCTGAGTAAATGTTAGCTCTCTTCACTGTCTCTCCCAATTCATTTAAAACTGTGCTGCACAGCTTGATGCATGAAGCTAAAAACTGGAAATGACCCAAACATCTATCAACAGAATACATCAATTGTAGAATATTCATACAATGAAACCCTGCTGCACGGCAATGAAAAGAATAAACCACTGCCACACACAACAGCACGATAAAGCTCACATACATAAGGTTGAACAAAAGAAGCCAGACCCAGAGAGTACCTTCCATTTCTATGGAGGCCAAAAACAGGCAAAATAAATCTCTGGTTAATAGAGGCAGCATGGTGATTATCTCCGGTGATTATTGACTGGCAGAGCTTCCTAGAGGGCTGGAAAATGTTGCTAATCTACACCTGGGTGGTGATCATACAGGTATATCCATGTGTAAATATCAATCAAGCTGGATTTTTTTATGCACTTTGAAGTAGATACCTTGGGGACTTCCCTGCAGGGGCAGTGGTTAAGAATCCGCTTGACAGTTCAGGGGAAATGGATTCGATCCCTGGTTCAAGGAAGATCCTACATGTGCAACCCACGTGCCGCAACTAGTGAAGCCAGCCCACATGTTCTAGAGCCACCACAATGAGAAGCCTGAGCAACTAGAGGGTAGCTGCGAAGACCCAGCAGCAATGAGACCCAACACAGCCAGAAAATTTAAAAAAATTTTAAAAGTAGATAACTTTATCTCTATTTTTTAAGTACTATCATTTTGCACAAAAATATGAATAACAGCCCTCCTGTGTCTGACAGTCACTTCCTGCTACAGTTTCTTCTGATGAAGCCCAGAGAGTGTAATCCACTCAGGTAGAGTCGCCCAGCACGTCCATGGAGAGCCCACATCCTAAAGAGGGGACTATGTGTCCTGCTTTTCCCGTGCAACAAAAAGCTCCATGGGGTCGGCTGTGTGTCTTTGTGTTTCTGGCACAGAGCTCAATGGTCTCCAAATGGTGGGGGACCACCCTGAGTCTGTAACTGGTTGCTACTGGGGTGTTGAAACATAGCAGCAGGGTAGTCATTAAGAGCACCAACTCTAGGGACTTCCCTGGTAGTCCAGTGGCTAAGACACTCTGCTGCCAGTGCAGGGGGCCCAGGTTCGATCCCTGGTCAGGGAGCGAGATCCCACACTCTGCAACTAAAGAGTTCACATGCCACAGCTAAAAAGATTTCACATTCTCAAGATCCTGCATGCCTCAAGGAAAACTGAAGATCCCATGTGCTGCAACCTGGCACAGCCAAATAAATAAATAAATTTTTAAAAGAGCACAAACTCTAAGGGCACAATTCTGTAGCTGTGTGGGCTCAATCTCTCTGTACCTCAGTTTCTTCATCTGCAAAATGGGGATTATAATAGTACCTACCTCATTGTGTTCTGAGGATTAGATGAGTGACTAGGTATAAAACCCTTAGAACAGTACCTGTACGTGTTTGCTATGATAACCTCTATTCAGAAAAACCCAAGCAGACAGTTCAGAGTGAAACTCTGCTTCTGCACTCGCTGTGCCACCTCAGACAAGTTGATTAATCTTCCTGAGCCTCCATTTCCTTATCTATTAATCAGAGATAATAATATCTATCTATTGTTATAAAAGCAAAATAATGCCTGCAAATCCCCTGGCTAAGTACCTGTGTGCAGAGGCCAAGTCTTCCACATCTCTCTCCCCAAGCCCCAGCACGGGGAGGTGTTCAATTGCTTGGAAGAAGGAGCCCTTCCCCACCCAGCCTTCGCCTGCGTCCGTCCTCCTTCTCACGCTAGCAGACAGCAGCATCTAGTGGACATTTCTGGAACTGCAGGCTTCCCAACTTCCACTGGCCATATGCACTTTGCATTGGACAAGAATGCGTTAGGTGCCTGCGGTGTACAGGACCTAAATAAAATGAAGCAAGATACAAGGGATAACTGTAGAGGGTGCAAGAAAAATCACAGTTAGAACCTTATCAATACCCTAATATTCTATCTTAAAATTCATAGGGGGATTTGGCATACTGAACAGTGTCTTGTTGGGAAGTTTTTACTCGCAGGAGTGGTTTCCAAGTGGCCGCCATTTCATGTCAATGACTCTCAGTGAAGGTCAAAGCAATGAAATGAAAGGTGATTCCCTTAGAGAAGCCCGACTAGCTTCTGGCTGTCCGTGGAGAGGAAAAGCGGGAGTGTTTGGCTCTAAAGCCCATGTTCTTCCACCACACTTTACTATCTCTCCCCAGACACAAAAGAATGAAGAAGGTTTAGCAGTGGCACAGATCACATCCAACTCGACGAATCAAGGAAGACTGCATGGAGGAGATGGCATCGTACATGGGAAATGAAGATAGAGAAAGAGTGGGTGGCTGGGGAAGGAAGGGCATTCTGGTGTGATGGACCACACGGTGTATAAAATAAAGTAACGGGGATAGGCTGGACAGGGAGTTAGAGCCAAATCAGACAGAATAGACAGGCCAAGGAGGCTGCATTTAATAAAATCAGGGGAGCCACTGAGTAAGAAGGTAACATGATCCGAGGGTATCAGAGAAGAACCAGAGATTCAGAAACTAGTTCGGTGGGCAAGAGTCCAGACCAGACTCGTGGGAGCCGCACCGTGAGGGACAGAATAAGAGATACACATCCTAAGGAGGGGACCATGTGTCCTGCTTTTCCTGTGCAACTAAAAGCTCTTTTTGATGGCTCTGTGGCGTGGCTAGAAGCAGGGGGAGGCTTGGAAATTTATAAAAGTGGGTCAAATGGGAGAAGTCAGGGAAGAATTCACAGTGCTGAGATGATAAGGAGAGCTGTAACCAGAAGTGGACTTGACCTGGGGACTGATGTGAGCAGGGAGTGGAGACAATGAGCTCCGTGAGTGAGAGTTGCCAGCGTCCATGCAGAGACACGGCACCAAAGTTCAGGAGAGGGGCTGGACTGGAGGGAAGGGGCAGGTACAGTCATTGGGAGTCACTTACTTGTGCCTGTGCCAGCGAAAGACTTGGGAGAAGACAAAAAGTCATGTGGGGAGACATGGGGACAGAGGGCAGATGTCACAGGTCTGTCTCGTATTAAAGCTTCCTGGGGACAGAGGAATACGAAGCAGCCAGGAAGACAGAAGGAACTTTGGAGAAAGTCAGGAGACCCTGGCGCACGTCCAGCAGCACCACAGGTCATGGAGTGATTCAGGGGCCAGGGCAGCTGAGAGGCAACCATTGGATGTGTGATTGGGGGTTGTCATGGGTGACCCTGCAAAGAGCAGTTTCAGGGGCAGGAATCAAGCTGCAAAGATTTAAGAGGCAAGAGGTAGAGTGTGGGGCAGCGGGAGGCTCTCAGGAGGAGGGAGGTGATGATGAGCAGAGCTGGATTAAGGGGAAGGCAGGCAAGGTGCCTTGGAAAGAAAACTGAAAGAAGCGCCCCCTCTCAGGGTCATGCAGGTGGCCCGGGGGCAGACACTGGGTCCTAAAGCTGTTGAGACGTAGAGACCCTCTAGGACTAAAGGACCTGAGATAACCCAGGAAGGGAACTTAGAGACCCAGGCAGAAGTCAAGACCCTTCAACCTCCACATCCAGGCAAAAACAAGGGTGGCCCGTAGTAGAGCTGGGGGAGGGGAAGGACGGAAAGAGGGGAGGGAGCGGGGGCTGGAGACATTGAGAGAGACCCGGAGTGAGAGTGGTGGAAATCAGGGAGGGAGGGAGAGCTTCCTCAGGGCCTTCCTGGGGACAGTCCGCCCACCCCACCTCTGTTAGTAGAAGGGAGAGTCCTGGCATCCTTGTTTCAACCTGAGGAAAGCAAGGGCTCCAGTTCAGGGAGGCTCGTGGCCCCAGCTCTAGTGGGGCTGTGCCCCACACCAACCCAGCACACGCTTCCTTTACCCGGGAAGTCTGAGCAAGTTTCTCCATCCTGGGATTTAAGTTTCTGTAGTGGGCTGAATGGAGGCGCTGAAAAAGCTAAGTCCCCGACGGAACTCCACTGCCCCCAGAATCTGTGAGTGTGACCTTATTTGGAGAAAGGGTCTGTGCAGAGGTAATTAAATTAAGGTCGTCAAGAAGAGATCATCTGGATTATCCAGGTGGGCCCTAAATCCCATGACAAGTGTTCTTACAAGCGACAGAAGTGGGGAAGGCCGTGTGAAGACGGAAGCAGAGATTGGAGGAAGGCAGCCATAAGCCAAGGAACGCCTGGAGCCTGGAGCCACCCAAAGCTGGAGGAGGCCAAGGGTTCTCCCGTAGAGCCTCCAAAGGGAGCACAGCCTGCAATCGCCTTGATTTCGGACTTGTAGCCTCCAAAACTGTGAGAGAATACAGTTCTGCTGTTTCAAGCCCCCCAAGGTTTTGGCAGTTTGTTGCCGCAGCCCAGGGAAAGTTAACATAGTTCCCTACTCTCTAAACTGACTAGAAAGATTCTAGGGGTACTTCTGAGAGTCTCCATTCTGCAAGGAGTTCCAGGTCTGGACAAAGGTGTGTTTTTTAACTCACTGCCCAGCCCCCTTCCAGGGTGAAGATTAATATTTTGACTTGGAGGAGGAGGAAAACCAAAGGCACAGCATCCTCGCCCACTCCTCAAAGAAGAGTCCCCAAAGAGTATTTCGTGACCCACCGCTCCTCTCCTTTGCCCAGAGCTCACACGTCCCACCCAGGCTGGTCGAGAGGGCCAAAACTGACCCGACGAAAAGCGAGGAGCCCTTTAAAAACTGGAGTCTGCCTTTCTCCATTTCTCCTTGCAAACCTTGCGCACACCCCCACCCCCGCTTCACAGCGACTCTCTCCCCACCCCTCACATCTGCCTTCTTCCTCGGCCTTCCCCATTCTTGGGGGGCAAGATAAGATGGATACCCCTGAAGCACAGGCATGGAAGGCACTCCCCCACCCTCCTCCCTCCTCCCCACAACACAGCTGGAGGGGGAGGGGAGGTCAGCAGGGTTCATAAAGGCCAGATGTTGAGGAGAAAGAGAGCACTGCCCAACCCACACCCACCCACCCCACCCCCACTCCCACCCCCAGCAAAAGAAAAATGAAAAGAGACAGCTTTTAAAACAAACAAAACTTTTGTGGTCCAAAACAGTGTTTTGTTTTGTTTTTTTCAAGAATCTGCTCTATGCAAACATTAACAACTTTTTACAAAGCATTTTCACAGAAAAGGAGACAAGTCCTTCCCCAGTATCATATATGGGAATTGTTCCTCCCTCCTCCCTTCTTGGGGGAAAAGGGGAAAAAAACAATATTCACTAGTGTGGGCAGAAGGGTCACTGGATCCCTCACTATTGGGCAGATCGGCAACCCCCAGGTTCCCCTCAAACCTAAACTTGGAATTTCCCTAAAAGCTAAACTTCCCAGACCTCACCTGGGTGGAGAAAGTAAGTCCACTCCCCTCTGACTCCCTCCCCTCCCCCAGGAAAACAGAACTTCTGACCTCAAAACTAATCCCCGGCCCTGCCTCTTTCGGATCCATCAGGTCCCTGACAACTCCCGAAATGCCTGAAGTTGGGTGGGGGGGAGAATGCTAAGGTTCCTCAGCCCAGTTCCCATCCAGACTCAAACTGAGCCCCTTCAAACACCCCACTGGACCTTGTGGTTAGGCCAAGAGTCCTTTCATCTACCCCCTCCACAAAGAGCAGCTTGTCTTTTTTCTAGCCTTGAAGGAGGCTGAGTTTGGGTATTCAAAGAATGGCCCTAGGCATGCCCTCCACCTCCACGCCCTCCATCCTTAACCGGTGGAGAGGACCTGGAAGGAAGGGCAACTTGTTTGGTCTGATTTATTGATTTCTTCCACCTTCCATTACTTTCCCTGGGATGGTCTCCTTCCCCAGGCAGTTTGTACTTCTGAAGGGTAGGAGGTTCCTCAGCCTTGCTCCTCTTAATACCAGGATTAAACTAGAGGAGGTGGCAGACTCATGGCAGGGGTGGGGGTGGGTGGGGTGGGGGTGTCCTCTTTTACCCATCAGATCCTATAACCTGAAAGCAAATGGAATACTGAAAGAAACTCCAAAACTGGACAAAGGGGAAAGACTGGTGGCTGAGAATGAAGACCTCGGTAACAAGGGGTCACTTGACTGGGGGGACCCTAGGGAAAGAACTGGGAGAGGGTGATCTTACCCTTGCCTAAGCTGCTCGGGTCCCCATGAAGGCTACAGTGGTGCTTGGAGGCTAGGGAAGGCCTGAGGGGAGTGAAGGGTTAAAGGCCTGGATGGTGGGGGTAGAGGATGCCCCCAGGGAGCTGCCAATCACCTCCCCACCCCCACCACAGCCCCCACCCATCCCCAGGCTCGCCCACAGAAACAACCGGTTTGTCCATCACCAAGGTCTCTCTCCCTCTTTTTTTTTCCTCCTCTTTGAGTTGTAGCCTCCTCGACTCCCCCTGGGGTGAAGGCCCTGCCCCCAGAGATCCGAGATGCAAGAGGGGAGGGATTGGAATCTACGTCTTTAAGCCTTTTTCGGTTAAGCCTTCTCCCGACTCCAGGCCTTGGTTCTTCTCCAAAGGATGAGGGGGAGGGGGTGTCACTGCAACCAGTTAGGTGCTTGAAGATCACTGTCATTTGAGGTCCTTCTGACCACAGCCCATAAAACCTAGAGAGGACAGGCAAAGGTGAGAAATGAGGCTCTATTCTCGAGCCCGCAGTCTGGCGATGGCCCCCACTTTTCCCCCTTGGCAGAAGAGGTCTCACGCTCAGGGCTGCTCCAAGTTGATTCCCCAGAATTTGAGGCCGGGGGGCTCAGGGACAGCGGGACCCCCTATCTGCCACCTCCACAGCGGGTGGGCAGGCGGGGGCTTAGCGTCTCCCTGGAGGCGAAGCGAGGATGCCGGCCCTAAGTCTCCGTCTTCCCCCAGCACCAGGGCCGGGGGACAGGGGAAGCAGTCGAGGAGATTGAAGGTGCTCGTGGTGGGGAGCGTCGGGGTAGGTCGGCGGGGCTGCGCGCTGCGCTGGGGGGGCGCCGGCCGCCGGCGTTTCTTGGCCGCTCCTCGGGCGGGCCCTTTAGCTGGGGGCCGCTCGGGCCCCCGGCGCAAACTCGGAGTGTCGAGGGCAAAACCTTTCGCGTAACACCACAGTTTCGAGCGGCGGATCAGACGATTGAAATGTTCCTGGCGGAGATCGCCGGGCGCGGCCGGAGCTTCGCTGGCCGTCGAGGGGCTGGAGGCCGGTGCCTCGGGGGCGACCTTCGGAGGGTTTCCATCTACTGCGGCCGTCTGGTTCGGCGGGGGCGGTTCCGGCGCGGCCCCAGGCCCCATGGGCTCAGAGGAGAGGCCCGCAGGTGGCGGCGGAGGCCGAGAACCTGGCTCCTGATGCGGGCTAGCGGCGGGGCCAGGCTGAGAGTCGAGAGCCAGGGCTGGCCTAGGCGGAGCCGAGACGGAGCTGGTCGGAGATTCCCGAGGGCGCCGGGGCGCCGGGCAGTGGCCGGGAGGTACGCCGGAGCGAGCGCTGAAGTGCGGGAAACTGCCTCCGCCCTCTTCCTCCTCGCCGCGGCCCCGGCACACTGCGGCGTCGGCATCCTGGCGGGCCGGGGCGTTGGGATCGCTGGACCGCCCGGCCTGTCCCGCGAGGTGCTTCAGGCCATCCGGGGCCCTGCCGCCGGTGCACAGCGGGGCGCAAGGGCCCAGCAGCACCGGAGCCCGCGGCGCCAGCTCCCCAGGCCCCAGGCCCAGAGAGGACGCCCGGGGTTTGGCAAGGGCGCAGAAGGCAAGGGCACGCAGGCACAGAGGAGAGAACTCCTGGGTCCCCCGACGCGGCTTCCGGGGTGTGGGGGAGCAGGGTGACCCTCGCGGGGACCCCGGCACTGCGAGGCGGGGAGCGGGGCACAGAGTCTCCATGGAACTTTCCGGGGGGGTGCCCACTGAGGGGGCCCTGGTCCCAGCGGCGGGATGCCCTGACTGCCCGAAGAGCCCACGGGCGAGGGGAACATCGCCCCCCCTCGACGGGGAGGTCTCTGCTCGCTAGCGCCCCCGGCCCGCACCCGTGGGCCACGGAGCTCCGGGTCCCTCTTCGATCTCGTCACGCGGCCCTCTCGGCGGCCGGACTCCTGGGTCCCTGTGAGTCCCGGCGCGGTCGGCCGCCCTTCCTGCCGCCGCGAGCCCTGTGCAGCCTCGGCGGGAGCCCCTCTTGAGTTGCCCGGAGCGCAGAGGCTGGGGAAACAAAGCGGCCGGCGGCCGCAGGAGGCGGGAAGGACCCCGGGCCCGGCACCCGGTGCCGGGGCCCAGGCGGCGGGGAGGGCGCCTTCCGCCCGCTCGGCTTCTTTCTTCCCCGCTGGCTCCCGGAGACCGCGTTATAGAGAACTGCCCCCTCGCTGCCCCAATACCAGCGCCGGGGCCGCGAGCCCGCCGCTGATTGGGCGGCACTGCTTGTGACGTTAGCCAGGACCCCACCCCTCCCGCGGCACCGCCCCCATCCCCATTCTGCACACAGACACACACACGTGGACCCGGCGCGGCGGCGGCTGGGAGGGAGGGAAGGAGGGTGAGTGCGCGGGTGGGATATCGATGGGCTAAATGCGCCGCTGCACGTGGCGCAGTGGCGTCCCAGTGTTTAGTAGCCGCCAAAGCACTTCATTTTCCCCTTCAGCAGTCATGGTTTTCGCATCCGTAAAATGGGAATGTTCACATCTACCCCTTTGGGGCTGCGTGAGTCAAACAGAGGTGAATCTCAAAGCGAAGTTAAAAGAAAAGATGAAAAGAGGTTGTTCAGCAGCTTTGCACAGCAAGGACTCCTGTGGGCAGAGAACATTCCCTACCTCTCTGTTTCGGTCGCCTAGAACAGTGCCTGGTACACAGAGGGCTCAAAAAACGTTGAATGAATAGTTAGGAATTCAGTGAGTGTGTGTGCAAGATGAAAAAAGGAAGAATTAAATTTGAAGAGGAGGAGTATCATTACACCCACGAAAGATGATAAATAGACTTTCTCAGTACCTGTTTCCATTTCTCACTTAACTTATAACCGGCCCCTTGAGCAAATTCTGAGGGGCTGGCTCTGCCGTACCCCCTCAAATCCCAAGATTATGCCCTGTGAGGCTTGAACTGCCAAAATAGGTTGAGGGGACCCTAGGAGGAGATACATAGAGCCTCAGTCTTATCTCCCCTAGGGAGAGTAAAGCAAAGAAAGTGAATTCCATTAAAAACCTGGTTAAGGGAGGACCATGTACCCGCAGCACATTCCATCCTCTTACCCTTGTTTCGTGTTAGAGCTCACTAATATATGAAAATCTGTGAATGTATTTCTCTTTATTATCTGCCTCTTCCATTAGTCTGGAAATGAGCTTCTGAGAAGTTTGTCTTGATCACTTCTGCAACCTTTGCTTTAAACAGTGCCCAGACTTAATAGGTGCTCAATAAATATTTGTAAGTGAATGAATGAATCCTTGGAATATTCCTCTCTTGATAAAAATAGGGTCATTGGACTGCTTCCTATCCCCAGAAATATTGAGAGACTGATACGATGACATGGAATAAGGGTATGTTTGTGTGGGGGTGATGGGTGGTCAGAGAGAGAAATATCTTACTCCCCGGCAAGGGTAAGAGAGGGTTTCTGTAAGGAAACAAATAATGCAGCTTATATCCTGGTCCTTCTGGTGATGACAACAGAAGTACTGTTTCCCTGACATGTCATCCCATAACATTTGGGCAGAAAGGGATCAGAAAGCTCTGCCTCCCTTACAACCCTTTTGCAGAAGCTGGAGGTGAAGATCCCAAGGTAAGGCTAGCATTTGAGGAACAAGGGGCCGTGATGTTCATTGCTCGAAGCACTCACCCCTTAGCATCTTCTATAGAAGAAGTCTGTGGGGAAGTTGTCATGAGGGAGGATCCTGGGATCCTGACAGGTTTGGAGGAAAGTTCTGGAAGGATGATGATCTTCACAGTTGTCTCTTCTGGTGGACAGTGCTGAAAACTTTTACCCTGGAGACTGCAATACCAAATTTGTTTGCTTATGGAGGAGGGGGCATGTGCTTCAATCTGACCCTACTCCATACTCTGCAGCTAAGATGCCAGGGGAGTGGGCTTGGGTCCCACCAGTGGGCTTGAGTTTCCTACCTCTGGGAAGGCTTGGACCAGGGGTGCCAGCTGTGCGACCCTGGGCAGGTTACCTGGGCACTCTGAGTCTCAACGTGTCCCTATCAGTGAAAAGACACAACAGTAACTTCCTCACAAACCTTATCAGGAGTGGAAATGATGTGTGGGCTGACCCAGCTGTTGCAATTCCTGTTGCCTACGGTAGAGGACACTCGACCCCGTCCTCAGCCTGGATGAGAAGACCAGTTTCTTCAGAAACCTATCCTCCTTCCCAGAGGCTGGATATAGGACCCCGTTTGACTTCTTAGGAATAAGGGATAGGAAGGGCCCCCCAAGACCCGGATGCCAGGCTTCCCTTTCTGTGGCTCATCTGAGTCTCATCCAAAGGACTGTGTTCAAGGATTTGGGAGTGGGGGACCTGCCCACTTTCCCCAGAGGAAGGTACAGTGGGGAATAGTAATTTCTATAGTACTGATGTCATTCCAATCTCTGTCCTAAGAACTTTATGTTAATCCCCATAATAATTCTATGAGGTACTGAAGTTCCAATACTTTGGCCACCTGATGTGAAAAGTTGACTCATTGGAAAAGACCCTGATGCTGGGAAAGATTGAGGGCAGGAGGAGATGGATGCAACAGAAGATGAGATGGTTGGATGGCATCACTGACTCAATGCACATGAGTTTGAGCAAATTCCAGGAGATAGTGAAGGACAGGGAAGCCTGGCGTGCTGCAGTTTATGGGGTTAGAAGGAGTCAGACATGACTTATCGACTAAACAACAACTTTTTTTCATTGAGTAATAGTTGATGTACAGTGTTGTGTTAGTTCTAGTGTACAGCAAAGTGATTCAGTTATACATACATGTACATACTCTTTTCCATTATGGTTTGTTACAGGATATTGAATATAGTTCCCTGTGCTATACTGTAGGACCTTGTTGTTTATCTACTTTATATACAGTAGTTTGTATCTGCTAATCCCATACTCCTAATTTATCCCTCCCCACCTCCTTTCCCCTTTAGTACCATAAGTTTGTTTTCTTTTTTTTTTTTATAAGTTTGTTTTCTATGTCTAAAATCTGTTTCTGTTTTGTAAATAAGTTCATTTGTGACATATTTTAGATTCCACATGTATGTGATATCATATGGTATTCGTCTTTCTCTTTCTGACTTGCTTCAATTTGTATGATGATTTCTAGGTCCTCCATGTTGCTGCAAATGGCATTATTTCATTCTTTTTTATGGCTGAGTAGTATTCCATTGTGTATATATACCACATCTTTCTTTATCCATTCATCTGCTGATGGACATTTAAGTTGCTTCCCTGTTCTGGCTATTGTAAATAGTGCTGCTGTGAACACTGGAGTGCATGTATCTTTCCAAATTATAGTTTTCTCTGGATATATGCCCAGGAATGGGATTGCTGAACCATATGGCAATGCTATTTTTAGTTTTTAAGGAATCTCCCTACTTTTTTCCATAGTGCCTGCACCAGTTTACATCTTCACCAGCAGTGTAGGAGGGTTCCCTTTGCTCCACATCCTTTCCAGTGTTTGTTTATTTGTAGACTTTTTAATGATGGCCATTCTGACTGGTGTGAGATACTACACATGAGGTAGATACTTTTAATTTTAAAAAATTTACTTACTATCCAGAACCCACTTTAAGTGTCCAAGTCAATGATTTTCAGTAAATTTACAGTTATACAACCATCACAACAATTCAATTTTACATTCCCTAATTTCAAAAATAATATATGTGAATATGTATAACTGAATCACAGGAAAAAAAGAATTCTGCTTTTTTGAAATTTAGTAATGTTTATCTTTTTCCAGCTTTTCTAAATGTCCTATGGAAATCTAATAACAATGTGTGAGATGCAAGAGTTTAAAAATTATTAATAAAATAAATATAAATATATTATATTAAATTATTAATGACATCATTCAAGATGCTCCTATTCTTTTTTTCTGCACTTGATAAAATTTTCTCAGAAAAATGTTAATGTCTCACTATGATTTTATATTTTTTTCTTTTCCCTTATAAAAAAATTTACATTTCCTGAGAGATCCCTCATCCGCTCTTGCAGTACCTCCCTGTTCCCACCCCAGGGAACTACTTTCTGCCTCTATAGATCTGCATTTTCTGGACATTTCATAGAAATGCAAAGGCCCTAAGTGGTCTTTGGCATCTGACTTCTTTTACAAAAAGATACTGTTGTGAGGTTAATATATGTTGTAGCATATATTAGTAGTCTGTTCCTATTTATTGCTGAAATATCCTTTTTATTGCTGAAGTATGGATATACCCCATTTTGTTGATCCAAACACATTTGGCTTGTTTCTACTTTTTTATTATTATAAATAGTTTTATGAATTTTGGCATACAAGTCTTTTCTTCAAATATTTATTATTTATTTGTCTGGGCCAGATCTTAGCTGCAGCACGCCGACTCTCTGTTGTGGCAGGTGTGAGCTAGTTCCATGACCAGCGATCGAACCCAGGCCCCCCCGCACTGGGAGTATGGAAGTCCCTGGTGTACACGTCTTTGTGCAGACATGTTTTCATGTCTCTTGTAGATAATAAAGAGTAGGATTGCAAGGTCCTAGGGTAAATTTATGTTTAACTTTTAAAGAAATCATCAAAATGTCTATTAATAAGGGACAGATTTTAAGTGACTTGCCCGAGTTCAGGCTGCCGACTAATGTCAGAGTCATCTGGGTCCCAAGTGGATGCTGATAACAGTCCGTCTGCCTCCAGGTGATGAATGTAAGAGGGAAGCCATTTCTTGTCCCATTACTTAACAGCCACCACCATTTTTATCCATCTTGCTTCTAGAATTCCCTAAGTCAGACTGTGCCAACCAAGAGGGTTGTACCATCCCTTAGACAACATCTATACTTCGCTCTGGAAACTTGCTGAGGTTAATAGCGAAAGTTCTGAGGTCAAATGGGTCTCTTCATATTCCAGACTCCTCATTTTACCAGTGGTGTGACTGGGGGCAAGTTACTTCGCCTCTGTTTGTATTTTTTTATTTATTTGGCTGTACCAGGTCTTAGTTGTGGCACGTGGGAACTAGTTCCCCGACCAGGGATCAAACCTGAGCCCCCTGCACTAAAAGCGTGGAGGCTTAGCCACTGGACCACCAGGGAAGTCTCAGCTTCTGCTTTAGTTCTTCATATGTAAAATAGAAATGCATATGTGCTAAGTTGCTTCAGTTGTGTCCAACTCTTGCAACGCTATGGACTGTAGGGTCCAGAGGACCCGCCAGGCTCCTCTGTCTATGGGATTCTCTAGGCAAGAATACTGGAATGGGTTGCCATTCCCTTCTCCAGGGGATCTTCCTGACCCAGGAATTGAACCCCCATCTCCTGAGGCTCCAGCACTGCAGGCAGATTCTTTACCACTGAGCCACCAGGGAAGCCCAAAATAGCATCTTCCTTTATGCAATTTAAAAAATGACTTATTATGGAAACTTTCAAACCCATACAAAAGTTACAGAGGAATATAGTGAACCTCCATGTACCCAACACTCAACTTCAAAACTAATCAACTGATGGCCAGTCTTGTTTCATCCTTATCCTCATCCATTTCCGTCTCTTCTCCCATTTTTCAAAAGCCAACTTCACTGAGGTACAATTTACATATAATAAAATGCACATTTTAGGTGTATAGTTTGAATGAATAGTTTTCACAAATGAATATACCCATAAGCACCACAAGTAAGATAGAGAATATAATTCTATATTATCTTGATGCAAATTCCAGATAGCATATCATTTCATTCCGAAATATTTCAGTACATATTGTTACAAGAAGAGGACTCTTGAAAATAAAGTCCCCAATACTATTATCAAACCTAAAAAGAATTAAGTCATCCTTTAACTTTATCAAATAGCCAGTGTTTAAATTTCTAATTATTAATATCTTAAAATATTTTTCCCTACAATTTATTTAGTTTATTTGAACTAGGATCCAAGGAAGAGTTTCACGTGGTTGATATGTCTCTTAATTCTCTTTTAATCTATAAATTCCTCCTTTCTCTCTTTTATATTCTCCCTGAAACTTACCCATTCAGTGAAGATACCCTACTCTCATCTAGATTTCCCACTGTCTGGAATTTACTGATTGCATCCCCATGGTGTCATTTAATCAAGCAATGTTTATTCAGCAATATTTATTAAGCATCTACTAGCATCTAGTATTGGAGAAGGAAATGGCAACCCACTCCAGTGTTCTTGCCTTGAGAATCCCAGGGACGGGGAAGCCTGGTTGGGCTGCTGTCTCTGGGGTCGCAGAGTCGGACACGACTGAAGCGACTTAGCAGCAGCAGCAGCATCTACTATGTACAGGATCGCCAAATTTAGCACACACACACAAATACAAAACACATTCTAACAAAATTATTTCTCTATAATTCAATTTTAGTATATGTGCTACTGAAGCAAGCGCTATTCTCTGTAATTCAAATTTACCCGAACAGCCTATGTTTCATCTGACACCTTATCTATGTGCTTTTGTTGGAGGCACACTGGTGAGCAAGACAGACAAACTCCACTCCACCTCGAGGATACATTCTAGTTAACTAGGAGGAGCCAGGTAACATGCCAGCAGACAACATTCCTTCTGGGGATATTGTGAGGATTAAAAGAGAAACCCATATATTTAGTGCATGGCTCATAAAAGCCGTTGATAAATGCAAGAGCTCTTGGCAGTAGCTTAGCCTTGTCCCCTCTCCTGTTTCTTCCCTTTTCCATCCCTGCTCCATATCCTTCCCTCTCCACCTCATTACTCTGGGCTTGTGCTCCTCCTGTTAGACTTCCTCTGCATGTCTGCATGTAGTTAGTTCATTTATCTATTCACCTCCACATTCCTTGAGGACCTCCCTTGTAGCAAGCCCTTTACTAGACCGTAGGAACTAAGCTAGGAACTAGGCAATAAAGACAGGGTCTGGTGGGAGAGATGGACATTCTAGGCTAATCTGGGAAGTAGTGATTGAAGGACAACCATGGTCCTTGGACTGATAGAGGCAGGGTGGTGGTAGAAGAGGGAAGTCTTTTGGAAGTCTTTTCACAGAAGATAGTAATCTACCACTTAGGCTCTTAGAGGATGAACAAAAGTACTCAAAAGAGGCATGGGAGAGTTCCAGCTGAGAAAGCTCTGGGGGCAAGGACCAGAGGCAAGCAAGTGCCTGCCCGTGTGCTGCCAACTACCCGCCATCAACATCTTCCCTCCTGCTAAATTGAAGGGGGACTGGCATTGGTCCAGTGCCAAATGCCCTCTGAGAGGCACCTCTTATTATTTTTCTTACCAACTCCATCAGCGTGTCTGTCCCACTAGGGAGCTAAATCTCCCCCTTGACCCACAGTCCCTACCCCACCCATCTCTCCACCCCCTCACAGTCAAACTTCCCCCAAGAGCTGTCTACACACTGTCTTCCTTTTTGCACTTCCCACTTCCTTCTCAACCCGCTTCCATCTGCTTCCACTCCCACTGGCCACCAAAATAGCTCTTGCTGAGGTTCCAGTGGCCTCCATCTCATCAAAACTGGCAGGCTCTCCTCAGCCCTCCCATCTTGACCTCCCACATGATTGGCCACTTCCTCTTTCCAGGAATTTTCTAGTCCCTCACCTTCTGGGCACTGCACCTGCCTGGTGTCCTCCTGCCTCACTAGCTGCTCCCTCTCGCTCGGTCTTCAGCCCAGGCTCCCTCTCCCCTCCTTGGCCCAAACAAACAGCAGGGTTCCTTAAGGCTTGTCCAGAACGTCCCTCTTCTCTCTCTGTGTCCCTGCGCATGTACCAACCAGCCTTTCCGCACTGACCAAGACACGCCATGCCCTCTTGGCCTCCACCTCAGGCATTTCAAAAGCCCCATAGATCCAACCTGTCTCAAACCATCTGCCACGTGTTCTGCTTTCCGGCAAACCTGTTTCAGTGTATGGCTCCTCCCTCCACCCCCTCCCACAGTCAGAAACCCAGGTGGCACCCTGGCACCTGGTGTCAGGTGATCACTACACCCCAGGTCTGCTTATCCCCACCTCCATTCTGGCATACCCTGGCGGCGCCCCCACATCCTGCCATATCCTGTATATAGCCACCCAACTGGATTGTGTTAACCCCCTGCTCAAAACCTGCTGATGGCTTCCCATTGCTTTTGGGATGAAGAATGAAACCATTAAATGGCTCACAGGTAGGGTACAGGAGTAACCGACAGCCCTCCCACAGGTCCTCCTGGGGAGCAGGGGGCAAGGGGAATGGTTCCCTCACCTTCTAGCTCCCCTGTGCTGTCCACTCTCCTTTCAGCCACTCAGACCCCTCCCCCTTTAGCGCCCAAGTAACCAGCTCCCTCAGCTCTCTTAGCACATATGTTTCCCTCTGACCATACACTTTACCCTCCTCCTTTCTCCTGTGCCTGGCCCGCACCTGCTTCTATTCAGAGCTCCACTGATTCATTCACTCCTTCCTGGGAGGAAGTTGCTCCCCACCACTCCAGACCGTGACCAGGTCAGTTTTCATCACCATTTCCCACTCAAGACCTGTATACCTTTCCTTCAAAGCTTCTCATCTATTCATTTATTAGTACTATTCTCCTCTCCCTTGAAACGTATCACACTCTGTTCCAAGAGCCACATTAGATTTTGCCTTAGCTCAGTGACTACCACATAACTGGCACTCACATATATTTTAAAAATCTTTACTATGCATATTTCAACCTAAAGAGAAGTAGAGAATAGTGAAACGAACTCCCATATACCCATTACCTAGATGACTACTTATGTTAGTAATTAATTTTTTTAGTTGAAGTATGGTTAATTTACAATGTTGTGTTAGTTTCAAGTGTCCAGCAAAGTGATTCAGTTACATATATCTGTAATATATATGTAATATATATAACATATATTCCTCTTCCAGATTCTTTTCTGGTTATTATTCTTTTCTATTATAGGCTTTTACAAGATATTGAGTATAGTTCCCCATGCTATACAGTAGGTCTTTGTGATTTACCTATTTTATATATAGCAGTGTTTATCTGGGAGAAGGCAATGGCACCCCACTCCAGTATTCTTGCCTGGAAAATCCCATGGACGGAGGAGCCTGGTAGGCTCCAGTCCATGGGGTCGCTAAGAGTCAGACACGATTGAGCGACTTCACTTTCACTTTTCACTTTCATGCATTGGAGAAGGAAATGGCAACCCACTCCAGTGTTCTTGCCTGGAGAATCCCAGGGACGGGGGAGCCTGGTGGGCTGCCGTCTCTGGGATCGCACAGAGTCGGACACGACTGAAGTGACTTAGCAGCAGTGTTTATCTGGGCTTCCCCGGTAGCTCAGCTGGTAAAGAATCCATCTGCAATGCAGGAGACCCTGGTTCAATTCCTGAGTTGGGAAGATCCCCTGGGGAAGGGAGCTACCCACTTCAGTGTTCTTGGACTTCCCTGATGGTTCAGGCAGTAAAGAATCCATCCACAATGCAGGAGACCTGGGTTCAATCTCTGGGTTGGGAAGATCCCCTGGAGGAGGGCATGGCAACCCACTCCAGTATTCTGGCCTGGAGAATCCCCATGGACAGAGGAGCCTGGCGGGCTACAGTCCATGGGGTCACAAAGAGTCGGACATGACCAAGCAACTAAGCACAGCACAGAACAGTGTGTATATGTTAATCCTAACCCTTTGGTAACTATAAGTTTGTTTTCTGTCTGTGAGTCTATTTCTGCTTTGTAAATAAGTTCATTTGTATCATTTTTTTAGATTCCATATATAAGTGATATGCTTAGTCTCTCAGTCATGTCTGACTCTTTGCAACCCCATGGACTGTAGCCCACCAGGCTCCTCTGCCCATGGGGATTCTCCAGGCAAGAATAGTAGAGTGGGTTGTCATGCCTCCTCCAGGGGATCTTCCCAAGCCAGGGATTGATCCCAGGTCTCCCACATTGCAGGCGGATTCTTTACCATCTGAGCCACCATATGGTATTTATCTTTCTCTAACTTACCTCACTAACCTTAACCCTTGCATGATAACCCTCTAGATTCATCCGTATTGCTGCAAGTAGCATCATTTTGTTCTTTTTTTTGATGGCTGAGTAATATTTTATACTACATCTTCTTTGTCCATTCATCTGTTGATGGACACTTGGGTTGCTTCCATGCCCTGGCTATTGTAAACAGTGCTGCTATGTACATAGGGGTGCATGCATCTTTGCAAATTGGAGTTTTCTCCAGATAGATGCCTAGGAGTGGGATTGCAGAATCATATAACTCTATTTTTGCTGTTCTCCATAGTGGCTGGCTGCTGTAATTATTAACATATTTATTGTATTTGCCAAAATATTTTAAAATGATTTCAAGTTTCCATGACAGTTTACCCCTAAATACTTTAGGAAGTTTTCTTAGCACAATATGATAATCACCCCTTACAAAATTAATAATAATTCCATGTATCATCTAATACCCAGCCCATATTCAGTTTTCCCTAATTGTCCCCCCAAAATGCTTTTTGGTTTGTTCCAACTAGGATCTGAAAAAGGTCTACATAACCAAATGCATGTTGCATTTGGTTATGTCTCTTCCATCTCATTTAAATCTAGAATAATCTTTTTCCCCCTTATGCCATTGAGTTGTTGAATTGCTAAAGCATGTCAGGTAAATTACAGACATCACGTCCCACCGTCTAGACTTCTCTGATTGCTTCCTTGAGGTGGTGTTTACCCTGTATGTCCTGTAAACTGGAAATTAGACTTACAGGCTCCATTAGATTCAGGTTGACTATATGGGCCATGAGCACTACGTCACAGTGTCCTCGGTGCCTGAGCTCTGCTCCTAGTGACAGAATGCTGCTAATGGGTAGGACTCACTGGGGACAGCCCATCTCTCTGGGAGAAGTTGCATTTTCTTCCTTTAAAGCCAGCAAGTAATCTGTGGGACAACACTTTAGAATGATTGTGCTTTTAATAAATGAAGTAGATCAGCGTGGCTGAACAGATCTGAAGTAGATCTGGTTCTGAACAGGAACCAGAATTCAAAGGGCTTAAGGCCTTGATAAGAAATTTGGACCTTATCCTGTAGGATGGGGAATTGCGGACCACTTTCAAGCAAAGGAAATCACAGATCAGCAGGAGGGATGGGGAGGCATGAAGGGAACAGGGAACTAGTATTTCCTGAATGCTCAGCTTGAACTGCCCCTATGCTAGGTGCATACTTGATCTAAGTGAAAACTTTCATGTGTGCTGAGTCATTTAGTCATGTCTGACTCTTTGTGACCCTATGGACTATAGCCCGCCAGGCTCCTCTGTGCATGGGATTCTCCAGGCAAGAATACTGGAGTGGATTGCCATGCCCTCCTCCAGGGGGTCTTCCCGAGGCAGGGATGGAACCTGTATCTCCAGCACTGTAGTCAAATTCTTTACCATCTGAGCCACTAGGGAAGCCCCTAAGTGAGACCTGCCCTGTGTTTAAAAGAAAAAGTCTATTTTACAGATGGAAAAAAATGGAGGACTCATTTAGTCACTCACCCAAGGTCACAGTAAGTGCTAGTAAAGACCAATAGGAAGGCAGTAACCATGAGCATGGACAGGTATTGAAAGAGAATCAGCAGCACTGGTAACCAGTTGGCTGTAGGGAAGAGACTGGGAGCCCCAGCTCTAAGCTGGAATGCAGGAGGGGATGGAGCAGGTTGGAGGGGGAAGATGAGGAGCCCAGGCTCCAGCTGCCCAGATGTCTCCAAGCCGCTCTCTTGAGAACTGGTGTTTATAATGTGACAATGTCTGTAATTTGGCTTCTGGCACGACTTGATAATTAGCTTAACTTATCCCTCACTGGTGTTTCATTCAAAGCAAGGACACTCTTCCATTCCTTCTGCCAAGGCCTGTTTTCCCTGAGTGTTACAGGGTGAGTGTGAACACAGAGCTGGGCTGTCTCTTTTGCTCAGCCCAAATGGGCCAGAGACTGATGTCAAGGGTGTGTGGACTGTCTGCTCTCTCTCGGCTAGAGTCTATCTGTCTCCAGAGCCTTGGGGTGTGGACTCCTCCTCGGATGGATAGCTGCCTGAGGGTGGGGTCCTGGAACCTGCAGGGCAGGACCGTGGTCCCCAGGTGGCTTCCAGGAACCATGGGGAGGGTACAGTGACGAGTAAGATGGTCTGAGAGGCAGGTGGGGAGGCAGCTGCTAAGGTTGGCTACAGGAAGGTGCTGATCTGAAAAAGGGCTGTGTTGAGGGGAAACAGGGAAACTTTTCAATTTAAGAGGTGTAGACAAGGTAGATTTTATGGGACTTGGGACTGACTCAGAGAAAAAGGAAGAGAAACATTTGAAAAGGACCTTCGGGGTTTTGTCTCAGGAGAGAAGGTCGAGGCTGTTGACTAAGAGGGGACCTACAAGAAGAAGGGTGAATGAAGGGATGGGGAGAGGTCAAATTCAGTTTGGGTCTGAACCAGGAGCCAAATCTAAGTGGGTATGGTCTAAAGAGACCTGGAAAAGGCCAGGGGGTGCTGGAGGGCTGTCAGAACTGTCACAGGCCCACAGGCCAAGGGAGAAACTCCTGGCAGGAGTGAGCATTTCCAGGGGAGAGTCCTGTGGATCCAAAAGAGGACCCCCCACCCCACCTCAGGACGGGAAAGGGAAAGAACCCCTGCAAAGGTGGCTGAGAAACTCAAAAGAGTGAGATATGCAGGGCAGTCATGGGGAGCAACTGTCATGGAGAGGTTTCACAGGACAGTAAGGGAAGAGCTACTGGCCTTTGTGACTCTGAGATGACTCAATCAGGGGTCTGGGAAACTGACTTCAGCTTCTTAGCAAAAACAGAGAAGTGGAAGGGGTCACCTGGAGGTGGAGCCTGAGAAGCAAAAAGCAGAGCTGTCACTCCGTGGGAATGGACACAGGACATGTCACCCACTGGGCACCAGGAGCAAAGCCATCAAGCCAAGAGCAAGCCACCTCCTGCCCCCCAGCAGCCTTTGTCCTGGTCACTCGCTCCTCAGAGTGGAGCATGAAGGCCCCAGACTGGCAGGGCTGGATAACGTGCTTGCATCTCAGTGTCCAAGACAGAGGCTCAGCATCCCTTCCTTCAGTTCCTGCAGTAAACATTGTGCCAGACACAGCTCTAGGCCCCTGGAAACAGCAACGAAATCCACAAAGATCTTTGTCTTCATGGCATGGAGCTCAGAGAAGAAAGACTGACAACAAACAACGGATATAAATATGTGAGTAACATAGGAGATTAAGGACAAAAAAAAAGGGGTAAGGAAGATTGGGAGAGGCGGGGAAGGGTACAGATGGCAGTTTAAATAAGGTGGGCATGGAGAGTCAAATTGAGGAGGCAGGATGTATCTGGTGTGCACAGGACACAACAAGGAAGTGGTGTGGCCACAGCACGAGCACGCAGGGAAGAGTGGAGGTGAGGCCAGAGGTGAGGCCAGAGGTGAGGCCAGAGGTGAGGCCAGAGATGGGGCCAGAGCGACGGGGCAGCAGACCGTTTAGAACGCGGTCAGCCCTGTGAGGACTTGGCCCTCTGAGCACAGTGGGAACTCCTGGAGAACCTGGAGCCCAGGAGTGACCCAGTGCACAGTTTAAGGGGATCACTCTGGCCACTGTGTAGGGACTAGATGGTGGGGGCAAGGATGGAGGCAGGGAGACTGGTTAGGAAGCTACCAGGATAGTCCCGGGGAAATAATAACAGTGAGCAGGGTGAGAAGTCATCGAATTCCGTGTATATTGTGAAGGCAGAGCAGCAAGATCTGCTGACAGAGTGGACGTGGGAGAGGAACCAGCACTGATCCCAGGCTGCGGGCTTGAACTACTGTAAAAGTCAAGTGGTCATCAATTGAGATGGAGAAGGCTGGCAGTAAAGCAGTTGGCCTGGGTGGGGTACACGGAGAGATCTAGGGTCGTCCCCTGAAATAGACAGAGGGACACTGGGCAGCCACAACCTCCAGAAAATATCCAAGACTGATGGTAACTGGTGACCTTTGGCAGAGCAACTTCGGCAGGGGAGAGGGGGAGCCAGAGAGTCACTGTAAGTTGTGTGCATGGAGATGAAGTTCTTGGTCGAGCTTTCTGATTTACAAAGCAGAGCGTGGATGGGAGACAGAAGGGACAGACAGACAAGGTGAAGGGGGTGGCCTTTTGGACGGAGGTGGCCTGAGCTCATTTGGAGGCTAAGGGGAAATAGGCAGGTGAAGGAGAGCTTGCAGGTAGGGATAAAGAATCTCCACAAGAGGGCAAGCAAAGGGATTTCCCTGGTGGTCCAGTGGCTAAGACTCCATTCTCCCAGTGCAGGGGGCTGGGGTTTGATCTCTGTTCACGGAAGTAGATCCCAGTGTGATCTACTTCATACCGTGAAGACCCAGCATGATGCAACTGAGACCCAGAGCAGTCAAATAAATACATGGATAACTTTTTTTAAAAAAAGAGGGCGAGCAGAGGTTCAACCTCAAGGGGCTAAGAGCCTGGACCAGAGTCAGGAAACGGGTCCATTGAAGAGGTGGTCGGCCAAGAGCTGGTGAGGCGATGACAGGCATGACTCTGGGATTTTGAATCCCAACTCCCACCATCCTATCTTGAGTCCAGGAGACAGGATTCATCTTCACCCCAGCCCAGTCCCCAGGCCTTACCCTACCCCTGCTATGACGAAGGTCTGCTGCTCCCCAGAATCCTAGTACCCTGAGCACAGCCTCATATCTGAACCCAAATCCACGTGGCTGCTTTCCCCGATTCTGCCACAACTAGCGGACACTGCCCACTTGCTGTCTCCCAACCCTTCCATCCCCCCACCCCAAGGGGCTCCTCTTCTGCTCTCTACCTGAGCCCCCAGCTCAGCAATGGCTTTGTTTCCTGCTTCAGAAAGAAAATGCAGAGTTGATTAAGAGAAGCTGAACACAGAAGAATCTAAGATTCCACTTTAATGAAGTTCTAGAGCCAGCAAGCGCTTCCTATGTGTCTCAGTGGTAAAGAATCCGCCTACCCATGCAGAAGATGCAGAAGACACAGGTTCCATCCCTGGGTCGGGAAGATCCCCTGGAGTAGGAAATGGCAACCGACTCCAGTATTCTTGCCTAGAAAATTCCATGGACAGAGGAGCCTGGAGGGCTACAGTCCATGGGGTCTCAAAGAGTTGGCCACCACACTGAGCACGCTTGTATGAAGAGCCAGCAAAATGAATCTACCAAAATCTATTAGTGATAGAAATTGGATTCGTGTTGCCTGGAGCTGGGGGGATGACTGCTGTGGGATATGAAGGAACTTTCTGGGGAGATGGAAATGTTCTATATTTTTATGGGGGTGATGGTTACATGACTCTGTACATTTGCCAAAGGTCATCACTTATACACATAAAATGTGTGCATTTTACTATATGTAAATTATACCATGAAAGTTGATTAAAAATAGAAAACTAAAAAAAATTTTCAGGAAAAAATACATGCTATCAAGCAGAAACAGCCTACACACACATAAACACAGACACACACTCATCTGTCCCCATCCTTCATGTCCTCCCTTCCCTGGGAGAAGCAACATGTCCCCTCCGGTCCACCTGAGGCCTTGTACTAGAGACTGTCCAGGAGACAGCAGGCCACACCTCCCTGACCTCGTGTCCTCCTCCCCGCTGTCCTCTCTTCCTATCTCTCCCATCCCAGCCCCCAGGAAGGATGTCTACACTCACACTCTCTCTCCCTTCCCACCCAATCTTCTGACACCTCTCCCCTGACGCTGGACCAGTTGCCCCCTCTCTGAGACCCCTGCCCTGTGGGCCACTCCCTCCCTCTTGTCTCCTCCCTGGTTTCCATGACATCACTCTTTCTGGAGGTCCCTCTCCATCTCTGGAGTTTCCTTCTCATGCTCCTTGAGGTTCCTCGCCCACCCTCACCCCCTTTTAAATGCCAGCATTCCCTGAGCTTCTGGCCTTGGCTTTCTGCTCTCTGCACCTGCACAGCTTTCCAGCTTGATCTTACCCTCGCCAGGACTTCAGTTACTATCCACTGCTGACAATGCTCAAAGATATCTCTGAATATTTTTCAGAGTATCAGGGATATGGCAGAAGAGGTAGGCAAAATATTACATATGCTTCAAAAGCATTTTATAATTTTTAAAGTGATACACAAATCCAATCCACTTTTGGGATGGCCCACTAAACCTCCAATGCAGCAATCCCAACCTGAATCCATCAACTCTCTCCCAGTTCTGCGCCTCCTCCCTTCTTCAGGAGTCCAGTTGTTTGAGACAGAAACCTGGGTGTCACCCTCCCACTCCATGACTGCCAACTGTCAACAATCAGCTTCTCTCAGTTTCATCCCCTACACATTCCCTCTCTCCATCCCCAACAACACTCCAGTCCAGGACCTCTTCCTCACTCCCAGAAACATTTAAGCACTCATCCATTTACCCATTCATTCATTCATCAAGTATTAACTGAGCACCCACTACGTGCCCAACACTGATCCAGGTGTTTCAGTTACATCAGTAAACACAGCAGGTAAAAATCATTGCCCTATAGAACGAAATAGACATTTCTCCAAAGAAGACACACAGATGTGCCAACAGGAATGTGACAGAGTGCTCAGCACTGCTAATTGTTAGAGAAATGCAAATCAAAACCACAATGAGGGGCTTCTCTGGTGGCTCAGGAGTAAAGAATTCACCTGCCAATGCAATAGACATGGGTTCAATACCTGATCTGAGAAGATCCCATATTCCATGGAGCAACTAAGCCTGTGCACCATACCTATTAAGCCCGTGCTCTGGAGCCCAGGAGCCAGAACTACTGAAGCCCATGCGCCTGGAGGCCGTGATCCAGAACAAGAGAAGCCACCTCGATGATAAGCTCCTGTACTGCAACAGAGTAGCCCCTGCTTGCTGCAACTAGAGAAAAGCCCATGCAGCAATGAAATAATAAATAAAAACAGCCAAAAATAAACAAATAAAGATAATTTTTTCATTATTAAAAAAATAAAGACCACAATGAGGTATCATCTCACACCTGTCAGAAAGACTATCATCGAAAAGTCTACAAATAATAAATGCTGGAGAGGGTGTGGATTCTGTCCACGGGATTCTCCAGGCAAGAATACTGGAGTGGGTTGCCATGCCCTCCTCCAGGGGAATATTCCCAACCCAGGGATTGAACCCATGTCTCTTACATTTCCTGCACTGGCAGGTGGGTTCTTTACCACTAGCGCCACCTGGGAAGACAAATATTATGATATCACTTATAAGTGGAGTATAAAAATGACACATAGGAACTTATTGACAAAACAGACACAGACTCACAAACACAGAAAACAAACTTATAATTACCAAATGGGAAGGGAGTGGGGAGGGACAAATTAGGAGCATGGGATTAACAGATACAAACTACTATACATAAAATATGTAATCAACAGGGCTTTACCGTATAACACAGGTAACTATATTCATTATCTTGTAATAAGGGACAAAATAATATGAAAAAAAAAAACATTTATCACTTTGCTGTATACCTGAAAGTAACACAATGTTGGAAATCAATTTACTTCAACAGAAGAAAATCACTGCACTGTGGAACTTACATTCTAGAACTTGCAATAATTTCAGAAGTCACTCTGTTTTCCACCTTTACCCCTCTGACTACCAACTGTGTTGTGGCTACTGAACTTTGCAACATGTACATCTGCTCAGCATCTTCCATGGGACCTCATGTTCCTGGGGTCAAATCTGAACCACAGGTAAAGTGTCTTGACCCCTTCCCTCCCACCCCCCTTCCCTGAAACACTTGTACCCCTTGGACACAGCAGGGTATGTACATTCGCTCATCCTTGGTCTGTGATGTTCTCCCTCCCCTGGCTATCCAGAAAACTTCTGGTCACCTTCAAGTCATAGCTCAGCCTGGCTCCTCCAAGGAGCCTTGCCTGACTTCCCCAGACAGAAACTGGAACTTCTTCTCCTGGGTTCCCTCTGTAAAAGGTCCATTCCCCATCATAACACATATCGCACTGCATGGTGATGTTTGCCTGCCTACCAGCCAGCCTTTCCCCTCCACCCCGGGCACCTGCAGAGCTGCAACCTGCCTTATCCTTTCTGCATCACCAGTGCCTGGTCCATTACCTGGTACATAGTGAAAGTGAAAAGAAAGTGAAGTCGGTCAGTCGTGTCCGACTCTTTGCGACCCCATGAACTGTAGCCTACCAGGCTCCTCTGTCCATGGGATTTTCCAGGCAATAGTACTGGAGTAGATTGCCCTTAGGGGTCAACAAATGGTAGTGGATTAAAGAAATAATTTAGTAGGAGGTGACAGACAGGGAGAGGCTTGGGGAGAAGGGGCTAGCTAGTCCCCAGAGCAGCCCCCTTATTGATAATTTGAACCAAACTCATGGTTAAAGGCAGTGTTCAAATTCTGCTTCTGCACCTTCTGGCTGTGCACTCTGAGCTTGTTTCCTTCCGTATAAAATGAGAACAGGAATGAGATCTATCTCAGTGTCGTTGCAAGATTGTCAGATGCTTACCTTAGCACAGTGCCTGGCACATTGGCTCTCGTCAAAAGTGAGCTGCTGCTGTTATCATGGCTATTGTCGTCATCACCATCACTACCACCACAGCTGTCCACTCTTGCCTCCTGCCCCGTCCCTCCCCCTAGCACTGTTATCCACTATTTCCTCCTTCTCACCCCTCAATCTATGTTTGATCCACTGCGGTCAGCCTCCACCCCCGCTAGTGCCTGGAATTTTCCAGGCAGAAGTCATCAAGGAGGCACCCCCTCCTCTCCTCCCCAAAGAATCCTTTCCTCCCTTGACCTCTCAGTGGCATGTGACCTGGCATCACTTCCTCTTTCTTAAAGTTCCTCTCTGACTTCCATGACGTGAACTCCCTGCTTCTCAGGATAGCCTTCTGGCCCTCTCACTCTGGGTCTCTGCAACCCAGACTGCAGATTCAAACCCAAACAATAGACTGCCTGCTAAGCTTCACCACCCTACGTATCACAGACACCCGATGTCAGCAGGCCCAGAACAGTTCCTTGTCAGCTCCACCACCCCAATGCCACTCCTGAATTCTACAGTGAGTGCAGAGAGCTCCAACCAGCAAGTCCTCTCCATCAGACCTCTGGGAAGTCATCCTCCTGGTCTTGCCTTGCCAAACAGTTCCTGTCGCAGTCTTAACATTCCACTTCTTTACATCCTCATCTGCTGCCCTTTGCTCATCCCCTCTGCTTCTGCTGGAGTCAAATCCTCATCTCTCAACTGGATCTTTTGAAGTCTCCTACCAGTTGCAATTCAACTGTGCTCTCTGGAGTAGCACCACCTGGGAGTTTGCTAAAAATATTGGGTCTCAACCCCCACCTCAGACCTACTGAGTCATACTCTGCCTTTTAACAAGACCCCCAGGGGAATCACGTGCACTCAAGGTTGAGAATTGCTGTCCTAATCCATCTAACCTCCCCACAACCCTAACCAATCCCAGACTTGACAATCAGTGTGCAAGTAAGGCTAAGCACCTTTTACTTAAAAGCCCTTACTGGCTCCCCACTGCTCTCAGGATTAAATCCAAACTCCTTAGCAAAATGACCTGGGTCCCCTTAATCTGGTTTTTGGCCATCCCGCTAACCCTCCCTCCTGTTCTCCTACACATACCACCATGGGGTGTCCACAATGTATAACTCCAATGTGCTGCTTCTCACCTTTGCTGCTCTCCACCTCTGAGCCTTTAAACATGCTGTTCCCCCTGCCTGGAAAGTTCTTCTGTCCCTTATCTGCCTGCAAACCCTCCCTCCCTCCCTCACTTGGTCCTAGCTCAGGCTTTCCCTAACCCCATAAATAGTTACTTCCTTCCTCCCAGTGTTAACATTGTTCTTAGCACTATCACAGCCATTATCATCTTGAACTGAAGTTGTTTGTCTATATCTGTCATTCCCACCATCCCAGGTACTATCTGTGTATCTCCTATGGGCTGCCCATGATGATTCAATGAAGAGTTTGCTGAAAGACAGAATAATACAACTTTTTCCACTTGTGTCCTGATGGCAACTATAACAGGAGGAATGATTAGATTTCAGGAGGAACTGGTGAAAAAGAACACAGGAGGGCAAATGTGCTATTAATTTGTCACCCCTCAGCCTGGAAATTTCCCCAAGAGCAAAATCATCAACCACAGAATGTTAATTCCAAGGGGATTTTCAAGATCCAGCCACCCAACCAAATGATAGAGAGGGCAACTGCTTTGCCCAAGGTCACCTAGCTGGTTAGGGGCAGGGCTGGACTAGATTCCAAGTACCTCTGGAAAGTTTGGGCAGATGGCTACCTTATTCCATGAACCTCTTCCCTTCCTACCCATTTTAACTCCCTAAAGCAAGTCCCCTGTGCCCTAACATGACCAAAGGAACTTCCTGGGCTCAAAGCTCTTAAAACACCTGTTGGGACCTTGGCTGGCTGGAGTTGTCAAAGCCCTGCAGTTTGGAGGAGGGGATCCAATTATCCCCATTTTCCAGATTGGCAAATAGAGGCAGTGACAATCTGTGTTACACTGCTAGCTAATGGCAGAGGTAGGATTTGACACTAAGCACTGTGCTCTTCCCGTAGAAAGAGCTGAAAAGCCAAAAATTCCACCAGGGTAGAGTCACTATTTATTACAATAATCATGACGACTGGCCGCCTAATGCTTGGCGGGGAATCCCCTCACTCCCACCAGTTCCTCTTTAAATCGAGCCTCTATTCCTCTCGCACAGGATGTCTGACTTAGGAAAGAACCTGTTCACCCACTCTCGCACCCCAATCAAGCTTACTGTAGAGACTGCGGCAGTCATAACCCTTGACGGGGAAATCACCCTTCCCTATGCCAGGCATTGACAGTGTCACTGCTCATACCAACACTGAACTTGGTACTGTGTCCCCATTCTGAGACGGGGAAATTGAGGGTCCCAGATAAGCCATTACTAATCTATGGTCAAAGTCAGTAAACGACTAACCTGGGTACCAAACCAAGGTCTTTCTGACTTTAGGGTCCCATCTTTCTATTTGGCCATGCCAGGCTCTCCCAGACCACAGGAAAACCACCTGAAGCCTCTTATTGTCTGGGTTATCTCGGAAAAGTAACCTAACCTCTCTGAACGTCCCCAAGGTCAGAAGCTTTGCTTTCGGGGGATAAAATGATAAGCAAACGGGACGCAAATAAAATGCAAACCCGCGGGCGCCAGCGCAATCCTTTCCCGGAGCCTGGGGCTTTCTAGTGCGGAGGGCGCGCCCCCGGGACCGGCGAAACCAAGCGCCCGGCCAGCTAGGAGAAGAGAAACCTCAACACTCTTCAGCCTCCCCCGCTAGGTTCCGGGAACGAGCGAACAAGGCTTCGTGGAAATGAGATCGGCGGCAGCCGCCTCAGATCCCAGGACCACCCCGACCACAACCCGCAGTCCCGGGCCGGGAGGTGCGGGGGCCGGCGCGGTCGGGCCCGAGCAGCAGCGCGATGCGCGCTTCCGCCCCGCTCCGCTCCGGCAGCGGCCGCGGCAGCCCCACAATCCCCTTCTGGCTCCGGGGACGGGCGGGGCGGGGCGGGGCGGGGCGGGCCGAGCGGGCGGAAATAATTTTCTGTTTGGTCCTCTCTGCCCCAGTCCCTCAGCCGCGGGACGCGCTAGGCGGGCGAGCGTGCCGGAGGCGGGAAGCCAGAGCGGGAACGCGCTGCCCTGGAACCCTTAGAGGGGTGGAGAGGGGAAGAGCAGGGATTGAGCGCCTACTGTGTGCCCTAGCGCTTTACAAAAGGATTTTCGTTAGATCTTCACTGCAGCCCTTGCCAGAGGGGGTTAACGCCCCTTTTAAGAGGGATAAGTTGAGCCTCTGAAAGGTGAAGTCACACGCCAAAAACTGCACAGCCAGGATCAGCCTGACATCCCAGATCAGTGCTCTGTGAAGCCAAGGAGAGCGCAATGAACTTGAACCACTTGTTGGCCGAGTACTGTTCTTGCTCGCTTTTTTCCCGTGAATCGGCACATAGTAGGTCGTCTGGAAGATGTTGGAAGATGGAGAAGGAGCTTGACAGCGCAGCCCTGGGATTACCCCCTGCGAATCCCGCCCAGCCCGCAGGGCACCGGGTTTCCCCAGACCTCAGACGGGAACAGTTATGATGGGCGGACATCCCAGTTCGACACTGGCATTCGGTGAACACATGGTGGTGGAGCCCCAGCTCTAGCGGAGAACAGACTAGGTTCAAATCCCCGCTCTGCCGCTGTCAGAAAACGTGACTTTGGGCAAGTCACTTCATTTTTTACGAACCTTAGTTACTCCATCAATAAAATGGAGGGTATTAACACCCCAAAGGGTTGTGGGTGACTTAAACGAAACCATGTTGCTAGTATTCTAAACCAAACGTACAACCCGTCCATCCCGCAAGCTTCGGGCGGTGCACCCGCAAGCGGTAAAGACCCGAACAAAGGTTCCTTGTCCCCAGTCCCCAAGTCGACCATCCCTAGACGCAGAGACCGACGGTTCTTCTAGTGACCCTCGTCCAGCGAAACCCGAAACTACGGTCGGCCACCTCGGCCAAAATCGGTTCCGAAAGCAATTACTCAAAATATTCCAAAAACTGGCGCATGGCTTGGGCTGATATTTTTGCATTTAATTTCCTTGATGTTTTACTCTTGTCAGAAAAGGCAATTCGTCAGAAACTCCTAAGTGAGACTTGTCGTCTGTGTCTTGTTTTAACTTTTCGTATGAGCGAAGTTTACAAGGCAGATGAAGATACCGGCGCATAGCAGTCCTCGCGGGGATCCCGACCCTCCGACCGGTCCCCAACAATACCCTGATTCTTGTCCCCCTCCCACAGACACGGAAGCGGCAGAGACAGGCCTCCCCCAACCCCTCTCCCCGCCCATTTAGACAGAGCCTCAACGTCCTGGCAGCCCTCCGGATTCCCGTGTCCCTGCTGGAGCAAGGGGAGGTGGAGACTGAAGCCTAGAACTCAGCTTCCCCGACCTCTCCAAACTCCAGCCTCGTCGGGATTAAGGGACTAAATCCCTGACGCCACAGACCAGGTCAAGGACAAGTTCTCCCCCGCCCTACTCCCCACTCCTGGGCGAGGATTCACCCCCCTTCCCGGATGAAAAGTACTAAATAGACGCGAAGGGAGGGGTGATGGCGGGCCCCGGCCCCTTGATGTTCCGGTTGAACAGGTGCTGGTGAAAAGGAGGCGGTCCCGGCGGAAGAGTCGGGCAGGGGGGCCTGCGCTGAAGCGGGGGCAGCCTCCTCCACCCTTAGTCCTTCTGCCGATTTCCCCCTCTCCTCTCCGTCTGCCCCTCCCCCGCAGGAAGCGTTCTCGGCCCCGACGTCTTTGAAGTGTCGCTGAAGCCACCAGGACTGCCTTCTCCCCTCCGCCACCCCATCTCACGCTGCGGGAGTGTGACCTTTGGTCCCTGCGGGCGTCCACCCCCTCCCTTTAGGAAGTAGGGGGGGGCAAGTTTCCTCCCCGTTGCCCACAGCGGTCTTGGGGATGAAGCCTTCGGACTGACTCCCCCTCACTTCTTTCCCAGACCCAATTTCTGGGACTTTAATCCTTTGGGGGCGTTGTGTGTGAATTTATGTTGTGTGTTTGGTACATGCATCGAGTTCAAGTGTAACTGGGTTGTTCGCGAGCACTTCCGCAGCAGTGGCTCCCTAACTCGCTTGGGTCTCTAAGCGCGCCTGAGGGGCTGGACCTGGGGTCTGTGCCCCTCTGGAAAGGTAGGGTAGTGTGATTGTATGAGGCTGAGTGAGTGCGTGAATTTGTGGGTGCCTCGCTGTGCTTCCGAGGGCTCTGAGTCCCTGTGCGAGCGTATATATCTGTGGGCTGAACCGGAAGCTCCCCGAGGGCAGGCATACCCATTTGTTCATTGCTCTATCCCCAACGACTGCACATAGTAGGTATTCAATAAATATTTGTAGAATGAAATGAACAAATGTCTGCGTGTGTCTGCTCTCCAGACAGGCTTCCGAGAAAACAGCCATTGAACGACCATCCCAAAAGCACCCCCACCCCGGACACCAAGGGGTGAGGAGCCCACGTCGCTCGCGCTCCTTCTAGCGCCCCTTCCCCGATCTCCATCTCCAAGTTTCATTGGGGTTGAACAGTCTTAGAGAGGAAGACCTGGGCAGAAGGAGACCCGGGGCCGAGACCGAAGGGCAGGCAGATGGAGGGCTCAGGAGCGCCTACCGAGAGCCAGAGGAAGAAGAAGAAAGAGGGAAAATGAGCGCGGAGCAAGCGAGCGAAAAGCTCCCTACCAAGCCAGGCTTTGTTCCCTGAACCTAAGACTTTACCCGGCGGCGGGCGGCGGGCGGGCCGGGAGCGAGCGAGCGGAGGCGCGCGGCCATGGCTGCCGCGGCCGGGCAGGGGGGCCGGGGGGGCGGCGCGTGAGCGGGCGGCGCGGGGCGGGCAAGCGCCCGCGATGTGCCACTCGGCGCCTCCCCCGCCGGGCCCGGGCTGCGCGGAGGCCGGGCGGCCCTGGTAGCTGGGCGCGCGGCGCGGAGGGGGCGAGCCCGGCGCGCGGGTCTCATTGTTGCGGGGGGGGGGGGGCCCGTCGGGGCATGAGGGCGAGAGCACGGCGGGGGGGGCGGCCAGACAGAGCGAGCGAGGAGGAGGAGGAGGAGGACGCCGAGGAGGAGGAAGGAGGAGGCAAAGAAAAGAAGCGGCGGCGGCGGAGGAGGAGGAGGAGGGAGCGAGGAGGCGCGCGGCCCCCCGCTCCCTCCCTCCCCCCCTGACCCCCGACCCCCGCCGGCCGGGCCCCCACCCCAGCCCCGGAGGGAGCTCATGGGAGTATGAAGGAGATGGTAGGAGGCTGCTGCGTATGTTCGGACGAGAGGGGCTGGGCCGAGAACCCGCTGGTCTACTGTGATGGGCACGCGTGCAGCGTGGCTGTCCACCAAGGTACGGGGGTGGCCGTGGGGGGCGGCGGGACCCTGGGGGCGGCGTGCGCAGGGCGGCCCCGGCCGCGCCCTCCCGAGACCTCCTGGAGCTCGGGCGCCCCTCCCCCACCCCACCTGAAGAGAAGGGAGGCGTCGGGGGCTCCCCCCGCCCGGTCCTGGAGGACCGGGTCAGGCATTGTTTTCTTGCCTATTGTTCCAGTCCCGCGCCCCCCACCCCAAGTTGAGGGAGTTTGGGGACAGTCTAGAGGGCAATGAGTGCACTCTCCGCGCCCCACACCGCCGGTGTCGGGGCTGCTAGGAGAATGTTTACCTGCGAGGTGTCCCCTCCCGCCCGGGTTATTTTGGTCCTGGCTCTGGGAGGGAGAGGTCAAGGGGGGGTCATCCTCCCCTCTTGCTTCCGGATACTGGGAGGAGCGGAATTGGGAAGGGAAGAGAAGGGTCCCAGGGGAGAGGGGACTCCTAAAATCCTCCCGGGAAGAGCTACGGATAGAGAGAGGTTGCGCAGGGGACCGGGAATCGAGAAGAGGGAGGTTTGGAGTTTCCCCCAGCAGCACATGGTTCGGGAGTTAACTCCTTGAGGAATCTTGCCGAGGGCGCAGGCTGGCATCTCCCGCCTGTCTGGCACAGCCAGCTGGCCCCCCCCCCCCCCCTTCCTGGGACAGCCCTTAATCCTGTCGCTGTCGGCTCTTCCCGCCACTCTCCTATTGGTTACCTGCAGTGCACCTGCCCTCGGCCTTGACTTTTGACCTGTTCCTATTATAATTAGAAGCAGAAGATGAGGTCCCTTAGACCCTCGACTTACCCGCCTCTTTCATTACTGGCCCTTTAAGAAATGCCCCCCCACCCCATAACAACAAAACGTGTTTGACTATCCTAAATGTTGTTCCTCTAATATTCTCCGTTATTGATGATGAGGACTGGTCCTGGCAAGAGCTGGGAACCAGAAAGCTGGGTACAGAAGGGGCATTGGGGTGGGGTGGGATCTTCTAGAAGTTTAAAGTCAAGGTCTCAGACTTCCCACCTCTGCATGGACGGCTTGGTTATGTGGTTGAAAGCTGGGCGTGTGCTGTGGACATTCCTTGTGGTCCCGCTGTCTTATGAGTGACCCCCAGACAGGGAGCAGCCCCCTGGCTGGAACTGGCTCTGGTTTGTTAGAGTCACCCCCTGCCCCAGTTACTCTGGGAAAAGCCACTGGTGACAGATCTGCTTGGTGATTCTCCTCCCTCACCCGCAGCTTGCTATGGCATCGTCCAGGTGCCAACAGGACCCTGGTTCTGCCGGAAATGTGAATCTCAGGAGCGAGCAGCCAGGGTGGTGAGTTTGAAACTTCCCTCTCCTCTCATAAACACCTGAGCATCCCCTCCCTTGCCAGTGAGCTGGGGGGCTCTGAGGCTGAGGCTGGGGTGGGAGTGTCACACAGGACTTCCTGTTTCCTGCACACCTCTATCACCAACCCCATCTCTCCCTCTGCTTAGCCCTCACTCTGCCCCACCACAGGCGCCGGGTCTTCTGTTTTTGTTTTCTTGTTTGTTTGAGCTTTTTATCATGGAGAGTTTCCAACCTATACAAAAGTAGAGGGAATACTATAATTCTCCTGTTGATGAGGCTCCCCCATCTTTGACAACTATCACTCACGTTCAGCCTGTTTTCTCTGTATCCCCACCAGTTCCCCCTTAGACATCTAATCATTACATCCTGGGGCTCTCTGAATGTATTCAGGGAGGGCTCAGCTCAGTAGACCCCCCCTTTTGGAAAAGCCCATCCCCCAAATCCCTGTGCCCCCTTGTATTGGCAGAGGTGTGAGCTGTGCCCACACAAAGACGGGGCATTGAAGAGGACCGACAATGGAGGTGAGGGGGTTGCTGAGCCCTATGGCTCATCTGTTGAGGTCAGATAGGCCCCCTGAGCAGGGTCTGGGAAGGCAGGAGCAGTCCGTGGGCAGGGGTGGAATGCAGAGGCTGGGTTTCCCTTCCCTTCCCTGGCTGGCAGTGGAGTCTCATGGGAAGGCCATGGAGGAGGGGATCGTCTGCAGTATGGGGTTGTGAGGGGTCAGGGTCTCTGGCTGGCCATCACAGCTGAGGCCGGCCCCACACTGCCCCAGGCTGGGCCCACGTGGTGTGTGCCCTCTACATCCCTGAGGTGCAGTTTGCTAACGTGCTTACCATGGAACCCATCGTGCTGCAGTACGTGCCTCATGATCGCTTCAACAAGGTCAGCGGCCCCTGCTCTGCCCCATGCCAGTCCCCTTCCTCCCCAACCACTCTTGGGTCCTTCTCCAGCCCTCTCTTCATCCAGTGTAATTTGATTCTCTCCAACCTACACTTTCAGGGAACTCAGGAGGTGGGTAGGCACCTTCCACTGACAGACTCATGCCCATGATCAAGTGAAATAGCAGGCTCCTTTGCAGTCCTGCTTGAGGGTAGATCTTAGGGAGCAGTTCACTTATTCATTCACTGAGCACATTTTACTGAGGGTCTACTATGTGCAAAAACTGGGGCAAGATGCTGGACACACAGTGTCTAGTATTGATCAAGGCAGATGTGTTCCCTGCCCCGACTCCTGTGTGGGACGGCTATAGATATCAGTAAACAGGCAAAGTAAACGCAATGTGTGGTAAGTGTGGTGAAGAAAACAACAAGATACTAAAATAAAGAGTACCTGGCACAGGGGGTGGGGGGGGAGTTTATTTTAGATAAAGCAGTCAAGGAAAGACATTTTGGTTGAGGCCTGGGGGATGAGAAGGAGCCAGCCTTAAGAAGTGGGGAGAGTACCAGGTTCTAGGTGGAAGGAACAGTATGTGCAAAGGCCCAGAGGTGGGGCCGAGCTCGCTGGGGAGGAAGGCAGACACAGCCCCTGTCCTCACAGGACTCACCATCCAAGGGCTGCACTATCCAGGGTAGCAGCTACTTGCCACATATGGCTATGTAAGTTAGTTAAATACAATTTACAATTCAGTTCCTTAGTCACACTAGCCACTTTTCCAGGGCTCAATAACCCATGTAGTTTATGGGTCCTGTATCGGACCATGCAGTCTAGAACATTTCCGTCATCACAGAAAGTGCTATTGGATAGTCTGACGTAGGATTGTGGGGAGAGGATGGAACTGAGCAGGGAGGCCAAAGGATCCCTCAAGTAGGAGAGAGGAGGGGACGATTGCCCTATGTCCTGCAGACATGTTACATCTGTGAGGAGCAGGGCCGGGAGAGCAAGGCGGCTTCAGGAGCCTGTATGACCTGTAACCGCCATGGATGTCGACAAGCTTTCCATGTTACCTGGTGAGACCCCTGCCTTTCCTGCGTCCACTCCTTAGGGTTCTCTGGGATCCCTGGCCAGCTATCCCAACCTTCTCCTGAGATTTGCCATGGATGGCTGCCAAATGGGTTCATCCCAGCTGCTGTCTCTTTGGAGATAATGGCAGTACTTCCCTTGGGTGGTCTTGGCTTTGCCCCAGTAGGGGTCTTGGAGGGTGCAGGGGAGGTGGCCGGTCTGGTTTGGGACCACATCCTTCTCAGGCTGACCTCTCTTGATTAGTGCCCAAATGGCAGGCCTGCTGTGTGAGGAAGAAGTACTGGAGGTTGACAATGTCAAGTACTGTGGCTATTGCAAATACCACTTCAGCAAGATGGTGAGTTTCATCTGGGCGTGAGTGGGTTGGTCAGCCATGGTTTAGAGGGTGTGGACTCTAGGGTGCCTGGATCTGGGAGGACAGACAGGGGAGGAAGGAACTATGTCCCTGCTCTTGAGGAACTCACCATTGGATGAGGAATAAATTTTAAGTACAGCCTGAGGGGTGAAGCAGAGTTGAGCCAAGCAGTCCATCCCAGAAGACAGAGCTCAGACCCTGCCTATCAGAGTCTAGGAGGCTTCAAGAAGGAGGCAGCATTTAAGCTGAGCCAACAATTAGAGCCAACATTTGTGAGGCTTACCGTGCCCCAGCCTCTGTACTAATCTCTTTACGTGTGTGTGTTTGTATGTGTGTGTGTGCACGTGGATGTGCGTGCTCTTGCAGTCCTCCCTAAGAACTGGGTGTACTGCATTTACCCATTTTACGGATGAGTAAGCTAAGACCCACTAAGGTTACGTGACTTATCTCACAGTTGGTATGTGGGATTTAGAAAAAAACAGTCTGAAGGTCCTCAGGAGCCTGCCAAGAAAGACAGGAATTCCAGGCAGAGGGATTGGCATGGATAAAGTCCCAAGATAAGAAAGACCATTCATAAGCAACAGAACAGGATGTTTGGTAGGGACAAGGCAAGAGATGAGGTGAAAAAGCTCAGGCAGGGCCAGAGCTGGACTTGCTTCTGCCTCAGGTTCAGGGGCCCACGGAGAAGTGGGAGAAGGGGTGCTAACCCATGTTGGTGGAGAGACCTGCATGTTTCAGAAGCGGTGGGGTGTCCTGGCTAGGTATGCTGTGGCCTGACTGGGAAAGCAGCTTGGACCTCACCCCCAGGCCACAGGCTTGTGAGGCTGCTTGTAAGCAAGAGGGTAACATGATCAGATTTGTTTTTTAGGAAGATTACCCTGGCAGCCACTGTGAAGCCAGATCCAAAGGGCTGAGGCTGGTGACTGGGAGACAGCTGCAAGAGAGGGGGGGATGGAGGGATGAGGCTGGATTCTAGAATTATTTCTAGATAGACTTGCCTACATGTGAGGGTGGCTGAGGAGGAGGAGTTGAGGGTGGCACATAGGATCCTGGCTCTTGATGCTGGATAGATGGGGCTTGAGCTCCTCAGGCAGTGGAGTGGACTTCTAGCATATGTCCTGGTCTGCCGCGGAGAGTCCCAGTTTGTGCCTGTTGCCTTGGTGTAATTATTAATAGCTCCTCCTTTCATTTTCAAAAGTGTCCTGGTTTGGATAAGTCATAAGGTCACCTTGGTTCAAGGTTAGATATCAACTTGGGGGCTTCCCTCATGGCTCAGGTGGTAAAGAATCCAGTTGCAATGCAGGAAATCCAGGTTTAGTCCCTGGGTCAAGAAGATCCCCTGGAGAAGGGAATGGCAACCCACTCCAGTACTCTTGCCTGGAGAATTCCATGGACAGAGAAGCCTGGCGGGCTACAGTCCATGGGGTTGCAAAGAGTCGGACATGACTGGATGACTAACACGACACTAAGACAAGGTAGGGAGCTTGGTTTGGAATATAGCAGGTGTCAAGTGGAGCTGTTTAGATTTGGTGGCTGTGTTCAGATTTCAGGCCCCCATAGGTGTGGCAGCCCCAGGTGTATAAGGCTAGGGGTTGGGGGCTCAGGTATGAAGAGAACCATGAAATGGGGAGTTTAGAGCTTAGCAGAGTAGGAGTGATGCCCACTGCTGGGGAGCCACTGGGTCAGATGAGGCCTGAAACTAGTCTTTGAATTTGACAGTTGGGAGTTTGTGGGTGATCTTAGAAAGAACAGCTCTAAGTCTAGGACTGGTGAAGCCATCAGACCAGGCATTGGGGAGTCCAAGGCCCTGGCTGGGAGGAATGGTAGCACAGGGGTTGTTTAAGTGTTCCTTATGGATATTTCCATGCCTTGTTCTTAAGGGCAGCAGATCCTTTGGGACAAAAGGAAGCACTGTTTGGTGGAGGGCCAGGAAAAGAAGAGAAGGGGTGATGGCTGGAGCATAGTGTCTGGAGGGAAGGATGGGGTATGGGGAGCAGGGGCTCCCATGAGGGCCACCCAGGGAGGGAGGTTGAGGTGGGCCGAGGTCGAGTGCCTGAGAGGGGCCAAGAGGGCACCATGGAAAGAGGTGGTGGAGAGAGAGACATGGGCCGAGGCCCACCTCCATCCATGCCTGGTATCTGGCTGGGGCCGAGATTCCCCACCTCTTCCGGGCCTCAGTTGCTAAATCTGTGCCCTGGATAAGCCAGCTGGGCAGACTGTAGGATTTCGGGGCAGGGAATGCACTCTGTTGAGCAGAGTATCATTAAGGACACAGGGTCCTCTTGTGACAGGCAGGGTGGGGGTGGGGGTTGCTGACCCCCAGGATCACCTGATCTTCAAGAACCTTTCAGTAACCTACGGAGAGGAGGGTGTGGCAGTTCCTCTCAATTCTCTCTGCAGAAGACATCCCGGCACTCCAGTGGGGGCGGGGGCGGCAGCGGAGGAACAGGAGGAGGAGGGGGTAGCACAGGGGGAGGCAGCAGCAGCTTTATTGCTGGCCGGAGGAGCAGGTCGGCCTCCCCATCCGCCCAGCAGGAGAAGCACCCTTCCCACCATGAGAGGGGCCAGAAGAAGGTAAGAGTCTTCTCCCCCTGCCCCTCCTGCCCATAGTCACAAACACCTGCTTCTTGCACCAAGCCACCACAGGTATCCCAGAGGCGATAGTGCCTGCCCCCTTCTTTCCTCTGAGGCCACTGAGGACCAAGGGGGTGCTGAGGAAGTGACCTGTGAGGGTCACAGAGGGTGAGCTGAAGGCCTGGCTTCCCTGGGGCTGTTTTATCTGTGTGGTTCCTCTGTGTCGTTCATATGACATGACAGTCTCCCCAGAGACCCCAACACACGGCCCTGTACATTTGCGCATGTCTAGCCGTGTCTGTGGTGCACATGCCTGCGTCCCCAGCGGCTACACGTCACAGTGTACCTGGCTCCTGTCCCCCTGCACAGCTCTGTGTCCCAAGTGGACACCCTTACAGGTGTGTGCCTCCATACGAGGCGTCCTGTGTCACTGGCATGATAATGGGATAGGTTATTTTTAGCAGGCAGTGAGGATGGGCTTCCCTCGTGGCTCAGACGGTAAAGAATCCACCTGCAATGCGGGAGACCTGGGTTCAATCGCTGGGTTGGGAAGATCCCCTGGAGGAGGGCATGGCAACCCACTCCAGTATTCTGGCCTGGAGAATCCCCATAGATAGAGGAGCCTGGCAGGCTACAGTCCATGGAGTTGCAAAGAGTCAAGACACTACTCGAGCTTAGCACAGCACAACATATGGGAGGATGGGGGGAGGGGCTGTCAGCTCTCAGAGGAACCTGCCGGGGCCACTGCTGTCCAGCCAAAGTCCCCTAGTCCCTCCACAGGGGGCGATGGCACCCACAGAGCCTTGTGCCTGAGAGGACCCCGCTCCCCACATGCATGAGTCATGTTTATCCTCACCAGGACCGTTTCCCAGCATCAGTGTCTGGTCCCTTCTTCCTCCCCAGAGCCGAAAGGACAAAGAACGCCTTAAACAGAAGCACAAGAAGCGGCCTGAGTCACCCAGCATCCTCACCCCACCTGTGGTCCCCACTGCTGACAAGGTACCACTGCTTACACCCAGGAGGGGCAGCCGCGGCTGCGGGAGGGAGGCACAGTGTGAAGGGTTGGGGCGTGCAGCCCTGGGAACCCTTGCAATTTCACGTTCATATGACTCTGCTCCACACTCCACACTACTCCTGTTCTAGACCAGGAGGGGCCTCTGCTCCTCAGCCCCACTAGTCACTGACCAACCAGGAGGGGTGGGGGTGGAGGGGCACCACCCTTCCTGCAGGCTGCCAGCTGTTCACATCTGCCTCTGCCCAGACAGAGGGCCTCAGCACCAGGTTCCTGTCTGCAGATACAGTACTCATGGTGGTTCTTTGAGTCTCTGGGGCCCATTTCTCCAGAGAGAGGCAGAGGACACCCCCTCACTCTCCACCCTGCCACACACATATCAGGAAGCTGCTCAGAGCCTGGTCGCCTAACCAAAAGCCCACTCCATGCAGGTTGAAGGGACTGAAAGTGTGGCCCATGGTGGCTTGCAGGGCAGACCCATGGACCATACCCTGAGACCCCTAGTCATCCCACTTTCCCAGTAGGGGCATGGCATGTCAGGCCTGACTCCAGAAATGGGCACCATCTGGATAAACAACTGGCAGGCCCTACCCAAGGCCAGGGAGTTGCTAATCCAAGCCAGAGCAGCCCTCCCTGCCCCTCCTTCCAGTCAGTTCTCCCCTCACCCCCAGAAGGAGAACGAGGGCCTGGAGACACGGCTTCCTCCTGTCGCCATTATTGCCCGTTCACCTCCACCAGCCTCAGGAGGTTGCCAGGGCTCTGGGCATCTTAGCAGGAGACTCAGGTATCAGGTTTCCAGGGTGATGTTGCTGTGGCAACTGTCCCAGTAACCCTCTCCCTTCCCTGCTGCCCAGGGCTCACCTGGAAAAGCTTGTCGTTGCCCTCTGATCTCTCCCTGGGGTCTGCAGGCAGGGGGAAGGAGTGGGCCAGAGATCTAGGAGTGACCCCAGTGGTTGGACTTCTCTTTGGACATGCTGGAGCCTTCTGCCCATCCCCCTCCACCCACCCCAGCATTTCAGCCACCCCTCCCCCTGGGCCCTCTCCTCCTTTGCTCTCAGAACCACATCTGGCTCCCTTCAGAACTCCAGCTGTTGAAAAGAACAAAGAAAAAGACAGAGCCGAGGGCTCCGCCCAGGAAGGGGCAGCACAGGGTGGCTCATCCTCCTCTCCGACCTCTCTCGGCATTTGTTCATGTACTGGATACCTGGTCTCCACCAGGAGGAGAAACCATCCCTGACTGTTACTACAAAGCCCTGACTCACTCACCACATGCCAGGCTCCCTTCTGGAACAGGGGGATGGCGGGCATGTGTGGGGATGTGCTCATTTAATCCTCAAAATAATCCAATGAAGTAGGCATTTTATTAACCCCATTTAATAAATGAAGACACTGAGGCACAGAGAAGTTAAATACTTTGCCTAAAAGCACACTGTTAGGGAATGGTGGAGTCAAGATTCACACCCAGGCAGTCTGGCTTGAAGGCCTGTTCTCAGCCACCGCAGGACACGCTGCAGTGTATTGCTAGCAGCCGCGCCATCAGAACCATCATCGTCAACCCCATACTATCTGCCATTATGTTCCTCATAACTCTCCAAATAGGGATAATTAGCCCCAGAAGGACACCGAAGCTCGGTGAGGTGGAGACCACACAACATACACGGTGGTAGACCCCAGGTTCACAGACCCCAGAGCCCCTACTCTTCCAGCCACTGCTGCCACCCTCAGACATGGGGGACAATCTCTCAATACAGTGTGGCAACTATTGACATGGCTGATGTGGGTGGGTACAGGGCACCCAGGAAATAGAGGACAGAATGATTTGTTCCACCACAGGTAGCTATCGGGTGACTTCACGGAAGAGGGGGCTTTTGAGCTGGATTTTGAAGGAGAAGATGTTTCCCAGAAAGAGGGAGGCTAGGCTGTCTGGGCAGAGGGCTTGGCATGGAGGCTCAGGTTGTTTGGAAAGGGCGTGGAGTAGCCAGGGAGTGGAGTGTCAGCCAGGTGGCTGCAGCTGGGGGGTGAGCAGGGAGGGAGTGGCAGGGACTGGAGGGCCCAAGAATGGGGCCAGGGTGGCCCATTCTCCCTGGAGTCCCTCTTCCCTGCACTCACCACTTCCCAGTACAAGTCCAGCCCTGTAGGCCTAAGTGTTTCTAAACTGAATGACTGAGCAGATGCATACTTTTGAACAGACTCTGGGACCGTTTTCATTTCTCCCTTGCATGAGGCAAAGGACAGACAGCTTCTTGGGCTTAGAGCTCCCAACTCTTCACCCCTAGAAGTAACAGAGCTGCCTCTCCATCTCCCTGGTCTAGGAGCTCCCACCACCATCTCCTTGCCCCATAGTCCTTCCTGAAGCTAACTGAGCTCTCCCAGTAGAGCCCTAGGTCCTGTGTCCTCAGGGCTCCACCCCCAAGTCAGGGTGAGCCCAGACCCCCAGAGCTGGCTCCAGCCTTCCTCTCTCCTCCCTCCCTCAGGTCTCCTCCTCGGCTTCCTCCTCCTCCCACCACGAGGCCAGCACTCAAGAGACTTCTGAAGGCAGCAGGGACTCCAAGGGGAAAAAGTCTTCCAGCCATAGCCTGAGTCACAAGGGGAAGAAGCTGAGCAGTGGGAAAGGTGTGAGCTGCTTCACCTCTGCCTCCTCCTCTTCTTCCTCTTCCTCTTCCTCCTCATCTGGGGGACCCTTCCAGCCTACAGGTGAGTATGGGCACCCCAGGATGCAGGAGCTGGGGAGGAGGTGGGATGGGACAGTCTGGCCGTGAGCTTTTCTAGCAAGGCCCTTTGCATATTGGTTTGCATCTCATTTGCTTCTTAAATTGCCTGGTGGGGTGGGAATCCCCAGCCAGTGACTCCTCAACACTCCCTCCTCTCTCAGGGTGGAACTCCCCTCCAATCTCCCTCAGGGCCCACCTCTCCAACCCCCATAAAGTATTCATTATTCCCTGCGCTGATGCTGTCAAGTACCATTTTTAAAGCACTGACACTAGTCTCCTGTAATCTCTGCAGTCATCCAGTGAGGTCAGTAGGGTGGGAGCTATTCTACTTTGTCACAGGTGGGAAAAGCTGGAGGGTGGGGATACACTGGTCCCAGGACACAGAGACAGTGGCAGAGCTGGGATAGGAAACCAAGCTTCCGCACCCCCGACCAGAGCTCTCTCCATTAGTACCCACTGGGAGCAGGAGGGAGGCAGGGGCTCTGGGGTCCAGCTGTAATTCCGTGTCCCTCTCTGCAGTTTCGTCCCTGCAGAGCTCCCCTGACTTCTCCGCATTCCCCAAGCTGGAGCAGCCAGAAGAAGACAAGTACTCCAAGCCCACTGCACCCCCCCCTTCAGCCCCTCCCTCTCCCTCAGCCCCGGAGCCCCCCAAGGCTGACCTCTTTGAACAGAAGGTGGTCTTCTCTGGCTTCGGGCCCATCATGCGCTTCTCCACCACCACTTCCAGCTCAGGCCGGGCCCGGGCCCCATCCCCTGGGGACTATAAGTCTCCCCATGTCTCGGGGTCCGGGGCCTCTGGAGGCACCCACAAGCGGATGCCCACACTGAGTGCCACCCCTGTGCCCGCTGAGGAGACCCCTGAGACAGGCCTGAAGGAGAAGAAGCACAAAGCCAGCAAGAAGAGCCGACACGGGCCAGGCCGTCCCAAGGGCAGCCGCAACAAGGAGGGCCCTGGGGGCCCAGCCCTTCCCTCCCTGCCCGGTGCCCAGCTGGCTGGCTTCACCGCCACTGCTGCCTCACCCTTCTCTGGAGGTTCCCTCGTCAGCTCTGGTCTGGGTGGTCTGGCTTCCCGTACCTTTGGGCCTTCTGGGAGCCTGCCCAGCCTGAGCCTGGAGTCTCCCCTGCTGGGGGCAGGTTAGTGACCCTTGGGGACCAAGGGTGTCTTAGGGCCCAGCTAGTCTAGTGAGGGGACAGAGACATAATTATGCAGTTAGAAGGAAATGTGACAGAAACTGCTCCAGAAGACAAAGGATGGAGGTGACAGTCACCTTTGAGACACTCCCCCATACCCATCTCCTGCATGGTTGTGATGGGAGAGATTGCCAACAGGACTTAACCAAGTGTGGGTTGGGGAATTAGAAAAACTGGGAATTCTTCAGGCTTGAGCAGGGCAGTAGAATAAGCAGGCTTGGCAAGTAGGTGTCACTAAGGCGAGAAGTGACATCTTTGCAGCAGGAGGGTGAGACTGGTGTGTGGCAAGATCCAGGGGAGTGTTGGCCTTGGGGAGTGGCTGCTCCAGCCACCTGACTGAGGAGGGGGCAGAGGAGAGGTGACTCTAAGCTTCCCTCTGTGTCCTTCTTGTGCCTGTAGGCATCTACACCAGTAATAAGGACCCCATCTCTCACGGTGGTGGAATGCTGCGGGCTGTCTGCAGCACCCCCCTCTCCTCCAGCCTCCTGGGGCCCCCAGGGACCTCGGCCCTGCCCCGCCTCAGCCGCTCCCCATTCACCAGCACCCTCCCTTCCTCCTCTGCTTCTATTTCCACCACTCAGGTGAGGCCTTGCTCCTGGGCTCCTCCATCCCTGGGCAGGTGGGGGACAGCCTGCCGAGGACCCCAGCTTTCCGTGGGAATTTGAGAGATTGGGCTTGATCACCACCAGAACGTCTCCCTCTTTCTGGTCCTTTCTCCTCCCCAGCACACCTGGTCCCCTCCACCCCGGTGCCCACAGTTGTGCTCTAGATCCAGGAATAACCACCAGGCTGGACTCTACCTCCTTTCCCTCAGGTGTTTTCTCTGGCTGGCTCTACCTTTAGCCTCCCTTCTACCCACATCTTTGGAACCCCCATGGGTGCCGTTAACCCCCTCCTCACCCAAGCCGAGAGCAGCCACACAGGTATGTGAGTCCCTGACCCTGTTCCCCTTTCTTCACAAAGGGGCACCCCGTCACCTGCTTGTCACCCCGGAAAGGACTGGAGGGCTTTCTGGCTATCCCCCACCCTCTGGCCATTGCTGACCCTGCAAAAAAACATTCCACATATAACAAACCAGGGTACATCACTTTCACATCAAAACCCCTTGAGGCGGTGGGGCATGACCGGGAAGAATTACTACTACTCCATCTCACAAAAGCAAAAGGCAAGAGAAGATGAATGATTTGCCCAAGGCTGTTGAAGTAGGCAAAGGTAGAGCAGCAGCTGAAATTCTGGCTCCTCGGCTCCAAGACTACTTCTCCTACCACTGTAGCAAAGCTCCCTGCTGGCCTCTTAGTGAGTTCTTGATTGGCGATTATAGAGATCCCACTGGTTGGGCAACCGGCTCTCTGGGTATTCAGGAGTTAAGAGGGCGGATCGCAAGCACCTTCCTCCTAGTAGAGTGAACACAGCCCTAGAGAGCTGATTGGTGCAGAGGTACCACCTGGCTGGTTGAGGGGCGGGGCTTGCCATTTCAGGTAAGCCTTAAAGGGGCGAATCTGACAAAACTAAGAACCCTGCAGAGTAGATGACTGTATTTTCCAAAACCCAAATTGTAATTTTGTGGCTCAACATAGGGTTTTGCGGTCTAATTGTGAGTGTATTAATATAAAAGTCATATAAAATTATAATAACTACAGTAATTAAGGGTTTGCTACATGGCAGCTAAACTGTTCAGGTTAACACTTCACATTTATTACCTTATTCATAACAATCACTCCAGAGAGGTTGGTTTTAAGCCCCGCGGTCACATAGCAAGTATCCAAGTTCAACTCGGGACTGTCTAGGCCCCAAGTTCCTATGACTATGAAGTTATAAATTTTCCAGGAAAAAAAAAGTTGGGAGGAGAAGCTGAAAGCAGCAAGGATGCAGGAGCCTCTCTGCCTAGAGGAGGAGAAAGAGAGTTCATGATTTTGCCTCCCCAGGGGCTGGGATTTCAAACCAGGGCTCCCGAGAACTAGACCTGCCTGTCTGGGGGTTGGGAGATCCTGGGGAAAGAGGTCGGCGGTAAGGTCCCCGATCCTATACCCACTTCCCAGGCGGGGACTTTGGGGCCGACTGCACCTCTTCCTCACTGATCCCTGCCTCCCTTCTCCTTCCAAGAGCCAGACCTGGAGGACTGCAGCTTCCGATGTCGGGGGACCTCACCCCAGGAGAGTCTGTCTTCCATGTGAGGGAGAGGGAGGCGGCTTGGGGGGCAGAGGGGGAGCTTGGTGGAGGGATTGTCGAAGGCGGGGGTGGGGGGTGGGGGAGGCGTGCGGAAAGGCAGGCGCGCGGAGAGGGTTGGAATCCAGAGCGGATAACTGAAACCCGCGAGGCAGGGAGGCTGGAGTTGGGGAGTGAGGTGAATCTGAGCCGGTTTTCCCTTGTGACCCCAGGTCCCCCATCAGCAGCCTCCCGGCACTCTTCGACCAGACGGCGTCCGCACCCTGCGGGGGCGGTCAGTTAGACCCAGCGGCCCCCGGAACGACTAACATGGAGCAGCTGCTGGAGAAGCAGGGAGACGGCGAGGCCGGCGTCAACAGTGAGAAGGGGTGACATCGGGCTGGGTGGCTGTCCTAGGACCCCAGACTCGGTCACCTTTCTCTCCGAGGTCCCCAAAGGTCTTTTAAGGTTCCTCCTGTGGCCCCGCCCCTGCCTTAACGGTGGCCCACCCCAAGCCTAGCCTTTAACCCTCGCTGGGACCTGCTCCAGGCCCCGCCCCCTCTACGCCCGGCTTTTGGCCTTTACGACCTCGTGGCCCTGATCTAACTAAGCCCTAACTTCCCACCGCCCCTTCCCTCCAAGCACTGGGCTTCCACCCCGAGCCTTAGGGCCCCACCTGTGGTCCTCACACCTCTGGCTCCCCAAGACTCACCCGAGCCCCTGGCTAACCGGAGCCTTCTCTGCTAGGTCTCAGTCCGGTTTCCTTTGCCAGGCCCCGCCCCTGGTCACCTGGCCCCGCCCCAGCCTTCGCCCCGCCTTCCCAGGCCCGCGGGGCTCAGGCGCTCTCGCCCTCTGTCTGCAGTTGTGGAGATGCTGAAGGCGCTGCACGCGCTGCAGAAGGAAAACCAGCGGCTTCAGGAGCAGATCCTGAGCCTTACGGCCAAGAAGGAGCGACTGCAGATTCTCAACGTGCAACTGTCTGTGCCCTTCGCCGCCCTGCCTGCTGCTCTGCCTGCCACCAACGGCCCTGTCCCTGGGCCCTATGGCCTGCCTCCCCAAGGTAAGGGGGCCCCACCCAGGCCGGTAATGGGGGCCTCCGCTCTGCAGTCGGAACTGGCCCAGACTCCAGCCGCTGAGCTCCTTCCCTGATCCCCCTTCCTCAGCCGGCAGCAGCGATTCCTTGAGCACCAGCAAAAGCCCTCCGGGGAAGAACAGTCTGGGCCTGGACAACTCGCTGTCCACGTCTTCCGAGGTGGGCACCATGGGGAGGGGCACGGGGCGGGGGAGGGCTGGAGCGGTTCAAGGGCCTCCTAGTCGCATTTCCACCTTGCTGGGCTGTTGGAGGCTGGGCAGTGAAGTGATTGGCTGAGTAATTTGGCCGACTGACCCGTTCATTCCTTTACTAAGTAAGTGATAATTAGGAGGTGCCTACTTAAGTCCAGTCATTGGCTAAGCAAGCAGTGAGCAAATGGGACACTCTTGGAGACAGGCTCAATTCAAGAAAATCAATAATTAAAAGTAGAGAAAAGTGCTAAGATGGAAATCATTTGAGGGGTATGAGAAAGAATGGAGGGTGGGTGGATGTACATCCACCTTTCTCTGGATGGTAGTTAGGGAAGGCAACTCTGAAAAGTATGAAGAGTTTATTACAATTTATTTTGGCCACACAGAAAACAATCCCTGTGTAATTGGTGGTGGTTGGGGTAGCAGTTGCTATTATTATGCTGTGGTTATTATTGAAATTAAACAAAGTGGGTTCTTGTTCTCCCTACCACTTACTGTGTGACTTGGGCAATAATAATCATAATAACAGCAAACATTAATTGCATCCTTGCCCTTTGTCATGTCCTGGCCTGAGACTTTTCAAGCGTTGGTGTGTTTAGTCCTCACAAGAAGTTTATGGACTAGGTTCTCCTGTTACCCCCGTGTTATGAATGAGGAAACTGAAACAGAAGAGCCGCCAGAGCCATTAAATTGTGGGCATGGGATTTGAGCCCGTCTTTCAGTTCAACTGGCTGCAGAGTTACTGAGCCTAAGACCCAGTGGTTTCACCCATAAACAGCAGTAGCAAGTTAGTACAGGTCAAGCACTGAACCTCGGGTCTGATTCTCGAGGTGGTCACTATACCACCTTCACTCTTCAGTGTTAAACAAGCATCATGGTGGGTGCTGGGGCCCCAGGAAGTGCTTTGTGAAGACTGTTTGGATTCTTAGCCTTTATCCCTGGGCATTGCTTCTTCCTCCTGGGTGGCTTTGCTTGGGAGTAAAGTGGGGGTGACCATGTGAGAATGCTGGCGGGTGCTGGGCCGGGGGCCAGAAAGGTCACACTGGCCCCCTGCCCTTCTGACCCCTCCCTTCCCCCTCCCTCCCCAGGACCCACACTCAGGCTGCCCGAGCCGCAGCAGCTCGTCGCTGTCCTTCCACAGCACGCCCCCACCGCTGCCCCTGCTCCAGCAGAGCCCTGCTACTCTGCCCCTGGCCCTGCCTGGGGGCCCTGCCCCGCTCCCGCCTCAGCCACAGAATGGGCTGGGCCGGGCACCCGGGGCAGCGGGGCTGGGGGCTATGCCCATGGCTGAGGGGCTGTTGGGGGGGCTGGCGGGCAGCGGGGCCCTGCCCCTCAATGGGCTTCTGGGGGGGTTGAATGGGGCTGCCGCCCCCAACCCTGCAGGCTTGAGCCAGGCTGGCGGGGCCCCCACGCTGCAGCTGCCAGGTTGTCTCAACAGGTGAGGGAGAGCTCAGCCTGGGGAAGGGGATGGGGAGGCTGGCTCTGGGAGGGACTCCCCCTACAAACACCCACATCCCTCAGAAGGGAAGCTCTCCTCCTGTCTTACGGGGTCTAGAAAATCCAGTCACCTCTTGGCCCCAGCTTCTCCTTAGATGTAGACGTGAGAGCCCTCTGGATGGTAGCTCTTCAGGGACAAAAGTCGTTTGTTTATTCCTTGTGCCCTAGCTGAGGTTTTCCCTCTGGGGAAGTTTTCCCATCTCATGTGTCTCCTCCCACCGTCCTCTCTGAGCTCAGTCTGTTTCTCTCTCCACCTGGGCCTGAGGGAGAGTGGGAACTTAGGGGGGCAGGGAGGAGTGTTTCCCTGTCTCTTCCCATGGTCTGTGTTTTGTCCCCCTGCCTCAGCCTCACCGAGCAGCAGCGACACCTCCTGCAGCAGCAGGAACAGCAGCTGCAGCAGCTCCAGCAGCTCCTGGCCTCCCCACAGCTGACCCCGGTAATGCCCCTCCCCCTAGCTCTGCCAGAAAGGTCTCAGAGGGTCTGGGCCGGTCCAGGGAGGGCCGCCCCAGGCTGGGAAGGGAGCCCCAGGCTGGGAAGGTGAGACTGTCCCTGTGGGAGTGGGGCCAGGCCCCTATGGATCATATGAGGACAAAGGGCATAAGTGTTCCTCTTGGGGGCCCCTGGGTGCTGGGGAAGGAATGCTATAGTGGCCCTAGATCACATCCCAGCAAGAGGATCTGGAGGGAAGTGAGCCCTCAGTTACTGAGCATTTCCAGTCCCAGCCCCAAGGCTCTCCAGTGGGGAACTTCAAGGTCTGCATAGAGAGGTGGCTGAGCAGGTGACAGACACGTCCTCAACCAGAGCAGCCCCTTTTAGGTCTTTCTTGTGTGTTGAGTTCTACTAAGAGTTCCTGGGAGAAAAGGAATTCTTCCTTCTAGAAAGGAGAGAGTTGCTGGGACTTCGCTGGTGGTCCAGTGGTTAAGACTCTTTGCTGCCCATGCAGAAGGCGCAGGTTCAATTCCTGGTCAGGGAACTAAGATCCCACATGCCGTGCGATGCAGCCAAAAGACAAAAACATAAAAGTAAAAAGGAGAGAGTTGAAAGAAATAGAAAAGCACTCATTTTTATGTAAAGAAACATGAGAAAGATATACAATAAACTAGCTCAACTGGTTACCTACAGAGACCAGATGGTAGCAGGAATAAGATAGCAAAATTTCTTAAGCCTTGAAAAATTGTTTTGGGTTTTGGAACGCTTGAGAATGCTTTCTCTATTCAAAGCAAAAATAAATGAATCTTAAGGGGAAAAAAAATAGAGAAGTTGAAAACTGTTAACCTCATTCAGTGTTCCTCAACTTGGGGTCATGCCACCCCTGGGGACTTCTGTGTTTGTCATAATGACTGAGGAATTGATTTAGTGGGGGTGGGGGAGGGATGTTAAACCTCCTGCACTTGACTGGTAGTACCTCATGTGACAAACACTGATGGTGTGCAACCACTTTCTTGTCCAGATGGGGAGACTGAGGCCCAGAGTGGGGAGTTAGAGATGGAATCTTGACTGTCTCCCAGGTCTCTTGCCTCATGGTACTAGTGAGATAGGATGGGGCCCAGGCCAATCAGGGTAAGATGACCCTGGGGACCACTGGCCAGTAAGCCATCTGGCCCCCTTGCAGGAACACCAGACTGTTGTCTACCAGATGATCCAGCAGATCCAGCAGAAGCGGGAGCTGCAGCGGCTGCAGATGGCCGGGGGCTCCCAGCTGCCCATGGCCAGCCTGCTGGCCGGAAGCTCCACCCCACTGTTGTCCGCGGGCACCCCTGGCCTGCTGCCCACAGCATCTGCCCCACCTCTGCTGCCCGCCGGAGCCCTGGTGGCGCCCTCGCTCGGCAACAACACGAGTCTCATGGCTGCAGCAGCTGCGGCCGCAGCAGTAGCAGCAGCAGGCGGGCCTCCAGTCCTCACTGCCCAGACTAACCCTTTCCTCAGCCTGTCAGGGGCGGACGGCAGTGCCAGTGGCCCCAAAGGAGGGGTGAGTAAGGGGTCTGGTTTAGGGGAGGAGCTGGGAATGGGGCAGAGGGACCGTCCTGTCTCCCTTCTCCTGGAGAGGCCCATTAGAAAAGGCTGTTTCCTCTTTGATTGGACCATTTAGAAAAAGATGATGCTCTGGGTGAGCCATTTCAAGAAAGGCATCCCTCCTTCTGAGGGCAAAGAGCCAGAGCCCGGGAGGCCCTTGGCTGGCACATGCCTACTTAACTGGGCGCCCTATGCAGGGCAACTCTCCCAACAGACACACAGATACACGGAAGTTGACCCTGTTGTGCAGCCGTCAAAGCCCAGCCCTTTATTGCACCCAACATCAGCTTTCTTGACCCAGGAAGCTATTCTCAACCGGGTGATTGGACCAGATACCTCCCCAATCCCCAGTCTCCCTTCCTCTTTTTCCAGACTGCTGACAAAGGAGCCTCAGCCAACCAGGAAAAAGGCTAAATCCACCCACGCTCCTTTAGACCCCACAAAGAGGGGCAGATCTGGTCTGAGGGGTCCCAGCCTGCAGCGGGCACCTGCACCCCAACACTGGAGAGCCCCGGAGTATGTGCTGAGGCCTGGGGAGTGGGGGGTGCTCCCGGTGCCACGGACTGAGACCCAGAGGGGAGCCCTTTCCATCTGCCCCCTGCCCCCGCCTCTGCACTGGCCCCTTTGTGAGGGGCTCAGAAGGAGGACAGGCTCCAAGCCCGCCTAGGAGCCCCCACTCTCAGTGAATGTTTCAGGGTTCCCTAGAGAGCAAAGTGGGCCATGGCATAAGTGGGGGGTTGCTTAAACCCCCCACATAAAATGGATCAGCACTTGAGTGGGAGAAGTGGGGACTAGGCCCTGGGCCTGCCCCTGTGTGGAAGTCTTCTATGGAAGAAAGGGTGACCCTACTTGACCATTTTTTACCCAACTTGGGCAGATGGTAAGAGGGCTCCCTTGGACTGTTTCTTGCTGGGCTCCTTCCCCTGCCCCCCACAAGGGTCACAAGCTGTGCTTGTAAAAGCCCACAGACTAGGGGGCCGACGAAGGGGCAGGATGGCATTGAATTTGGCCCAGGCCTCCCTACCTCCCGGGGGGTGGGTCCCAGTGATGGGCTGGGGGAGGGCAGGGGGTGGGCGGCCCAGCCCCCTCGGTACCCTGCCCCTTGTTTGCACTATTGGATTTAGGAGTGCCGAGGGTGGGGAGATAGAGCTGCCTGACTCAGAGAGTGTGTGCGGGTATGCCTGTGCGCTGTGTGTGTGTGTGTGTGTGTGTGTGTGTGTTTGTCTGTCTGTCTGTCTCCCCCTGGTCCCCAGGTAGCCGAGGGCAGGGACAGGGGCAGTGCTCTGATGAGGCAGTACCAGAGGGGCACTCCTAGCTCTTGTTTGCACCCTCTCACCTCACCAACTTTGGTCCCTTTCTGGGGCCCAAATGGTTAACAAAAACCAGAACTGTACTCCAGTATTGGAGAGTAACTGGGGGCTGGGGGCTTCAAATCAGGGTGATATCCTGCCTTTCCTCCCCCAGACTCCACATGGTCTCAGTGCCCCCGCAGCGCTCCCCTTCCACCACTGATAGTTGGTCCTGCTTCCCTGGCACAAGGGGTGCCCCAGGGATCAGGGGAGAAGGCAAGGGGGGTAAAGTACCACTTCTTTTAGTGAAAACTGTCTCCCAGAATCAGCCAGCCTGCCCCCCTGCACCCTACCCCTCCCCACCCCCACCAGCCAGGGGAGACTTAAGCTTCAATTGACCTAACAACTGTTCCTTCACCCACCAGCTATTTCCCCAGGGTGCAGTGGGCAAGTCTCACCTTAGAGTCCGCACCTGCCCAGAGCCTTTGGTGGCCAAGGCTGAGGGCTGCTGGGGCAGCCAGGAGAGGGCGAGGTTGAAGCGTGTGTCTGTGGGTGCACTGGGGTCGGAGCCAGGCGGAGCGTGGCCAGCTTCCTGATGCCCACATTTAGTCAGTCTCTTTGCATGTGTGGATTCGTGTGTGTGTGTGTTTCTGTTGTTGGTTTTGTTTCATTTTGTTTTTTTTTTTAATAAAGAAAAGGTGTATATTTTTGGCAATGACAGAAACGTAGTGCAGATATATTTTTGCCTGTGCTGCTCAACTGGTTTTTTTCTGATACTGAAAATAATATTAATATTCCTGTTGATAAGACTTTGTAAGATGTTAGGGAGCTGATAATGGAGGGGGTGGGTGGGAATCCTTCGGAGGCAATTTCTTAGGCACTTGGAAGGGCTTGGGGGGAGGGGGAAGGCAGTTGTGATGACCTCAGAAATACTCTCTCTTTATTAATGCTAAATATCAGTTAGAAAGGAATGATAGAAGTCAGCATTTTATTCATCTTCATCTATGAAGCTCTCTAACTCCCTGCCCCCAAACCACTGAAAAGAAAAATAACCTTCAGAGATTCTTAGAAGAGTTGCTCATTCACACCCACGCTCTTGCCCAAGGCCGACCCACTTAGAACCAAAGTCAGCTTCTGTTCTGGACAGTGAAGGAAGTCGATTTACCCCAAGGCTGCCATGGCAGAGAGTGAGAGGTCCTGGAACAAGACCTCCCCTTCCCTCCAGCACCCTAAAGTCTGGGGTTCTCATCTCCAAGAGTCTGTTTTCTGATTTTACCCAGGCTGGGGTGCAGTGGCGGGTAGGCAGGTTAGATTTGAAGGGCCCCAGGCTGCGTATGGATTGGTGCTGTCCCTCAGTTTGGGGCAGGGGGACATGAGAGAGGTGGTGCGTTTCATCTTTTGGGGTGGGGGCCAGGCTTTATAATAAGAAAGGTCTGGAGGGCTTCTGGACAGAGCAGGGTCCCAGTGCAAAGGGCATGGCTCTTGAGCCCCCACCATCTGCTCCCAGCCTCAGTCCCTTTTTCTAGGATGAATTTGGATGGGGACTAGGAAAGGATGCAGATTTATAGGTGGCTCTGTCTAGGGGAAGGGAAGGATGTGGTTTGCAGGGCGGAAGTGGAGTTTGAAACTGCAGAGTGGAGCTCAGTACGTCATCCCCTTCAGTGTGGAGGTGTGAGCATGGTGTGCGTGCAGAGCCGCTGTCTGGCCTCACAACGAGTGCATGAATGTCAGAGCTGGAAGGGACCTGTCTTTAGGATCCTGCGAGCCAGCTCCTTGCCCCACAGGTGATAGCTCCAAGCCTGGGGGGTGGGGGGTGGGCAGGGGCTCAGGGGCAGAGCTGCGACCAGTCCTCAGGACCCTGGCCTCCTGGTCCTGGCTCTCCTGCCCCACTGCACTGCCTCCATGTGGTTGTCTGTCTGTCCCTGTGTGTGTGGTGTGCGGTGTGAGTGCAGGGCTGTGCCCAGGGTGGGGGGTATCTGTGAAGCACTGACTGTCTTAGCTCAGAGCTGATGGATCCTCTCCAGAGACAATGACACTTTAAAGGTTGCCTTTTCTTGTCTAAGTTTTTCCGATGTGTGTGTGTTTTCCCTTCAGATTCCTAGGTCTATTGCTGCCTCCAGGTGCCCTCACCTTGAGGCTGATGAGAGCACTCCTGTCCTGAGTTCTAGGGAAGTACTCCTAGTAAAGGCCTCGACAGTGAGGGGAGCCAGAGTCTGGGAAAGAGAGAGAGCCAGCTCTGAGAAAGGGTGACCTCCACGCTGCGTTTTCCCAAACTGGAAATCCAGACACGGGCTCTGCCTGCCAGCATCTTCCTTGGTGTGTGGTTGGCAGAGTTAAGGGTAGGCAGCTTGCTCCCAGTTCTCCTTTATCCCAGTTTCCTGGGGAGAGGTGTCTGGAGAGCTTTCGGTCACTTCAGTTGGGAATCTGTAGGAAAACGGGGCGCAGTACCCTGGCTTCCTCCAGTCACATCAGTCCAGATTAAAAGTGTGTCTGGCTCCCAGTCCCTTTGACTTGATCTACTGAAAAGCTGGTGACTGAGGGGTGCCTTCATCGCCCTTTGTTCACGTCCTTCAGCCCAACTTGGGACTTAGGTGGCGGGACTGGAGACCCAAACCCTGGCTCCCAGCCTGTCCCCCTCTTTGCACCCCAGCCTTTCTCAATGTAGCAGACCCTTCCTAGGGGAGCAGGGAGGGGAAGCCACAGTTTGCAAACCCAGGAGCTCCTTTTACATTCTTTGTAAAGCCTCCTTTATATCCTCAACCCAAAAGGCAATGCCCCTCCCCTGCCACCTCCAAGCCTGGAATTGTGCATAACCCGGATCTTGTATCTTTGTATAACGGATGTTATTTGTACGAAGGGCAGTTCGTAAACAGCACTTGTTCTTTTAATAAAAGAATGTTTTACAAAAAAAAAAAAAAAAACCAAAGAGACCTTGGTTTGTCTGGCTTTACTGAAGGGAGAAGTGGAGGGCCAACTGTGGGAGCCTTGGGAGGGGATGGAGGTGGGGGTGGGCAGATGGTCTACTAACATTTCTTTAAGTACTTCACAGACCAAAATGCACAAAATACCCAGGTTGCGTACTGAAAATCAGATACCTTTGCTCCACTCATAAGAACGTAATGTGTATCTCTGGGCCAGGCGGAATCTGATTAAAAAAAAAAAAACAACTCCATAAGTGATGAGATATATGCACACCGCACTTCTAGAAGCACTGTCTTAAGGCTCGGCAAGAGAAAACGGTCTCGGTCCCCGGGCAGGGACCCTGCCCACAAGGCGGGAGGGGTCGCCGGGAGGCGCAGGCAACCAAACGAGCGGCGATGCTCCGCGCAGGTCCTTCGCAGACACGCGGGTACCAAAGGGGGCGCCGGAGAGCCCGCCACACCCTGGGGGCTCCGAGGGGGCTGCTGGGCCGGCTCCTCGGCCCGACTTCCGGCAGCTGGGGCTGGACGACCCGTGCAGGCCCGCGGCCCGCACCGCGCGAACCCCGCGGCGTCTTCCGGGCCGAGGCGGGGCTGGGCTGGAGGGAGGCGGGGAAGCGGGAAGGTGACCGGGGCGCGAGGCGGAGCCGGCGCGGCGCGGTGGTGGCAGCGGGCCTGCCATGGGCTCTGTGCGCGGCGTGGGGACTCTCGTGCGGCCGGCGGCCTGGGTGAGCACCCGCGCGGCCGGGCCCCCTCCCCTGTCCTGCGCTCCACCGTCCTCCGCTCATCGCCCCGCCTCTCCGAGCCGGCCCCTAGGCTGAGCTTACCCCAAACCCCTGCGTCGCCTGGTGCTTCGCAGCCGTCCCTGAGCGCCCGTTGGGTGCCGGCTCCTCCCCCAGCAACTCCCGTTCCTCTCTCGGGGGCCCTTATTACCTTCGTACTACTAATGCGCGCCTAAGCCCTGCGGTCTCTTCCCTCCCTCTGGAAGTCTTCGGCTTTCCATTGACTTTATTTTCCTGTTTCCAAATCACCGCCCCGCGGATGCCTACTTGCCTTGCAGACGCTGAACCAGAGACGGGACATCACCTCCTGGCTGGTAAGCCCTACGCCCCCAACTCCGCCCTGTTTCCCCTTCCCTCCACTGGAGTCCCCCAGGCCCAGAGAGACCACCGAGGTAGAGACCAGAGGAGGAAACCAGAATAGGTCAGCCCTGCTTTGTAAACTCCAGCCTGAGACTCCCTTGTCTATCTATGGTCACCTCGCCCTGGCTCAGAGGAGATGGGGTGACCCGAGGGCAGAGGATGGGGAGCAGGCTTCTGCATGAGGGACCCTGGTGCCTGATAAACCGAATCCCAGGTGCCATTGGCTCGCCAAGGCTGGCAGGATCCTGGCCCTCCACCCCTGGCACCAGGGTGAGAGCCAGGGCTTGAAGGGAAAGCCTGGACCCTGAAACATATGTGGTTTCGTAGCCTTGAAATCTCTTCCCTATCCTGAGCTTGGGGGGCCTCACGGTGGTTGGGGGTGGGGCATGGTCCTTGCAGGGTGGAGTCAGATCAGCCTCATGCAGAGAAAGCCTGTCACCAGCCAGGGCCCTGGGAAAGCTGGACATGGCCACAGGCAAGAAAAGTGCTTCCAGGGCATGTGCTGACCTTTCATCTTCCCTGCCACAGGCCCGATGGTTCCCCAAAACCCCAGCCAAGTCCGTGGTGGCCCTAAAAACACCTATCAAGGTGGAGCTGGTGGCTGGGAAAACCTACAGGTGGTGTGTGTGTGGCCGCAGCAAAAAGCAGGTGAGAGACCTGTATACCCCTCCCCGTTGACATATCACATCTGTGGTTTGGGGACACCATGTGTGGCCCAGGAACTCCCCTTCAAGACATTCCTTTTTCCCATATATACCTGAGGGATCACAAGGGTGTGGGTGGGGATATTCTTGGGCCAGCCCTGAGCTCCCAGTTCTCTGCATCCAGCCTTCAAGATGGAGACAAAGAGAGAGAAACTGAGTCCTGGGGCAGGTGGGTGGGGCCAGAGTTCTGTCCTCTTCAGAAGCTCCCAGCTCTGCCCAGAAAGGCTTGCCTGCCTCTCTCTCTCCCCTCTTTCCTTCTTCCTGGGAAGCATCTGGGTTCCCAGGCCTCAGACCTCAACATCAGGAAGACTCTGAGCAGCTTCTCTGTCCCCGAGTATGCCCCTTCCTGGCGTCTGCTCCTGAAAACTCTCCCTTTTTCAGTTTCTGTGACTTCCCTGGTTTCTTGTTGTCCTGTCATTCTGGCTGCCTGCTCCCCTCTCCTGTCCCAGGAGCCTTCCATCCCTTAGGAACCTGCCCCACATTCTTAGCCTCTGGGCCCCTTTCCTTCCTGAGCTGGCTCAGAACTGGCTCAGAACTCCAAACCGCATGATGTGGTGTCTGTCAGCAGCCCAGGGCCCGAAGTCCTGCTTTGCTACCGATTTGCTCATGAGCATGGCGCTCTGCTGCCTGCCAGTGAGTCCTGGCACTGGCGGGCCCTTTGTGTCTCTCTGCCTCTTGCCCTCTGGGGCCAGTTTGCTGACTTTTATCTGCACACTTCCCCCATCCACCCTCCTACCCCACCCTCACTCAAGGGCAAGAGGCTTGGCTCCAGCTCTGCCACTCAGTAGCAAACCACCTGTCTGGGCCTGTTTCCATTACCCAGGCTGTGTAGGAACACCTTCTGGGGTGAAAGGGCATAGATGCTCACAGCAGGCAGCCAGTTTGCTGTCGGACCTCACCTTCTCCCCTTCCTTCCACCCCCCTCCCGGCAACATCCACTCCCCATGAACATGCCCAGTTGTTTGTTGGAGCCAAACAAAATTGATGTCCAGTCTTAAAGGCCACTCAGAGAAGTTCGTACCTTAAGAACATGGGAAAGGAAATGAATGTCATGAACCAACGAAGACTCGGAGCCATTAAAAAAACCCAAAAAACCATTATCAGTATAAAAGTTGCTGATACATAAGGTATCATTTCGAAATACCATTTTGCTTTGATAATTCTCTTTTTGGGTCCCCCAGAAACTATTCCTGTAAGGACATATGTACTGAACACTTTCTACTGGCAGAGTGCATGATAAACCTTTATGCATTTTATTTTCTTGAAATTACTCTGATTACTGTCACATTACAGATGACAAAAGTTGGTCAGTGTCACTCAGCTGTGTCCCTACCAGCACTGCCCTGCCCCAGCAGGTAGGGTTGGGTCTCTCTGACTTTTCTTTTCCTTACTAGCCCTTCTGTGATGGCTCCCACTTCTTCAAACGCACTGGCCTATCCCCACTGAAGTTCAAGGCCCAGGAGACCCGCACAGTGGCGCTCTGTACCTGCAAGGCAACCCAGAAGCCCCCATACTGTGATGGTACCCACAGGAGTGAACAGGTGCAGAAGGCAGAACTGGGCTCCTCACTCTGAGGGGTGGCTCACCCCAGGGATCCCAGCCCCCACAGCTGGTTTGTGAAGGGCTTGCTCCGATAAGCCAAGGTCTCCAATCTGGCGCAGCTGGGAATAGGCCCTGGCTTTGATGCCTGCCGGTGAAGATGCCATTAAAGAGACCTGCTAGCCCAGAGTGGTGTTCTTGTGGTCACAGGTATGAGGGACAAGACCTATCCCCCTCCGGGATCTTAACCTGGGCTGGGGACACCAGACTGGCTGCAGGGAGGGAACAATTAAGGTCCCTTCCATATGGGGTCCCCCAAAGCAAGATGACCCACTCTAGTACTCTTGCCTGGAAAATCCCATGGACAGAGGAGCCTGGTAGGCTGCAGTCCATGGGGTCGCAAAGAGTCGGATGTGACTGAGCGACTTCACTTTCACTTTTCACTTTCATGCATTGGAGAAGGAAATGGCAACCCACTCCAGTGTTCTTGCCTGGAGAGTCCCAGGGACAGGGGAGCCTGGTGGGCTGCTGTCTATGGGGTTGCACAGAGTCGGACACGACTGAAGCGACTTAGCAGCAACAGCAAAGCAGGATGAGCCCAGAGACTAGAGTAGGCCAGAGGATCCCGCCCACCCTTCCTGTCCTTTCTGTCCCAAAGAACTACAGGCTCCAGAGAGTATGCAGCATTTATTACAAAGCCAGGAGATACAAACACCCCAGGGCAGAAGGGTACAGCCACAGCACCTCAGACACAGGACAAGGTGCGAACACAGACAAACCCACAGGGGATGCCCGGCCCCAGACATGTAGCTGTGTTGGAGTGCTGCCTCTTCCCCTCCCCGATCCGATCTATGTACATTGGAGGAAAGACAGGTGGGCAGGGGATCTACCCCTCGGGGGTGGACCATTTGACTCCAGGATGGAGCGGAGCTCAGACCTTACTGGCCTGTCTTGTGCTTTTAGATGTCTCTGTCGCTCTTTCCTGACTTGGCCGCAGCTGCGGGTGCGGAGGGAACTGGAGGACTGCTTGCCTTTGGCCACATCTGGGGTCTGTGCTTATCTGAGGTCACCCCGCCTCCACCTGTCCACTCCAGCCCCCAAAGAGACTGCCCCAGCAGCCTTGCTAGTGCAGGCTTCTGGGTGGCAGAGGGGGAGAAGGAGTGAGGCGGTTTACAATGTTAACCCCACAGGGGAAGTTCAAGGGCTGAGGCCTCCTGTGGCCTGAATCTTCTTTTCCACAAGATAAATGATGCAAAGGCCACACACATGGCATTGGGGGTGAGGGGCGTGGGGAGGCAAAACTATCTATTCTTTATACAAAGTTTCCACTGCTGGAGGAGGAGGTAAGGGAGATGCCCTCTCCACTGCCCACTTGCTCCTCAAAACCAGGGGATAGGCTGCATTTGTAAAAGGCACTGTCTTTGCAATTCTCTGAACATTCAACAATGGTGGGAGGAGGGCACTGGTCAGGGTAAGGGTAGGACAGCAGCCAAGAGGGGGAAAGAAACAGAGTGGGCCCCATACACAGCCAATTAGAGTTGTGCCTAAAGCTTTGGGGGTTGGTGGGGGCCCCTCAGCACCCCATATGTCTTGGGACAGGAGGAGGATGGGGCAGAGTGATACTGGGCCTCAAGTGGCCCCTCCAATTCCACCTCTAGGCACCCCCAAAAAGAACAGAGAGAATTCCACAAGACCCCTTAAAAATGAACACCCCACCCCCCACACATACACACACACATAAAGTTTGTTTCCTGTGGCATTTAAATTAATCTGGTTGGTCCATAAAAAATAAGTATGTATATTTGGTTTTTCCTATGTACATATATATATAGATTTATTTATAAAACCCATCCCCCACCCCTAAGGTGGGAGGAGCTGGGGAAAATAGAAGAGGTGGAAAAGGGGGCCCAGAAAAAGTGGAGGGGTGGAGAGGCATGGCTGGAAAAAGAGGGAGAGGGTCCCTTTCCTCAAGTTAAGGGGGGCACAGGAGCTCCGTTGACAGTCATCTTGCGCCCCCTGCTGGTGGAGGATGGTGTCTGCAGGCAGTTTGAGGTGCCCCCGTTGGCAGCTGCAGTGGCCCCACCGGCTGTCACAGGGGGAGCTGGGGAGGTGGGGTGGGGGGCCGAGGGGCCATGAGAGCTGGGAGAGCCATGGGAGGGGGTGGCTGGGCTGGGTAGGGAAGAGGAGGTGGCCGGCAGGGTGGCAGGGCTGGGTGCCTTGTCACTGACTGACTCACACTCGGATGCCCCGCTGGTGTTGGTGCCCTCGGAGGGGGTGGGTGCTGTGGGCAAGGTGAGTCGCTTGCAGGCTGGCTGGACACGATACTTGAGGGGGAGAGGGCCATTCTGCAGGGAGAAGGGGAGGGGAGGGTGTCAGGAGAAAAAGGCTAATGGAGCAGCCACCCACCTTTACCATATAGCACCCAAACAGGGAGAAAGGGAGGACGAGACACACAGGTGGGACTGACAAGCAAGGCGGGAGAGGAAGAGAGCACGTGTAAGACCAGAGACAGAGAAAAAAGGCAAGAGGGAGGCCAGAGAGCAGAAGGCAAAGTTTACTCCTCCACGGCCACCCAAATTTGCACATGTGGTCTGCCCAAGGATCCTTTTTTCCTCCTGAGTATGGAAGGTCATCAGCGAGAGATGGTCTGGAAGGCCACCCTGGACATGCCCAGCCCATGAGACGAGGGATGAACTGTCTCTGATTAGAGCAGGGTGGCCCACGTAATGGCCCAGGCTCGTACCACCCCACACACTCACCCGCCGCCAGGGGTAGATGTAGGCGATGTCCATGAGGGTGTAGTATTCCTTCAGCGGCTCGTCCTCATAGAGAACCTCAACCTGGAGGAGGAAAGGGCAGACGGCTCAAGGCTCCAGCCTTTTGGCAAAGAGGCTCTGAGCAGGTGATCCCTCATCCCTCAGGTTGCCCAGTGCATCTGACTTCCTCTCAGAGTTGTCTCAACATAACTCCTGACCAGCAGGTGGGAAGGGATGCAGAGCAGATGCCCACATCATCAAGCCACCCCTGGCCATCCACACAGTGCTCTGGGTCCCTTTCTATCTCTGGCATGTTCTCCAGAGGAGCGAACAGGCACAGAAAGGGCCCCAGGGAGAAGGCACACGGTGGAATCACAACATGCCTGGATCCCGCTCCAGAGATTGTTTTAACTGCTAAGATGTGAATCGAGTTTTAATCTTGAGAAGTTACTCCTCATGTGATTCTGACATGTGGCAAAGTTTGGGATCTACTGTCTTAGAGCCTCAATAGTCCATGAACCAGCAGCACCAGAAGCACCTGGGAGCTTTCTACAAACACAATGTCTACTCAGTCAGAATTACATTTTAACAAGACCTCTAGGGGACCATACGTATGTTCAGATTTGAGAAGCTATATCCTAAAGCTCCTTGGAAATTTCAGACTAGCCAGCTGGCCCTAGATATGGCCCCAAGTTTTTACATACACAGCTCTGCCGTAGTTCTAAGCATGCAGGCATGCACACACTGTCTTGGTCCCATGCACCTCTGCACACTGGCTTCAGCAGAAGTAGACTGCCGCACCTGAATGTCGTTTTCAGTTACTGTTCTACACAGGCTGTTACACAACACGCAAGCCCTTGGTGACACCAAACCAGCCATGAGCCATGACTAGGATGCACAGATTGTCAGACACATCCACAAACAAGACACATGTTTCAAAAGGGGCCAGGGACTTACCTTGTACTTGCTGGGCACGTCCATCTTGTTGCGGAGAAACTTGGCAAGATGCATGACAGTCATGGCTGCTGGGCATCGCAGGAAGCGCACACCTGTCTGCTGGGGAAGAGGCACCCAAGGGCTGGGGTCCACCCCAGCACTCTCTCCCAGCCCATACTCCATTCTGGGCAGGCCCGAGCACTCACCTTCTCCTTGTCACCATCCCCATTCTCCAAGGGGCCCTTCTTCTCTTCCCGGTCTCTGCAGAAGGAGAAGGAATGAAGCAAGGGAAAACCTGGAGCAGGCAGGACCTAACTGCACACAAACATCTGGAAGGCCCTCCCGGAAGTGCCCTTTCCTCCCAGGGAAGGGGGACGGCAGAGGGGAGGGACCTGCCTAGGACCCTGAAAGGGCCAGGTGTGGGCCAGACTTGCCTGACACCTTCGTAGAACTCGATGGAGAGGCTGACGATCTCGTCATCACTCAGAGCCCCTTTCTCCTGCTCCAGAACCTCACCACGGTCCTCGTTGGAGCCGTTGGGGACTGCAGAAGGAGCGAGCTGGGAAGGCTTAGCTTAGGAGCAGGGACAGGCACCCCACCATCAACCCAGGGATCTCAGAGCTCAGTGCAGTGAGCCCAGCCCTCCCCCCAACCCCGGGATGGGAGATAGTGCAGTGGTGCCCACTGGCCTTCCATGCCTCTGGCCCTAGTGCCAGGGGGAGGGCCACATGTGCACACACATGTGAACACACTCACCTTCTGTCAGGGGGTAGGCTGCATAGAAATCCCGCCGCCGTTTCATCTCATCTGGAAGAGAGGGAGCAGGTTCAGGGGAAGCAATAGGCTGGGCAGTGAGAGCTGGTGGCAGGGGGACAAAGGGTGCAGGTACCTTTAAAAAGCCCAGGGACCAATTTGTAGACAATGTCTTGAAGGGTTTTGTCAGATCTGAAAAGAAGCACATAGGAGCCAGTCGGCAACCATCTCACCCTGACTCTCCAGCCTAGGCCGCCTCTTCCCACCTCTCTCTCAGAACCAGGGCCCAGGCATGAGGGTCCTTGTAGGCCCTGTCTCTGCCTCTCTAGAATTTCTCAGCTGGATACATCATCCCCAAGGGACAGTCCATGCCCGATGCTCCTCCCCCACCTGCCCCCCGGGCTTCAGGAAGCAAGGACAGAGGGCAGCTGCTCCAGAGGATGGGTGGGAGCAGCAGGAAGTGCTGGGCCCACCTGATGCTCAGCAGTGGCCGGGTTTTATGGACCTGCACATCGCACATGGGGCAGTACTTGTTGGTCTCCAGGTAGCGCACGATGCAGGTTTTGCAGACTTGGGGGGTGTGGAGAGAGGAGGAAGAGTCAGAGTCCCCTTTGTAACCCAGGATCAGCCCCCACACTCCCTGCCCGGGTTCAGGTATCCCCTCCTCTCCACCATGTTCCCACAGCTCAGGCCCTTTCAAAGACCCAATACAGCCCTGTTCTGCAGATGGCAACTGCCCTTTATCTATCCTTGGGGGAGGACAGATGTGTGTGTGTGCGTGAAGCCAGTGTCGAGTACCATGCGGAAGGTGAGTCCCAAGTTCCAAACCCCCTTGTAGAACAAATCAACAGCCAAGCTACTAGATACCTCCCAGTTCCCTGACTCCTAGTCACCAGCCCGTGGTGCACACCAGGGCACTCTGTATTCATGGGGTGCAGCGTCATCCACAGAGACTCAAGGAGGGAGTGGAGATTTCAGGTAAAAGTCCCCCAAATGAACTGCTGGGTTGAACCCTGCAGTCTCCTCCCAGGCAGTCTCCCTTTGACCTGGGACCCTCACCAGACACATGGACACGTTTGCTCCTCAAGGCAGAGGCCACCTATCCCAGGAGCAGCCCTCGACCCCAACTCACAGGAATGTAAGCACTCCACGATGGTAGTGGCATCTATGAAGTACCCCCCGCAGAGGGCGCACATGAGGTGAGGGTTCAGCTCGGTAATTTTGATCCGTGTGGTCCGATGCATGGTGCTGGGGTGGGGGGCGTCACCCTGGGGAATAGAACATGGAATCAGGAACCCCGGGATCCAAGAGCCCCTCCCACACTGTACTCTGCCTGCCCCACAGGCAACATCTCTCCCTGGGCCCATGGCCCCCTCCTTTCCCTCCAAAGCCAGACTGGGGTGGTTCTTTCTGACCCCCTCTGAGTGTTCACTGAGGGCTCTGGAGATTCCTGTGACCTTGAGCAACAAGCTCAGGTTCTATCTCAGGAGCAGCAGAAGGACTGAAGTTAGACCACAGGAAGCACCACTCAACTCTCCAGAGGATGTGGGGAGGCGGGAAAATGGAAGAGAACAGAGTTTTTAAAAATCTCCCCGATCCCAATCCATATACATACAAGTGAACTCCCTGGGAGCTATGAGGAAACAGCCTCCTGACTGGGTCTTTCTACTCCATCCTACCTTCCTTCCTCCCATCACTGCTCCAGGAAGCCTCCTTCCGTGGGAACACGGGGGGAATGAACACCCTAAGTCTGAAGGGGGCATCCCACCAACTATCCCTGGGCTCCGGCCTGGCCCTGGAGCAGCTCCTTGGAAACACACCACATGCCGACCACACAGGTTCTAGGCCTGGAGCTCCAGCAGGAAATACCTAGGATGGCCCTTAGGCCCCCAAAGTTGGGAACACACAGCTCCAGCCCGACCCCCAGCCCAGCCCCAGACTCTGCAGGTAACTGCAAAGGGTCTGGTTAAAACGCCTGTCACTGCTGCTTCCACAGGGAGGCCACCGCGCGCCCTGATGGGTGGCCTGCTGCACGACGCCCCTCCCAGGCACACTCGGGAATCTCCGCCTGTGGGCACCGCCACCTGCCCATCTTCTCCCATCCGCGGCCTGGCCACAAGCTGCCCAGTGACAGGCTATAGGCCGTCAGGGAGGCCCGCCGAAGCCAGGCAGAAAGTTCTGTCCACAGCCCACCAAGCACCCAGCCAGGCCCTGGCTGGGTCCAGGGAGGACAGGCAAAGCCCAGGTCTGGACTAGCTGATGTGCTTACTTCTTAGTTCAGAAATCCAACCTGTAGCCAGCAGCCACGGTACCTCTGTCCTCTTTCCCAGAGGAAAAGCCCATGGGGCGGGGCCTGGGAGGGCAGCCAAACCCCCAGAGCTCTTTTACAACATACATCCTTCTCTCCTTTCCAGAAAGATTTCTAAAGCCAACACATTGGGTTTTCTAGGACCCGAAATTCACAGCTGGGAATCAGCAGTTACTATAGAGACCCCAGGATGAGTTTGGCCAGGACCCAAACAGCCAACAGAGGCTGTCCAGAGACCAAAAGAGAGAGAGAGACACAAAGACCACATGTGGGAGAGACACCAAGCTGCAGGGCAGACAGAGGGGAACACGCAAGCCCAGAGCCAGCATGCATGCAGCGGCCCAGACCTGCCTGAGGAAGGAAAGGGGTCTCCGCCCCCTCAGCCAGCCCTCCCTGCATGGGTCCCCTCTTCATAATTATGTAGAAACCTTCCTGGCTACTATACAGTTTGGTTATTCCCACAGTAACCCCTGGCAAGATGCCCAAATATTATTACAACCATCCAGAGGAGGGAACAGACTCCAAGTGGCTAACTCGCTGAGTGTGTATAATATCCATGCTGTGTGTACATGCTGCTGGGCCTCCAAAGGTACTTCGTGTGACTACCTGTCGTGTGTGTGTGTGTGTGTGTGTGTGTGTGTGTGTGTGTGTGTGTATGTGTGTGTGTACACAGCCAAGAAGAAAACTTTGGGGATCTGCTAATGCTGAGGGTCCAGATCAGATTGTGTGTACTTAGTCGCTCAGTTGTGTCTGACTCTTTGTGACCCCATGGACTGTAGCCCACCAGGCTCCTCTGTCCATGGGGATTCTCCAAGCAAGAGTACTAGAGTGGATTGCCATGCCCTCCTCCAGGGGATCTTCCCAACCCAGGAATTAAACCCAAGTCTTCCGCACTGCAGGCGGATTCTTTACCATCTGAGCCACGGGGAAGCCCAAGGGTCTAGATTGCAACTGGAAAATCTCATGCCCTCTTCTCTCTCCCTCTCTCCCACACACACTGCCTTAGCCACCTCATTCACATATTCACTGTGTTTCCAAAACAGACACTTGGCTCTTAAGAACTCCCTTCCAGGGACTTCCCTGGTGGTCCAGTGGTTAAGACTGCACTTCTACCACAGGGGGCGTGAGCTCCATCTCTGATGGGGAACTATTCGCATGCTGCAAGGCGCAGCCAAAACAAAAAGAGTTCCCATCCTCCCATTCATCCAGGTCCTGCCAGGCCAACTGTGGCCTCAACATGCAGGAGCTCAGTGATGCTCACCCTCTAATTTCTGCAAGCACTTGTGAGAATTCAGACCGAGACTACTGCTTGAGCTCAGTTCTGGATGCACGGGTGAAGGCAAGAGTTGTGGTCCTTACTGAGTGAAATGTTCCTCCCTCTCGCTTTAAGAAATGAGCCCCCTTGCCACACTCCCTGCTCCCCTCTCCCATCTCCAGGGGCCTCAGACTGTTACCTCTGGAGCTGGGGGTGGGGAGAAGCACTGATTGGCTCCTCACCTGGTTGCCATGGTTACCTGCAGGGCCCTGCCAGCAGGTGCCAAGAACAACTGTAAACAGGAGCTCAGTTCCCTCATCCGCCTTGTCTTTCTCCCCCCAAGAGGCCTCAGGACCCCACACCTGACACCTAGCTCCTCCCCAGCTACAACTGGCTGGACCTCCAGCTCCCATCACCTTAGGGCAGAGCCTAAGAGAGGAAGGAAGAGACAAGTCCCAAGAAGCAGAAAAGGGAGACCGCGCCATTTGCAAGTGCCCTGCAGCGCTTTGGGGGCCAGTTCCAACCACATCCCCACAGTGAACCTGAGCACCATCTCCCACCCTCAACTGGGGGCCAAGTCCTTCAGTACCGTCTGGCCCCATGATGATGGAATAGTCTTTGCTCCTGGCCCCCAGGTTTCAGCTACAGTGGCAGGAAAGGAGCTTGATCAGCACCCAGGACTCAACCCCAACTCCTCCGTGTCATCCAAATCTGGCATGAATCTTTACCCTTTCTCAAAGCCTCCTACTCACTAAACCAACCCCCTATATCTCCATTCTAACCAGGCTTTTTCTGGAAGCTCCCCTCTAATTCAGACTTCTTTGTCAGTTTATTTTTTTTTTCTTTTTCCCCTGAGAAATAGCCAATCTTTGATAACCCAGAGATCGCCTTCTGCTCCTTCAGATTCTCAGCTTTAGGATTCTTTGCTCTGCTTTCCCCCCACATGAAATTCACCCAACTCCCTTACTAGAAAATCTCCAAGTCTTGGGAAAAGTCACTCGGGGTCACATCCAGACATCTAAAATCACAGAAGTGGAAGGGATCTTAGAAAGCATCTTGTCCAGTCCTTTCACTTTACAGATGAAGAAGCTCAGAAAGAGGTGACTTGTCTCAGGTCAAGCGGTCACCCAGTGGCAGTCCTAGGACTAGACACAGCCTGACTCCTATTCCAGTGCTCTTTACAGACTGGCACCCATGCTAGGCTTCCCACTCATTTAAGGAATCAATAAGCCTGGTCTGACTCCATCCAGGCAGGCAGAAGGACTCCAGGTTCCATCAGAAGACCATTCAGTGAGCCGTCAGGGTCAAAACATAACCATGAGGACAGTCTCTCTCTGAAGTAGGAAGAGCGGGCAGAGGCTAATGGCCTCACCCAACTTCCCTAATACAGGTAGGGAAGCAGGCTCTATGGAAGCTCAGGGAGCCAGAATGTACTGGATCCCAGAAGACCATCCCTCTCCCAGCCTTGTGGGTTCAGCTGTGGAAGCCTGCGGATTTGTGTGTGTGCAGAGAGAGCTGGGGGTGGAGGTATGCCTGGGACATTCAAACTCTGTGTTCCCTGACCCCTGAGTGCTCCTCCTGCCAGAAGCATCGAAAGAGTCCTCTAGTCTCCTGAAGCCGGGCTCACTCTAGCCTCCCTCCCCTCCCACCTCTCAGTGTCCTAAGATCAAACAAAGACAAATATCCAAAATATACACAGTTACACACTGCCAGATACACACACACACACATGCACACACAGCCAGACACACCCCCTCCATTTTTCTCTCCCACTCTCAACACACACGGCCAGACACTTGGCCAGACACACACACAGACACACCCCATCACACATAGAGCCAGACCAGAGCCAGGCCCACGCTTGCCAGATGTACAAACCACTCCCACCCACCCCAAGAAGCACACAGTCTGACATCCCTGCCTGAAACCAGAGCTACAAACACACACTAACCTTTTGTGCATCCCCGGTCTACCCAGGATAAATTATAACATAACTCTTCCGGCAACAAAGGCAGTACGGCTCGCAACCTCCACTCTGGGGGCCAGAGGCTGGAGGAGTGAGGTGGGCATCCAACCTGCACAAAGATGTCACCTCTTCGTGTTCAGGCTCTCTCCATTCCCATGGCAACAGCTCCATCAACCAAGATCTTCCAGGGAAGACCAGGAGCAGCAGAGAGCACCCCCCGCAAAAGACTTCAACTTGAACCCCACCTAGCTACACTCTCTCTGGATCCCAAGTCCTGAGTCTTACCTCGGGCCTGTTTCCTGCATTATTCCAAAGACAGCTCTAAGACCTCAACCCCCAACTCCAAACCAAGAAACCCCTGGGAAAACCTCCCCACCAGAAAGCTATAACAGAGCTTTCTTTATGCTCCTTCTCCAAGTACTAACACCTTGGAACAGAGTGGAGAGGGGGGAGGAAGAAGAGAAATGAGAGTTTCAGGAACAAACTGCAAGAGGCCCAGAGAAGGAGGCGTAAGAACGGAGTGAAACACCACCAGGAGACCACCTCCCCACCCCACCCCAGCCTCAGGGAGCCCTGGAGACTAAGGCAGCGCGGCGGGAGAAGCGGGGGTCTCTGAGAGACAAAGACCAGGGGGAAGCGCGGGGCAACGCCTCCACAATATTTACAGAAAAATTCGCCATCCCCGGGCCTCCTCCCCTACCTCAAGCCATCCCGAGCAATTCTGGGCAGATGGGGGCAGTGGGGGAGGGAGAGAGGCACGCTGGGCCCCCCGTGGAGATAGGGGGGCAGGGCTGTCTGCTAGTTGAGGGGTCCCACCCCCTTAGAACTAGAAGCAAGAGGATCTAGGGAGGGGGGGCAGTCGGGCTACCCAGTGCAAGTGGGGCCAGCCGGCCAAACCCCTCCCGCCTCTGCGGGCGATAGGAAATATCGCGATAAATCTTCCCCATCTTCCTTCTACCCCCTCCACCCCGGCTTCCCCAGGAGCCTGGGTCTGACGATCAGAGGCCCCAGTTACCGGGTGGCCGCTCCTACCTTCCCTAGAGCCAAACTTTCGGCGGGGCCCCAAGGAGGGGTGTTCCGGAGAAAGAGGCTCCGCTGAGGTGGTTCGGGGAGGGGGCGGGGCGCCCAGTCCCGGGATTGGGGGGAAAAGGGAGCGACTGGGGGAGGTGCCCGAGAGGACGGCGCCCGGCAGGGAAGAGCGCCCTCCTCCGACCCCGCAGCGATCGAAAAGCTCGTCCCCTTCCTCCCGGCTTCGAAGCCCTCGCGCGTCCACGACGCCTCAATGCCCACGGAAGAAACCGAGAGCGACCCCTCCCCAGACCGAAAGGAGTACTGGGGGAGAGCCAGGGGCTGCTCTAACTCGTGGGGAGGGCTAGGGGGGCAGAGATCCGCCCCAGCGCGGAGCCCCAAAGCCCCGCGGTTGCCTCGGACCCTCCCCCTCGCTACCTAGGGAGCAGGGTCTAGGGGGGCTGCAGCACAAAGAGGTGGTGGTCGAGGAGACGCCAAATCGTTAGAAGGGGGAACCCACTTCGGCCATCTTGGAAGGGAGGAAAAGGAAAAGGGGAGAGAAAAAAGGAGAAAGAAAGGCGGACGGGGCGAGCTAGGAGAGGGGCCGGCGGGGGTGGGGCGGAGACGCGAGACCAGGCCGGGCTCAGAGCCTCCCCGGGCAGGGGTTTGTAAAGAAGGATGTGCCGGCCCGCGTCCCAGTCCCCAGATGGTTACAGGGTCGGAGAAAGAGAGGAGAGGGGAGACTGCGTCCGCTTACCTGGGTTCGGGGTCCGGTGGGTCTCGGGGAGGGGGGGATGGGAGGGAGGGAGGGAAGGGAGGGGAGGGGGGCCGAAGCCGTGTCGCTCGCTCGGGCGGCGGGAGGGGAGAAACCTATGGTAAGAAAGGAGTTTGTGAAAGCGCTTTGGGGTGGGAGGGAGAAAGGGGAGGGGAGGGGACGGAGGGGGGAGGGGAGGGACCGGGACTCGGAGGGGGGGGGACAAAATGGCTTTTTTCCTCCAGACAAGAGTAGGTCCCGCCCACTACTCACCCACGTGACCTCATTCCTTCAGGGTGTTTGCGGAGAGGGAAGAGGAGATGGGGGAGAGGCTAACGCGGCTGCCCCCCCCGCAACGCGGTGCCGGGCCCCCCAAAACTAGACTACGACCTCACTCTTTTCAACAGCCCCTGACCCTGGAGGATGAATTCTCTTCTCTGTCACCCTCCTCAACTAACCTCTGTCCCCAAAATATGTGTGCGCACCCCTTTCCCCCAGACCCTGCGGTCCTCGCCCCTAGCTGGGGCGCCTGGAAACTGGTGAGATGAGGACTCGACTGAAATGTGACTCGCTCTGCAGTCCTCCACGTCTCGGCCTCGACCAAAGGGCGCTGTGCTCGGGCGGGGGACGCGACGCTTCTGGCCACGCGTCCGGGTTATTTTCATTCACTCTAAGTGACACTCCCTTGAAATTAATAACTGCATGAGTGAGAACGAGCGACTCCTTCCCAGCCCCTGACCCCCTCGGCCGCCCGATCACCAGCTCTAAAACGCTGCGTCCGGGACCCAACCCGGCCGCTTCGGGGGCGCCAACTGCCGGGAGGACGGAGGCAGAGGCCTGGGGGGCCGTCTCGCGGCCGGGGCTCGTTTGCTGTGGTGGAGGCTGGCGCCTAGGTGTGCTTGGGCGAAGAACGGGACGCAACCTGGGCCGGGAGGCAAGCTGAGGCAGCAGCTTAGGCTCCGGGCCCGGGACAAAATAATCTGGCCGAAGGCGAGAGACCCGAATGTATTCGAAAACGGGGCGCTGGGGCTCGGATGTGGGCCCGCGCTTTTTCTCTGCGGGGCACTGATTCCCGCATTTTTCGCCCGCACGCCGATTGCGCTCTGAGCTCTGCACTGTTGGTGCGCCTCGCTCTCCCTGGCGAGCGCAAAGGCCGCTGGTGCCCGCCAACTCCGACCGTCGTTCCGGGCTTCGGTCTCCAGTGGCTCCTGCCGGGAGGAGAGAACTAGCAGGGAGCTTGGAAGAGCTAGGAGCAGCAGCTGAGGCCGGAGCTGGGGAAGCCGATCGATATTACTTTATGGAGACTACGGTGGGCCCACCTCATTAGGACGGTCGATTTGCGTATTCGTTATTCAGGATTTATTAGGGATGGTCATTATGTCAGTCGCTCCAAAGAGCTCGATTACTCGGCCAGAAGCGCCATTAAGCGCACTGACGGTGGGTGGCTCAAGTTAGGAAATTAGGAAACGAAATCTTCAGCACGGATCGGACCCGCCTGCCTCTTCCTCCTTCCCTCCTCTTTGGCAGTCCAGGCAGATCGGAAGCTGAGGCCCCCGGACTGAATGCTTTCACCCTTTGGCTAGTGACCAGGAGACCTGTGGACACTGGCCTCCAAGTGACCCCAGCTTTAGCCTTTGGCCCACACTCACTGAGTGGGGACGGGGGTGGGGGTGAAGAGGAAGGGCTGGAGAGATTTCCGCCCGGGGAGGGGGTTGGTGGTCTGACTACCCTTGGGAGTAGGGTCAGGGGAAGATTCGATCACCTGCTGTCCTCTCCCTCCTCGTGCTGGGAGACCCAGAGTTCCCGCCCTTCACTGAAAGGGGGCTCTTGGCGTGGACACGCCCACTGTCCCTAGAGCAGGTGTGTTGCGGGCATCGTGGACTCTGCCCGGGAAGACTCGGGAATCCTCTTCAGTCCCCCAGTCCCCCTGCCGGAGGGGAGAGCAGCTGGGACTCTTGATCTGCGACTCCTTTCAAGCTAGAAGATCCCGGGCGAGAGAAACCTGTAGAGGCTTCGCGAAGGTCTCCGTCTCACCCATGATCCACAGGGGGCACTCAGGGGCTGCCTGGATGAGGGTGGGAGGCTATCAGCTAAGGGGAAGTAGGCTGATGTCCCTTTGAGTCCCCACTGCGGTCCTTTAATCCTGGAGTGCTGCCGGAGGGTGCCACCGTGCTCATTGGGAATCGGTTCACTGGTTCCTCAGATAGTTATTAAGCATCAGTCACAAACAAACCACAAGACAGAAGAAGCATGCTGAAGCCCCCACTACTACTGCAACTTCATCTTAGTCACTTCAGTCACTTTCCAGTCCCCACATCCCTGGCCTCTCTGGCTTATCGGGGGAACCTTCTGACCAAACCCTTCTCAATTCTGAAGTTCTCTGGTTTCCCAGCCAAGAAGCACCTGTCATGTGCCGCTGTCAAATATTGCACTAAGCACAGGGGATGTAAAGCTGATGAGCCCGGCTTATGCCCACAGGGCACTCACAGAGCAGTGGGGGCAAGCTGGAGTGTTACATAGCCTGTCCTGTTAGCTTCTGTGGGCACTGTGTATCCCTCGGGTTTGCTGCTACCACCTACCACTCCCATTCCTTCCCTTCCCCTGTAAGGGTGGATGAGCAGTGAAGAAGGCTTTCAAAAGAGGCCTCCTCTGAGCCCAACCTTGAGGAGAGATCAAATGTGGAAGGGAACGGCTTGAGAGAGCGCCTCCTAAAAGCAAGCCGAGTCTGCCACTCCCAGCCCAGGGATGCATCTCTGGCAGACATGAGGTGCCAAAGCTTCCCCTCGATTGTGTTGGTTGTAGTATATCAGGAGGTCACCTAGCTGACAGACTCTTCACCAGAAGAGTCACTGTCTGTCATAGACCAAAAGCTTCCGGAGGGCAGAAACTCGGGAATCTAGGTAATTATTTCCAGCACATATACTAAGAGATACTGTGGTGGTAAGATCTGGAAGAGGATGACAATGTTAGGAGAGTGCAGCTCCTCTAGACATTTTATGACTATCTTTACCTCTGTGCTCTTTAACTCCTCTCTCCCCAAAACAATGTCCTTAGATTCTGCTTCTATTTCCCCATCTTCTTCCCCACATCTCTGTATTTCTAGAAAAAGAACCTGTTTTGTTGTTGTCCAACTCCTTTTTCTCGTGCTTCTCATATTGAGCCTCTTTTCCCTTTCTCCATTTTCCCCAGGTCTTCCTTCCACTACGCCTATTTGTCATGTCTCCTCTTTCTCTCTGCGTATACCACAGCTGTGTTCTCCCTTTCTCACCTTTCTCTTCATCCCTCAATTTGTCACTGCCTTTGTCTCTCGCGCTATTTTCTTCCTTTCCGAATGTAACATTTCGAGATTGTAACATCAATAGAGGCAGACAGTGGAAAACTGACCGATCTCCACTGCAAATTCATTCTTACTCTTAACGAAAAATGCAACCTGAAACGTGTTGCACGGTGAGACAAAAACCTGTCTTGGCTTTTCCGGCAATCCAATTTGGGGGCGGGGTTGGAGGTAGGTGGCGGAGGGAAGTGCGGTAGAAATACTGTCATTCACTGAACAACAACGAATTTTCAATCACAATGACCCCCTGATTACCTATAGAAAAAGCTTTGTCTCTGCTATTTCAATACAAAATTTGGCTTTACAGCGGTTGACTGAATAATGCCTTTAGATTTTCCTTTTTTATGGTGGGAAAAAGGAGACGTCCCTGGGTGGGCTCGAACCACCAACCTTTCGGTTAACAGCCGAACGCGCTAACCGATTGCGCCACAGAGACTATGATAACTACTGCAGTGGCGGTGAGCCGAGTCAATGGGCTTGAGCCTGCGACAGCGGAAGACTCAGAACAAATCCCATTACGGGACGAAAGAAGTCAGACCCAAGGGAGAAAGGGAAGGGTCTCGATCTAGGGGTGGGAGCAGGCGGGACGTGCAGCCTGCCCTGCATTGGCTCGGGGGTGGCTGGGGCTGGCGAAATTGTCGCCTGCTTCCTCTGGATCTTAGACTTGGGGAAGTCCGGAACGTTCTTCTTCAGGGTGATCTGATAATGAGGCTTCGTGAAGTCGACCTGCAGCTTCCAAATGCCCCCTTTGCAGCCCAACCCCTGCAGCCGCAGAATATCTGCGACGCCCTCCCAGCGCCCCTCTCCAACAGTAAATAGGCACTTTACGGGCGCCTCCCAAATACCGGACACTGTTCTAGTCCGGTGCATGTCCAGAGCCTAGCATGGTGCCTGGCATACAACAGACGTAAGGATTTCTGGAGTGAATAAATGAAACAAGCTTCAAGAGTAGTATCCCCGACCGCACAGCGTGCCCTTAACCAACCCGGTTGCCCTTTACTGGAGCCAAAGCCCTTTATTTCGGGTTTCACCAGCCCACGTGGACGGAGGTTCCGGCCGGCGTCTTTGGCTTCCAGAGACTGGGTCCACCACTATCCCAGATTGCACCGCGACGCCGAGCTCTTCCGCACTCACAGTGACTTTTCACTTTGCGCTTTCCTTACCTAGGTTTTGGCTTCTCAACCCAACTCCTGTACTGGTGACTGACAAAGATACACAGCCAATAGAAAATCAAGATGTTCCGGAAGGGTCGGCCTCTCAGCCAATAGAGAGAAAGCAGCGAGGGTGGTTGCGTAGAGAGGCCCTTAGCAGGTTTGCTGGAATTGTGGCGATTGGAGGTCCTAACACACCGCAATCATGGTGAGACAGGGAGCAAAGAAGAGGGACTTGGGGTAGGGATAGAGGAATGGGGAGGGGAGGTCATGGGAAGTTTGGGAGGTCGAGAGGCCTGGTGGTCGATTGAAGGAAGCCACTTCAGTTTGAAGGGGGTGCGAACCTTGGTGAGGACAGCGGCGGGAAATGGGGCTCCTCGAAGCCTCACAGCGCTAATCTCAGAGCTGGAGTTCAGGGTATCCAGGCGCCTCCAGAGTGGAGGACGGTGCGTAGAGGAGCCTGCGAATCAGGGGCTGCGCTGGGTGCTATGGCCTTGTTTGCCCCTCGAGCTGAGCCCCTCCGCTCTGTTTGCTTCAGTCTATTATGTCCTATAACGGAGGGGCCGTCATGGCCATGAAGGGGAAGAACTGTGTGGCCATCGCTGCTGACAGGCGCTTCGGGATCCAGGCCCAGATGGTGACCACGGACTTCCAGAAGATCTTTCCCATGGGCGACCGACTGTACATCGGCCTGGCGGGTCTTGCCACCGACGTCCAGACAGTGTAAGTGTCGGGGGTTCCCACCCACACCCACGCTTCTTGGACTAGCCTTGCCTAGCGGGATGAGTGGCCTGGGTGTCAGTCTTCTACTGAACACTACCACTGAATCTGAGACTTTGTCGAACACTGTTAACGATAGAGTGGATCCTAACCAGGTTAGCATTTACTCGGAGCCAGATACTGTGGAAAGCACCTTATCTTCATGGACCTTAATCTTCTTAAGGACATACATCACCATGTTGCTCTCCCATTTTGCAGATGAGGAAACAAGGTATCAGAGAGTCTTACTGCTCAAGTTGTAAGCTAATGACTGACTCCCAGGATCCCAATTTCTGAGGCCAAAGCTCATGCTCAGTCCCTAAAGAACTACAAGTGGTCTAGTTGGGAGACAAGGCAGGCATATCGAAAGATAATTAATCCATAATGAGCTGGTGCATATTAACTGCTAGAGTAGCTATTTAGTTGACAGTGATTTTGTGAGAGAAGGGAGAATTGGGGAGATGAAATAAGGATTCTGTGAGGTGTGAGGGCTGTGGTCATAACGGGGTGGTGTAGTGGGAAAGGAAAAGAAGGCATTTCTGAGAGTTGTTGCTGACTTACCTAAGTGGCTACTTGGATATTGTGAGGCCAAAGAGTTGTGCATTGAGGTTGGGATTCCTGTCTTTTTTATCTGTTAAGTGTCTAGTTTAGTACTTGACATGTAGGCAATCTAGAAATGTTTCAAAGATGATTTTTGTTTTGAGCATGTTGACTGAAATTGAGAAGACTAGTTTTAGGGGAAAGGTGATGACTTTGATTTTGATACCAATTTTGAAGTGACAAGCCAAGTAGAAACATTCTGTGAGCAGTTGAGGTCTTGAGATTATATCGCAGGGCTGGATAGGCTTTGGTGATCTGTTAAATCTATGAGAACAGATTACAGAGAGACAAAATGTATAGAGAGAAAAAATAAGTGACAACTCAAGAGCTGAGCTGTATATTCAGTAGTGGGGTAAGAAGAGAGACAAGAGGAAAAGAGTCAGGGTCAAAGTTTCAAGAGGGAAGATGGGGTTACAGGTGGCCTAAGAAGCAGCACTTCTTGGACATAGTTCTTAGAAGATTGATAATTCCTGATGTGATATTTTTGAATTGTGGTGCTAGAGAAGACTCTTTAGAGTCCCCTGGACTCCAAGATCAAACCAGTTGATCCTAAAGGAGATCAACCCTGAATATTCATTAGAAGGACTGATACTAAAGCTGAAGCTCCAATACTTTGATCACCTGATGCAAAGGACTGACTCATTAGAAAAGACCCTGATGCTGGGAAAGATTGAAGGCAAAAGGAGAAGAGGGCAGCAGAGGATGAGATGGTTAGTTAGCGTCACTGACTCTATGGACATGAATTTGAGCAAACTCCAGGGGATAGTGAAGGACAGGGAAGCCTGGCGTGCTGCAGTCCATGGGGTCACAAAGAGTTGGATACAACTTAGCGACTGAACAACAACAGATGTGGATGGGAGCTTGTCAGGAATTTTTTTCTCTCATTTCCTTTAAACCTTCCTAAAGTCTCAATAATATATATAACTTGGATATTCTTCCTGAGATCTGAACCAACCAGTCCTTTTACCCAGTGCTGGTGGAATCGGAGAATGATGGCTTAGTGTTCCTGTCACTGTGAGGCCCCCATTAGTCTTCCTGTCTCCAATCACAGCTGTTCCCCTCCCACTATTTTCTTTTCTTCAGGAGGCTTCTCTCACCAAGTTTGCATGTTTGTGGGCAGTCACTGCTAATTTTGCTGGGCCTCATTTTCCTCGATGACGCTTAGGCTTGTGTCTTTCTTCTGGGGTCCTGTGACTCAGCGCTCCGCTTCCAGCAGTCTTGTCACTGGTCTGCTCCCTGCAGGGCCTGTCCCTGAGCTCTGCCATGGCACTGGAGGAGGCGTGGCCTCTTTGCTTAGGTGTCTTTCGGTCCAATAGTGCAGCTGCTGCTGTTTATTAACACTCATACGTTATCTCACTGCCAGATGACTTACTTTGTCCCCATCTTAGGAATGGAAAATTAAGTGGGAAGAGGAAGACTTAGCCCAAGTCAGCTCTCTCAGTTTACTGCTCTTTCTACTGTAAGCTGCCATCACTATGTCTGCATTCAGGCTCCTGTCCAGAGTGTGCTGTATAAACTATTCCTCAAAAACGTGTGTGTGGGGGGGTGGGGGTGGGGGGGGTGGGAATCCGCTTCTTTACTCCCCTTTTCTCACCTCAAAAAAAGAATGAGGAAAAAGGTTAGCAGAGTGGCATGTTTACAGGTAGAAGTGTTGGACAAAACCTCAAAGTGGGCATGAGGCTGGACTTCAGGTAAGAAAATCACTGGGAGACGGGGAGGAGTCTCTTGGCAGGTTTGGGATTGTGTGTCTCCTTAGGCATCTCCTGACCTCCATGAGGTGTACACAGGGGACATTCAGCAATTACTTGCTAACACACTGTCTCCTTCTACCACAGTGCCCAGCGCCTCAAGTTCCGGCTGAACCTGTATGAGCTGAAGGAAGGCCGGCAGATCAAACCTTACACCCTCATGAGCATGGTAGCCAACCTTTTGTACGAGAAACGGTGAGTAGAAGGGTAGCCTGGGACTTGGGGAACATACCTAGGAAGAAAATTCCCCTGGCTGACTCATGTCTTATTTGTAGGACAGTATCCTTATTTTGGGGGGTATGTTTTCTCTGGGCCTAACAATCAAATAAGAAAGAAAAAGGGCTACTTCAGAAGAAGGCAGGGAAAGCAAATAACCTTGATCCCAGGCAACAAAATTAATGCTACCAAAGTGTGCCCAGGAGTCTCCCAGCCAGGAGCCACCCTTACCCCAGAGTTCATTCTGTTGTGATCATTAGATTCTCTGGAATACATGGAATCTAGGAATTGCGTATGTTAATTTTTGACATTTGGTAACTTTATGGTGAGACAAGAAGGGGCCCCTAATTGTAGAATTCAGTCCAGAAGTTGTGATGAAATTGAAGGGAGAGCCTGTAGATACTTTCCCCCTCCATCTCTGGGCAAAACTGGGTGGTAAGAAGACGAGTTGAGCTCTTTTTTTCTTTCTTTCTTTATTTTTTTTAAACTTTTTATTTTGAAATAATTTTTGACTTTATAGAAAAGTTACAAAAGTACTCTTTAGCTTTAAAACTAAAATTTTGCCATTTCCATATGTGGAGCAATATTGTTGCCTTTTTACTATTGAAAAATAAGAGGTATTGTTTTTTGGTTGATGTTAATATTCTTAGCTATGAATTGTCTGACATATGTAATAACCATGTTTCTAAAAATCCCAAATTGAGAAAGGCTTAACAAAAGATTTTGAAAAACTATTTTATGGGGGTAGGCAGGGAGAGGTGTTTCTTTTGTTTTGTTTTATAAATTTAATTGAGGTATAATTGATTTATAATATTGTATTAGTTTCAGATATGGGGGGAAATCTTACAGAGTTGTACAGATTACCTCACACTTAGGTTCCATATATTTAATGGTTCATGTTTACTCGTAATAAAAATATGAGACATTGAGGCTGACCTGGAAAATTCTAGATTCTTAGCTATTGTAACCAGGCTTTCTGTACAAGTCCAACTGAAGTCATTGATTTTTCAGCAGGATAGGCAAATGCAATGATTTGCAAAATTGAGCCATGTACAGACCCTTTTTAAAGTAAAAAACTTCTTATGGATCCCAGAGAATCCATTCAGGCACCTCTGTGAAACACTGCCAATAAAAAGTAAACACTAACCTTCAGGTGGTACCTTGGCATCAACATGACTGGAAGTATAAACACAGGCCCTGAGTTGTGTTGTTGTATTTAGTTTTAAGGTTGTTACCCAGATAATTCAGGACATTCTTATTTAACTTTATTTTCAGTTTATTGAGAGGAAAATACAAAATTAATTTCTTAGAGAAATTTGATGTCTCGGGATCTGTTTGAGAAATACCAGATCAAAGTGCACTACTTCCACCTCTTCCTCTACCTAACAATTATAATTTTTTATTTAGAATTATTATTTTTTTACAAAGTTGTACCTTAAGATCATGCCCATGGGTATTACTGAGAACTGATATAAGACATGAATAATGTCTGTTTACTTACTGTTTCTGTTGAGGATACTGGCCATTACTTTTTGAGTATTTCCTATATAAAGATCCCTATGATGACCCAGGACCCTATGACATCCCTGTTCAGCCTAAAGAAGTTGGAGCAGTCATCACCCCTTTCCCCGGTGACCTGAGTCCCCATGGCCTGAGATGGGGCTAGATAGTCACTCAGTCACAAGCAGGGTGTTAAGGGGCCAAAGATTTGACCCATAAATAAAAAGAGTGGGGATTGTGGAGCCCTATACCAAGGTCACAGATGTGGGGCCCTGTACCAGGGTCATCTCTGGAACTGACTAAGCCCCATAACAGCTATTGCCTTGAGACCCCCTGACCTAAACTAGCCAACTCCCTGACTCCCTATTAGGTAAAATACCCACACTATAGCACCCTAACCAATCACCTAATGCCACCCTTCCGGCAGGAAGTTTCTTTGTCTTTGAGACTATAAAAATTGGCTACTAGCCCACAAAAGGGGTCAGCTCTCCCTTGACCTGGTCCGGTGTTCTAACAATGTCTCCTGCCCAATCAACTGTATTTTCCTCTCAAAATAATAAATGAAGATCTCTTAAGATAGATTCTTCTCAGATTTCAAGGTCTAGAGCAAGTTTCAGATGAGCTGTTATTTCCTGATGGCAGACAATGACAATAATCCACCTCACTGAGTATTTTTTTTGCTTTGCCTGCTGGGAGACTCAGAACAAAACTTTGTGTTTAGTTTGAGTGTCTTGCATTCTGTTTGGAGGGGTTTTTTGTTGGTGGTGGTGCATAGGAAGACCTTTTTTTAATGAACTGATTTACACTGTTTTGTTAGTTTCTAGTAGCACAAAGTGATTTAGTTTTATATATATATGCATATTCTTTTCCATGATGGTTTTTTTAACAAGGGCCTCCCTGATAGCTCAGTTGGTAAAGAATCCGTCTGCAATGCAGGAGACCCCATTTTGATTCCTGGGTTGGAAAGATCCTCTGGAGGAGGGATAGGCTACCCTCTCCAGTATTCTTGGGCTTCCTTTGTGGCTCTGCTGGTAAAGAATCTGCCTGCAATGCAGGAGACCTGGGTTCGATCCCTGGGCTGGGAAAATCCCCTGGAGAAGGGAAAGGCTACCCACTTCAGTATTCTGGCCTGGAGAATTCCATGGACTGTGCAGTCCATGGAGTTGCAAAGAGTCAGACATGACTGAGCAACTTTCACTTCACGTGGTTTTTTTTTTTTTTTACAGGATATTAAATGACCATTATATTTACAAGATATTGAACATAATGCTGTAGAGCAGGACCGTGTTTAACTATTTCATATATAGTATCTGCTAACCCCAAACTCGTAATTTATTCCTCCCCACTCCCTTTCCCCTGTGGTAACTGTAAGTTTGTTTTCTGTGTCTATGAGTCTGTTTCTGTTTCACAAAGAAGTTTGTGTCATATTTTAGGTTCCACATAAGTGATACCATATAGTATTTCTTACTTCACTTAGTATGATAATCTCTAGGTCCATCCATATTATTGCAAACGGCTTATGTTTTTGTGGCTCAGTTTTATTTTCAGTGTTTTTCTACAAACTGCTTGAAATCTTTTTTTGAAAGGAGTAAAGGTATAGGTGTATAAATAGAAGACTGAATGGTGATAGGACCTGGATGAGGATAGGGAAGAACAGGTTAAAAAAAAAAAGAAAATTCCCGAAGAAAGAAAGAGGAAGAGAGGGTCAGTGGTGAGGGAATATGAAGGTAAGAGTCAGAGAAAAGAAGAAAAAGTCTTAGAGCATTTATAGATGGCAAGAGAGGAGGGGAAGGGGGATTTGGATCTGGGCCAGGGCCTTGTCTGGATAGACTAAACAGGAAAGGAAATGCTCTTGAGTGCCATTTTCTCTCTCTGCTCCTGGTCCCACAGGTTTGGGCCCTACTACACGGAGCCGGTCATTGCCGGATTGGACCCGAAGACCTTTAAGCCTTTCATTTGCTCTCTAGACCTTATTGGCTGCCCCATGGTGACCGATGACTTTGTAGTCAGTGGTACCTGCACTGAACAAATGTACGGGATGTGCGAGTCCCTCTGGGAGCCCAACATGGTGAGTTGTTGGCGTGGAGTGGGGCTGAGTTCTGAGGTGCCCACTCCTTGACCATCAGGGGAAAATGTGTTTACCTGACTGGTAATGAGGAGAATCCCTGAAGGAAATGGTAACCCACCCCAGTATTCTTGCCTTTGAAATCCCGTGGACAGATCAGCCTGAAGGGCTACAGTCCATGGGGTCGCAAAATAACAACAACAATGGGGAGAATGGTGCGGGCAGGAGAGAAAGTCACAGCTGTTGAGCCTTGGAAGGGTGTCTAGAAACTTCATCTGCCAGAGCCTTGGCTCCCAGAGAGAGCGCCTTCTGTGAGGAGACCTCAGTCAGATATTTGCTACAGCGACAAATAATTCCTCATTGGAGTTTATGGGGTTCTCACATCCATTCATTGAATAAACATTTAACAGGGTGTAGGATTATTTAGAGGCAGCTCAGCAGAACGGGCTGTGGAGCCAGGTTGTCTAGGTTGGGAACCCAGATCCACCTACCATCTAAATTGGTTATGTTCTTGGGTAAGTCACTTTACTTCTCTATGCCTCCACTTCCTCAGCTGTTAAGCAGGGATAATAGTAGAACCTGTCTTACGAGTGGTGGTGTGAGGAAATGGCCTGGAAAGATGAGAGCAGTGCTGGACAGGGAGGGTTAACTGGTGTGCCAGTTCTGCCAGGCTCCAGGGAAACCAGGAAGTGCATCCTCAAGGGCCCATTGCAGCCAGTGAAGCCAGACAGACACCCAGTTATCTGTTAAAATGAAGTTGACGGGGAAGAGGAAGAAGTAAAGGACCTGGTTGGCAGAAGGAACAGCCTGTGCAAAGGTTAGAGGTTCAGGAGGGGCCTGGGGAGTGGAGTGACTGGAGAGAGCTTGCTGTGGTTGCTGGAGTGTGGGCAGAATGTGGAGGAAGGCGGAGCCTGAGGTCAGAATGAGCCTTGCAAATGCTTTGGATGGCATGCCAAGGAATTGGCACTTTTTTCTTTTGACATGGTGTCTAAGGTAGTAAGAGACCCTAGGAGCCAGAGGCCTGCAGGTTGGTGCGGTGGGCTGTTGGCACCTGCAGGAGGTGCTGAGGTCCTGAGCAAAGAAAGTGGCATTGGGGGAGCAGGGCAGCCAGAGTCTAGAGGATTTAGTCCCTTAAAACAGAAGTGAGAATGGTGGAGATGCTGAGGATACTTGAGTTTTCTAGCTAAGCAAACCAAGATAGAGGATGTAGAGGACGGAAGAGGTTTGGCAGGAAATGGTTCCATGGTTGGACAGGCTAGGTTCTGTGGCACTTTGGAGCCATGTGGGAGGAGAGATGATCAGACAGCTGGTGAGGCACAGAGGAGCGGTGGGGACTGTTCTCCCCATTTTACAGAAGAGGGATTGAGGTTTTGTGGAGGGACACTGACTTGCTCAAGGTCACACTGCTGGTTAACGGAGGAGGTTCAGGGCCTCAACTTTATCTTAGTAACCCTGCTTCCTTCTGAGAAGGGGCTGAGGGGGTTTCTTGCACCCAGGGTACTATCCCTCCAGACACAGGAGGTGCCTGGGCTGGGCACCTTGAGCCTAGAGAAAAGAGAATTAAGGAGCCAGACCAAGTGAAGGTCTGAGGTTCTGGGGATTGAAAGGCTGCTACTCTGTTGGCAGGATCCAGAACACCTGTTTGAAACCATCTCACAAGCCATGCTGAATGCTGTGGACAGGGATGCGGTGTCAGGCATGGGAGTCATTGTCCACATCATGTGAGTATGCGTCAGAAGTCTGGGAGCTTTGCAGACACGTGCCTCTCCCCTCCTGCACAAATAGCCCATCTTCCCAGCCCCCGAGTCAGGTGTGAAATAAGAAAGGTTCTTGCAGCAGGCACCAGATAGCAGATATCCGTGCTTCCTAAGGGTGGCAGCTGGGAGCCTACCTGGATTCCCTTCCCCCAACCTCTGTCCAGTGAGGCTCCCTGGCCCTGAGTCGCCTCCTCTTGCTCACAGTAGACATTTCTTGCCTTCCTGAACAATGTTCCCCAAATCCCAGGGACATGTGCAGGGCTCCTGCAGATTGATCAGAATACATCCTGGGTCCCTCCTCTCCTCTCCCCCAGCATGGAAGCCACACCTGTATGGTGTACCGAGCTCAGTGACCACCTTCCAACCCCCTAGCCAGAGTCCTGCCACCCTTTCCCTCTTGTTTGGGGCTGTCACCAGGAATCTGACTGGCTGAAGTCAAAGGTACCCTCCCGACAGCTTTCCTTGGAAAGTGTCCCAGAATAAGGGTCCCATTTGGACCCTTTTGTTACAGGATGACCTGCTTAATTCCTGTGATAACAGATTAGGGCTGATATTGAGAATTTATAGTCACTGAAGTGAAACCCTCATACCCGCTTCCTCAGTTCCTTGTTCTCCAGGCTGGGGGAGCCCTCGCCCTGCTCTGGAGTGCTTCACACTCCAGCCTTGAGTCATCCCAGCTCTTGATGGCTTCACCTGCAGAAATTTCTCCATTTCCCCCTTCCTCACCACAGGCCAGGGGAACAAGCTGATGTTAGTGTAGCATGGGCAAAACAGCTAACCCGAGTTAGGACAGCTCTTGCTGTAGTTTGTTCTGTAGTCTCGTGGATTTAGATGTTCTGTGACTTTCCCCCCCTGCAGTGAGAAGGACAAAATCACCACGAGGACACTGAAGGCCCGCATGGACTAACTGTTTTCAGAGCCTTTTTTTTTTTTTTAATAAAAGATTTTCTTTCACTCCTGCTTCTTTGAGTGTTTACCACAGATCTCTGTCCCCAGCTGGGCAGTTACAAATAGTACTTGGGGTACAGCTTAGCCCTCAGGTTTTCTTGACTTGCAGCGTGCTCTGCTGGCCCACCAGTGGGGGTGGCATCTGCAGATCACTTGCGGGTACGTGCTGTGCTGGAACCGCACAAGGTGCTTGATGTTTTAGAATTCAAGCACCATATCGATTCAAGGCAATATACATTTTTTCCTTGTTTAATGACCGTTAAGTAACCTGTCCAAGGCCACTTTGTGGCAGAGCAAAGGTGTAAGCCCATGTTCCATTTGACTCCAAAGCCTAGAAACCTTTATACTCAACTCTTGGAAAACCCTTCAATAGTCTTTGTTTCAGGTAGAAATTTGGCCACGTATCCATAAGTAATATCCTTACACAGTAGAGTTTCTTAATCTTGGCTACATGTTAGTCACCTAGGATGCTTCCAAAACACAGGTATTTTGATCCCTGATTTATTTGGCCTTTTAAAGGGGCCTGGACACCTGTTTTTCCCAAAAGTTCCCCAAATGATTCCAGCTTGCAACCTGTTGCAGATCCCCTAATAAGCAAGTAGTTCCTAAACTCTAGCCTCCATTATAATCATCAGGAGGGCTTGATAAAGCAGTTTCTCGTCCCAAGCTGCAGAGGACCCTGAGGATTGATAAGTTCCTAGGTGTGGTCCTGGACCACACTCTTGAGAACCACTAGATTTTAAGCTAAAAGTCTAGGTGGAGAACTGGAGGCATGTAGAAGTGACTTGTTAAAAGTCAACATAGCTAGTCAAGGGAGAGCTGGGACAGATGTGTGGCTTCCACCAAGTGCTGGCTGTACGTACTGGGGAAGTGTGGGCAGTTTGTCCATTCCTCTGAGAGGGCAAGGGTGAGGGTAAATGTGGTTGACAGGTGGACCCTCCAGGGGCACAGGCCCTGCAGATGTACATGCTAAGTCGCTTCAGTCATGTCTGACTCTTTGTGACCCTATGGACTGTAGCCCGCCTGGAAGCTCTGTCCATGGGATTCTCCAGGCAAGGATACTGAAGTGGTTGCCATTGCCACCTCAGGGGATCTTCCAAACCCACCTACTGAATCCATGTCTCTTAAGCACCACCTTAGTCACTGCTTATTAACAGCATCTGAAAATGAGTGACCAAAGGTCCTGACTCTTACTCAAACTCAAGCCCAGATTTAGCCCAAGCAGTCCCTGAAACTGAGACCAAAACCTTCTAATTAGGAAAAAGATAAAAGGATTATTTCCAAAGGACTCACATATAACAAGTGTGTACACAAAGCTTTTTTGAGTTTTATTTTTTTCCCCGGGTTGGAGATTCATCTTCTAACATGCATGCATCTTAAAACAGTAACAGGGTCTCGAATTGTTCCGAGCAGACATTAGACAAGCACAGGGGGTTGAAAACTCCTATTTAAAAAAATGGAAATTGCAGTGGGAAATTGAGAAGTCACACACGTGGTAGGGTGGTAGTTTATCCTGCTCCCCCAAAATCTGAATCTAAACTTCACATTTTTTTACTACAAGGACCTGACCTGATGCTTGGGTGTGCTGAGTGGCACCAGGCCTTACCCCCAAAGGCTGTTGGTTCCCACTTCCTCCCAAAATGGCTCTGAGCAAGGAGAAGGGACTCCTCTGGAAGTTTCCTCCCCCAGCCTCCAAAGGATCGCCAGGGACAGCCAGGTCTCCTCTTCCCTTTGGAGACACTTTTCGTAAGTGTCACATTTCAGAAGGCCAGGGCTGCGTCACAGAGCCCCTGGAGATGGCTGGTAGATTTGGGGGCAGTTTGAATGTTTTCCCTTTGATTCCTGTGCTCAGGTTGGAGCCCCCTCCCCACATTTCTGCCAGAAAGATGTGGGGTCCCTGGAACTGGGGGAGCCACAGGTCTAAGGCCAGAGCCTTTTAAGGGTGGTTTTAAACACACCGTCCCTTCTGGCCCCTAACATTTGAGTAGCTCAAATGCTGGGGATTGCTGAAATTTTCTCTTCAACTTGATAAAAAGACAATTAGAGGAGGGTGGGATTGGCTACTGAGAAAAGTCCTGGGTCTTTGGTCCACCTCTCGGGGCAGACCCTGGCAGACTGTGAAGAGGGGAAAGTAGGGCAGGAGCATGTAGTCCCAAGCCCTGAGCACTACCAGGGAACCTGTGTGAGGCCTAAACAGGCAAGAGGAACGCAAGGAGGAAGAGGGAGCAGGGAGGATAAGCTGCCTGTAGTGGGGACCTACGGAGTGCCACTCAGCCACAGGGGCGACTTGTAGCACATGCCACAGACCAGTAACCCCTGAGCTAAATAAGGAGACATGGAGCACTGCCTCGGGCTGTGCCCCTGGAACTGCTGGCTTCCTAGCCTGCCCCGTAGCCCCCACACTGGAAGGCACAGGGAAGGAGCTCGTACTGGGGGATGAAGACTCAGTGGTTCATTAACAGGAACCAGGGCCAGAGGCCGCCTTCTAGTGGTTGAGGTGGAGTTTTCAGGGGAACTCTCGCTTTGGTGGGGAGACCTAGGAGATGAGAGTTTTCTCAGCACAGACTTTCAGAAGAAGAGGGGCAGGATGGGAGGAGCTGTGACTAGTTAAGTGGTAGAGGGAGAGAATGGAGAAGAATCCTCCCTTATCCCCAACCAGGCAGCTGTGTCCTGTTCTTATGCCTTTGTTCTTACAAGACCCCAAATTATTCTGGGATGCCATAAAACCATTCAGCTTTTCTTCTTGGCTCCAGAGTGATGGTGAGGGTAGTCACTTGGCCCTGGACGCCTTCTACTGCCCAGACAAGGCATGGTAGGACTGGGAAAAAAGCAGGGACAGACAAAAATTTGGGGATCACTTCACTTTCTCTACATTCAAACTGCAAACCAAATTTAACATCTTCATCCTTAACAAAAAGAAGAGAAAAACCTTGTATAAACCAAGATAAATAGCTTTCAGATATTTGAATGCCAAAGGAATTAAAGGACCAAACCCAAGGTTTTGAAGATAGCAGAGAATGACCTTTAAAAAAAATTTAAAATCCACCAAACCACAGCTTAAATGTTTTGACCCAGTCAACAATACTGTCAGAAAAACAAAAAGAGCATTTAAAACAGAATGCTACCTCTCAAAATGTAAACAATATACAAAAAAAAAAAACAAAAACCACACACCCCACAAAAACTCAATGTTAAAGAAGTTAGATATCTGGTAGCTCACCTTTAACTGGGAACAATTGGTTACACTTTTCATACACATTATGAGGGACATGATCAGCAGACCAAATGGCAGGAAGCTGGAGAGAGCCCAGGGCTGTGGAGGCCCCGAGAGGACAGCCTGCCAAGCTCGGGAGTTGCTGGGCCCGACCAGGAGCAGATTCAAATTTTCATTCTTGATTAGAAGATGGGGAAATCAAGTCCAGACATTATTCCTACTAACCCCTCCCTAAGTGAAATCTGTTTCTCCATGAGCCACTTGGTACAAGTTTCCCAAGTCACTTCGCGATCTTGCTGCTGACGTCCAGAGATACCTACAGCCCCTTTCGGGGGTCAGGGCAGTTGTCTGGCCCATTTGCCTCTCCAGAAGGGTTCCGACAGCCCAGTAGAGTCCAAGAACATGGTTTCCATTCCTCCCTGACCTAAATGCTGTGCATCGGGCACAGAGATGTTGCTGGTTCCTGCTTCAGAAGCTGAGCTTGGCCAGGTTGAAGAAAGCCTAAGAAGCCAATCCATTCATTCAAAATGGTTCCACAAACTTCCTTTCCATTTGCAGTTATCTACAAGTTTCACCACATCTCATCCCAAGTCCCCAGTTCCTGGTGAGGAGGTGAGAAGATGCAGGAATGTACCTCCCCCAGCACAGAGTTGTTTTCTCTCCTGACCAGGCCAGACTGCTCTGATGGCCTCACAAAAGGACGCAGTTCTGAGGCCTCAGTAGCAGGTTCAGAAGGTGGTAGAGATCCTGAAGGAAGCAGCCAGATGCCACTCCTGAGGAGGCCTGTGGTGGCAGGTATGCAAAAAGTCTATGCATCAAGGAAACACAGCTCCAAGGCTGGGCCAGGCTGAACTGCACATCAGGCCTCCAAATTGTATTTCCCAGGTCAGATCCTCAAGTGACTCAGAAGCAACCTCAGGCTTGGGTGGCACACTCCAAAGGGGAGGGCGGGGTACACCATTCCTGCTGGCCACAACCATCCAGGTGACACATTACTGCATGGAAGCCTTGGGGCTTGAAGAGGTATCTCTGTAAGGAGTGCCCCAGGCCCTGGCTAAAAGCTCACCTACAAATGAGAATGCCTGGGAGAAGATCTGAAGGAAGCAAATGGATGGAGGGCACAAGACCTCATTTGATACTCATCAGCTTTTCTGGAGTTTTCTCAAGGGGAAATAACCATGTAAGCATGAGGGTCCTGTTATATCCAGAGGTGCTTTCTAGTTCCTCTTGACTCAGTGGGAGACAGGCTTCATTCACAGAGATGATGTCTGCACTCCAGGGGCTGCAAAGAGCCTGGGGCTTGGGTGATGATCATGGGGTTCTCTGAGAACCAGCGGTCCCCCAACCCCTGACCATCCCGTGAGGATGAACTCATTCCCCTCTGAGCTCTTTGATTCTGCTCCAAGATGCCTGATGCTGACCTGGAGCACGCCTTTGGGAGGGACAGCGTTTAGATGGAGGAACTATGTAACATTTCACTTGGAGCCGAGGCCAGAAAGGTAGAGGAAGCTGTGCACAATACTCCATGAAACTAAGTCAACCAGACAAGATCAAACGCAGCAGGGCCGAGGTGTCTAACCTCTTCTCCGGCACGAGAGCATTTTGCTCTGAGAGGACCCTTCGCTGGGTCTGTGCGTGCTTCTTTAATTGAGGGAACGGAGAGCAGGGCAGGGACGGGGATGGTGGATAGGGTGATGACATAAATCATTATAAATAGCAAATCTGGAGCAATGAGATTTCAGAAACAAACCCCAAATAAACCCAGAAAATCATCTCTAGCCCCAAGGTATCTTACAACGTTACAAGGCAACAAAAAGGAAACACCTTTTTAACCTAGGTCAAAGGCGGGGAAATCAAGGGTAAGCAGATGAGGCTACATCCTGTGAGCACACGCACGCATGGCACATCCCCTCCCCTCCTGCTGGAGTCTCTCTCAATGTCACAGGCTGCAGTCACCTTGCTAAAGCCCTCCCCGACCCCCATTCTGCTCCCCGCCCTCCCATCTAGCCCAGATAACACCTTCTCTCTCTTCCAATCCCCGACCCCACATCCAGCACGCTGGCTCTGGCTGAAGGTAGACGATAACTACGTCAGGATGTTGGACATGAACTCGTTGAAGCGCTTGGAGTACTGCTCAGGGTTCACAGTCGAGATCTCGGCCCCCGCCTGTAATACACAGAGGCCCGTATCAGGAGGTGGCACTGCCCCGCCCCCAGCTGGGCGGGCCACCTTGAGAAATCGTTCCCATGTCTCACAAGTGCCTTGGCCCTGCTTTGCTGATTCACAATCCCAGGGCTGCACCCACTGAAGCAAGAACAAGGCAGTGGGGAGGCGGCAGAGAGGCTCCAGAGCTCTGTGGGGGCCCGTTTGGAGAACAGTAGCTTGAAGCCCATGGGGAAACAGGCCTCTGGGGAGCAGCATGGCATGTAAACAAAGCTATTACTGGCAGTCAACAAGATGCACGACATGCCCAGCAGCCTGGGGGAAAGGAGCCAGAGAACCTGGGGAAAAACAAGTTGGGCATTTCAGCCAGCTGCAGCGTGGGGATGGGGTGTAGATGGCAAAGAGAGAACACAAGGCACCCAGGCAGGGCCAAGGGGCAGGAGAGTCTCCTTTGAGCAGGAGCCCTGGGGGCCTGAGGGCCTGCCACCCGGGCCTAGACGGAGACGGGAAGAACTCACCCCGTGTTTCACTGTTTTGGCAGCGTGCGCAGCTTTCTTCTTAGCATCGTATGGTGTGAGGATATCAATGATGGCCATGAAATACACCTCCTTCTTGGGGGCACCTGCAGGGGGAGAGGAAGCAGGAAAGGAGGAAGAGGCAGGGACAAGGGCAGAAAGCAGCTGTGTCCTTAACCCTTCAGATACGACATCCAGATTCATCCCTGTCATTTTGAATCTGAGAAAAGAAATGACCCATGGAGTCCTTCTTAGAAGCTTTCATAGCTCTCATCTTATCTGATCTTCACAGCTACCCTGTGGGGTTGACATGACACTGTTTAGGAGGCTCTGTCCCTCCCATGAACCTGAGCCAACCAGGCCTCAGCTATCCAGGACACGCACAGAGGTGAAGAAAGGCCTGAGAGAACGACCTCAGGGCCCCAGAAGACAGAGTTACTGGTGGTGACCCTGGATGGCAGCCGGAGGCAAAAAGAGGCCAGGGTCAGCAGTTAATAAGGTGGAGGCTCAGGCACCCACAGGGCATCTGAACAACAGGCCTGAAGCAGGGGGTGGAAGGAGGGCTGGAGGGGCCTGGCAGGCACAGGCTCCTACTTACTTTCATGGCTCTTCATGGCATAGACGTCAACAGAGGGGTCAAATTCCCCAGGTCCAAAGAACCGGGGAAAGCTGAGGAGGTTGCCCGGGCTGTCTGGAGGCGTGCCGTAGGAGCAGAGCAGGCTGCCGCCCATGCCGTCGTTCTCACACTCCTCGTCCTCGGCCCGCTCCTCCACCTCCATCTCCTCCTGCTCTGCCCGGTCCACGTCGTGGATGCCCACCAGCAGGCTGTAGTCCATGATCTTTAGCTGGGCCAGGAACTATGGAGGTGGGGGAAGGAAAGGCGGAAGGCAGAGGTTAACACGGGACATTTGGCGTGGCAGATTAGCATCTGGAAAGGGGAGAAAAGGCACTCCTTCAACTTAATTCTCCCACTCTGAAACACAGCAGAGAACAAGACATCAGAGTCTCTGCCCTGGACAAGTTCGATGTCTAATGGTGAAGACAGTCACTCCACCAGGGCAAGGAGCTGTGTGAGTCCAGCAGTGGGAAGAGGGCCTCCCTGAGGAAAGGAGTCGAGGCTGATCCTAGTGAATGAAGACAAGTCAGGCAGGTAGAGCCTGCAGGAGTAAAAGCAGAAGAAGCCCTGCACGAAGAGGGAAGAGGCAATTCCATCTGGGACTGAGAGGCCATGGTGAGCTGGAGGGAAGAATGGAATGCTGCACTGTGCATTCCTCATCCATACAAGCACTGGGAACAGCACTGTGCTCAAGTCTCCTGAGCTAGGACTCCATAACCTGGAGAAGAACAAAGAGCATGGGACGACAACCACAATAGGGGGTGGCTAAGATACAGATGCCTAACAAAAAGAAGTTTGTAAAACCCACGTTCACAGCAGCATTATTCACAACGATGAGTGGAGATTAATTTTATGTGTCAACTTGACTGCACTACTGGGTGCCCACAAATGTGGTCCAATGCTATTCTGGATGTGTCTGGGGTGGTGCTCGTGGATGAGATTAACATCTGAACTGATAAACTGATAAAGCAGATTGCTCTCCCTAAGGTAGGTGGGCCTCATTCAGTCAGTTGAAGGGCAAAAAGAATAAAAAGGCTGACTCTCCTACGAGTAAAAGGGAACTCCTCCTGCCTAACTGCCTCTGAGCTGGGCCATGAGTCTTCTTCCTGCCTTCAGACACAGACTGAAAAAAACGTCAGTTCTTCCTGCGTCTCGAGCCTGTTGGCCTCTGGACTAAAACTACACCATCAGGTCTCTTGGGTCTCCAGCTGGCCAACTGCAGACAGATCTTGGGACTTTTGTCAGCCTCCATAATCCTGTGAGCCAATTCCTTATACTAAATATCTAGCTATCTACATCCTCCTCTGCTTCTCTGGAGACGTCTAACTAGATTAACTACTTAATCTTAACTAGAGACCAAGTGTCCATCAATGGATGAATGGGTAAACAAAATGTGGTGCATGCATTCAACGGAATGTTACTCAGCCTCAGAAAAAAGGAAGGACATTCTGACAATAAGCACAAGATGGATGATCTTTGAAGACATTCGGTTCAGTTCAGTTCAGTCGCTCAGTCGTGTCCGACTCTTTGCCACCCCATGAATCGCAGCATGCCAGGCCTCCCTGTCCATCACCAACTCCGGAAGTTCACTGAGACTCACGTCCATCGAGTCAGTGATGCCATCCAGCCATCTCATCCTCTGTCGTCCCCTTCTCCTCCTGCCCCCAATCCCTCCCAGCATCAGAGTCTTTTCCAATGAGTCAACTCTTCACATGAGGTGGCCAAAGTACTGGAGTTTCAGCTTCAGCATCATTCCTTCCAAAGAACAAGTGAAGTAAGCCAGACACAAAGGACAAACACGGTGTGACCCACTCATAAGAGATCCCTGGAGCAGTCGACTTCATAAACACAGAGTAGGATGGGGCTGCCGGGGGCACGGAAGAGGAGGCAACGGGCACAGACTTTTCACCCAGGAAGATGAAAGGTCCTGGAGACGGATGGTGGCGGTGGCTGCACAACCGTGTGATGTGCTGAGCGCCGCTCAGAACCAGTCTCAGAGGGCCGATTTTATGTTATGCATATTTTACCACAATAAAAAAAACATTTTCTAAAGTTTATACAGTTTGGTTGTAATGAACAGGCTCCCGATTTATTAAAATAGGAGGCACCAAGTTATCAAGTGGTGCAGATATCACATTCATTATTTAGCACGTGTCCTCTCCAAAGAACTTCTCCACAGGAAGTCCCCTGCCAACCAGAAAGTTGCAAGGCAAGTGGAGAATCTGAGCCAGAGAAAGGCACGGTTGGTGGGTCTTAATAGTTGGTTTCCTGTCACTCTGACACCTGGATGCCTCCTCCACTATGGGGATAACACCAGAAAGGAAGCTTGCAGAGGAGTTTCAAAAGGAGGTTATAACAGACAAGAAAAAAAATGAGGGAAAGCACTTCAAACTGAGTTGCACAGGTTCGGCCAGCACAAACTGTGTCCTCCCAAATGGAATGTGTACTTGCACTAGCTTTACCCACACGGCTCAAATCACTACCTTCCTCTTGTCCACACTCCTGGAAGTGGTGAATTCAATTTTCCTTAAGGTTAAGGAGGCTTCTGTTCTGGGGACAAGAGCTCAACCAAAGTAAAATCATGGGTAAGTACATACCTCTACGTCCCGTTTCAGTTTTTCCAGGAAGTTCTTTTTACTCTCTTCTCCTACATGCAGCTTCTGCCCTTCGTTGAGGAAGTCATTGTCTTTGAAGGTTGGCAAGTCCTTGGCCTGAGAGAGCAATAGCAGTGTTAGGCTGGTGGCCTGCTTTGTTCACCTGCAAGGCTGTGGGCAATGATACAGGAGAGGAAAGGGTCCTTGGCACAAAGACGGCCAACCTGCTGATCAACAGCTCTGTCCAGGAGTCTACACTCCCAGCTTCAGACAGGCAGAGATGGCAAGTAGGTGGCAGGAGTCAGGCAATGAGGACTGATCAAAGGACTTCCTTCTGGGCCTGGACCACCAGGCTTGAGCTACCTCGAGCTCAGGGCTCAAGTAGCCACTCATTGATTCAGGCTGGGCTGAGATGGAAGCTGCCAGCCCTCTAGGACTGTGAAGAACCCAGCAAGGGCAAAGGTGAAAAGCTGGTGACCAAGGCCTAGGCCAAGGATGAGGACAGGCAGGAGCTTAGAGACACAGTACTTCACACCCACAGACTGCATGTCTAGGAACTAGGCTGGACGGCAGCAGAGGAAGGGACCGCAGGGGTGGGAGAAGGTGTTTCTGATTCCAAGTGACCCATTCCACAAGTGATGAGCACAGACCCCACATACCTTCTCCTTGTCACTCGCTTCTCTGGCAACAGTAGAACCCTGAAAGGATAAGAGCTGTCAGGAGAAGTCCAAGCTGAGGCAGATTCCGCTGAGCAAAAAAAACATGGACCAGTCTTTAGGGCGAGGCAGCAGGTGAACTCAAGTAGACTGGTTAGACTCCTAGAGGGGCCAGGAGGCAGCAACTTGTTCACTTCCTCTGTCACAGACTGTACAGAGCTCTGACTATAACCAGACCCGTGCTCAGGAAATAGGGCTGAACTGAGAGACTCAGTCCCTGCCCTTAAGGAGCTCTCCTTCTAACAGGGGAGACAGACAGTAAGCAGGAGTTACACAGTTAATTAACCCATTAATTACAATAGTGCAAAGTGCTACAGGTGAGCAGGCAGGACTCTCTCACCTGTGCAGCATGCAGTACAGGCCCAGGGTCTAGACTAGATAGGGGTTTGGCCAAAGCCTGCTTCTTGGAATTAGTGATGTTTGAGCTGAGCTTGAAAGGCTAAGTAGGAAGTGATTAGGTGGAGGAAGGTGGACATGGAGAAGAGGGCGGGGAGGGAAACAATGGCAGGCAGCCTCTGGGAGATGCTGGGGGTGTGGAGAGCATGGGCACCGTGGGAGCAGAAAGGAGGCCAGTGCAGCCGTGGCAGACAGAGGGAGAGGGGTCTGAGGGACCCGGGTCAGGAAGCCAGGTTCGGGAACAGCGGAGCACTGTGGTTCACAGGCACAAGTGTGTTTTTCACTGTGTCTAGAAATGTGCCTGTGCACAGTCCATGAGGCCTGGACAGCCGCCAGGGTGTGTGTGCCATAGCCTGTCCCCACCCTGCTGCCCTCAGTGTGCACATCCCCCTGACAGGAATTGAAGAACATTCACTGCACATAAATAGGAGACATTTGGGGCTTGAATAGCCTCCTGTCGCTGTCACCTGGACACGAGACAGCCTTTGGCTCAAGTGGGTTAGGAGTACCAACTCTAGAGCCACTTGTCCACACCAAAACCTATGCCTCAGCTTTCCCAACACGTGGAAGTTGCAGTTGCAGCCCCTCCAAGCCTCGGGGAGAGAGGGCCACAGAGCTGGGAAACACAGAGCTCTTACCTTGAGGTCGTACTTGCGATGTACAGTGAGCCGATGGCTGAAAACGTTCCTGGTGACCACCATGTAGGTTTCCACACCATCCACGGTCAGGCGGTACATGCCCAGGAACTGTGGCAAAAGGGTATTGCCGTGACACTCCACTATGAACTAGAAAGGAAAGGAGGAAAGGAACAGGTGAACGTGCCGGCAGACAGGGCTCTTCCCAGGCTCACATGCCCCCTGGGATTCTAGCCTCTAGACTGGTGCTGGTTTAGTAGCTAAGTCGTGTCCGACTCTTGCGACTCCATGGACTGTAGCCTGCCAGACTCCTCCGTCCAGACTCTTGCGACCCCATGGACTGTAGCCTGCCAGGCTCCTCCGTCCATGGGATCCTCCAGGCAAGAATACTGGAGTAGATTGGCATTTCCTTCTCCAGGGAATCTTCCCAACCCAGGAATCAAACCCAGGTCTCCTGCATCGCAGGCAGATTCTTTACTGACTGAGCTACAAGGGAAGTCCAGCCTCTAGACTGCTGCTGCTGCTAAGTCACTTCAGTTGTGTCAAACTCTGTGCAACCCCATGGACTGTAGCCTACCAGGCTCCTCTGTCCATGGGTTTTCCAGGCAAGAGTACTGGAGTGGGGTGCCATTGCCTTCTCTGGCCTCTAGACTAGTGGCTTCCAAACCAGATTCTGTGAAGTCATGGGGTTCCTCAGACCTGCAAAAGGCAAGGCCACCCCTGCCCCCAATTAGAAGGCAGACTGAGAGGCTGAGCAGGCCGTGCAGAGCCCCTTTGGTTTCACACGGTTGGGATTCTGCAGGAAAATTACTGATCCCGGCCTTGCATCCTCTCTGCCAGCCTGATATGGGAAGCCGGAGGGGAGAGATGGGGTGCAGAGGCAGGGCTGTGAGGCGGCCGTCTGGGAAACAGAAGGGATTCGCACTCACCACTCTCGCTCATGCCAGACCCCAGCGTTTTCTGCTCTAACTCCCCAAACGCCAGAGGGCCCCTGCACCACCTCTCAGGTGCCCACAGAGAAGCCAGTTTTCCCTGAAGACCCAGGCAGGCTTCAGACAGGCACCCCCTGCTCTTCCCACGGACAGGTTCCAGAACAGAGGCTAGAGGGAATGGGAAAAGCAGCGGCCCTGCTGAGCTGACAGGACCTCTCTCAGAAGAAATGAGGCAGGTGCCAGAGGGTGAAAACTCCCCAACTCTGACGAGAAACAGCTGGTCAACTGGGACTGCGTCCATAACACACCTTCATTTCTTTCTTCTTTTTCTCAAGGAGGAATTTCACCCCACAGAAACACAGCCCCAGGGTAGGGCAAGTGCCTGGTTATCAGGAAGCACCCGCCATTACCAGAGAGGACCCAGCCCTCCCCAGGAAGCTCTACCGGAGGCTCCTCTCCCTCTTCCAACCCATCCTCTGCTGTTGAGGTTCACGACTCACCATACCTGGTGGTATTTCTTTAAGATGTTGTGCATTTCAGCCACATCCTCACTTGAGACAGTCTTGATCACAAAGCGCCGGTCATAGGTAGTGAGGAATCGTGTGCCACACCGGCCCTGGCTGTCACTGTTGATGGGGGCGCTGCGTGTCACTGAATTCTGATGGACCAAGACAAAAGCTGGTCTTGGGAGGGGAAACAAGGACTCTGACCTTTCCTCTGAGTCTTCTCTTATGGGCCAGACTGCTCTGAAGCCAATAGCACTGAGGCAGATGAGACCTTACCTGCCCCCTTTCTCTTGGGAAATTCACATCTCTCCCAAGTCTTCCTTAAGAGAGACATGAGTTGTTCCTCACCCACTGCTCCTAATCCTTGACTGTGATGAGAAGAGGACCGACTGTGAAATATTTCTTTTCATTCTGATCCTAGAGAGCTGCTCTAGAACCTAAAACTCAGCCTCGGATGTTAGGGGCCTGGGCTCTAATCCTGACGCTCACAGGTACCGTGACCGTGGGAGAGCCACTGCACTTCTCTCCTCCTGAGTTCCCTCACCTGGAACACAAGGGAGCAGACCGAGATGATTCCCCCGTCTCTCGGGGGTGATGAAGACAACGCTTAGGAGATATTCAAGAAATCAAGCATAAAGGAGTGGATAGAATTGTCTTTATTTTCTGTTATGTACCCTCATGCTAGAAATCTCTTCCTCAGGCAGGAAGCTGGTCCTCACTGCTCTGCCCAACACCTCTCCCCTCACCTCAAACTCCTGCTTGTCTGCCCAGAGCTGGGAGGCAAACCTGGGGAGCTTTTCTGGCTTTGTCCCTGCTCCTCCCAGGGCCCCACTCCTATCAGAATCCGAAGCAGGAGAACCCTCAAGCAGGGAGGGAGTAGGGGAAGGTGTGAGTCAACCAAAGGAATGTGTTCACCAATCAGATGCCTGGAAAAGACCTCTGGTAGGTCAGAAGACAGAGGATGGACAAGAGCAGTTCCACCCCTGCCTCATTTCTAGGTGGCATCTCCTGCCTCTCTCAGTCATTGGTAGTCTCAGAGCAGAGTCCCCTCCCTGAACACCATCCTCCCTGCCCCTCTTCCACTCTTGAGCACAATTATTTGCCCACAAGACTATTAGAGAAATAAACAAGATGTGGTTAGATGGCCAAAGGGAAGGGAAAGAGCCACCGTGGAAGGAGATACCCCAACAACCTAGGGTTGCACTAATGGCAAGTTTTCAGAAAACCTCATGCTCTGATCAGGGCATGACAGTTCAGGGTTTGGTCCCAACGGGAGGGGCTGGAGGGCGGCCCACCACCTCTTGAACATGACCATTCCTGATTGCTCAAGGCCCTGGCCTCCCTTCTGCCTCTCACGTCCCCTATCCCTCCTCCTCAGGAGGCCCCCTGGAGCTGGTGGAGAGGGGAGGAGACTCTGTTTCTTGTGGTCTACTCTGTGAAAGACTTTCCAGGAGCGGGGTGGGAGGAATGACAGTATTATCTAAGATGTGGGCATCCATTTTATATTTCACTAGGCTGTACATTCCTCTTTCCCCCCAACAGACAACTGAAAATCAGCTATATTTTTTACTGCTACACAAGTGAAGTGGAAAATTCTCCCACCTTCAACACCAGGCTGTCTGCCAGAGGAAGAAGTCCAAGGAAGGTGCTAGGTGGAGAAGTAACAGAAGCCACAGATGGTGAGTCACACTAGAATGTCCCTGATTGGGACTGATTGGGACTGATTCCTTCCAATAGGTCAAAGGCCTCTGTGACATGATCACCCCCTAAAAGGGGCAGCTTCCTGCATGCCTAGCCCCCTCCCAAAGTCAGAACAGGGGACAAGTTTAGGAGGTGGCACTCATATCTGGCAAGAAGTTACACTACCCTTGAAGTAAGTCTTCCTTTTCTAATCTGTCTTATCTGCTTTAAGAGGCCTCATCTCCTGCTAGCAACAATTCTCTCTCTTTTAAGTCAAACTATGAAGGAGAAGGGTTCTTCAGCCTAGACTGGGAATGTCAGACTAAAATGAAGCAGCTTCCACAGACCCCTCTCCCTCCACCTGCGCTCCCTCTGAGGGAGGGGAGCCTAAACCTAGGAGGCACCATCAGAAGTACTTCTAAGGCCCTCATTCCTCCAAGAGCCCACCAGCACTGGACAAAGACTGCCTGGGTGGAGTGAGACCTGACAGGAAGACACAGCACAAGAATAGTAGCACATTTTTTTCCTCCACTTGTCCTGTGGCTTCCTGACCACCCCAGCCACCGCCCCCCCCACCGCCCCCTGCCTCCCCCCGCCACAGCCCCCTGCCTCCCACTCTCTAACCCTCCTGATTTTTCAAAGACATTCCATACCTGGTAATCCTGATCGTCAATCCCAAACCTCTCCCGGAGATTTCGGAACACCATGGGGCAGTACTCCTTAAACTTGAAGCGGCTGGGGAGGTTCTCTCTGGGGAAAAGCAGAGACGTGTTTCTGTGAACTCCTTGCTCCTCTAATTCATACATCAGGCTTCTCAAGCTGTGGTCCACACGTCACCTGGATCGGAACAATCTGCAGTGCTTAAAATGTAGCCCCCAACATTCTGGAGGTAAGTCTGGAAAGCTGCATTTTTAACACACACTCCAGGTGATTCTGAGCATGTTAAAGTTTAAAAACTTCACATTCCTTGTGCACATTCCTTAATTCCTTGTAAAAAATTAATCTAGCTGTGTATTTATGACTTGCGTACTTTTGCTGAGTATGTGCTATCTTTCCATAAAACTTACACTGAAGTGGAAAAAAAAACCTTCCCTGCAGAGAAGTCAGACTGAGTGTGCGCCCTCCTTCATAAGTCCTGAACTTGCTACAGAAAGGTGGCTGCATGTGAACAGCTGCTGTGAGGTAAATGTCAGTTTGACTGCTAAAGGGAAAGCCTTTTCTCATCAAAGGACCCCTCTCCTCTGGGGAGGCTCTTATCAACACATCCTGAAAACGGTTACACGCAGGACGTCCTGCCCTTGGCTTCCACTAGGATGGAAGGGGTAGGTGCTTTCCTAAGTCGACTGACCGGGATCCTATCTTTTTAGGAAGCCTTGTTTGCTGGCTGCTGGCACCAATCTATGTCTTCCCCACTCCTCAGCCAATGCATAGACTTTCAGGAGGGAAGAGAATTACCTGAAGGGATGCCTCCTCCAAACCCTCCATCTTGACAAGAGCCACTTACTTGGGAACTCCCTTTCAGAAATGCGTCCCTCTATTCTCATCACAAGGAAAAAATTTTTTTCTTTTTTTTAATTCTATATCTATATGAGATGATGGATATTCACTAAATTTATTGTGACAATCACTTCATGAATTATATAAGTCAAATTATCATGCTGGACACCTCAAACTTAAGACAGTGCTGTATATCAAATATATCTCAATAAAACTGAGGTGGGAAAAAAAAAAAAGAAATATGTCCCTCTGATTACTCCAGGATGGGAGACTTCAAGGAAATAAAAAGTAGAGGCTTCTCATGAAGGCAGGTCCTTGTCTCATAGTAAACAGCACTGCAGTCTAATAACTAGCACATAAACAGTTGTTGAAAAGACAAAAGGAATCAGTGAAAAGAAAGAAAAAAAAGAAAAAAACAAAGATATTGGAAGTTCACTTTAGGCCAAAATGTCAATGCGGTGGTGGACACCATGGACCCCTGGTACAATGTGGTACATGGTCGACTCCTGAGCCCTGACCTCTGGCAGAGAACAACCCCTTTTCCTGCCCCAGAGGTTAGGGCTGCCTCTCCTTCCTTAAGTGGTGTGATATTGAACGTAATAACAAATACATATTTAGTCTTTGTCCCTGTTTCTCGCACAGAGTTCCTAAAATCTTTGGAATTTGCTAAGTGGTAAGCAATAAAGGTGTATTTTGTTCTTTGTAACAAACCCCCTTCAATCACACCTGAATTTATGTTGATGAGGTGACTTCTGTTACACCTGTAAGGATGGGTGCTCATGGCCAGGGGAACCAACCAGGACTAGAGGGTTGGAACTTCCAGTCCCAGGCCCCTGACTTCTAGGAAGGGGAGAGGCGCTGCAGGCAGAACCAACTGCCAATGGCCAATGACTTCCTCAATCATGCTGTTATAAAAGTCTCCACAAAAATCCAAAAGGACAGGGTTGGGGAGCTTCCAGGTTGGTGAACACATCGAGGTCTGGGGCAGGTGGTGGACCTGGAGAGGGCCTGCAAGCTCCCTGCCCCTTCCCACATACCTTGCCCCATGCCTCTCTTCCCCCGACTGTTCCAGAGTTGCATCCTTTTATAATACGCCAGTAACCTAGCATGCAAACTGTTTCTCGAGTTCTGTGAGCCACTCAAGCAAAGTAATCCAACCCAGTGGGGAGGGTCGTGGGAACTGCCAACCTATACGGCAAATAGGTCAGAGCACAAGTGACAACCTGGACTTGAGACTGGCATCTGCAGGGGTCGGGGGGTAGTCTGCAGGACTCAGTCCTTAATCTTTGAGACCTGATGCTAACTTCAGGTCGCTAAGAGTCAGAACTGAACTGAATTGCAGGACAGCTTGTTAGTGTCCTACAGAATTGCTTGATGGGGGGCGGGGAACCCACTTATCTGGTGTTAGAAATAAGCAGTTGTGTGAGAATAGAAGAGAAACAGTTTTTTCTTCTATACAGGTGGCCACTTAGCAAGTCACAGCTATGAAGACAGACAGCTTCTAGAATACAATGTTATTACTCACTATGCCAGAGAGAGGCCACTAATAGATGTTTTCAAATCAAGCTTCTCCTCTGGGCTAACAGTCTGGGAATGGTGGGGTGACAGAATTCAGCTGGTGAGGTGGTGGGGACTGTAGGACAATGGAGAGTGGAACCAAGATTCAAATGCAGAAAGGAAGAGAGTGTGAACACCACATATTTCTTGGGTGACCCACAGAAGGATGGAAGAGCCTCTACAAGGCTTAGAGGAGGTCCCAAAATGTGCCAAGGGAAATGGCTGCTCCATCAAAGTCTGAGACACCAGTTTTAATCCAAGAAGCCACAATGAGCAAAATTGGGAAAACCGATTTTAGATAGCACCCCTGGGCACCATGCTCAGCCTGTGGTTCACACACTAGTTGGAAAGAAAGGAGCTTGGCTGCATCCCAGGTCAGGAACATGCCTGGCAGTTCTTGCCTCAGACTAAGATCAAGATAGGGCCACTGCTGTCAGCCTCGTACTAGACACCTCAGCTCCTGGGCAGCTCACTGTTACCTAGACTGGCCCTGGATGAATCAGCCTGCGTGAGCCACAAGTCCTGAGGGACACTGAAGGTAGGCTGATGGAGGACCGAGATGACAGGACAGCACAAGCAGGAGAGGCGCATAATGAGCACGTTTTCCCAGCCAGTCTTCCAGCTCTGTGACCCAGGTGTCGCTTTCACACCATGCTAGGTGCTTGCTTGCCCCCTGACGGTGAGGTTTTGGGAGGCTCTCTGCCTTGAGGGAAAGAACTGCCTACAAGACCCACTCAGCTGGCCACTTACTTATTGAAGAGATGGTTGTCCACCTTGATCTTGCTGTAGGCTTTGAAGTCATCTGGCATTAGCATGACAGGGACAGGGACATTGCTCAGCTCATTGATCTGCAAAGCAAGGGGAAAATGAGGTTCTTAGCCAGGCCACCTGCCTGAGAGAGATAACTGCTACACCACAGATGCCACCATCTCACCAAAGACATGTCCGTGGATTCCCTTCTTGTCTTTATTTCTGTTCTTCTCTTCAAATATTTAATATGTTCCCAACTTCATCTCTACCTATTGTAACTCTCCCCACCTGATAAGGCCCACCTCCTCTATGAAGCTTTTCATGATTCTCCAGACTATAAATGTTCTTTCCCATCTCAGAATTCCTGAAGCTTTGTTTGTATCCCTCTTCTGGCCATCTCACAGCCTCCCTCACATTGTATTTAATGCTCATAAACCTCACAAGCCTGCTTGACTATAAGTAGGCAAGATCATATCACTGATCTTTTTAAGCAAAGATCATCCACCTGACTCTTGGAGGCTCCACACAAGCTACCTGGCACCATGATTTGCATATGGTGGGTACTATGTAAGTGTATTTATCAAATGCAAAAATAAATGGATCAGGGAATAAATATCACCCAATATACTTTGAGTATTCACTGAGGCCTTTGAACATCTTCATACAAATTAAAGGTCACTCCAGAAAGCAGCCTGGGGCAAGAAAAAATCGGGGTGGATTTATATGGGTGTGTAACTCTTACCTCCAAAGAATTAAATTTAAAGTGAGCAGAAGAGGTAGACATCTGGCTACTGGCTCACTCTCTCTCTCCTGATTAACTACTTTCATCAAGCCAATTCCTAAAGCCACGTCCTGCCTTGGACTGAACTGGGGGAGACGTGGGAGGGGTGCCTTGACCCCACTGCAAACAAACCTTCTCATTGTCTTTCATCCCCTTCAGGGAGCTGGAGGCTGCACAGGGAACTGGCCTCCCACTGGTGCAGAGCTGAGAAGGCAGCTCCTGCCCTTCCCCATCCCAGTTTAGCCAATTAGTGGCCTAATTAGCCACAGATGTCCTCTTCCATCACAGCAGAGTATTTGACATTTGACCCTCAACCCAGTTGCCACTAATGCATTCAGGATTTAGAGAGGAAACCTTAGTCCTGACTTAATGGATAGGGGGCAGGGGGAGTACAGTCTTGGGTCTCCCGGATACTTTCCTTGCAAATCCTATTATCTCAATGAGGCCCCATGCGGCAGTGAGGGAATAACCTAGTCATTAGGACTCCTCCAGGAGCATAAATGGGGGGAAATACCATTTAATTTGCTGCCCCTTTCATGTTCCAAAGCTTTTTTATTTAGAAATGTCAGAGGATGGAGGAAGTTCACATTAATGCAGTAACTGGGCGGGGGAAACCATTCCTTCCTAGAGCTGGTGAAAAACCCAATTTACTCCTGGGGAAACGAAGGATATGTGTACGGGGAGAGGCCGTAGGGTAGTAGTGTTAAGTTGGCAGTGGTGCAAGAGCCTCAATAAACTGCTGGCAAAACTGACTAGCACAGATATAAAAGTACATCTTATATGATTCCATTTATATGAAATTCTAGAATCTACAGTGAGAGAGTCCAGTAAGACGTAGCCTGGGTCAGGCAGTCCTGTGGTTGACTGTAAAGGTACATGAGGTGCCAATTCTAGGTATTAGAAATGTTCTAAGTGCTGTTTAGGGTGATGACTCCATGGGTATGTACATTTGTCAAAACTGATCAAATTGTAGGCTTAAAATTTCCAGCATCCAGGTCTGAGATGTCCACCACTGGCTAAACCACCACGGACACATACAAAACCACCCTGCAGTTATCCTTCCGGGGAGTGCTCACAGGACAACCTGATTGTTAAGTGTATGCCTACAGAGGAAACCACTCCACTTCTTGTCTCCCTGCCAACAGAAACAATTCATGGTAGCTGTGCCACTTCCTTTTTCCATTAAGTCTGGCTCTGATATTTAAAGAAGTTCATGGCTCTTATGCAATTCTTCCTTTTCGAGCTTATACCTCCATCCTAGAAAGAACTCACCACTGGCCCAAAGAGTATGATTTTATACTAGAAGGTTCTGGTATCTGCTACTGATTGAATCTGGGTTAGGCTAAAATCAAGACTCTATGCCATGGTCAGGGCTTGTTACTGGGAGAACTAGGAAAGACTAAAACACCCACTTGCGAGGGGTCAACTGCCTCTTAGCCAGGATGAATTATTCTAACAAGAGTTGTTCATTATTAATTTTCTGTGTAACTCAAAAGTGTGGCATACTTTGAACAGTTGTAAGTTGGTCAGTTTTTATTCTCAACTACACAACCCAACAGCAGGAAATTTCTAACAGATAATATATTGCTGAATAATCCATACAGCTGAACTGTGTAGACTCACCCTCATTTCCATTGGGCCACATGTAGATGATTCACTCTAGGGATCAGCTGTACTATTTTTTTTTTAGTTGTGCTAAATTTTATATCCCCAGAGAGTTCTATTCAATTTCAATTGAACAAGCACTTGCCGAAATACCTACTACATGCTTCATTTCATGTTAGGGAGAAGAGTGTGTGCAGCAAGGGAGCGTTGTGTGCACTGCGCACAGGAAAGTGGGAGGCTTATCCTCTTATTGGGGAGATGAGACAAACCCAGGATACAGTGAAACTTGAAGTCAAGGGGCATTTAAGTAAGTCAGAACACAGGGGCGGCAAACAGAACAGCAGAGTTTCAGAGGAGGGTGAAAACACGGTCAGTCCCAGCACTCACACATCAGGCTAGAACGGAACCTAATGCCCCGCCTGGTGTTGCCAAGAGCACTTGATGCTGGAAGAACCTACAACAAGGTCACGTTACACCCTGCTTAAAAACCTTCCATGGCTCCTCACCAGCCTCAGGGTAAAGTTTTAACTCCTTAGCCTGGCATCTAAGGTCTTTCCGGATCTGAGACTCGGCTAAACTTGTATTCAGTTTACTTCTCTCAATGTAGCCTTACTATGTGCCCTTACTGTCCCAGAAGCCGCAGATACAAAACCGAAAAGATACGGTCTCTGTTTAGCTGGGAAGGCAGACAACAAATAACAAATAAAATGTGATGAGTGCTATAGAGTTATGAATAAAGGGAGATGAAACAGCAGACTAAGACAAGACTGATCTGGGAGTTCCCTGATGGCCCAGGAGTTGGAATTCCAGGCTTTCACTGCCATGGCCCAGGTTCCATTCCGGGTCAGGGAACTGAGATCCTGAAAGCAGTGCAGCATGGCCAATAAATAAATAAAATTTATAAAAAAATGACTGAGTCTGCCTGGGAGTGGGAGAGCTGGCTGCTAGAAGAAGCTATAGAGAAATACAAGTGAGAAAGGCCTAAGAGGTAGTTCGCCAAAAAAAAAGAACAAAACACAAAACCCAAGGAAGGGAATCCCAGCTGTGGGAACTATAAGCCTCCGAGGTAAAAAGTACATTGCCCATTTCTGGTAAGGGGGAAGGGCAGGGGGAAGGGCGGCAAGATAGAAGCGAGGTATGAAGAAGTGGAGGGAAACAGTACAGGAAAGACAGGTGAACGGCCTTGGGCATTATCAATATTAGTAAATAACAGTTGCTTCTATTCATGGCATGTCTATAAGTGGTCAGTTCTCTATATTATTATGTATCATATATCTCACATATATATATATATTCTTCTGTATTTCTAATACTTAATAGTCACATGAAATATTATTAATTTGATTTTGCCTTTTGCAAAAGATTCAAGGTACCTCGCTCAAGGTCACACAGACAATATGTGCAGAGTCAGGATTTGCTCCTAGGTCTGCTGGTGCCAAAACCTGGGCTGTTGACACTGTGCTGTGCAATCCTTGCTATGGGCAGCTACCTGGACTAAGGTAGTGTTTTCCATTCCTTCCCTCTGTCCTAATAATCTTCAAGGTAAGTGTTATGCTCATTTTATAGAAAAGGAAAATGAGGCTCAGAGAGAAAATTACTACTCCAAAGCTATACTAAGGCACACAGCCTGAATGTGAACTTAATTTGTCCACTATATAATAACTTGAACTTATCTGTGTAGGCAATGGGAAGTCTTCTCAGGTTTAAGTCCAGGAATTCACATGATCAGATGGATGATATAGAAAGGTAATTCTGGAATCAAGTGAGGTTTGGAAAAGGCAAAGGTAAGAGATAGCAAGACCATTTATAAGGCTATTAGAATAGTTCCCAGGTGGCGCTAGTGAATCTGCCTGCAAACGCAGGAAACACAAGAGACACAGGTTTGATCCCTGGGAAGAGAAGATCCCCTGGAATAGGAAATGGCAACCCACTCCAGTAATCTTGCCTGGAAAATCCTACGGACAGAGGAGCCTCATGGGCTACAGTCCATAGGGCTGCAGAGTTGGACACGACTGAACACATATATACACACACATAATAGTTCAGGTAATAGACTATAGCAGCAAAAACAGAAGAAGGAATAAAGCCAAGGGAATCATCTAAGATATGGCTAAATAACACTTTTTCTGTGAAAGCTTCCCTGTCTTTCCCAGGATGAACTACTCACTTGTTCCTCTGTTTATCTTCATATCCTAACTATCACATTCGCTTGGGTAATTACTTGTTTACACGTTTGATTTCTCCACTAGACTCTGAGCCCTGAGAAAGAAGAGACTATCTTACCCATTTTTATGTCCCTAGAACAATGGCTGGCACATAGCAGTTACACAATAAATGCTGGATGGAAGGACAGATGGCCAGAAAAAAGGGGACTGAAAGATGACTAACACTAGGAAGAAGAGATGGCAAAGCTGGTGTGACCATGCCAAAGATTCATGGTCTGGAGGATGGAAAAGAAGATTAAGGTTAGCTATTGAGGCTATGACCAGACTGTAAAGAGTCTTAAAAGCCCAGGAGAGAAGAATAAACTTCACTTGGTAGACAAAAGAGAATGACAAAAAGCTTTGAAGTGTGAAAGGCTATGACTAAAGCAATGTTTCCGGAAGATCTGCCTTTCTTTACTACCTAGCACACTTCTGGGCCAACCTCCTTCACTTTCAGCAGAAGTGCACTTGCGGAATGCAACTCATTTGAGTAGTATGATAAACAGAACATATTAGGGTGGTAAGTCTGTTGTATCTCACACCATGTAAGTGGTTCCGGGATTATCCACATGATCAACTCTATGAGCCATCAGCATAAATAATGAGGAGGCTAAAACAAGCTGTATGAGAACTTAGGAGTAGTGAGTTCACGCTATGCTGATCTGATTGGACATGAAAATTCAGTTGCTAGTTCTAATCTGGTGAACTTCTGATTCCAGAAGCCTCCAACTTCCCTGTGTGACCTTCATTGGAATTGCTACCCAGGAAGCTTCCCGACACGTGCCAGGGTTCTGTGGGTGGCTCAGCAATGGGCTGGCCACCACTGGCAATCATTTGTTGCCTGCCACCATCAGAAAACTGACAAGTTGGGAAACACATTCCCGAGACCAAGGAGGTCCAAGTGAGATCGAAACTCCAGAAAAAAAAGAGAAGAACAGAGAGCCACAAGGGCCAACAAATCCACCCCTGGGTTTATTCCTCCTTTTTACACCTTGGTTTTTCTGCTCCTGTTTTTGAGTCTCAGTGTTCTCTGTGAGGTGAGAAGGTGTGCTGAAGGACAAATTCATCCAAAGGCTTCATAGAGCAGAAATATTTACTGAAGATTTTTAAAGTAGCAGGAGAAAAGGAAAAGGCAAGGAAAGGAGGTTCTGGGTCTGCATTAAGCAAAGAAAATGTGTGGACAGAATGGGGGAAGAATGTGGGGGAGAACTGAGCAGACTTAAGAATAAATCTGTTCCTCATACCATTCACAAAAAATTAACTTAAAATGGATTAGAGATCTAAATGTAAGAGTTAGATCTAAAAGAGTTTTTCTTAGAAGACTCTGAGTTTTTCTCAGAAAAAAATATAGGAGTAAATGTTCATGATCTTGGGTTTGGCAAAGCATTCTTAGATATGACACCAAAAGTACAAGTAACCAAAGAAAAATAAACTGGACTTCATCAAAACCAAAGAAAAATAGATAAATTGGACTTCCATCAAAATTAAAAACTTGAGCTTCAAAAGATACCATCAAGAAAGTAAAAAAAGATAACCCGAAGCATGGGATAAAACATTTGCAAATCATGTATCTGATAAGGAACTTGAATCTATAATATATAAAGAACTCTTACAAGTTAATTATAAAAAAATAAATAGCCCAATTTTAAAATGAGCGAAAAAGTAACTGGCAAGGGATCTTAACTGGCCAATAAACACATGAAAAGATATTCAGCATCATTAACTATCTAGAAAAGGAAAACAAAATCACAATGAGATACCACTTCAAATCTAAGGTGGCTGAAATAAAAAAGACAATAACAAAGGTTGACAGGATTTGGAGAAATTAGAACCCACATACACTACTGGCAGAAATGTAAAATAGTACAGTCATTTTCAAGAATCAGTCTGGCAGCTTCCCAAATGGTTAAACATAATTACCACCAACCTCTCCTATTCCTTCTGATCACTGGGGTGAGGCTTCAAACATAACCAGTTCCTAAAATGGCCAAAAGGTTATCAAGCCACGTCTGCCTCCTCTGATCTCTACATACTTCTCCCAGGCCATCTCGTCCCTATCTCCAGGCCCCCTGAACTGTATTTCATCCACGAAAACACTAGTTTCTCTCTCTTTACTAGTTCTCCTCTAACAGATCCAAAGTCTTCTGAGCTTTTCTTCCTGTTTCCTCCATAAAGTCTAGGGGCTGCATCTCTTGTCCATGACAGGAGGTCCTGTTTCAATACTGAGTTCAAGGCCTCTTTTTCCACCCAGAAGTAAATCAACCACCTCATGGGAGAATATGTAACTGACTTGTGCTATAGATAAAGATGTATCCATCCCTCATCTACCATACACCATCAGCCAGAGACCATCAATGTCTAAATGCTCAAAGAGGTGAGAAACTAAAGAAACAAACAAAAGGTGATATTTTTTTTCTATAAACTTAGATTGCAAAAAGTTGCAGCCGTGGGCTCTGAAGGAAGGGAACCTCCAAGAAAGGCTATCAATCCACCAAAACTGAGTGGTTCGGACTCCCTTGAGAACTGCAAGATTTTATAGTCTTCTGGGGAGATGCTCCATTTCACACGGGGACCCACAAAATCCTAGACCTTACTGCAGGTCAAGAGGAAGCAATAAAACTCTTGACTAACTGATCTTCAAAGCTGGGCCTGTCAAGGACAGCGGTGTCGGGTACCTTTCCCCTGAGGCACTTGCTCAGTATATCCAGAGGCTTGGGTCTTGCTTAAAGTCAATACCTTCCCAGATAGCTCTCAAACAAACTTTCTTAAAAGTTAGCAAAGAAAGAGGGTGACTGCCTAGTCAAAGAGAATCTTAAGATACCTCATTAGCAGAGTTTCACTGCCTTCCTATGGGAAACCAAGTACCACACACACCAAGGGAACTGGCAGGCACAGGCACAGACATCTGAGCATACATTCAGGTTCTCTAACAAGACCATAATTCCCATCTATCCTGGAACTTGGCTGAGAGGCAGCACAAGGAACAGGAGGCAAATAAAATAAGACCTCTCATTCAAGCACATCATCAGCCAATGCAGCCCATGGTGTGGACAATGAGCTGCATTTTTTGCTCTGCAAAAGACCACAGGTGAACTAATTCTGCACTCAGGGCTTTCATTTCTTCATGTATAAAATAAGGGACTCAAAGTCCCTTCCAACTAGCAGTAATATTCCTGACTTTCAGACGACTACCAGTTCTCCACAGACAGGATGCCTTCTAGTGAGAAGCAAGCTCCACAACAAAATCAAGGATTGATTTCCAGGCAAGGACATAGGGTTCACATTTTAATGACCCAGTTTCCCTTGCAATATTGTCAGATGACCCCTGAGGCAGCAGGAAGCAGAGAGAACAAACTCTGCTGGACTGTTGGATCAAAGCAGCTCCCAGAGAAGATCAAATAGGTCAATTCTAAAGGAAATCAACCCTGAATATTCATTGGAAGGACTGATGCTGAAGCTGAAGCTCCATGTGAAGAGTTGACTCACTGGAAAAGACCTTGGTGCTAGGAAAGGTTGAAGGCAAAAGGAGAAGGGGGCAGCAGAGGATAAGGTGATTAGATAGCTTCACTGACTCAATGGACATGAACCTGAGCAAACTCTGGGAGATAGTGGAGGACAAAGGAGCCTGGCGGGCTACAGTCTGTGAGATCGCAGAGTTGGACACCACTTAGTGACTGAACAACAGCTCCCAGAGGGTTAGGCATAAAGCCAGACCACAGAGAACCAGTGGTTCTCCCCACCCTAGCCAGGACCTTCACCTCAGTGAGGTCTTTGAAAACAGTAACTCAGCCAAGACCAGGAAACCTTGTTGGTTGTCTTCATTAGACCTCACCATACTCATGCATTTCCGTATTAGAGGTAAAACTCTGGCTGGAACTATGGTTTATCAATCTCCAACCAGAGGCTCTTCCAGTAAAGCAAAGCAAAAAGTCCTGCTAGCCCTGCATCCCTTTGGCATCACTTGGTCTTGTGGGCAATTTCAAGTGCTCCGAGAAGTCAGGGAGCCTACAGAACTGATTGATATCCACAGAAAACTCAAGCCATTAGCTTCATTTTCTTCATTCCAAACTTTTAGCTGGTGAAGTGGCATTTCAAGTCTTCATACTTCCTCTCCTCATTTCTGGTGTAAGGACTCAATAAAATGGTCAGAATGCAAGAAGCATGTAGTTGGAAGAGAAAGAAGAAAGACCCCAAACAAACAGGACACAAAGTCCTCCAGCTCAAACACTGTGCAGCGTTCCAACTTCCTAACAGGAGCTATTGGACAATCCCAAAGCTACCCAAGGATCCAGGGAACCTCTTATCCTAACCATCATTACATACAATAGAAAGCACAACACCTGAGAAGTCAACATCTTTGACATGAACCCCACAGAATTCAGGTCCTCTGCTATGAATGGTCCTCATAAGCAGGCCTCACCTCCTCTCAGATGGTTACACTCTCCCTTCCCCCTAACCCAGGAAGACCCCAGTGAAGTGTCCATGGTCCAAGGAAGCCTGTGCTTCTCCAGTGGATACATCTCCAAGAAGAAAAAGAGGAAACCCAGGGAAGATTTCCAGTCGGTGGTAAGGAGGTCTGGAGGATGGGGAAACTCTGAGCAGCCACAACAACCAAGCGACCACAAACAGAGGAATACTCAGGCAGACTAATGCCACTTAACTCTCAATTGGACAGTGAGCTAGGCAGCCCATTACAAGGAACAAGGAGGAAAACAAATGCAACTAACGGGAACGAGGTGAGAAGAGAGGAAGAGGGGATGAAAGCCCTTTCATCCCACCCAGGCCTTCTCTCTGTGCTCTGGGGGTTGCCCGAAGCCAGACGCATGAAGCTTGAGGGGCTGGAGGGAAGGGGAGGACGCGACGGCACGCCACCGTCGGTGACACCAGGCCTCGCGTGGCGCGCGGGGAGGCACACCCGGATGGGACAGCGTGCAAGGGTGGGGTGGGCGTGCAACTGGCTCGGCTAGGGGTTGCAGGCGTCACTGGCTGGGCCTGCCGAGCGAGGGCCCTGGGGCTGCGGGGGGCGTGAGCACGCGCGGGGCCGCGCTCGGAGGGGCTGGTTACCGTGTGGTTCACCCCCCACATCAGGACGCTGAGGATCGGCTCGCTGGCCCGGAATAGCTTCACTTTCTGGCACACGAAATGCTTCTTCTTGGTCTTGGTCTTGCTGGCGCTGAGTGGCGCCACCGCCACCGCCGTGGTGCTGGTGCAGTTGGACGACATGCCCGGGGCGGCGGCGGCGGCGGCAGCGAAAGGGGGGGGGCGGCCGAGACGGCGCACGAGCCAGCGGTCCCAGGCCTCCCCCGGACCGATCCCCACCCCCCGCTCCCTCACCGCGCCATGGTCGCGCCCGTCCCGTTACCTCCCCACCCCGCCCCGGTGGTTCCGTCCGCCCCACGCTCCGCCCTCCCCGCCCCGCCCCGCCCCGCCCCAGGGAGCCGGCCGGCCCGCTCTGCACCCCGCCCTGGGCAGTGCCGCAGCCCCGCCGTCACCAGGCCCTTTCCTCCCTGCCTGGGTGGTACCGCCCGTCCCGGGGAGGTAGCGGGCCGCCCAGCCTGCTCCTCCTCCCCGGGCCCGACAGGAGCCAAGCCGGCCTCCGCGCGCCTCAGAGCCCCGCGCCCTAGCAGGGAGGGGAGGAGGGCTGGGTAGGTCTCGCAGACTACTGCGGGAGCATCTCCCTGACCGGGCCCCCAAAGCTAGGGTTTGGGTCTTTCCTCAACCTGACGTGCCAAGATGGCGGCGGCACCACGGCTCCGAAGGGGAGGAGGGGCGGGAATGCGAGGAGGGTGGGACGTACCATCCCCACCCCGGGGGAGAGAGGAGGAACACAGCGAGGGCAAAAGGAAGTCCTGCCGGGAAAAGCAAGAAACGCCCCCTCGCTCCACCCATGCGTGGATCTTTCCCACTCCCCTGGGACCCGGGGCGCGCTCCACCCGCGGGACACGCCCTCTCCCCCCAGGGCCAATGAGAGGAGCCAGCTGGAAGCCTCGGGTTTTATGAATGAGTCCCTCTCTCACCCACCGGTGGCCGGCCTCCGGCCAAAGCGTCCAGTTCAGGGGCAGGCCGGCACCTTAAGACACTTATCATGCGACAGGGAATTATAATCGTCTTACTCTCTGGCTCACTCGGTGAAATCTTTCAGTAAACTGCCCACGCTTTCTTCATAATTCCTCTCGGAATTATGTTTTATGTTGAACACAAATCGTGGATCAACATTGTTGTGTATAGGAATTCGGTACTCAGCACAGGTGGCTCTTTACACAGTTACAAAAATAAATGTAGTTTTTATTACCAAGTAATAAAAGACATAATTAACCCTAGTATAGGGAAGCAGGATAAGGTGTTAAATTGAATAACAAGTGTATGTTACTTTCTCTCTGGGGAAAGACTGGGTTTTAAGCATAACAGTGTCTGGCAGCATAAGTGCTCAAAAAACATAAATCCAAATTCGTTTAAGAATTAGGAATTAGCAGAACAAGGAACTAGCCCAGCTAATGTGTGGATCAAGAGTGCCTAGGACTCCTGAGTCAAATGAGAACTTCTGGTAGGAGACAGGAAAGGGATGAAGACAGGAGATTGATCCTATGAGTTTGGGTTTTTTTTTGTTTTGTTTTGTTTTTAATCCTGACTAAAAAATAATACCAAACAACTCCTGAAAACCTAGACTTGTAATAAGATTACTACATGATAAAAGGGAAGGCATGAAATAAACAGCTTCCACTATACTTTCTTTTAAGAGCCAGGGTGCAAACTGATAGTTTGGTCCTGACTCCTAAAATGATTTGACTTCATTTCTGCACTGCCCACACATCAGAGACTATAAGCAGTGTAAAAAGGACAGATACCCTAGATCCTATCAATAAACCCTGGGCCCCTCCAAAATCCGCCAGATTTGCAGAGGAAAGAAAAGCTAATCTGCCTTACTGTGTTACTGGATAACAAGATTCAATGAGGTTCTATTACATAGTAAAGTCACTTATCAAACAAGATATTCTCACAAAGCTAACTTCTTTTTTTCCAAAAGAATGTAAAAATTATAATTTATACATATGCACACACTATATTTTACAGTTTGATAGTTCAAATAGTTAAACAGTTCATTTAGGGTTTTTTTTTTTTTTTTTTTGCATTGTTTTCCCTTCCAGATTCTTTGTCACTGCCTTGGCTCTGCCCTAATCTGACATCATTCTGTCACATCATCTACTAAATCAAGTTAAGTATTCATTTACCTTGGTAAGAACAATCTTTCTGGGTGATTCAGAGGGGAGAGGTTTCTGAAAGGTCCAGTCTATTCTGAGGTGGTAGAGTTAAGTCTGTTCACACAGGTGGAGGGAAGAGGCATAGGGAGGCTCCCTCCAGAGCAAGATGAGTGCTCACACCTAGATGTTCCAATGCCTACCCATTGAAAAAACTACTCTGCACCCAGCAAAAGTTACCGAGGGTCCCATAGAGCAAGTCACACTGGTTCTCAAAAGAACTGAGCTGTTTCTGGAATCCATGAAGGAAAGTCACTTTGAACAGTGGTGGTTTGACATCTGTGAAAGAAGCCGTTTGAACTCTTATAAAGAGAATTTTTAAGGGATCAGCAGCCTCCCTGGAAATTTCAGGAAAACCAGCAAGAGAGGGGATGGCTTTCATCTTTTCATAAAGTTCTTCTCCAGAGCTACTGAGGTTCTCTGGAGAGAGTAAATATTTCGCTTCACCCGATCTTCCAGAGAGGAGGTAGATGCGCTCTCTAGCTTCATGCGGCTGGAAAGAGAAGATGGGAAAGTTAAAACATGTTGTTAGCCATAAAGCGGCTGTAGAAACACAAGCTCTCTTTAAGTCCACATAGATAACTTTTGAGTAACTCCATCTGGAACTCAATTTTTTACAAATTTGTAAGGGAAAATTTATATGTTCTGGAAAATAAGTCCAAGTCTCATTTGAAAAAGGCTTCCTGAGCCATGAATTCTTAGAAGGACAAGAAGATTCAGTAAAATACCAATTCATTTCTCCTCCCCTCAAATCAAAAACATCTCACGGTCTGGCCAGAAGTTGAGAAGAGCAACAGAGGTGTCTGGGGGCTGAGCTCCGCACAGACACAGAAACACTGGGAACACAGTGAATGAACCAGTTTTTCTGACTGCCTCCTTGGGACCATTGCCATGAAAGCTGTTAGGCAGGGAAAAGATGCACTCACTGGATAAACTTCCCATCCCGGGAGTCTAGCTTCTCCAGCCTCTGCTCCCGCTCGTCATCCTTGGCATGCCTCTTGAGGATGTTCAGCCTCTCTTCCTCCCGCCACTTGGCGTTTTCCATCATCTCTTGCCTTTTTCGCTCCAGCTCCTCTGATGAGAGCTTTCTGTTGAACACAAAAATTACCCTAAGACCTACTTCTCTCCCAGCCAAAAAATAGAAATATCACAGGAAGAGAAACCAGGTAGGACCCAGGATCTCCAGCCCATAGCTCTCTTCCCTTAGAAATGCCCAGCCCAGTGCCATACTCAGCAAGAGTTTCCTTCCTTCCTAACAACTTGATCAGGTGGTTTCACTCAAATTTCAATGACTTTTAGTGAAGGAATCCATACTCTCATTCAATAATCTCTAGAGTAATTATTCTGAAACAATAAATACATAATAAGAACTAATCAGGAACCTCCATCTATGGCAATTATATTCCAATTGTTTGTTTAACAACTTATAGAAGAACAGGGAACCAAGTTTATTCATATGATGGTTGACATCTACCACCTACCCACTGGAGATGCTTAGAAATTCATGGACATAGCTCATGAGTATACCACTCAGGACTAAGCTAGAAGCAAGTTGCCTGAAGAATTTAACTCAGCCTCAGTCAGTAATAGGTCTTCTTTCCTAGCACTCACTGCAAATGAAGAGCAAGAAGAGGAGGAGATGAACCAGCTCGATCACTATTTACTAATGTAAGACATCCAAATCCATTGTTTCTCAAATTGGTGTGATATACAGATCCCCCTTTAAAAGGAAAAATAATTATCGGAGTCCCATAAGGGAGTGGGAGCCCAATTTTAAGAAATAAACTTGATACTAAAAATCTGACATTTAGTTATCTATAGCGAAATGAAGGCTCCCCTTCAAAAACCCTACTAACTAAAAAGAAAATGGAACAGGAAATAACTCTAGATAATACATATGTGAACAAACTTGTCAGAAGATACAAGAGGATGAAGGAGTGGTAACCACTTTAACATATTAAGAGAAAACTGAATCCTAAGTGCCTGATATTGATCAGAAGCAATCACACTGTAAAACCCAGGAGAGCGTCAGGTAATGGAGGCTGTAATATTCTGGAGTGTGGTGCACAAGGATGAAAACAAAGGGACTAATTAAAGTCTGTATAAGGAACAATTAAGATATCCTGGGATCCTCATGCCTGACTCAGGGGAAGTCAGTGACTGCTCTCCCAAACATCTACAGGAGATCCTCTAGAGGGTAGACTCTGGTAGTTTCTAGAGAAACTGAACCACGCAGGAGAACCACACCAGACAGCTACATGTAAAAGAATAAAATCAGAACATTTTCACACCACATACAAAAATAAACTCAAAATGGATTAAAAACCCAAATACAAAACCAGAAACCATAAAACTCCTAGAAGAAACAGGCAGAACATTCTTTGACATAAGTCACAGCAATTTTTTTTTTTTAAATCTGTCTGCTCAGGCAAAGGAAACAAAAGCAAAAATAAACAAATGGGACCAGATTAAACTTGAAAGCTTTTGAACAGCAAAAGAAACTATCAACAAAATGAAAAAAATTACTGAACGGGAAAAAATATATTTACAAATAACATGACTGACAAAGAGTTAATATCCAAATTATATAAACAGCTCAAACAACTCAACAGCAGAAAATACAACCCAACAAAAAATGAGTAGAAGACCTGAAGAGACATTTTTCCAGAGAAGATGCACAGATGGTTAACATGCACACGAAAAGATGCTCAACACTGCTAAACATCAGAGAAAAACATCAAAACCCCAACGTGGTATCACCTCACACCTGAAGAATGGCTAGCATCAAAAAGACCACAAATAACAGGTTGGTGAAGGTGTGAAGAAACGGGAGGAGCTTCATCTTTTTAATTGACAAGAAAGGTGTTTCAGATCACTAATTAAAACATTCAAAAGAGAACTCAAAAAATTTTAAAATCTTGCAGAACTCTCAGACCCTTGAGGAAATATTCAATGACTCTCAATATGAGAAACAATATAAATAGTGCTAAGAAAGGTTTTACAGCCGTAATCTTTCTTTCTTTATTCAGTACCCAAATCTTGGTTACATCTTTAGTGTTCAACTACCCGGAACACCAAACCAAAACAAAGAGATCACAAAATCCATCCTTTCAAGTTTCTGTGTTTCCATTCCTGGAAGACTGAGATCTTGAGGGCTCTAACTCACTTTTTAAAAAAAGTTTTATTGAAATATTGGTCTATTGGTCCTACACAGTAGGAACCTGTTTATTCTAACTTTCTAAATCACAAAATTCAACAAAAATTCTAACAGCACTAAAAAAAGGTTGACAAAGTAAGACAAATTCAAGTGATGGCAGATGGCAAAAGAGACAGAAAAACAAAGCAGGATCTGAAAAAGCAGGCCTTGCACTGACCAAGAGTCTTAAAATATATTAAAAAAAAAATACAGATAGTCATGAGCATTCATCCCTAAGAAGAGCATGGATTACAGCACAGCTGAAGAACTGACCCAGCAACACCAACAGGAGATTAAATAACATGCAGTATACCCTCCCCCTCTGGAAGGCAGGGAAATATGTAATATTTTGGAAAGTTGCCGGTCAAAATTAAACCTTAAACTTAGGGAATCAGGCAATTAAGAGTTAAAAGGGACCTTAGGGTCCGCATCTCTTCTAACACCATAGTGACTGAAAGAGGTTATTATGAACTCAGTGATTTTTTAGTGCTGGTTGTATACTGGAATTACTGAGGTAATTCATGTTCATTGAGTCGCTGATCCTAGCTACCCAACTCATCCTCCCAGAAATTATGTCATAGGAGCTGCCAGGGAATGGGATTTGGGGTTTTCTTTAAGCTTTTCAGGTGATTCTGACATGCAGCCAATTGGGGAGGCAGTTAAAGGAAGTACACAAAAGTTGCCCAACTCTTTTTTATTTTTTTGTGCCAAATCTTAGTTCCTCCACCAGGAATTGAACCCAAGCCCTCAGCAGGGAAAGTGCGGAGTCCTCACTGGACCACTAGGGAATTCCCTCATCTAATAACTTCTAAGAGCAATTGAGACCCTTTGGGACAGCCTCTCAAGGGCACAGCCAACTCCACTCAGGTCCCAAGGCTGTACATCTATGTTCTGTCAGATCCAAGCCATACCTAACTCAAACGCAGTTGATCTTAGGGCATTTGCCCTCAAAGAGACCACCCTGCTTCCCTTTCAGCTGATGCCTCAAGAAAGGAGCACTCTTTCTTCCTGTGGAAATCTCTGTGAGAATAACCGTGCTTTACAGATGTTGACAGAGAGTTACTTAGTGAACCGGTCATTAGTTCAGTAGTTCAAAACTATTTCCTTTGTCCTTTCAATGTGACTGCCATGCAGTAGGGGGTAGGGTGGATGGTTAAAAGTTAACAAGTGGAGTAAGAAAGCGGCAAACAAAAAAGGTGATACAGCTTATCCTCTTGCCCTGGTCTGAGCCACGCCTAGACTCAGGCCTGGGAGTCTGAAGTGAATCTCCTGGGCTCTGGACTCACCTGGTGTACCCAGGAGCATGCCGCCTTTGGTAAACCTCCTTTTTAGGAGACGGGCTCTTACTTCGGCCTCTGTCTTTCCTATTTCCCTTAGAGTTGTGCCTGTAACAGATACAAAAGGCAGAGAGGAGAAAAGCTTTTTCAATATAGGAGCTTCTACCATGTCCTTCAAAAGATGGAAGAAAAACTAACAGCTTCAGAATCATAACCCAATTGAAGAAAATAGAGGGAGGAACTGGAAGAAAAATAAAGGCATAAGGATACAAAAGATTTGATATTACTCTCACTCCAGAGATTCCACACATACAAATATGTAGTTCTAGAAATTTGAGCTTTACATTAAAAAAAAAAAGTAACAATAATAACAAAGCAAAGACATTTGGAAGAGTTGATAAACAGATATGGCCAAAAGCAAACCCCAGCTGTGACCAGGCCCCCACATTCACAGGTTATTGCCCCTGAATTCCCACACTCACGGTTTGCTTGGCCTTGGGGACCGAGACCTTCTGCAAGGGGATCGGGACCTCCTATCCCGGGACCCTGCTTCCCTGGTGCTCTTCTTGCTGGTATGTCTGGGAGGTGAGGAAGAGGAGCTCCTGGACCTGGAATAATTTTTCAACCCATGCGCTCCCTTTCGTTCGGCCATCAGAGAACCCTGAAGGCCCTGGCTATGGTCGGAGTTCCTGACCTGTATCATCAAGGAAAGGAAGGAAAGCTGTATGCAGGAAGATCCTGTGGCTCAGAAGATGCAGTGAAACAAGAAAATGAATAAACACTGAGGTCCTATAAGGGGCCAACTGGGTATTTCAATCCCATCATACGGTTATCACTGAGAGCTACACTTAGGAAAGTCATCCTCTGCTGCTGCTGCTAAGTCGCTTCAGTCGTGTCCGACTCTTCGCGACCCCATGGACTGCAGCCTACCAGGCTCCTCTGTCCATGGGATTTTCCAGGCAAGAGTACTGGAGTGGGGTGCCATCGCCTTCTCCGAAAGTCATCCTCAGAATGCCCTAAAAGGATATATCACCCAAGCACTTAAACTGGCCTGGCTCTTCTCTACAGCCTGAGGGGGAGTAGGAGGCAGAACATGGAGGAAAAGACCTGAGGGGAAACAAGGAGTCCAGAGGGATGTACATTTATCAAAAAGTCATCAACCCGTACACTTAAAATGTATGTATTTCATGTAAATTACCTGCAGAAGGAAGGGGGGTGATGCCTAAATGCCCATTGATGGTTTAGCCCCTCTACTCACAGGGACTTCAGCTTAGTGAGAGGCTCAGGAGTAAGGAAGGGGCCTGTTCCCCAGCAATCCCAGCCTCTGCTGCCCAAACTCCCTTCTTTCTGTGTGTCTGACTGGCTGCTAAAAATGCTCTATGTCCATGCAGCAACATGGATGGACTCAGAGACTGTCATACTGAGGGAAATCAGTCAGACAAAGAAGGAGAAACAGCGTATGACATCCCTGATATACAGAATCTAAAAGTGATAGAAATGAAACTGTTTACAAAATAGAAAAAGACTCACAGACTTAGAGAACGAACTTATGGTTGCCAGGGGGAAAGGCTGGGGGAAGGAACAGTTAGGGAGTTTGCAATGGACAGGTACACACTGCTATATTTAAAATGGATAACCAATAAGGGTGGACTGTATATAGCACTGGGAACTCTGCTCAGTGTTATGTGGCAGCTTGGATGGGAGGGGAGTTTGGAGGAGAGTGGACACATGTATATATATGGCTGAGTCCCTCTGCTGTACACCTGAAGCTACCATAACATCAGCTATACTCCAAAATGAAATAAAAAGTTAAAAAAAAATGCTCTATATCCAAAAAGGCTGTCAGGTTGGCATGTTCCATGGCCCCACAGTCACTCCCTTTGAGAAGCCATATCCTTACCTGTAAGCCATATCCAGGGACTTTGGACAAAACAGGGGGAGAATTTGCCATCTTCTTTTGAGATCTAAGAGATTAAACACATACTCATTGAAAAAGAAGACGCCTTAAGGTCCAGTTTACAGCTCTGTGCTGAAATGTGCTTCCTGTTTTAAACATGACCTCTCCCACCTCTTGCCTCTCACGTGGGAGTGTGTTTCTCTATCTTTGCTGGAAGATGCATCAGCACAGTCATGTTTTTCCTGTGAAAAACCGTGGGCCTCACTTTTCAGCCCTAGAGCCCGAGCATATTCTCCTCTCACCTCGTGCTGCTATTCTAGGGACTCTGAGTCAGCAGCGACAGCGCTGGCGGCTCCCGCAGAGAAGACACAGAACAGGCCCAGATGGGCCCATTAATGCATTAAAAAAAAAAAAGCCTCCATAAAACCCACTTCAGTCTTGGTGGAATCAAGAGCTGAAATGAGGGACTGCCCTGGCAATCCAGCAGTTAAGATTCTGAGCTTACAATGCAAGAAGCGCAGGTCCCATCCCTCATCGAGGAACTAAGATCCCACATGTCATGCAGTGCGGCCAAAAAGTACATAAATAAATAAAATAAAAAAGCGCTGAAAGCTGCATCCAGGACGTCTGATTTAGGACCGACACGGCTGCAGCCAGCCCTGCTGGCGATCTTGCCAGCACCTCCAGGAACTCTAATGCTAGCTGGCAACTCCATGGGCAGAGAGCCAGAGTGTGCAAGTGCCCTCCACTGAGCCCCCAGAAGCTAGCGGTTCTCGGTCCAGAGCAAGCGCTTGTCCACTTCTGTGGAATGAATGAGAGTGAATGAATCAATGGTGCAGGAGGCCGCTCTGTGCTCACCTCCCCCTGCTGCGCTCGTCCTCGCTGCTGCAACGATCGCTGCCTGAGCTTCTGTGCTTATGTTTCTTGTGCTTCTTTTTCTTCTCCTTCTTTTTCTTCTTCTCCTTTTTTTCCAGACTCATTTGCAACTAGAAAATACCCAGAACATAACCACGTAAGATTATCCAGACCTGTCAGCCTCTCTGAGGGTAATGTGCAAACTGCCTGACATCAGGTCTCTGGGTCTACAGGGGTTCGGGGACATGATCAGTCAGCCGCCCCCTGTTGACAACAGTGGCGGGTCTTGACCCTGGTTGTGCAGAAACACCCACTAGACTACTGAATGGACTTTCTGGTGGGTGGGGCTGGGAATCTGTGTTTTGAAACAGTCCCCAGAACCACTGCCTAGGAATTTCTATTCTGTCAAAAGAATCCAACTCCACTGAAAGTAATTAGGGGCTGCAAGATCAATTTTTAAACTTTTCTTACCAACTGATCCAAGAAACATGCACATAAAGGGAGTTTAGGGGAGAATGGATACATGTGCAGGTAAAGCTGAGTCCTCTGCGGTCAACCTGACACTCTCACAACAATCGGCTACACTCCAATATAAAATAAAAGGTTAAAAAAAAAAGAAAGAGCCACATAATATGTGAATGATGAATGGGCCCTAATGGTGAATGGGATACCACCTGATCTCCTGAACAGTGTACAATCATGCTTTCCACAGGCATATCCCAATATCCCTCTTTTTCTGGAAGAATGACATCACATGCTGCATTTCCAACCAAAAAACATAAAAGAGAAAATCAAGCATAACTAAGCTTGATATAAGATTGCATAAAATCACCAGGAGACAGTCTCTAAAAGACAAAGACATTTAAAGCCATTCTGTTTTCCCTCTCATAAGAATAAACGGAGAGAAGGAAAAAAAAAGAATAAATGGAGAGGAGTTCTCATGTTAAGTAGTTCTTAATGCTTACATAATGCACTACTTACCAATTCTTTGATTTTCTTCATTTTCACAGGATTATTCAGTACTTCTCTTTTTTTCTCCTCCTCTTTCTTCCTAAAGAAAGAGAAGAAGTTATAAAAATTATAATCATTTCTTCAGAAAGGGAATTAAGTCATTCATTCTACTCTCCATAACTCTATGCAGCAATCTTTTTTCTAAATGCAGGCAGACAAGCCCTATGCTGCCATCTGCATGATGGTGTGAAAGCCAGAAATCTTCCCCAAGTCTGCATGAGGGATTGCGTATTGTGGGTAAAGTCCACACTGGCTCCCTGTTGTGCAACAAAGTGAGTTTGGTCTGTTGCTTGTTAAGCTTCATGCTCAGGGCTTCCCAACTGGTCAAATAAATGTATGTCATCTTGTGTATCAAACATATGCAGCATTTCAATACTACCTCCACTGTTTAGCATCATAACACATTGAAAAGTAAAGAGAATGGATTCCTCTTTAAAGAAGTCTTATTCTCATATATTCATAGGAGAATAAACAGGTCAATTTTCCTGGAGGACAATCTGGCAACATTTATCACAGCCTGTACATACTCATAAACTCTTTAATCTTACAAATGCTTCCTCAAGAATTTATTATTGAAGGGATATAATCAAGGAAGGTCACTAAAAAGTTGTTCATATTAGAACAACGAAAGCCTGGAAACAAGTTAGGGTTTCAATAGGAGAATATTAATAAAATAAATTATGGTATATCCATACAATATAGATATTAAAAATGATGTTATAAAAGTGTGGTCAGCAATAAAAAAAAGATGCCCCATATATATGATTAGGTGGGAAAAAGGAGTTTATGCATATTTATAATATGCATATTTATACACCAATGTTCATAGAAGTATTATTCATAATAGCTAAAAGGGGGAAATAATCCCAATGGGCATGAGAGATGAATGAATTAAAAAATGTGGTATAAACATGCAACTGACTATCACTCAGCCTTAGAAAAGAAGGAAATTCTGATACAACCTGGGTGAACCTTGAAGATATTATATAAAGTGAAATAAGCCACTCACAAAAAAGCAAATACTGAAGGATTTCACTTCTGTGAGGCTCAGAATAGGCCAACAATAGGAATGGAAAGTACAATAGTGGTTCCCAGGGACTGCAGGGGAGGGGAAATGGAGAGTTGTTTAATGGGTATAGATTTTCAGTTTTGTAAGATGAGGACTTTCCTGGTGGCCTAGAGGTTAGGATTCCAGGCTTTCACTTCGGTGGCCTGGGCTCAACCCCTGGTCAGGGAAGATCCAGTAAGCCTTCCAAAAAAAAAAAACAAAGAGATGAAAAACTTCTGGATTGACTACACAATAATTCAAATGCCCTACTGCTGAACTGTATATATAAAATGGTTTAAATGGGAAATTGTACATCATGTGCATTTTACCACAATTTTTAAAACAGAAATTCTGACACATGCTATATAATATGGATAAACCTTGATGACATAATGCTGAGTGAAATAGGCCAGTCACACAAAAAAATAAATACCATCTGATTCCACTTATATGAGTAATTAGAGTATACTCATAGAAACAGAAAGTAGAAGTGGTTGCCAGGAACTGGGAAGAGGAGGGAATGGGGACTTATTGTTTACTGAGTATACGGTTTCAGCTGCAGAGATGAAAAAGCTCTGGGAAGGATGGGTGGGGTGATGGTGGCACAACACTGTGAACGTGCCTGCCGCCACTGACTTGTACGCTTCAGAACAGTTAGGATGGCAAATTTTATGTTATTCGTATTTTATACAAAATGGGAGAAAACATGTACATATAAAGATATATAAATAAGAAATAAACAGTTTTCAATGTTCTATCTTACATCCTTGAAATAAAATTATCCAAATTAAAACACACACACACTACATGATTTTATTTAACACCCAAAATGCAGCTTTACTTTGATCTGTTTTGTATTAAGATTTCAAGTAAGATTCTAAAGCTTCTTTTTAAAGGGTTCTGCTATGAAAACAAACAAACAAAGGGAGGGAGAGAGGGGAGAGGAAAAGAGCTCTATCAGTTCAGTTCAGTCGCTCAGTCGTGTCCGACTCTTTGCGACCCCATGAATTGCGGTACACGAGGCCTCCCTGTCCATCACCAACTCCCAGGATTCACCCAAACTCAAGTCCATCGAGTTGGTGATGCCATCCAGCCATCCCATCCTCTGTCGTCCCCTTCTCCTCATGCCCCCAATCCCTCCCAGCATCAGAGTCTTTTCCAATGAGTCAACTCTTCGCATGAGGTGGCCAAAGTACTGGAGTTTCAGCTTTAGCATCATTCCTTCCAATGAACACCCAGGACTGATCTCCTTCAGAATGGACTGGTTGGATCTCCTTGCAGTCCAAGGGACTCTCAAGAGTCTTCTCCAACACCACACTCCAAAAGCATCAATTCTTCAGCGCTCAGCTTTCTTCACAGTCCAACTCTCACATCCGTACATGACTGCTGGAAAAACCATAGCCTTGACTAGATGGACCTTTGTTGGCAAAGTAATGTCTCTGCTTTTCAATATGCTATCTAGGTTGGTCATAACTTTCCTTCCAAGGAGTAAGCGTCTTTTAATTTCATGGCTGCAATCACCATCTGCAGTGATTTTGGAGCCCAAAAAAATAAAGTCTGACACTGTTTCCCCATCTATTTCCCATGAAGTGATGGGACCAGATGCCATGATCTTCGTTTTCTGAATGCTGAGCTTTAAGCCAACTTTTTCACTCTCCTCTTTCACTTTCATCAAGAGGCTTTTGAGTTCCTCTTCACTTTCTGCCATAAGGGTGGTGTCATCTGCATATCTGAGGTTATTGATATTTCTCCCAGCAATCTTGACTCCAGCTTGTGCTTCTTCCAGCCCAGCGTTTCTCATGATGTACTCTGTACAGAAGTTAAATAAGCAGGGTGACAATATACAGCTTTGACGTACTCCTTTTCCTATTTGGAACCAGTCTGTTGTTCCATGTCCAGTTCTAACTGTTGCTTCCTGACCTGCATATAGGTTTCTCAAGAGGCAGGTCATACATATCCCCAGATTTCTAAGAAGCTGCCAGTCTTTTTCATCTTGTTTCTACCTCTTGTTATTTAATGGCTAAGGGTAAATGGATAAATCTGATCTGGTCTGGTACATTTACCAATCTCTTCCCAATTGTAAAGCAAGAGGCGAGATAAGATCTCGGCTGAGCGTCTTTAACAAAACCCCCTTCCCAGACCCTCATCAGTACCTGATGATGAAAAGCGGGTCCTCTCGGATTTTGCTGGCCATGTCCAGAAGGGAATTGGCACCTGATGGGGCAAAGATAGAGCCTGGGAGGAGTCCTGTCTCCGAAGAACAGCCTGCCTCCTTCTCCTCCATCTTTTCAAAAACGTATTTGTCAATAGGACGCCCCAGCAAGTACTCATCACGGTTCACCATCCCACCAGGACCCTGGTACATCCAGTCCAATTTTTCCTCCTTTTTCCTAGTTGAAGGGGAAAAAAAAAATAGTCAAAGAAAATGTAGACTCCTGCAAACCTAATCACAAAACCTGAACACAAGCGACAGATAATAAGCACAGCTAGGGGAATTCCCTGGCGTCCAGTGGTTAGGACTCCATGCTCTTGCTGTCAAGGTTGTGGGTTCAATCCCTAGTCAGGGAATTAGGATCCCACAGGTTGCAAGGCACGGCCAAACATTAAAGAAAAGAAAAAGTGTGGCTGGTCAGACTAGGAGTCATTCCTCAGGCTCTTTAGCAAAGGCTAAACACCACACTCCACGAGGCACTCGGGAAGAAATGGTTCTTGCTGTCATGGAGTTTACATTTTAGCAGAGAGATTATTTCCACACAACTAAAGCAACTTGTAAGGAAAGAATGTTCCTCAGCCTGGGGTGTGGATCTTTGCTCAGGGCTTCTCAAGTCTCCTTTACGAAGTTTTGTGCTGTGCCTTCATGTCGAGGATAACCTGAAACAGCTAATGTGCACATTTTGGATCAGCTCATCACCAAGAACAATGCCAGTGACCACATATGCAGTGGTGTTTATCACGTGTTTTGGAAATTACTGGCATATTGGCGCCAGTGGTAATATCGCATTCAAGGGGATAATGAGAAAAACCAGCCATAACAAGCTATGTTTTCAAGCCAAAAGAGCGAAGCCAAATTATGTCACAGTATCACGCCAAATATTTCCCTGTGGTTCTAAGAGAAAAAGTGGTGAGAAAATCGGGTCTCCATGCAACAAACAATAAAGGTGCGCTGAACTCATACGAGTATGTACTGGGGCAACCAATGTCACATTCACATTGCAAGCGGCAAAGCAGTCTCATCAAAACAGTACTATCCATAACATTAGTTTCAGGGATTTTTGAGTATGACATTTTTTGTATATTGATTTTTAAGATTACATAACTATGAGCATAAATAATATCTTTCTAGTTATATCTTTGCACATTTTTAAAAAATGTTTTGAATATTTATTTATTTCGCTGTGCCAGGTCTTAGTTGCTCCCTGACCAGGGAATGAACCTGGGTCCCCTGCATCGAGAGTTTGGAATCTTAGCCACTGAACCACCAGGGAAGTCTCATGTTTGCACATTTTAATAAAAATAATGTAAACCAATAAGAGGGTCTAACCCTTTAGATACCTCTTTTCTTATTAAAATGATTGGTTTGATGGACTTCCCTGGTGGTCCAGTGGTTAAGAATCCCCTATGCAATGCAGGGGGGACGCAGATTTGATCCCTGGTCAGGGAACTAAGATCCCACATCAGAGCAACGAAGCCCTTGTGCCACAACTACTGAGCCCGTGAGCTCTGGATCGCCTTGCAGCATGACTCGAGAGAAGCCTGTATACCCGCAGCAAAAGATCCCATGTGCCACAGCTAAGACCTGATGCGACCAAATGAAACAAATAAACATATCTTAAAATAAATAAATAAGTGAAAGGACATGTCAAAGATGACTCAAAGGATCATGCCTATACATGCCTGACGTGAACATGGACTGGGAAGCGGGGACTAAAGAGTCATTTGTATTCATTTGTAAACGCTGACTCAGCATTCTTCCTGTGTGCCAGGCAGAGAGGAGTAACATCAGAAAGATGACAAAGATTCAGGCAGCTGAGCTGCTCACAGGCTACCCGATAAGGCACAGAGGTCAACAGATTACCAAATGGTGCTGCTGAGAGCTAAGAATGTGAGGAGGTGACTGTGGGGCAGAAACACCTGAATATGCAGAGATACACGTGGGAGTCATCAGCATGAAGCTGACACTGGTACCAGTGGATGAAGGCACTCTTTTAAAAAAAAAAAAAAATTTATTTTATGTATTTATTTATTGGCTGTGCTGAGTCTTCATGGTGGCTTGAGGGCTTCTCTACTTGTGGCGCACAGGCTTAGTGGCCCAGTGGCATGTGTGATCTTAGTGCCCTGACCAGGGCTCGAACCCACGTCCCCCACAGTGGAAGGCAGGTTCTCCACCACTGGACCACCAGGGAAGTCCCTGAAGGTACCCTTAGAGAATAAAGGGAGAAGAGCAGTGAGCCTTGGGGAGCAGGAGCAGTTATGAGATGAGGGAAAAGAAACTAAGCGAAAGAAAGAGAAGAGATGACATGAAAAGATAGGCGGGCTGGGAGCCTGAAGGCAGAACAGCAAAACCTGTCCAGGAGAAAGAAGGAAAAATGAAGACGGACACTTCTATGAAGTAGTATTTTCAGGGCTCCAGTTTGTCTCCAAAGGACTCAACTAGGGCTTCCCTGGTTGGCCCAGTGGTAAAGAGTCCTCCTGCCAATGCAGGAGGCATAGGTTCTATCCCTGATCTGGGAAGATTCCACATGCCACAGAGCCACTAAGCCCATGTGCCACAGCTGCTGAATGTGTGCTCTAGAGCCAGGGAGCGGTAATGACTGAGCCCTCGCGCTGCAACTACTGAAGCCTGAGCTCTAGAGACTGTGCTCAGCACTGAGAAGCCCAAGTACCACAACTAGAGAAAAGTCCATGGAGCAGCAATGACCCAGCACAGCCAACAATCAATCAATCAATTAATTAAATTTTTTTTTTTTAAAAAAGGACTCAACTAATATGAGTCCTCCTCAGGCCCTCTGGTAAGAAACCATGCTGTAATCACAGAGATCCAGTGCCACTGGACTTGGCCTGGTTCCACCACTAACCAGCCTGGTAACCATGCAAGTTATTTCTTCACACTTCCACATCCTCACGTCTAAAATGGAAACTAGTTTCCCAATACAGGGGACATGAGTTAGATCCCTCGTCCAGACACTGAGACCCCACACGTCACGGGGCAAGTAGCCCGTGTACCACTACTACTGAGCCCACTCGCCTAGAGCCTGTGCTCCCCAACAAGAGAAGCCACTGCAATGGGAAGCCCGTGCACGGCAATGACAGAAAGCCCTTGGGCAGCGATGAAGACCTAACCAAAAATAAACAGATAAATAAAATTTTTAAATAAAATAGAGCTAGTAACTGCCAACTCCCATTGTTTTTAAATGAGATCCTCTCTCTGAGTTTTTAAATGAGAAAAGACATAGGGTAAAAGTCATATAAAAATGAAATAATCTACAGATTTTTGCTGTTGCTATCACTAAGGATATAGAACAGGTTCTTGAGACTGCCCATGAGGCTCACCCAGGGAGATTTTTATTTTTGCCACGCAAGTGGCTTGTGAGATTTTAGTTCCCTAACCAGAGACCAAACCCGAGCCTTCGGCAGTGAAAGCTGAGAAGTGAGAGGTCCTACCCACTGGGTGGCCAGGGAATTCCCAGGGAGCTGTTACAATCTACAGATGCCCTTGCCCCAGACAACCCCTGCTATTCTTAGGAAGTTCGCCTGAGTGGGAATCACTCCCATCTTCATCTATCTAATCTCCAAAGGGTGCAAGGGTTGAGAAATGCTGGTGTAGACCCGTGCGTGGAAAACACAATTTTCTAATAATATCAGAGAATACTAAAGCAACACTCTACTGCAAAGAGGAATCTGATGAAGATCAAGGATAATGTAGATATTAAGGTTTCTTTCTTTGTTCTAGGAGAGAAGCATAATAAACATAGAAAAGATCATCTGAACCGTAGAAGCGAGCTGTTAAACAGTAAAGGGTGTTTACTGTATCCATGAAAAGCACGACACTGTGCAAAGAACTACACAGGCCAGCCCGCTGGACAAGCAGATCGTCTAACACTTGCAAGTAAAGACCGAGAAAAGGGACCTACACGTTGACCTTTGAGTTTCACGATATTGGAGGATATAAGTGAGGGGGCTGGGGCAAACAATCAGAAGAATATAAAATCACCTTCCTCCCACTCACAGCAGACAAGAGGGCGTGAGGGTCAGCAACGTGGTAACCACTGGACTCCCAGCTCTTAAGCTGCTCATCTATACTCTGCAAAGCCCCAAATTTCTGACATATCAGGTACATATCTGTAACACTTGTCTGAATAAAAATTTCAAAATAATTTTTTACTTTTGGTTAGTTGGGAAGTAAACTCTTCTAACAGATATTCTGTCTAAAGTTGACATTTGTTTTAAAATCAAGGGTTCACAAAATCTAAAAGGTCACATATAAGAATGTCTTATAAGCTGCCCAGGAATTAGTCCAAATGTGTGAAACTGATTTACTTTAAATTATAAAGGATATAATTTATACAAAGTGTGAAAAGTAAAATAACTTAATGTGTGCCTATGGTTAAAAAAAAAAAAGTACAGAATTTGATTCTCTTAGCTCATTTTATATATTAATGCCCTAAATATATTGTGTCGTACTTGAAAAATTCCAAAATTTTATTTTAAAATATTCCAAATATTTTAAACTCATACTTAGGTCAGAATGGCGTTCTCCCAATCCATTTTCCTGAAAGAATGTAATTGTTATCCTGCCTAAATTCCATAATACCATTTGCATGAGCTGAAACGAAGTCTCTCTCTTGGTCTGTGTCTCTTCTCTCATATACACACTCACACACACACAAATGTCACTAATCCTCCTGTCATGAATACAGGGGAAAGTATGTCACATGTCACCCTGGAGACTTGTCCACAAGGATACGCACAAGGAACAGTACAGACTACTCAATTTTAGTCTAGAGTTTTTACTCAATCCTGATTTAGGACTGCACTGCATATCTTATGCTTTTTATTTTTCTCAGAACACATTTACTCCTATCCCCTTTTATGGAGGCTGGTAGGGTATATCATCTGTTACTTCTACCCGATATTATACAAGAGGAAACCGAATGGGACTATCCACAGTCACAAAGCTTTCACTGACAGACACAACATCTATCTCCTTCCATGGGACCTCACCGCCTCCCTAAAATGAGCCTGCAGTACATATAGTAACAAAAGTAGGAATGGGGCCTCCACACACTTAAGAGCAGGGTAGAGGCAGTCATCCTGAGTCACAGTTACTTGTCAATTGTCTACCATGAACTTGGCCTACACTAAGGCCTTTACATGTCATCTCATCTGATCCTCTAAAAGCCTTAGGAGTTGGGTACTCTCAGCCCGCCTGGTTCTACTGAGGTCACTGAGGCTCCCAAACTTGCTCCCAGTTACATAGCTGGGCTAGTTCATACAAAGTCAGCCTTAGAACCCAGTTCAGACTGACTCCAAACTCATTCTCTTATCCAGCTATTATGCAACAACTGGACGATGCATCCACAGGCCTGCACTCCCGCACACACCAAGACACCCCCAGCCCAAACGGCCCGAGTGCCTTGCTTACTTGACAGCCCCGACATCCTCTGCGTAGCGCTGCATCTCCTCCCGGGCCCTCTCCTCCCGCAGCTCACGCTGAAGCTCCTCAATTTTCTTCCGCTCAGCCTCATGCTTCTGCTCAGCCTTCCACACTTTCTCCACATTGCGGAGGGTCTGCGGGTGCCAGCTCTTCTTCAGATTCTGTGGCAAATGAAAGGAGGGAGAAAACAAGGCAGGGAGTAGGTGTGTGGTGAGCGTAACTGGCCCTGCCTCACCCCACCCCATTCACGCCAAGGCAGCCATCTAAGGGCAAGATGTCTCTAACAATGGCAAGGTTGGCACCCAACAATCTCTCACACGTGGAGGGCGGAGGAGAGGTTGTTCAAGTACATAAAATTTCAGGATAGAACAGGCCCCTCCGCAATTCCCTTCAACTACTTCTATCCTGAAATGTATGAGTCTAACTTCCACAGGCCTGAAGTGAGGGCTGGTGATGACAATACAGAAATGAGGCAGAGAGGTGGGAAGGTATAGACTCTGAAAGGTGAAAGAACTCAAGTGCCTTTGGCACTGGACACATTCTTAAGAATACAACCTTCTTTCCTCGAGTCCACTGAACTTGCCTTGAACTTGCATGGTTTACCACCACACCTGGTAGCTCTTTCAACCTTCCTTCCCAAGAATCCCCCCCTGATTCTGATATTCCCTTTCACCCTCAAGGAGTGCTTCACTTCTCCCTTTCTCCCCATGAGTCACTGCATTGGTTCCGCTTCCCAACCAGGGAAGGTTTTCTGGAGGAAGTGACATCTAAGGACAAGTATAAATTATGCCAGTGATGTGGGAAGCAGGGATGAGTGGAGTAGATTTCCAAAGAGAGGTAACAGCACACACAACTGCAAGCCCAGTGGTGAGAAAGAACAGAATACAAATAATTCAGCATGGCTGGAGATAGGCGAGCAATCTGATGGGAAGGGGACTCGAGATGAAGCCAATAAAGCAAGCAACAGGTTAAGGGCCTTATAAGCCATGTTAAGGGACTGAATTATCCCGTTGGCAGTAGAATATATTAAACATTCATATGCAGCTGAAATGCATGACCAGCTTAGCACGTAAAGAATGAATTGGAGAGAATCAGGATTGGAAAGGCCTCAATCCCCTCAATCTTGAGGTATCTCTCTTATCTGATTAAAAGCTTTCTAACAGACATAAAACACCTTGCTAAAAACTAGCAAGGGGGCACTCTGTCCCCTTCAGATGTCTATGTCAGAAGCTTTCCCTATCTCTGTTATACTTTAATAAAACTTTGGTACACAAAAAGCTCCAAGTACTCAATCAAGCCTCATCTCTGACCCCAGTTCAAAATCCTCTCCTCCGAGGTCACGAATTCCGGTGTAACACATGGCTCACAGCAGCAACCTTTCACTTTCCCCTCATCAGGTTATTCAACCCTTCCTTCCCCACCCCCCACCTTGTCCTAATGGTCCTTCTCGCTTGCCTTCAATACAGGTGATTTTGCGTCTCAGGGAACACTTGGGAATGTCTGTAGACACTTTTGGCTGTCACAACTCAGGGAGAAAGGTGCTACTAGCCAGAGGCCAGGGATGTTGCTAAATATCCTACATGCACAGGACTACACACACAACAAAGAATTATCCAGCCCTAAATGTCAATAGTGGTGAGGCTGAGAAACTTTTGATTCGAGCTTTCCTGTCCCTAAATGCAGCTACGTGAAGACACTAAATCGGACTAACCTTGATGGTATCATGGAAGTCATTCTAATTGATAACATCTGACAAACTCTAATATAGCTACTAGACAAATGGCTAAATCAATCTATTTGCTGATTCAATTAGCTACACTTTCAGGAGATAAGCATTTTTCTGATCTTGTACCACGTTCTTATGGGTACATTTTCCCATTTGGTGGCTATACAGGTTATGAGAATTAGCCACATAACTTACAATCACTGCAGACAGTGACTGCAGCCATGAAATTAAAAGACACTTGCCCTTTGGAAGAAAAGCCATGACAAACCTAGACAGCATATTAAAAAGCAGAGACATCACTTTGCTGACAAAGGTCCATATAGTCAAAGCTATGGTTTTTCCAGTAGTCATGTATGGATGTGAGAGTTGAACTATAAAGAAGGTTGAACACCAAAGAACTGATGCTTTCGAACTGCGGTGTTGGAGAAGACTCTTGAGAGTCACTTGGACTGCAGAGAGATCAAACCAGTCAATCCTAAAGGAAATCAATCCTGAATATTCATTGGAAGGACTGATGTTGAAGCTGAAGCTCCAACACTTTGGCCACCTGATGCTGGGAAAGATTGAAGGCAGGAGAAGAGGATTACAGAGGATGAGATGGTTGGATGGCATCACTGACTCAATGGACATGAGTTTGAGCAAACTCCAGAGACAGTTAAGGACAGCAAGCCTGGCGTGCTGCAATCCATGGGGTCGCAAAGAATTGGACACGACTGAGCAATTGAACAACAATAAATTCAGAAGAAAGCTCTGCCACTACAGATCAGAATGCTGCACTAAAGGGGTGAAAGTCAGAAAGGCGAACATGAGGAAGATCTGTGAACCAGGAACGCGGCTCAGGGATGAGGAGAATGGGGCATAAATCACCACAATTACAGCGCAGGACAAGCCTGAATTCTTAGTTGAGGAAAGGCAAGGTACCCCAAGACAAAATATACAAAACAAAATCTGCGTGACACGTCCTCCACACCGGCCTCCTTTGCTAGCCACGGTTCCAACCGTCCCGAAGCTCCCCAGATTTTCCAGCCAGAAGGGTTTCCTGCCAACAAACACCACCTGCCATCCTTGGCGACCCACCTCACACGCCTTTCCAAGTCTCCGCCCCGTCCCTCCACGGCCGCAGTGATCCGCACCCTGTCCTGGGCTACAGCTCTCTCTCCCCGAAAGCACAGCTGCGTTTTAAGAATACTCACTGCCACACCCGTCGCCAGCCCCAGCTGGCCTCTCAGTCCTCCCCCAGCCCTGGGCTCCCTCACTTACCAGGTCTCCGCCTCCCATGATGGTGGAGACGTTGCCTCACTCCGGGGAGCCAGAAGACGCAGGCAGGATAGGAGAGAAACTTGGAGAAACAGTTCAACAACGACCTCCCGAGATCTGGTCCCGGGGGCAACCGGCTACCACTTTCACTGCCCGATCTAGAGCCCACTTCCGGGAGGGCGTCCTATTACAGAAACAGCGTCGCAGGACAGTGACGTTTAATACTAGCTGTCGCGTTGCGTGGCGGTAGCTTCGCGAGCAGTCTCACGGGGTACGGCCCATGATATCGCGGGATTTGTGGTTTCCTTTCGGTCACCTCGAGTTGGCTCTTCCCCCCTGGCTTTCCAAATGGTGTGGTAATAAGCTGAAGATCTGTGGGGTTGTGCTTCCAAGGTGGCGCTAGTGGTAAAGAACCCAACTGGCCAGTGAAGGAGACATGGAGACGCGGATTCCATCTCTGAGTCGGGAAGATTCCCCTGGAAGAGGGCATGGCAACCCACTCCAGTATTCTTTCCTGTAGAATCCCATAGGCAGAGGAGCCCCGGCTACTGAAGCGACTTAGCACGCACGCGCTGTTCGGGGGTTCTAATCCAGCCTGGGCCTCACCTGGCGGTTCTGTTGCCATGGCAGTGCACTGTGGCGTCCTTGGGAGCTCCCCTCCGGATCTCACTCCCGAGCCCCAGCGTGGACCAGCCTAGGCCACCTAGAGTTTGTAAAACGGCTTTTCAAATCAGCACTCTCCTCAAACCTCGGCTCACAGCCACCTCCCTTTCCCCAGGCTTATTTTACAGAGTTAAACAGAAACCAGCCAACCGAAATTCCATCAGCTTCCCTGTATCAAACCTTGAGAATCTGCCAGTTTCTCCCTTTCCTTTCCCTTCGTTTATGGTGGAAGAGGCATCCCTCCTAATCTAAGGCATGGAGGTTCATCAGTTGGGATCCCACCCCTCACATCTGGTATTGATAAAGTAGTTGACTAAATAGTTAATGCCACTAGGGGATTGTTAAGTAGAAAAAAATGGGAGACCCTTCTAAGTTAATGATTACTGGAGAAAGCAGGCTTCCCTTGTGGCCCAGCTGCAATGCGGGAGACCTGGGTTCAATCCCTGGGTTGGGAAGAATCCCTGGAGATGGGAAAGGCTACCCACTCCAGTATTCTGGCCTGGAGAATTCCATGGAGTGTATAGTCCATGGGGGTCGCAAAGAGTCAGAGATGACTGAGCGACTTGAAGAAACCAGGCTTGCTTAGCAATAAATCATGCAACAGAAGCAGGAGACATGCCCCCCAATGAATGATGGCATGCGATCCACATCCTGCCCAGTGAGCTGAATAAGCTAATGAACGCTAGGTCACAACTCTCTGCTCAGGTAAAAAACAATAATTTGTGGACCTAGCTTAATCGTATAGGAACAAGAAAACTCACCTGCCCACCCTGGAGTAGGAACTGATGGTAGAAGCATGATGTCTACTGAAGAAAGACAAAGAAGGTCTTCTCCCCTTCCCCACTTTTCCTTTGATTATAAAACTGTAGCCTGGACACAGCACTACCTTGCCCTCCTGCTTGTAAGCCTCACAAGCATCCTATTCTAATAAATCACTTCTTGTGCATCAGTTTGCCTCTGGCTGAATTCTTTCTGTGCTGAGACATAAAGGACTATGGTTACGAGCTCTTTGGAGTCCCTGGAAGCAACACCAAACAGTTTAAGTATTACTCAATTTCTCACTCTCTCCTCTGACTCCCTAAGTATTGGCTTACTATCATCATCATTTTAGATATACTTGATCCTTTAAAAAGAAGTCTTTCCCTCAGCTACTGCAATCTCCTCTCTGTCTTTAGCAAACTTATAGCAAGTTACCTCCACTGTGGAGGTAAGATGCTTCCGCTTCAACTTTGGCTTAACCTGAACTCTCCACTCAACTATTCTTCCCATGACCTTCAATAATGCGCCCCTCCTCGTATTTAAATCAAAAACCACATTTCACCCTCATCTGGACTACCTCTAACCTTTGGTATTTAGGATTACTTTCTCCTTACTGATACACTTTTTACTTAATTTCTTCCCATCACTGTCCAAATTTTCATTCTCTAGATCCTTCTCAGGGAACGTTTTTTTTTCTTCCTCATTCTGCCTCTTAAGTTCTGTCTTAGGCCTTTTCACAGTGTTCTCCTCTTGTGATCTCATCTAGTCACAGGGCTTCAGTTACCATCTATTAAAATATGCTAATGATCCCAAATTCATTATCTCCCATCATAGCTCCCTTTCAAGCTCCAGGGTTTTAAGCCTGGCTATTAGGCATTTCCAACTGGACATACCAAGATTTAGAGATATCTTGCTATCTACGTGAGTGCAGGCTGTGTCTCTCTCAACATATGATTTTATCAACCCACTGCTTTAACAAGTTTCACAGCTCCCCATTATTCATACTATAAAACCCACATTTTAAAAATGTCAAGTCCTGGGAATTCCCTGGTTGTCTGGTAGTTAGGACTCTACACTTTCACTGCTGAGAGCCTAGGTTCAGTCCCTGATTGGGGAACTAAGATCTCACAAGCCACAACGTGCAGTTCTTTCATGACTTGGCTCTTCTGACTCCTCCAGCCTCACAAGACTTCCTACCTCTCACTCACTACGCTACAGCTAAACTTTTATTTCCCTAGCCAAATACTCTTAACAAAAACAGTTTTTAACGGGTAATACATTGTAAATATATATATATTTTTAAGATTTATTTATTTGCTTACTTTTGGCTGTGCTGGGTCTTCATTTGCTGTGTGGGCTGCTCTGTAATTGTGGTGTGTGCACTTTTCATTACAATAGCTTCTCTTGCTGTGGAACATGGGCTCTAAAGTGTATGGACTTCAATAGTTGTGGCACATAGGCTCAGTAGTTGCGACTCCAGGCTCTAGAGCAGAGTAGTTGTGGCCCATGGGCTTAGTTGCTCCAAGGCACGTGGGATCTTCTTGGCTCAGGGATCGAACCCATGTTTCCTGCATTGGTTGGAAGAGTCTTTACCACTGAGCCACCAAGGAGGCCCTGTAAATATGTTTTAAAAGATATAAAAGTCAACATGATACAGACTTCCCTGGTGGTCCAGTGGCTAAGAATCTGTGCCGCGTTCCAGCGGCATGGGTTCTATCCCTTGTGAGGAAACTAAGATACCACATACCATATGGTGCTGTCAAAAAAAAAAGTCAATGCGATAAAAGTCTCCCACCAGCCTTATATCCTCCTCAATCAGCATTTCATTTATCTCAAGTTTCCTTTATGTATCATTATAGTTTTGTATTAAATGTTTTAGTCTTTGACCCATTTGGAATTTTTTAAATTGTCTTTCTGGTTGGCTACACATTCATCTCAACACCTCTATAGAATAATCTTATATTTTCTCCACTGGTGTGAAATACATGCATATACACATATACTATATTCCCATTTGTATCTGAGTCTGTTTCTGAATTCTCTATTCCACTCCATTAATCCATCTATTCACGTGTTCTTATCAAACTGCCCTGATAGCTTTGTTTTAATGATAAAGGCCCACTGTACCCTCGCTACTCTTCTTTTCCTAGAGTTTCATGGTTTTATTTTACAATTTTATTTTTCTAAATTAACTTTCAAGTCAACTTGTCCAGTTCCAGAAATGATGTTTTTAATATTGTTATTGAGATATATATTAAATTTATAGATCACTTACTCTGTATTAAAATTGCCTCTATATATGTCTGCATCCATGCAAGTTCCATAATGCTAAAGATCTTCACCTTTGTATCCCTTATGCATAACACATTTTCTGGCACATAGTAGTTGCGTGTGTGTGTGTGTGTGTGTGTGTGTGTGCCCAGTCGTGTCCAACTCTTTGCACGTCCCTGGACTGTAGCCCAACAGGCTCCTCTGTCCATGGAATTTTCCAGGCAAGAATAATGAAGTGGGTTGCCATTTCCTGCTCTGGGGGATCTTCTCAACTCAGGGATCGAACCCAAGTCTCTTGCATCTTCTACATTGACAGGCAGATTCTTTAGATTGCACCACCTGGAAAGTCCTGTTTAATGTTGTTAAATGAATACATGAATGGATGGATGATCCTTAAAGGCCCTGTGTTCTGAAATCACAATAGACTAAGGTGTTTTGCATAGGGCATGAATTCATAGAAATAATTGTTAATATTAACAATTTCATGTAATAATAAGGGAGTTATATGCTTTAAAAGTTAAAAAATAATGGGGTTATATGTTTACCTCCCTCCTGAGAAACCTGTATGCAGATCAAGAAGCAACAATTAGAACCCTACATGGAACAACAGACTGGTTCCAAATTGGGAAAAGAGTATATCAAGGTTGTATATTGTCAACCTGCTTATTTTACTTATAGGCAGAGTACATCATGCGAAATGCTGGGCTGGATGAATGGGGAGAAAAATTAATAACCTCAGATATGCAGATGACACCACACTAATGGCAGAAAGCAAAGAAAAGCTAAAGAGCCTCTTGATGAAAGTGAAAGAAGAGAGTGAAAAAACTGCCTTAAAACTCAACATTTAAAAAACTAAGATCATGGCATCCAGTCCCATCACTTCATGGCAAATAGATGGGGAAACAATGGAAACAGTGACAGACTTTATTTTCTTGGGCTCCAAAATCACTGTGGACAGTGACTGCAGCCATTTAAAAGACTGCATTTAAGTAACTGCAGCTCCTTGGAAGAAAAGCTGTGATCAACCTAGACAGCATATTAAGGCAGAGACATTACTTTGCCAACAAAATTCTGTCTAGTCAAAGCTATGGTTTTTCCATAGTCATGTATAGATGTGAGAGTTGGACCATAAAGAAGGCTGAGTGCTGAAAAATTGATGCTTTTCAACTGTGGTGTTGGAGAAGACTCTTGAGAGTCCCTTGGGCTGCAAGGAGATCAAACCAGTCAATCCTGAATATCCATTGGAGGGGCTGATGCTGAAACTGAACCTCCAACACTTTGGCCACCTGATGCGAAGAGCTGACTCATTGGAAAAGACCCTGATGCTGGGAAAGATAGAAGGCATGAGAAGGGTACGACAGAGGATGAGATGGTTGGATGGCATCACCGACTCAATGGATATGAGTTTGAGCGCACTCGGGAGTTGGTAAAGAACAGGGAAGCCTGGTGTGCTGCATGGGGTCGCCAAGACTTGGACATGACTGAGCAACTGAACAACAACATGCTGTAAAAGCTATGGCTTTAACTTGAACTTCAATCTCAAGTCTATCAGGTATGTTACATAACCTTGGACAAGTTACACAACCTCTCTGAGGATTTTTCCTCATCTGTAAAATAAGAGTGATACCACCTACCCTGCAAAGTTGTAAGAATTAGAAGCAATAAAATTTGTAAAACATTTTACATGGTGTTTGTTGGGTAGTAGGTGTTTAATAAATAACAATTCTACCGACAAAGTTACCAATATCCATAGTAAGTTATCTTCTAGGGGGCTTATCTTCTAGGGCTAATTGATAGCAAACCTTAGCAGGAAGAAAATGATTCTAAAAAACAACAGTACCACAGTTTTGTGGTGGAAAGTACTTGAAAACAAGACAGGGCTATTTTTGAGGCAGAAATAACTGAAATTGCAGAAACTACATAAGCCAATTTCTTTTCACCAGTGTTTCTCAAAGTATGACCTGAGACGATCTATAATAGAATACATAGAAGGTCTCCTTAAACATGACAGATTCCTGGACTTTACCTTTGAACCACTGAATCAGACTTTTCAGGGGTGAGATCCTCAGATTCTAGAAAGTTCTTCGTGTGATTCATGTGCACACTAGAGTTAGAAAACCACTGCTTTAGAATAAAGTTATTTTTCAAAGATAAATAAATAAATGAAGTGGTCTTGTTTTAAGCCAAGAAACATAAAGGTTATGTACAAATGCTGTAATACAGCTGGTTTCTCAGTGAGCAGAGGGGAGATATCAGAGGCGAATTAAGAAATTAATTGCCGCAACTGAGCTGTGTTGCCTTTCATCTAGCTACTCATTATTTATGAATTCGTTCATTTTTCCATTCAGTGGATGTCGGACACTGGACAAATTGTACTACAGCCATAGTCTGTAAACTGATAAATGCTCTTCCCAAGGTAGAGTCAGATCTTTGCTACTCCTCCGCTACTCCAGAGACGAATGCCCAAATGATGCTCCTTTGGATCTTGTGCCAGTCAGTCCTACAGTCAAATAACCACAAATAGCCCCACAGCTACTAAATCAGGTTAACAAGTATGGGCCCTGATCAAATGGTCTGCTTAGACATGAATTCTTGCAGAAAGTGGTGGAAGAAGAATCTATTGAGGTGGGATTAAGTTAAAAAGCTTCATCCAAATTAGGAAACATTCCTTTCTTCCTTCCTTCCTTCCTCCATTCAGCAACTTAAGGGAAGATTATTATGGGCTAGTTCAGTTCAGTTCAGTCGCTTAGTCATGTCCGACTCTTTGCAGCCCCATGGACTACAGCACGCCAGGCTTCCTTGTCCATCACCAGCTCCTGGAGTTTACTCAAACTCATGTCCGTCGAGTCAGTGATGCCATCCAACCATCTCATCCTCTGTCATCTCCTTCTCCTCCCACCTACAATCTTTCCCAGCATCAGGGTCTTTCCCAATGAGTCAGTTCTTTGCATCATGTGGCCAAAGTATTGGAGTTTCAGCTTCAACATCAGTCCTTCCAATGAATATTCAGGACTGATCTCCTTTAGGATGGACTGGTTGGATCTCCTTGCAGTCCAAGGGACTCTCAAGAGTCTTCTCCAACACCACAGTTCATAAGCATCAATTCTTTGGCTCTCAGCTTTCTTTATAGTCCAACTCTCACATCCATACGTGACAACTGGAAAAACCATAGCCTTGACTAGACAGACCTTTGTTGGCAAAGTAATGTCTATGATTTTGAATATGCTGTCTAGGTTGATCACAGCTTTTCTTCCAAGGAGCAAGTGTCTTTTAATTTCATGGCTGCAGTCACCATCTACAGTGATTTTGAAGCCCAAGAAAATAAAGTCTGTCACTGTTTCCATTGTTTCCCCATCTATTTGCCATGAAGTGATGGAACCAGATGCCATGATCTTAGTTTTCTGAGTGTTGAGTTTTAAGCCAATTTTTTCACTTTCCTCTTTCACTTTCATCAAGAGGCTCTTTGGTTTTTCTTTGCTTTCTGCCATTAGTGTGGTGTCTTCTGTATATCTGAGGTTGTTGATATTTTTCCCCACAATCTTGATTTCAGCTTGTGCTTCATCCAGCCTGGCATTTCACTTGATGTATTCTGCATATAAGTTAAATAAGCAAGGTGACAGTATACAGCCTTGATGTATTCCTTTCCCGATTTGGAAACAATCTGTTGTTCCACGTCCAGTTCTAACTGTTGCTTCTTGATCTGTATACAGATTTCTCAGGAGGCAGGTCAGGTGGTCTGGTATTCCCATCTCTTTAAGAACTTTCCACAGTTTGTTGTGATCCACACATTGATTATTAATAAATTTATTTATATTTGGCTGCACTGGGTCTTCGCTGCTGCGCTCTAGTTGCAGGACTTTCTAGGGCTTTCTCTAGTTGTGGTAAGTGGGGTCTACTCTTTAGCTGTGATGTGCAGGCTTCTCACTGCAGTGGCTTCTCATTGCAGAGCACAGGCTATCGGGCATGCCAGCTTCAGTAGTTATGTTGCACAGTCTTAGGTGCCCCACAGCACATGGAATCTTCCTGGAGCAGGGATTCAATCTGTGTCCCCTGCATTGGCAGGTAGGTTTTTAACCGCTGGACCACTAGAGAAGTCCTAAATTTTGTTTTTTAATAGGAATCACAGAGCATAAAGGCCTTCACTGATGGCTCAGCAGGTAAAGAATCTGCTTGTAATGCAGGAGACACAGAAGATGTGGATTCTATTTCTGAGTTGGGAAGATCCCCTGGAGTAGGAAATGGTAGCCCAGTCCAGTATTCTTGGCTGAAAAATTCCATTCCATGGATAGAGGAGCCTGACAGGCTACAGTCCAAAGGATCACAAAGAGTTGGACACAGCCAAGTGACTAAGCAGCAGCAGTGCACAGAGCATAACCATAGTCTCCAGTTCACCAATCTGTATTCTCTGTGGTGGGCCATTAGCCCATAGCATTTGGCTGGTTCTGTGGTTATTAAGAAGGAGTCTTCCTGTATTCTAGAGAGACTTGAATAGTACACACTACTGGATATCACTGAAACCATAGTCAACTCTAGGCTTAACTAGCTCCCATCACTCCATTTTGGGTTTACCCTAGGTAGTAATGAGCCATCTCTGGAATTTATTTTTGTGTATGGTATGAGATTCATCTTCTTCCATATGGATATCCAGTTATTCTGGCACCTATTTATGAAAAGTCTTTTTCTCCCCATTGCATTATTTTGGTGCCTTGGTAAAAATCAAATGATCAAATAAGTGGGATCTATTTCTAGGCTCTCTATTCTCCACCACTGGTCTATTTGTCAATCCTTATGCCAGTACCATCTGTCTTGATTACCATGCTTTTTATAGAGTATGGGAAGCAGGCCATGTTGCTGCTGCTACTGCTGCTGCTAAGTCGCTTCAGTCGTGTCTGACTCTGTGCGACCCCATAGACGGCAGCCCACTAGGCTCCTCTGTCCCTGGGATTCTCCAGGCAAGAATACTGGAGTGGGTTGGCATTTCCTTCTCCAATGCATGAAAGTGAAAAGTGAAAGTGAAGTCATGTTAAGTCATTCAATTTTGGTCCTTTCTTTGAAGATAGCTTTGGCTATTCTAGGACTTTTATGTTTCCTTATAAATTTTAGAATCAGCTTGACAACTTAAAAGTGCTGCGATTTGAGAGAGATTGTGCTGAATCTTGGAGAAGGCAATGGCACCCCACTCCAGTACTCTTGCCTGGAAAATCCCATGGACGGAGGAGCCTGGTGGGCTGTAGTCCATGGTGTCGCTGGGAGTCGGGCACGACTGAGTGACTTCATTTTCACTTTCCACTTTCATGCACTGGAGAAGAAAATGCCAACCCACTCCAGTATTCTTGCCTGGAGAATCCCAGGGACGGGGGAGCCTGGTGGGCTGCCGTCTATGGGGTCGCACAGAGTCGGACACTACTGAAGTGACTTAGCAGCAGCAGCAGTGCTGAATCTATGGATTTGGAGAATTGACATCCCCTATCACTACTGAGTCTTCAATATGTGAACATGGTATATTCTCTGTTTTTTTCAATATGGTATATTCTTTTATTTATTTGAGTGTTCTTTAATTTCAGCAGTACTTTGTCATTTTCTGAATAGAGATCTTACATATCTTTTGCTAAATTTATTCCTAAGTTTTTATTTTTTGTGATGCTATCTTATTTTTTAATTTTTTTGGTTGTCTGGGATGTTTTTATTTCACTTATATTCTCTTTTTTTAGAAAAAACATATTAAAAGAATAATGAGGGAATTTCCTGGGAGCCCAGAGGTTACGACTTGACATGGCAGGACAAACAAAAAAAGAGAATCCCTTTTATCTGAATATATAATATGAACATGAAATTTCTCACTTTACTGCCTTAAATGTGAGGTGTGAGAGCTGTGAGAATCCACCTGCTACTGCAGGGGACATGGGTTCGATCCCTGGTCCAGGAGGATTCCATGTGCCTTGGAACAACTGGGCCCGTGTGCCACATCTCTTGAGACCACACGCTGCAAACACTGAAGCTCATGCACCCTGGAACCTGTGCTCCGATACAAGAAAAGCCACCACAGTGAGAAGTCCACACGTCGCAACTAGAGAGTGGTCCTGCCCTCTGCAACCAGAGAAAGCCCATGCGCAGCAACGAAGACCCAGTGCAACCAGAAAAATTGATGATTTATTAAAAAAAAAATAGTGTGAGACTTACAGATATTGAAAACAGACTTATGGTTACCAAAGGGGAAACATGGGGTGGGGGAGGGATAAATCAGGAGCTTGGGAGGAACACACACACACCACCATATCTAAGACAGACAACCAACTCTATAGCACAGGGAACTCTACTCAGTATTCTGATAACCTATATTGAGAAAAGAACCTAAGAAAGAATGAATACATGTATATGTCTGAGTCATTTTGCTGTACACCTGAAATCAACACAACATTGTAAATCAACTATACTCCCTAAACTCCAATAAATATTTTTATAAAACAAATAGTGGAAATGATTCATTTGTCCATTAATAGAATGGATAAATAAACTGTGACACAGTCAGACAATAAAAAAATGACCAAAAAAAAAAAAATACTGATGGAGACAACTTGACTATATCTCACAGATGTGATGATGAGTAAACAAACCAGAGCATATGTACTGCTCATGTGCTGTATATTCCCATTATATATGAAGTTTATAAACATGCAAAACAAATATATAGTGTTTGTGTCAGAACACTAGGAAACATTAGCAGCAGAGGGACCACAAGGGTACCTGGGGAGGAACGCTGCATGCTAGTTACCCAGGTGTGCTCAGGGTGGGATGCTCATTGAACTGCACACTTTTAATATGTGCTCTCTTCTCTACGTGTGCATCAGTGAAAGTCACACAGAAAGAAATCATCACAATATCCACTCAGTGGGGCAAGATGTCCCTGATGAGTGCTGGAAAAGCAGGTTTGGGGCTGTAGGTCCAAGCATGCTTCCCAAACCTGGCAAAGAACTTGAATGAGCACATTCCTGCTGCTGTCGCTGAGGACTAAATGAAGTCGTTGGCTTGGGGACGCCTCTGCCTGGGTTATGCCCTGTATCGTGACCTGATATTGGATTATTTATGCATTTATTTATTTTCTGTCTTCCCAACTAAGGTGTGATCTCACTGCTGGCACATAGTAAATTCACAACAAATATTTATAGATGTATTTACCTCTATATCCTTTATTAACTGAGCAGAATTTGTCTTTCTCATGAATACATTTTTTTCACCTTTATTCTTTTTTTGCCAACATCTATCCTCTGATATAGAAGCAAAATAAAAGAAAGAGGAAAATTTTCCCTGTGATGAGAACTCTAAGGATTTACTCTCCTAAGAAGTTTCATATATAACATCTGACAGTGTTAATTATATTAATCATGTTAAGCTACCATCAGTTACTCTCATTTCACATGCTAGCAAGATTATGCTCAAAATCCTTCAAGCTAGGCTTCAACAATATGTGAACCCAGAACTTCCAGATGTACAAGCTAAGTTTAGAAAAAGCAGAGAAACCAGAGATCAAATTGCTAACATTCGTTGGATCATGGAAAAAGCAAGGGAATTCCAGAAAAACATCTACTTCTGTTTCATTGACTATACTAAAGCCTTCGTGTGGATCACAACAAATTGTAGAAAATTCTTAAAGAGATGGGAGTATCAGACCATCTTACCTGTCTCCTGAGAAACCTGTATGCCAATCAAGAAGCAATGGTTAAAAATGGACAGGGAACAACTCATGGTTCAAAATTTGGAAAGAAGTATGACAAGGCTGTATATTGTCACCCTGCTTGTTTAACTTATATGCAGAATGTGTGTGTGTGTGTTAGTCACTCAGTCATGTCTGATTCTTTACGACCCCATGGACTGTAGTTCACCAGGCTTCTCTGTCCATGGAATTCTCCAGGCAAGAATACTGGAGTGGGTTGCCATTCTCTTCTCCAGGGGATTGTTGCAACCCAGGGATCGAACCCAGGTCTCCTGCATTGCAGGCAGATTCTTCACCATCTGAGCCAGCAGGGAAGCCCTATATGCAGAATACATCATGCAAAATGCTGTGCTGGATGAATCACAGGCTGGAATCAAGATTGTGGGGAGAAATATCAACAACTTCAAATACACAGCTGATACCACTCTAATGGCAGAAAGTGAAGAGGAACTAAAGAGCTTCTTGATGAAGGTGAAAGAGAAGAGTGAAAAAGCTGGCTTGAAACTCGATGTTAAAAAAACGAAAATCATGGCATCCAGTCCCATCATATTATGGCAAATAGAAGAGGAGTAAGTGGAATCAGGGACAGATTTTATTTTCCTGGGCTCCACAATCACTGCAGATGGTGACTACAGCTATAAAATTAAAAGATGCTGCTCCTGGGAAGGAAAGCTATGGCAAAACTAGACAGCATATTAAAAAGTAGAGACATCACTTTGCCGACAAAGGTGAAATTTGCTCAGTTATGTCCAACTCTTTGCAACCCATGAACTGTAGCCCACCAGGCTCCCCTGTCCATTCCCCAGACAAGAATGCTGGAGTAGGCAGCCATCCCCTTTTCCAGGGGATCTTCCTGACCCAGGGATCAAACTCTTGCATTGCAGGCAGATTCTTGACCATCTGAGCCACCAGGGAAGTTGATAAAGATGCATATAGTCAAAGCTAGGATTTTCCCAGTACTCATGTATGGATGTAAGAGTTGGACCATAAAGAAGGCTGAGCACCAAAGAATTGATGCTTTTGAATTGTGGTGCTAGAGAAGACTCTTGAGAATCCCATGGATGGCAAGATGATCAAACCAGCTAATTCTAAAGGAAATCAGCCCTAAATATTTATTAGAAGGACTGATGCTGAGGCTGAAACTCCAGTACACTGGCCATTTGATGTAAAGAGCCAACCCACTGGAAAAGAACCCTGATGCTGGGAAAGACTGAAGGAAAAGGACAGTGGGGCAGCAGAGGATGAGATGTTTAGATGGCATCACCGACTCAATGGACATGAATCTGAGAAAACTCCCAGCGATGGTGAAGGACAGAACAGCCTTGTGTGTTGCAGTCCATGGGGTCGGAAAGAGTCGGACATGACTAAGCAATTGAACAACCACATTACATCCCTGGTACTTGTTTATTTTATAACTGGAAATTCATACCTTTCGACTACCTTCATCCAGTTCCCCCACCCTACCCACCACAGGCTACCTCCAGTAACCACAAATTTGATTTCTTTTTTACTAGTCTATTTGTTTGTTTTTGAAGTATAATTGACCTGTAACACTATTTAAATTGCGGTGCACAACAGAGTGATTCAATGGGTGGGTGTGTGCTAAGTCTCTGCAGTCGTGTCCAACTCTTTGTGACCCTATGGACTGTAGTCCGCCAGGCTCCTCTGTCCATGGGATTCTCCAGGCAAGAACACTGGAGTGGGTTGCCATGCCCTCCTTCAGGGCATCTTCCTGACCCAGAGATAAAACTCTTGTCTCTTACCACTAACCTGCATTGGCAGGTAAGTTCTTTACCACAGCACCCCCTGGGAAGCCCAGTATTGGTATACATTTGCGAAGGGCAGGGTGAAGATGGTGAAGGGCAGGGAAGCCCGGAGCGCTGCAGTCCACGGATGGGGTCACAAAGAGTAAGACAAGACTGAACGACTGAAGAACAACAAAATTGTGATATTGTGATGAAATAAGAAATACAAATATTTGGTATTCATCTCTTAGCAGGAGCTCTTAATCCACTTCTAATTGCCTAAGGGATAAGAGCAATAAAGATGAAAGGGGCATCTTTTGTTATTCATAACAAGCCTCTTTCAACCCGCCTATTACTACAGGATAGCTGGTTGCCAGGGGAAACAACCTTGAGACTACAGGGTTGGATATTTGAGCCCCACCTGCTGACTGCATGGGAGAGGAAAAAGACTGGAGTTTGAGTTAATCAGCAGCGGACAGACCTACATAATGAAGTGTCCATTTAAAATAAACTCTTAACTGAAAGGATTCCAGAGCTTCCTGGTTGGTGAACACATGGAGATGCTGGGAGGGCAGCCCATCCAGAAAGGTCATGGAAGCCTCAGGCTCCTTCCCACATACCTTCCTTATGCTTCTCTTCCATTTGGCTCTTTCTCAGTTGTGTCCTTTTATGTGCTTAGTCGCTCAGTCATGTCTGACTCTTTGTGACACCATGGACTCTAGTCCGCCAGGCTCCTCTGTCCGTGGGGATTCTCCAGGCAACCCATTCCAGTATTCTTGCCTGGAGGATCCCCCACTGGTTTAGATGGTAAAAAATCTGCCTGCAATGCAGGAGACCCTGGTTTGATCCCTGGGTCGGGAAGATCCCCTGGAGAAGGGAATGGTTACCCACTCCAGTATTCTTGCCTGGAGAATCCCATGGACAGAGGAGCCTGGTGGGCTACAGTCCATGGGGTCGCAAGGAAGTGGACATAAGTAAGCGACTAACAGTAAGTAAACTGTTTCCCTGAGTTCCGTGAGCTGTTCTAGCAAACTGTGGTACTGAAGAAGTATGGGAACCAATGATACATAGCTGGTTGGTCAGAAGTACAGGTGACAACCTGGACTTGCATTTGGTACCTGAAGTTTCAGGGGTGGGGGGACACTCGAATGAGACTGAGTCCTTCATCCTGTGGATGCTGACTCTAGGTAGAAAGTATCAGAACTGAATTAAATTGAATGTTGGGGACTTTGCTGGTGGTCCAGTGGTTAAGACTCCATGCTTCCAATGCAAGGGATTCGGGTTCAATCCCTGGCTACAAAACTAAGGTCCCACATGCTATGTGGTGCAATTAAAAAATAAAATAAAATAATACAGGGAGAAACCATGTCAGCCCCACTAGAATGGTTACAGTCAAAAAAAAAAGGGAAAAAAATGTAATGTTGGACACCCAGTTGATATCCACAGAGAACCAGAGAGTTACTTGATGTGAGAAAAACTCTCACACATTTGGTGGTTAGAACTGAGTCTGTGAGTAGGAGAAACTTGTTTTCATATATAAAAACATAATTTTTGTACATTAACCTTATATTTTACAACCTTGCTAAATTCACTTATTAGTTCTCATAGCTGTAAAGGAAAATCAACCCTTTGGAAACAGTCTAGTGGGTACTCAAAAGGTTAAACATAGTCACCAAATGACACAGCATTCCACTCTTCAATATATATACATAGGTTAAATGAAAACATATATCCATACAAAAAGTTATATATGAATATTCATAGCGCTGAAATAAAACTCACATTTTATAACAAGACAAGAAAAACTGGGGGACTTCTCTGGCAGTCCAGTGGTTAAGACTCTGCTTCCTCTGCGGGAGGTACAGATTTGATCCCTAGTTGGGGAACTAAGATCCCACATATATACGCTACATGCAGCGTGGCCAACAAACAACAAAACAAGAAGACAAGAAAAGTTTAAACATAAAAATTTTCTTTGTCCATCTGGTCCTCCTCCCTCCCCTTTAGTGGGTATTGTGCCTCTGCATTAACTAGAGATAACGATATCCTTAGAGATAACGTTCCTTCTTAATCTCATCAAAGGTCATAACTCCTCAGGAGATAACCTTCCTTCTTAATCCTGTGACTCGTGACTCACCCACTGCTTGCATTGTACCTGTAGACCTGGATTGTGTAAACTGTCAATGTTACATCCCTCAGTCTCAAAACCATATATAACCGTGCTTTGACCTCTAATGGGCAGAAGAGCCTGGAGGAGGGCATGTCAGCATGCTCCAGTATTCTTGCCTGGAGAATCCCATGGACAGAGGAGCCTGGTGGGCTACAGTCCATGGTGGTGGTTGTTTAGTTACTGTGTCTGACTCTTGCAACCCCATGGACAGTCCATAGGGTTGCAAAGTTAGTCAGACACGACTGAAGCAACTTAGCACGTATGCACGCGTGGAGACAAAAAGTGGATCTGTGGTTATCTGCAGATGGATAGATTGGAGGAAACGGGGAGTGATTACTAATGGATATGGGGTTTCTTTTGGGGATGATAAAAGGTTCTACAGTTGATTGTGGTGAGGGTTGCACAACTCTGAATATACTAAAACCATTAAATTGTGTGTGTTTGATAGGTACATTGTATCATATATATTTATATCAATAAGGCTGTCATTAAAAAAAAGAAAATCAGTATCACTTGCAATAAACAGAATGAAAAGCCAAATGCAATATTATTAAACACTAGCTAGATATTTACATCTACTCTCATTGATTAAAAAATATAGGTTTCAGAAGTGACCTTTCTTTTAGGTCTCTCATTAGAGAGATGATCTCATACAATTTTTCACTTAAGTTACTCAGGAACGAAAAAGAATTGAAAAAAAGGTAATTTTTTCACTCTGTGGTTCAGATGTTTTTGTGACATGTTGACCAGTTATTGTCAAACTGCATATACCTGTAGTACCCACCCCACCCTTGGGGCAAACTGAGGGGCAAGATTCAAAGTCAAAGTATAGCACTGAGTGTGTGGCACCTGGTCCATCCACTGAAGCAATTCTTACTAAGTGGCACAGGAAGGGATATCTAAGCTTTTCGGTTATCACTCTACAAACAAGCCTGTAAAAGTGATGCCAGGTGGGTTTAAGGTGTCTCTTAGAAAGGGAGGGGTTTTGGTGGAAAAAAACTGAATTGAAACAGGAGCCAGCTGCCTTGTGCTGAAATACTCCATCACGGAGTTCTGACCCCCACCAGCACGTGGCCATCAGCCAGTGAAAGGAGAGCAAAAGGAGGGAAGAAGTCCCTTCTTCCACACTCTGATGTTTAATTAAGTTTTGTTTCAGCTGAACTTTCTCAAAAACTTCCTCAGCAACACTGGGTAGAATTGGACTCAAAGCTACCGGGTTTCTAGGAAACTATTAAGAGACAAAAAAAGGTGTAGTGATTGCATAGGGAGCAGGAGGATTTGAAGTTAGGGCTCGTGCTGGGCAATGAAATGTTCTACTTGTACTGTAATAAGTCCAAATTCTGTTAAGTGTTGCAAGACTTAATTAAAAGGGTGGCCTTTTAATTACTAGTGTTAAAAGGTGGAGGTGGCTAGGTATGTTGAAAGCAACTTTGATTATAGTCCTAGCATGTGTCTATCAAAACAGAGACACAACAAAAAGGGCAGGAAACTGAGAAGACAGCTTTCATTCGACCCAGTGTGTATGTTGGTAGAGTTATGTCTGTTGTTTGCCTAACGATTGCCGTCCTATAAGGAGCAACCACGATGCACGATACTGGATGCTTGGGGCTAGTGCACTGGGACGACCCAGAGGGATGGTATGGGGAGGGTGGAGGGAGGAGGGTTCAGGATGGGGAACACATGTATACATGTGGTGGATTCATTTTGATATTTGGCAAAACTAATACAATTATGTAAAGTTTAAAAATAAAATAAAATTTAAAAAAAAAAAAAAAAGAAAAAAAAAAAAAAGGAGCAACCAGTGTGTATCGAGCATGTAGTAGGCATTCTGTATTGTGATTACATGAGCAAACGAGTGACTGTGAGAATGGAAGAGGACTCCTGGCCACTACAGAGAGCAAGCACAGCAAAGCTCTTGCTCCTAAGAAATTCCAACTCAAGAGACGGGCCACATTTATACACATTTAAAAATAAATATAGGGCTTCCCTGGTGGCTCAGTGTTAAAGAATCTGCCTGCCAATGCAGGGTTCAATCCCTGATCCAGGAAGATCCCATACGCTGCAAATCAGCTAAACCCATGAGCCACAACTACTGAAGCCCTCACACCCTAGAGCCCACGCTTTACAACAAGAGTGGCTCCCACTAGCCACAGCTACAGAAAAGCCCGCTCAACAACAGGACGCAGCACAGCCAAAAATAAATAAAATCCATGTAAATATAATTATTGGGATTTCCCTGGAGGTCCAGTGGTTAAGACTCCATGCTTCTGCTGCAGGCAGTTTTGAGTTCAATCCCTGGTTAGAGAACTAAGATCCCACTTGCCACGCAGCACAGCACCTCTTTCCAAAAAAAAAGAATTTAGCATGAGAAACAAACACGGAACATGTGTATTTAGCTTCATTCCCTCCCAAAACTCTGCCAAAACAATAACATATATAACTTGACATGGAAAAAAGAGAACTGAAAAGGGAAGAGAAGAGCTGGGTCAGTTTTTGAACATGAAAAGTGGTGATGGTGGGGGCTATGATTTAGCAGAAAAGAGGAAGCTGAAACCTAAGTGTTGACTCTGGCAGTACACTACATTTTGAAAGCATATTAAAATGACCTGTAAGATAAAGAAACAAGTGTGGAGGCCTGGGTCCCACTAGGTATAAATAGTTCAAAAATAACTCTGGGTATATGGCAGTTCCTCAAAAAATTATATATAGAATTATCATATGATGCAGCAATTCCACCTCTGAGTATATGCTCCAAAGAAACTAATGTAGGCACTCAAACAAATATTTGTATATTCTGTTCATTCTGTTCATAGTAGTATTATACACAGTAGCCAATAGCTGAAAGCAATGCAATGCAAGTGTCCACTGATGGATGGATAAACAAAAAAAATATATATATATACAAAATATAAATACACACATACATACGAATTGTGTATATTGCAGGCAGACTGTTTACCATCTGAGCTACCAGGGAAGCCCCTGTACCATATCATGTGTGTGTGTGTGTGTTTGTGTGTGTGCGCACTCAGTCTCATCCAACTCTTTGCAACTCCATGGACTGTAGCCCACTAGGCTCCTCTGTCCATAGGATTTCCAGGCAAGAATACTGTTGTGGGTTGCCATTTCCTCCTCCAGGGGATCTTCCCGACCCAAGGATAGAACTCATGTCTCCTGCATCTCCTGCACTGACAGACGAGTTCTTTACCACTGAGCCACCTGGGAAGCCATATATATATATATATATAATACCATATATAATAATAATATATATTATAATATAATATCATAATATATAAAAATATAGTATATAATATATTATCTATATTCTCTGTGTATATTTATATATTTTTATTAAAAATATATATAATATCATATATAATAATATATAATATATTATAATATAATATCACAATAATGATAAATTATATAATATATAATATATTATTTATATATTTTCTCTATATATTTATATTTTTATTTAAAATTATATATGTATATATTATATTTATATAATATATATTAAATATATATTATATATTTATTTTATTATATTACATATATATTAATGACCTGTAAGATAAAGAAACAAGTGTGGAGGTCTGGGTCCCACTAGGTATAAATAATTCAAAAATATCTCTGAATATATGGCAGTTCCTCAAAAAATTATATATAGAATTATTATCATATGACCCATCAATTCCCCTTCTGAGTATATATATATATATATATATATATATTATATATTATATATTATATATTATAATATATTACAATGCAATATAATATAATGTATGTATATATAATAATTATTATATGTTAATATATTGCTATATATTATATATATGTATATATAAATTTAGCCTTAGAAAGAAATGAAATTCTTGTTGCAGGAAGGAGGACCCCTTCTAGTCTCAAATGAACTGTCCACAGAGGCACACTTGCTGACAAAGCAAGAGACTTTACTGGGATGGGATGCCCAGGCAGAGAGCAGGAAGGTAAGGGAACCCAGGAAGATTGCTCTGCCGTGTGGCTCTCTGTCTCAGGTTTATGGCAAGGGGATAAGCTTCCAGGTTGTCTCTGGCCAATCATTCTGACTCAGGGTCCTTCCATCCTGGTGGCACACACATTGGTCAGCCAAGACAGATTCCAACCAGGAGGATTCTGGGAGGATGGTAGGACAATGTGGCATCTCTGCCGGGGTCCAGCCCTGGTGGATCCAGGGAATTCGAAGCGGGGACGGCATCAGCGAGGATCAGGAAACAACTGCTTAATTAAACTTTAATTAAGGATATAAAGAGTAATAGAATAAGGATAGCTCAGTGAGGAAATTCAGTGGAGAAAAGAGGCTGAAATAAGGATAGCTCAGTGAGGAAATTCAGTGGAAAAAAGAGGCTGAATAATTCAGCCAGAAGGTAAGAGAAAGAACGACATGGTGAGACCAAGTTTCGGTGAACAAGGCCCGCACTTTATTTTCCAAAGTAGTTTTTATACCATAAGTTATGCATAGAGGATAATGGGGGAAGGGGTAGAGTCATGCAGTAAGCCAGGCTTTCTTCCTGCAAACTTATCATATGCAAAAGTTTAGGTGATTTGCATCATCTTCTGGCCCGGAGGCCTGTTAACATTTTAAGAAACTTATTTTTCTCTAAAGGTGATTATTCTAAAGTCAGGCGCCAGCCTCCAAAAAGCATTAGATAAAGTTGCATTCCTACAGAGCAAAGGTGTGGTGGGCTATAACAAGAAAAATAATTAACTCAAGGGTCCCAGGTTACAAACATTAAAGCTACTATTTACACCAATTATATTAATCAATACACTGCCAGGGACACAGCAGGTAAGGGATATGGAGACTTAGCAGCAAACATTGGCCCAACAAGTGAAAAACCCTTCACCAATACAATTTCTAATCAATCTTTTAACTGCTCAAAGGAATCTGTGTTTAGACAGTTTAGAACATCTCCTGCCTCTCACAGTTGGGAGGCTCTGAACAATCACATGTTGCCGGAAAAAACCTATTCAGGCAGGCTAGAGGACTTCCAAAGGAGTTTGTAGGTTGAAACACTGTCACACCCAGGAATTATTAACTGGAGCTGTAAGCTAACTCTTTTTTCAGAGAGAGGTAGTGGGGGACAGCCCCCCGTAAAGTCAGAGGTGTAGGTGAAAGCACAAAGCAGAAAGTAGGCAGACTCTGGTTTTGGGGGTAGATGCTCGAGAATTCCCAGGGAGACTCCTGAGGCTTGATCCCGCCTTGTATGCCAAGCCTCCTTCCTCATGACCTTTGCCAGGGGCGGAGCTCGCTCCCCGCACATCTCCTTTTGACCTTTCCCAAATTTTTTCAGTTGGTGGTGGCTTGTTAATTTCATGTTCCTTCCAAAATCTCCTGTTGTAGAATAAATCATGCAAATGGTTACTACGGTGCCTGGCCAGGGTAGATGGTTTCAGTCCGTGTTTCTCCTAACATTATGACACCTGCTACAACGTGGAGGAATCTTGAATCTTCACTTTATGCTAAGTGAAATAAGTCAGACACAAAAGACAAATACTGTTTGATTCCACTTGTATGAGGCACTAGAGTAGTCAAATCCATACATACAGAAAGTGAAACGCGGGTTCCAAGAGGGAGAGCTGGAGAGGAATCGAGAAGAGAACTGATAGTTGAGGAACCCTGGGAAAACTAGGAACTCGGCACCACCAGGTGGGCTGCAAATAGGGAATTTTGGTGAAAGTCTGTATAAGGAGCAGTTGAGATTTTTAATCTCTGAATTTCCAGTCCCACAGGTGAAAGATTTGTTGAAGCGACTGAACCTGAGAGACTCCTCTACTTCCAGTTGGATTGCCAAGGGCTTTCAGAATCTGCGGTGGGGATTAATTGAATGTCTGCTTATTAAAAAACAGGATCACTAATTCCCTTCTTCCTCCCTGTCCTACTCCCAAAATGATAGCATTAGTGTGTTTATTCTAGGCCGGAGATCTCAGAATTTTTCTATGGAGAAACTAAATGAACTGAGGAATGTAGGGGATAGTGATCCACAGATACAGACATTTGGAAGTTCCCAAATGAAAAAACTGCTCAGCATTGGGTTTCTCACAAGTAAGTTCACCAGTCAGCAAGCCCTACCCAAGAACACAGAGTTTCCAGTAGCCTTTATCCTATGGAGTTAATTGGTGAATGCTCTCAGCACAAGAATCCCAAACCAAAAGAAACAGCAGAAGAAAGGACTTTAAGGGAAAAATAAACACTTCCTGGAGAAGAAGAATACCTCAGTTCAGTTCAGTTCGGTCGCTCAGTCATGTCCGACTCTTTGCGAACCCATGAACTGCAGCACGCCAGACCTCCCTGTCCATCACCAACTCCCAGAGTCTACCCAAACCCATGTCCATCGAGTCGGTGATGCCATCCAACCATCTCATCCTCTGTCGTCCCCTTCTCCTCTTGCCCTCAATCTTTCCCAGCATCAGGGTCTTTTCAAATGAGTCAGCTCTTCACATGAGGTGGCCAAAGTATTGGAGTTTCAGCTTCAACATCATTCCTTCCAATGAACACCCAGGACTGATCTCCTTTAGGATGGACTGGTTGGATCTCCTTGCAGTCTAAGGGACTCTCAAGAGTCTTCTCCAACACCACAGTTCAAAAGCATCAATTCTTTGGCGCTCAGCCTTCTTCACAGTCCAACTCTCACATCCATACATGACCCCTGGAAAAACCATAGCCTTGATTTTATTTTATTTTTTATTTTTTCTGCTTATCTGTATACTTCTTTTATTTTATTTTATTTTTAACTTTACAATATTGTATTGGTTTTGCCATATATCAACATGAATCCGTCACAGGTATACACGTGTTCCCCATCCTGAACCCTCCTCCCTCCTCCCACCCCATACCATCCCTCTGGGTCGTCCCAGTGCCCCAGCTCCAAGCATCCAGTATCATGCATCAAACCTGGACTGGCGACTTGTTTCATATATGATATTATACATGTTTCAATGCCATTCTCCCAAATCATCCCACCCTCTCCCTCTCCCACAGAGTCCAAAAGACTGTTCTATACATCAGTGTCTCTTTTGCTGTCTCGTATACAGGGTTATTGTTACCATCTTTCTAAATTCCATATATATGCGTTAGTATACTGTATTGGTGTTTTTCTTTCTGGCTTACTTCACTCTGTATAATAGGCTCCAGTTTCATCCACCTTATTAGAACTGATTCAAATGTATTCTTTTTAATGGCTGGGTAATATTCCATTGTATATATGTACCACAGCTTTCTTATCCATTCATCTGCTGATGGACATCTAGGTTGCTTCCATGTCCTGGCTATTATAAGCAGTGCTGCGATGAACACTGGGGTACACGTGTCTCTTTCAATTCTGGTTTCCTCAGTGTGTATGCCCAGCAGTGGGATTGCTGGGTCATAAGGCAGTTCTATTTCCAGTTTTTTAAGGAATCTCCACACTGTTCTCCATAGTGGCTGTACTAGTTTGCATTCCCACCAACAGTGTAAGAGGCATACCCTTGATTTTAAAGAAACAAGACACTAACCAGTATCCATAAAACTAGAACAGGATGTAATAACAAAGGACCAATTGGAACCATGAGAAAACTAAAATCAAAAAGCTAACATTGTCAGATAATATGAGTAAATCTCCTAGAAAGTATGACAAAAAGACAAATGAGTTGGGCGGGGGGCAGGGCGGGGGGTGGTGAGACAAAGGAACAGTAAGAGAGAAAAGATAATTTCCCCAGTGAGCAAATGAAAGAGAACAAAGTATCAAAGAAATAATAAAATTTGGTACTTCCCTGGTGGTCCAGCTGTTAAGACTCCAGGCTCACAATGCAGGAGGCCCAGGTCATGGAACTGGATTCCACATGATGCAACTACCGTATCCTGCAATGAAGATTGAAGATCAGACCTGGCACAGCCAAATAAATAAACAAATAAAAAGAAATATAAAAAATAAAAAATTTTAAAATACTAATAACATTTAATATTAAGTCTCTAGATTGAAAGGAATCACCAAGTACATCATTGAAAAACTTCAGAACATCAGGAACAAAGATTCTAAGATTTTTATAGACAGAAAGCATTCACATATAGAAATAAGAACGCCATCAAATCTACCAAGAGATGCTAGAAGACAGTTATTTGCAAACTTCTGAAAAAAAATTCTCAATAATAATTTTATTCTCAAACTATCTCTCAAGTGTTTAGGTAAAATAAATATATTTTCAAACACACCAGGACTTTTTGCCTCCCATATATTCTTTCTTAGGAAGCTCCTGGGGGTTATTTTTGACCATACAAAGAAGGAAACTAAGAAAAGGAAAACAGTACCCAGGAAACAAAGAATCCAGCCTAGAGGAGAAGGATTAGGAATTTGCAAGGCACCCCAAGCTGGATGGCAGGTCTAAACAGCCTGAAACAGAAGGATACAGGCTGTCAGAACTTCCTTGAAAAATTAATTTGGTAGGTTTGGCCAAGCGTGTAATTGCACCCTGAGACTGTTGAAGTTCAAATTGTTCAACAGGCACAAAGAAAAATACACAAGTGAGATAATGAGGTAATTTTCTTCAGAAAAGTTTTCAAGAAAGAAAATGCTATCACAGTATATATAACTGACAAATAGTCAATAGTATTTACATGATCATGATAAAATGTGAACACAATTTAATACAAAATTTTTAATTAATTTTAACAAATAGGAAATAAAGGGGTATGAGAAAGCAAACCCTTAGCTGCCAGGACTGAAATTTATAACTTATCATGGAGTGGCCATCATGGTCAACAAAAGAGTCCAAAATGCAGTACTTGGATGCAATCTCAAAAACGACAGAATGATCTCTGTTCATTTCCAAGGCAAACCATTCAATATCACAGTAATCCAAGTCTATGCCCCAACCAGTAATGCTGAAGAAGCTGAAGTTGAACGGTTCTATGAAGACCTACAAGACCTTTTAGAACTAACACCCAAAAAAAGATGTCCTTTTCATTATAGGGGATTGGAATGCAAAAGTAGGAAGTCAAGAAACACCTGGAGTAACAGGCAAATTTGGCCTTGGAATACGGAATGAAGCAGGGCAAAGACTGATAAGAGTTTTGCCAAGAAAATGCACTGGTCATAACAAACACCCTCTTCCAACAACACAAGAGAAGACTCTATACATGGACATCACCAGATGGTCAACACCGAAATCAGATTGATTATATTCTTTGCAGCCAAAGATGGAGAAGCTCTATACAGTCAGCAAATACAAGACCAGGAGCTGACTGTGGCTCAGACCATGAACTCCTTATTGCCAAATTCAGACTTAAATTGAAGAAAGTAGGGAAAACCACTAGACCATTCAGGTATGACCTAAATCAAATCCCTTATGATTATACAGTGGAAGTGAGAAATAGATTCAAGGGCCTAGATCTGATAGCTAGAGTGCCTGATGAACTATGGAATGAGGTTCATGACATTGTACAGGAGACAGGGATCAAGACCATCCCCATGGAAAATAAATGCAAAAAAGCAAAATGGCTGTCTGGGGAGGCCTTACAAATAGCTGTGAAAAGAAGACAAGTGAAAAGCAAAGGAGAAAAGGAAAGATATAAACATCTGAATGCAGAGTTGCAAAGAATAACAAGAAGAGATAAGAAAGCCTTCCTCAGCGATCAATGCAAAGAAATAGAGGAAAACAACAGAATGGGAAAGACTAGGGATCTCTTCAAGAAAATCAGAGATACCAAGGGAACATTTCATGCAAAGATGGGCTCAATAAAGGACAGAAATGGTATGGACCTAACAGAAGCAGAAGATATTAAGAAGAGATAGCAAGAATATACAGAAGAACTGTACAAAAAAGATCTTCACAACCCAGATAATCACGATGGTGTGATCACTCACCTAGAGCCAGACATCCTGGAATGTGAAGTCAAGTGGGCCTTAGAAAGCATCACTATGAACAAAGCTAGTGGAGGTGATGGAATTCCAGTTGAGCTATTCCAAATCCTGAAAGGCTGTGAAAGTGCTGCACTCAATATGCCAGCAAATTTGGAAAACTCAGCAGTGGCCACAGGACTGGAAAAGGTCAGTTTTCATTCCAATCCCAAAGAAAGGCAATGCCAAAGAATGCTCAAACTACCGCACAATTGCATTCATCTCACACGCTAGTAAAGTAATGCTCAAAATTCTCCAAGCCAGGCTTCAGCAATATGTGAACCGTGAACTTCCTGATGTTCAAGCTGGTTTTAGAAAAGGCAGAGGAACCAGAGATCAAATTGCCAACATCTGCTGGATCATGGAAAAAGCAAGAGAGTTCCAGAAAAACATCTATTTCTGCTTTATTGACTATGCCAAAGCCTTTGACTGTGTGGATCACAATAAACTGTGGAAAATTCTGAAAGAGATGGGAATACCAGACCACCTGATCTGCCTCTTGAGAAATTTGTATGCAGGTCAGGAAGCAACAGTTAGAACTGGACATGGAACAACAGAATGGTTCCAAATAGGAAAAGGAGTTCATCAAGGCTGTATATTGTCACCCTGTTTATTTAACTTATATGCAGAGTACATCATGAGAAACGCTGGACTGGAAGAAACACAAGCTGGAATCAAGATTGCCAGGAGAAATATCAATAACCTCAGATACGCAGATGACACCACCCTTATGGCAGAAAGTGAAGAGGAACTAAAAAGCCTCTTGATGAAGGTGAAAGTGGAGAGTGAAAAAGTTGGCTTAAAGTTCAACATTCAGAAAACGAAGATCATGGCATCCAGTCCCATCACTTCATGGCAAATAGATGGGGAAACAGTGGAAACAGTGTCAGACTTTATTTTTCTGGGCTCCAAAATCACTACAGATGGTGACTGCAGCCATGAAATTACAAGACGCTTACTCCTTGGAAGGAAAGTTATGACCAACCTAGATAGCATATTCAAAAGCAGAGACATTACTTTGCCAACAAAGGTCCGTCTAGTCAAGGCTATGGTTTTTCCTGTGGTCATGTATGGATGTGAGAGTTGGACTGTGAAGAAGGCTGAGCGCCAAAGAATTGATGCTTTTGAACTGTGGTGTTGGAGAAGACTCTTGAGAGTCCCTTGGACTGCAAGGAGATCCAACCAGTCCATTCTGAAGGAGATCAGCCCAGGGATTTCTTTGGAGGGAATGATGCTGAAGCTGAAACTCCAGTACTTTGGCCACCTCATGCGAAGAGTTGGCTCATTGGAAAAGACTCTGATGCTGGGAGGGATTGGGGGCAAGAGGAGAAGGGGACGACAGAGGATGAGATGGCTGGATGGCATCACTGACTCGATGGACATGAGTCTCAGTGAACTTCGGGAGTTGGTGATGGACAGGGAGGTCTGGTGTGCTGCGATTCATGGGGTCGCAAAGAGTGAGACACGACTGAGCGACTGATCTGATCTGATGCTCTCTTCTTACAGTGGTTTCTTCATAGAGGAAAAAAAAATGTATGGTCATGATACATTTGCTTTTATACCCAAACACCCCTCCAATTCTGGGGTAATACCTCATGTTGTCAGACTTGGTGAGATAAGACCATCATCTCCCCTTCATTGAAAAAGGAAATGGCAACCCACTCCAGTGTTCTTTCCTGTAGAATCCCATGGACAGAGGAGCCTGGCGGGCTACAGTCCATGGGGTTGCAAGGAGTTGGACATGGCTGAGCAATTAACACACACTTCTCCCATTCATGGAGGAAAACGACAAACGTGTCAGACCAGGGCTCAGCCAATCAAATGCTTCCACTTGGCATTGTCAAACTTGAGAAACTGTTGTGGAGATGTCGGTGCAGCTGGAACAATATCCACAGCACAGTGACGAATGTCTAGGGTTGGTGGTACCAGCAGCAGACACTTCTAGGTATATAACTGAGCTGGATTTCTAAATTGTATCTAGAAAAAGTGGGTAGGTCTTTTTATTTTTTATTTTATTGGAGTATAGTTGATTTACAATGTTGTGTTAATTTTTGCTGTGCAGCAAAGTGAATCAGTTATACATTCTTTCCCCATATAGATTATTACAGAGTATTATTACAGAGAACTGAATAAGTTCCCTATGTGGTGGGTCTTTTTAAAAGCTATCTCTTTCTTGAGCAATAAAATGCTCTTGCTCTAAATGGCTAGGTGCAAATGTGTGAACTTCCATTAGACTGAAAGTGAAACCCTTTACCATAGATTGGGACTCGAACCCAGTCAAAACCCTGCTTGGGACTTGAACCCAGACAAGATTATGGTATCTCGTTTCAGGGCCTAATAAAGCTCAGGTTCTTGATGTCTCATCACAGAAAGAATTCCATGAGAGACAAAATGATAGGTAAGAAATGGATTTATTCAGATTCAGAGAGAAACACACTCCACAGACAGAGGGAGGGCCATCGCAGAAGGCAGGTGTGGCCATGATATGTGGTGTAGTTGGTTTTTATAGGCTGGGTAATTTTGTATGCTAATTGAGTGGGAGGATTATTCCAACTCTTTTGGGGAAGGTTCCAGGATTTGGGCCACTGCCCATTCCTTGGTCTTCTAACAGTGTCTTGGAACTGTCATGGCACCTCTGGGTGTGTCATTTCACTTCTGATCGAGGATCAAGGACTAGACTTGTCTGCCATCTTGGTCCCATTTGATTCTAATCAGTTTATGTTGTGTCCGTAGGCTATGTCATTCTCTCAAAAGTTGTGTCCTTCTTCCTGTTAGAAAAGTTCAGGAAAGTTGTTTGTAAAAGTTGTTACAAAGGTCCTGTTACCAAAGTTCCCTGAGGACAGCTGCCCTCTTTCATCCTTTAATTCACCGCAGACTTGTGTGTAGTAAGCCCTCAACTATATATGTTATACCAACATCTTTATCTTTATTCTGTCACACATCATATCGATAAATTGTAATCACAGCTCTCAGATCTAAGAATTTCCTCAGGGGCTTTGTCTTAATTGAAGACCTGTGGAATCCTCCAGGGATTTATCCTCATTGTTTGGAATATGAGAGTAACTAGTTCATCTGGACAAGAATCCCTTGGGAGTTCTTATCTTCCTCCTCTAGTCATCCTGGGGCTGGGAGTGAAGCATTTAATGGAAGTAAAATGGTAAAGCAGGAAGGGGGCACCCGGATTTGAACCGGGGACCTCTTGATCTGCAGTCAAATGCTCTACCCCTGAGCTATACCCCCAGAGCCTATGGGTGGTGTCTTCCTTGTCTACTTATGGTGACTCAATACAAACAGTTTCCACTCACTGTAGAATTCCTGCAAGCTTTGTATTCCAAAGCTCCACTCCCTTTGTATCTGTAATCTGGTTTGGCTTTTTTCTTGGCCACCAATAAAAGGGGTGGGAGCACTTGAAAACTGACACGCTGGAAACTAGCTGAAAAGGAAAGTGATATAGCATTGATAGAGAAAGCTTCCACAAACACCATATTACTGTGTCATGATCCTCAGCTCCAGATATCACCCTGTTCATCCCCTGCCTCGTGAGGAGTTGAGGGTGGGAAGGAGGAGGAAAACATCAGTTCTTTTGGATGGATGATCCAGAAAAATTAGAAACTCCTCAGGACAACCAACAATCCCTGTGGCCACGTTGCCTGCTCTGTTCTTGATGGATACAGTAGGTAGCTTCTGACCTGGGCCCTCCTGATGCCTGGGAAAGGGTTTCTGAGGGCTTAAGTAGTGTGCTTCCTCCTTATATAGGGGAGGCCAGAGGCTTCTCCTCTCAAGTCTGGCAATCTATTTACACAGAGTTTAAGGGCACTTTCCGCTCCCACCTCCTCCACAGGGTAGAGAAGCTGAGGGTGGAGAAACTAGCTTTCCCCCTCCCCCAGTCTCAGGGATGAAACAGCACACTGAGGCACTTACACAAAAGTTTTATTATAAAATAACACTGAGAGTTCATATACACATCTGTTTTAGAAATTCAGGTGGAGGAGCATGAAGAGAAGAGCTGCTGTTAAAAGAGAGGGAACCTGGTGATCTCTCCAAAGACAGATGGGCAGTGGCGAAGGGCTGGAGTGTTCCGGCGATAGCCAAACCGACCATTGAACCCCTGGATTGCTTTCAGATTCGTATTATAGTGGTCATGCCCGGTCACTTGCTGGAGAGAATGCCCTTGGGGGACAGAGAGAGAGGCCTGAGCCTATATTCAGCCCTTTCTTGTTTTCCCTACTCCCATTGGGCTGGCATAGGAGGCTCACTCAGTTATAGTCACTGTGCTCCCACGTCCCTGCTGAACCCTGAGTCCTGAAGAGCCAAGGGTGGATGAGGTGGAAGAGACAGATGGAATCCTGGAAACCAATCCTCATACTAGGGATAGCATGCAGAGGGAGCATGGATGATATGTGCTGGGAGAAGAAGGGCCAGAAGCTTCTGGGCTCGGCTGAACTTGCCTTGCACCCTGGAGAACTGAGAAGATTTCACCCTTGTATCTGACCCATCTGGAGAAAACAGATGAGCTCAATTTGGCCAATGGTGCGAGGGATCATGTGACTAGGTGGGGTAGGAGGAGGGCTTACCCTGCCAGAAAAACAGCTCTCAACGCTCACTTTTCCTACTGCTGCTAAATTGGGCCTGGAGAGTGAGGAGGACACAGTCTGCTCTGGGAGCAATGAGAACACAGGCTTCCCTTGGAAACAGTGTAATTTGAATCTCAGCTCAGCCCTTCTTGGTGTTGGTGGTGGTGTAATTGCTAAGTCATGTCTGACTCTTGCGACCCCATAGACTATAGCCTGCCAGGCTCCTCTGTCCATGGGATTTCCCAGGCAAAAATACTGGAGTGGTTTGCCATTTCCTCCTCCAGGGGATCTTCCCAAAGCAGGGATTGAACCCATATCTTCTGTATCGGCAGGCAGATTCTTTACCACTGAGCCACCATGGAACTCCAACCTTTCTTAACAAATCATTTTAACTCTCTAAAACTCAATTTCCCTGGCTGTAACTTGAGGATATTCTGAGGATAAAAAGCACCTGATATACAGTGGGTGCTCAATAACTAACTATCAGGGAGCACTGTAACACAATCTGCTCATGCATGAGAAGAAAACTGGAGGATGCAGTCAGTTGCTGGGTCTCTTTCCCTTCCAGGTCTCTTTAGGACCCAGTTTCTCTCACTGTGGAAGGCACACCACTCTTCCCAGGTGAGATCATGATGAGATTCGAAAGGGAGGTGGCACTTGCCTGCCCCTGCCCAGTTTCTCCTGTTGAGGTATCTCTGTCCTTGCCCGAAGATGTGGAAATAATCCACTATCCAACCATCCCTTCCTGTACCGCCATGATCCTGAGAGTGAGAGAGAAAATGCAGAAGACTGTCAGCCATGATGCCGATAAAAGCACAGTCCAACCCCTGCCTCCTGTCTTGTTGGGGGAGGGAGAGGTCAGAGCCCAGGGGTAAAAGGGCCAGACAGATTAAATATACTTAGTGACCTATTGCCTTTCAGTGAGATGCGTTGTAGTTTGGTAGTTATAGGCTCAGTGTCTAATGCCAGAGAAAGTATAAGTGTTAGTCGCTCAGTCCTATCCAACTCTTTGGGAACCCATAGCCTGTAGCCTGGAGAAGGAAATGGCACCCCACTCCAGTACTCTTGCCTGGAAAATCCCATGGACAGAGGAGCCTGGTAGGCTGCAGTCCATGGAGTCTCGAAGAGTTGGACACAACTGAGAGACTTCCCTTTCACTTTTCACTTTCATGCATTGGAGAAGGAAATGGCAACCCACTCCAGTGTTATTGCCTGGAGAATCCCAGGGACGGGGGAGCCTGGTAGGCTGCCGTCTATGGGGTCACACAGAGTCAGACACGACTGAAGTGATGCAGGCAGCAGCAGCAGCCTGTAGGCTGCCAGACTCCTCTATCCATGAAATTCTCCAGGTAAGAATACTGGAGGGGGGTAGCCATTCCCTTCTCCAGGGGTCTTCCCAACCCAGGGATTGAACCCAGGTCTCCCACATCACAGGCAGATTCTTTACTGTCTGAAACATTAGGGAAAACTGGTTCTAATTCCAGTTCTGCCCCTAACAAGACCTTAGGTCAAAGACACAGCTTTTTTGGAGCTCAGTTTCCTCAACAGTACTTTGAGGTTGAAGTGAGACATAAACTGACCTCAAATAAAGGGTCTGGCAAATTTCAGTAAACACGATCTTCATTTAAATGAAAATACCACCTACCACAAACGGTGGTTGTGACGACTAAAGAAAACTTACAAAATGGAACATAGAAAGTTTCAAAAGTGTGTACATCATATTATTTTTCAACTTTTAAGTTCTGGAGTTTTCCCCCATTTTCTGTTTCCTTGTGTTATAAATATTACATGAGTAGCCAGTGAACACACCCAAATATGGAACACACCTATGTGAGTCCGTGTGCCTGTACCGAACGAACGCACATGAGCACACAACCACCCGGGACCACTGAAACTCCAAGACGTGTTCACAGAATAACCCGCATTCAGTCCTCCTCTCCCCGTATCACTGATATGTATTAATAGTCACAAATACTGGAAGCAAAAGGGTTGAAAAAATTGGAGCCGTCAGCCTGTAATAGCCTCAGAATCTTTGATCCCTGTAAGGGGGATGTGCAACTGAGTAGAAGCGAGGGCTGGGTAAGTTGGGAGGTTTCCTTTCAATCTGTTCAAAGAAGGTCGCATTACGTCACCGGACCGAGGGCACCTCGCCTAGTGGGCCTCGCGGGGTCGGGCTTTGAGAATCTGCGGCGTGAGATCACCCCAAAGGGTGAATCCGTGACGCCAAAAAGGACAACGAACCCAATTTCTTTGGCAGAGGCTCGCAGAGATCTGAAATGAGATCATTCTCAAATTCAGGCATGGAAGGTGAGCTCAGTAAGTTCGTGCTCAACACCTGTCTCCTGCCTCCAGCAATTCTGGAGTTTCATCCAGAAAGCTGAGAGGGTGCAAATCCGGCAGCCTCCGTGGTGGTGAGGGCGCTGGCATGAGACGCCCGGATCTGGGAAGTCAGCCCGCCACCTGGGCCAAGCTCCGCGGACGCAGATAGCCGGGTCCTACGCGGGGCTCGGGTACCTGATCAGTCTCCCGCAGGATCGGCGGAACCACGCGGCTCCGGAAGTACCGGCGGGAGTGGCAGTCCTGCTGCGCGTTGTAGGGCGGAATCGCCGACCAGAGCTTGGGCCTCAGGTGCTCGTAGGAGCGGGCCATGGTGCTCACCGCCACCCCATCCAGAATGAACCCCTTCTCCCGCCGCAGAGGACACGCGCAAAGGTGCGCCATTCAGACCACCGCAGCCTCCGAGGGCTTTTCTGGCAGAAGCGGAGTGTCCTAGGTGGAGGCTCCCCGGCACATTGTGACGTGGAATTAAACATCACGTAGGCGTCACAGTAGGGGACACAAACCCGATTGTCCCCATCCTACGGGGTAGCCTCACAGGGATGTGGGGGTAGTTGCTTGCATGGTCCCGAGGTGAGGGATGTCTAGGAGGGAACTATGCAAGAGGATTCAGAGATTGAAGAGAAGGGGGATGACTGAATGTGGCTGTGAGCGCAGTCGGTCCCAACTCCCCGTGCTCCTTTTAAGAGCAAGGTTCTCTGCTCCCATGTTGTTATATACATTTACCAAACCCAGTTCCTTTGAAAAGCCTGAACCCTGAATGGATCAGTTCAGACAGCATCTACTTCCAACTCGAATTTTACAGAACAGTAGGTTGACACCACCCTTATGGTAGAAAGTGAAGAGGAACTAAAAAGCCTCTTGATGAAAGTGAAAGAGGAGAGTGAAAAAGTTGGCTTAAAGCTCAACATTCAGAAAACTAAGATCATGGCATCCGGTCCCATCACTTCATGGCAAATAGATGGGGAAACAGTGGAAACAGTGTCAGACTTTATTTTTCTGGGCTCCAAAATCACTGCAGATGGTGACTGCAACCATGAAATTAAAAGACGCTTACTCCTTGGAAGGAAAGTTATGACCAACCTAGATAGCATATTCAAAAGCAGAGACATTACTTTGCCAACAAAGGTCTGTCTAGTCAAGGCTATGGTTTTTCCAGTGGTCATGTATGGATGTGAGAGTCAGACTATAAAGAAAGCTGAGCACCAAAGAATTGATGCTTTTGAACTGTGGTGTTGGAGAAGACTCTTGAGAGTCCCTTGGACTGCAAGGAGATCCAACCAGTCCATCCTAAAGGAGATCAGTCCTGGGTGTTCATTGGAAGGACTGATGTTGAAGCTGAAACTCCAATACTTTGGCCACCTCATGGGAAGAGTTGACTCATTGGAAAAGACCCTGATGCTGGGAGGGATTGGGGGCGGGAGGAGAAGGGGATGACAGAGGATGAGATGGCTGGATCATCGATGGACATGAGTTTGGGTAAACTCTGGGAGTTGGTGATGGACAGGGAGGCCTGGCATGCTGCGATTCATGGGGTCACAGAGTCGGACATGACTGAGCAACTGAACTGAAGTTGAAGTTCGGCAATGTTGGGATATTTCCTAATTCATTTAGTGGCAGATCCAGAACCAGAACTTACCTCCTGACTTCCAGTATATCCACTTAAATCACTTCTCCCCTCCCTACCCAATTCATCAGCTAATATATCTCCTCCTGATAAATTAAAAAACCCATCAAAACAGTAAGTTGACACATATTACCATACTTTTCCCCTCTGGTTAATTTTGTGTATATAATAGGATATAGCAAAACATGAACAATCATTTTCTCCAATTATTGTTAAAGTGATTTTTCTTTCTAGTTTACTTCCCCAATTTCCCTTTATATAGATGCTTTACAAAGGGCCTTTAGAAATTCCTCTGCTCCTATGAACTGAGGTGCTATTCACAAATGAGGCAACAAATTCAGGAATTCTTTTATGTTACCAGTTTATTGTGGTGATTGTTTCATTGCTAAGTCAGGTCTGACTGCTGTAACCCCCGCGGACTGTATCTTGCCAAGCTCCTCTGTCCATGGGATTCTCCAGGCAAGAATACTGGAGTGGGTTGCCATTTCTTTCTCCAGGAGATCTTCCCAACCCAGGGTAGAACCTGGGTCTCCTGCATTGCAGGCAGATTTTTACCCAGTGAGCTACAAGGGAAGCCTGTTTATTGTACAAAAGCACATGTATTAATTAGAAAAAGTTTGCATTATACCTGTTTAGCTGAGTTGGTAAAGAATCAGCCTGCAGTGAAGGAAACCAGGATTCGATCCCTGGGTCAGGAAGATCCCTTGGAGAAGGAAATGGCAACCAGCTCCGGTATTCTTGCCTGGAGAATCCCATGGACAAAGCCTGGCAGGATACAGTCCATGGGGTCCTAAGATTCGGACATCACTTCCCAACTAACCCACCACATACTTGTACATAATCAATGGTCCTGATGTATCAACTTAGCATGTTTAATCTTTTTATACTAGGATAGGCAAGTCTTACATTAAGTCAAATGTGAAATCATAGAAGTCTATAGCTTTTGACACTGTCATGTCTTGGCTCTCTGCAACCCCATGGACTGTGGCCCGTCAGGCTCCTGTGTCCATGGAATTTTCCAAACAATATTGGAGTGGGTTGCCATTTCCTCCTCCAAGGGAATCTTCCCCACCCTGATCTCCTGTATTGGCAGTCAGTTTCTTGGGAGTACCTGGGGGCTTCATGTCACATTAAACACTTGAAATTCACCAGTCTGGAGGATGGGGTAGGGGAGACAGATCTACTGTACAAACTCTGCTAGATACATGAACACAAACTAGTGTAAAAATCCTCTTCCAACATCTTTAGGCCAGACTACTGATCCAAACCAGCCGAGCGCTCATTTCTCAAGCCCTGCTGCTGCTGCTAAGTTGCTTCAGTCATGTCCGACTCTGTGCGACCCCATAGACAGCAGCCCACCAGGCTTCCCCGTCCCTGGGATTCTCCAGGCAAGAACACTGCAGTGGGTTGCCATTTCCTTCTCCAATGCATGAAGGTGAAGTCTCAGCCGTGTCTGACTCTTCGTGACCTCATGGACTGCAGCCTACCAAGGTCCTCCGTCCATGGGATTTTCCAGGCAAGAGTACTGGAGTGGGTTACCACTGCCTTCTCCATGAATGTTACCTAAATCAACTCTCATGGCTTGGGGGAGGAAAAAGGGTATTAGCCTGCTGTGTTAACATTCTATCATCTTTTATTCTCAAGCTAGGGTTTGGAAGATGTATGCTGTCGAAATAGTTTTGATAGCAAAAAAAAAAAAAAAAGACTTGTAGATATTAACAACTTAGTCATCTTTCATGAGAACAATTACCACGTGTTAGGTTTTATAAATATAAATGCATTCATGTACCAATTTACCCAAAGAAAACCTGTAACTGCAAAGTGCACATTATATACGTGTGTACCCCAAAGGGTGTCCCTATTCACATCATTCCTTGAAGTCCATGAGTGTCCAGGATCTGACCATACATTCTACCTTATCTCAAATAGCTTTCTAATTGCAGGGCAGTTACCTGGGCTAACAAACAGTATATATCATCTATAATTTAAGAACTAAAAAATTCAGGTAAGGATTAGGTGGTATCAAGAGTAACATGTAGAAACAAACAGGAGGGCAAGCATTGGGAGCAAATAATTTTTATTTTTTTTACAAATACACCAAAGAATCATGCAATGCTGCCAGCGTTGGATGCAATCCTGGGCCACAAGTCTGCACATTCCTTTGCAACTGGTCCTGTGATGGCGGAACCTGCATAAAAGAATGAAGCGACACAAGCTCAAAGGGTCCTTTCCTTGCACACTTCTTGAGTTGAATCATCAAATCTCAAAAGCTGAACAAAGACATGGATTCTTTCTTACCTTTCATCTCGCCTTTATTGTTTACTATGACCCCTGCATTATCTTCAAAGTAAAGAAACACACCATCTTTTCTCCGGTATGACTTTCGTTGTCGAATTACCACCGCTGGATGTACTGAGAGGGGAAAAAAAACAGTTGTCATTAAACCTGTCAAGTACCAATGTCACCATGAGAAAAGCGGTTTACACCTTGTCTAGCTTCCCAACATTCCCCATTTGGACAGAATGCGTCCTCATTAGCTTTTACATTTCCTAAAATCAAGTGCAAAAGAGAATAAATATCCATCACCCCTTAAGGAAAGACCTTACTTCTAAGTTCAAACTATAAGCATTTCCTTACAAGCATGAATCTGTACTCTGGGAGTACAGATCAGCAACATACCAACAGGAAACTTGTTAAGCACATTCTATACATTTCCCTACTTCACCCAAGAGGTAGGTACTGTTAAGATCCCAATGTCATAGTATTGAGAAACGGACCTTCCTCATACTAGAGAGGCCAAGCTAGTAACTCCTCATTACACAATATTCCATCCTCATTTCTATCAGGACCTCCAAGTACAAACTTTGATATAAAATTAGCACTTTATGCCATTTTAACTGCAAGGTACATGTTTTAATAGGCAACCTTGGAATTAACCTAAATATCTCAGGGCACATGCACAGAACACAATCACTTTAAATGATTATACATTTCTATAATTTTTTATATCCAAGACAATCATCTGTGAAGCAAGAATGAGTTATGGGAAGGAAATGGTCTTACTTACAATGGAAGATAGAACATACAACAAAATACAAAAAAATGATCATCTCTTGGAGGCCTAAGAGTTGCTTAACAGAAATTCAACTTGTATTTCTTATTTAATTAACTCTAGGTTTAACTTTTTGAGAAACTGCTTTCCAGGGTCATAAGTAACTTTTTAAAACCTACCTGCTCTAAAGTGAATATTTCCCAGATATTTAAAGCACTGACTTCACTTACTAGAGTCAGACAGACCTGAATTCAAATCTTGACTGACAGTAGTTTGGAGACCTTGAACAGGTCATGCAATCTTATGATATTTAAGCTTTCCTCTTGCAAACTAGGGATAATAGTTAAAATTTCTATATGTAAGATGTGGTGGTTTAGTCGCTAAGTTGTGTCCTACTTGTGCGACCCTGACTGTAGCCGAACAGATTCCTCTGTCCATAGGACTTTCCAGGCAAGAATACTGGCGTGGGTTGCCATTTCCTTCACCAGGGAATCTTCCTGACCCAGGGATCAAACCGGGGTGTCCTGCCCTGCAGGCAGATTCTTTACCGACTGAGCTACCAGGGAAGCCCCATATCTTAAGATGAGACTGGAAATAGGGGATTTTTTAGGCTATCCTTGAAGCAAGTACTATGTTCAGACAGTCTTTTGAATTTTTAACAATGGGATACACACTGAGTGACAGGTAATGCTGACTGAGACTCTCCATTGGACGCTTATGTATTTAGCAATTCTCACAAATGAATCTAATAAATAAGGTCATATGAATTCAGGATTCTGGATTTCCAGTCCTGTCCTTTCTCACATTTCTGCGTGTTATAATGTGTAGTCTAAAACCCATCTGTAACTTTTAGTTGACCCTCTGTATCTGCTGATTCAACCTCAGGTTGTGTGACAGTAATATATATTTAGTGGGAAAAAAAATCTGTGTTTAAGTGCACCCGTGCAGTTCAAACCCATGCTGTTCAAGGGCTAACAGTATCATTTAGAAGAAACAAGGCCCGAAGAATAAAGTAATAGAGTTGGAAAGTCAGACCTAGCTTTAAAACAAGAAGTGTTCTGGTCTGTCCCACAACTGATTGAGACAGACAGCATGCCCTGCTGCCATCTCACCCACAGTGATGGACAACTGCTCTGCCCTTCCCTGACAGGTTCCCAGGCCACAGACCAGACCCAGCACGTGTTCTAGGAGGACAGCCTGTCCAGTTGCATGCTAACCCTGATCAACACACTGCTTTATCAGTGCTTGACTGCAATGGTTATTCCTTGCCTATCAAGTCCCCAAGTGCATACTGAAGGTCAACAGAGCTAGAAAGTCAGTGCATTGAATATCAGAAGCTGTAAAGGCAGACAATTCAGCACTGTCTCAGCCCCAACCCCTAATCCATACATGTAGTGGGAAAACTTTTAGGGGTGGTCCACAATTAGGCAATGAGCAGCCTCAGGTTTCAGTTTCTATCAGAAGAGATTTAGAAGTAACCATACTGAACTTTTTGTTCAGTCGCAACTCTGAGTTAATCTCATCTATGTATCATTAGAAAGTGAAAAGTTAAGTTGCTCAGTCGTGTCCAACTCTTTGCGACCCCATGGACAGCAGCCTACAAGGCTCCACCGTCCACAGAATTTTCCAGGCAAGAATACTGGAGTGGGCTGCCATTTCCTTTGCCATATGTATCATCACTCCCTTTCAAATTAGTTCCTGAAAAGAAACTTGCCTGGGGTGATTCAGGTCTTAAGGCTTAACTCTCATCTGGTACCACCTAGTCTGTAGCCAAGTAATCAGCAACTAACTAAAGACAATTATCTGCTCTCACAGAAGAGACAACCCTAAATGTCACATACAAAAATTACCACCTGGATTCAAGGTTATTTGGGAAAGGGGAGAGAATGGGGTAAGGAGAGGTGTCAAGAAGGAAATGAGCAGACGACGACTAGAATTAGAATATTCCAGATAGGGGACACAGCAAGAATCGGAGGCACAAAGGAAGGAATATAAGTTGAAACAAAAAAACAAGAACTAAAAGGAGACAGCTTGAGAAGGAATCATGTGTGGATGGACTGTAAATCCCAGTAGGACATGGCTCTTTAGTGTAGGTATGTGAGACAAGTCTGTTAACTACTGTTAACTAGATCAAGCTTTAAGAGGCCCTGAGAATGGCAAAATTACTGTTTCATTTTTCCAATAATGAGAGAAATCTTTCAACTGTCCATAGACCAAAAGGAGAATTCCATCTCTCTACTCACCCTTCTTTCTGAGCTCTGGTTTGCCTTTCTTGACTGTGGCCATCACCATGTCACCCACACCAGCAGCAGGAAGTCTATTCAATCGTCCCTTGATCCCCTTCACAGAGATGATATATAGATTTTTGGCTCCTATAAAAGAATGTAAACAAACATGGAGACTACTTTTGAAGGCCAATCAGGCAGTGCTGCTATTTTCCAACACCACCTCCTCCACTTACACTCCCAAGCAGATAGTCCCCACTAGGTGGAACACCCTGTCACACCACCGATTGAAGCAAAACAACACAACAAGCTGCCGCTTCACCCAAAAGCGGTGTTTTCACTCTGCCCTTTCTTGACGGCTCAGCGGGTCATCAGCAAAAGGCCCACTGAGTGCTTTTAAAAGGGTGAGTATGGCAGGGGGCAGCCGAAGGTCTCACCTGTGTTGTCAGCACAGTTAATCACGGCTCCAACCGGAAGACCCAAGGAAATCCGGAATTTCGCACCAGAGGACCCACCACGTCCTGTAAGTAGGAAGGGAAACAGGAGGTCACTGCCCAGTCACGGTTCGAAGTCCCTTTCACATGCTTAAAGTAGAAGTTCACTCGCGTATGCTTTGGGAAACGGCACACTGTAGATTCGTTCTCTTTAGGAATCCACACACTCCCTGCCCCATGTGCCACACAGTTCTCAAGGCCAACAGCCAAGTCCTCACTACGACGACATTAGACTGAGATTAACTGGCCCGGAAGACTCAATTCTCGATCCAACTTTTGCACCACTCAATTCTTCCTGCAGGGTGGGAGGCTGCACAAGGCGCCCACACTGGGGCTTAAGTCAGTCCAACTCCAATCCCGTTACTGCAGCGGTGACGCGGAGTGAACCCGCAGAGTTCGATCTAGAGTCACGACTGGATCCTGCCAACTCAACCCTCCAGCCGGCCCCCGTCACTTTCAGGGGCTCTCCCGGTGCTCTCCCGATGAACCCTCCAAGCCCTCTCGGGCCTCGCGCATAGCAAATCGCCCCAGCTGCCCACGGCCGCCGCTGCCGGCAAGGCCAGCTGCCACAGCGCAACAGATGGCGAAGGATCTTCCAAAGTCAAAAGCTCACCTCGCTTCGACATCTTGAAGGCCGGAAAGGGACAAAAAGGAAGTAGATACAAAGGACACTGGGATATGAACTCCGACGCCCCGCCCAATCTTGGCACGTGACCCGGAGTTTGCTCAATCCGCCTCTTTCCCCAGGGCGCTGTCTTATTACGTAATAAATGCGGGACGTCACCTAGAGCTCGCGATACAAAGTGAGCGGTGTTGGGGGTTGAAGGCTGCGGAATGAATGATACCCCAGAGTACTTTCAATAGGAGCTTGGGAGTAGTTGTTTGGGACACAGAAACATTGGTTTAATTGATCGGACCCCTTTTCTGAACACTATGTGCCAGGGACTTAGATGGACACTAGAGATTCAGAAATGATTAAATGGCCCCAGAGAACGCACGGGCGTTGAGGGCAAGGGCTAAAGAGCTGGAAATGGTTTCATTAGGCTGTGATACAACTGAGAGGTGCCATTATAGGGCTACAGATAACTCCATATTGTGTGTGCTTGGTCCCAACCCCACTTGTATTTTCTATGTCTTGCTATATTCATCATTCTTTTCACTGCCTCAGGCTTTCCCATTCTTCAGGCTTCTTCCTGTCGATGCATTCATTCAAATATTAAAAGACTACTGATTCCAGATTCTATCCTGGGCACAGGCTAGACTACGTCAGAACAAAACAAATCATTCTTGCCCTTATGAAAGTTACATCCAGTCAGGGTGGTGATGAAGGTGGGTATTAGATACAGAACCATAGACGTAATTGGAAAAGGAAATGGCAACCCACTCCAGTACTCTTGCCTGGAGAATCCCATGGACGGAGGAGCCTGGTGGGCTACAGTCCACGGGAACGCAAAGAGTCGGACACGACTGAGCGAATCCTTAGACGTAATAATGGCAGCATATAGTATGTTAGATGCTGATAAATACTATGAAAACAAAAGTAGAAAAAAAGTAAGAATCTGGAAGTGGGAAGAGGGGCAAATTGCAGTTCAAAATAGAATGGTCAGTGTGGGCTTTATGGAAGAAGTTGACATTAGGGCAAAGATTTTGAGATGAGGGCGTTAGCAATTTGATTGTCTAAGAAGAGCAGTCCAGACAGAGTCCTCAACCGATGAAAGACTCTAAGGTGGGATTGTGCCTGAACAATGTGAGGACCAGCAAGGAAGCCAGGAATGACTGGACAGAGTAAGTGAAGTGAAAAGCAATAGAATGAAGGTCAGAAGTAATGGAACTGGATCATGTAGGGCTCTGTACATCACTGTGGACTTTGACATTTACAGACTGAATTGGAAATCATTAAGTTGTAAGCAGAGGAGGGAAATGATTTGACTAATATGTCAGAAGGATCACTCTAATTGAGACTACACTGTGGGAGGGAACACAAAGATACAAGTAAGAAGACCTATTTGGGAAGCTCTTGCAATAACTCAAAAGAAAAATGGTGGTGGTTTGGACCAGAATGGTAGCAGTAGAAGTACTGTAATGTGATCAGATTCTGGATATGTTTGGAGATAGAGCCAACAAAATGTGGGATGAAGAGAAAGAGGAGAAAATGTTTCCAAAGCTTGAGGTCTGAGCAAGTTGCCATCAACTGAGATGGGGAAAGCTGTGAGAGGAACAGCTTTGGGGGTAAGAATAGCAGTTCAGTTTTGAAGATGTTGAGTTAGATGTCTGTTAGACCAAAAGAGAGAAATTTCAATAGCAGGTTGGACGTATTAGCCTGGAGTTCCAGAAAGAGGGAGATAGAAATTTGGGAGTTGTCAGCATATAAGTAAAGCCATGATAGTGGATGAATTCAAAAAGAAGAAAGTGTAAATAAAAGAGATCATGGGCTAACCTCTGGAGCACTTCAACATTAAGAGGTCTCTAAATGTATCCATTTATAAATCATCCTTCTCACTCTTAAATCCTTCACTTGCTCCTGCCAGTTTCTCTAGCTACCAGTTTCTCTCTCTCCACTTAGCCGAATTCCATGTGTTTCTGAGTATATGGTTTCATTATCATTTTTGCCTCTCTTGATAAATGGAACCACCATAGGTGTGCCTCTGGGATTCCTGCCCAAGTTTTTTCAGTCTGCCTTCTCAGTGTCTCTGAAGTCTATCCACTTCTATCTCCTCTACTAACACTCTGGTCCAAGCCACCTCCATCTCTTGCCTAAACTACTGAAGCTCCACAATAGGTCTCTTGGCCTCTATTTCTCCCTCATCCATCCACTCAGTCTTCATATAATGGCCAGAAATAATTTTTCAGAATGTAAATATTACTATGTCACTCTCCTGAAAATCCTCCAGTGGTTTCTGTACTCTCAGAATGAAAGTTAAAATCCATATCATGGCCTACTGGGCCCTGATCTAGCATTGTTCTACCTCCTAACCTCATCTTGCACCATGTTCTCTCTCACTCTGCGGAGTTGGCCTTTTTGTCCCAGATACCATATATGCTCCTGAATAGCCATAGGCCTCACACATGCTTGGCATACTCTAGCCTGACTACCCTCATTGTGTATTTTTACACCATGTAAAGTGTTACATTTTTACATCTATTGATTTTTACAGATCTCAGCTTAAATATCTTTTTCTTAGAGAAATTTTACTCTGACTTCTCTTAAGAGGTATTTTTCCATCATACTATTTATTTCAGTTCTTAAATATGTATTTCATGACTTTGTTGAATGACTTCCCACCCCCACAGTTAGTCTATACGTTCCAGTAAAAGCTGAGTTCATGTTTTTTTGTTGTTGTTCAACAGTATATCCCCAGCATTCAGCATAGGGCCTGACTCAATAAATACGTGGCAAATGATTGCTGAACAAATGAAGTCTACCTCAATGGTTTCCATATGTCAGCATCCTGGCATGAAGGAATTTTCAGTCTTCTATGGCAAAATTAGAAATATTTGGAAAATACTGTGTTTCTCATAAAGCTACATTTGCTCAATTTAAAGGATTATCGTCTTCATCCTTTTTGTTGTTAAAAATGTTCCTTTACATCCTACATCAACTTTTCACCACCTCAACACCGCCATCTCTGGGATAGTTTCATTGGTCCATAAAAATCAGAGCTGCAAAATGATCTGTCTCTATTTCTTTACTTCCTGAGTGCACACATTCCTTGAACCCCTGTAATCTAGTTTATTTCCTCACTATATGACTGAAATTATACTACAAATTATGTATACTGATAAATTATACTAGAACGTCCCCGTGACCTACTCTTTCCGCAATCCAAGGACACTCCTCAGTCTTTATCTTACTTGACCTCACATTGTTGCACACTGGGACCGGTCCCATCTTCTTAACCCTCTTCACCTACGGTTTCCAAGATGCTAGTAATAATAGAAGTTACTATTTATGGAGTGTTCTTAAATACTAATCATTGAGTTAACCATTTTATAGGAATGTGACTTCTTGAATCCTCCCCACAACCGTGTGACTTAGGTATTATTAATCTCATTTTACAGATGAGGAAACTAGGAAATAGAAAGGTTAAGTGTTTTTGTCCAAGATCAAACAAATCATGAAAGGTAGAGATGGAATGGTGTCCTGAATCTGACTGATTCCAAAGTACAGGCTCTAAGCCACTATGCTATATTTCTCTCTCCTTACTCATTGCCCCTTCTCAGTATATTTCTCTGAGTTATCACACCACCCAATACCTTCCATTACTATCAATAAGCTGCTGCCGCTTCTAAGTCATTTCAGTCATGTCTGACTCTGTGTGACCCCATAGACGGCAGCCCACCAGGCTCCCCTGACCCTGGGATTCTCCAGGCAAGAACACTGGAGTGGGTTGCCATTTCCTTCTCCAATGCATGAAAGTGAAAAGTGAAAGTGAATTCGCTCAGTCGTGCCCGACTCTTCACTACCCCATGGACTGCAGGCTTCCATGCTTCTCTGTCCACGGGATTTTCCAGGCAAGAGTACTCCCAATTCTGTATCTCAGCCTATACTCCCAATTCTGTATCTCAGCCTAAGACATTTCTGCTTAGCTCTAGCTAGTATATGGAAACAGTGATAGGGACACCTCCACAGGCACTTCAGATTAACACATCCAAAACCAAAATCAATTTTTCCAGAAATTTTGCGTTTCTGCCTGTATTATTTGCTATTCTGCCAGTTGTCTTGGTTGGTTACTTAGAGCATTGGTTCTCAAATATTTTCATCTGAATATCCTTTACATTCTTAAATTACTGAGGACTCCAAAAAGGTTTTGTTTGTATAATTATATCTATCTACTGACAGTCACCAGATTAGAAATTTAAATTGTGAAATATTTAAGATGATCCATTACCTGTTAAAATCAGTTAAGTTCAGTTGTTTAGTCATGTCCGATTCTTGGCAACCCCATGGACTGCAGCATGCCAGGCTTCCCTGTCCATCACCAATTCCTGGAGCCTACTCAAACTCATGTCCATTGCGTCCATGATACCATCCAACCATCTCATCCTCTGTCGTCCCCTTCTCCTCCTGCCTTCAATCTTTCCCAGCATCAGGGTCTTTTCCAATGAGTCAGGTGGCCAAAATATTTGTAGCTTCAGCTTCAGCATCAGTCCTTCCAATGAATACTCAGGACTGATTTCCTTTAGGACTGCCTGGTTGGATCTCCTTGCAGTCCAAGGGACTCTCAAGAGTCTTCTCTAACACCACAGTTCAAAAGCGCGCTCAGCTGTATTTATAGTCCAACTCTCATATCCATACATGACTACTGGAAAACCACAGCTTTGACTAGACAGACCTTTGTTGGAAGAGTAATGTCTCTGCTTTTGAATATGCTGTCTAGGTTTGTCACAGTTTTTCTTCCAAGGAAAAAGTGTCTTTTAATTTGGTGGCTGCAGTCACCATCTGCAGTGATTTTGGAGCCCAAGAAAATAAAGTCTGTCACTGTTTCCATTGTTTCCCCATCTATTTGCCATGAAGAATTTGCCATCGGATGCCATGCTTTTCATTTTTTGAATGCTGAGAAAATACATATGCTTAAAAACAATTGTACTTAAATTTTAAAAATAATGAGACGAGTGGCTTCACTTTACGTTCCTTTAGAAATTTCTTTGATATCTGGCTAAATGAAAGACATCTGGATTTTCATGTTTCCACATTTAGTCTGTTGTGACATCATGTAGCCTCTGGAAAGCTGTACACATGAATGGACAAGAATGAAACAGGTAAGGAAGTGCGAAGTAAATTTTTTTTCCCTATGTGGAAAGGGTCTCACAGGCAGACGTGGAAGAATTCAATTTCCAAACTCAGATTGGAACCCGGTGGACTGGAAATTCCTTTATTTGGGTGTTGACCTTTTTAGAATGTGAAATCCACAGATGTCTGTAGACCAGTTTCTGTATTCCCAGAAAACACTGACAAATGACCAAATATTTGCTACCTATCATGTTGAAGTGGATAAGGGTTTAAAAGTGAGGACACAAGGGGGCACCCGGATTTGAACCGGGGACCTCTTGATCTGCAGTCAAATGCTCTACCCCTGAGCTATACCCCCTCTGCTGGTGGAAAGAAGATTACAGTTTATTTGTAGTGTTTTGGGGAGCAGACGGTGCCTTGGTGATTAACAATAGTTTGATATGTATGACTAACTCTTTCAGGTTTCCCAGGTTGATGCCTAAAGACCAAAAGAAAAAGCAATCTGGACCGAAACGGACCCGAAAGGTAAGAGGGAAGGATGGAAGGACGAAGTCCAGTCCGGCCAGACACACTGTGGTGTGCAATGAGATTTCTCTCCTCCAACAATTACAACCTCTTATACCTCTGACATCTGGGAATTCTTTAAGTCTAATTTCTATCCTCCCTGCCTGTATCCCAAGTTGTACTGAATCCCCAGCCTATGCTTTGCGGACGGAAGGAAGTGCTTCCCTTGTCTTTCCCAAGGTATCTCCAGCATCTTGAGTCTGTTCCGCTCGCTTTGCTTCTTCAAACATCAATAGATTTCCCCTAGGTTGGAAAATCCTCCCTTTAGCTATGATCACCTGTCCAGTTTTCCTTTTTCACTACCAAATATTAAGAAAGTCTTTGACTTCATTTCTTGTTCATTATCAACAAGCTTTCCTCACAGTTCTGTTACTCTCTACATTTACTTTCTCAACTGTCCGGAATTTCCCCCCCTTGGCATCTGTATCTTGTTTCTCCGATAGACTAAGTTCCTGGAGGGTAGGATCATGTTGCTTTCCCTTTTGTATTCCTCACAGTAGTTGGCAGAGTGCCTGATTCACTACAAACCCTGGTGGTACCTATCAGCAAAACCTCATTAAACTCAACTCATTAAACTCTAATTCATTCAACTCAACTATGGCATTACACCAAGCTTGCACCCAAGCAGTAGAATGTTGTTAGAGGAGTGCTCAGAAGTCTGAACCACACTACCAACCTGAAACAGGCTCTATGTCTATTACTCCTCCACCATTGACTGGCTAGATTCACTTTCTCACTCTCTAAAATGATTATTTCACACACGTTCTCCATTCTCAAACCTTCTACATCTTATCTTTACTCCTCAGAGGATGCTGGCCTCTTCCTTTTTGGAGAACATCAGAACTAGTCAGAAGTAGGATTGTGCTGATAAAAGGCTAATAACTGCCCAGGACCTGATTTGTAGGATTTGCCAATTCTCATAGTGTAAAAACACCCATCTGCTAATTTCAAGTGAAATCAACTGGCTTTAAAAATTCTGGAAAATTTAACAATTGGTTCTCACAAGCCGGTGTGAGTCGAATCTAGCACACTTCTGGGACTGACTTTTCACCAGCTACCAGCTATATACTGACAACTCTTCACATCACATTTCAAATCCAGACATGTTTCTGAACTTCAGAAATAACGGGATCTCCAGCTGCATACTTAAATTTCCTCTTAAATGTCTGTCGGACACCTCAGACTTAGCATATTGACCTTATACTAGAATGTGAAGTCTATGAGACTAGGGGGCTGTACTTTATTACCTTTGTTTCAGAGTTTTAAAAAGAAACTCTTGAGGATTTTTTTTTTTTTTTTTTGGTAAATTTACTCCTTTCTCAATGTTCTTTATCTCAGGAAATCACATGCACCCAGACAGTGAAGTCAAAAAAGAAGAGTCATTCTTTTTTATTTTTATTTTTTTGAGTCATTCTTTTTAAAAAAAAATTTTATTAAATTCCGTGGACAGAGAAGCCTGGTCAGCTACAGTCCGTGGGGTCGCAGAGTCGGACACCACTGAGTGACTAACATGCACAAAACGCGTAGTTAATTTACAATGTTGCATTAGTTTCAGGTATACAGCAAAGTAATTCAGCTGTATATATTTATATATATATATATTTTTATAGTTTTCAATTATGGTTTATTACAGGATACTGAATATAGTTCCCTGTGCTATACAGTAGGGCTTTATTCTTTATTCATTCTCTATATAATAGTCTGCATCTGCTAATCCCAAACTCACAAGCCATTGCTCCCCAGCCCCATGGCAACCGCGAGCCTGTTCTCTATGTCTGTGAGTCTGTCTCTGTTTCCTGGATACATTCATTTGTGTCATATTTTAGATTCCACAAACAAGTAATATTATATGGTATTTGTCTTTCTCTTTCTGACCTTTCTTAGTATGATAATCTCTAGGTCCAGCCACAGTGTTGCAAATGGCATTATTTCAATCTTTTTTTATGACTGCTTAGTATTCCATTGTTGGAGAAGGCAATGGCACCCCACTCCAGTACTCTTGTCTGGAAAATCCCATGGATGGAGGAGCCTGGTGGGCCGCAGTCCGTGGGGTCGCTAAGAGTCGGACGCGACTGAGCGACTCCACTTTCACTTTTCACTTCCCTGCATTGGAGAAGGCAATGGCAACCCACTCCAGTGTTCTTGCCTGGAGAATCCCAGAGACGGGGGAGCCTGGTGGGCTGCCGTCTATGGGGTTGCACAGAGTCGGACGCGACTGAAGCCACTTAGCAGCAGCAGCAGCAGTATTCCATTGTATATATGTACCACATCTTCTTTATCCAGTCTATGGACATTTAGGTTGTTCCCATGTCTTGGCTATTGTGAATAGTGCTGCTATGAACATAGGGGTGCATGCATCTTTTAGAATTATACTTTCATCCCTAGGACCAATGCAGCAGCCAATCCCTTTAACTGGAATGCTCACTCCCATCAGATGGGCAAATGGCTGTCTCTTTCATGTCATCCACGTCTTAACTCCAAAATCACCTGTGAAGAAAACTTTTCCCTGACTATGCGTCTTGAAATACCCGCTCGTACCTCCCTAACACATATCTTGTCTTTTATTTTAGTCCTTTTCCTTATGCGTTTTTTCATTTGTGCTCTTGTTTCTATTCTGTCTCCATTTGATTTTCAAGTCAGTGAGAATGAGAACCTTTGTACCTCTCTATTGAAAGCATGCTCTGCACCTACCATGGGGCACAAAGTAGTTGTTTTCTAAAAACAGAGAGGGACCACTAGAGAACACAGCCAGGGAAAGTCTCTCAGTGGACATTTCTCTTCAGCTGGTGCTTGCATTCTTTTTAGAGAGACCAGGAGAAAGGATGCCTTACTCAGTTTTGCAAGAAGCTCTTCTCTGACTTCTTAGGGTGAAGAGATGACTTGGGATCGTGGATAAAGAATTGAACTTAGAAAAGACAAAAGTTCACATATTTTCAAAATCCCATGTTTTTACTAGGTCTTTTAATGTTGTCCTTGTTATTACTATTCAATATCTTGTAGCAAGAAGGAACTGATTTTGGAAAAAGAATTTTCAGGGAAAAAAAAAAAAAGTCTGGAATGGATGTAAAAAGCATTTGCCAGAATACTGCCAGTAGAGGGGGTATAGCTCAGTGGTAGAGCATTTGACTGCAGATCAAGAGGTCCCCGGTTCAAATCCGGGTGCCCCCTTCCCTGATTTTCCATTTTTCACAGTCACAAGTTAACACAAAATCAAAGGTGTGTTCTGAATCCAAAGCTTTCTGGAGATTCTCAGAAAATACTCTTAACCTTGAGAAGTAGAGAGAGACGCCTAAAAGTCACACAGGAATGACCACCACTTTTCCGGTGAGCACTCTGACTCAGGGCCAAGAAGCCCATTTACCTGTACTCTCAGTAGGTAGAAAGAAGGCTGAGACCTTTCCAGTTTGAGATCCTTCAAGACTTACTGGTTTAATGTTAATCATAGTTTCTTTGGAGGGGAAGAAATGGAATGCCTGGGCGGGGCAATATTATTTTGCCTAGTTCATAATAGTGGCGAAGTCACAGCACAGATTTAAGATGAAAAGTGGACGGCTTTCGTCTTCTTTATATTAGCTCAAAGGCAGGGTTTTGGCCTGATAAACCTACAGGTGGAGTTTGAGGCCTGGTGTCCAGGAACGGGGTGAAAAATTAGCTATTTCTCACCTCTGAGCTTTGACCAGCACAGCTGCTGCTGCTGCTAAGTCACTTTAGTCGTGTCCGACTCTGTGTGACCCCATAGACGGCAGCCCACCAGGCTCCACCGTCCCTGGGATTCTCCAGGCAAGAACACTGGAGTGGGTTGCCATTTCCTTCTCCGATGCATGAAAGTGAAAAGTGAAAGTGAAGTCGCTCAGTTGTGTCCGACTCTTCAGGACCCCGTGGACTGCAGCCTACCAGGCTCCTCTATCCATGGGATTTTCCAGGCGAGAGTACTGGAGTGGGGTGCCATCACCTTCTGACCGGCACAGCAGCTCTGCTTAATCACCATGTCCAGCTTCACGACTTGTCTCACAGTAATGCATGCTCAGTCACTCAGTGGTGTCCCACTGTTTGCCACCCCAAGGACTGCTCCTCAGTCTATGGGATTTCCCAGGCACGAACACTGGAGTGGATTGCCACTTTCTTCTCCAGACAGTAATGGGAGCCTTGGGGGAAAAAATATTCGAGTAGTATTCCCCTGGGGCCCTGCGGGATGACACAACCAAATTCCGAGTTTAAAATACCACAAATTCCCCCTGACTCAAGAAGCATGCCTCTCCCACTATCCTTTCTTTTTCCTTTTTTTGGGCAAAACCTAGTCGAGAGGGTCGCTCTTGCTTCCTGATCTTTTTCCTTGGACCCAACAGTGATAACGGCCAGTCACGCAGTGGACAGTTATCTGTCCCCATCTGTAGGTTATGAGACTTAATGGCGTTGTATTATTTGCTCAGTGGTCCTCAAAGTGTGATCCAGCAGCATCAACACTCCCTGGGAATTTGTTAAGAATGCAAATTCTTGGGGTCCCACTCTGGGCCAAGAGTATCAGAAACTGTAGTTGGAGGGGTAGTGTTTTAAGGAGCTCCCTATTTAATTCTGACACACACTCAAGTTTGAGAACCACTACATTAGTTTATATCAGTTTATATCAGGAGGTAACTTTATTTTTGTAAATTAAAATGAGATTTTGGGTCCGCATTGACCATTTCCACATTCTCAAACTGCTTTCACTGTGCTGGTGTTATGAGCAATAAGGAGAGGTGCTTAGGGCACGCGCTTGTCACCGGTAATAAAGAAAGTTGAAGTTGGAGAAAATCTGTGTCTGTGGGTTTTCTTCTCCAGACCCACCCCTACCCAAAATGAAACACCAAGTTGGGGGAGTCTTGCCTCCTGAACCAGCGCCTGGAACCGCCTTACACGACTGAGGCTGCCGCCGGTGACCACAGAAATCCCAGTACCTCCGGCATGGGTCGTGGGGACCTGAAGTTTTTGTACGTGATTTGTGCCTGTACCTACCCCCTCCTGCTGCTGAGTACGAAAACCGAAAGCCTTCCGTTAAGGTTGGAGAATGAGGAAGGAATTTTTAAATAGCTTTTCTCTATTTCTCTAACCTAGGACCCGAGGTTAAAATATGAATCAAGAAGAATTATACTAGACAAAAATTAGGGGGAAAATCGCCGAGGGGGCACCCGGATTTGAACCAGGGACCTCTTGATCTGCAGTCAAATGCTCTACCACTGAGCTATACCCCCACGCCGCGCCTTGGCTTGGATGCGGCTCTTTTGGGTGTTAAGACACTGCTACACCAAAGGTGAACAGTAAGGGTAAGGAGAAAGAAACGCAAGAGAAAATGGGATCAAGCGCAAAGCAGAAGCTCGCTGGATTCGGGGAACTACAGAAAAGCTGCACGGCAGAGGCGCGGGGACGGAAGAACTAACCCGGTCTGCGAGGAACTGAGTCCTGGAGGGAGGGACGGGTTCCGCCCTACAAATTGTGGGAGAGGATGTTGCAGGGCTTGGCTAACATTCTAGGGGCGGGGCAGGGGGGTTCCCGTTGATCCGCGGATTTCTCGCCAGGTACCGACGGGTACAAAGGAAGTCCCCAAATCTGGCGAATCTGGTTGGGTGTTCGAGTGGGTTCGAACCCCACCCTGGACAGTTGCGAGCGGTTCGCCCGCCCTGCAGCCCAGGTGCCCAGATGTGCCACCAGATCGCCCCCGCCCCGCCTCCAGCGGCGGAAGGGCCCTGGGCAAGGTCGCATGTCCGCGCCTGGCCTCCGGGCGCATTCCAGGGCCCTTTCTGCCTGCGAGCTCACCTAGGCGCGTACCGCTGGGCGCACAGTCCTCCCTGGAACCCGCCCCCGCGCAGTCCCACGTCGCCGGGAGAGCGCGCCTTGCCGCGCGTGCCCCTGCCCGCGCCCGCGGCGCGTCCCCGCCCCGGTACAGCCCCTCCTCCCCGCTGTGTTTATTAGGGGAAGGAGGGCGGGGGCGGAGGCCAGTTCCCTAGCTCAAGCCGCCGTCGCTGTCGCCTGTGCAGTTGAGGCCGCGGCCGTCTCCCGCCAGCTCGTTCCGGGGAAAGAGAACGCGCGCGAGCTCGGGCGTCCTCGCCCCAGCCTTTCCCGGAGCCATGAATCCTAACTGCGCTCGGTGCTGCAAGATCGTGTATCCCACGGAGAAGGTGAACTGTCTGGATAAGGTGAGACTCGGGATTGGGAGACGCGTCTTTGCAATCCCCGAGCTCCAGATCGGAGGAGGAGAGCGGGGCTGGGTCTCTGCCGCCCCCGTTACCGCGATCGCGGGAGGAGGGAAGGTGGGTGGTGTCATGGGGTGTGAGGGACGGACCCCAGTCTGGAAACCAGGAGACCCGGGGCGAGGAAAGGAGTCCACGCGTGGCGGGCAGCCACTACTGGAGAGGAGTGGGCTCGGCGCCCCGGGATGGAGAAGCCGGGCTCCGGAGTGGGGGTGGGGGGAGTGAGGGAAGGTTAGGGGTGCAGTCCCGCCCCCTAGGGCCCGGAGAGTGAGAGCAGACGGCCGCTCCCTCTCCCCGCCTCGCCGAGCGCCAAGTAGGCGGAAGCGCTGGGCGCTGGGGGAGGGGGCGGCGGGGGGGCGGGGCAGAGGTTGGGGGCCCCTGCTAAGCGGTTCTCTTCGGCGGCTACTGGCCCGGCTTCCTGGCCTGGAGACTGGAGGGTGGGGGCCGTCAGCGGGCAAGTGTTGCGTCTGGGGAACTGGCCTTCGGATAAGGACCCGAGCCCCATTGCGAGAGCCCGTTTTTTGGACGACCTGCAGCCCTCTTGGTGGTTCAGCGGTTAATGGGCTAGCCGGCGTCCTCCATAGCTTCCCAGCCCCCACCTCAAATTAGAAGCCAACTCCCAGCGTTGGTCCGCCCAGCGGGACCCGGGCGGGGTCGCTTGCTGGAGTAGGGTGGGTGGGGGTTGCTTCACTGAGATCTGAAATTGTGTTCAGAGGCTGAGTCCACCCTGTAGAACAAAGAGCTAACTTTTCAGAGCAGGTTTCCCCAATGGAGGGTGGGGTTGGCTGAGTTCAGGGGGAGCCAAGAAAAGGGGGGAGGTGTTGGGGGGAAGGGAACGTGGCCTTCTGGAAATTCACTGTCCCCTGGGGGCCCTTAGGCGTCTCCCCCCCCCCCCCCATCATGCTAGACTCGTTCATCTGGTTGCCATTATACTTTTTGAAGGGGGGCGGAGAGTGGAACTGGGTATTTCCTGCAGTTTGGGGTAGGATCCGGACCTCTTTTAATCTCACTAAGATGCTAAGGCAATCCACCTTCCCTCTCATCCCCTCCTCGGTCTGGAGGAGAGGCCTCTAGGATTTTGTCCACTTCTTCATCATACCTTTCATTCACTTCCTAAAGCTGGCCCCTTGCCCACAGATTCCCTCCTTCCCATCTGGTCTGGCCAGGGATTGGGGGGCATGGGATGGAAGAGGGTGCAGGGCCCACCTGGAGTCAGGTATTTTTTGTGAGGGGGGAAAGGGTCGTCCCTTGGATTCTTTTGTCTTTCCCCTCCTTAGGGTTGGCGCTTCCTCAGTAACCTTTGGCCTCTGAGTCAGGGTGAGGGGGTGGGGTTCCACGGTTCTGAGATCATTTTGATACTGCTCTTGGAGGAAGGGGTCATGCGGGGCCGCTGCTGTTTCGGTCTTCTCTCCTGGGCCTGGCTGGGCAGGAGGAGAGAAAGGCCATGTTATGGTGCAATGAATGTGGGTGCTGACCTTCCCAAAGACCATGCGGGAGGGCAGGACTTGAGCCTGGGGGCAGGAGCTGAGAGCTCTCTGGCCTTGCACACTGGTGTTTCTGCTCTTCCCTGGTGGGAGGGATTTTGGCCTCTGCGTCTTGAGTTCCTTGTGCTCCCCTTCTGCACAGTCATGAATTGGGAAGAGGCAATGGCCACTTTCCACCCACATAAGGCAGAAGCAGTATCTGCTGGAATGACTGCTAGCCTGGGCGTTGGAACACTTGGTCCTAGTTCCAGGTCTGCTCACCACCAGCTCTGTGAATGGCTCTAGGCCTCAGTGTTCACAGTCTGTCAGATGGGTATGATGATGTCATTTCCTCAAAGGTGGGGAAGTGCACTCAAGTGCCTGTTACAGCGCCCGGAAGGGGATGTGGTATAGGCTGTGCCCCCTCTCCTTTTCTGGGGAACTCTGTCCAGCCCCATACCTGGCTTTCCCTGTAAAAACCTTTGGTGTCTGAGGGAGGGTGCAGCCCCTTTAAGGCATCCTCCCCAGCTGTTTTCTTCCCCTTTCTAGAAGAGGACATTCAGGTGGAGGGTGCCCTGGGAAGTGAGACATGGCGGTTCCTCTTCTTAGATCTCTCCCTACTGGAGGTTTCCCTGGGGAGATGTCACCCCTGCACTGAGCAGGAGGTCTGGAATATCCAGATATTAGACTGGTTCCTCCCAACGCCCTCCAGGCAGTAAGGGCAGGCACTTGGAATGGGGACCTTGACGCCTGAGGAGGGACGTTCAGTCCCATAGACACAGTTGCTAACCACCTTCCCAAGACAACCCATTTACAACAGGAGAGAGTCAAATTAGACTCACCTGTTTCACTGCAATTTCCCTAGGACCCGACATGACCCAGAGCACAAGCTACGTCCTTGGTGTTAGCCTTTCCTCCTCCCTGAGCCTATCTCCCAAAGGCTTAGGTGAGTAAAGGCCACATCACCTCTGATGGCCACCCTACCATCAACCTGCATTACCCAGCGTGTCCTCGTGTTGAATAAATGTGTATGGCTGGCCACGGTGTTTGAGGTCGAGATTTGTTTCCCCAACTTATGGGATTAGAGTTGGGGAAGAAACAGGGTGATGTCGCTTGCTCATTCATTCAATGAATATTAAGCACCTACTTGGTGCGGGGCCCTCTCGGCTGCTGCAGGGCCTCTGCGGAGGGAGAGAGGCTGTGTCTCACAGTGTCCTCTACCTTTTGACAGACTTGGAGTTTGGTCCTAGATCACACTGGGAGGCATTAACATGGGGACTCTCTGTGTCCCCCTGGCCTGGCTTGCTTTTGCCTAGCTCCTGAATACAGATGGAGGCATTGAGGAGGGTAGAGGATTGGTGGGCCGAGTCCCCTGGACTCCCCCATTGGGAGGGCTCTCTGCCTCTGGTTGTCTTAAGTACTCTCCCCCTCACCCCCCAGGTGGCAGCAAGGTAGAAGGAAACCGGACTGGACACAGAAGAGGGGAAAAGGCCTGTAGCCTTGGTGCCTCGTTTCCTAGCTAAGAGCACCCCACAGTCATCCCATGACCGTCCCTGCATAGACTCCTTGGAATGTGCCAGGCTCAGTCTTCCCGCGAGCCTCACAGAGCAGATGCGATGGCTCCTGTAAATTATGGCGCCCGTAAGCAGAGGCCCAGACAGGTCATGCGGTTCACTCCCCACAGCCCGAGTTGGAATTCAGCTCTAAAGTTCTTGGTGCTCAGCTCTTCTGCCTGTTGTGTTTGCAAAAAAGTACTTTAATTTATACTATCTCCCTAATGTTTGTAGTGGGCCCTCCCCTTCCTGACCCTGGCCTGTGGAATGCTCGAGGCCTGAGCTCTTGAACCAGGAATAATACTCCCTGGGAATCTGGGGAGGTGCAGCCATGGTCTCTGCCTTTAAGCCAGCCTCCAGGTGGCCAGCTGAGCTAGGCTGGTGACCGGGCCAGGGCAGGCCAGGGTGGGGCTACCGTTGCCCCTGGAGGAGTGAGAAACTGTAACTCTGGGTGACGGGAAGGGAGGGAGAGGTCTCATACTCTAGCCCTGAGTCATAGGGCACGCGGGTGGAGAGGGTGGAGTGGGCAAGATCCCAGGCAGCAGGCACAGCGACCTGAAGTTCACCACACCCCCCACCCCCAGAGCTGTGAGCAGCTTCTCCCCCCACGTCTCCGGTGACTCTAGAGAGAGAGGGCTGACCCCAACCTCACCCAAGTGCAGGGGATCTTGCTTCTGCCCCCAGCAGCCTCAGTTTGCCTTTCTGTGGAGTGGGTTGCAGCTTTGGAGCTCCAGGCCAGGGACAGTGGAGGCTGATGCTGGAGCCTGGGACATGGGCCAAGAGGCTCCTAACGGGTACCCAGAGAACTAGGTTTTGGTGAACAGGGAAGCCGTGGACTTCCAGGACAGTGGGGAGGATTCAAGTTGCATGTTTAGAGGTAACTGCTCCTTGAGTCCCAGGAATGCTGCTCTGAAACCTTACCTGTGGCCTGTAAGGAAGAGGGGACTCCTGCTCTGCGGCAGGGCTCCTGGGGCAGGGAAAAGAGGCAGACAGAGGGTCACTGTGGGGTGTTACTGACATGTTTCTCTGACTGTGTCCGTTACCAGACCTGACTGAGACAGGGATGGGTGTCTTTTCATTTGGGGTCTCCTTGGGTCTGCCTGGCCCACAGGGGCTATTGAATGACTTGCCATTTTCTGCCCCTCATTCCCCTCACTCTCCTGTCTCCAAAAGGACACAGTGGTGGAAGCTGCTGATTTTCTTGAACCTTTCTTGGTGCCCTCCTCCAGAGAGGGGAGGGAAGTGAGGCTGTGTCACCTCCTCCCAGCACTTCCCTGGGACCAGAGTTTTAGTTCCACTTTACAGGTGCACGGACGGAGTTCTGTAGTTACCCTGAAGACATTCAGTCCCCTCCTTTTCATTATTTTGTTCCTGGTCCTCCTGTAAGAGAACAGATAACCACTCCCTAGCCTCTAACGTGTCTAGCTGAGAGCAAGGGGTGTCTGGAGGTGAGGTGGGGAAGAGCTATAGATAGAAATGGGCACTGTTCCCTTGTATGGGGCTCCCATTCCTTCCAGTGGTAGCTGGCGGCAGGGGGTGTCTTGTAGAACCCCTGGATTGGCTGCTGGCCTTGTACCCCAGCCTGGTCAGTATACTCAGCCCCAAGGGGGTTGGCTCCAGGGTGGGTACCTGACTGTGAGCTAGGGTGGACGTGTCTGTGTCCCTCCCTTTGTCTCCCCCAGGTCAATCGGGGGGCACCTCTGGAGGTCCCCAGGCCCAGGACAGTGCGGATTCCTGCCTATGTGTGTGTGAAAGTGGGTCATGGTCTGGATTCCAGAGAATGTTTTTCCTGGCAGGCCCCTGCGGGGGTGGGGGGAGGCGGGGGCCCAGGCAGGGGCATGTGCGGCTAAGCAGGCAGAGGCCAGCAGACTGGGTGGTGACAGAGCTGGGGCAGTCTGCCAGCGCCTCCCAGGCATTGCGGGAGGGAGAGGGGCTTTCACTTTGGGGGCTGGTGGGGGGCAGGGACCACTCTGTTCTAGGATTCCAGTGGGCTGTCTGCACTGGGGTTTCGCATTGAGAGGCGTCGGGCTGGGCTGTGGGATTGGCCCAGGTTGGGTTGGGAGCCCAGCTTCACCGGCCTCCTCTTTGCTTCCAGACTTCCCCTGGCCTTCTTCCCAAAGAGCGGTTCTCCTGTTCCTTTGGTCACTATTCCACTCCTGAAGAGGCCTTTGGGTCTCCTTGATAGGAAAAGTACCCTATTAGAAGGTGATTACCCCCCCACCCCCCAACACACAATTACCCTGTGGGCTCTGCTCAACACAGGCCAGGGTGAGGGAGGTGGTATCCCAAGCTCTTAACCCTTTTTTCTGTCCCTTTCTCCCAAGTGGCCCAGAAGCACCTCTTGGCTGGGAAATACATTTGAAAAGCACTGCCTCAGGGGAATTTCTTGATAGGTGGCCAAAAACCAGGCATTTGCTGGGTACCTCGAAAGTCTCCCTGTGCCCTTCCCTGGCTTCCGGCCTCTTTCTCTGAGGAATCAGGAGGATGTCCCTTGGCTGCTGGGAAAGGGGGCACAGAAAGGCCAGCTGGGTCACCCCGACAGCCCGGATTCTGGGGCCCTGGAAGCTGGGCTCCGGGTAGGTGCTAACCCCGGGGCCTCGTCCTGGGCTGCCAGGTGCCAGGGGCAAGTCTCTCATCTGCCTGGGTTTTCTCGAGCTTCAGCGTTTCTCGGGATGGGGTCACCTCTGTTACATCAGTTCCCCTGCCCTCATGGTCTTTGACTCTGTTCCCGTCCCTTGGCGGCCCTGGATTGATCCTCGCTCTGTTCTGGGTCCCTGGCCTTTGCTGGGGGGTTCCTGGTCACTCAGTCTCACTCACAGGTCTTCTAGCTGTGGTTGGGCACAGTAGAGTCCCGCCTGCACCCCAGCACTCACACACCTTCTGCCCAGCCCCCTCAGCTGAGGGTCACCCCTGCCGCATCCAGCACCTGACATCTGAGTACTTAGAGGTGCCAGGTGCTGTGCTGAGGGTTTTATAGGTGATTTTTCATTTAAACCTCAACAGTCCCAAGAGAGATGGGTATTAAGGTTTCCATTCTGCAGACACAGAAGTGGCTCAGAGGTGTGGGTCCTGACCGAGGTCACCCAGCTAGCCAGGGTGGGGCTGTGATGCCCACTGTGCAGGTGGGGGATCCACCTCCAAGCAAAGCTCTATTGCCTCCGAGGGAGACCAGCTGGGGGGTGGGAGACGGTTGGGGGAGGGAAGTGGTGTGGGTGTGCTGGCTAGAGCCTGGGGACACTCACCCACACTCTGGGCATGGGTCCCTCAGGACGAGGAGACATTGGAGCTGGGCCTTACCCAGGCCCAAGCGTGTCTGCTGTGGTGTGGGAAGGCCTGGGTACATGGAGGCTGGGCCCTCCTGTCCCCCTTGGCCTTGTCTAGGCTGAGGCGCTGCCCCTCAATGTTCAGCAGCAGCCGCTTCTTAGCAACGCCTGGTGCGGCTTTGCATAAGCAATGAGGCTTCTCCTGCTCAGGCAGGCAGGCTGCCGGGGTGGTCTGGGGGAGGTGGAGCCAATCTTCAGGGGTGTGGGCGGTGGGGGGGGGTTTCCCCACTCACTCTGGGGTCTGCCCTTCTTCTCCTGCTGACAGCACCCGTGGGACAGGGGAAGGTGTCACCAGCTGTTGGAGCCTGTGACCTGAGATGTCCTTGGCTCACTTCTGCAGCGGGGTGTCTGTTCTAGTCCCAGGGATGGAGTGCTCCTTCCTGGGGCCCGAGCCCCCTTCCTAAATCCTGCTTATCTGACAGTGTCCTCCCTCTGCCTCTGCCCCCAGTTCTGGCATAAAGCATGCTTCCACTGCGAGACCTGCAAGATGACCCTCAACATGAAGAACTACAAGGGCTACGAGAAGAAGCCCTACTGCAACGCGTGAGTCCGCCTTGGGCAGGGGCTGTTGGGCGGGCATTTAGGGCTTCCCTGGTGGCTCAGATGGTAAAGCGCCTGTCTGCAATGCAGGACACCTGGGTTCTATCCCTGGGTCAGGAAGATCCCCTGGAGAAGGAAATGGCGGCCCACTCCAGTAGTCTTGCCTGGAAAATCCCATGGATGGAGGAGCCTGACAGGCTGCAGTCCATGGGGTTGCAGAGAGTCGGACACAACTGAGCGACTCCACTTTCACTTTCAGAGCTTCCTTCTGTTCTAACACCCACAAGGTGCCAGGGCCCAACACTTCCACACTCTGCTCCGCACGTTTTAACCATGTTGAGTCCTCCTCACCACGGCTGGATGATAGTCAGGACTGTTAATATGCCCAGTTTACAGAGCAGGAAACTGAGGTTTGAGGAAGGGAAGGGGCTTTCCCAAGATGAATGACTAGCGAGACGCTGGTTCAGTCCCCGTATAAGCAAGCTTATTCTCTCCACCGCACCCTGCTGCAAGAGAGGGATCCACGTGGTCTTTTAAGAAAAAGTCCTGTTTCTGGCCGTGTTCTCCGCATCGCCTTCCACATTTCTGTCCATGGAGGCAGCTGACTTGTCACCTCTCCCCTGCCCTGTCCCTACCAGAGAATCTAGGCCCTGGCCCGGGGGCCCCCCTGACTGTCATTTCTTGAGACTGGGGAGCAGCATGAAGGGCGTGGCCTGACCCTAGGCAGAGCTCTTCCCTGCCTGCTGAGGGAGGCAGAGAACTTCGTGTCTTTTCCAGTGGAGTTTGCTCTGGCCTGCTGTGGGGAGGTGGGTCGAGGTGGGGTCTCCCATCCCAGGGAGATATCCTGTCCCATCCCATGCAGTTTCAGAGAATGCAGTGCCTTCGAGTTGATCACGTGCAGGTCCAGGCTCATGTAGGACTTCACAACCTTGCTGCTCTGTAGGGAGCTTTGGAAGGTCAAGTCACTTAAGTAGGCTGCAAGGTCAGCATTCAAAAAAATTTAGGCTCTGACTTGAGTCCCTTTATAAAAGAACTATTTCTATACTTATGTATCTGGCTATGCTGGGTCTTAGTTGTGGCAAGCAGAATCTTTAGTTGTGGCACATGTGGCACATCTGGTTGCAACATGTGGGATCTAGTTCCCTGACCAGGGATTGAACCCCGAGACCCCTGATTTGGGAGCACAGAGTCTTAGCCACTGGACCACCAGGGAGGTCCGAGTCCTTTTTTTGTTTTTTACCTTTTTAAATTCTCAGCCTGGAGGCTTTCTACAGCTGAAGTTCACGTAGGAGGGGAACTTTGGGATTTGTCTAAAAGGAGTTGGGATCTTAAAGCCCTTTGAATGGCTGTCTCCCCCTTTCGGGAGATAGTGAAGGACAAGGAAGCGGACATGACTTAGCAACTGAACAACAACTCCCCCTTCCTGTCTTCCCCTCCCTGCTCACACTACAGCCTCATCTCCTTGGCTGGAGCCTGCATCAGGCACTTACTGCCTGCCAGCTGCTAGATGCCAACCTGTGCCAGGTGCTGGGAAAACCGATAAAATCTCAAGCCCAAGCAGCACCATGAACCTCCTCCCTTCTGGGAGGGACTGGGACGCTGGGGAGACTGCCTGGGCTAGAGCGAGGGTCACAGCTAGGTCCTGGCTCCTCCTTCCGCTGCCCCTTCTCTATTAGCTCTACTGGTCCTCTTTCCCCTGCCGACCCCTCCCATCCTCCCCCCAAGGGAAATGGGACATTCTTCAAATTCTTAAAGGCTCTCACAAACCCTGATTCTCTGCCACTTCCTCCCTCTGTTGGGGAGTAGGGTGGGGTGCAGCAAAGCCAGAGGCTGGGGCAGTTAACCCCTTGATTGCTGGCCCACTTCAGGCTAGTTTCTGGGCACGAGACTCCTTTTGGGGGCAGCTTCTGAGCCTCTGCTCCTCAAGGCAGGAGTCTGGCGGAGCCCAAAACTCAGTGGGCAGCAGGGACTGAGGCGTCTTCCTGTCTCTTCCTAAGACTCTGGTAGCCTAGAATTCAGCGAGCTCTGGGAGTTGGAGAAAGAAATCAGAGGCTTGTCCTTGTTTTCTCTGTGTGTTCTCAGCGTAGTGCCAAAAAGTCCCAGCTTACTTTTTTCACCTTCTTCTAAGAGGCTGCAGCCAGTAGGGGTGGGGACCTCCTGTAGGGCTTGGGTTAGCGGGGAGCTCTAGGGAAGGCGGGAGATGACACACCCCTCCCAGATGCTGCTTCCCACCTGCCCAAGGTGAGATTCACCTGCCTCTCCTGGCCTCCAGCCAGAGCAGCAGCTTGACCCCTCTCTGTTCCCCCAGCCTTTACAGCTCTTATTCTTCCCTGCCCAGCTGACCTTTGACCCAGCTAGGATGTTACCTGGGAAGGACCCGGGATGAGGGGCCAAAGACTTGGGGAATTTGTGACCCAGCTGTGTTTCATGAGAGCTATGGCAGCAGCTTGCCCGAGGCAGCCACACTCCCTAAGCCAGAGTCTGAGCGGCTGGTCTGTGCCAGTGAGCCAGACGTGGGATTCTGGGATATCTCAGATGCAGGCCCAGCTTGTTTGGGGCGCACTCTGGACTTGTCTGGGCCTCGGTTATCCCATGGTTCAGAATTCCCGCTCAAGGATGCTAGAGCCTAGACCAGTTTTATTGAACAACTGTGCTGTGTCGGGCACTGTGCTGAGTGTTCACTCTCATCCCTTCCTGTTTTCTTCCTGCCTCTGACCCCATCCACCAGTGACATTCAGGTTCCCCAGTCTCGGGGTTTCTAGGATATAGCTGTGCCCCAATTCCCAGCCTGGCCTTGCTGTGTGACACTCAGGCCTGGCTTTTCAGCACTTCCTGCTCAAGACCCAGAGGGGCAAGTGAACGCTCCTGGCCTGGGCCCTTTGCCAGGGAGTTGAGCCCACCCAGGGAGGGTATATGTGAGTTGGTGTGCAAGGGGGCCTCTGCGTTCTCTGGTTAGTCCCTGAGCCAGGATCTTGCAGGAGGGTGGGCAAGAGAAAGAACACTGTCTGTTTCTCCCTGGTGAGTTCTGAAGACTGAGATTGAAGTTCTGGAAAGTGACTGAAAGCAGCAGAAAGGCCTCTTGTATTTTCTCTTTGCACCAGACTTGTCTGGGGTGAGGCTGGGGAGAGAACACAGGCCAGAGCCCACAGCCGGCCTTCTGGGTGGTAGTGGACCCCCAAGGCTGTGCATTCACACACGTGCCTCTGGATAACCAGACACATGCCGCCGGCTGTGGGGGTAAGCGCCAGGGAATCGGACTGAATAGGCCGCGTTTGTGTTCACACTTCCCAGGCCATTGGCAACCAGCACTGCTATGGCAAGGTAGAGGGAAGCAGGCCTGCGTTTGTATAATTCTTTCTTGAAGCATCTAGGTAGGTGGGGTGAGCCTGTTCCATTGGTTAGAGGAATATGTATGCCCTCAATTTATGCCCTCAATGATTTGTTTTGTAAACTACTTTTTCTGAAAGTGGGGCAGATCTGGTCACAATTACAAACCTGGTCCTTTGTCTTATCTCCGGGCAAATAATTGAGGAGCCTGGAGGTCGGGGTGGGGCTGGGTGGGGTGGGGCTGGGCGGGGGTGGGGAGGAATGTTCCTGTTCTTCCTCCTTGGAGCCCATGAATCAATGGAGGCTGCCGGCCTGAGGCAGTTGCAGGCCTGGGGGACCAGCTTCTAGGGTGTTAAGTGGAGGGTGGACAGGGGCTGGGGAAGAAAGGGGGAATGCTCCGTTGTATCTTTCTGGGATTGTCCTTCAGTTGCCTTGAGCTGTGGGCTGAGGGCTGAGGAGGGTGGGGGTGTCCCTGGTTCTAGGGAACAAGAGACTGCGGTCCTGCTCCATACCCCAGGCGTCAGGGCGTGAGGTGGGACCTGTGCTGGTGGGGCTTGAAGTCATCTCTGGGGTCTAGTTAGCTGGGGATCGGGCAGTGGCAGGCACATCCAGGACTGGGGCCTGGGGCTTTTCCGCCTCCCCAGAGTTCTCTGCCTCTAACTGGGAAAAACAAGACCAGGAGAAGGGAGTAGGAAGGGGTGTGTGCGCTATGTTTGCGGGGTCGGTGGGTGGCGGGGGGAGTTCAAAGGAGCACCCATAGTAACCTCTAGGCAGTCCCCACCTCACTGTCACCTTCCAGCTCCTTACACTCAGATGTCAGGGCCTCAGGAAACCTCAGGGATCTTTGCTTCCTAACAGCCCATTTTATAGATGAGGAAGCTGAAACCCAGTGTTTCCATGCCTTTCCTGACTTGACATGATCATTTCTCTTTGTCGTCATCGATTTTGATTTTTCATTTTATCTACGACCCCTGAGGGCTGGTCAGTTCTTGTCTAGCCTCCATCATTTTGGCTGCTCATTTTTTTCCTCTGGTCAGACAATGCCTCCTTGTTGCTTCCTATCCCCACCATTTTGGCCCCTTAGGCCTGGGGGACTGGTGAAAAACAGGGTTAGAGGCGAGTCCTCCCTGACCGCCCATGGGCAGTGTTCCCAGCAGGGGGATCAGTAGCTCCTTCCAGAGGCAGGATGTCAGGGCTGTGGGTTGTTGTTTTTTTTTTCCCCCTTTTGGTGAAACCAAAGGCTCCTTGTTGCTTTTGTTGCTGTATTTTTGTTCCTCCTTGAACAAAAAGCTGTGGTTTTTGAAGGGATCCAAGGCTGAAAGGGGCAAGGCTGCCTGTCGAAAGAGGGTACTGGGCTTCCAGGATACTGGTCTATTCTTGTTCTGTATCTGGAACACAGCTGATGGTGGGACTAGGGACATGGCTTTGCCCTGCAAGTGATCCCTGTCACCAGTAAGCCCGTTGCAGGAGCCCCTGCAGTCCCTTCAAGCAGGAAGGTGACTCAGAGGTCCTCTGGGAGGAGCCCCCACTTCTCCTGCACCGCCCGCACCCCTACCCAGGTCACTGTCTGGACCTGCTTTAGAAATGTCAGGAGTAGGTGGCTTCAGGCAGGAGGTGGCTGAGAGACCCCAGACGGTTCTCTTAGAATAGCTACGCTTGGAAACTGGTTGGCTTTAAAAGAGGAAGTTCTCCACCCACCCAACCAAGCATTTCTTTCCCCAGAACTAGGAGTAGGCTGGTGTTCACCTGGGGGAGGGAAGTCAGTCTACCCTTAGCTGCCCGGACGTGTGTGGAACTGGGGAGAGTGCATTGGGCCAGATCTCTGTCCTTGACAGTGAGTCTCAGTTTCTTTATCTGTCAAATGGGCACAGTGATAATGCCTGCCTTTTCTAGCCCAAAGCCTTGTGGCAGGTTTCAGGAGAGAATGTGCACAGGATACAATGTATCCTGAAGTAACTTTCAGTTCAGTTCAGTTCTGTCCCTCAGTCCTGTCTGACTCTCTGCGACCCCATGAATCGCAACGCCAGGCCTCCCTGTCCATCACCAACTCCCGGAGTTCACTCAAACTCATGTCCATCAAGTCGGTGATGCCATCCAGCCATCTCATCCTCTGTCGTCCCCTTCTCCTCCTGCCCCCAATTATGTGACTCTAACTTCTCCCAGAGGCCAGGGCTGCTGCCAGGTGCCTGGTTATCTTGCTCAACTCTGTTCTTGCCCTCATGAATGCTAGATCCCTTTCCCTGCACCCTCCACCCCCAGGCTTCCTGTCTTAGTGGGCTCTCTCCATGCCTCTTTTTCCCAGAGCAGCTGATACTGCCATCAAGGGTGGGGAGGGGCATCAGCAGAGGGCCTGCCACTGGGAATGATTAACAAGGGGCCGGGTGCAGGCTGGCCCACAGAAGGGACAAAGAACAGCTGTGCTCTGGACTCAGCTCCAGGCCAGGGTTGGGAGGCCCGGTTCTCCCCACCCTGGCCCCTCGTTCCCTCACTGTGGGCCCAGTCTGTTGTTGGGGCTGCGGTACCAGTGGGGTCATTAGCTGGGGTGGGGGACCTCTCGTCTGCCCTAGCGCCTACATTGGGATACACATATATCCATTCATCTTGACTGGGATCTGAGGGTAGTAATGAAGGGTGGGGGAGCTTCAATCTGAAGATGGAGAGGGAGGGAAAGGTAGAATCCCCAGCAATTAATTGTTTCTGGGAGGAAGTCACATCAGTTGTAGCCCTCTTGGAAGACAGTTGTGCTGGTGGGGGAGGGGCACAGCCCTGGCCTTCTTGTGTCCTGCCCTGAAAGCAAACCCAAGGCTCACGTCTTCCTCATCTGAACTGTCTACAAGTATCCCGCAGACACAGCCTCCTGGTTTTGCCCTCACGGGTTCCTCTGCAGTTGAGGATACCCTGGCTGTCTGTGTCTCTTCCCCCACCCCCACAGACCCGCTCTGTCTGCCTGCTCTCAACCGCTCTGCTGCCTGGAGCTGAGGATGAGGTTGCCATGGGAACCCGAAGCGCAGTGAGCAGGGGACGGGAAAGGCAGAGTTGTCTCGCCAGGGTTGGGGGCTGTGAGGAGGGGACAGGGTTGACCCAGCAAGAGGAATATAGTCCATACTTAGGTCTGCCTCCCTTTTTCTGACCTGGGGTCGGGGTTTAGGAGGCAGGGGTAAGAGATCGGTGGCTCCAGAGCCCCCCTTTAATCTATCTTAATCTGATGTTTAAAATCCCCCTCCTCCTTCCAGACTGAGCTGAGTTGATGACATCCAGGCTGGTCCCCCCTTCCCTTCTGATGGGATTAGTGTTCTGGCCCTGGGTGGGGGCATTGAGATCTTGGGGTCATGATGGCTCCCAAGAGAGAATGAAATACCTGCCAGCCCCATCTGTGCAGGCACCCGCTACATGGTGAGGGGTCTCCTGAGACCCTTTTGGTGGATTGTAGATGTGTGAACGTGGACCTGCTGGCCTTGGTGTCTAGGAGATGAGCATTGCAGAGGCCTGTCTATATGTTCACCGTGTGTGAGGAATAACAGAGCATGCAGGAGCCACAGAATTGCAGAGTGGAGGCACGTCAGGTGTATGTGTCTGGCTGACCTTGGACCGCTGGACCCGGCACTCCCATTTTAACCCTGTACCTTCAGGCAAATGGGAAACCGCGGGTTGGCAGACTGGCTCCTATGCATATGTGTTTTCTGAGCCTGCCAGACACCCTTTCCCATCAAATGCTAATTATACCATCTTCTCTGAACTGACCCTTTAAGTTCTGGGCCAGAGCCACCCTGAAGGTCTTCTCCAGCCCCCTGCTTCTGGACCTGACCTTCCTCCTATGCTCATGAGCCTCCACTTATAGACACTCTCCTCACGAGACCACCAGCCCTTGATGCTATCATAATGGCTCTGACTTGGTGGGAGGGTCCTCTCCAAAGCCTCCCTCAGGCAACCTCAGATCTCTTGCCGGTCCTGCTAGAGATCTTACTTAGATCCCTCCTGCTGGTCTCCTTCTGCGCTCCGGGAACAGATCCTCCCTTCCCCTGGAACTCAGGAATTTTGAATGGAGCTTCTCCACTGTGGGTGGCCCTCGCTTCGTGGAGCTGGGCCAAACCCGGGACTGGGTCTACAGCTTTAGCCCCACCTTCATCCACGGAAGACTTCTGCTGCCAGCTGCAGGCACCTGTATTTGCTTTTTTTAGTCTCTTTTCTTGCTCTTCCCTCTGCTCAGGGAGCCACGGGCTGGGCTGGACTCAGGTGGGCAGTGGAGGCTAGGAGTTGGGGCATTTTATACCTGGATCTGCCTGGTAAAATGGGGCACAGGTGAAATCACCTTGCTGTGATTCTAGGTCCAAGATGGTGAAACTAGCTCACAGGGGAAAAAAGATTGGCCAGAGTCACCCTGCAAGACAGTGGCAGGGCTGGGCTCCTTCTAGCCACTGTTCCTCTCCCTTTTAGTTGAGTTCTCTAGCACCTGAATCTGCCCTTGACACGGGGAAGTTGTGTGATTACTGATAGCTTTGGCTCAGGATTGAGGCGGGCGGCTGGAGAACATGCCAGGCTTGTTGAAACACACAGAGGTAGGAGGGCAGCTGGTGACCAGTTCACAGCACGCCAGCCGACCTGGGTGGCTGGAAGTGGGCGATCCATTGCTTACCTGGGGTCAGCCTGTGAGTCGGGCACCAGCCAGTGGTCACAGTTGAGGTGAGGTGTGGTCAGCCAGGGCTGAGAATGGCCCGCCCTTGGCTCCTGCTTGGAGAAGCCACCCACCACTCCCTGAAATCATGGGGGCCTCTGTGGACCCCCAGCCCTTTCGCATACCAACACCTCCACACAGACCACAGTGACTCGGGGCTGCCTCTCTAGCTAGTTTTCTAGGAGACCTGGGGTGGGGGTTGGGGATGGAGGAGACCTGAGTTCTAATCCTGGCCCAGCTTCAACAGCTAGTGTAGGACATTCGTTTATTCAACAGATATTTACTGAACACCAGATTCTGTTTGGGGAGTTTTGGATAAGTCCGTGAAGAAGAAACACTGAGAACCCTCTCACCTCAGAGAACTAGTGGAGAAAAGACAGTCAACTGATGTGATAAATAATCATGAAGTCAGCTAAGTGCCCGGTGCCAGCATACGATCTTCTTCTTGAGGAAATGAGGGGGTTGAACTGGATGGCCCTGGAGGTCCTGGCAGGCTTGGCTCTGAGGGCTGCCCTGGCTACTGCCACCTCCAAGCCAGGCCTCCTCCTGGGGGAGAAGACCCTGGTCTGGCCTGTGTCTGGAGATTGGAGGGTTGGGTTCAGGGTGCTGGGTCCTGAGACATGGTTTGGGAACAAATCTGGATGCCTCCACTTACTAGCCCTGTGCCTTGGCCACGCTGTATCCTTTCCAAGCTGCTGTCTCCCATCTGTCAAAAGGGAGACAATAGGGTGGTTTTAAGAATTTGGTGAACTAGGGCATGGACACCCTTAGCACAGGGAACATCAACTGTTGTTACAGTGTTGTTATCTGTCACATGGTGACTTCTTCTCTGGCCTCAAGCAGATCTCTCAGCTGCTCTCTGGTTAAGTTGGACCTCATTTGCCCTTTGAAACACTGATGCCTTTTTTCTCTCTCACTGCCTTTCCAGAAGCCCCCTGCATATGCATGTCGCTTTCCCCTTCTGTCTCCTTCTCCATCCCACCTTTCGTCTGCTTCATTGGTCTCCATTTCTGGTCTCAGCCGAAAGCCTTGTCCTGAGCCCGTGAGCATCTTCTCCCCTCCTGAGTGCCTGGCCCCCTTGACCTCCCTGCACAGTAGACATGGATTATTTGGGTGATCTGAAACTCCATGGCCTCCTGTGGGGTTCTTGGTGACCATCATTCAGACCTGATCTATCTTCCCAGTTCAGCCCAGGCTGAGAAACACTTGCCTCCCTGCAGCCATGGGTGGTGGGCACTGTGGTCCTGATGCTGGGGCAGGGGCCTCCCAAGGATAAGGGGGTGAAAAGCCCAGAAGTTCCCAGCCTCCTGCCCAGGATGAACCCTATTGTGTTGTTTTCTGTCCTGCAGACACTACCCCAAGCAGTCCTTCACCATGGTGGCTGACACCCCGGAAAACCTCCGCCTCAAGCAACAGAGTGAGCTGCAGAGTCAGGTGAGGGAGTGGGGCTAGAGCTGGGGCCTGGCCTGGGGGGGGCGGGGCCACCCCTGGATTTGGCAAGAGCTCCTTCCTTCTGTGGTTGCTCAGCAAGGTGCTGAAATCCAAGCACTTGTCTAGTCTCCCTGCCCCCACCCCCAGTTACTTCATGTTTCCTGACCTGATCAGCGAAGTGGGCAAGAGTGTGTCCTCCCACCCCCTACCTAAAGTGGGTTGGAGGGGTGTGGGTTTCAGATTCTTTCTGCATCAGGAATTTTGTGGGAGGCCCCTAAAGCCCACCTCCTCCAGGAAGCTGGTCCCCTCTCCCTCCCAGCCTTTCACACCCACCCCGAAAGGAAGGTCCTTGGGATGGCTGCCAGTGGTTAAGACTCAGCCCTTCCACCGCAGGGGACACGTGTTTGATCCCTGGTCAGGAAGTGACCAGGGAGAGTGAAGTTACACAGTCTATCCTCTAGCCATGTCCCCAGCCCTCTTCTACCTGTCCTAGGGCAGGCTGCTAAGGGAGCCTTGCCCCAGGGGCCTGTCGTGCCCATGTCTCCTTGGTCTGATTTTCCTGAGCCCCTTCTCAGAGGGAGCCCTGCTTGCCACTGCAGTAGGGGAGGACGGGGTTCCTGCACCAGGGAGAGAGAGCTGGGGCTTTAGGGGCCACTGAGGAATAAGCAAAAGGTCCAGAACCTTTCAATCAGAATGATTTACCCTGTCTGGGGGTCTGAGAGGGCTTCCAGAACAAGCTTGGCCTGGACTGTAGGGTGGGACAGGGCGGGGTTTTAGCAAAGAACTCTTGGGGAATGTAACCAAGTGGGCAGGGTGCCCAGGGCCAGGAAAACGTCTTGGAGGATCTACCTGGGCCTCGGGGGAATCCCTCCTGATCCTTCCAGGTGGGGCGCCTGCTGCCTGATCTTGATGTGAATTCTCTGGCTCCTTGTCCCCCAGTTGGTCACATGAAGGAGAACTAGCCCTGGAATGGCAAAGGCTTTACCCACATTCTCTCATTTAATCCTCCCAGCAACCTGCAAGGAAGGTGCTGTTTTCCCATTGTACAGATGGGGAACTGAGGCTCAGAGACAGTAAGGGGTTGCTGAAATCACACAAGTAGCAGTAGTGGTTATAACTGTATTAGTAGCTAATGTATGGAGTGCTTGGTGTTCTGGGTGTGTTAGCGTTCATGCCTCACAATAGTTCTGTGCAGTTGGCAGGATCCCTCTCACTTTACGGAAGAGGAAATAGGTGCTAATGACTTTGAATGCCAGTTTGTCTGAGACTTGTATTCTTTCCAGTTTTCCACCCAACTCCCTAAGGAGAACTATCTTTACTTTGATAATAAAAACGATAGTTCCTCCTGTTGGTGGGAACTTTTATAGGTTAGCAAACACTTCTGTTACTTCACCTCATTTATCCTTGACTTGACTGCAGGCGTCAGAGACAGGGAACCAAGGCTCTGAGAGGCACTGGACTTTGCCTGTTGACACACACTCTCAGTGAGCTTGGAGGATCCAGGCTCTGTTTTTTTCACTCCCGAATACAGTGACCTTGACCTCATGCAGCCCTGTGAGCCAGGGGTTCAGGCCTCCTGTGTATCCCACCGTGATGGGAGAGCAGGTGCACAGTGCTAGGTCGTGTCCAACTCTTTGCGACCCCATGGATTGTAGCCTGCCAGGCTCCCCTGTCCGTGGAATTTCCTAGGCAAGAAGGCCGGAGTGGGTTGCTATTTCCTTCTCCAAGGGATTTTCCTGACTCCTGGGATGGAATCCATGTCTCCTGCATCAGCAGTCGGATTCTTTACCACTGAGCCACCTGGGGGCAAGTAGGGGAAGCTAATTTGGCCCTTAGCACAGCTCACATCTACCAGCTCAGGCTCTGCCCCTGCTGTGGTGTGAAAGCTGAAGTCACTGTAGGGGCTAATGTGGGTACCAGAGCCCGCCTGACTGAGGAGGGCTGGGTGGCTCAGCTGGCAGGAAGAAGGCTTGAGATGGCACTCGGGCCTGGGCCTGATTTGCACAGGGAATCCCCTGGCCAGGCCCTGACAACCGCCTTAGGGACTCCCCATCCTGTCGCGGATAGAAGGGGCTTCATGGGGAGAGCAGGTCAGAGCATTGTGGGGTGACCTGTACTCACCCCAGAACATGAGAGGAGTGTGGGAGTGTGTGTACACACTCAGGCAGAAGCAAGGGACACACGTACACCCCCCACACACACCTACTCTCAGGAGGAGAAATTCAAACCCTGCTAATTCCCTCAGCCTTTATCAGTCCCACAAAAAGCTGGGCTGGAGCTCTTTCTGCCTGTGGAACTCAATCCCTGAGGGGCGGGGCCTGCAGGAGGAAGCACCCCCTGCCCACCTCCAGACCCACCCTGTCTCCCAGGGGCCTGGCCCACTGCATGTTCCCAGGGTTCCTGATTCTTGAGAGGGTGGGGAGGTCATGAGAAGGCCAGTCACTCTTCATGGGTCATCACGGGGGTCGGGCCTGACCTCATTCAGTCGTCAAAACCACCTGATGATGGAGGGACTCTTGTCCCCTTGCTACAGGTGGGGACACAGGTTAGAGGCCACGCAGAGCCAGCTCCCTGACAGAAGTCGAGCCCTTTGCTCTCAACCCCTCTGCAGCCTGCTGTGGCGCCCAGCTGTGCGCACTAATGCCCAGGATGCATCAGCCTTCTGGGGGGATGGTGCAGGGGATGAGGGTGGCGTTTAGAATGCAGAGTTCACGGCCCCACCCAAGGGGGTTTTGGTTGCCACTTCTGGGCCGGGCCCAGGGAGTTGCATTTGGGCAGCCCTGGCGATTCTGATGAGGGCTTTTGGTCCTGCAGACCTGCTCTGAGCTGCGTAGAGCCAGGCTGTGGGGTAGAGAGGGAGGTGAGGAGCTGCTGTGAGGGGTGTGAGCTGAGGCTTTGCATTGAGGCCACTGCTCTAATCTCCTGCAGTTGGGCTCTTGAGGGCTGGGGCTAGAAGAGGGGTACTGTCCTCTTTGCAAGTCTGGTTCTGTCTGCTGCTTCCCCGGGCTGTGGGGTCTCAGTCTCACCCCTTTGCCTCTCAGTGTTCTTTTCTTGCCTGGTAAAATGGGGACCAGTTGCCTAGATGTTGAGGGCTGGGCCCATGGCTCTAAGGCTTGGAAGGGCTAAGTGGGCCTGGCTGGGGCCGTGGGCCATGACAGTTCTGGTTCCTGTGGCCGCTGTGGGGGCAGGGTGGGCCTTGAGGGCTGGGCAGGCCACTGTGTCGGGAAGGGAAGTGGGAGCCTCCCTATCTAGCCCGCCCCACCCACCAGGGGCCAGCCTCCCATCTCTTTCCAGGCTCCTTCCTGGGCCTGCGTTGGTGTCTCTGTCTCCTCTGTCTCTGGGAAGTTGCCTGTGCTATTTCAACTTTGTTTTCCTATTTCTAGATTGGTTTCCAAAGTGGTACTTGTGGTGTCTGGGACACCTGGAGCCTCCCTTGTGGGGGCGGGTAACCACAGGGCTGACCACAAATGACCCTCTGGGTGGGCCTGTCCAGGCCTGGCTGAGGCAGAGCCCTAGTGGCGAGGGCCTAGCGGCCCTTCACCCCTCTACCCCTGCAGGGCATCTCTCCCACCCCAGCCCCAGGACTAGTAGAGGCAGCAGCTTTGGGGTGGGGCTGAGCTGGGGCTGTCTGTGTGGCCCTCTGAGCGAAGACAAAAGTGAAAGGAAAAGATGTCTTTAATTCTACCCTCATCATCCTTGGTGCTGTGCTTGGGAAATGCCACGGGGCACATGCCGCAGGGGACAGGAGATTGTACCAAAGCCCTGTGCCCTGCCCTGTTGTGTGCAAAGTTCCCACTCTCTTACCTTGAATCTTATAACCTGCAGGGTAGGCAGCATGCCTGCGTCACTCATACCCGAGCCAGTTGAAGGCCAAATCCTGGATCTGCCCTCATTAGCTCAGTGACCTTGGACCAGTTATTTAACCTCTCTGAACCTTACTGCCTTTATCTGTAAAGTACGAATTACCTCTCTCCAAAGGTTATTGTGAGGATGTTAGTATATATTAGGTATTTAGAATGGTTCCTGGCATACAGTCAGCACTCAGTATTATTCCAGCGCTATTCTCCTGGAAAGGAAAGGAGATGGAACTTGGATATGATAAAGCTGAGGAGTATTAGACCTTTTGATGACTGCTTCCAGACTGACCTTTCTCATTAGCTCTCCTCCCCATCTCTGTGTGTTTACTCTTAAAACAATTTCTTTTTTTGTTAGAAGTGGGTGGGTTACATAGTATGTGGGTTTAGCACATGGTAGGTACATAATAAGTAGGACTTGTTGGTATCATTTTTTTTCCATATATGTATTTTTAAGTCGTGATCTTTCCTCTTACACTGGGTCAGCAAGGCAGTTGTTTTTCAACTTATGCTGCCTGTTTGGAGATTTTATTTCTGCATTCAATTCGTTCATTATTTACCCAACAAACCTCTGTTTGTATCTACTATTTGCTATGGTAAGTGATGAACAAGCTAGAATCTGGGAGAATAATTAATAAATCTATATATGAAAAGTGGAATTTCTTAGGTCCTGGTTGTTCAGGCCTCACTCCCCTCTCTACCTTGGGAGTGTCCAGGGTTGGAGGCCCAGGCAGGAAGCATTCAGACAGGACTCCTGAGTTGAACCGACAAGGCAGGTTGAGTGACCTTGGGCAGGTCATTTCCCCGCTCAGAGCCCCCTGTCACATCCTGGTGAGCCATCCCCGAGGAGGGCAAGCACTTCAGCTTGGGTGATGAGCGAGGTTCCATGTGGGGCCCTCCCCAGACTTCTGGTTCCTTGACTTTCACAAAACTCTGCCACCTACTCCAGCTCCAGATGGCCAGAGAATCTTCCCCACCTTGATTTTCCATAGTCAGGGGCAGGTGCTTAAATATGGTCAGAAACTCCAGAACCAGGAGGGCTTTTATTGATCAGCGGCTGGCCACTCTCAGGAGACCCAGAGAGGGGGCCCAACTTGCCCAGGAACACACAGCAAAGTAGTGCTGAGCACAGGCCTCTGTCCTTTCTTGCCCCCTGCTCCTTCCAGCCCCGCCCTCTCTGGGCTGCCTGTGCCAGGAGTGAAATGAATTATTCCTCCCCGGCAGGGAGGGAGAGGCAGTTCCTGAGCCTGGGAACCAGCTGATGTCATTGTAGTGTTGCCATGACAATTATTCCCCTGGATTAGGGGCCTGACCCTCCAGAGGGCCAGGAAGTGGAGGAAGGAGTCAGGGACTAGTGTTTGTTCAGCACTCGACAAAGCACCTTTACACTTAACCCTCATCCTTGCACACTGAACGCTGCCAAATAGCACCCCACTCCAGTGTTCTCGCCTGGAGAATCCTGTGGACGGAGGAGCCTGGTGGGCTCTGTCCACAGGGTCACACAGAGTCGGACACGACTGAGCGACTCAGCATGTGCTTCATATGTGTTTGTTGCTTTAAAGCCACCTGTATCTTTGATTAGAATGGGTGTGTCATGATCCCCATTTTACAGATGTGGACACTGAGGCCCGAGAGGTTAAATCAGTTGCCCAAGATCAGTCAGCAAGTGGGAGACAGCCTGTGTTCATACCAACTCCCACGGGCTCTTTGCTCTTACTGGGTGGTAGGAAGCCCCCTCTCCATTATGGACAGTCCTCTTACAGGTGAGGAAATCAAGGCCAGAGGTCTTAGATCTGGGGCCTCTGCATCTGGAGCGACGCATTTTTGACTCTCAGTGCTTTACCTTTCTTGATGCCTGCTTCCAGAAGGGTCTCCCCCCCAACCCACCCCTACCACTAAGAGTTGCTGTGCTGGCCCAGGCCTTCTTGAAAGAGCTGCTGTGGGGCAGTTCTAGGCCCTTGGGGTGGGTTGGTACCTGAACCCACTGTGTTAACTTCCAGTCTGAGGGGACCTAGCACATCCAGGCCTTTATTTCAGTCTGGGTCAGAACAAAGGAGGTTCTGGAACCTTTTAGGAACAAGAAGCCCTTGTTGGATGGGTGAGCTGGGGCTCTGGAGACAGACAGGGACCCTGACCCCTGGGGGGTGCAGAGGAACTGACAGGTGCGTGTTGTCAGTCGGGTCACGGTGCAGCTCAGCCCTGAGGCCAGATGACTCCATGCCTGGGAGAGGCCTGGAAATTCCCAAGGTCCTAGGCCTTGTGTCCTGGGCTGACCTGCCTCCAGGACAGTGCAGCCTGCATGGAAAAAGTCCAGGCAGCTGGTGGGCTTTGGAACAGCTGCTGCCGAGGTGGACAGTAAAGACTCTGAAAGCCGGAGGAATAGGTCCCTGTCCCAGGGCCATTTCCAGCCTCCATTCTGTTCTTCAAAACCCCCAGGGGAGGACAGTTTTCATATTTCAGTTCCTTTAGTGCTTGGGACGTCCTTTCTGAATGTCTGACTTAAGTCCCTCTAGTACTCAGGTTTCCATGGAATACTCAGAAGAGAGGGGCATTGGAGGGGGTGGTAGAGGTCTTTCTTGGCTCTTGGAAGCCTGACATGCTATCTGTCCCCCACCCATTTCATCCCCTCCTGTGGTGCTGACCTCAAAAGCCAGGTTGGCAGGCTCCAGGCAGCCACCGGGGCCTCTCAAAGGCTCATTGATTGAGTCTTCTGAGTGGCTGTCTTACCGCCCTCCTTTCTGGGCACCAACTTTGTCCCTTGGCACAGCCCTCACTCAGAAACTCCCCCAGGCTCTCAGCGGGTAGGACCACATCCTGGCCAGGGTGAGGGCTGGGGCAGTCCTTGGAAAGAACCTTCTTTCTCTCACCATCAGGCAGGATGGGCCGTGGTGAAGGTTCAGAGTCAGGCAGATGAAAGTTCATCCTATTGGCTCTGAACTTGTGCTGCTAAGCTGTGTGAGCTTGGGCAGGTGACTTTCCCTTTCTGTGGCTCAGGTTTCCTTGTCTGTAAAATGGAACTAACGATAGTCTATAGCAAGACTTAAATGACAGTTCATGTAAAGCTCTTGGCACTCAGGATACACCAAATATGAATACATAGTAATAGTTTATTATCATTGGTCTGATACTTTTTGGCCACGGTTTCTGCCTGGAGTTGGGAGGTGGGAGTGGATGTCACTGCAGGGGGGTTTCTGGTCAGGGTCTCTCCTGGCTGGTTGCTGCAGGCTGGAGCCCTTTCTGCTCCCCCTGCCTCGACTCTGATCCGTCTCTACCACCTTGGTCCTCCAGGTACGCTACAAGGAGGAGTTTGAGAAGAACAAGGGCAAAGGCTTCAGCGTGGTGGCAGACACGCCTGAGCTCCAGAGAATCAAGAAGACCCAGGACCAGATCAGTAATGTAAGGTCCCCTGCTCCGCGGGTACTACCCTGACCCTGGCGCTCCCGTCTCGTCTCCTCCCCGCCTGCTTGGCAGTTGTGCATGAGGCCAGTTCTGTGCCACCCCTGCTTTCCTCAGCAGGCCTGGCTGGTGCCTGCTTGAGCCGAGGGAAGGGAAGGGTTTGGGGTTCCCAAGATGCCTTTCCTCTGTGTACCCCCAGATTGCCCCTTTGATACCCTCTGCCCACATAATATTTCCACCTTGAAAGAACTAGACTTTTGGGGAGGGCCTTTGTGCTCAATCACCCCCCTCATCCCCCACTCTCTCTGAAATTTCCCCCCCTCCCTGCTGGCTATGGTGAGGGCCAGGGTCCGGACTAGCTGTTTTGTCTGAGCACAAAGGTCAGAACTGGGTGGCAGGGGTGGGGAGGGGCTGGCCTCCCCATCGACTGCCTCTGGGTGCTGACATTGCAGTCATTTCCGCCCTTCTTCAGCCTCCTCCCCCACCTCGGCTTGCTCTTCCTTCCTGTGTAAAAACCCCAGTTGGGTTTTGCTCGCTGGCTCTGCACCCCTTGGCCTGGCCCTCCCAGGTCCAGGGTGGTCACCAGTGTCTAGCCATGGCAGGGCTGGTGTGCAGAGTGGGCAGTGGGTCAACGCCCCTTATGGCACCTGTGGCAGGGGACAGGCCTCAGTTTCCTGTTTGGCGGAGCCACAGACTAGCAGCCTGTGCAGCTCTGGGCTTGTGGGGAGGCTACTTAGGGGGCTTTGGGCAATGCGGGGGCACCGCTGTGAGCCACAGGCATGGACATGGCCTGTGTTGCACAGAGTCCCATAAAGGACTGGGCAAGCAGGTATCTTCAGGTCTGGTTCAGGAGGGGTTGGCAGGTTGCCTGGTGTCACTCTGGGCTGAGGGACTGGGGACAGAAGCTTCAGGGGCCTTGAGTTTTGGGTGGTCTATCCGGCATCCAGCCCTCAGACCTCCTTGATCAGGCACTCCTGGAAGTAAGTTGGACCATTGTTAGGGTCGACTCGCTGTGGCTCAGGTAGATGTCAGAAGCCAGGACCCAAGCCATCAGAAGTGGCCATGCCTGAGACTTTGGCTCTTAAACTTTGATCAGCAGCCTGCAGTATGAAATACATTTCATGTTGTGGCCCACTGAACAGGCTTGCTGATTTATTTAAGAGAAACAGAACCAAAACTTTCAGGAAAGAGTGCTTTTCCACTTAAAGGGCATTCGGATATTTTCTGTTCTATTTTAGTTTGTTAAAGGTGCCGGGTTTCGCAATTATATTGTTGACCCGCAGCTTGAAAGTCGTGGCTTGAGGAAATGGAGTGCTTCCCTTGGGCTAAGATGCCTCTGACAGCTGTAATCCCCTCTTCCCCTCAAACAAGCCTGTCTCAATTGCTTCTTTATTAGCTAGGGCCTGGTCCCAACCCGAGAGCTTCCCTGCAGGTTGTGCCCGGAAGAAAGTGGGAAGAAAGTATGGGTCTCAGCTGTCCTCATGGAAAACAGGAGGGAGGGGAAACCTCGGTTAACAAGGAAGGAAGATACAGAAAACTGGACTCTTGAGACTTTAGCCTCTGGCCTTTCCTTGTGAAGACTGTTATCTGGACACCTGCTCCCTTCCTACAACCACAACCCCCCAGCACATTCACTCATTGTTTCCAGCCTGTGGCTTTTAGAAGGGGGAGGCAAGCCCAGTCATCCTTGCCTGCTTTTCTGGAACGCTTCCAGAATACTCCACACCCTGCCTATTGCACCTGTACTCCCCAACCTCCCCCCCAACTAGTCATTGGAGGTGTTAGTGTCTGAGGAGCCCTGGTAACAACTCACTCTGGCCAAGACACCCACACCTGGGCAGATACCATCTTATCAGTAGCCACAGGCCTGCAATGAGCTGATTGTCCCCTTTCTGAGGTGGGGAGGTGACTGATGCCTGACCTGGTTCTGCGTTTGCAGCTTTAGCTGGAACCTGTGACACACGACCACAGAGCTGGAAGACCCTTGGTTTTGGCAAATGCCCTTAGTCTGTCAGCTGTGGGCTTCCAAACAGCTGTACTTCAATTACTTGAAAAGGTTGATTGAAGATACAGGCTAAAAAAAGAAAATGCAAAAAAAAAAAAGAAAATGCAGCCTCAGAGGCCTCCTCCTGGGACTGCCTGGGAGCAGAGCCCAGAAACTGCATTAATTTTATCTCATTTTTAGGAACTAGCATCTTTTTTAATGTTTATTTATTTGGCTATGCTTGGTCTTAGTTGTGGGATGTGGGATCTAGTTCCCTGACCAGGAATCGAACCTGAGTCCCCTGCATTGGGAATACGGTGTCTTCACTACTGGAGCACCAAGAAAGTCTCAGGAACTAGCATTTTATTTTTTAAATTATTCTTGTTGTTTTTTTATCTTTTCTTCCATTTTTATTGAGCTGTAATTGACATGCTGCTCTATATACATGTAAGGTGTCCAGCATAATGATTGGATTTACCTCCATCATGAAATGATTATCACAATAAGTTGAGCGGATCATCTCATACAGATACAAAATTAAAAATGATACAAAATAAAATTTCTTTTTTCAAGAACCAGCGTTTTTAACGCGTTTCCTGAGTTCCCTGCAGTGTGAGAATCATCACCAAGAGAATCTGAAAAGAGCTTCACCAAAGGTGCCAGTCCTGGCTACATCCAGAACCCCTAGGGAACTTTAAACCACGTTATTAAATTGTCCTTCCTCCAGAGGAGTTTTGGGAACGATGATGTCTAGAGCCACACCTTCTGTTTTGTATCCAAAATAGTGTTCCTGTATGAGCTGGTCACTCATTTCCCGGGTTATCGTCAGACGCCTCCTCATGTGTGAGGAAAATGTCAAGCACTTAGTCTGAGATAAATATTGTCCATTGCTGTTAATTTAAAGGTAGACTTTGCTTTCTATATGGTGGTGAAAAAGGGGACAGGGACTAAAGTTGGGCTGAAAAGTTGGGCCTGTGTCTAGAACTAAAAATGTGTGGAAACTTGGGAGGCAAAGTGCTAGTAAGTTAGGCCTCTGTCGTGCGTGATTGACTTTTTTTTAGTTGAAGTATAGTTGGCTTTCTATGTTGTGTTCGTTACTGCCATATAGCAAAGTGATTCGGTTATACTGAGTTGACCAAAAAGTTCATTCGGGGTTTTCCATAGGATGTTATGGACAGAATCGAACAAACTTTTTGGCCAACCCAATATTAACCTGGCCTTTGGGCACCGGCTCTGATGGCTGTAAGGATGGGAGCCTCTCTTTTTTTCGGGCTGTGCTGGGTCTTGGTTGCTGCTCATGGGCCTTCTCTAGCTGCAGTGTGCTGCTCTCCAGTTGCCGTGTGCGGGCTTCCTGTTGCGGTGGCTTCTGTTGCGGAGCAGGGACTCTAGGCACGGGCTTAGTTGCCCCACAGCACGTGGGATCTTCCCAGACCAGAGATCAAACCTGTGTCCCCCGCATTGGCAGGCGGATTCTTAACCACTGGACCAACAGGGACGTCCTAGACAGAAGGACTTTTAGTTGCTAAGTCCCTTTACTAGGAGCCCCTGCCTTCAAGTAGGCAAGTTTTCATTTACCTACATATTTCCTCATATATAGATTTCCTGTATACAGTTTTGGGTCTTTTTAACTTTTCCTTTTTCTGTAAAGTATATCACACAAACACCTGTGTGTGTGTTCACCATGCAAGGCAGGAAGCAGATCATGACAGCCCCCTGTCAAAATAGAGCTTTCAAAGTGTTCAAAAAACAGACATAACTCTCATGTAGTGAGTACCTATCATATAATTAACTTAATTATGAGGAACCAGCTGGGAGCATCTGACAGGCAGAGGTGAGGCCTAGTCTGTGAAAGAAAGCACTGGATATAATTAGATATAGAACTGGTTAGTGTTCTGCCGTTAGCTGCTGAACTGGTGAATGTCCTACAGGACTGTAAAACCATAAGCTTTGGAGATAGCCTTGCTACAGGCAGAAATCTTTTGCATTTCTCACAGTCAGAAATAATTAGCAGCTCATATTTCTTAAATTAGCTTCGGGCCTTATGCAGGCATGCATACATGCTAAGTCGCTTTAGTCGTGCCTGACTCTTTGTGACCCTGTGGACTGTGGCCCACCAGGCTCCTCTGTCCATGGGATTCTGTAGGCATGAATACTGGAGTGGGTTGCCATGCCCTTCTCCCGGGGATCTTCCTGACCCAGGGATCGAATCCATGTCTCTTCTGACTCCCGCATTGGTAGGTGGGTTCTTTGCCACCAGCACCACCTGGGAAACCCTTCAGATCCTTATAGTTTGGGCCCAATCAGTAGTAAAGTCAAAGAAAATTCTAGCCCCAGAGTCAAATGGCTGGAGACAGGCTTGTTGGAAACCCTGTATGCTTTTTTTTTTAAGTATGTAATATTTCTTTTTTTAAAACTGAAGTATAGTTGGTTTACAATGTGTTAGTTTCAGGTGTACAGAAAAGTGATTCGGTTAACTTTTTCTTGTGTGTCATATCCTTGGGGCAGCACTGGGTTTAAAGCATCATGACGCTGCAGTTTATTCTTTTCTGTTGTTGCCTTGTATTCTGCTTAAAGTGCTTATCCCACATTTTGTTGATTCTGGGGTTGGTGGCATTTGGATTGCTTCCGTGGCTGTGGACAACTTCCTACGTATTTCCTAGCGTTAACATGGAGGGCAGTTGCTGGATCTTGGAGACTGTGTCCCCTCAGCCTTACCAGATGACGCTGAAATACTATTCAAGCAGGGCTATGGATTTACCGTCTCGCCAGCACTGGTGAGAGTTTCCACTGCTCTGCATCCTTAGACTTGTTCAATTTAGCCATTCTCATTGTGAGCAGTAGTAGTATCTCATGGTTTTAACTTGCATTTCTCTGATTAGTAATGAAGTTGAGCACAGATTTACATTTGTTTTAAAAACAAAATAGTGTTAGTCTCTCATGGGGAACACAGCATTACTTGGTGGTTGAGAACTAAAGAGCTGGATGGTAGGACTCATTTATGCACCTCTTACCTACCTCCTGAACCTTGGTTTCCCTGTCTGAAAAATGGGGATGATCATAATACATTGTTCTTGGGCTGGCTGAGAAAAGGAAATGAGTAATGCATATAAGGGCACCACAGAGGCCCGCAACAAATGGAAACATTGTTAGAAAAACCAGACCTTGGCTGGTGAGTTGATTATTCCATCCAGAGCCTGATATTCCCTTCTTGGCTGTGATGTGGAATCATGTGGGAGCAAATGTGGAGTCAGACCTTGGTTTTCCACCACAATCAGGAAGGAGAACACGGGTTCAGAAAACAGACCATCAGCTGGCAGAGAAAATGTGTTTTCCGTAGCTTTGGAATGGACCCTCAATGAGTCATCCTGGAGTCCTGGCTGGCAGGGCCCTGGATGAGTGGGGAGGGTCCTCCAGGGCCTGGATCCCTGCACCTCCGTGCACTTGGATCTCCAGGCGTCCTTCCGTGGGGTCCCAGGACAGGTTTTGGCTGGGCCTCTGCTGACGTTTCTGAGCTTAGGTGACCCCTTTTCAGGGCACTTAGACGACTGGAACTTTGCTGAGCCTGGGACTGAGCTCCACCAGGGCCTTGGCCTCTGATAAGTCTTTATTTCCCTTTTGGATATGCTCATACCCTTTAAGGTGCCTCTTTGCTTCTCAAGCTATTAGGTCGATCAGCAAAGTAATAACAGTTTCCTTGTTTCCTGCGCAGGGGAGGGAGAGGAAGTTGAGAGGACCGAGATTTTATCAGGTGGCCCCCGGGCGGAAGGGCTGCAGCCCCGCTTTTCTCGGTCCGCTTCCGTTCTGCGCTGCCGCTCCTGACTTCAGTGCCTGGCGCCCCTTCTCTCGAAGTTAGGGTGACCTTGTGATTATCATCCCTTTTGAAAGCGAAAGGGAGTGCTACTCATATTTGTTCAGGAAGACATGAACTGGGACCAGGGGCAGACTTGGGCGTGTGGTCACCCTGTCCCAGGAAAGGACCCGTCCAGCTGTGGCTTTGTCCTTGTATCAGCAGCTTCAGGCCTGACTAATGAAAGTCACTTGACTTCTGTAAAATGGAAATTAAAGTGCACCTATGGGACTTTTTTTAAAGGGTGATTATTGTCAAGGCCAAGGGAGATTATATGCAGAGAACTCAATGTGAAGAGCTGAGTCAAGGTCATTACAGTGAGCAGGTGGTTCCTGTATCGGTGGTGGGAAGGGTTCTCCTGTGTTCAGGCTGCCACTGCTGTGTCCACCTGGATCAGCTGGCCCTGCGTAGAGTGGCTTTTTAAGGAGCAAGATGGATCCCATCAGCCTCTTGCGGAAACGAACACACGTCCACACTTGCTTTCAGTTCTAGGATTTGGCTAGGTTCCTAGAGGTAGTTGGAAGCCTTAGGACCACGTGGGAGCAGATGGTGCCATGGCCTCTTTTTAAGATGAGGAAATCCAGGCCCATAGGGGATAGGACTCTTCCAAGTTCACATGAGCAAGTGAATGGCTCGTGACTCTAGGGGTGAGGTGTGGGAGGGACGTGCAGTCCTCCATGAAGGACTGAGTCTACAACGTGACGGGGGATGGGACCCAGACATGCTTCTTCCTCCAAGAGTCACCCCTTCACTAATACAGACAGAGCCGCAGCCCAAGAAGTGGGCTGTCAACCAGGGTAGCGGGGGCCTGCCCCTCAGCCCACGTCCTGGCTCCCTCAGGGCCCGGGGCAGGCCTCTGTCTGCCTCCCCGTGGTCACCGGCTCCCAGGGTCAGGCCTCTTTTCATTACCAGAAAGTAAACACGGAAAGCTAACCTTTCCCACCCCCAGGACAGAAGTCAGAAGGGCAGTTGCCTTGAGAGCCTAGAGGCCTCTCCTTGCCCCCACGCCCCCCGACTCCTTGCCAGAGGAGGGGGGCTCACTGAGTGGGCTCAAGAGAGACTCTCACCTTTGCCCTTGTCTTAGGGATCTGAGAGCAGGACGCTGGCCTTTGACCTTCACCCCTCGGTGTTCTACTTCATGGGAGTTTGGGGATCCGATGGGTTTTCAGTCTGACCAGGGCCAGCTGTCTCCCCTTCCGGAACTGGCTCAGTTTATTTTGCTCTTTGGGTGTGGGTCCTTGCTTGGGCATGATGGAAAGGGGTGAGAGGAGGAGGGGGGCTCATGCTGACCCAAAGCCCTAAGTGAGGCACTCCCTACCTCCCCACCGGCCCATCCCAAGCTATGCTGCTGCCCGACCTGTTCTCTCAGCCCGGGCTGCAGCAAGTCACCATCATTCAACAGCGGAAGAGCAGCAGGGAGATGTGGGTGGGCCCAGTTGATCACCCCTGCAGACCTGTAGCCCGGCTGCTTCTGGCTGAGTTTTAGCTCTTGCCCACCTTATAAAGCGGATTTGAGAAAGCAAAGAAAGTGAGAAGGGGTGGGCCATGGGAGCACCTGGGCTCGGACAGCTGGATCAGGCAGGGACTTCAGGGCACAGAATTGCAGGTTCCTTCTGCTCCTGGAGGCAGGACAGGCTTTGCCCCCTCCATACCCTGTCCCCCTCACCCCACCCCCTTTTCCACTGGGAGCAGCACAGGGCAGGATCCTAGTGAACAGGAAGTGAGAGCCAGCCTCCAGGCGGGTGGTGGTCTGAGGTCTGGAGAGAATTCAGGCCTGGGTCTGCTCAGGACCAGACCAGTTTTCTGTGTCCCCCTTTCTGAGTTTCCTCTGCGGGGGAGGCGGGGGGACTGTCCCACCTCCTCCACCAGCCCCAGCCCAGCGCTTCCAGAGCGCTAACCATGGACCTCCCACCTCTCCTCGGTTGCTTGCTTTCTTCCCCCTAAATTTCCTCTCTGAAAAGTCAGTAGGTCCTCAAGGTGGGATGTGGGCATGTTGCCACTGGGAATGCAGGCAGAAAATCCTAGAACTCCTGACTCTGGTTCTTTTTCATCTTTTGTTTTTTTCATATTTGTACGTTTTACACACAAATGTGTATAGACATTTCATGGGTGTAAAGTGGTTCAGTTCAGTTCAGTTCAGTCGCTCAGTCATGTCTGACTCTTTGCGACCCCATGAATCGCAGCATGCCAGGCCTCCCTGTCCATCACCAACTCCTGGAGTTCACTGAGACTCACGTCCATCGAGTCAGTGATGCCATCCAGCCATCTTATCTTCTGTCGTCCCCTTCTCCTCCTGCCCCAATCCCTTCCAGCATCAGAGTCTTTTCCAAAGAGTCAGCTCTTCGCATGAGGTGGCCAAAGTACTGGAGTTTCAGTTTCAGCATCATTCCCTCCAAAGAAATCCCAGGACTGATCTCCTTCAGAATGGACTGGTTGGATCTCCTTGCAGTCCAAGGGACTCTCAAGAATCTTCTCCAACACCACAGTTCAAAAGCATCAATTCTTCAGCGCTCAGCCTTCTTCACAGTCCAACTCTCACATCCATACATGACCACAGGAAAAACCATAGCCTTGACTAGTCGGACCTTTGTTGGCAAAATAATGTCTCTGCTGTTGAATATGCTATCTAGGTTGGACATAACTTTCCTTCCAAGGAGTAAGTGTCTTTTAATTTCATAGCTGCAGTCACCATCTGCAGTGATTTTGGAGCCCAGAAAAATAAAGTGACACTGTTTCCACTGTTTCCCCATCTATTTCCCATAAAGTGGTACTTCTGTGTAATTTATACAATAGGTGCAATTTGGGAGGATTGTGCTGAAACAGATATTACCAACAGGAATATTTGAGCAAAGAAGGGACAGCAGACTTTTTCTGTAGAGCTCCAGAGAGTAAATGTTTTAGGCTTTGTGGGCCAAAGGGCCTGTCAAAGCTACTCAGCTCTGTAGCGACAGCGTGAGAGCAGCCAGAGATAATAGGGAGATGAATGGGTGTGACTGTTCTAGGAGAACTTTATTTCTGGACACTGAAATTTGAATTTCATAGAAATTTCATGTGTTACCAATCTTATTCCTTTTAACTCTCCGCACAGGCTTCAAACATTACTAAACGTAGTACCCGTTCTTAGCTCATATGCAGACCATGAGCAAATGGGCTGTGGGCTCATGGACCTGAGTTTGCCAACCTCTGCTCCAGACCACTGGTTCTCAAACTTGAGCCTTCAAGACTCAGACTCACCTCGGGAAGCTTTTAGAAGTGCATGTGTCTGTGCATGCTAAGTCTCTTCAGTCATGTCTGACTCTTTGTGCTATGGATTGTATACCTACTCTATGGACTGTAGCCCGCCAGGCCCCTCTGTCCGTGGGATTTCTCCAGGCAAGAATACTGGAGTGGGTTGCCATGCCATCCTCCAGGGGATCTTCCCAACCCAGGGATCGAACCCATGTCTCCTGAGTTAGCAGGTGGGTTCTTTACCACTAGCGCCACCTGGGAAGTCCCTTAGAAGTGCATATTCCCTCCAAAAAAAGAAAAAAAAATAAAGGTGCATATTCCAAAACCCCAGCCCTGATATTGTAGATTCTATGGAAGGTCCTGGAACCTGCGTTCAGCAGATAGTCTGAAGACCAGACTTTAAGAACACAATTCTGGGTCCTGGTGGTCCTTGGTGAAGACCTTGGGTGTGTGGCTTCTTCAGGTCTCTTTTTGCCCATTTTTTAACCCAAGGAGAGAAGGACTTCATCTTCCAGGTACTGACATACCCTTGGAGAGGGCCGGACATTTCTTGTCCTGCAAGCTGGGGTCCTCAGTGGAGCTTTATGAGGTCATGCCCACAAGAGGCAGAATCGCCTGCTGGTTAAGAACACGGGCTCTGAAATCTCTGTGAGCATGGGTAACTCGTGTTGCTTGTCAGTGCTTTAGTCTCCTTCTTATCTGTTATACGGGGACTATACTGTACCCCCGTATAGGTGCTGACATGGTAAAATGAGCCTGTGATGCAGAACGCCTGGCGTAGTGCCTGGCACCTAGCAGATGCTCTGTAAACCTGCTCTGTAAGCCCATAGTCACTGCTATGGGCCAGGGTGGAAGCGGGGCAGCTCCAGCCCTGCCACAGGGACATAAAACTGACAGCTTACATTTGTCTGGTGCTTTCATTTAACATTCATTCCCTTCTGAGGGGAATGGCAACCCACTCCAGTATTCTTGCTGGGAAAATCCCATGGACAGAGGAGCCCGGCAGGCTACAGTCCATTGGGTTGCAAAGAGTCAGACACAATTGAGGCACTAACACTTTAGCTGACGTGGCCCTTTTACATCCGTCATCTCTTCGCATCCTCCAGCAACCCCTGAGGGGAGATCCTGATGCTCACTTCTGTAAGGAGGAAACAAGGCTTGGAGAGGTTAAGTGCTTGTCTGAGGGCACGTCGCGGTACACCCCTGTTGAGAACCTGGCTCTCTTTGCCTGGAGTCCTGCAGGAGTCTCTCCCGTCCCAGGATCTTGAGTGGCAACGGAAAAGGGGAGCTTTGGTTGGTTTGCTGTGGGTCCTTCACCCAGTGCTTTCTGTCCCTGCAGATAAAATACCACGAGGAGTTTGAGAAGAGTCGCATGGGTCCCAGTGGTGGTGAGGGTCTGGAGTGCGAGCGCCGAGATCCCCAGGAGAGCAGCTACCGGCGGCCCCAGGAGCAGCAGCAGCCTCACCACATCCCCGCCAGCACCCCAGGTGAGTGGGAGGGCTGTGGGGACCGAGGACCTGAGGCAAGGTGGGGAGGAGGTGAGAGGGAAGCCTCGAGTACACACACACACACACACACACACACACACACACACACACAAACGGGTCCCGTCCCAGCAAGGGCATGAACGCACACACATGCACATACGCGCACACACACCAGGTCCCATCCCTACCCAGGGCGTGAACACACACACACACACATCCCTACCCAGGGCATAAACACACACACCCCAAGTCCCATCCCTACCCAGGGCATGCACACACACACACACACACACACAAACACACACATCCCTACCCAGGGCATGAAACACACACACACAGGAGGAGGTGAGAGGGAAGCCTCGAGTACACACACACACCCACACCCACACCCACCCCAGGTCCCGTCCCTACCCAGGGCATGAACACCAGGGTCAGGGCTGTGCTGGCCTCCTGCTGTGACGGGGAAGGTGCCACTGGGGCGTGACAGCAGTGTGTGTGCACACAGACAGAAGCCCTTGGGAAGTGGGGGTTGAGCAAGCTTGCGGAGTTGGAAGTACATGACGTGGTCTCATGGAAGAAGGGGGCGGCTCTGGGAGGCTCTGGGTTTGGCAGGACAGGTCCTGAGCCTGTCTCCTGCTGGCTTCCAGTGTACCAGCAGCCCCAGCAGCAGCCGGCAGCCCAGTCCTATGGTGGCTACAAGGAGCCTGCAGCCCCAGCGTCCATACAGCGCAGCGCCCCAGGCGGCGGCGGGGTGAGTGGCCCTGGCGGAGGGAGGTGTGGGAGGTGGGGTGAGCCTAGGGAAGGCTTCCTGGACGTCCCTTTAGAAAAGACGTCCCTTCTTGGACACCCTTTTTTTGTTTTGTTTTGTTCTGTTGGACAACCTTTAGGAAGAAAAACTCAGGCGGGACAATTCTCAGAGAAATAAAGTAGCCTGAGATAAGAGACCTGCTGGTGCCTCGAGTGAGGCACAAGTGAGGGAAGGAACGCAGTCTGAGAGGTCATCTGAAGGCTAAGGTTCCCGATAGACCAGCCAGTGCTTCAAATACTTACTGAGCATGTTCTGGACAGAAAGGATTTGATCTGAGTAAAAGTTCACCTTCCTGCCCTCTTGGAACTTACATTCCAGTCAGGGAGACAAACATGAATAGATAAGTAGGTATGTGGCAAAAGGTCATAGATAAAGAAAAAGACAGCACGGTGAGAAGGGGTGGGGGCAGCAAAGGGATCAGTAAAGGAATGAGTAGTGGAGAAGAACAGCAAGTGTGAAGGCCCTGAGGCAGGAGTGTTCTAGGAGAGTTCAAAGATCAGTGGGAAAGCCAAGGTGACTGGAGAGGGATGAGGTCTGATCATACAGGGACTTGTAGGCTTCAGGCTTCCTTGGTGGCTAAGACAGTAAAGAATCTGTCCTCGATGCAGGAGACCTAGGTTCAATCCCTGGGTTGGAAAGATTCCCTGGAAGGGAACGGCTACCCACTCCAGTATTCTTGCCTGGAGAATTCCATGAACAGAGGAGCCTGGCATGCTACGGTCCCTGAGGTCGCAAAGAGTCGGACATGACTGAGCGACTACAACTTTGTCTTTCAGGCTGCCAGGAGGCCATCATGACTGGCAAGCTGTGCAGAGTAAGGGCTTTTTTGTGTTTTAAAAGCTGGCTTCAGCAGCTGTGTTGAGAAGCAGCAATAAAAAGTTGAGGGTGGAAGCAGGGAGATGAGTTGGGTGGCTGTTACAGGATGCAGGCGTAGATGGTGGTGACTTGGCCCAAGAGATTAAAGGCACAGTTGGTGGTAAGGACCGAGGTCACTTCAGTCATTCCATGAGGATTGTGACCTCTTTTTTATTTGGTGGTGGTTTCTAATATTTATTTTTCTGGTTATAAAAGTAGTACATGAAGAGCACTGGATTGGGAGAGGTTATGGATCAATTCTGCAGGAATTAGGTTACTTTCTTAGAACCTGTATTTCCTCATCTGGAAAGCAGGATAAGAAGCCTGGAGCGTTGTAATCTCTTACTCCATACTCTTCAGGGCTGATGAAGCTGGTTTCTGCTGGGTTGGAGGGGATTGGGAAGTTTTGTGCTAAATAGGATAAGGGGCCTCTGAAGGGTTTAAAGCCAGGAAGTAACTTCATCAGGTTTGCATTTTGGAAAGCTCCCCCTGAGATCACAGTAGATGAACAGTGGGAGGAGGCAGACCAGGGGAGTGGAAACAGAAGGTCTGAACAGGGTATTGGAGGTGGGGTGGGGTGCTGGGGCAGATTCTGGAGATTTCTAATGGATTCATCCAGCCTTGGACCCAAACAGATCCCAGAACCTAGCCTGGGGGACCCTAAAGACTAAGCTGACTCCCAGAGACAAGTCAGTGTCAAGGGCAGTGATGGTCAGAGGACTTTAGAATCTTGCCTGCTTCCAAGATGACAGTTGGATTTCATGTGTTTTTATTGGACATTTCCTAGAGCTTGGGGTTTAAACACGAGACTTTGGCTGAGGTTGGAAGGTGGGACCTGACAGGTACTTCTTGTATCACCTGGAGTTTTTTCTCCCAGGAGTTGGTCTTTATCCTGAACTTAAGAAACAAATTCATCAACAGCTTAAAAAGAAAAAACAAAGACTGGTGTTTATAATAATACAGATAATAGCACGCAGGGCAAGTCATCCTTTTAAACTCAACCCAGCATGGTGTCCACAGGACAGTTCAGCATTCCTGTTCCGAGAGACAGGGTGGAGGTCCTGTAACCTCCATACCTGTTTGTGTCTGGCCCTTAGGAGGTGCCAGATGCAGTAGTGTTAATAAGGTGATCGCTCTCAGAAAGTGTGACACAGAGGTGAGAAAACTTGAGGCAGAGCCTAGCCCGTCCTTGTCTCCCGGCTCCTGGTCCCCTCTGCTCTGGGGTCCCAGAGAGGTAGGCACCCCTGACTGACCGCGCCCCCACCCCTGCAGAAGCGGTACCGTGCTGTGTACGACTACAGTGCTGCCGACGAGGACGAGGTCTCCTTCCAAGATGGGGACACCATTGTCAACGTGCAGCAGATCGACGACGGCTGGATGTACGGGACCGTGGAGCGCACCGGTGACACGGGGATGCTGCCAGCCAACTACGTGGAGGCCATCTGAGCCCGCCGGGCACCGCCCGCCCCATCCGTCTTCAGTGCATTCCACAGCATCGCGTCTGTCCTGGGCGTGACCTGTCCACCCTTCGGTGTCTCTGTTTTTTAAATTCTGCGACAGCTTGTTTTTCCTCCCCCTCTTCCAGCTTCTTTTGCCAACCGAAGCCTTGTTCTGCCACTTTCGCGGCTCCCCTTCTGGCAGGTTTTCCCCTTGACCAACTTCTTGGTTTTCTCTCTGGATGGAACACGTGTGAACCGCTCTGTGGGAGGCCAAGGCCTGTGGGGACGGTCTGGGTGGGTGACCCGTTGGCTCCCAGGCCTCTGCCTTCTCTCTTTTCTGCCCCCTCAGCCCCTCCTACCCACCTCCTCATACATCCAAACATTCCAGGACTGGGGTGAGCCCCAGACCCCCAGGACTCCCAGAGGAGGGGCTCCACACATTCCCAGGAGTGGGACCCCGCTGTCCGTGCCCTGGGATGGGGATGGGGGTGGGGAGGGTGCTCCTGTTGTGCCAGTGAGATGGGCTCTGCCTCTGCTTCTCAGAGATGGGGCTGCCGGCCCTCCGAGAGGGCCCCTCACCACCCTCTTCCCGCTCAAGGTTGACAGAGGCGGGTAAAGTTCCTGCTTTGGTATTCATTCATCCTTCCCCACATGGTTCCTTTTCACACTGTGATTTCACTCTCCTGCTCAACCGGGCCTGGTATGGGCAAGGAGCTGGAAGCTCGGCTTGGGTCCGGGTCTCACCTTTCTGCTTTAGGGACAGCTGCAGGAAAGAGGGGAACGGGGTGTTCTCTTTGCAGCCCTTTTCTCTCCCTCCCAGTGAGTCTCCGGGGTCCCTGGCTTGCCTCCTCCTGAAAGATGGGGCAAGGAAGCCTCAGGCCTCTCGGCCGTGCAGCCCAGCCCCTGAGACCTGGTTAGACGGGCTGATCCTCCTGGGAAGGCAGCTTGGGGCCTTCCATGGCCTCCCCCTATCCCACACCACCTGATCTGACCCCAGGGGGACTGGACTGTGCGAAGCCACAGCCCGCTCTGTATCTCCACGACTTCCCTGAAGGGGAAGGAGGGGGTGTCTGCAGATGTCTGTGACGGGCGAGTGTGAGTGCGAGCATGAGAGAAGCAGGCAGGGTGCGGGCTTTCTGGAGGGTACACAGAGGGGAGGTCCTTGAGGGAGAGAAGTTCCTTCTGTTTTCTTTGGAATGAGAATCCCTCCTTTCCTTCTATCCCTGAATGGAGGAAGCCCACCACCCCCCCTTTCCAAAGTGCAGAAGTGAGGAGGGGGTGTGTACTTGGTGGGGGCTGATATTGGGGCCTGTAGCTTGCTGGCGGAGGGGGGAGAGGAAAGACTTCATGACTCCAGGCAGATACTTTTCCCCCATCTCTGTGTCCTGGGCTGTAGAATAGGGAGCTGGGGGACCTGTGTCACCTACGCAGTGTTCTCCCCTCTTCCTGCCCACTCCCAGCCCCCTCCCCTGCCCCCAGCTCGCTCATTTACCTAAGGCCTCCTTGAAGTGAAGGGAGAGGGTCCCAGGGCTTATAAAACTGGAAGCACAGACCCAGGTTGAGGAAGGGAAAGATGGTGCTATCTCCAAGTCCCTTCTTCACTCGTGGGTGGCTATGACCACCCTTGCCTGATTTTATTCATCTCTGGGCTTTCCTGTCACCCTTCTGGGTCTCCCCCTCCCATCTTTACCCCAAGTCCACTGACTCAGGCCCTACGGTTGATATCTTTGCATCCTTGTGCCTTGCAGGAGAGGGAGGGGCCTGCAGGCACGTTTAACATCTAGTCCTCACTGCTTGTGAGTTGCCTTGGGAATATTTACCCCAGATCAGAGGCTTGAGCCTCTGCCTGACCAATCCCTTTCCCTCCTTGGCCACAGCCATGGTGAGGGCGGGTGGAGAGTCTTATATTGGGCAGTGTGGGGGATGACGGAAGCAGAGAAGGAACAATTTTGGGAGCCGTGGGCAGATGCTAGTCCATTCTATTTCCTCTTAATCTCAAAGCACAATGTGGATTCTGGAACCAAAGGTCAGAGAGACATATCCTGTTGGAGAACCTGTGGTTGGCAGGGAAGTGAGAGGCTGGGAGGAGGGCTGGGGAGCAACAAGTAGCCTGTTTTCATTCAGCCTAATTTTTCTTCCAAAACAAGGCAAGCCAGCCACTGGAATCTTGCTGCCAACCCTTGGTTCCTTCCATCCTAAAAATAGGGGACCTTTTCTTACACACCCCCAGAGAGAGGAGGGACTATCACACTGGTGCTGAGGGACCTAGGGGCTGCTGAGAGTCCTTATTCCTTTCCACAATCATCCATCCCTAGCAGAGCACAGAACCTGAGGGCTGGGCCGAGTCCCTGGTTTTTCCTACAGTTCACAGAGGGTTTTTTTTTTTTTTTGCCAATCTAATCCCAGGAAAGAAGATGCAACAAAGCTAGAATGTGAATATAACTTTAGCGGACCAATAATAAAATGCAAGAAGCCCAGTGCTGAGAAAAGTGAATTCTCTCAATATTGCTTCCTGTTTTCTTCCTCATGTCCCTCCAGGGAAAACTACTTTATTGCTTAATTTCTGCCTTTTCCCCCTCACATATGCACTTTTGGGCCTTTTTTTTTAATAGCTGGAAAAAAAAAATACCACCCCACAAACCTGTATTTAAAAAGAAATAGAAATGATCACGTGAAATTTGCCTCTGTCCAAACATTTCATCTGTGTGTGTGTGTGCGTGTGTGTGTGTGTGTGAAGCCGTCCGTTCATCTTTTTATATGGGGTGGTCGTCTTTTCTTGGTCTGTTTTGGTCCCCTCCCTCGTGGGCTTGTGCTTGGGATCAAATCTTTCTGGCCTGTTATGATTCTGAACATTTGACTTGGACCACAAGTGAATCTTTCTCCTGGTGACTCAAATAAAAGTATAATTTTTACCTGCGGACTTGGCTTGCTCTCTCTGGTCCTGAGGTGGTGTGTGTGTGTGTGTCCTGTCTCCTTGGGGGCATTTTAGACACACTTTTTTTCCCCTTTGACTTTATGAACAGCCCTATAAAAGAAGTAACTGCTTGATATCCATCTTACAGATGGGGTTCCCTGAAGCCCAGAAAGGCAGTGGTTTGGTGGGAGTCACACCAGCTAGTGGCAGGACTGGAGGTCTTAGGACCCCAATGTGATGCTCCTGGCTTCCTGCCATGACCTTGACAGGAGCCTGGCACCCACACGCTTTGCCTCCCGGTATCTCCCAGGCTCAGTTCTTTGCTCCAGGTGCGTTGGGTCTGAACTTAGACAAGGTCAGGCAGCCCGCCTCCCCTTTTCTGCCGGGTTGGGAAAAGGAGGTGGCAGAGAAGGAATCCAGATCCTTTGTCCACAGGTCGGGGCCACCAGCCAGCCTCTTGCTGCGGCCTTGTGGAGAGGGGTGTTCTTCACTCCGGGTACAGAATTCAGGCTTCCCCTGGATTCAGGATAGCAGCAGGGTGGAGAGGAAAAGGGCTTTCCCCAAAACGAGAGCCTTTGTGATCAGGAGATGACACGGCTGCTCTGAGCAGCTGAGGCAGCGCTGGGTGGGATAATTACAGATGGTACTGACACCTGCTCCCCCTCTGACACCACGGGCGGCTTAATGTGTCCCCAGTAGCAGGCAATGAGTTGGCAAATCGTGCCTCCATTGGCCTGCCTCCTGTTTGCTGCAGAGCTGTAGCCCCCTCTCCCCAGGAGGCTTCATTCATTCCCCTTTTCGGGACAGTCTGCTTGGGAGGGAACCAGTGCCAAGTCTCCACTCCCAACTCACAGGAAGCTCTTGCCCTGCCTCCCTGTGCAAACCCACACGAGCAGTTTCCTGACTCCCTTCTAAACCAGCCTAAGTTCCTGAGGCTTAGCATGATGAAGGGGCTGCTGCTGCCCTCATCCTGTGCCCCTCAAAGGATCTAGTTAGGGTGGAGCCAAGGGCACTAGGCCTCAGAGGTGTCACAGGGAATTTGCTTTTGTTTTTTTAATTTAATAGGAAATAAGGCAAAAGGCATAATAAAAACAAGAAGGCATAACTACCCACCACCCAGCTTAAACTATGAAACATCAATTCTCCTTTCCCCTCAGAAAAAGCCACTTGAAAAATATGAAAAAGTTATATATGTACAACTGAATCACTTTGCTATACAGCAGAAATTAACACAAATTTGTGAATCAACTCTACTTCAATAAGAAAAGTCACTTGAGTTGCATTTCTAAACACTTAACTGCATGGGGAATGGGCCTGACCCAGAGTTCTGTAGTGCCCTCTCTGGGTATAACACTGCAATGAGCTCTGAGGAGGATATAAGAGAGGATAAGGATGTGGGAAATGACCATAAAGAGATAAGGAAAGGTTCAAGGAGAGGCCTCTGATGCTCACACTGTAATAGGAAGGATCTGTGCAAAATGTTGCAAGCTGAGAAGCCCAGGTGGGCCTGAGGGGGGATTTCAGATTACCAGGGTGGGCCAGTCTGGGGCGAGAGAAGAATGTGGATTCCGGAGTGGACAAGCCTAATTTTGAATTGGTCTCTGGCCTTTCCAATGAAACATTAGGCAGGTTACTGATCATCTCTGAGCCTCATCTATAAAAGACTTGCAGGGAGGTTGAAATTACACCACGAGTGCAATATCTGACATAATATAGGAATCCCGTAAGTCTCAGCTCCAACCCCCTGAGATGCCATCTGAAACACACTTGAGACCTTTGTCCTTGTCCCTCCATAACCTGACTTTACAACGTGCCAATGGCCCACCCAGCCCCCAACCATCATTTTGAGTTCCTTTGCCAAGGATTCATGAGAGGAAAAAGTAAGAAGAAAAGCACTCAGGAGATATTCCTTGGGCACCTGGATACAGGTCAGATCTCTTCCCTACTTCCATAATATTCAGACTCCATTTAGATACAAAGGGTAGGATTGGGTTCCTGGAGAGAAATTGAGCCTCTTCATTTCTGCCTGGTCTAAATCGAGCAGTTCCTTGGTTACCCGCTCCCAAGCTTTCTGATTGGTTGGCGAAGGAAGGGGGAGCGGGGGCGGGTAGTAAGCTGCCGATGGAGCCGCAGTATCCCTTAGTCTCAGGCACTGGGAGGGGGAGGGGGAAAGGAGGGCTAAGCTGTAGAGGGAAGGGGGAGCCATTTCTCTCCACTGGCTGCAGTCTCCGTGCTCACATTTCCCCGGAATCCAGAGGCGTCCTCGGCCAAGGACTCCACAATGCTGGATATTTTCATCCTGATGTTCTTTGCCATCATAGGCCTGGTCATTCTGTCCTACATTATCTATCTGCTCTAGGGACCCGAAACGGCGGCGTGGAGCCCACAGCTCAGGGGGGAAGGATGAAGCTGACTGGCCGAGCATCCTGCTTGCTGACGCACCGGTAGATTTTTTTTTCTGGTCATTATTTCGGGTATTGATTCAAAAACAAAATTACAAGGGATCTTGTTTTCCTATTTTTTTTTCTCAGATGTATTGATGTAGCATTTCCCAGACCACTCTGAAAAGAATAAGAAATGCCAACTTCTTTCTTTAAGACCTAATTTAAAATAATGATTTTTAAAATAAAAATAAAGCCCACAATCAAAGGATTTTTTAGGTAGAATGGGTTGGGAGTGGTGTGCATGGTGGGAGGGACTATTATTTCCTAGTTTTTTCTTCAAGTTAGGTGCTCAAACTCCACTTTCTCCATTTTCTCCTGGTAATTAAAGGTTAAAAACATCTTTATATGTCAGTAGAGTGGCTTACAATTATGCTTGCATAATTGCATTAATTAATTAACTAGTAACTCATTCTAACTTGAGGATGAGATAGCAAATGAAATTTACTTGAGAGTGGGATTTGGGGGAGATGTCAAGTCTTCCCTGACTCTGGGGTTTGGCGGAGAGAGGAACTCCCAATGTCAGGAGCTGATACCTTTGTATTCCCATCTGAGCCTTGCTTTTTCTGGGTTTCCCACAGCTCCTGGATTCCAGTCCAACAAGAGGCCTCTTATCGACAGTAATCCTGCTGCCCAGCAGACCTCTTCTAAAGCTTTCCGGATATGGTTAACCCCTGTCAAGCAAGGGGCTTTTTAGAGTTCAGAGGCAGAAGCACTCAGCTGGGACATCAGGAATTCACAGGCATGGCTGGCAACTGCAGCGTGCATTTAAGCTGTAGATGGAGGATGTTGAGAAAGAGCTAAAATGTAGACTCATTAAAGTTACCATGGAGAACTGCTCAAAAATTTATTTGATAGCCTTCCCTTAGGTCTTAATTGCAACTTCATATTAAGCTAAATTATGTTCTTTTCTTGCTCACATGAAGGGTGTCCCTTTTAAGTCCAAGAGCATGTTGTCTATCTTCATCTATGAAGTAGTTGCTTTATCACTCACTGTCTTTCAAGATTGCACAATCTGGGTTTGTGCGGTTTCCGTGTCTCACTCTGTAGAAGGAACTTGTCATTTGAGTTTCTAAGATTTATCTTCCCCACTCCATGCCCCTTGGGCTCCAGCTTCTCATTTAAAGAGAGCAACAGTTATACAGTCATTCTTTCTGCATACCTGAATTATAAATTATTGAAACAAAATGGCTACACGTGTTATTTGGGAAAAACTTTTCTCTTACCCTCAAATAAATGTGTTTTTTTGTTTCTTTTTTGTATTGCCAAATGTTCTCTTTCTCAAAAAACAAAAGCAAAAAACTTTTAACATTTCTCTGTCCAAGTAGGGTTGAAGAAACCATATATTTGAGGGTCCAGAGTAGAGTTGGGCCCCAAATCTGTGGTGTCTATTTCTTTGAAAAATCTGTCATGATTGTTCTACATTTGATTTTTCTTTCTGGCTTATAAATGAACAAGGAGAGAGATTAGCCTAATAGTTTTATTTATAACATTATGTTCAATTTCCACGTTTTAAAAAGAAAATCGAGGAAGTATAATATACGTCACAACATCTGGCCAAGAAAAAACACCGTTCTAGGAACTTGTCTAAGCAACAAATTATGTGATCTTCAATATGTCACTTAACCTTTGAAAGTCAAAGTCGCTCAGTGTCTGACTCTTTGCAACCCCATGGAGTATACAGCCCAGGCCAGAATACTGGAGTGGGTAGCCATTTTCTTCTGCAGGGGATCTTCCCAGCCCAGAGACTGAGCCCAGGTCTCCCAAATTGCTGGCAGATTCTTTACCAGCTGAGCCACCAGGGAAGCCCACTTAACCTTTGGGCTTCAGATTATTCTGATAAACAGCTGGAGCGGAAAATCGTTTATGAGCTCTTCCATTTCAAAATTCTATAATTCTAGGATGGAAATTCCATCTTTGTTTGAGAATAGAATTCCCACAAAACAAACTCTTTTATAGTTTACCAGAAGTCTGCTTTTCTGCTCTCCCCAAATGACATTTTATAATGAAAATTCACCTGAAAAACTCTTTTTGGGTACCAACAGCCACATTATGAGGAGAAAATGAAAATATTTATTTACCCCAAACATATATCAGCGATAATTTGCCTAAGCTCTTTAAGGAATATTAACAAGTACAATATGGGGTGGTATGTAGCCAAATGAGGTAAGCTGAGAGATATACTAATGGGGGAAGCATGGCTCCAAACATTAATATGTTCAGAGATGATCTTCAGTTATCTGGAGTCCTTGATGTAACATTTCCCACTAAAACATTCCTCCAACTCTGGCATAACATGTGTTTCAAACTAAACTTTGTACTTCAAGTCAAGAGAGCAGCTCTAGGTCCTTTCGTAGGTAAGTAGGGCAAGTGTCAATATTTTGGAGTGGTCCAAGTTACACAGTTAATTATGGTAATGTAGATCTTCATGGTATATATATAGTCTCTAACCAGGCTCCCTCTTAAGTCTTTTATGAGGTCAAGGCTATTCAGTCTGTATCCATATCGTTTCAGTTGTGTCAGAATCCTTGCAACCCTATGGGCTGTAACCTGCCAGACTCCTCTGCCTGTGGGGATTCTCCAGGCAAGAATACTGGAGTGGGTTGCCATGCCCTTCTCCAGGGGTCTTCCCAACTCAGGGATCAAACCCGCGTCTCTTATGTCTCCTGCATTGGCAGGCAGGTTCTTTACCACGAGGGCCACCTGGGAAGGCCATACACAGTTGATATGACTAATCAATTCAGTGAAAACAGTCAGCCAATTTCAGTTATACACCAGTGATATTGGGCACAATATACAGACAGATCATATTTTCAATAACTTGCAAAATATTATGGTTTTAAAAAATAAATAATTACATTTTGGAAGAAATTTTATGACTTTGTGCCTATATCCATGCTATGTCAGTTTATAACTTGAGTTCTCCTGTGCTCATTTCGGTAAAAGTTTCCTAAATTTCACATTTAAATTATTTGTGTATCGTCATCCTAAAATAATAAAACCCTGCAAAAATTACTTTTGTAATATAAGGTTTTCTTTAGATCTTATAAATCTGTGCCACAGGGCAATCATGTCCTATAAAAATGGGGTTGAACATTTACTACATATCAATGTAGTAAAAACATCTCTAAATAATGCAGATAACTTAAAAAATTAATTGGTATAAAATTGGCATAAAATTAATTGGCTAAAAATCATTATATTAATACTTGTTTTCTTGACTAAAAAAAATAAGGGGTTCAAGTGGAAAATAATGTATTTTATGTTAAGAGAAAGAACATATTTTAGGAAACAGTTAAACAATAGGAAGATATTAATAAATGTTACTAAGTTGGAACTACCTAAAACTCATTGGGTATTTTTTATAAGAAATCCAATCCAAACTTTCTGAATTTGAAACTTGGCATGACATGATTTATTAAACCTCAGAAAATTTGTCTTCTTTTAAAAGGCTTAAAATTAGCATTGTTCAAACTTTAAAATCCCTTAAAAGTATCACTTTAGGGCTTCCCTGAGAGCTCAGAGGTAAAGAATCTGCCTGCCAGTGCAAGGACATGGGTTTGATCCCTGGTCCGAGAAGATCCCACGTGCCAAGGAGCAACCAGGCTTATGCGCCACAACTATTGAGCCTGTGCTCTGGAGCCTGGGAACCACAACTACTGAGCCCACACACCCCAACTACTGAAGACCTTGCACCATAAAGCCCATGCTCCACAACAGAGAAGCCACTGCAATGAGAAGCCTGTGCACTTCAACAAAGCATGGCCCCTCACGTGCTGCAACTAGAGAAAAAGCCCACTTAGGAACCAAGACCCAGCACAGCCAAAAATAAACAAAACTGAATTTTTAAAAAGCATCATTTTAACTTTACATTATCTTTTAGAAATGATAATGGCTTCCCTGGTGGCTCAGAGGTTAAAGCCTCTGCCTGAAATGTGTAAAGCTCGGGTTCGATCCCTGGGTCAGGAAGATCCCCTGGAGAAGGAAATGGCAAGCCACTCCAGTACTCTTGCCTGGAGAATCCCATGGAGGGAGGAGCCTGGTAGGCTACAGTCCATGGGGTCGCAAAGAGTCGGACACGACTGAGTGACTTCACTTCACTTCACTTCACTTAGAATTGAGAATTTCCCTTAATAAAGTACTTAAGCATAAAGTGGGAAAATTATAAGTACTTAAGCATAAAGTGGGAAAATTGTCTTTGTAAACTGTATGCTTGGCTTTATCATAGACCAAATGTTTAAGCCTAGAATGGCCTTTTCTAAGTTAGCTTTGCTTCCATATATTTTAAGTAAAAATAAAATCAAAGTCATATATAAAGGGAGAGACAGAAAAAAATCATTGACACAATTTCCATTATAAACTAAAAACAACTGCCAAGGCAGACACATTTTTTAGAAATATTTAAGAACTTCTTTGTTTTAAAAAACACTGTAAGAGGAAATTGCAGGTAATGCACAATAATCACATATTTTGTTGTTTGAAACTGGTATTAAACTATGACAACTGCAACTGTAGTATTTTAGCAGTAACTGGAAATATCAATTGCTTGGGAGTGAATTAAACAGCAAATAGTATAGAATACTGTTCTGCTTATAGATTTATTATTCAATTTGAGTTGTTGCTAATAAATGAATTTATACACAAATATTAAGCATAAAACACATATAGTATATAGCTAATTGAAGCATTATTTTGTATTAAAACATTTAGTTTTTGATCATGGTAGAGCTGTAATTAACAGCTTAAATTAAAATAAGTTCTTCCACATGAAATAATTTAAAGGAATTACATAACAAATATTTTATAATAACTATAAATGGAGTATAATCTTTAAAATTTGTGAATCATTATATTGTACACCTGTAATTTATATGTTATACATCAACTTAAAACATTTTAAAATACAAAAAAAATTTTAAAGGCATTACATGCTCAGTGGTTTGCATAAAGACAAACTCTGAACAAGTTAGAAATGTTTCTAATTGTATTTTATTAACATTAATAAATAACAAATAAAATTTAGCAAATATGTATCAAAGACAGTTCACCATAAATACTTTAACAATGAATATTTTTCAATTTTGTGCACCTTTAAGAAAGCAGTGATCTTAGAAAATCTATAATTATTAATCTTTTTAAATGTAAAAAATTTTCAAGGGATAAACTTTTTTTTAAGTCTAGTTACTTGAGGAATTTTCTGGAGTTGTATTTGCTTTCTTGATGAAAAAAATGTGTTCTTAGTCCTCTGGGACTTTTTTTTTAACGTAGGAAAGATTGTCCAATACAGCTGTCTTTCGGGTCATCTTTCCTGTTAGTGATGTCTCAATAAGCCAAGGAGCATATGTCCATCACCTGATCTCTTACAGGTTTCAGAGCTGCCTGCTAGTGGAACTGGTAAAGGAGTCCTATTGCTAGTATGGTATCAAATAACGGAAGAAGTTTTTGTGGGAGCATTGTGTTTTTATCCTTTACAATATTGACATGCAAATCTGTAATCATATAATTGAGTATTATTCACTTAGGCAATTGCTATGCTATGCTAAATCACTTCAGTCGTGTCCAACTCTGTGCGACCCATAGACGGCAGCCCACCAGGCTCCCCTGTCCCTGGGATTCTCCAGGCAAGAACACTGGAGTGGGTTGCCATTTTCCAATGCATGAAAGCGAAAGGTGAAAGTGAAGTTGCTCAGTCATGTCCGACTTAGCGACCCCATGGACTGCAGCCTACCAGGCTCCTCCATCCATGGGATTTCCAGGCAAGAGTACTGGAGTGGGGTAGTTAGGCAATTAACTCTTGAGTAATCATCACACAAAGAGGCTCATGTTTGCTTTTTATTGACATAATGTGGTTTTTCCAGTTACACCTTTTACTGGGCACCTCATGCTTGCTGTAATCTCCAAAGGTGAATAATTATCCTGGCAATAAAATATTTTGTTATTAATAGAAGAACTGGAAGCACCAAGTAAGCCATGAAGGGATGGATAAAGTATAAAATCATGTGCCAACTGTTCATCTTATGGAGAGCCACCTCATAAAACAATTGCTTGAGCTTCCCAAGTACAGTATGTACTACACTGTGAAGATGATAAAGTTGAGGGGTCAGCACAGCATGAGAAGGAATTATCTAAAAAGGTATTAATGATAAAAGTTCTATAGTTTCATAAGGCACAGAGTATTTCTCACAAGATATAAACTTTAGTCTCTAAGAAAATGAGTGTCATTAGATTGTTATTAGTGCTATGTGGTATGATGTCTATGTTTAGAAACAATCAGATCAGATCAGATCAGTCGCTCAGTCGTGTCCGACTCTTTGCGACCCCAAGAATCGCAGCACGCCAGGCCTCCCTGTCCATCACCAACTCCCGGAGTTCACTGAGACTCACGTCCATCGAGTCAGTGATGCCATCCAGCCATCTCATCCTCTGTCGTCCCCTTCTCCTCCTGCCCCCAATCCCTCCCAGCATCAGAGTCTTTTCCAATGAGTCAACTCTTCGCATGAGGTGGCATAGTAAAGATAAATATGATGATGTGTTGTTAAGCTTGTCTTCTAGTGGAAATAAAAACCATCCTGTAAATCAAGCTCAAAAAAGACTGAGGAAACCATTATCAAAAGAGGAAAAAAGCTAGAAACCCAGGTACAGGATAAATTATCTGACCTGTTGACAATTTACATCATTATTTTATCATGACTGTTCTAGAGTGGGTTAGAAGTGGACAGTTGCCCACTGTTTTTAGGCTATTCATTTTGCAAATGCTCCCTTTTTGTGGTGATATGATTGCCTCTACCATCACTTAATCATCAATACTATTGATAATAATATATACTTTTGAAAGTTAATTTCCCACTTTAAAATTTGATATCACATTTCATTGCTGATGACAAATGTATTCAGCAAAAAAAACTGCCAAGTTGAGGAAACTGCAATTTTGGTCTCAAAGATTATCTATTAATAATCAAATGAAGAATTTTCAGTTTACTTTTTATTGGTAACAAGATGATATCATTTATTTACTGTATCCAAAGAATGAATCAGATTTTCTTATGTTCCAAATTTCTGGGGAGGATGAGATAATAATCTCACAATTATTAAGAATAACAAAATAATGTGAGCTAAAAAAAATTTGCTGCAGCAATCACGTCAGGTGAAGTGTATAACACAATTCACAGTCCAGATTAAAAAAAATGTTTTAAATTAAACCATTATTCTTTTGTAAACATGCTGAAAATAACTGCTGTGGAGACTTGGATAATTCAAGAAATCAAAGCAATTTCACAATGTTAAATTTCTTTCTCTAAGGCAATGAACTTAACATCCATCTAGGAAATATTTAAAATATTCACTATTTATATGAAAATTTTTACTTAAAATTTTTTTTCTTTTTTCCCCCATATAATCTAGTATTCTCAATTTGGAATCACCAGTGTTTGATTAAGAAATGGATTAGGCTTTCCAAAGCACGTATGGAAAAAAGAGTGAGAGAAGGGGGAAAAAAAGCTAATTAAAGTGTTATTTTTATATTCTGGTATCTGACAACTTTTAATCCTCATAATTTAGTTGTGGGTGAATCCTTTTTTTTGGGGGGGGGTGAATCCTTAAATTGAAAAGAAGAAAATGAAATCAGGATAAAAGAAAGAACTTTGTGCATAAATATACAAATACTAGACTCTGGAGAAAAAAATTCCTGCTACTGATGGAATTAGTTGGACAAGCCATCAAAGAAAGGCAGTTAATTTCTGACCCCTCAAAATAAAGGTAAGTCTTTTTGCTATTAAAGTGTAGTAAAATCTTGTTACAATTCATATTTTCTCAACAATTTTCACTCATTCTCAACCCTATTAAACCTCTTAACCCTCTTGTCGAACTTGAGAATTTCCCACAATTTCTATCCCAATTCTGTGGGTAATTTCCATATCTTCTAGTTTTTCTTTCCTTCATCAGTTCCAGAGATGATTTAAAATGTCAAGGGCTCAGGAAAAGAAAGTCAGCCTCTGAGGAGTCCAGTGGGAAAGGGTGTATCTTCAGCAGAAGTAAAGTGATCAAACCCAAGGAGAAGAAAATGGGAGATCCAAGAGGGCTCCAGCATTATTTCAGCTCATTGGGCACTATTTTTTCTATTTTAATAGTAAGAGTGATGGTTGCAGATACTAGTCAAACTGAAATAGTCCTGGAGCTTCTTGGAATCCATTTACTTGAGTGAAGATAAACCTCACTCTCTCATGGATTGCTGGAACCATTCATGTTGGAACCATCAAGTCCTAGTATTTAAAATAAGGAGAAAAGCTTTAGGAGCAGAATAGCTACTTTCTTTCACTTTATATTTTCCCTTACTTGCAGTATTTTACTCAAATCCCCAGGAAAGAATAAAAGATGATTTGATTGTGTTAAGATAATATATGCTGCTGCTGCTGCTGCTAAGTCGCTTCAGTCGTGTCCGACTCTGTGAGACCCCATAGACGGCAGCGCACCAGGCTCTCCCATCCCTGGGATTCTCCAGGCAAGAACACTGGAGTGGGTTGCCATTTCCTTCTCCAATGCATGAAAGTGAAAAGTGATCCGACCCTCAGTGACCCCATGGACTGCAGCCTTCCAGGCTCCTCTGTATACCTTCCTCTATTTATAGACTTTTTTAGATTATTTGTCTTAAAGAAGGACTTATATGTGTGTTTGCGCATGTGTGTGTATGTGGTATACACACACACACACATGTATATATACACATACATGTATGGATCTGTATATACACAGAAACATACTTCCTTTGGTTTTTGATCCAAAAAACACAATGTTCTCTGTGAAAGTGAAAGTGAAAGTGAAGTCGTGTCTGACTCTTTGCGACCCAGTGGACTGTAGCCTACCAGGCTCCTCCATCCATGGGATTCTCCAGGCAAGAATACTAGAGTGGGTTGCCATTTCCTTCTCCAGGGGATCTTCCCGACCCAGGGCTCGAACTCGGGTCTCCCACATTGGAGGCAGACGCTTTAACCTCTGAGCCACCAGGGAAGTTTCTTGAATGTTCTCTGTTAATCCTATGCAAAGAGGTGGTAAAAAAAAAAATATGATTTGTATCTGCACAATCCAAAACATCATACTGCAAATCATAAACATCCTAGGCTATGTCTATACAATCTAAGCAAAATGAACATAGACACACTATTTGGGTCTGCTCTAATTATGTAACAGAATTTTCTCTTGCTTTGGAACACTAATGTTGCATTTAGCTTGAGAGGCACAGCTTGTTTTCTAGAGAAATCTCAAAACATTCTTGGGTTTGCCTGTAATTTTTATATTAATAATGATTTAAGCAGTTGCTTCTAGAGTTTTATGCAGCTTTTAAATTCTTAGGTTACTTAGGTGATAAAAAGTCCCAAGGATGCTATTCTTTGAGTGTGGAAAAGTAACACTCTTCTAATCGTTAGTTCAGTGAGGTATTCTCTAACTGCAAAGATTCTGAGTATTTAGGAAGGGAGAACATTCATGGTCAAATACAGGACCTCTTTATGGAAGCTAGCCTGAGCCTGCACAAGATGGAATAAATTCATAAAGCTTCTGTCGTCGTCATCACCATCTCCTATGCCATACACAGGAACAGACATAGAGAAAAGAAAATGACAGTTAAGTTTCTAAATATATGATTTATTCAAAACATACATATTATCCCTAATACTGTGTAACAGAAGACTAGTCAGTGATTTTCATTAAGTTAGATGTTAACAACTGAAATCATGGAATTACATTAAGAGCACTGAACTAGAAATCAGAAAAAAAATATGCTGGTCCATATTTTATTGCTTCTAACTTCATGACCTTGGGCAAGTCAGGTGATTTCTCTAAGCCTTAGTTTTATCCTTGGCAAATTAGGGTTAATTATCATGTTTGCCACCTAATAAAACTGTGAAATAATATAATGTGCAAACTATACAAATAAAGGATATTATTATGATGGTTATAATAGTTGGCCAAGTAAACAGGTTAAGATTTCTTGCTGTGCAGAATTATATTGGTTCCTTTCAGAGCAGACTCTTCAACTTTATGTTTTCCATTAAAACCAATACCAGATTTTAAAAGTGACAATACTAGAAACTAAATATATCTCATGAAAAAACAATGACTGATTTTTCTATTCTTTGCTTAGAAATAAAGGTCTACACAGAATTATATTTGTCTTAAGGGAAGACTAACATGCATTTCACTCACACTTGTGTACCATCTATGTGTATACTCACCAGACATAACTAACTGTAGCATTTCCATTATAGCACATGCAAATCCATCTGCCACACTCTGCAGGAAGTTATTTCTTTCCACTGGAGTGCTAAAGACTTTACAGACTTTTTGCATCATTTTAACTGCCCAATCCATGCAGTATAGTTCTTTCTCAGATACCTGGTTTAGACATACAAACGATTGTGGTAAATTTTCATGTGAAGAAAGTTGTAGAATTTGAAAATAGTACTAACAATTACTGTTTATAAGTTTAACATAATTTAATAACCTAGTATGTTGAGTCTATAAATGGCAAATGCTCTAATATCTAATACTCCTTTGCTTTCAAATGGTACAAATTTTATGGGGAAAAAAGCATGAAGTAAATAAAAGCCTGGTTCAAGATTATTATAGGATACTGTTAATGCAAAAAAATAATATTGAAAACAATTACTGGGAATTCCCTGGTGGTTCAGTGGTTAAGACTCTGTGCTTCCACTACAGGGGGTATGAGTTCTATCCCTGGCTGGGGAACTAAGATCCCACATGCCACACGGCCAAACAAACGCCAATTATTAAACATATGAAAAAAAAAGGCTCCTGCTCATTTACTCATTTATTCAGTAAGTATTCATTGAGCACATGCTAAGAGCTGGGGATACTATGGCAAACCATAAACACAAGGCCTGTATATTCAAGGGATCCAATGAAGGTGACAGACAAACAGGCAATTTCAATAGGCAAGAGAACTCTATGATGCTATTAACTTTCCATCTTGAGACTAGAAGGAATATTTCGCTCTTATTTAAAACATAAATAAAATGAGGATTACATGTTTTTAGCTAAAACTGACTGAAAGGAAAAAGGTTGATTTACTAACATTCTAAATGGCAAATTGTTCACGTAGCCAAATAACGTACAGCATGAAAATAAACTATATAATAATATAACCAAATAATGTTAATCTGACAGGAGAGATTTATTGACTACTTATTATGTATAAATCACTGTATAAGACATTGTGAAAGAAGTAAGTGACACAGTTCTGGATTTCAAAGAGTTTCCCTATTTAGGGAGACAATTACCTCACAAAGATAGTGGCTTAAGAACACCAGTGGTAAATGAAGATAAACAGAAGACAAGTCTGAGGCGATTTAGAGAAAATTAGTGATCAGAGTTGAGATGTTAACCAGAGAAGGCTTCTCCACCCCTAATGGCTTCCTCTCCGTTCCTTTTGCTAGAGTGAGGCCAAAGTCACCTTCCAAGAAGTAAAACTGACAGTGTCGCCCTGCTTCCTAAAACATGTCCGCAATGTGGCTGCTGTGGTTCAGGCTCCGCAGGTCTGCCAGGCCCCTCCCTGCCTGGCCCCTCCCTTCTTATCTAAACCCACCACCTCCTCCTCTTCTGCACATTTTCCCCTTCAGAAATCATACTGAGCTGCTTATAGTTCCCTGAAGACAGCCATGCAATTCCAATTCTCTCTCTTTTTTTAGGACATCTGCTTATTAAAATAAATATTTACATTGAGAATACAGTTAATTTGGTAGCTTTCTTCATATTTTCACATCTTTTAAGAAATAATTATTTACTTATTTAGTTGTGCCAGAGCTTTGTTGCGGCGCATGGGATCTAGTTCCCTGACCAGGGACTGAACCCAGGCCGAGGCAGTGACAGTGCTAAGTCCTAATTACTGGACCACCAGGAAGTTCCCACACTGAATTTATTTATACATACTTTGATACCTCTTAGAAGACTGTGAGCAGCTTTGGTCAGGGATTTGTTCTACTAATTTCCATAGTCCTAAAATCTCACACAGTGTATGGCCCATAGTAAACACTCAATTTGTGTTAAATGAATGGACATTAAATATATTTTTTAATGTTTTATTTTAAAAAACATTTTAACTATATAAAAGTAAAGAGAATAGTATTATAAACCCTTAGTATCCATTCTCCAGCTTCAGCAATTACAAATCTTGTTTCACTTCTACCACCACTCACTTCCACATTCTCTCCCTGATGCCCAGGAAATATCCTGGAGCAAATTATATAGGGTGCTTTATTTTTTTTTTAATGGAATCTAAGGGGAAAAAAAGGATATAACTTGGCAGAGCTGTATAATGACAATCCTGATATGAGATATGGGGAGAGGTTAATATAAGGAATGTCTCCAAATATGATAGTTTTTATATAAATTAAAAATTTTTAAGTATATATAAAAATATACTTAAATACTTATTTTTTCAAAATGTTTTGTACATATTTCAGTTCCTTCATGGCAGTTTCTTGGTAGGTCAGCTATAACGTTAAACAACTTGCTAGAAAAAACTTATTTTTTACTTACCAAAGCCAAAAAGACTATCAGCTTTGCCAGTTCAATGGTGCGTCCATTCACAGCTTTACTAGCCATGAAAGTGAAACAGATATTGTTCCCACTTAGGATTAGGAGACGTGCATTATTCTCCAGAAGCCACTCACGAGGAACCACTTTTATTAAAGGAAAAACAGTATTTAATGAGATATTACATAATAGCTATAGTAAAGATCATTAAATACATGTAATATTATATCACTTTATTGGAAATACAGTTAGTGTCAAAGGAGAATCTTGGAGAAAATGCTTTAGTTTTCCAGTTACAGCCTTTACGAGGCAAAAGAGATTATTGCCAAGTCACAGTGACTCTCACAAATGTACTAGTTATATAGTCAAAGCATTTCTCCCACAAAGGTCAACAGACAAAGTGGTCTAATCTTGGGAAAAGAAATCTTGAGAACTTTAAAAATCTAAAGGATGATGCAGGAATGGGAAACATTGTTTCATCTCTCCTGTACCAAATGGAGAGGGCTTTCCTCTTTTTTTTTTTTTTTCTTGAGGGCTTTCCTCTTAGGCAACATTAGGAGGTGTTTCTGAGAACTTGCAAAATGGGAATAACTAAGATCCAACCAGTCCATTCTGAAGGAGATCAGCTCTGGGATTTCTCTGGAGGGAATGATGCTGAAGCTGAAACTCCAGTACTTTGGCCACCTCATGCAAAGAGTTGACTCATTGGAAAAGTGTCAATTGGAAAAGAAATCCCTCTGATGCTGGGAGGGATTGGGGGCAGGAGGAGAAGGGGACGACAGAGGATGAGATGGCTGGATGGCATCACTGACTCGATGGACGTGAGTCTGAGTGAACTCCAGGAGTTGGTGATGGACAGGGAGGCCTGGCATGCTGCGATTCATGGGGTCGCAAAGAGTTGGACACGACTGAGCGACTGAACTGAACTGAACTGAAGCTAATAAAATAATGAAACTTTCAAATAACAACAACAATGAATAATATCTATAAAATTGACAAGGAAAACCGAAGGAAAGTAAATTGATTATATGCATTCTCTTCAAAAATCAAAAAGTGATTTCTGATAATAAGTCATTTGTTTCCAATTGAGTTGTATGTATAACTTAAAAAAATTTTTTTTAATTGCTTTATGTCCTTACAATTTTATAACTGTATTCTAATAATATGTTTCTATTACTCTATGCGGTAAATTTTTTTTGTTTTTACCTGATAGTTCATCTACAAGACTGATAACATCATCTGCTGTCCATTCTTTGGTGCCTGTGTCATATAGTAATTTAATGGCTTCAGCCAAACCTTTCAGACAGGATTCATCTGTAGGTCCTTCTATCATTTTCTGCCAAACCACCTGTCCTGAATGATAATTGAAACAAAAACTAGGCTATGACAGAACAGTTGCTTCTCTGATAAAGATTATATGGATTATTTAAAAAGGAAATTGGATTGCATAATGAAATCCATTACTTATACATGCTACTTTCATAATGAAAGGTAAATTCTGATAACAGTATAAATTTTAATGTCTCTTACTGATGCAATGAAGCACAGCAACAATAGCTAAATGAAGTAAAGAAAAGGTAGTTTCACCAAGCAAAACACTGTTTATGGTTCAAAGATAATGTTATCCATAACAGAAATTACACAATTGACAAAAATCTTACTAAAATGAAATAAAACCTAGTGATAACCTTCCAAAAAGAGAGCATGCTGTATTTCAGAATCTTCCAGACACTTATATCAAAACTGAATAATCCAGTCAATTTTTTATTGTTTACCTATGACCAATTTTTTTTCTGAATTATACACACAAACAAAATTTGATTGCAGATTGGCTTCCCGCTGCTACGCAACACACTTTAAACTGGTTAAGTCCTGACATAATGCTGTGTGAACAAAAGAAATATATTCATCCAAGCAAATGTAGTGTAATGTAGTATAGAGTTGTATCCACTTTCGTTATTAAGAATGATGAGAGGTCTCTCCTTGTGGCTGCGGCGTGAGAGCACAGTATGAACTATGGCAGCTGGAGTCATGTATTAGTTGAAAGAAGTGTAGCCGAAACTATAACCAAAGGAGGCATTATGCTTCCAGAAAAATCACAAGGAAAAGTATTGCAAGCAATGGTGGTAGCTGCTGGATCCGGCTCTAAGGGAAAGGGTGGACAGATTCAACCAGTTAGCATTAAAGTTGGAGATAAAAGTTTTCCCAGAATATGGAGGCACCAAAGTAGTTCCAGACAACCAGGACTATTTCTTATTTACAGTGGTCACATTCTTGGGAAATATGTTGACTGAAATTGAAATGGCATCATGTGAAGCTGCCCATTCCACTGAAGTTCTGAAATCTTTCATCATGTAAATAATTTCCATGGTTCTCTTTTATAATAACTAATGATATCCAAAAAAAAAAAAGAATGATGAAACTAAGCAGGTATAAAATGATGTTTCCTAAAGTAAAAGTAATTAACCAGCTTTGAAACATACATCCCTAAGAAATAGATGCTCACCATCTTGAGGAGATATAGGTCCGAAGATGATATACAGTAATCTTGCCTGATTCACCATTGGCCATGGTTTCAATATACATGTCAACCAAAACGCAGAATCACTTCGATGGGTCCAGTGATCAAGCAGTACATTCCTACAGAATAGTCTGATCCTTAATTCCAGTTTTCGGGCGCTTCCTATGAAGACAAATTGTAAAGCATTCTTCTTAGATTGATATGCATAATTGTATAGATCAAAGACATACATCATTAATATGCTTTGTACTGAGAATGTTACTTCATTTACTCTAAAAATTTTAGATTATCAAGGAACTACTTTTTAAAACAACTTTACTGGGATACAATTTACATACCATAACACTTACCAATTTAAAGGATATACAGTTCAACCATTTTTCAATATATTCATAGATATATGCAGCTATCACCAAGTTAATTTTAGAACATCATCATTACCTCAAAAAGAAGCCCTGCTCTTTTAACTACACCTCTCCCATCCCTCTGTCCTTTATCACCCACAGCACTAACCACTACTTTCTGTCTCTATAGATTTCCCTATTCTGAACTTTGATTTGAATGAAGTTATATAGTAGATGGTATTTTGTGACTGGCTTCTTTCCAAAGCATGTTTCCAAGGTTCATCCACATTATAGCATGTATCAATACTTCATGCTTTGTTATAGCCAGATAATATTCCATTGTATAGATATGCCACATTTTGTTTATTCATCCATTGATGGTTGTCTCTACCTTTTGGCTATTATGAATAATGTTGCTATTAACATTCATTTACAAGCTTCTGTATGAATATGTTTCTCTAGAGGATATACCTAGGAATAAGATTGCTTGGTCATATGGTAACTCTATACTTAATCATTTGAAGAACTGCCAGGTTGTTTTCCAAAGTGGTTGTACCATTTTGCATTCTGGCCAGCAGTGTATCAGGGCTCCAATTGCCCCACACACTTACCAACAATTGCTATCTGATGTTTTGGTTCTAGCCATCCAAATGGGTATAAAATGGTATCTCATGTATTTTTAAAAACAACTTTATTGGAATATACATATAATTTACATACCATATAACTTTAATGTATATAATTTAGTATATATAATTCAACAGTTTTTGATATATTACATTATTTTCTTAAATTGTGGTAAAATATATATAATCTAAAATTTGCTATTTTAGCCATTTTTAAAGTATAAAATTCAGTGGCATCAATTACAATCATAATGTTGTTCAACTGTTATCACTCTTACCCTATCTAAAACTTATTCTCACCTCAAACAGAAACTCTGTGACCATTAAGCAATCACTCTCCATTCCCCTCTCCCCCCCCAGTCCCAGGTATCCTCTAGTCTACTTTCTGTTATTATGAATTTGCCTGTTCTAGGTGCCTCACAGAAGTGGAACCATACAATATTTGTCCTTTTGCGTCTGACTTATTTCACTTAGCATGTGTTTTCAAAGGTCATCCATGTTGTGGCCTATATCAAAACTTCACTCCTGTGAATTCCCTGGTGGTCCAATGGTTAGGATTCTGTGCTTCCACTGCTGGGGCCCAGGTTCGATCTCTGGTAAGGGAACTAAGATCCTGCAAGCCACATGGTGTGGCCAGAAACTTCACTCCTTTTTATGACTGAATAATATTCCACTGTATATATGCCTCATTTTGTCTATCCATTCATCTATTGATGAACACTTGGGTTGTTTCCTGGTTTTGGCCATTGAAAATAATGTTTCAGTGAATTCTGTTGTACAAGTATTTGTTCAAGTTCCTGCTCTCAATTTCCTTAGTTAGGTGCCTAGGAGTGGAATTACTGGGCCATATATAACTCTACATTTAGTTTTTTGAGGAATGACCAAACTGTTTTCCATGGTGGTGACACCACTTTACATTTTATATTCTTATACTACTTATGATCTACTTACTTGGACATAAGTGTAAATGGAAAGTCTACCAACACACCAAAAAAAAAAAAGTGAAAGTGAAGTCACTCAGTTGTGTCCGGCTCTTTGCGACCCCGTCGGCTGTAGCCTACCAGGCTCCTGCCTCCATGGGATTCTCCAGGCAAGAGTACTGGAGTGGGTTGCCATTTCCTTCTCTAGGGGATCACTTCCTTCTCCAAGGGATCTTCCCGACCCAGGGATCAAACCAGGGTCTCCCACATTGCGGGCAGACGCTTCTGAGCCACCAGGGAAGCCCTCACACCAAGGCCATGTGTAAATAAGTATTTCTTGATGTGTTAAGTCAAGTGTCAAGTAGCTCAGAAGTTTAGAGGAGAGAGATTACTGCAGGTCTAAGGAGATCAGGGAAGATCAAGTAAACTGGGTCTTAAAGGATGAAAAGGAGACATGGCATTTCAGGAAAAAGAGAATGAATGAAAGGTATGAGGTAGAAATGTGTAAGAGGAATCTGTGATACAGAGCAATATCCCTGTGTCAAACTGATACAGAGAGTAGTAGGCAGTAAGTTTGGAAAGGTAGGTTGGGATTAGTATATGAAGAGCAGGATAGTTTGGACTTTATTTTGAAGATATCAATTGCTTAGTGTGCTTAGTTCCTCAGTTGTGTCCGATTCTTTGCAACCCCTTGGACTGCAGCCCACCAGGCTCCTCTGTCCGTGGTGATTCTCCAGGTAAGAATACTGGAGTGGGTTGCCATGCCCTCCTCCAAGGGATCTTCCCAACCCAGGGATTAAACCCAGGTCTCCCGCATTGCAGGAGGACTCTTTACCAACTGAGCCACCAGGGAAACCCAAGAATACTGGAGTGGGTAGTATTCCCACTACTGGAGAAACAGCTACCCTTTCTCCAGGGGATCTTCCTGACCCAGGAATCAAACCGAAGTCTCCTGCACTGCAAACAGATTCTTTACCTGCTGAACTACCAGGGAAGATATCAGGAACTAATAAAGCTTTCTGATCAAGAGAAGGACATGATAAATTAATTTTGCTATTGTTTCACTGGGCTTCTATATCTGCCTTAAAAAATTCTGCCATGATTTGTTTCATAATGAAATATTTCAAGCTGACAGAAAAACAGAGATACTATAACAAACACTGTATACTGATCATCTAGTTTTGTCAAATCTTTTTGTTATATTTGCTTCAGAATTAAAAAAAAAACATTATTCATACAGTTAAAACTTCTTGTTTATCAGTCCCAATTCCCTTCTTCCCTAGAGATAATCACCATCTTGAATTGGGTTTTGTTCCTGCTGTATTAATCAGTGCTTTCTAGAGAAACAAAAGTAGCAGGATGTGTATATACACATAGGATTTGTCTTGCTTATGCAGATCACTGAAGCTTGTCAAGTCCATAATCTACAGGGTAGGCTGGCAGGCTCCAACAAGGTGGGGACTTCTAATTCAAGTCCAGTCTGCTGGCAGAATTCTTTCTTGTTTGGGGAGAAGAGTCATTTTCTATTAAAGCCTTCAAGTGATTGGATGAGGCCCACCCACATTATGGAGGGTAATCTGCTTTACTCAAAGTCTACTGAGTTAAATGTCAATCTTATCTAAAGAATAATTTCAAACATCTAGAATAATGTTTGATTAAATATCTGGGTACCATGGACTATTGAAGTTGACACACAAAATTAACTATCATACCTCCCAACTATGTTCTTATATTTTTTTACATATGTATATAACCATAAAGAATATATAGAACTATTTTACATGTTTTTAATATGTATATAAATGGTACCATATTAAAAGTATTGTTTGGTAGGCTTTTCTCTCAAATTATATTTTGAGATTTATCCATATTAAAAATACACATGGCTCTAGTTAACTCATTTTAATTGTGTAAATATGCCACAATTCATTTATCCATTCTCTTGACAACAGGCATTAGGTTGTTGGCAGTCTTCCCTGTAATGCTCATTCTTATACATGTCGCCTTGTGCACACTGTGGGAGTTTCTCAGAGTGACAGTGCTAAATTATAGATTTCTTTTAATTTTTAAAAATGATATATTTCAGGTATATATAAAGGTTTAAAGAATATTATAATGAACACCTTTGTATCCTCCACCAGTTTAAGGAATAAAATATTATTAATATGGTTGAAGACCCTCTGAGCTCATCTCTTTCTGTAATTACAGGCCACTTCTGCCTCACTATTTGATTTAGTGTTTATCATTCCCTTACATCTCTTTGTCCTCTTTCTACAAGTAAACACTGCAGTTTATTTTAAAATACACTTTAGGAGAAGGCAATGGCACCCCACTCCAGTACTCTTGCCTGGAAAATCCCATGGACGGAGGAGCCTGGTGGGCTGCAGTCCATGTGGTCCTAAGAGTCGGACACGACTGAGCGACTTCCCTTTCACTTTTCACTTTCATGCATTGGAAAAGGAAATGGCAACCCACTCCAGTGTTCTTGCCTGGAGAATCCCGGGGACGGGGGAGCCTGGTGGGCTTCCGTCAATGGGGTTGCACAGAGTTGGACACGACTGAAGCAACTTAGCAGCAGCAGCAGCAGCCCCTTCTTCTTGAGTACACGAATCTGCAGCATTTTTAGATAAGAAAATCCTGGGTTCCATCCACAACTCTGCAGCCTCCTAATTAGATGACCTTGCCAGTCACCTAACTGTGGATGTCAGTCACCTTCCATCCCACTTTCCCCTACACTGACACTCAGAAACTTGAAATATCCTCTCTTCACTTTATGGTCATTGATAAGAACATGGAAGTGTTCCTAGAGAGTTGTATTTAAGCTTTTTGCTGTGAAGCATTTTGTACAATCAAGAAAAATATATTTCTTATGCCCTCAAATATATGTGGTACGTAATAAAAATCACTATTTGTGTTAAAACTAGGTAAAACCCAGCACAAACCAATTATAATTTTGTCAAATTTGTTTTAATATTTCAGATTTCCATATTTTGAATAAAAGAATATGCATTTACTATTCTTCTAATACTATGAAAATGTAATGCAGAAATGTTATTGTGCATTTTAATATTACTTTCCAAGAATATCCAAGTGCTTTAAGTTAAGAATCTTTAGTTGATATAGGAACAGGGGATGGGGGACTAAAAGTTGTTGTTTTTGTTTAATATTCTTGGTTAATATTCTGTTTCTCAGTTTTTTACCAAAACAGTGTGTGTCATATTGTTTGTCTTTGGTTTTTAAAAGTTACTGTTTAATTAAATTAGTGTTCATAATTTTTTAGGAAGTTTTTTTCTTGTTGATTTAGATTGCTATATAATAGGAATAAAAAGGGAAGCTTTCTGCTGGAATTACTTGAAAACAAACAAACAAAAAAAAAACACTTTAGAACTATGTTATTTTTTTCTATTTTAATCTCCGTATAATGTCATCTCTGAATTTTAGTTCTTTACCTGGTTTGCTGCAGACCACTGTCTGCATCTTGCGGGACAGATGAGTCAGCTCACATAAGAAATTATAAACACGATGGCACTCGAGTTCATCCCAACCTGCGGTTAAGGTCTGAGAGTGATAAAATAAAGGAAACATTGCAGATATTCAAACCATCAAATCAAAACATAAGTCACTATTGCCTTATGACCATCAGCTGTTGCAGCACAAAATCAGGGTGATGTGCAATTTTTATCCAGTATGGGACTGTTAAAATTCATAGGAAATTTTATATTAAACGAAACCTAGAAATGCTCCAAAATCCAATTTCTTTGTGGTTGCATTGAGAGTCTCTTTTCAGAGAACTAAATGGTATTGAATCCTGACCTCTGACAGTTATGAGGAAAATAACAAAGAAAGGCCCAAACCCTAGAGCACTTTAGATACCTGACTCACAACCATACCGTGACTTAGTTTCAGACTACAGTAGAATTTAAATCAATCCCTTACGACTATACAGTGGAGGTGATGAACAGATTCAAGGGATTAGATCTGGGAGACAGAGTTCCTGAAGAACTATGGATAGAGGTTTGTAACATTGTACAGGGGGTGGTAACCAAAACCATTCCAAAGAAAAAGAAATGCAAGAAGGCAAAGTGATTGAGGTGGCTTTACAAATAGCTGAGAAAAGAAGAGAAGCGAAAGGCATGGGACAAGGGGAAAGATATACCCAAATGAATGCAGAGTTCCAGAGAATAGCCAGGAGAGATAAGAAAGTCTTCTTAAGTGAACAGTACAAAGTAATAAAGGACAACAGTAGAACTGGAAAGACTAGATATCACTTCAAGAAAATTGGAGATATCAAGGAACATTTCATGCAAGGATAGGCACAATAAAGGACAGAAATGGTAAGGATCGAAGAGAAGCAGAAGAGATTAAGAAGAGGTGGCAAGAATACAAAAAACTATACAAAAAAGGTATAAATGACTCACATAACCAGATGGTGTGGTCACTCACCTAGAGCCAGACATCCTGAAGTGTGAAGTCAAGTGGGCCTTAGGAAGCATTGCTACAAAGCTAGTGGAGGTGATGGAATTCCAGTTGAGCTATTTCAAATCCTAAAAGTTGATGCTGTTAAAGTACTGCATTCAAAATTCCAGCAAATTTGGAAAACTGAGCAGTGGCCACAGGACTGGAAAAGGTCAGTTTCCATTCCAGTCCCAAAGAAGGGCAATGCCAAATAATGTTCAAACTACCTAACAATCGTACTCATTTCACATGCTAGCAAGGTTATGCTCCAAATCCTTCAAGCTAGGCTTCAGCAGTACGTGAACCGAGAAATTCCAGGTATACAGGCTGGGTTTAGAAAAGGCAGAGGAACCAGAGACCAAACTGCCAACATTCGCTGGATCACAGAGAAAACAAGGAAATTCCAGAAAAACATCTACTTCTGTTTCACTAACTACACTAAGTGGATCACAACAAACTGTGGAAAATTTTGAAAGAAATGGGAATACCAGATCACCTTACCTACTTCCTGAGAAAACTGTATGCAGGTCAAGAACCAACAGTTAGAACCAGACATGAAACAACAGACTGCTTCAAAATTGGGAAAGGAGTATGACTGTATATTGTATATACAGCCTGTATATATATATATATATAAAGACTGTATATTGTTATCTTGTTTATTTAACTTCTATGCAGAGTACATCATTTGAAATACCAGGCTGGATAAATCCCAACCTGGAATTAAGATTGCTGGAAGAAATATCAACATCCTCAGATAAGCAGATGATACCACTCTAATGGCAGAAAGTGAAGAGGAACTAAAGAGCCTTTTGATGAGGGCAAAAGAGGAGAGTGAAAAGCTGGCCTGAAACTCAACATTGTAAAAAAAGAAGATCATGACATCCGGTTCCATTACTTCATGGCAAATAGATGAGGAAAAGTGGAAACCGTGACAGATTTTCTTTTCCGAAGTCACTGCGGACAATGACTGCAACTATGAAATTAAAAGATGCTTGCTCCTTGGAAATAAAACTATGAAAAACCTAGAGAGCGTATGAAAAAGCTGTGACATCACTTTGCTGACAAAGGTCCACATGGTCAAAGCTATGGTTTTTCCAAGAATCATGTATGGATGTGAGAGTTGGACCAGAAAGAAAGCTGAGCGTCAAAGAATTGATGCTTTCAATTATGGTGCTGGCAAAGACTCTTGAGAGTCCCCTGGACTTCAAGGAGATCAAACCAATAAATCCTAAAGGAAATCAACCCTGAATATTCATCAGAAGGACTGATGTTGAAGCTCCAATACTTTGACTACTTGATGCGAAGAGCCGACTCATTGGAAAAGATCCTGATGCTGAGAAAGCAAAAGGAGAAGGGGGTGGCAGAGGATGAGATGGTTAGATAGCATCACTGTCTTAATGGACAGAAATTTGAGCAAACTCCAGGAGATAGTGAAGGACAACGAAGCCTGAGGTGTTGCACTCCATATCCGACTCTGAAATCCCATGGACTATAGCCTGCCAAGCATCTCTATCCATGGTATTCTCCACACAAGAATACTGGAGCAGATTATCATGTCCTTCTCTAGGGGAACTTCCCAACCCAGGGATCGAACCTGGGTCTTTTTTGTCTCCTGCTTCAGCAGGCAGGTTCTTTACCACAAGCACCACTTGGGAAGCCCCATACTAAAATCAGTTGTATCTATCATTTCCTATAGTCACAATTTTTAAAATACAGTTGATTTCTAAAATCACATCCCAATAACTAGCCCAAGACTTAAAATTCATTACACATCCACACTCTGTACCCCACAGTATTTCCAGTCATTACAATTGGCTGGAAACTTCAAGGACATTGGTATAGAGCATATAAATGTTAAACATTTCTTACTAGTGAGAAATCCAAGAAGAAAACCTGAGGTGGCAAACATATTAACACATTCTCAAACCTTTACAATGTTATTTTGTTTTCTTTTTAGATTATTATCACTTTTATTATTTTATAGACAGATTACATACTCTACTTATTAACAGTTCAAAAAGAATTCCTTTTCTTCTTTCAGTAAATAAAAAATGTACCTGTAAAAATATGCCATAACATAGCAATCCTACACATTGCAAAGGAGCTGCACATCCATTGAATTTAAAACAGGAAACCTATAAAGAGAACAACTATTAATTCCTCCTTTTCAGTGCAACTGTACAATGATCTGACATTCAAATTAAGTGGAAATATGTAATGACCTTTTTCAATCTTAACTGAAAATAACTAAAACACTATATAACTGATTAGTATCATGTTACATAGGTGGAGGATTATGAAAGAAGTATAGAACAAAGTCTCTGCCTCAAGGAGCTCACAATTTATTTAGGCCAATATACATACCTGAAGTTATTTTTACATTTCAGGTTAGAATATGTATAAGTGCTGCAATGACCAAATACACATATCAGACATGATGAAATCAGGGAAAGGATCATTCTGAGAATGATTTAAAAAGCTTATGAAGGATGTAAAACAAGTAATGTCTTTGAGTGGGATTCAAATATAATGAATAGATAGTATTGGTGAGGAAACAATAAAGGGAAAATTGTATAGAGATAAAAATAAAAAAGGTTCATTTGGAAAGAAAGATATGAGCAGCTTAGTCAGGCTCAAGATAGTAGGAATTAAGCTTGCACTGTCAAAGTGAAGTCGCTCAGTCGTGTCCGACTCTTTGCCACCCCATGGACTGCAGCCTCCCAGGCTCCTCCATCTACAGGATTTTCCAGGCAAGAGTACTGGAGTGGGTTGCCGTTTCCTTCTCCAGAGGATCTTTCTCCAGAGGATCTTTCTCCAGAGGATCTTTCTCCAGAGGATCTTTCTCCAGAGGATCTTTCCAACTCAGGGATTGAACCCGGGTCTCCCACATTGCAGGCAGATGCTTTACCCTCTAAGCCACCAGGGAAGCCCCTGTCAAGGAGAACCTAAATACCACCTGTGGACTTTGGACCTTATTGTGATGAAATTGAGTAACCACTGGAAGATTTTTAAGCAAGAAAATTAAATTGATGAAAGTGATTCAGCATACAGAATGTCTTGGGGAGTGAAGAAATGAATGGTAGGAAGATCATCTTGGAAGTTGCTGCAATAACCTAGAGGCTGAACTTAATGCAAACACTGACATGAAAAAAGCCAGTGGAAACAGTTTGCATACTATTGAGTGTAAAACTGAATCAGCAATAGTAGATATATACTTGGACTTATATAATAAAACTCAATGTCTAACAGAGATTATGCCCTAACACATTAATACACATTTCCAAATCATAAATTGTCATAAAAGGTTTGTCATTTTATATATTTAAAATGCTTTTAATATTTAAACAGTAAAATGTTAACATTTGGAAATTGTTTCCATTTTAATAAAATATCTACATCATCACTTTAAAACATCTTCAGAATTCCCACGAGGTAAAAATACTTTTACTACTTTGATAAACCTAATAAACTTGAGTGAAAATACTCCTATACTACATTTTGGTGTTTTATAATCTGAGTACTTGGTAAAGTATTAATTATCATCAATCAATTTTTAGTACTAATTCATGAAATTCCATAAAAATAAATACAGATTTAAAACAAGTATAAGACATTAATAATAAAACATCTTTACTGGAAATCAAGATTGTGAACTATTTTAGAAGTATGATCTTACATCTGCAAGTATCTTGTGAATGTACTTTAGTCTTTCCTTTGTGGGTAGCAGCAATGTACATCTTTTAAATAGTAGACCTGAGAAAGTAAAGAGACACATGAAAGAAAACAACAACAATGTAATTAACTTAAGAATATCTATAACTCACAGCATAATGTTTCCTGAAAGTGAGATGTACCTTAACGGACTGTGAGCTGATACCAGTGTTTTTAAGGGGAAGTTTGGGAGGAAGGGTGCACAACGCTTGTAATACATGTGTTTACCAAGGATGATTCTGGTATTCACCCAAGAGGCTATGACATGAAATCTTACAAAAAACTGTGAAATTGGTGCTATAGAATAGATTTAAGAAAGTATTTCAATTTAAAAAGATAACAATGGTGGACTCCATGGACTGTAGCCTGCCAGACTCCTCTGTCCATGGGATTCTCCAGGAAAGAATACTGGAGTGGGTTGCCATTTCCTTCTCCAAGGGAGGTCTCTTGCACTGCCGACAGATTCTTTACCCACTGAGCTACAAGGGAAGCCCCCCAAAAGACAACAATAACCAAATACAAAACACAATTGGGAAACTCTACTGTCTTTATTCCATAGAAAACATTTTCCAGTATCTCTTTTTTTTTCCTGGTATCTCTTAAAATTAGCCTCATGTCCACAAGGGAAAATGTTTTAAGAATTGCTAATGGAAAGAGTGAGAGAAGAGATTTTGTATTCTTTTCTCCAAATACTGTACAAAACTTAGTCATAAGTACTTGAAATTTCAGAGATTAGAAGGCTTTTTTCCCTCACAGAAAGTATCCAGTTTGGATGAAATATTTATTTATTTCTTTAAAGATATCCTTTTATGGGGCTCACATGTTAAGAATGTATAGAATTTTGTGTTTACATATTTTTTTTAAAAGCCTTTAATTTCCCAGTGAGCTATGTAACTTGAACTACAGTGACAGGAAGTGTATAATTTGTTTTCTCAAACTTTAAGTGTTCTGTTCTCCTAAAATGGCAATATATTAACATTCCTATAAGGGCAAATATCCTCAAACTAAAAATAAGACATATGGTAAGAAAATGCATACCTGAATATCATGACTTTCTTTAGTCTTCATCTTCTCTGCATTTACTTTTTTACATAATACAAAAAACTATATAATTCTTTAGAATCTATGGGAATTGAACTTATTTTTAGAAGTTGCTATGTTTGGGCAACACATTACCAGGATTGCATTTTAAAGATAAACTCTTCTTATTTTTGTACATAAAAAGACATTTTCAGTGTTTGGCTTTCGGGCTGAGTTCTTTTCCTTTCATGTTCTGGCATCCAGTCTCAAGGCATATCATAGCCGGGGAACTGTAAACTCTAATTGCATGCTGGTTGCTTTTTTAAATGCAGAATGCCTATTTTTAAGGGTTGCAATTTCTCATAAAAACCAATGCCAGTTGACTTATTTATTTTTTAACACAGGTGCTCTGTTATATCCTTTAGAGACCAACTTCTTTAATTTCTTCTCACTAAAATAGATCAGATGTACTGTTCTTTTCACACTGGCCATCTGCTCTGTTTTGTATGAAGCAGCAAATTAAAATGTATAAACCTCAGAATGCAGAATTGTGAAAATGTTATTTTAATGTCGGAAAACAAGAACACAGGAATGGCAATGTGAGGAAATGGTAAGTACATCAAACATTTATCTAAAGAATCAGTCATAAGCTAGCTGTCTGCACCAAATTTAAATGGAAGGTTGAAATCATTACATGAATAAAACCACATTTAAAAGCTACCTTTAAAGATCAAAACATATCTGTATTTTTAACTGAATTATCCACATAATTGTCTTAATGCTTTTTGTTTGTTTATGCAATTGAGCCTGATCAGAGAGAAAAAAATTCTTTCTAATTAAACTAAAGAATAAGCTTTTCCCAAGAACCACTTCCTCCACAACTGATGATGTTTGAAAAAAGATATTTACAATAAGTGGCAAAAAGTAATTGATGTATTCATTTGCAAGCTTTACTAAGCTTAATCATAAGTACTGAAAGCAATAACATTGTAACTAGATCACATACTTTTCATTTAGTCTTATTAAGTATACTTATCAAATACAGTTTGATGTATTTCACATCTATGCAGTCTTATTTCACTATTTGAAAACTAGGCATCCTTGGGATACTAAAAGGTAATATTCACTTAACTTACTCTCAACATCAGATATTTTGTTTCATTGCCATGTTTTGATTAACTACAGGTAGCTTCATAATTAAACTGGTGTCATTAAGTCAAGTCAAAATTAGAATTTTATTCTCATTCTCAGGAAGAATGAAATCAATGAATGGGATGAAAGATATAAACGATTACAAATCTAGGGAAGAAACCGTCCACAACTTCCTTTGCTAAAGTTAATTTAATAATAGCATAATGATTTATTAGTAAATGCATAGCATCCTTAAGAGAGGAAACCATTGTTTCTGATAACAGAATAAGTGATTTTCCACAATAATATATTTAAATTTATTTTATGTTTTAAGAACTAGATTATGGTTGAAAAGGAAAAGAAATACAGAGATAAAACTCATCATATCCACACAAAGTAAAGCATAGAAATACATCAATTTCCTAAACTGGTAAGCCACCAGATGATAAGCTTCGATGACATTGTGTCCACATGAAGTCACAAGGACAGACACTTTAAAGTGCATTCTCATCTTTAAAGATAATGTAAAGGACTGTGGTCTGAGAAGGCCTTACAAATAGCTGAAAAAAGAAGAGAAGTGAAAGGCAAAGGAGAAAAGAAAAGATACACGCATCTGAATGCAGAGTTCCAAAGAATAGCAAGGAGAGATAAGAAAGTCTTCTTAAATGAACAATGTGAAGAAATAGAGGAAAACAATAGAATGGGAAATACTAGTCTCTTCAAGCAAACTAGAGATACCAAGGGAACATTTCATGTAAAGTAGGCATAATAAAGGACAGAAACGGTATGGACCTAAAAGAAGAAGAAGAGATCCAGAAGAGGTGGCAAGCATACACAGAAGAACTGTACAAAAAAGGTCTTAAAGACTCGGATGACCACAATGGTGTGACCATTCACCTAGAGCCAGATATCCTGAAGTGTGAAGTCAAGTAGGCCTTAGGAAGCATTACCACAAACAAAGCTAGTGGAGGTGACGGAATTCCAGTTGAGCTATTTCAAATCCTAAAAGATAATACTGTTAAAGTGCTGCACTCAATATGCCAGCAAATTTGGAAACTCAACAGTGGCCACTGGACTGGAAAAGGTCAGTTTCCATTCCAGTCCCAAAGAAGGGCAATGCCAAAGAATGTTCAAACTACCTAACAATCACACTCATTTCACATGCTAGCAGGGTTATGCTCAAAATCCTTCAAGCTAGGCTTCAACAGTATGTGAACCGAGAACATCTAGATGTACAAGCTGGGTTTAGAAAAGGCAGAGGCACCAGAGATCAAATTGTCAACATTTGCTGGATGATAGAGAAAACAAGGGAATTCAGGAAAACATCTGCTTCTGCACTGACTGCACTAGAGCCTTTGACTGTGTGGATCATAACAAACTGGAAAATTCTGAAAGAGACGGGAATACGAGACCACCTTACCCATCTCCTGAGAAATCTGTATGCAGGAAAAAAAGCAACAGTTAGAACTGGACATGAAACAACGGAATGGTTCAAAATTCAAAAAGGAGTACAAGGTTGTATACTATCACCTGCTTATTTAACTTATATGCATCATGTGAAATGCTGGGCTGGATGAACCCCATGCTGGAATCATGACTGCTGGGAGAAATATCAATAATCTCAGATATGCAGATGACACCACCCCAGTGGCAGAAAGCGAACAGGAATTGATCAAGTTTCTTGATCAAGGTGAAAAAGGAAATTGAAAAAGCTAACTTAAAACTCAACATTCAAAAAATGAAGATCGCGGCATCCAGTCCCATCACTTCATGGCAAATAGATGGGGAAAAAGTGCAAACAGTGACAGACTTTCTTTTCTTGTGCTCCAAAATCACTGTGGATGATGACTGCAGTCATGAAATTAAGAGATGCTTGCTCCTTGGAAGAAAAGTTATGACAAATCTAGACAGTGTATTAAAAATCAGAGACATCACTTTGCTGACAAAGGTCTGTACAGTCAAAACTATGGTTTCTCCAGTAGTCACGCAGGGATGTGAGACTGGACCATAAAGAAGTCTGAGCACCAAAGAAATGATGCTTTGAATTTGTGGTGCTGGAGAAGACTACCGAGAGTTCCTTGGACAGCAAGGAGATCAAACCAGTCAATCCTAAAGGAAATCAACCCAGAATATTCATTGGAAGGACTGACACTGAAGCTGAAGCTCCAATCCTTTGGCCACCTGATGTGAAGAGCCGACTCACTGGAAAAGACCCTGAGGCTGGGAAAGACTTAGGGCAGCAGGAGAAGAGGGTGACAGAGGATGAGATGGTTGGATGGCATCAACAAGACTTTGAGAAAACTCCGGGAGATTCTGAAAGACAGGACCCCTGGTGTCCACAGGGTCGCAAAGAGTTGGACACAACTGAGCGACTAAACAATAAACAAAAGGATTGCTGCTAAGGGAAAGTCCTCACACTGGAAGAGTAAAAGTGTCATGGAAATAGGAAGTATTCCATTTCCCACAGGCCTTACAGAATTGCATGATTAAAACCCCCTTAATTAAGTATAGTTCTTTATCTGTTACAATTCTCATTATATTACATAAATTACCTAGAGATCTGTAGTGTTCCACTATAGCGGTGTCTTCTCTGTCAGGCAGCTCAAGGTCATGAAAATCCTGTAGTAAAAGTCTTTTGCTTCCTGATGAGGTTGAGATATAATTAATAATGTGCTGGCTGACTGTTTTGGACACCATGCTTAGCATGCTGATATCCTTCACTATCAAAAGAAATATACACATATACATATATGTAAATGGCTTAAATACAAGAACATCACTATTAGCAGTCTATGAACTTACAAGTTAGCTCATTAATAATACTACTAAATAATACTACTATTAATAATACTACTAAAAATAAATAATTAAAGTGGGGAAAAGGGAAAAATCTTAAAATTGTTTGAAATCTAGTTCTCAATGAATTAGAAACATTTGGGGATGTAACACTCAAATTACCATGTCATAATTAGAAGCATACTTTAAGGAGTTTGAGTGTCATATTTTATCCGAGTACCACTTACCTAACAATGATGAAATTTTAAAAAGTAAACTAAATGTGAACACGGACAGGGAGGCCTGGTATGCTGCAGTCCATGGGATTGCAGAGAGTTGGACATGACTGAGAGACTGAACTGAACACCATTAACATTCTAGCGGGGTCTAAGATGACAAAACTACTTCTTGGGGAAAATAAAATATTCCAGTGTCCAGGTTGCCTACTTATAGTCGCCAAACCTCACCTGACAAATATTTTAGAATTATTTGGAATATTTCCAATGGCAAGGCTTTAAAATTTCCAAGCGTTGATAAGGGCTGAGAATCTGAGTCAAAGGTGTTGGAAAAACAGCTGGATCGACGACTACTACGTCTATATTTCTGGTTAGGAATCAAAGTGAAACTGGTATTTACTCTAGACGTCATCCTCTTCCTTATCTCATGAATTTACTCTGATTAGAAAACAAAAGCACAAGAGACAAAGAAAAAAGGAAATTATATTGATGAAGCGATGTTGTTTCTTTAAATAGAAAGATTCATATTTTGATGGGTAATAGTTATCTCTCTATAGTTACAGAACTTTTAATGTGATGCCCAATATAGGGCATTCCAACCAGTAGAGTCTATTTATTCATTCCAGCATAATATGAAATATTTAAAAATCTTTTCCCTCTTAGCCAGATATTTCAGACAGAGTTTTAGTAGAAAATGAGATATGTATTTAGATGAAATGTATTCTAAGAAAAGAAATGTGACATTTTCAAAAAGCAAAAAAATTAACACAAAAATTATAATTTCAATCCATTCAATATTTGTCAATTAGTATGTTGTTTTTACTTTAATTCTTAAAAAATTCAAAGTATTAATGTAGAATTAAAACTTTTTCTATTTTTTAAAAACAATACTGACATGTTCTTTTGTTGGAAACAATAAAGACAGATTAAAAAACAGACTTTAGTTTGTAGCTTTTTAAAACTGACTAGCTCTAACAGATTAAGATGGTTTCATTATGATTCACTATGTGTGATGAAATCAAAGTTTTATAAAATTAATAAGACTAGAATAAATTAATAATTTTCCCTCAATTCCACTTTTGTTTAATAGCAGCTTATAATGAAACTTCAATACTTTGGCCACCTGATGCGAAGAACTGACTCATTGGAAAAGACCCTGATGCTGGGAAAGATTGAAGGTGGGAGAAGGGGATGACAGAAGATGAGATGGTTGGATAGCATCATTGACCCGATGGACATGTGTTTGAGTAAGCTCTAGGAGTTGGTGATGGACAGGGAAGCCTGGCGTGCTGCAGTCCATGGCGTTGCAAAGATTGGACACGACTAAGCGACTGAACTGACAAGTCTTAGGAAGGATCTACATAACTTATTTCAAACTAAACATTTCATAGAAAGAATTTTATTGAAGTTACTAGTAATTCACTTACACTAAACAATAATTCTTTTTAAAAAATGTTATCACACACAGTGACTTTGTGTCTTTCCTTTTCCTATTCAGAAAACACTCTTTTGTAAATATGTAAATATGTACATGCATATGTACACATGCATAACTATAACTCCAATCTAGGGCTCCTTATTTCTGAAGAAACAACTAAGACATTTCATCAAAGAGTTACAAATATATCTGACCAAAATGCATTTTCTCCTTTTGGCACAAAATTGCTAAAAAATCACATTGCTACTTATTCATCTAAAAGGTTTCGTGTCAATTTACATCAATTTAAAATCAGCTGTATAATTGAAAATGTGGCCAAGAAATTTAGTGCTTAGTGAAAAGTATATTGTGAATTTCCCTTAAAACTATACCCTACATAGTGCTTTGCTAGTAGATATTTTTAAATAATCATTAAAATTACACAAGTAACATGCACTGTCAAAAATTTTTACAAAATACAGCAAAACAAAAAGAAGAAAATTAAATTCATTTGGTTTTTAGCACAAAATCAAGCCCTTTGGCTCATAACATTCTAGAGTTTTCCATATGTTTCTTTTTTACAAAAACAGAGGAAATCACTGTTCACACTATTTTGTAATCCTTTTCAGTTGTAATTAAAATTGTCATTTCTTTCCATACCAATAGTTATATTTCTACAAGTATATATTTTTAAAAGGACTGCATGGGATTTCACCAAATGAAAGAATATTAATTTATTCAATCCATAAGATTATTTTTTTTTGGGGGGGGAGGATGGAGGTACTTTTTTTTTATTTTAATAATTTTATTTTTAAACTTTACATAATTGTATTAGTTCTGCCAAATATCAAAATGAATCCGCCAAAGGTATACATGTGTTCCCCATCCTGAACCATCCTCCCTCCTCCCCATAAGATTGTTTTTAACTTCTCACAGTAGGCATTTAAGAACATTTTTCATTATAGTAAAATATACACCTGGCCTAGGTTTTGTTCTGTTTCTCTGAGCACTGTGTAACCTGGGACTTGGGTGGGAGCCTGCGGGCTCTTCAGAAACTCACTGACACCTAAAACCTGGGGGGCTTTAGTGTGTCAACCACACACTATATATTTTTAAACCTCTGAGAGAAGTTAAAATACAGTGATCTAAATCCTGCTAAAACTAAAGTCTCCTCTTACAATTCCTTCTTTTTCTCAGTCAGACCTGAACGTTCCAGGGTAGATAACAAGACTTCCTGATAATCCTAAAGGTGTAATCCCAAATAATTTCTGGTTTCCTCTCAGCCCTCTAGAGAGTGAGAATCACGAACCCAAATAATCGTAATACGATGACGTTTCAATGCCCTGTTCCGTCTCACTACTTTTGCCCACGTTTGAAAGGCTTTAAGTACCTCTTGGATGAACTTTTCTCCCTCTTCTCTGAGAAAACCTTCCAATAGCAATTCAGCAGGATTTCTATTTTGTTTTAACATAAGAAAACCCTTTGAAGAGACCCATCCCCCCGTGCTCCGGAATAAGCTCAAAATATCTTCAAAGAGGTAAACCAGAGAGGCCATAAAAGAAAAACTTTCCAATTTAAGAGTCAAACCACACTGGGATGCATTTTTGACTGTCTCCAGTCCATGGAAAGATGAAACTTATCTCTAGAAATTATTGGGGAAAAAAAAATTTTTTACCACAGATTTTGACAGTTTTCCGGCTAAAGGATCACAGGAAAATGGGACTTGGTCGTTCTGCCCCACCTCCTCAAATTTCTTAATATTTAGAAAAGAAAATTTCCTCAAGGTTTTGTCGCCAGGAAGAGGGAACGTCCAGCTCCCGTCGGCTCCGAAGCTGCGTTCCAGTCTCGCAGGCGCCCCCTTGGCCTCGAGAATATTTTAGAATCCTCCCAGGAGCCCCAGCGGGAAGAAGGCCCCGCCCCCGGACCCCATAGTGCCGTCCTCCGTGAGGAATATTTTAGAACCCTCCCTGAGCTCCCTCAGAAAGGAGACTCCGCCCCCTTATAAATATTAAGGACCCCCCCCAAACACACACACACAGATCCACCCACTTCATGAATAATCAACGAGGACGAAGTGGGTCTTTGGTGCCAGACCCTAAGCCAAAGCCACTCGTTGCCACAGGAAGGGGTGGAGCCGTTAGAAACGGGAGTGCGTGCGTGCTAAGTCGCGTCAGACTCTGCGACCCCATGCTCTGTGGCTCGCCAGGCTCCTCTGTTCATGGAATTCTCCAGGCAAGAATACTGGAGTGGGTTGCCATTTACCTTTCCAGGTGATCTTCACGAACCAGGGATCGAACTGGCGTCTCTCAAGTCTCCTGCATTGGCGTTCGGCTAGTGGTAACACTAGCGCCATCTGGGAAGCCCAGAAACGGGAGGGGAGGATGCAAAATGAAGAGCCCCAATCTGGTGAACCGCACATCTGTTCCAAACGATTTCCTTTCCTTTTAACCTAGTTTTAAGCCGGGTTTTAAATCCACGCCCCCCACCCCCTGGTGGTTCAGACGGTAAAGAATTCGGCTGCAATGCAGGAGACCTGGATTTGATGCCGTGGGGAGATCCCCTGGAGAAGGGAACGGTTACGCACTCCTGTATTCTGGCCTGGAGAATTCCATGGACAGAGGGACCTGGCAGGCTAGTCCATGGGATCACAAAGAGTCGGACTCCACTGAGCCACTTTCACTCCCCCTCACCCCGCCCCGCACCATACCACCCCCCCCCCCCCCAACGCCAAGCCAAGAGGATAAGTTACTAAGTTACAAGAGCTTTCATGAAAACTTCTTTTTGGGAAAACCCCCAATGTTCCTTTTTAAACCTATCTGGGTGTGCCTAGAACAAAGAAGGATGAGTGCCTCCAGCATCTCAAGTTGGAGTCCAAGACAAATCTTCCTTGCTTGGTCCTCCTCCTCCCTTGAAGAATAAGTTCTCATTCATTTATTCATTCATTGGCAATTTATTGAAATCTGCTTTGGGCCAGTCACAGGATCAGGTCCTAAAGATACCACAGAAAACAAGTCATATGTGTTCTGCCTTACTGGAGCTCATTAGTCTAATGGGAAATATAGAATGAGCAGACAAAATAAACTGCAGATAGCAGTGTTATGGAGGAAATAAGGCAAACAGAAAATATGAAAGTTGGAGGCAGGGAGCGTGTACCTATTTTAGATGGACTGGTTTGAAAGATCCCTTTGAAGAGGTTACATTTAATTTGAGAACTAATGGAGGAGAAGGAGCCAGTCAGGAGAGGGGATGGGAGAAAAGGGAACAGCAGTGTAGATTTTGGTATGTTCTAGGTATTTGCAAGCCTGGCTGGCAGAGTTTAGCAAGCAACTAGGAGTGACTCTATGGAGATCCTGGAGAGGCAGCATCCTCTCCAGGCAGCATCCACAGATGTGGATGTGCAGGACTTCATATAAAGGCCCTAAATGAGAGCCAACTTAGAACACAGTAGGCTCTTCCTGGTAACTCAGCTGGTAAAGAATCTCCCTGCAATGTAGGAGACTCTGGTTTGATTCCTGGGTCAGAAGATCCCTTGGAGAAGGGATAGGCTACACACTCCAGTATTCTTTTCTGAAGCATCTCCGTGAACAGAGGAGTCTGGCGGGCTAAGAGTCAGACACAACACAAACTCCTGTCTTTGCAGACCCACTCCACATTATAAGCAAGAAATTAAGATGTACCTACATTCCTCAGTAAAATAGAATATATAAGTAACTTCATAAAGGTTGAGATGAAATTTAGGATTAATTGACATATATCATGTAGTCACAGAGATTCATTAATTTTGACTTACAAAGTATTTTGTGGAGAAGGAAATGGCAACCCACTCCAGTATCCTTGCCTAGGAAATCCCATGGACAGAGGAGCCTGGTGGCCTACAGGCCATGGGGTTGCAAAGAGTTGGACACCACTGAGGGACTGAGCATGCAGTGTTTATTCAAATTTGAGCTCTTTGGAGCACCTCCTGGTTCTTGGTTCTGCAGTCTTCTCTGGAGCCCTTCATGGAACTGACCGGGACCAAGTCACCTCATGCGGCTGCATTTCTTTTGAGAGCACCTAGCCCTTTAGATTGCTGGCTCTGAGAAACAAGTACTGTGTGAACTGTGCTTGTAGGGGTCTGTTAGGAGGGCCACACAGGAGAAGGTGGCCGTGGGCTCACAGTATCCACCGTAAGCCAGGTAGAAAGACAGGTGTTTGTTCTGCAACTTGATGAACACACTGCCAAATCTCCAGACAGTCCAGAGGGTCAGTTGTCAAGCAAATGAGCACTTTTGAAAAGTAGTTTTGCAAGATCCATCAAGAACCACAAAAATATTCATACTTATTTACCCAATAATTCCACTTCTAGAAACCTTTTATAAGAAAAATCAGCTGCTGCTGCTGCTGCTAAGTCGCTTCAGTCGTGTCCGACTCTGTGCGACCCCATGGACTGCAGCCTACCAGGCTTCTCCATCCATGGGATTCTCCAGGCAAGAACACTGGAGTGGGTTGCCATTTCCTTCTCCAATGCATGAAAGTGGAAAGTGAAAGTGAAGTTGCTCAGTCGTGTCCGACTCTTGGCGACCCCATGGACTGCAGCCTATGCTATAAAAGGTTTACACATGAGAATGGTAACCCCAAGACTCAGCGAAAACTCTGCAAACATTCATCATATGAGAATGACTAAATAAATTATGCCTCTTCACACTACAACTTTGTCCATTATTAATAATATCCTTTCAAAGATTAAAAAATTTTCATTAAAGATTTTTCATTGAAAAATGACATAGGATATAAAATTAAGTTTTAAGATAGTTATGATATGATTCCAAATTTAAATATTCTGTTTATATATATATGTATATATATATTTACACACATACATTTTAAATATATAAGTGAATTAAAAGACTGCTACTGCTACTGCTAAGTCACTTTAGTTGTGTCCGACTCTGTGCAATCCCAGAGATGGCAGCCCACCAGGCTCCTCTGTCCCTGGGATTCTCCAGGCGAGAACACTGGAATGGGTTGCCATTTCCTTCTCCAAAGCATGAAAGTGAAAAGTGAAAGTGAAGTCACTCAGTCGTGTCCGACTCTTAGCGATCCCATGGACTGCAGATACCTACCAGGCTCCTCAGTCCATGGGATTTTCCAGGCAAGAGTACTGGAGTGGGGTGCCATTGCCTTCTCCATTAAAAGACTGGACAGAAAAAAAAAAGTTTTTTGGAGCTACTTCTTTTTTTCCTCTTGTTTTTTATTAGGTCCACGACAAGATCTCAACCTCTAGGCAGTGAGCCATGAGTACCTAATGGATACAAAGATACAGAGTGATAAAAAAAACTTAGATTTTATTCAATGTCATGGAAAGTTGTGGAGGTCTTTTAAGCAGAGAGTGATACAATCTGACTTACATCACTTAAAGATTGCCCTGGCTTTTATGTGGAGAATGAATGAGGCTGGTGAGAGTAGAAGAGGTAAGATCTGTTAGAATTGTTTTGCAGGGTTGGAGTGATTGTCTTGGAAAGACAGATTAGAGATATTTTGGGGGGATAAAAGTAACTGAATTTGTTGATGGATTGGATATGGGAGGGAGGAAAAAGGAGATAGGGATGATTCCTAGCCTTCTGACTTCTGTAAGTGGATAGATGTTAATTTCATTTACTGAGATACTCAAGGCTGGAGTTGTTCTAGCAGAAAATAAAAAGTTTAATTTTGCAGATGGTAAGTTTGGTGTGTCTATGAGATATCAAGGGAGACGTCAAGAAGGCAGTTTAATTACATCTGCGGGCTGAATTACATCCAGATTTGCTGGCATATTGAGTGCAGCATTTTCACAGCATCATCTTTTAGGATTTGAAATAGCTCAGCTGGAATTCCATCACCTCCATGGGCTTTGTTTGTAGTGATGCTTCCTAATGCCCACTTGACTTTGCATTCCAGGATATCTGTCTCTAGGTGAGTGATCAAACCTTTGTATTTATCTGGGTCATTAAGATCTTTTTTGTATAGTTCTCCTGTGTATTCTTGCCATGTCTTCTTAATATCTTCTGCTTCTGTTAGGTCCATACCATTTCTGTCCTTTATTGTGCCCATCTTTGCCTGAAATGTTCCCTTGGTACCTCTAATTTTCTTGAAGAGATCTTTAGTCTTTCCCACTCTATTGTTTTCCTCTATTTCTTTGCAGTGATCACCGAGGAAGGCTTTCTTATCTCTCCTTGCTATTGTTTGGAACTCTGTGTTCAAATGGGTATATCTTTCCTTTTCTCCTTTGCCTTTATCTTCTCTGCTTTTCTCAGCTATTTGTAAGGCCTTGTCAGACAACCATTTTACCTTTTTGCATTTCTTTTTTTTTGGTGATGGTCTTGATCACTGCCCCCTGTAAAATGTCATGAATCTCCATTCATAGTTCTTCAGGCACTCTATCAGACCTAATCCCTTGAATCTATTTGTCACTTCCACTGTATAATTGTAAGGGATTTGATTTAAGTCATACCTGAATGGTCTAGTGGTTTTCCCTACTTTCTTCAATTTTCAGGGCATGGACTTGGATTACTGTGATATTGAATGGTTTGCCTTGGAAACAAACAGAGATCATTCTGTCATTTTTGAGATTGCATCCAAGTACTGCATTTTGGACGCTTTTGTTGACTATGATGGCTATTCCATTTCTTCTAAGGGATTCTTGCCCACAATAGTAGATATAATGGTCATCTAAGTTAAGTTCACCCATTCCAGTCCATTTTAGTTCACTGATTCCTAAAATATCAATGTTCACTCTTGCCATCTCCTCTTTGACCACTTTGAATTTGCCTTGATGCATGGACCTAACATTCCAGGTTCCTATGCAATATTGCTCTTTATAGCATCGGACTTTACTTCCATCACCTGTCACATCCACAGCTGGGTGTTGTTTTTGCTTTGGCTCCATCTCTTCATTTTTTCTGGAGTTATTTCTCCATCTTCTCCAGTAGCATAGTGGGCACCTACCAACCTGGGGAGTTCATCTTTCAGTGTCATATCTTTTTGCCTTTTCTTACTATTCATGGGGTTCTCAAGGCAAGAATACTGAAGTGGTTTGCCATTCCCTTCTCCAGCGGACCACATTTTGTCAGAACTCTCTGCCATGACCCATCCGTCTTGGGTGGCCCTATACGGCGAGACTCATAGTTTCATTGAGCTAGACAAGGCTGTGGTCCATGTGATCAGTTTGGTTAGTTTTCTGTGATTGTGGTTTTCATTCTGTCTGCCCTCTGCTGCTAAGTCACTTCAGTCATGTCCGACTCTGTGCGACCCCATAGACGGCAGCCCACCAGGCTCTGCTGTCCCTGGGATTCTCCAGGCAAGAACACTGGAGTGGGTTGCCATTTCCTTCTCCATTGTGTGAAAGTGAAAGTGAAGTTGCTCAGTTGCGACCGACTCATAGCAACCCCATGGAATGCAGCCCACCAGGCTCCTCCATCCATGGGATTTTCTAGGCAAGAGTACTGGAGTGGCTTGCCATTGCCTTCTCCGGTCTGCCCTCTAATGGATAGGGTTAAGAGGCTTATGGAAGCTTCCTGATGGGAGAGACTGACTGAGTCGAAAACTGGGTCTTGTTCTGATGGGTGAGGCCGTGTTCAGTAAGTCTTTAATCCAATTTTCTGTTGATGGGCAGGGCTGTGTTCCCTCCCTGTTGCTGGACCTGAAGCCAAACTATGGTGGAGGTAATGAAGATAATTATTACCTGGAATGCGGGAGTCCAGGTTTCAATCCCTGGATCGGGAAAATCCCCTGGAGAAGGAAATGGCAACCCACTCCAGTACTCTTGCCTGGAGAATCCCATGGAGGGAGGAGCCTGGTAGACTACAGTCCATGGGGTCACAAAGAGTAGGACACGACCGAGTGACTTCACTTCATTTCAATGAAGATAATGGCGACCTCCTTCAAAAGGTCCCATGCATGCACTGCTGGACTCAGTGCCTCCGACCCTGAAGCAGGCCACCACTGACCCACACCTCTGCTGGAGACTCCTGGACACTCATGGGCATGTCCGGGTCAGTTTCTTGCGCACTGTCACAGGTCAGCTGTGTGTCTTAACCACCTCCTTGATCCCGGCCGCTTAGTTTCCCGGGCACACCGTGAGAGCACCGTCTCAGGTATGCCGAATGTCTCCTCTGGAGAGCTGATCTCAGGCTGCGACCCTCCTGGCAGATGTCAACCATCCAGATGGTTAGCAGCTGGGAGCCTGCTCAGTTTGGTGGAAGATGCTGTCTCTGGGGCTAAGAGTGTAGCAGCCCCTTGCCTTTGGAGCCTGCCTCACTGCCTCCTGGTAGGGAGGGGCCTGGCCAGCTAGCTCTCTTTTTGTATTCGCTCAATCGTTTGTTCTGAGAGCAGGCCAGGCTGCGTCTTAAGCTGTTAGGTTAGAGCCTTTCACAGGAAAGTTCTCTTTTGCGCAGTTGTGGTTAGGTGTGTATTCTGTGGGTTGGTTTTTTTTTTCTCCCGGTTATGTTGCCTTCTGAGATTCCAAAACTCCCCACGGACCTGCCTGTGAGAGGGTTTCCTACTGTGTAGAAACTTTTCCTCCTTCAAGACTCCCTACCCAGGACAGGTCTCCATCCCTAACTCTTTTGTCTCTCTTTTGTCTTTTATATTTTGTCCTACCCCATTTCGAAGAGAATGGGCTGCCTTTCTGGGTGCCTGGTGTCCTCCACCAGTGTTCAGAAGTTTCTGCCATACAACAGTGCAAATCAGCCACAAGTATACATGTATCCTCTGTTGCCATTATTTTTTACTTAATAAAATGAGCATTTAACTATTACTTTATGTTATGAAAGAATATCATTCCTTTTACCTTCAGCTGCGGCTAAGTGATCAAATTATGTCTTCATTTGCGAATTCCAGAGAAGTGGAGAGCTGACATAAAGTATTCAAAAACAGCTGGTTACTTGTAACATCACACAAAAATTTTAGGAAATGAAATTTCACAAATTTCTTTGATTAAACCAATACATACTTTTTTTCTTTAAAAATATTAATTTAAAATTCCTATTAGAAATCATTGTTTAGTGCAGAAAAAAGAAAAATATACACAAGTCTTCTTTCCCTCCATCCCTTAAAAATCAACTAAATCTTTCTACTTGAGGGTAACCAATAATACTTTGGTACATTGCCTTCCTGTTGGAATCTTCCCTGGTCTGTAAATATATATCTGTATCCTCTTTTTCACTAGTTACATGGTATTTCACTATAAAGATACATCAGACATTCGTTTAACTGGTTCAGGATCACTAATTTTTTTCTGATTTTTTAATATTAAACAATCCTGCAAAGAGCACTTTGTATGTTTATCTTAGGATAAACTTTTAAAAATTTTGGTTGTAAGAGGCTATCACTTAAAATTAGGAAAAGCTTCAAGTGATAGAAAACGCCAAAATATAGTAGCTTAAACAAGATAGAAGTTTATTTTTCTCATATAAATAAAGTTTAGAGGTAAGTAATTGGGACTGGTGTGGCAGCTCCACAAACATTTGGAACCCAGGCCCCTTTTATCTAGTTGCTCCACATCCTCAACCTGTGGCTTCCGCCTCATGGCCCAAGAAGACTTCTTGAGCTCAGGCTATCATGTTCACATTCCAGTCAGCAGAAAGAAGGAAAGGAAAGAAGGGACTTCTCCCTGACAGTTCAAGGACCCTTCCCTTGACGTGGATTTGACCACAATTTAGTAACATGGTCAGTCCTAACTGAAAAATATCTTGGAAGACCCTGTGTCCAGCTTAAAAATAGGGGATGCTATAACTATATAAGAAGGGAAGAGCAGCTATCAGAGTACAACAGTCCCTGTACAAATAGTAAGCACATTTTCCACTTTTGGTACATTTTATCTTCTGGTTTCCCAACCCTTAGCAAACAGTTTTTTAATGTCCAAATTAATCTAATAGCTTAAATCAATTTCCTGTTGGTTCTTGATAGAGAAGACCACATAGTTGGCTTATATCTTTTGCATCATTGAAAATAATGATATACTTCTAAATTCCCTTGTTTAGACAGTGATTTCCTTTCTAGTTTGATTTCCTTGGTGTATCCAAATCCTATTCCATCCTTCTGGGATATTTCTCATCTTCTCTTAATGTTGCTTTATTTGGACCCTAAGTCTGTTACCTTTTTTTTTGACTAAAGCCTAACTGGTTGAATTGAATTGAATTGAAACATAGTGATTTCTGTCCTTTACTTTTGAGCATTTATTTCTTTAAATACGAAAAATAAAGTCCACTGACTAATTTTTTTAAAAAATTTGTCCATGCCCATGGTGTGTGGGGAGTCCCCCAACCAGGGATCGAACCTATGGCCCCTGCACTGGAAGCAGAAGTCCTAACCACTAGACCACCAGAGAAGTCCCCCAATTTATGTTTTTTTTTTTTTTTATCATTTCTTTGGTCCTCTTTTTTTTTTCTTTCAGGAAAGATGGGTATTTTCTTTATGTTTATTTAATTTTTAAATTGTATTTTTATATTTAAAGACTAGTCAACTGAATCAGAAAGATCGCCAGCAAAAATAATAAGGCAAATTCATGTGCCTTGGGCACTTGAATCAGGCAGTCAGAAAAAAATATACTAAGAATAAAACCGTGTAAGGGTATATGGAATCAGAGACTATTACTTAAAGTCCTTAGACTGTAACTTGGTGACAAGATTTCATCCCACAATAGGCGTTGACAACAGAATGGCAAGAAATTCCTCAATTTTCAGGCAAGGACACCAAGGTCCAAAAAATGTGTCTTTCCTAAGATTTTCAACTCCAGCATCCTTCTTGTTATGAAGCCAGTTTGAGTAATTACATTTGGGTCATGTCAAATTTTGCCTGGAAAATTGAGGGCAGGAGAATAATAGGGTGACAGGGGATGAGATGGTTGGATGGTATCACTGACTCAATGGACATGAGTTGAGAAAACTGGGAGATAGTGAAGGGCAGGGAAGCCTGGTGTGCTGCAGTCCACCAGGATGCAAAGAGTTGGACATGCCTAGCAACAAAAACAAAAACTCTACTATATAAAAAGAAGGGGGGGAAAGAGGCCAAAAAAGTCTACTATAATGTGCATAGTGTTATACTATTTTAAAATGAAAAAAATGTATACATGAGTATATAAAATGCTGGGAGTATAAGCTGATAGGGTAGGGGCTCCCTGGAGAAAGAGAACCAGACATCACTTTTTGACATAAGAGAAGCCATTTTTGGCCTAAGCCATTTTGTAATCTAAGCCTGGTCTCAGTGCCCGCCTTTGAACAGGTCTCAGTAATAATGAATTTAAGGAAACAAAAGAACAATCTGTTAGCAGGCAAGAGAAGTACCAGCAGCAAAGATAACAAATCAGTTGTAAAGATTTCAGGTTCTGTTTCAAAGATAAAAATCAGCCTGAAGCACTTTCTTGAGCTGTTTTGTAGAATTCAAGCCTCCTCAGCACCAAAGCAATTGGAATCTAAGTGATGACTGTATTGACCCTTTTTGATGTCCATGGCTTTAATCAACTAAAACTTGGATTCTGTTGTCCTTTACCCCAATTCTATGCTGACTTCTCTTTTCAAGTCCCTTCAAAAATATGTATGTACGCTTGGCTTAAAACCTTGCCCAATTTTGCTGTTTGGGGAGATACTGCTTTGAGAAAGATCCTCTGTGGTGTTCTTACTTTCTGCAAGTAATAACTCCCTCCTTCCTCCAAACTTCGGCTTGGGTGTTTCTTTTGGCTCAGTACCCACTAAGACGTGAACCCAGTTTTCAGGTAACAGAAGAAATGCCACTAGTAATATGTCATATGTCATGCATGCATGCTCAGTCATGTCCGACTCTTTGAGATCTGATAGGCTATAGCCCTCGAGGCTCCTCTGTTCATGGGATTCTTCAGGCAAGAATACTGGAGTAGCTTGCCATTTCCTTCTCCAGGGGATCTTCCCAACCCAGGGATTGAACCCATGTCTCCTGAGTCTCATGCATTGGCAGGCAGATCCTTTACTACTGTGCCACCTGGGAAGCCCTACTGAGTAGTATAGTAGTTATTTTCGTATGACAATATTAAGGGCGATTTAAATAAGTTCTTTTTTCTTTTGTGCATTTCTGGGTTTTCCAAGCTCTTTGTATTGAGTATGTATTATTTGTGTTATCAAAAGCATTATTTAAAATATACACTGTTGCATATTAGTGTAGGACAAATGGAAGAGATGGAAGAGGGTTGAAAAGTCATTTTGGATATTTTTTAATGAGGATCATCATCAACTGAAAGATATCAATAAATAAATATACTCAAATATTTAAGCCAGTTGATACTGTCTGGGAAATCATGAGGCAGAAGAACAAATAGCACAGAAGTTAGTGGGCACTACCCCCCTTGCCCAAAATCTTTTTCCAATCTCCTTTCAAAAGGAGCCCTCCTCTAAGATTAGTTTTTAAAAAGGTGTTTGGATTTTGATTTTTTTTGACTTTGCGACTTGTAGGATTTTAGTCTTGGCAGGGAGAACAGAGTCCTAACCACTGGACTGCCAAGGAATTCCCCAAGATTCTGATTTTATTACTTCTTAGATTGCATCAAGGTCCAGGCAGCTGTACCAAGAAACCCCTAGATACTGTGGATTCAGATATGAAGGGACTGACTGTTGGCTCCTACCCTTGGGAGCCAACTCAATCCCAACTGGCAATAAATTTTTAAAAACTGAAGTATAGTTGGTTTACAATATTGTGTTAGTTTCAGGTATATAGCTAAGTGAATTAGTTGTTTTTTTCAGATTATTTTCCATTATAGGTTATCACAAGATATTGACTATAACTCTCTGTGCAATACAATAAATAAATCCTTGTTGTTTATCTATTTTATATATATTGTGGTATATCTGTTAACCCCATCCTCCCAATTTATCCCTTCCTCCCTCCCCTTCTGGTAACCTTAAGTTTGTTTTCTATGTCTGTGAGTCTGTTTCTGTTTTGTAAACAACTTCATCTGTATTGTTTTTTTTGATTTCACAAGTGATGTATATTTGTCTTGCTCTGACTTATTTCCACTTAGTATGATAATCTCTAGGCTCATCCATTTTGCTGCAAATGACATTATTTCATTCTCTTTTTTTGGGTGAGTAATATTCTATTGTATATGTGTACCACATCTTCTTATGCATTTATTTATCAATGGATACTTAGGTTGCATTCATGTTTTGACTATTGTAAATAGTGCTACTATGACTATTGGGTGCATGTATCTTTTTTAATTAGTCTTTTTTTGGGGGGTGGCAAACCACATGGCTTGCAGGATTTTGTTCCCCAACCAGGGATGGAAACCATGCCCCCTGCAGTGGAAGCATGGAGTCCTAACCACTGGACTGCCAGGGAATTCCTTGAATTAGAGTTTTCATCTTTTCTGAATACATGCCTGGGAGAGGGATCACTGGATCATATGGTGGCTATATTTTTAGTATTTTGAGGAGCCTCTATACTATTCTCCATATTGGCTGTACGAATTTACATTTCCACCAGAAGTATAGGAGGGTTCCCTTTTTTCCACACCTTCTCCAGCAATTATTATTTGTAGTCTTTTTGATGATAGCCATTCTGACCTGTCTGAGGTGATATCTCAGTGTGATTTGTTTTGCATTTCTCTAATAATTATCGTTGTTGAGCACTTTTTCTTGTCCAACTAGCAATACATTTAGTACTATATTTTATATTTCATGATTGAATTATTTAGGCTGCACATTTAGCATTGTGTTGAGAATTCTGGAAAGTGGTTTTAATTATTTAAATAATTAAGGCCAGTGAGCCATAAATTGGGAGCAAATACTTGCAAAAGACATGTCCGATGAAGGAAATTTACCCAAAATATACTATAATCTCTTAAAATTGTAAGAAAATGAACAACCCAATTAAATGATGAGCGAAAGACCTGAACAGATAGGTATACCTCACTGAAGAAGATATACAGGGACTTCTTTGTGGTCCAGTGATTAAGACTCTGTTGCTTCCACAGCAAGGAGCACAGGTTTGATCTGATCATTGGTCCTGCATGCCATGCAGTGTGGCCAAAAAATAAAAGTATTAAAAGAGGAGGACATTCAGATGGAAAACTAGTATATAAAAGATGCCATGCATCATGTCTTCAGGGAATTGCAAATTTTAAACAACAGTGAGATCCCATTACACACCTATTGGAATGGCCAAATTCCAAAATACTGACAACACCAAATGCTGGTGAGGCTGTGGAACAAAAGGAACTGACATTTATTGTTGGCAGAAAAACAAAATGGTACAGCCACTTTGGGAGACAGTTTGGCAATTTGTTACAAAACTGAACATGTTCTAACCATATGATCCAGCAGTCATACTCCTTGGTATTCACCCAAAGGAAATGAAAACTTATGTCCACACAAAAACCTGCACATGGGTGTTTATAGCAGTTTTGTTCATAACTGACAAAACTTGGAACCAACCATGTCCTTCAGTAGGTGATAGATAAATAAACTGTGGTACATCCAGACAGCGGAATATTCAGTGCTGAAAAGAAATGAGCTATCAAGCTACTGAAAGACATGGAGGAAACTAAAACACATATTATTAAGTGAAAGAAGCCAATCTGAAAAGGCTACATACTGTATAATTCCAACTATATGACATGTGGAAAAGGTAAAATTCCTTATTGCCAAATTCAGACTTAAATTGAAGAAAGTAGGGAAAACCACTAGACCATTCAGGTATGACCTAAATCAAATCCCTTATGATTATACAGTGGAAGTGAGAAATAGATTTAAGGGCCTAGATCTGATAGCTAGAGTGCCTGATGAACTATGGAATGAGGTTCATGACATTGTACAGGAGACAGGGATCAAGACCATCACCATGGAAAAGAAATGCAAAAAAGCAAAATGGCTGTCTGGGGAGGCCTTACAAATAGCTGTGAAAAGAAGACAAGTGAAAAGCAAAGGAGAAAAGGAAAGATATAAACATCTGAATGCAGAGTTGCAAAGAATAACAAGAAGAGATAAGAAAGCCTTCCTCAGCGATCAATGCAAAGAAATAGAGGAAAACAACAGAATGGGAAAGACTAGGGATCTCTTCAAGAAAATCAGAGATACCAAGGGAACATTTCATGCAAAGATGGGCTCGATAAAGGACAGAAATGGTATGGACCTAACAGAAGCAGAAGATACTAAGAAGAGATGGCAAGAATACACAGAAGAACTGTACAAAAAAGATCTTCACAACCCAGATAATCACGATGGTGTGATCACTCACCTAGAGCCAGACATCCTGGAATGCGAAGTCAAGTGGGCCTTAGAAAGCATCACTACAAACAAAGCTAGTGGAGGTGATGGAATTCCAGGTGAGCTATTCCAAATCCTGAAAGACGATGCTGTGAAAATGCTGCACTCAATATGCCAGCAAATTTAGAAAACTCAGCAGTGGCCACAGGACTGGAAAAGGTCAGTTTTCATTCCAATCCCAAAGAAAGGCAATGCCAAAGAATGCTCAAACTACCGCACAATTGCATTCATCTCACACGCTAGTAAAGTAATGCTCAAAATTCTCCAAGCCAGGTTTCAGCAATATGTGAACCGTGAACTTCCTGATGTTCAAGCTGGTTTTAGAAAAGGCAGAGGAACCAGAGATCAAATTGCCAACATCCGCTGGATCATGGAAAAAGCAAGAGAGTTCCAGAAACACATCTATTTCTGCTTTATTGACTATGCCAAAGCCTTTGACTGTGTGGATCACAATAAGCTGTGGAAAATTCTGAAAGAGATGGGAATACCAGACCACCTGATCTGCCTCTTGAGAAATTTGTATGCAGGTCAGGAAGCAACATTTAGAACTGGACATGGAACCACAGACTGGTTCCAAATAGGAAAAGGAGTTCGTCAAGGCTGTATATTGTCACCCTGTTTATTTAACTTATATGCAGAGTACATCATGAGAAACGCTGGACTGGAAGAAACACAAACTGGAATCAAGATTGCCGGGAGAAATATCAATAACCTCAGATATGCAGATGACACCACCCTTATGGCAGAAAGTGAAGAGGAACTCAAAAGCCTCTTGATGAAAGTGAAAGAGGAGAGTGAAAAAGTTGGCTTAAAGCTCAACACCCAGAAAACGAAGATCATGGCATCCAGTCCCATCACTTCATGGGAAATAGATGGGGAAACAGTGGAAACAGTGTCAGACTTTATTTTTCTGGGCTCCAAAATCACTACAGATGGTGACTGCAGCCATGAAATTAAAAGACACTTACTCCTTGGAAGGAAAGTTATGACCAACCTAGATAGCATATTCAAAAGCAGAGACATTACTTTGCCAACAAACGTCTGTTTAGTCAAGGCTATGGTTTTTCCTGTGGTCATGTATGGATGTGAGAGTTGGACTGTGAAGAAGGCTGAGCGCCGAAGAATTGATGCTTTTGGAGTGTGGTGTTGGAGAAGATTCTTGAGAGTCCCTTGGACTGCAAGGAGATCCAACCAGTCCATTCTGAAGGAGATCAGCCCTGGGATTTCTTTGGAAGGAATGATGCTGAAGCTGAAACTCCAGTACTTTGGCCACCTCATGCGAAGAGTTGACTCATTGGAAAAGACTCTGATGCTGGGAGGGATTGGGGGCAAGAGGAGAAGGGGACGACAGAGAATGAGATGTCTGGATGGCATCACTGACTCGATGGACATGAGTCTGAGTGAACTCCGGGATTTGGTGATGGACAGGGAGGCCTGGCATGCTGCAATTCATGGGGTCGCAAAGAGTCGGACACGACTGAGCGACTGATGTGATCTGATCTGATGGGGAGAGTAAAAAGATCAATGGTTGCCAGGGGCTAGAGAGGAGGAGGGAATGAACAGGCAAAGCACAGGATTTTTAGGGCAGGGAAACTATTTATGATACCATAATATGGACAGAGGTTCATAATATTGTGCAGAAGGCAGTGACCAAAACTGTACCAAAGGAGAAGAAATGCAAGAAGACAGTGGTTATCTGAGGAAGCTCTACAAATAGTTCAGGAAAGAAGAGACACAAAGGCAAAGAAAAAGGAGAAAGATATGCCCAACTGAATGCAGAGTTCCAGAGAATAGCAAGGAGAGATGAGAAAACCTTAAGTGAACAATGAAAAGAAAAAGAGGAAAACAATAGAATGGGGAAGACTAGAAATCTCTTCAAGAAAATTGGAGGTATCAAGGGAACATTTCATACAAGGATGGGCATGATAAAGGACAGAAATGGTAAGGACCTAAAAGAAGCAGAAGAGATTAAAAAGAGGTGGCAAGCTTACATAGAAGAACTATACAAAAAGGATTTAGTGACCCGGATAACCATAATGGTGTGATCACTCACCTAGAGCCAGACATCCTGGGATGTGAAGTCCACTGGGCTTTAGGAAGCATTTCTACGAACAAACCTAGTGGAGGTGATGGAATTGCAGCGGACCTATTTCAAATCCTAAAAGATAATGCTGTTAATGTGCTGCACTCAATGTGCCAGCAAGTTTGGAAAATTCACCAGTGGCCACAGGACTGGAAAAGGGTTGTTTTCATTCCAATCCTGAAGAAAGGCAATGCCAAAGAATGTTCAAACTACTGAACAATTGCACTCATTTCACATGCTAGCAAGATTACGCTCAAAAATCTCCTGGGCTAGGCTTCAACAGTATGTGAACCAAGAACTTCCAGATGTACAAGGTGGGTTTAGAAAAGGCTGAGGAACCAGGGATCAAATTGCCAATCTTTGCTGGATCATAGAGAAAGCAAGGGAATCCCAGAAAAATATCTGCTTCATTGACTATGCTAAAACCTTTGGCTGTGTGGATCACAACAAACTGGAAAATTCTGGAAGAGATGGGAATACAAGACCACCTTACCTGCCTCCTGAGAAACCTGCATGTGGGTCAAGAAGTAACATTTCAAACCAGACATGGAACAACAGACTGGTTAAAAATTGGGAAAGGAGTACAGCAAGGATGTATATTATCACCCTGCTTATTTAACTTCTATGCACAGTACATCATGCAAAATGCCAGCCTGGATGAATCCCAAGCTGGAATCAAGATTGCCAGGAGAAATATCAACAATCTCAGATATGCAGATGATACCACTCTATTAGCAGAAAGTGAAGAGGAACTAAAGAGTCTCTTGATGAAGGTGAAAGAGGAGAGTGAAAAAGCTGGCTTAAAATTCAATATTTAAAAAAAAAGATCATGGCATCCAGTCCCATCACTTCATGGCAAATTGAAGGGGAAAAATGGAAACAGTGACAGATTTTGTTTTCTTGGGCTCCAAAATCACTGCGGACAATGACTGCAGCCTTAAAATTAAAGGATGCTTGTTCTCTGGAAGGAAAGCTATGACAAACTTAGCATATTAAAAAAAGCAGAGGCATCACTTGGCTGACAAAAGCCTGTATAGTCAAAGCTATGATTTTTCCAGTAGTCATGTATTGGATGTGACAGTTGGACGATAAAGAACTCTTGAGCGCCAAAGAATTGATACTTTCAAATTGTGGTGCTGTAAAAGACTTTTGAGAGCCCCTTGAACTGCAAAGTGATCAAACCAGTTGATCCTAAAGGAAATCAGCCTTGAATATTCTTTGGAATATTCTTTGGAGCTGAAGCTCCAATCCTTTGGCCACCTGATGCAAAGACCTGACTCACTGGAAAAGACCCTGGTGCTGGGAGAGATTGAAGGCAAAAGAAGGGAGCAGCAGAGGATGAGATGGTTAGATAGCATCACCAACTCAATGGACATGAATTTGAGCAAACTCCAGAGGGTAGTGGAGGACATGGGAGCCTGGCATGCTGTAGTCCATGGGGTCACAGAGTCAGACACAACTTAGCAACTGAACAACAACAATACTGGATACATGTCATTCAGTTCAGTTCAGTCCAATTCAGTCGCTCAGTCGTGTCCGACTCTTTGCGACCCCATGAATTGCAGCACGCCAGGCCTCCCTGTCCATCACCATCTCCTGGAGTTCACTCAGACTCACGTCCATCGAGTCAGTGATGCCATCCAGCCATCTCATTCTCTGTCGTCCCCTTCTCCTCCTGCCCCCAATCCCTCCCAGCATCAGAGTCTTTTCCAATGAGTCAACTCTTCGCATGAGGTGGCCAAAGTACTGGAGTTTCAGCTTCAGCATCATTCCTTCCAAAGAAATCCCAGGGCTGATCTCCTTCAGAATGGACTGGTTGGATCTCCTTGCAGTCCAAGGGACTCTCAAGAATCTTCTCCAACACCACACTCCAAAAGCATCAATTCTTCGGCGCTCAGCCTTCTTCACAGTCCAACTCTCACATCCATACATGACCACAGGAAAAACCATAGCCTTGACTAAACAGACGTTTGTTGGCAAAGTAATGTCTCTGCTTTTGAATAGGCTATCTAGGTTGGTCATAACTTTCCTTCCAAGGAGTAAGCGTCTTGTAATTTCATGGCTGCAGTCACCATCTGCAGTGATTTTGGAGCCCACAAAGATAAAGTCTGACACTGTTTCCACTGTTTCCCCATCTATTTCCCATGAAGTGATGGGATGAGATGCCGTGATCTTCGTTTTCTGAATGTTGAGCTTTAAGCCAACTTTTTCACTCTCCTCTTTCACTTTCATCAAGAGGCTTTTGAGTTCCTCTTCACTTTCTGCCATAAGGGTGGTGTCATCTGCATATCTGAGGTTATTGATATTTCTCCCGGCAATCTTGATTCCATCTTGTGCTTCTTCCAGCCCAGTGTTTCTCACGATGTACTCTGCATATAAGTTAAATAAGCAGGGTGACAATATACAGCCTTGACGTACTCTTTTCCTACATGTCCTTATATGTTGTCAAAACTCTTAGAATGTTCAACACCAAAAGTGAACCCTAATGTACTTTGGACTTTGTTTTGAGTGACAATGATGTGTCTATCAAGTTTAGCAAATGTTACATTCTGGTGGGAAGTGTTGATGCTGAGGGCTGTTTTGTGAGCAGAGGGTCTCAGGCGAGGGCCAGGAGGTATACTGAAAATCTCTGTACCTTCCATCCAATTTTACTGTGAACCTGCTGCTGCTAAGTCACTTCAGTCGTGTCTGACTCTGTGAGACCCCATAGACAGCAGCCCACCAGGCTCCGCCATCCCTGGGATTCTCCAGGCAAGAACACTGGAGTGGGTTGCCATTTCCTTCTCCAATGCATGAAAGTGAAAAGTGAAAGTGAAGTCGCTCAGTCGTGTCCAACCCTCAGCGACCCCATGGTCTGCAGCCTACCAGGCTCCTCTGTCCATGGGATTTTCCAGGCAAGAGTACTGGAGTGGGGTGTCATTGCCTTCTCCGACTGTGAACCTAAAACTGCTCAAAAAAAAAAAAAAAAAACTCTATATGTAAAACAGTTAAGGCCAAAAATTAGTCTTTAATTCAGGAACATTTTTCCAGTTATAATTAAAAAAAAAAACTAGACTTTGCAGCTATAAAGCAGATTTTAAAAATAGGTATATGTATTCCAGATTATGTGTGAGTGTATGAAAGTAGTTGAGTGTTTATAGAAGACAAAAATTAAATATCCCAAAAATCTTTATAAGATACTTTAAGAAAAACATTTTTTTCTGTTCTATTGAGTACTTCTTATCAGATCTCATAAATGCAGCAGTAACAGTAATTAATAAAGCTAATTTTATTTGAGTAGATTTGGGAGGACAGTCATTGCAAAACACTGGGTGTTACAGAAAAAACTGCTAAAAACTAATTTTTTTAATTTATTTATTTTTAACTGGAGGATAATTGTTTTACAATATTGTGTTGGGTTCTGCCATACATCAGCATGAATCAGCCATAGGTATACATATGTCCCCTCCCTCTTGGACCTCCCTCCCACCTCCCACACCATCCCACCCCTCTAAGTTGTTACAGAGCCCAGGTTTGAGTTCCCTGAGTCATACAGCAAATTTCCGTTGGCTATCTATTTTACATATGGTAGTGTATATGTTTGGAGAAGGAAAGTGTGTATGTTTCCACATTAGTCTCTCCATTAGTCTGACTCTCTCCTTCCTCCCCCTACTCCCGTGTCGATAAGTCTGTTCTCTGTGTCTGTGTCCCCATTGCTGCTGCTGCTGCTGCTAGGTCGTTCAGTCGTGTCCAACTCTGTGCGACCCCCATAGACGGCAGCCCACCAGGCTCCCCCGTGCTACCCTGCAAATAGGTTTATCAGTACTATCCTTCTAGATTCCATATATATGCGTTAATATGTGGTATTTGTTTTTATCTAGGTCTACTTCACTCTATATAATAGGCTCTAGGTTCACCCACCTCCTTAGAACTGACTTAAATGTGTTCCTTTTATGGCTGAGTAATATTCCATTGCATATATGTACCACAGCTTCTTTATCCATTCATCTGTTGATGGACATCTAGGTTGCTTCCATGTCTTAGGTATTGGAAATTGATTTTTAGATGGTCAACTCAGATGGCTTGATTGATTTGGAATGTTTTAAAAATGGAAAGCAGGGCTCCCCTGCTGGCTCAGATGGTAAAGAATCTGCCTGCAATGAGATCCCTGGATTGGGACGATCCTCTGGAGAAGGGAATGGCTACCCATTCCAGTATTCTTGCTTGGAAAATTCCATGGGCAGAGGAGACTGGCGGGCTGCAGTCCACGGGGTCACAAAGAGTCAGAGATGACTGAGCGACTTTCACTTTCACTTTTTTTCCCCCAAGAAATGCAAAATGCTAGAACTGGGAAAACTTGGAAATCTATAATCCTCATTAATTGACTGAAATTACTAAGTAAACAAGCCATAGGATCTAGAGAATTCAATGGCTACTGCAAGAGTGCATTTCAAGCAGAAACAGGTTCTGTGATTTTTCCAGCAGGTGACAGCAGAGAGCTGTGTAAAATTTAACATGTTTTCTCAAATGAGTGGAATCCTGAAGATGGGGAACTGGAAAGAGCTTTAGCACAGAGCACCCTCAGTTTATAGATGAAGAAATTGAGCTACAAGAGATTATCTGACCTTCTTAAAGCAAAACTCTTCACTAGGCTATGCAAATTTCACTTATAATTACTTTATACTCAAAGCAAACAAATTAATTTGATATGAAAAATATATTTCATATGAAATATTAAGTTATGATAGGAAAGACTTTGTTTGGAGTATTTGCAGAACGCTTTCCTTTTTTGGTTAAAACTTAAAAGAAAAAAGGAAGGTCATCTGAAAGCTTTCTAAAATGGGAGGTGAAAAGAGGGAAAAAGTATAGATTTGGGAAGCAAGCCTGAATTTGATGCTTCATCCACCTCATTTCTGTTGCATCTTGAATAACTTATTCAAGCTTTGTGTTCACTTAAAATTTTTTTCTTTTTCTTTTTAAAAATTATTTTATATATTTAAACAAAGTGTACAGCAAAGTGATTTAGATATATATATATATATATATATACACACACATATACATATATCTTTTTTTCAAATTCTTTTCCCTTCTAGGTTATATATAGCTCCCTGTGCTATACTGTTCACTTTTTTTTTTTTTTTTTAGTTCTACCAGTTTATTGCTACCAACCTGTGACCCTCCACCCTCATGCACACATGCTCAGTCATGTAACCCCATGGACTGCAGCCAGCCAGGCTCCTCTGTCCATGGACTTTTCCAGGCAAGAATACTGGAGTGGGTTGCCATTTCCTTCTCCATATACTGTTCACTTTTAAATGGAATGGTAATATGTATCCCATGGGGTTGTTGTAAAGTTTAAATGAGATCACACTTGTAATGTACTGGGCTCATACGTAGCAAACACTCAGCAAACATTTCTTTCTTTTTCTACCCACTCTGGGGCACACAGAGGTGGAGAAGCTGGGTATGTATGTTAATGGGGGCTGCCAGATAAAATATAGGACACCCAGTTGAATTTTATGATTTCAGATAAGTAATTTTTTAGTATGAGTCCATCTCATGAAAAATTTGGGACATAGTTACACTGAAAAGGTATAACCTTTTCATTTTTGCATGGGACATACTCATACTAAGAATTACTTGGTTATCTGAAATTAAAATTTAACTGGGTTTCCTGTATTTTTCTTTGCTAAACCTGTATCATAAATTTTAAAGGCTCCTGATTTATTACAAAATGAAGAAACACCAAAACAGTGTTATACAATTAATTGTAAATTTTAACAAATTTACATTTAATAAATTAGAATGCTGAATCAAGAAATATATTGTATTTTTTATAAATTCTCGTCAGAAGGTAACAGTGGGACTTGGCCTGCTACTGGGACACACACTTCAAGTTACATAACAAATGTCTTTTAAAACTCTTGTTTGTGTGCCTTTGGGACTGTATTGTAATCTTCTTTGGAGATGAGGTCAAAGATCTAAATTTGGGGTTCCTTGAAACTGTAAGGGCTCTGCCAAGCAGCCTTCTGGTCCCCCATAATGAGCCCACTTAACTTTCTAATATAATAGTAGAGATATTTGGTACTTTATCCTGGAAAAAGGTTTCCTTTGTCAAATATGACAGGATCTTTTGTATGGTTGTATTTTATGTATTGTTCCTTTGTTGATGTTGGGAAAAAGGCAGAGAAAGCTAATGGAATGAATGCAGCCAAGGGACATAGTGGCCCAGTTTCTACCCTGTAAGGAACTGGAGGAGCCACAGCAAAACTTTAATACCCCAGAGGAGGGCATGTTCTCCTTTTAACCACTTGCATAAAGGAGAGCTATGGTTTATTATGTACTAAAGCTGTCTGTTCATCACATCACAAGTACTTCTTCAGACGGCCATGATCGTCTCATGGCACCACGAAGGTAGTAGGATAGAAGTAGCCTAGCCCAGTCTCATGAAGCGGTTGGCCTCAGTGTTTGACCCTGTGCCAGGTTTACAAATAAAGCCAAACCTCTAAAATATATACTGTTAGGCATCTTTTTAAAAATTACGTTTATTAAATACAGAATAAATTAAAAAGAATATTTGAAAAATATGTGTAAGGAAAAAGAATCATGAGATAATAGACTCCTGTGTATATCTCACCTCTCCAATTTTAGGGGAAAAAAAACAAAAAACAAAAACCATCATGACCAGTGACGTCCCCTAGGGTCCCCCCTTCCAGATCCTTTTCCTTCCCTCTCCTCCCTTCCCCTCTTCCCTCTTACCATTGTTTTGAATTTGTGTTTATAAATTCCCCTGTTTTTCATGATAGTTTTGCCACATACATTTATATTCCTGATATTTATATGTATCAGATCAGATCAGATCAGTCACTCAGTCGTGTCCGACTCTTTGGGACCCCATGAATCGCAGCACGCCAGGCCTCCCTGTCCATCACCAAATCCCGGAGTTCACTCAGACTCACGTCCATCGAGTCAGTGATGCCATCCAGCCATCTCATCCTCTGTCGTCCCCTTCTCCTCCTGCCCCCAATCCCTCCCAGCATCAGAGTCTTTTCCAATGAGTCAACTCTTCCCATCAGGTGGCCAAAGTACTGGAGTTTCAGCTTCAGCATCATTCCTTCCAAAGAAATCCCAGGGCTGATCTCCTTCAGAATGGACTGGTTGGATCTCCTTGCAGTCCAAGGGACTCTCAAGAGTCTTCTCCAACACCACACTCCAAAAGCATCAATTCTTGGTGCTCAGCCTTCTTCACAGTCCAACTCTCACATCCATACATGACCACAGGAAAAACCATAGCCTTGACTAGACCTTTGTTGGCAAAGTAATGTCTCTGCTTTGAATATGCTATCTAGGTTGGTCATAACTTTCCTTCCAAGGAGTAAGTGTCTTGTAATTTCATGGCTGCAGTCACCATCTGCAGTGATTTTGGAGCCCAGAAAAATAAAGTCTGACACTGTTTCCACTGTTTCCCCATCTATTTCCCATGAAGTGATGGGATGAGATGCCATGATCTTCGTTTTCTGAATGTTGAGCTTTAAGCCAACTTTTTCACTTTCCACTTTCACTTTTATCAAGAGGCTTTTGAGTTTCTCTTCACTTTCTGCCATAAGGGTGGTGTCATCTGCATATCTGAGGTTATTGATATTTCTCCTGGCAATCTTGATTCCAGCTTGTGCTTCTTCAGTATCAGGCATGAAAATACAGTCTTTTAGTTTAAAAAACAGCAATGAATACCTATGAGTCTATTACCAGGCCAAGAGGGAACATTGTCAAGACCCTACTTCTCTTTGATTTTATCTCCTTTCTTCATCCTAGAGATGAATATTAATCTGGAGCTTTGAATTAAATTCACCACTTTTTGTTGTCAAGGCTATGGTCTCTCTGGTAATCATGTACAATTGTGAGAGCTGGACAATAAAGAAGGCAGAGCGCCAAAGAATTGAACTTTTCAAACTGGTGCTGGGTAAGATTCTTTAGAATCCCTTGGAAAGCAAGGAGATGAAACCAGTCAATCTTAAAGGCAATCAGTCCTGAATTCTCTTTGGAAGGACGCTGAAGCTCCAATACTTTGGTCACCTGATGTGAACAGCTGAATCATTGGAAAAGACATTGATGCTGCGAAAGATTGAAGGCAGAAGGAGAAGAGGGTGACAGAGGATGAGATAGTTGGATCGCATTACCGATTTAATGGACATGAACTTGGGCAAACTCTGGGGGCTGGTGAGGGATAGGGAAGCCTGGCATGCTGCAGTCCTGGGGTCTCAAAGTGTAGGACACGATGTAGCGATTTAACAACTTTTATTGTGGTAAAATATACATGATATTTACTATTTTAACTATGTGTAATATACAAGTGCAGTGACCTTGAGTACCTTCATGTTGTGCCACCATCACCACCATCCATCTCCAGAATTTTTTTTTTTAATTTTCCCAACTGAAACTCTGTACTCATTAATACTAACCCTTCATTCCCTCCTCCCCACAGATCCTGGCAGCCATGAATTTATGAATTGTACTACTTTAGTTCCTTATATACATGGAATCATATCAATACATTATTAATCCTTTATTTAATCTGAAGTCTTTAAGCATCATACATGTTGTAACATGTGTCAGAATATCCTTCCTTTTAAAAAGAGGCTTAAATTTGAGGTAGGCCCAGAACCTGGGACCATTTACTGCAATACTGCAGTGCTTGCACCTGGACACACCTCTTCTCAAGCAATAAAATACAAAGAAACTCCATGGGACTAAAAATGACTGCGTGCTTGCACATTTGGGACAAATTCTGGACAAAAGATACAAGAGACTAAAAGACCCAACTGCCACTTTTGAGGAGCCTGGAGCAAAATCAGGGGGTCTGGAGCAAAAATGGGGTACTGAGTATGTCCTGCACACAATACCACCTAAGGGGTGGACAAAACACCTCCTTCAGCCTGAGTCCTGGACACACCCTTACCCTCTCCCTATATAAGGAACAAGCTTGCCCACCCACCCCCGCCCCACCCCACCCCCGCCGTCCACCCGGGAGCAAGCAAAGGAGACTGTTCCTGCAGAGGCCCCAGTAAGGCCTTGCCTGAATTTCTTGTCAGGTCTCTAGTCAATTTCTATTTTTCTGTTGATTGGGGAAGGCCAAGAAGTCTGGTCAGTAATAAATTCATCTGTGGAATGGGACTGCCATGAATCTAAAAGTTTTATTTGAGGACACCTGATGTTTTTATTAATGCAAATCTTGCAGTCTATGAACATAATAAAGCCCTCTGTTTATTTTAGTATTCTTAATGGCACCCCACTCCAGTACTCTTGCCTGGAAAATACCATGGATGGAGGAGCCTGGTAGGCTGCAGTCCATGGGGTCGCTGAGGATCGGACACGACTGAGCGACTTTACTTTCACTTTTTACTTTCGTGCATTGGAGAAGGAAATGGCAACCCACTCCAGTGTTCTTGCCTGGAGAATCCCAGGGACGGCAGAGCCTGGTGGGCTGCTGTCTATGGGGTCGCATAGAGTCGGACACAACTGAAGTGACTTAGCAGCAATATCTCTTAACAAAGATTTATAATTTTTCCCCATAGAGATTTGGCACATGTTTTGTTAGATTTATTCCTAGGTACTTCATTATTTTTTTTTTTTTCATTATTTTTAACCTTATTATAAATGATATCTCTTTAAAAGTACAATTTCTTTTAGAGGCTGGTGTATAGAAGCGCTCTTGATATTCATTTATTGGTTTTGTTTCTAATACAATTGCTTGCTAAATTCTCTTATTAAATCTACAAATATACATGTACATCCTTTAAGATTTTCATTGTAAAAACTCTTATCATTTGCAAATAATAACAGGTTTGTTTCTTTCAGTCCAATTTTTGTACCTGCTGCTACTCTGATGGTCTTTCAATACAGTCTTGGAAATCAGCCATTCTTGTTTCCAGTCTTAAAAAGGAAATGTTTATATATCACCATTATATTTGCGAATAGTTTTTCTTTTTTAAAATCATTAACATATGTTCAATTTTGTCAAAAACTTTTTTCGCTTATTCAGTTAACGTGGTACATTTCATTGCTTGGTTTTCCTTTTTCATTACTTTGCATTAGGAAAATTTTCCAATGTACATAAAACTTGGAAGGATGGTACAGTGAACATATGTATACCTATGACTTAGGCATAAAAATCATGAAAACTTTACTATTTTTGCTTTATCTCTGTATCATCTAGGCTTCCCTGGTGGCTCAGATGGTAAAGAATCTACTTACAATGCAGGAAACCTGGATTCAATTCCTGGGTGGAGAAGATCCCCTGGAGAAGGAAATGGCAACCCACTCCAGTATTCTTGCCTGGAGAGAGAAGCCTAGTGGGCTACAGTCCATGGGATTGCACAGAGTCAGATATGACTGAGCAACTAACACATGTCTCATATATGTAATATACATGTCTATATATATATTCTTGGAATAGGCTGTATATATTTTTTAACTTTTATAACTTTGAGTCCACACATTTTATTATCTATTTATCTATTTTTGGTTTCACCTCTCAGCTTGTGGGATCTTAGTTCCCCAATCAGAGATCAAACCCAGGTCCTGGGCAGTGAGAGTACAGAGTCCTAAACACTGGACTGCCAGGGAATTCCCTGTATCCTTTTTCTTAACTATTTAAAGATAATCTGCAAATATCATGACACACCACCCATAATATACTTCAGCATACAGCTCCTAAATATAAAGGACATTTTCCTATTAAAACACAATAAATGATCACACCTAGGAGAAAGAATAATTAATTGACTTCTTAATATTCAGTCTTTAAGATATTCCTGGGGTAAATCCAATTTGAGAAAAGTGTATTATTCTTTTAAACTCTGATGAATTCAATTTGCTAATAGTTGACTTATGGTATTTGCATCTATGTTTGTGAGTGAACTTGGCATGTAATTTTCCTTTCTGTGCTATTCTTGTAATGTTTTACAATGTTGCTTTGACATTGTTTTTAATTTAATTTAATCAATTAAATTTAAATTAATTTAATGTGTCCATTAACGTGAGCTTGGTAATTGTTCTATTGAAATTTCATAAATCCTTACTGAGTTTGCTTGGTTTGGTTACCTGCTTGGTTTCTTGATCACTTGAGGATATTACTGTCTCTTGTTATGATAACTGTTCAGTCCCATCTTTTAGTCTGCCAGTTTTTGTAGTATATTTTTCATCAATATGTAGTGAACTTTTCATATCTAATAATATTTTTGGCTTTCCAGTACATTTTGTCTGTTACTTATGAAGTTTTGTCAGCTTTCTTTTACTTAGTATTTGCTTAGTGTGTCTTTTCCATTCTTTTGATTTCAGCCTTTCTGTATCCTTATACTCTAGATGGGTCTTTTAAAAAGTACATAAAGCTGGTTTTTTACTGCTCTGACAAGCTTTTAACTGAAGCATCTATTACATTATATTTAACGCAATTACTGATATAATTTTTGTTGTTGTCTATTTGGTTCCTCTTTTTATGATTATTTTTCTCTTCTCTCTTAAGTTTGTTATGATTGCTAACTTGTTATCACTACATTTCTATTCGTTTAGAAGCTAAATATTTTATTCCTAGACTTAAGTGGTTTGATCTAAAACGTTATTATGAGTACTTAACTCATCAAAGTCCTAAGTAAATCATTACTCTTTTGCCTTTTCCAAACACTGTGAAAGAACCTTAAAACACTTTAATTCCAATCACCCACCTTCTGACTTATATGTCACTTGGCTGTGTATTTTGACTCTACCTTAGGTGAGTTTTTTTTCCTGTAAAGTTTTTATTATGCACAGAGCAGCGAGGGGGACTCAGTCCCTTGGCAACTGCTTCCCTCGTGGTGGCCAGGACATTGCTCAGTTCTCTTGCTTTCCTCTTGGCGCAGATATGTGTCCCTAACATTTTCTGGATGAACTTGAGGGCCTGCTTGTCCTTGGAGACCTTAAACTGTTCTGTGGCATGTTGCTCATTTAGCGCAAAGCTGAACACTTCTTGGATCACGTCCTGAGAGAACTCTGTAGTGTGCTTGATGAGGTGCCCAAGGCCACAGCTGTGTCTTGGTTGCGTCATGACCTTGGTCCCCTTCTGGCCCTTGTTAAGCCCATGGTGACACGGGGTAGCAGGGAGCCGTGGCTGGACCTATACTGCAGGCCCTGGGGCCAGATGACCACAGATATCCTCTTTTTGGTTTTCTTATGCCTTAGAAACTTACTATAGTTTTACATAGTCAATTGCTTAGATAAAATAGATGGTCAATATTTGATTAATTATTTTACCACTTACCACTCTACACTCCTTTTTATTTGTTTAATATTCCTTCTTTTCTAGCCTTTGTTCTTTATAGATTTTCAGTGGGTATGGAATTCTAGGTTGATTGTAATTTCCTCTCAACACATTGAAGATATTTTTCCATTATCTTCTTACCTTTATTGTTGTGGTTAAGAAGCTGGCTATCAATCTAATGTCGCAGCTTTGAAGTTATCTGTCTTTTCTCTCTGCTTTTATGATCTGGTCTGTCTTTGGTGTTCTGCAATTTATTATGATGTGTTGGATTGCAAATCTCCTTTCTTTCTTTCTTTGGTTACCATAGTCTTAGTTGAGGCACATGGGATCTATTTCCCTGACCAAGATTTGAACCTAGGCCCCCTGCATTGGGAGCATGGGGTCTTAACCACTGGACCACCAGGGAAGTCTCTGCAAACCTCCTTTTATTTCTATTAGAAATTCACTGGAGGGATGTCTCTGGTTGTCCAGTGGCTAAGACTCCAGGCTCCCAAAACCAATGCAAGGAGCCTGGGTTTCATCACTTGGGGAACTAGATCCCACATGTCATAAATAAGAGTTCACATGCTGTAACTAAGAGAAAATGCAACCAAATAAATAAATAAATAAAAATATTTTAAAAAAGAAATTCATTGGGCTTCTTGAATCTGAGTATTCTTTCATATTTCATTTCTTTGTCTCACTGAATTTCTTCAGGTGTTTTCTAGTTCAATAATTCTCTCTTCAGTGTGTCTAATATTCTATTCTGTCCACTGTTTTAATTTTTAATTATTACATTTTTTCATTTCCAGAATTTAATTGTTTAAAACTTCTTAATCATTTTTGTAGCTCTTCTTGTTTACTTATATTATTTATTTTTATGTCTTAAAAGCTCTTAAATAGGTTTTTAATATTATGTTTCTGATCATTCCTATAGCTAAAGTTTTTATAAATCTGATTCTGCTGCCTGTATTACTGCATTTCATATCTGGTGATAATTTCCTTGGGTTTTGTGATTTTTTAAATTATTTTTAAAAAATTTTATTGAAGTATAGTTGATTTACAATGTTGTGTTAATTTCTGCTGTACAGCCGAGTGACTCAGTTATTTATGTATACATATATTCTTACAAATAGCTGTGAAAACAAGAGAAGCGAAAAGCAAAGGAGAAAAGGAAAGATATAAGCATCTGAATGCAGAGTTCCAAAGAATAGCAAGAAGAGATAAGAAAGCCTTCCTCAGCGATCAATGAAAAAAATAGAGGAAAACAACAGAATGGGAAAGACTAGAGATCTCTTGAAGAAAATTAGAGATACCAAGGGAACATTTCATGCAAAGATGGGCTCGATAAAGGACAGAAGTGGTATGGACCTAACAGAAGCAGAAGATATTAAGAAGAGGTGGCAAGAATACACAGAAGAACTGTACAAAAAAGATTTTCACAACCCAGATAATCACGATGGTGTGATCACTGACCTAGAGCCAGACATCCTGGAATGTGAAGTCAAGTGGGCCTTAGGAAGCATCACTATGAACAAAGCTAGTGGAGGTGATGGAATTCCAAATGAGCTATTTCAAATCCTAGAAGATGACACTGTGAAAGTGCTGCACTCAGTATGCCAGCAAATTTGGAAAACTCAGCTGTGGCCACAGGACTGGAAAAAGTCAGTTTTCATTCCAATCCCAAAGAAAGGCAATGCCAAAGAATGCTCAAACTACCACACAATTGCACTCATCTCACACACTAGTAAAGTAATGCTCAAAATTCTCCAAGCCAGGCTTCAGCAATACGTGAACCATGAACTTCCAGATGTTCAAGCTTGTTTTAGAAAAGGCAGAGGAACCAGACATCAAATTGCCAATATCTGCTGGATCATCAAAAAAGCAAGAGAGTTCCAGAAAAGCATCTATTTCTGCTTTATTGACTATGCCAAAGCCTTTGACTGTGTGGATCACAATAAACGGTGGAAAATTCTGAAAGAGATGGGAATACCAGACCACCTGACCTGCCTCTTGAGAAACCTATATGCAGGTCAGGAAGCAACAGTTAGAACTGGACATGGAACAACAGACTGGTTCCAAATAGGAAAAGGAGTACGTCAAGGCTGTATATTGTCACCCTGCTTATTTAACTTCTATGCAGAGTACATCATGAGAAACGTTGGGCTGGAAGAAGCACAAGCTGGAATCAAGATTGCCAAGAGAAATATCATAACCTCAGATATGCAGATGACACCACCCTTATGGCAGAAAGTGAAGAGGAACAAAAAAGCCTCTTGATGAAAGTGAAAGAGGAGAGTGAAAAAATTGGCTTAAAGCTCACGCTTACTCCTTGGAAGGAAAGTTATGACCAACCTAGATAGCACATTGAAAAGCAGAGACATTACTTTGCCAACAAAGGTCCGTTTAGTCAAGGCTATGGTTTTTCCAGTGGTCATATATGGATGTGAGAGTTGGACTGTGAAGAAAGCTGAGCACTGAAGAACTGATGCTTTTGAACTGTGGTGTTGGAGAAGACTCTTGAGAGTCCCTTGGGCTGCAAGGAGATCCAACCAGTCCACTCTAAAGGAGATCAGCCCTGGGTGTTCTTTGGAAGGAATGATGCTGAAGCTGAAACTCCAGTACTTTGGCCACCTCATGTGAAGAGTTGACTCATTGGAAAAGACTCTGATGCTGGGACGGATTGGGGGCAGGAGAAGAAGGGGACAACAGAGGATGAGATGGCTGGATGGCATCACCGACTCGATGGACATGAGTTTGAGTGAACTCCGGGAGTTGATGATGGACAGGGAGGCCTGCTGCTGCTGCTGCTGCTGCTGCTGCTAAATCTCTTCAGTAGTGTCCGACTCTGTGCGACGCCATGGACTGCAGCCTATCAGGCTTCTCCGTCCATGGGATTCTCCAGGCAAGAACACTGGAGTGGGTTGCCATTTCCTTCTCCAATGCATGAAAGTGGAAAGTGAAAGTGAAGTCGCTCAGTCGTGTCTGACTCTTAGCAACCCCATGGACTTCAGCCTACCAGGCTCCTCCGTCCATGGGATTTTCTGGGCAACAGTACTGGAGTAGGGTGCCATTGCCTGGCATGCTGCAATTCATGGGGTCACAAAGAGTCGGACAGGACTGAGCGACTGAACTGAACTGAACTGAACTGATATTCTTTTTCATATTCTTTTCCATTATGGATTATCACAGGATGTTGAATATAATGTTGAATATAGTTTCCTGTGCTATACAGTAGGACCTTATTGTTCGTGGGTTTTATAATTTTTGACTATGATTTAATATTTCTTAAAATTTTACCTGTGGGAATTTTGTAGGGCCAAGGATAAAGGTGGGTTCACCTAAGAGGCTTTGTGTTTACTCTTTCAGCACTTAGGATCACTTTACATTACATTTTCTGCTAGAGGCTTTTCAGACCATCCAACTAATACAAATCTGTGCTGCAGATTTGTGTTAGGGCTAGCCTTTAGTTATACATTTTCCAGAGTTTGTTTCATTTTCCTGTGGTATCAAGAATCAAGGCAGCTCATTCTGGTTGCAGATCTTCCAGAGGGAAAGATTAGATATATTTCTGGATTAGCATAACAATGAAAGTGTAGACTTTAAGTGCCTCACCTACATGAGGGGGTATCACTTAGAATCTCCACCTTAGGCAGACCCAGGGCTCTGTCTTATTCCTTGATCTCCTTGAAGTCTCGAAAACTGAGAGCTACATGGTTTGATAATTTCTCCGCTTATCTCTCAGGGCTCCTACCACCACTTGGTTTGGGCTGAATATTCGTTATTTTTATTAATGAATTTAGAAGGTATTTTTAGTATTTTATCCAAAATTTTTAGTTTTCAGCAGGGGAATTAGGATATCTGGGTTTATGACATCATCTTAAAATCAGATTGGGACTTGAACCCAGCCAAAACCCTGACTGGGACTTGGACTATGTTCTTTTAATTAGAATCACTCATCTGGTGTCTGGACTTACTGAGACTCAAATTCTTTGTGTCTCCATGCAGAAGGAAGTCAGCAAGAGGCACAGTAATAGGCAAGAAATAGATTTATTACTGTAAGATGCTTGTGAGAGATGCAAGTGAGCAGGGGAGAGGGCATTGCCCTGAGGATTAAGTGGGCTACAATTTTATAATCAAAGGAAAGTGGAGGAGGGCGAAAAGACCACCTTCTTCACATAGATGTCAGGCTTACACCACCAGCTCCTCCTTCACGTTGGGCAGGAGAGTTTCTAAAGATATGAGGTCAAACTAGGATTATCATAGCACTTATTCAAATCAACAGAAGGGTGGTAACATTTTTCTTTCACTTAATGACCTGGGGCACATCTCATTCTTTTACTTATGGCTTTATAGTTAAGTCTGCTTTGTTTCTGGAGAAGGCAATGGCACCCCACTCCAGTACTCTTGCCTGGAAAATCCCATGGATGGAAGAGCCTGGTAGGCTGCAGTCCATGGGGTCGCTGAGGATCGGACACGACTGAGCGACTTCACTTTCACTTTTCACTTTCATGCATTGGAGAAGGAAATGGCAACCCACTCCAGTGTTCTTGCCTGGAGAATCCCAGGGACGGGGCAGCCTGGTGGGCTGCCGTCTATGAGGTCGCACAGAGTCGGACACGACTGAAGTGACTTAGCAGCTGCTCTGTTCCACAGTGTTCCAATAGCTTTCTTGAACGATCATTAACTTATAGTCATCTCCCAGCATTTCCTAGGTTTCCTTCTCTATCCACAGTCCCCTACTGGGACCTCTGCAACTACCTGTTTAACTATCCCATTCTGTCCCCATCAATCTGAAATGGAAGTCTGCATCATTTATTCTTCAATCATATTCATAAAATTTCTTTAGAAAATACTTAGGCTTTTAAGTGCATTGCCTTTATGTGCCAAACCCTTTTTCCATCCCTTTATGTTATTTTTTCCTTTCAATACCCTGTCCTTTAAGCATGACACATACTCATTGAATTTTAGCATGTGAAACTGATATCTTTGGCTGATGAAGAATTATGTAATGTTAGGCAGAGAAAAAGATTTCGAGGGCAGCTGAGGTCTGCAATGTTCATGCAGTTTTGGGTCATTTTTGCCTCTTGTTTTCTCTTATGGTTTAAACTTCAATTTTTAAATACTTCTAAATAGCCCTGTTTATTTTCCTCCTTAACATTTCTGGTAAACAGAACAGCTTAATGTTTATCAAAGGAACATTTTTAAGGACAACATGAGCATGGTCTCCATTTTCAGCATGTTTGGTTTTGAAGCACATAATAGAAGCATTTTGAGCATCTGATTCTCCACAGTTTATCAAATAACAAGCTTTATTTTCTGAGTGCTCTGATTATTGCAGCAAGAGCAAGAAAAGACAGCAGAGAGGAGAGGAGATGGACTCTTCTCTCTCTTCTATTTCTCAACTCAAAGGGGCCTTTCTTTTTCTCACTTTCCTTTTATTTGCTAAAACCTCTGACCAGCTTGGAGGAAGCCATCCTCCATCCTTCAGAAAGGGAACAAAAATGGTACTGCTCTCACTTTCAGGAGCATCCTCCAGGTGACCTGCTTAGATCCCAGTGCTTTCTGGAACATCATTTTCTTCTTTTTTTTGCTCTCCTGTCTCTCTGGCTTCTCCTCACCGATTTCTCAGCTCTTTTCTTTTACCTATTCCTTAAATGCCAGTGCTCATCAAGGCTGTGTGAGAGACCATTTTCTGTCTATCCAAACACTCACCCCCACCCCTGGCTCCATCCACTACCCTATGTTGATGATTCACAAAGATATATCTCCAGGTCAGCCTCGCCTTGAGCTCCAGATCCCCATACCCAGCTACCTACTGGATACCCCCTCCTGGATGGCCTGGGGTCTTCTCAACCCAGTATGTCCCAAACTTATTTTTTTTTTTTTCTAAAACAATTTCATTTATTTATATTTTTGGCTGTGCTGGGTCTTCGTAGCTTTACATGGGCTTTCTCTAGTTGCGGCAAGCAGGAGCTAGTCTTCATTGCTGTTTGCCAGCTTTTCATTGTGGTGGTTTCTCTTGTTGAGGAGCATAAGCCCTCGAGTTTGCAGGCTTCAGTGGTTGTAGCTCACGGGCTTAATTGCTCCAAGGCATGTGGAATCTTCTGGAACCAGGAACAAACCCATGTCCCCTGCATCGGCAGGCAGATTCTCGTCCACGGCACCACCAGGGAAGTTCCCAAACTCATTGCTCAGCTGTCCACCTCCACTAGTATCCATTTCTAACTTCCTGCTTCTGTTTCAGCCAGAATCTGGCAATAATTCTCCATCATTCTGTATCCTTTTTTCCTTATCTCCTTCGTCCTCTAAGGCTGACCAATTCTTCCTTCATATACATAATTGTAGTAGTAGTAGTTTAATCGCTAAGTCATGTCCAAGTCTTGCGACCCCATGGACAGTAGCCTGCCAGACTCCTCTGTCCATGGGATTCTCCAGGCAAGAATACTGGAGTGGTTTGCCATTTCCTTTTCCAAAATACATAATTAATACCAAATAGTATGATATGATATTATTCATTCTCTATTCCATTACCAGTGCTACTGCCCTATTCAGCCTGGCCCTTATCCTTTCTTGCTTAGGCATCTGCCCTCCACTCTGCCTCCAGGGGTCCTCTAGAGTGAAGGTTCTAGAATATAAATCTGAGGATATTGTTCTCTTGCTTAAAATGCTTCACTGGGGCACTTACCTTCAGAACACATTAGAATCCCTCAGGGTAGCATGCAAGTTCCCCTACTTCTATCCTGGCATTTGCCTCTCCTGGCCACACCTGCCCTTGTGTGCAGGCAGACTGAATAACTCACAGTTCCCAAAGGCCCCAGGCCAGTGTGCTTTGCTGGGAATGCTTTTCTCTTTTGACACTTCTCAGCCAGCTCATTTCTGTTTATCCTTCCAGACTCAGCTCAGCATCACCTCCCCTTGAAAACCTCCCTTGACATATAATTCCTCTCCCTTCCTCCGCCTGAATTAGCACCTCTGCTGAGCACTTTTATGTCTTAGAGCCTCTTGGTCTATAGCATAGAGCTCACTCTACTGGGTTGTAAGCTTCTTGTGGGTAGGAGCTATTTCCTACTCTGTTTGGGATCTTTGGCACCTACAAGGAGCTGGGCATTTTCATCAGTGAGTGTCTCTTGATTGACTTCTTGTTTCCAAGTTCTTCTGTGTATTATCTGTGTGACTTTGAATGAGTCTTTTAACCTCCTTATATTTTAGTAGAAATAATAATAATATGCCTATCACAAGGATTAAATGAGAAGGCATTGCAATGAGAAACCCATGCACCACAACGAAGAGAGCCCCTGCTCTCTTCAACTAGAAAAACTTATTTTTGTGTATAGTGTGACCGAGTGTTTTAACCTCAGTAATTTACGTATGACTGTCTAGCTTTCGCAACACCACTTGACGAAGAGACTGTCTTTTCTCCATTGTATTATATATTCTTGCCTCCTTTGTTGAAGATTAATTGACCGTCTATGTGTGGCTTTATTTCTGGGCTCTCTATTCTGTTCCATTGATTCATGTGTCTGTTTGTGTGCCAATACCATGCTTGTTTGATTACAGAAGGTTTGTAGAGTCATGTGAAGTCTGGGAGGGTGATGCCTCTAAGTTAGTTTTTTTCCCGTCAGGATTGCACTGGCAATTCTAGGTCTTTTATGGTTCCATATACATTTTAGGATTATTTTTTCTAGTTATGTGAAAAATGTCATGCGTAATTTGATAGGAATCACATTAAATCTGTAGATTGCTTTGGGTAGTATGGCCATTTTAATTATACTGATTCTTCCAATCCAAGAGCATGATATATATTTCCATTTCTTTAAATCATCTTCAGTTTCCTTTATCAGTGTTTATAGTTCTCAGCATATGTCTTTCACCTCCTCAGTCAGGCTTATTTCTAAGTATTATTTTTTTAATGTGATTTAAAAAGGAATATTTTCTTTACTTTCCCTTTCTGATATTTCATTTTTAGTGTAAAAAAATGCAACAGATTTCTGTATGTTAATCTTGTATACGGCTACCTTGCTGAATTTGTTTAACAGTTCTACTAGTTTTTGTGTGGAGGCTCATGTAACAGTCTATGGGACAGTGCTGGTTTCAAATAATGATCAGTCGTCATGTTTTAGATGCCTAACTAAATGCTAAGCACTTTATGTGCATTCCCTTATTTGATCTTTCTATCATCTCCACAATGTTATTGTTATTCTGTTTTACAGGTGAGGAAGCCATAGCTTAAAGGAGCTATATATAACTATGATAAAAGGGTAAGTTAAAAATAAATGTATCACAGTGGAAAGTGTCCACAATAAATTGGTTTTTTGACCATACTGGATCTTAGCTCACCAACCAAGGATTGAACCTGTGCCTCTTGCATTGGAAGTGCAAAGTTTTAACCACTGGACTGCCAAGGAAGTCTCTAAATGTTTTTTTTTTTTTTTTTTTAAGCAATGATCATCCATTATCAGAAAAATAAAATATACCTATATCACTTATTTTAAATTAAGACATTAAGTGACTTGCTTATGGCTGTTCTACTAACCACAGGGCCAACACTTGAATCCTGGGCCTGTGATGACTCCAACTTCATGCTCTTATCCCCATGAGGACCCATAGAGATAAAAAGGCTTTGGAGGGCATAGGACCTAAACTACCACACATGACAGGTCTTCTTTCTGCAATATTCTTGGAAAGTGGCCAGCTAGCCCCTGCTTGAATACCTATAGTAATGGAGAGTTCATTACCTTCCTAGGCAGCATGCCCCATTGTTGACTACTTAGGAATCTGTTCATCCTAAATTCTGTCCTTAAGTTTGGAATGCTCTTAGTGGAGGTGGCCCCCTTGAGCTAGACTGAAAGGATAGGCTGGTTTGCACTGGTCTCTAAGGAGAGTCCAGCATGTTCCCCACTGCTTCACGGGGATGGGAGCCCTAATCTGCCTCCACCCCTGCTCCCACCTCCCAGACCCAGCACTTCCTGTGGACTGACTCAGGTAAACCTTACCAACTCAGCGTGGGCTGCCTCCCCCATGTGGCTGTGGGGCCACAGCTGCTGCAAATGCCTGAATTGCCATTCACGGTAAAGCCTCCCTCCGCTGAAAGGATAATCAACTCCCTGCTCCACTGACAGGTTCTCACTGGGTGAGGGCTGAATGCTGGGTCTTTGGAAAGACACCAGAAAAGGCAAGAGAAGTAACAATAGCAAAGATGATATATCATATCTCTGTATTTAATTATTTTCAGTGGAAAAAAGAATGCAGGAACTCTACCTGTTATCAGGCAAGAGAAGTAACAATAGCAAAGATGATGTATCAGTTGTAAAGACTCCTAGTCCTTTTTCCAATGGTAAAGATTAGCCTGAAGTGCTCAACCATTGGAACTGGATCAACTGGAAACTAGGGGACAATGTGACCTTTTCTGACCTTTGTAACTTCAATCAACTAAAGCTTATACACTACCTACAGCCCAAGCTCCTTCATGAATAGGCATATATCCTTCAGTCAGTTCAGTTCAGTCGCTCAGTCAGTTCAGTTCAGTCACTCAGTCATGTCCAACTTTTTGGGACCCCATGGACTGCAGCATGCCAGGCTTTCCTGTCCATCACCAACTCCCGGAGCTTGCTCAAACTCATGTCCATCAAGTCAGTGATGCCACCCAACCATCTCATCCTCTGTCATCCCATTCTCCTCCCACCTTCAGTCTTTCTCAGCATCAGGGTCTTTTCCAATGAGTTAGTTCCTCTCATCAGGTGGCCAAAGTATTGGAGTTTCAGCTTCAGTATCAGTCCTTCCAATGAATATTGAGGACTTATTTCCTTTAGGATGGACTGATTTGATCTCCTTGCTGTCCAAAGGATTCTCAAGAGTCTCCTCCAACACCACAGTTCAAAAGCATCAATTCTTCAGCGCTCAACTTTCTTTATGTTGGTCCAACTCTCACATCCATATATGACTATTGGAAAAACCAAAGCTTCGACTATATGGACCTTTGTTGGTAAAGTAATGTCTCTGCTTTTTAATATGCTGTTGAGGTTGGTCATAGCTTTTCTTCCAAGGAAAGAAATTTCATGGCTGCAGCCACCATCCGCAGTGATTTTGGAGCCCAAGAAAATAGTCTGTCACTGTTTCCATTGTTTCCCCACCTATTCACCATGAAGTAATGGGACCAGATGCCATGATCTTAGTTTTTTGAATGTTGAATTTTAAGTCAGCTGTTTCACTCTCCTCTTTCACTTTCATCAAGAGGCTCTTTAGTTCTTCTTCACTTTCTGACATAAGGGTCTTGTAATCTGCATATCTGAGGTTACTAATATTTCTCCTGGCAATCTTGATTCCAGCTTGGGATGCATCCAGGCTGGCATTTTACATGATGTACTCTGCATATAAGTTAAATAAGCAAGGTGACAGTATACAGCCTTGACATACTCCTGGCCCAATTTGGAACCAGTCTGTTGTTCCATGTCTGGTTCTAACTGTTGCTTCTTGACCTGCATACAGATTTCTTAGGAGGCAGGTCAGGTGGTCTGGTATTCCCATCTCTTTAAGAATTTTCCACAGTTTGCTGTCATCCACACAGTCAAAGGCTTTAGCAGAGTCAATGAAGCAGATGTTTTTTCTGGAATTCTCTTGTTTTTTCTATGATCCAACAGTTGTTGGCCATTTGATCTCTGGTTCCTCTGTCTTTTCTAAACCCAGCTTGAACATCTGGAAGTTCTATGTTCATGTACTATTGAAGTCTAGCTTGGAGAATTTTGAGCATGGCTTTGCTAGCTTGTGAGATGAGTGCCATTGTGCTGTAGTTTGAACATTCTTTGGCATTGCCTCTCTTTGGGATTGGAATGAAAACTTACCTTTTCAAATCCTGTGGCCACTGCTGAGTTTTCTAAATTTGCTGGCATATTGAGTGCAGCATTTTCACAGCATCGTCTTTCAGGATTTGGAATAGCTCACCTGGAATTCCATCACCTCCACTAGCTTTGTTTGTAGTGATGCTTCCCAAGGCCCACTTGACTTCGCATTCCAGGATGTCTGGCTCTAGGTGAGTGATCACACCATCGTGGGTATCTGGGTCATTAAGATCTTTTTGTATAGTTCTTCTGTGTATTCTTGCCACCTCTTCTTAATCTCTTCTGCTTCTGTTAGGTCCATACCGTTTCTTTCCTTTATTGTGTCCATCTTTGCATGAAATGTTCCCTTGGTATCTTTAATTTTTTTGAAGAAATCTCTAGTCTTTCCCACTCTATTGTTTTCCTGTTTCTTTGCATTGATCACTTAGGAAGGCTTTCTTATCTCTCCTTGCTATTCTTTGGAATGTTGCATTCAGATGGATATATCCTTCCTTTTCTCCTTTGCTTTTCACTTCTCTTCTTTTCTCAGCTATTTGTATCCTTAGCTCACAACTTCCCTAATTTTGCTGTTCAGAGAGACACTGCTTTGGGAAAGATCCTTGGTGTTCTTACTTTCTGCAAGTAATAAATCCCTCCTCCTGTTCTTTGGCTTGCTTGTGTCTTTTGGCTTGACACACACCTGAGGCGAACCCAGATTTCAGGTAACAACCCTGTCTTTTCCCACTGACAGGCTTCTCCCTTGTTGTCTTAGTTCTACTAGTGGTCTTCCCATTCTCTCCTCGATCCTAGATTCCTTGCTCTTGCTTTCCTCCCAAATCCAGTCACTTGCCAAGGTTTTTAGATGCTCCTGCTGAAATACTGTGGCTCCCCTACCTAACCATTTCTACTACAGCCACCTCTCCAGAAAGATCTCAGTACTTGAGCCCTAAACTGTCTTCATAGCTTATCACAAGTGTGACTTTTTCCTTTCTTCCTTCCCTTCTTCCCTCTCTTCCTCTTTTTTCTTTCTTGTAACAATATTTGTTGAGCACCTACTATGTGCCAGGTGCTAATAATTTTATTGAATAACTACTAATGTCAGGTACAAGGGAAACAAGAAACTAACACAGTGCAGACCCATTCCTCAAGATGTTTAGAGCAAGCATTAGGGAAAACACTGATTGAAACTGCCTGCTCTGGCCAGGCATTGTAGTAACCATTTGCATGAGTTTTTCTATGACAGGAGGTCCCAGTAAAGAACTAACAAGCCATTACCAACCGGAAAAATTTGGGAAGGTCAAAAGGAGACACCAGTCTATATATCCTACCTACTTCCCAGAATCCTTCTGGCTGGAATCCATCTTGGTTGAGCCATGCGCATGCCACCAGGAAGAACCCTGAGTCAGAATGATTGGCCAGACAACCCGGAAACTAACACCATTACCATAAAATCTGGACTGTGATATGTGGCAGAGCAGTCCTCCTGGGTTCCCTTACCTTGCTGCTCTTTCCCCCGGCACCCCTTCTCAATAAATTCTCTTGATTTGTCAGCTCATGTGTTTCCTCAGACAATTCATTTCTGAATGTTGAACAAGAACCCCCTCTTAGGCCCTGGAAAGAGTCCTTCTTCCTGCAATACGAGTAGAAGGCTTATTTCAAGAGGACTACTTCCCACTGCGGGTAAGTAAGCAGATAATTACAAAGAGGCTAGACCCTAGGCCTTCTTTCTAACTGGTCTCCTGGCTTCCATTTATTTCCTCCGTTCCAATCCATGTCACTTGCTCTGCCCAACTGACATTCCTAAGGTACAGTGACAGTTCTGCCAGGTCCCTTCATTAGCTCTTCATTGCTAATGTAAGTCCTCAACATGTTCTTATGGTGTTCACAAAATGCCCCAGCCTGCTCCTCCACATACACCTGCATGGTTCGCCCCATCTTGCCCTTCACTGCAGCTCATCCACCAGTTGGAATACCCTGCCTCTGTCTTTCTTCTTATAGTTACCTCTCCCATCACCTCTATCTGTAAAAACCTTAACAATGGGTCTATTTGCACTCCCAACCCTAGAAGGTATAACTCTTTCCTCCAATAGAGCTTCAAACCACCTTATCATCTTCACGATACTCAGAAAATGGTTGGTTTGATGAGCAAACACATCTGTTGGAGATGCAGAGAGCTGCAGCATCACTCTGCCTTCTGGGGTTAACAAGCAAACCCTGAGAGCCAGCAGCAGCAGCAACTAGGGTTCCATGGGAGAGGCAGCAGTCCAGAGCAGTCAGGGGCACCTTGGAGTCACAGAATAAGAATGCAGATGGAACCAGAGCCAGCTACACTCAGTAAGGGCCATCGCCAGTGTCATGATGAGGAGAGCACAGTGTGTGGCCTCTAGAGTCTATGGCTTGGGGCATGTACAGCGAACTGCACCAAGTCCTGCGAAGCAATCTGTTTGCACCTCCCCCACCAAAGTTTTCGGGTTTCCCTCAGTCACGCATAAGTGCTATCGCCTTTCAACTCCCTGGACATGTTATTTTTACATCTGCTGTGCCAGGTGGTATGTTCCACTTTGTTGATCTTTTTATTTGTATATTTTGTCTTATTACTAAGTAATTTGCAGACTTGAATACAGAGAAATGTCTTGCATTGTAGTATAAGGCAGGAACTATATTCTTCGTACCTTCTATGGTGACTCATGGGGTGACTTCTCTGAATGTATACATTCTCAAGAAATGCTGCTGATTGATGGATTCAGCCCCTGAAGGGATTATATAGACTCCTTTCCATAATATTGCAGCGCAGGATGGAATTCTGAACCAAATGGAAATTTGTTCTTAAAAAATGTGTATTTACCTATTTGGCTGTGCCAGGTTTTAGTGGCAGCATGCCAGATCTAGTTCCCTGACCAGGGATCGAACCTGGCCCCCCTGCATTAGGAGAGCAGAGTCTTAGCTACTGGATCACCAAGGAAGTTTCCAAATGGAAATTTGAACAGAAAAAAATCAGATTGAAATTTTTAAAAATCACGCATTTGGTTCCAGACACATAAGGAAGGAAGCCCCTAGCTCAGTGTCTGACATATGGTAGGTGTGCCAAGTTGATGTTAATGTTATTCCATGGGCACGTGACAGCCAACAAGGTAACAAGTTGTGAGACAGTGCAGCTGGACAGAACTGGTTAGGTAATATTTTCCAGCAGATAAATGTTACTCAGGGGTAACTGGCAGGAATGTTCTCCACGTGGCCTGGTGGCCAACTCCCCATGATGTTGGACTGCCAGATGGGCATTCCTGGACTTAGCAGATAATGACTGTATCCTCCCCACATTATATGGAAAGGTCAGATGCAGCCAGAGAATGCTTCATTCCCCTCTGGAGGTAATGGAAATTTTGCATATTTGGGGGGACTTTCTCATTATTGTGTCATTATTATGAGGAGGTCAAGAGCACAGATTTTAAGCATCCCTCTCCAGTAGAGACACAGGCTGAACTATTTACAGATAAAATGGTACAACTTAAGTTTGCTTCAAAATAACCCAATAAAGGAGCACGGGTCAACGTAGAGTTGCCACAAGATGGCCCTGTGTTAATGGTCATTATAACTTGGTGAGGGGTATATGGCAGTTCACGTTACTAGTTTGCGGTGGTTTTATGTATGTTAGAAATTTTCCATAATAAACGTTTTGTTTTGTTATGTTTTGTTTAATTTTATTTATTTTTTTAAAGCACAGATTTTTAGCCCAAGACAGATCTAGGTTCAAATCCCTTCCTGCTATTTTTTTGGCTGGGCAATCTTGCATTTAATGCTTCTGAGTCCAGTCTCCAATTCCTAAAACATTTGTAAGAATAATTCCAGGCTCACAAATTTGTTGCAAGTACATAAAGCCCTTAGGGCAAAGCCTAGAACATGGTTGGCAATCAGTAATGCTACTGTGAGTCTCCTTGAGCCTAACCCTCTAGTTATACCAACTCTTAGGAACAACCTGTAATCATGGTATGGTTGCAAGCAGATGGCTGGCCCACTGTCTTGACCGCAGGGTCCGTCACAGCTTTGGCAGATGGAATGGAACTGGGGATCAAATTATAGGTTTCAGACCCTTTACTAAAACTCCTGGGGGGCATTTCTTTTACAGCATTTTTATTCTTTATAAATTTTTCAAAACTGAAGCATAGTTGATTTGAAATATTATGTGAGTTTCAGATGTGCAGTGTAGTAGTTTATTATTCTTTGATGTTGAAAATGGCCATGAGAGGAGAGAAGAGGCAGTGGGAGGGGTTTGATGATGCCACTTTTCTTGGCTGTCAGTGTTCCTGGGTTCACAGCTCGGCTGTCACTGGGAGGGGTCAGACCGGGAAAGCAGACCCTGAGATGTACATGGTCAAAGTTGAGGGAGGTCCCATCTGCAGATCCTTCCTTCCAGGACAGTTGCCTGTCCTCCCTTTCATCTGTTCACAGGCAGCTAGCATTTCACAGGTTGTCCAGGGACTTGGGGTTCTGTACACCTGGGCACATTTTCAGGCTCCGGCTGGCAAGGCAGCCCCATCCATTTTGTAGAGGAGCCTGTGCTGGAAGAAGAAAAGTGAGATCATAGGAAATTCATTAGCATCCCAGATTCTGCTGCTTTCCTCTCTACACGTCCTCCCCCACCAGCCCCCACACCGCCTAATCTTTATCCCAGCAATTTCCCTTTAAAGTGGCTGAGGGAATCTGTCAAAGCTGGGCCAAGAACTTGCCTTTTCTGGTGTCTTTTCTAAAGACCCAGCATTCAGCCCTCACCCAATGAGAACCTGTCAGTGGAGCAGGGAGTTGATTATCCTTTCAGCGGAGGGAGGCTTTACCGTGAATGGAAATTCAGGCATTTGCAGCAGCTGTGGCCCCACAGCCACATGAGGGAGGCAGCCCACGCTGAGTTGGTAAGGTTTACCTGGGTCAGTCCACAGGAAGTGCTGGGTCTGGGAGGTGGGAGCAGGGGTGGAGGCAGATTAGGGCTCCCATCCCCGTGAAGCAGTGGGGAACATGCTGGACTCTCCTTAGAGACCAGTGCAAACCAGCCTATCCTTTCAGTCTAGCTCAAGGGGGCCACCTCCACTAAGAGCATTCCAAACTTAAGGACAGAATTTAGGATGAACAGATTCCTAAGTAGTCAACAATGGGGCATGCTGCCTAGGAAGGTAATGAACTCTCCATTACTATAGGTATTCAAGCAGGGGCTAGCTGGCCACTTTCCAAGAATATTGCAGAAAGAAGACCTGTCATGTGTGGTAGTTTAGGTCCTATGCCCTCCAAAGCCTTTTTATCTCTATGGGTCCTCATGGGGATAAGAGCATGAAGTTGGAATCATCACAGGCCCAGGATTCAAGTGTTGGCCCTGTGGTTAGTAGAAGAGCCGCAAGCAAGTCACTTAATGTCTTAATTTAAAATAAGTGATATAGGTATATTTAATTTTTCTGATAATGATGATAATTGTTAAAAAAAAACATTTTAGGGACTTCCCTGGCAGTCCAGTGGTTAAGACTTGGCATTTTTAATGCAAGAAGCACAGTTTGATCCTTGGGTAGGGAACTAAGATCCAGCATGGCCAAAAAACCAATTTATTGTGGACATTTTTCATTGTAATACATTTAGTTTTAACTTATCCTTTTCTCATAGTTATATACTTTACTCCTTTAAGCCACGGCTTCCTCATTTGTAAAATAGAAAAACAAATAAAATTGTGGAGATGATTAAATAAGAGAATGCACATAAAGTGCTTAGCATTTAGTTAGACATCTAAAACATGACAACTGATCATTATTCAAAACCAGCATTGTCCCATAGACTGTTATGTGAGCCTCCACACAAAAACTAGTAGAACTGATAAAAAAAAATTCAGCAAGGTGACAAGATTAACATACAGAAATCTGTTGCATTTATTTATACTAACAATGAAATATCGGAAAGGGAAATCAAAAAAAATTATTTTAAAATCACATTAAAAAGAATAAAATACTTAGGAATAAGCCTGACCAAGGAGGTGAAAAACTTATACACTGAGAACTATAAAACACTGATAAAGGAAACTGAAGATGATTTACAGAAATGGAAATATATACCATGCTCTTAGGCTGCATTGGAGAAGTCAATGGCACCCCACTCCAGTACCCTTTGCCTGGAAAATCCCATGGATGGAGGAGCCTGGTGGGCTGCAGTCCATGGGGTCGCTAAGAGTCGGACACGACTGAGCGACTTCACTTTCACTTTTCACTTTCATGCATTGGAGAAGGAAATGGCAACCACTCCAGTGTTCTTGGTTGGAGAATCCCAGGGATGGGGGAGCCTGGTGGGCTGCCGTCTATGGGGTCACACAGAGTCGGACACGACTGAAGCGACTTACCTTTCTAGGCTGCATATACCATGCTCTTAGATTGGAATAATCCATATCATTAAAACAGCTGTACTATCCAAAGCAATCTACAGATTTAATGTGATTCCTTTCAAATTACCCATGACATTTTTCACAGAACTAGAATAAATAATCCTAAAATGTATATGGAACCATAAAAGACCTAGAATTGCCAAAGCAGTGCTGAGAAAAAAAAAACAAAGCTGGAGGCATAACACTTCTAGACTTCAGATGATGCAGCAAAGCTACAGTGACCAAACAAGCATGGTATCAGCACAAAAACAGACATATGAATCAATGGAACAGAGTAGAGAGCCCAGAAATAAAGCCACACACAGATGGTCAATTAATCTTCAACAAAGGAGGCAAGAATATATAATACAATGGAGAAAAGACAGTCTCTTCATCAAGTGGTGTTGGGAAAGCTGGACAGCCATCTGTAAATCAAAGATGTTAAAACACTCCATCACACTATATACAAAAATGAATCTCAAAATGGCTTAAAGACTCAAATATAGACAGGACACCATAAAACTCCTCGAAGAGAACATAGGCAAAACATTATCTGACATGATTTGCAGCAATGTTTTCTTGGGTCATTTTCCCAAGGCAATAGAAATAAAAGCAAAAATAAACAAACGGGATTTGGGCATATATCCAGATGGATCTCTAAGTCAAAAAGATACAGGTACCTCAGTGTTTATAGTAGCATTATTTACAATAGCCAAGACATGAAATCTAAATGTCTACTGAGATATTTAGATAAAGAAGATGTGATACACACACACACAATGGAATACTACTCAGCCATAAAAAGAATGAAACAGTGCCATTTTCAGCAATGTGCGTGGACCTAGAAATGATCATAATAAGTGAAGTAAGTCAGAGAGAAAGACAAATATATCACTTACATGTGGAATCTAAAATATTACACAAAGGAACTTATTTATAGAACAAAAATAGACTCACAGAGATAGAGAACAAACTTACAGTTACCTAAGGGGAAAGGCGGGCGAGGGATAAATTAGGAGTTGGGATTAGTAGATACAAATGGCTATAAATAAATATATATGTGTATACATACACACATATATATAGATATATATGTGTATATATACATATATATAGATAGATAGATATAAAGACTTTATTTTCTTGGGCTCCAATATCACTGCAGATGGTGGTGACTGCAGCCATGAAATTAAAAGACACTTGCTTCTTGGAAGAAAAGCTATGAGAAACCTAGACAGCATATTAAAAAGCAGAGATATCACTTTGCCAGCAAAGGTCTACATAGTCAAAGCTATGGCTTTTCCCATAGTCATGTATGGATGTGACAAAGTGAAAGTCGCTCAGTTGTGTCTGACTCTTTGTGACCCCATGGACTGTATAGTCCATGGAGTTCTCCAGGCCAGAATACTGGAGTGGGTAGCCTTTCCCTTCTCCAGGGGATCTTCCCAACCCAGGGATCAAACCCAGGTCTCCGCATTGCAGGTGGAGTCTTTACCAACTGAGCCACCAGGGGAGCCCATGGATGTGAGAGTTGGACCATAAAGAAGGTTGAGTCCCAGAGAATTGATGCTTTGGAATTGCGGTGTGGAGAAGACTCTTGAGAGTCCCTTGGACAGCAAGGAGATCCAACCAGTCAATTCTAAAGGAAATCAACCCTGAATATTCACTGGAAGGACTGATGCTGAAGCTGAAGTGCCAATACTTTGGGTACCTGATGCAAAGAGCCAACTCATTGGAAAGACTCTTGACAGTACCTTGGACTGCAAGATTAAACCAGTCAATCTTAAAGGTAATCAACCCTGAATATGCTTTGGAAGAGCTGAAGCTCCAATACTTTGGCCACCCGATGCAAAGAGCCAACTCCTTGGAAAAGCCCCTGATGCTGAGTAATGCTGGGAAAAATTGAGAGCAGGAGGAGAAGGGGACAACAGAGGATGAGATGGTTGTATGGCATCACTGACTCAATGGACATGAGTTTGAGCAAACTCCAGGAGCTGGTGAAGGACAGGGAAGCCTGGTGTGCTGCCATTCACAGGGTCACAGAGAGTCAGGTATGACTGAGTGACTGAACAACAACAACATATATAAAGTAGACAACCAACAAGGTCCTACTGTATAGCATTATATTCACTATCTTGTAATAACCTATAATGGAAAAGAATATGAAAAAGAATATGCATTGTATATATATGTATAAATGAATCACTTTACTATACACCAGAAACTAACACAACATTGTAAATCAACTATACTTAAATTGGGGTTCCCTGGTGGCTCAGACAGTAAAGAATCTGCCTGCAGTGCAGGAGACCTGGGTTCTTAAATTAAAAAAAGGAAAATATAATGAGCATCTCATATGTAATTTAAAATTTTCTAGAAGCCACATTAAAAAAGTGAAATTGATTTTACTAATTTATTTAACCCAACATATACAGAACATTATAATGTTAACATGTAGTCAAGATAAAAATTATTAATGTGATTTGTTTACAATAATTTTTTTGGTACTAAATTTTTAAAAATCCAGAGTTCAGATTGAATCAGCTACATTTTAAGTTCTCAGTAGTCACATGTAGGTAGTGGCTATCATACTGAACAGTGCAACTCTAAGTCTTCCATCTGGGGGTTCCCCTGATGGCTCGGTGTAAAGAATCTGCCTGCCAATGCAGGAGACATGGCTTCTATCCCTGGTCTGGGAAGGTCCCTCATCCTGTGGAGCAACTACACCCACAGTTCAGTTCAGTTCAGTTCAGTCACTCAGTTGTGTCCAACTCTTTGAGGCCCCATGGACAGCAGCACACCAGGCTTCCCTGTCCATCACCAACTCCCGGAGCTTGTTCAAACTCATGTCCATCAAGTCCGTGATGCCATCCAACCATCTCATCCTCTGTTGTCCCCTTCAATCTTGCCCAGCATCAGGGTCTTTTCCAGTGAGTCAGTTCTTTGCATCAGGTGGCCAAAGTATTGGAGCTTCAGCTTCAGCATCAGTCCTTCCAATGAATATTCAGGATTGACTTCCTTTAGGATTGACTGGTTTGATCTCCTTGCAGCCCGAGGGACTCTCAAGAGTCTTCTCCAACACCACAGTTCAAAAGCATCAGTTCTTCCATGTTCAGATTTCTTTATGGTCCAACTTTCACATCCATACATGATTACAGGAAAAACCACAGCTTTGACTATAGGGACCTTTATTGGCAAAGTAATCTCTCTGTTTTTTAATATGCCTCCTAGGTTGGTCATAGCTTTTCTTCCAAGGAGCAAAGCATCTTTTAATTTCTTGGCTGCATCTATACAGCCTGTGGTCTAGGGCCCACGAGCCGCAACTGCTGAGCCCACGTGCCACAACAGGAAAAGTCACTGCAATGAGAAACCCGTGCATCGCAATTAGAGAATAGCCCCTGTTCACCGCAACTAGAGAAAAGTCTGAGCAATGAAGACCCAGCACAGCCAAATAAAACATACATGAATATTTTAAAAATTATTTTAAATCTTCCATCTTATTTCTCCTTTGAGCTACTCTAACTCTGAGAGTTTAGTCTGCTTACCAATTTGAAAGAATGTGAAAGTCGTTCAGTCGTGTCCAACTCTTTGCGACCCCATGGACTATACAATCCAGGGAGTTCTCCAGGCCAGAATACTGGAGTGGGTAGCCCTTCCCTTCTCCAGGGGATCTTCCCAACCCAGGGATCAAACCCAGGTATCCCGCATTGCAGGCGGATTCTTTACCAACTGAGCCACCAGGGAAGCTTACTAATTTAGGCCATAAATATAAATTAGATTGTATTGTTTTCTGTCTTGAAGCATCTCATCTTCTCTCTGATGGACTCTACAGTGAGTACCACAAAGGCAAATAGCTCCTGTATTCTCTCTCTCTCTCTTTTTTTTTTTTTGGTAGGGAATGATATGCTACGAAGCTTGCAGGCTCTTAGTTTCCCAACTAGGGTAGAAATGGGGCTCTGGTGGTGAGAGTACCGAGTCCTAACCACTGGACTGCCAAGGAACTCCCTATATTTTGTATTTCTAAACTCCTGTTTTACTGGGCTCAGGTTGATGCCTAAAAAGTGCACTTTGATTGGTATCCTTAGGAATTCAACAGTAAGTGAAGTCACTGGCTTCTTTTCTACTTTCTGGCCGAAATGCCTATGAGATGCTTAGTATTGCCTGGACCATGAATGATACTCCATTAACATTAGCTGTCATTCGTAACTTATTAATGGTGGAGGTGAAGCTCTAATGTGATCTTCCTTTCAGAGGCAGTGGGACCTGGGAAAATTATTCAGTGTTCTGAGCTTCGGTTTCTTTTATCCTTAGTAGGAGATGCGGGTTTCCACCCTGCCAATCTCAAAGGAGAACTACGATGCTCAGATGAGATACCATACTGAGAAAGAGTTTTGAAAGCCAAGAAGGCCTGTCAATATCACCTATGATTATACTAGTACTGAACTCGGCATCTTGCTTGGTGTTGGGCTGGGAGTAAGGACAGAATGAGATTTCCCTAGTGGCTCAGAGGGTAACGTGTCTGCCTACACTGCGGGGGACCCAGGTTCCATCCCTGGGTGGGGAAGATCCTCTGGAGAAGGAAAGGGCAACCCACTCCAGTACTGTTGCCTGGAAAATGCCTTGGACGGAGGAGCCTGGTAGGCTACAGTCCATGGGGTCTCAAAGAGTCTGACACGACTGAGCGACTTGGCCTCAAGGACAGGATAGGGGTCCAGATGGTCCTCGAGGCATATGACTTGAACGGGTGAAAGTGTTCTGAAAGCTGTAAAGCCCTAAGGGAGCTATCTTTTTATTATGAGTGAGAGTGGAGGCGGGAGAGGGAGCCCCCGTTATGCCAAACTGGTGAGGAGCTTTGTTTTACTAGAGCATAGGGAAGTACAAGTGCTGTGAGAGCTGCATTCATTTAGGTTCCTGTAATTGCAGGTTGTCAGATCTACAGCCTGTAAAGAAAGAACGATGGAACTAACAGAAATCACTGTGGTAGATATTTCTTTAACTATCACCTCCAAGTAAAAGAACCAGGAGAAACCTTAGAGAAGGCTCATGGGAGCTTTTATGCTTCTCTGAGCCCTGAGAGGCATAACGACTCCCTCAAAGGGACTTTTCAATAAATCTTCATAAACACAGGAAAGGGGATATTCCTTTGTAGCCTTTTGGTGTTTAACTCTGATCCCCTAGGGCCATGAACCCTTCCATGCTTCCCACTCTGCTTGGGTGTTTCTACCGCAAAAAGCGATTTTACCCAGAAATTGAGAATCAGATTACAAAGACCCGGCCTGGAAGGAGTTTGTTCCAGAAACGCCTCTGGCACTTTGCTCTGCATTTTGTGTCCTTTTCTAATGCAGCGGGCTGCCTGTGAGACTTGTACTTGGGTGCTGAGGACTGAGAGCTAATTTGTGCCTTTTCTCCCAAATAACCAGAAACTGGCAGACCCAGCCCTGGGTCCTATATGAGTGGGAAGTGCTTCTGTGTCCAATGACCTGTTGTCCTGATTCTGGGATTGCCGGGCACTTCGACGTCTCCCCTTATGAAGGAGAGGAAGCTAGTAATCAGAGGAATGAGGATTCTAAATTTGGGTTTTCTGATTGTTCTGTGGACCTGAAGGAGAGCCACATTTGGGCTTATCTTGGCCTCACTTTGAAAAAACACTAAAGGCTTTTCACTCTTTTCCATCAAAATATCCATGATTTCCTAAGTGAGGAAGAGTTTCTGGTTAAGAGAAATTCCTCTCCTTCTACATGCATCTTTTTTACAAATATGCAAAGTATTTGCACTTATTGCAAATAAGTGCAAGTATGCACTTATTGTGGGTGCTTTATTAAATGTTTTTAAAAAGAAATTGCAACAATTAATCTGATTTACGTTGAAAAGGAAATAGAAAAGCTAAAAAAGAAAGGAAAAGGAAATGGAAAAGCCAGCCCAGTGCCTCATCCAGTCTACTTAAAAAAAGTCAGCCTTGAGTACTGAGACCTTCCTTCAAAATTATTCACTGAGGGAAGTTTCTAAGGTTTGATTTCTGCAGTATTCCTTTCTCATATTCCCCTTTTTCCCTTAAAGGACATGAAAATGAGCTTTTGAATATAATTATAGAAAGCTTAGAATGATGAGTTTCAATGCCTGTTTCCTTGAAAGAAACCAGAGCCACCTATTACATGGGTGTCTGTTGATGTCTGTCCCCATCTCCGGGGAAAGTGGGAGGCAGTCTGAGACGGATGCTTTCTGAGCAGATTAACCAGCAGAGCATTTCCTTCTGTAGCAGTGATGCTCAAACATACAGACAGCAAGAAGCACCAGAAAATCCATCCACTGCCCTGGATAATAGATGGTGTTGCATTCAGTAACTAACAAGTGAAAAAGAAGCCAAGACTTTTGGAGCACTAACTGAGTGCTATGCTTGGCTCCAAACACTGAAATGTTTAACCCTCACAAAGCCTGAGGAGGCAGGTTCTATTTCACATATATATGTATGTTGTTCAGTCACTAAGTCATGTCCTACTCTCTGCAACCCCATGGACTGCAGCATGCCAGGCTTCCCTGTCCTTTGCTGTCTCCCAGAGTTTGCGCAAATTCATGTCCTTTGGGTCGGTGATTCTATGAAACCATCTCATCCTCTAGGGGCTTCCCTCATATCTCAGTTGGTAAAGAATATGCCTGCAATGCAGGAGACCCCAGTTTGATTCCTGGGTCAGGAAGATCCCCTGGAGAAGGGATAGGCTACCCACTCCAGCATTCTTGGGCTTCCCTTGTGGCTCAACTGGTAAAGAATCCACCTGCAATGCGGGAAACCTGGGTTTGATCCCTGGGTTGGGAAGATCTTCTGGAGAAGTGAAAGGCTACCCACTCCAGTATTCTGGCCTGAGAATTTCATGGACTATAGTCACATGGTCACAAAGAGCTGGACATGACTAAGTGACTTTCACTTTCATTTTCATCTCATCCTCTGCCACCCTCTTCTCCTTTTGCCTTCAATCTTTCCCAGTATCAGAGTCTTCATGGACCAGAGCCTTGTCATGGCAAAGGGGTTTGTGTAAATTAATGAAGCCTCATAAGGCATGCTGTGCAGGGCCACCCAAGACAGACAGGTCATAGTGAAGAGTTCTGACAAAATGCAGCCCCCTGGAGAAGGAAATGGCAATTCATTCCAGTATTCTTGCCTGGGAAATCCCATGGACAGAGGAGCCTGGTGGGTTATAGTCTGTAGGGTTGCAAAAGTCAGGCACAACTTAGCAACTAAACCACCAAGAGGCTCTTTAGTTTCTCTTCAGTCTGCCATTAGAGTGATATCATGTGCGTATCTGAGGTTGTTGATATTTCTCCCAGCAGTCTTGATTCCAGCTTGGGATTCATCCAGCCTGGCATTTTGCATGATGTACTCTGCATAGAAGTTAAATAAACAGGGTGACAATATACAGTCTTGTCCTACTCCTTTCCCAATTTTGAACCAGTTAGTTGTTCCACGTAAGGTTCTAACTGTTGCTTCTTGACCCACATACAGGTTTCTCAGGAGACAGGTAGGTGGTCTGCTCTAAATATATATATATATATATATATGTATTTATTAATTTGGCTTCACTGAGTCTTGGTTGTGGCATGTGGGATCTTCAGTCTTCACTGTGGCACGTGGGACACTTTTTTTAGTTGTGGAGTGCAGGATATTTTGTTGAGGCATGTGGGATCCAGTTCCCTGCTGCCGCTGCTACTAAGTCACTTCAGTCGTGTCCGACTCTGTGCGACCCCATAGACGGGAGCCAGGGATCAAACCTGGGCCTCCTACGTTGGGAGCATAGAGTCTCATCCACTGGACCACCAGGGAAGTCCGTGGTGCTGCTCTTTTCATCTCTTCCATTTAACCAAAGCAGCAAGTATGCAGAGACATTGAGCAACTCTGTGAGGTCACAGAGATGGTATGTGGCATTACCAGGATTCAGCTCAGGCCTGGTAGCATCAGAGCCACCTACCCTCCATACATGCTGGAGAACCAGCAGGGGCAGCTCTCTCACTTCCTGTGTGGTCTTGGGTGTGACTCTTGACTTTCCTGAAGCTTCAGTTTTCCATCTATGAAACTCAGGGATTGAGGGACTGGACAAGAGAGTCATTTTTACAATCTGGGCTCTTACAAATGAGAAAACATCAGGTAAGAGTCTCTTAGATGTGTGGCCCAAGGATGGGAAGGGCACCCCAAGAGGGTTCATTTCTACAGGGCAAAAGACTAGCCACCCGGTCTGTGGGGTCTCAGAGATTTAAAACTTCCACTTGAAACTAGGCAGTGGTGCTTCTTCCCACCCAATTTCACTTCCTGGCTGGGAAATGAGTCTTCTGTGGAGGACAGGGTCCACGGTGCCTTTGATAGAGGATGGGTCAAGGTGTTAAGGGTAGGAGAGTGGGCATACCTTGGCCTCAGGAACCAAAGCTGAGGGCCAAAGGCCAACTGACTTCTAGTTACCCTTGCCAAGTTCTAGATACCTTGCCTGAGTGACCTCATTGGTGACCCTGAGCAAATTCCCTCATGCTCTGACCCTCAGTGGCCTCCTAGGTAACGTAGATATCGCAGTAGCATTGGCCCATAGGTGATGATGCAAATAACTCTCATAAAACACTGCCTGGAACACAGTACCGAGCAAATGTGAGATGTCACCTGTGTGATCATCATCTCAAAAGTACATAGACCAGGGTCTTGGTAAGTAAGCTTTGCTTATGCCTGGTTTTGTTGGGTTGGTTCCTCCTTCACAGTGAGGGAGGGCTGAGTGCTTGTCTCTGGAGGCAGAAGGAATTGTGAGCACAGAGGGCTTGGGGAGAAGAACTCTGTATGTCGGGCTACTCAAGATGGCCATTCTCTTGCTCTCTGCACATCTTCTGCCCAACCAGTGTCTGCTTCACCTCTATCTTACCCACACAACTGACCTCTCTATGTGCTTGCCCCTGGCCCTAGCGAGTCATCATTCTTGTCAAAGGGGCAATGAGGAGCATGCCCCACTACTGGTTTCTGTGGTAACTAATGAGCCCACCTGATGTCAATCCCTTATAACTGGTAAACTCCCCTTCCCCTTGGGAAGTAGTGAAGAGTACCACCATGTCCTGCCCACTGCCATCTGCTGCACACAGTAGGGTGTCACCCCAGGACCTTGCTTCAGACATGTAAGCTCCCCATTCATGAAACCATTGATAACTCTGATGCTGACTCTGGGCTCTTTCTCCCGTCTTGAAGTTGGGCGGCACAGGCCTCAGAGGCCTGTGGGGTACAGCCCAACAAGCCCCATGGAACACAGAGGGGTGTCTGCAGCTCTGGAGGTGGGAGCGAAGCTGGGGCCGGCTGCCCTTTTGAACTTGAGGGGGCGAGATTGGAATTATTAACACATACCATTCCTTGGGGGTGGGGGCAGTAAGAACAAAAGATCACCACTAGACCCTTGCCTCCACTGTGCCTGTTAGTTAAGACCAGCAAAACTGTGCATTCAAAATGGGGTCTAGGGGACTTCCCTGGTGGTCATTGGCTAAGACTCAGTGCTCCCATTGCAGGGCGCCTGGGTTCAATCCCTGGTCAGGGAACTAGATCCTACATTCACAACTAAAGATCCTACATGCCACAACTAAGACCTGGTCAGTCAAATAAATAAATAAAAATTTAAAAATAAAAACTTTAAAAAAACCAAATGGGGTCTAAACTGAGAGATGGCAAGATGGATCAATGGAGGAGAGATGGGATCTGTTATTTTTTTAAGGCTTTTCAGACTTCTCGCCACTGGTTATAGTGAGTCTTATACCTTTTGGATACCCCATGTGGTACAGTCACTTTCTGAATAGAAAAATGTGAAAAGGAAAGACTGAAGCTGGAAAGGAAGTTTCTCACCCAAGACTGGGAACGTATGATGAGATTTTATTGGCCTACATTCAGAAGTTTCTTTGTGCTTTTAGCTTTGTGGAAAACTGGGTATGATTCAGCCACCTCTAGGGACCAAATGTAAAAATGTTTTATGAACATCAGAAAAACCATTCCCTGAAGAATTTCTTTGGTGTCAGCAGTTAAAGTAAGGATTCTCCTTCTCCTCCCATTTCCCTTCTCTCCAGCCCCAAGGGGACAGTGAAGTAATCAATTGTCTTCCATTCAAAAAAATAAGCCCCAGGGCAGGCCTTGTGTTCTGCAAAACTTTAAGGACAGTTTTTCCAAATCTTCCTGAGGGAGTGTTACTGGAGTGGGGGATCCGGATGAGGAGGCAAGAACAGTGAGTCTTGGACTGTGTAAATAAATAGCTGATAAGCTCACAGTTTCAGGAGCTAAGAGTGCTTGTCCTTGTTCTGCATCTTTTTAAGACTCTTATAAGCCCAGGACGGCTCTGTTTATCTTTATTTATTTATTTGGCTGCTCCGAGTCTTACTTGTCGCATCTGGGATCTTTGGTTACAGCATGTGGGATCTAGTTCCCTGACCAGGGATCGAACCCCAGCCTCCCTGTATTGACAGCACAGAGTCTTAACCACTGGACCACCAGGGAAGTCCCTGCTCCCCAATTAAACTGTGGGCACATAGCTCTGGCACTGTCCCACCCTAGAGGAACAACCCTAGATGGTAAACCCAAAGTCCTGGGTTTGGGAATTCTCTCAACTACTGGGTGACCTTGGGCAAGCCACTTAATGATGCCTGGCACACAGTAGGTGCTTAATAAGTATGGAGAGAATGAGTAAATAAACAAGGAAACCACCTGAGTCTCAATTTCCTCATCTGAGAGATGGGGAAATAATGCCTCCGCAACAGGTTGTGATCATGTCAGTAAAATTGCCTCCTAGAAATGCTTCTCAAATGTTCATGCATTTCACCTGAGTCACCTCAGCAGCTGGTCAATTGCAGATTCTGACTCAGTAGGTCAGGGTGGGTAGGTCTGAATTCTGCATTACCAGCTAACCCCCAGGGGATGCCTGTATGGCCCACGCTTTAATGCTTTACAGGCGCTTGAGATTGTTAACATCTCCTCAACCAATGGGTTCAGGATAGACTAACCACTGTCCCAGTGGGTTCTTGATCGAGTGGTTTCCCGGGACACAGGACTCTCAGTGTTAAAGTCAGAAAGTCTCAGGCAAACTAGAACAAGTTGGTCACTTTATTAAGCATAATGGAAACCAAAGAGATGCTTCCATTCAAGCTGCTTGTGAATTGGAAAGAACAAGACTGGATGAGCGTATTTGCTAAGGAGAGGAAGACATCCTCTCCTTAGATCATTAGTCCTCCCACTTCTTATTTTGCAGAGGCCCAGGGAAGTTGGGTGCCTTGGCCAACAACACACAGCTTCTCAGGGGTGGGGCAGGGGCCAAAGCTCCCGCCTTCTGAAGCACTGTGGAGTAACCCAGGGCTTTCTCATCAATCCACATCGCCTTCTCCAATACACTCCTCTTTATTTGGCAAACACAGCATGCTTATTTATAAGCTGGCTTGTTCGGAGCCTGAAATTTGGCATAGCTGAGTTTGGCTGTGAGGAGTTCAAATTTTTCCTCTTTCTGTTTTGATTTGCTTAACCATGTTTTGTGAGCAAAATCGAGAATAAAAACACGGCAAAGCTGCTAAGGCGGTTCAAATGCAAAATCTCCAGAAATGTGGCAGCATCAACTTAGCAGATTTATTTTCTGTCTCTAGATAGTAGATTAGAAACCCCCGTAGTTTACTTCCAGGGACTTACAAACCTCTAATAAATAAATAGCTAGAATCTCTTTCCAGGCTGTTTCTCTTTGAGGTGGGGCAGGAGTTTGGGAAGAACATGACTGCTTGGCAGATTGCTGGAGGCTCTTCCTATGCTTCTAAGGGTAGGTCCTCAGAGAAGGCGGCAGTCATCAGGACTAAGGGCTGTGTGGTGACTTGCAGAATGTCATTCAAAATCTTTTTGCACTTAATTTTGCACATGGCAGAAGTTATAAAAGAATGTTGCCTTTTATTTTTAACACTGGGAATCTGTGCAAAGAATTCTCAAGCTAAATATGTGAATAGATTGCATTTAAAACAGGTAGGCTTCCCAGGTAGAGCCAGTGGTCATGAATCCATTTGCCAGTGCAGGAGACGCAGGAGATGTGGGTTTGATCCCTGGGTTGGGAAGATATCCTAGAGGGGGAAATGGCAACCCACTCCAGTAGCCTTGCCTGGGAAATCTCACGAACAGAGGAGCCTAGCAAGTTGCAGTCTATGGGGTCCCAAAGAGTCAGATGCGACTAAGCACGCGCGCGCGCGCGCACACGCACACACACACACACACACACACACACACATGCGCGCGTGCGCGCGCACACACATACTCACACACGCACGCGCGTGCGCGCGCACACACGGTTCCCTCATATCCCAAATCCTTTGAATTGTGCTTTAAGCTCAGGTGTCTTTTTGTTTCGAGGGGGGGCACCTGGGGGAGGGGAGAACGGGAGATGGGAGAGACAGAGAAAGAGGCTGACTTGATTTGTGACTTTACCTGATGTGGGGAATCTGGATGTGGCTCCTGATCAGTGCTTTGTGCAAATCTGCTCCAGCACCCAGAGAAGACAGTCTCAGCTCTATAAGTGAACAGCTCAAGTGAATACTCTGCTTTTCACATAGTGTGGTTGACTGAGCTTTTCCCACTGTCTTAGCACATCAAGCTACAGGCTGAGCATGGCTATAAGCTGCATCCAACGTTTCTAGCAATTTTACATATACGTATGTGTGTGTTTGTATAAATAGATATACATACACAGGGGCTCCATTACACAGGAGAGTCCTGGAAAAACACACAAGTTAAAAAAATTGTTTCCATAGGCCCATCGAGAACCTCTAACAGTGAAAAAAGGACATTTTCAACCTCAGGCTCCAGGCTGAGACCTGAAGACATGAAGAGGCAGTCTCCAGAGTCAGGGGCCTGCTGGTGTGAGTGGGTGGTGACACCTGATTGAGGCAGGAGGGAGATGGTGTCCAGCTTGGAAACCCCATCTGCTCCACCTGGGGCATTCCCGGGTACTGGAATTGCTGGCTGGGCTTATATGCATTCATGTTCTAGAATCAGAAACCCCCAAGGACCTTATTGGACAAATCCACAAATGTAAGGGCGGCTGATTACAGGGGAATTAAGTTGTGCTCACACCCTGATCCAGGGACTCCCCCCTCACACTTGGCCTCTGCATTTTTCTTCTCTTTTTCTTTCTTTTTCTTTTGTGGCTTGTGAGATTTTAGTTCCCTGACCGGCCACCTCAGTGGAAGCAGAATCCTAACCTCTGGACTGTTATCAGATTTCCTTCTCATTTTCTTGTTGGCTCTCTTAAGAGTTCTGATGTAAAACAGAGCCTCCCAGAGAACTCCTGATTTCTGGGTACCACACAGACAGCTGTTTCACGGGGTTGAAGCTTTCTGTCAGTGATGAGCTTTCATGGACCCATCCAACCCCTCTCCAGTGGGCTCACTGTGAGGATCCCCAAAGGCACCATGTAGGGAAGGATCTGCTGAGCACCTGCTCTCCTGGGTGATTTTGTCTGCCTGTGGGTCAGAGAGGCCTGGAAGTCTGCAAGCTATCTGTGGTTGATGGTGCGCAAAAGTACTCTTTTGCTGGTTGACCATGAAACCGCTATGTCTCTTTCTGGTCATTCACTCTGCAGCTACCCAGTGAACCCCCCCTAAACCTTGGAGTTAAACTCTCGGGTCTGAGAGATGCTTGATCTCGTGAGAGAGCCTAAGGACAGGTGAGAACCAGCATTAATTCTGTGAGCTGCTGGCTGTTTCTTGGGAGCGCTTTGTTTTGACTTGAGGCGCTCTGAATGGCCAGGGACCTCTCTGAATGACACGTCTTTAGTTCTTTTTTGCTGTTAACAAACCAGGCTACCTGCTGACAAACAGCTCCACTGCCCTCACCACCGTCATCCCGGGGGCCAGCGAGGCTTGCTCTGACTGGCCCGAGGTGTCTCGTGCTTTCTGTCTCCACCTGCAGTGTTCCTAGTAGAGGCCTCAGCACATCACTGCCCATTTTTTCATCCTCAGTCTTCTTTCCCTTCAGGAATCAGCATGATCGGAAGAGCCCCCGTTAGGAAGAAGCGTGCTGGAGTTTGGGAGTGGGACCTGTGATGCTGTGCGCTGCATCTTATCACAGCTGGAACTCCCTCACTGGCTGTTTTAGACACACAAAGGTCACAGATTCTCTGCTGGTCAGCCAAGGGCAAAAATCACCCTCCTGCCAGCCAGCAGTGCTGGGATCCCTGAGTATTTCAGTGTCTGGCTGTGATTCTCTCATTAGGAGGGCTCTGTTTCATACCTTCAGAAGCTTAAAAAGAACTCTTTCCTCTTTGTTGCATTATCTTTTTACTTTCTCAAATTTGGATACAATTTCTCAAAATCATAGCTCTTCCTTGCCTGGCTTATGAAGGATACCTATGGAAAGCAGAGGTTCAGCATGTTTCCCACTCCAATGGTTATTAGCATACTCACCAAGGATAAACCATGGAGCATCTGCAAGACCATCAGTCCAGTGTTGGTATGTGCCTGGTTATTTGCAGACTCCCTAACCCCCCCTTCAGGAGGCTTTGTACATCAGCTTCTTTCTTTGGCAGCATGCTGGTGATATGCATAAACGGACATGACTGAGGACGGTGGAGGGCTTCCCAGGTGGCTCAGTGGTAAAGAATCTGCCTCCCAATGCAGGACACATGAGTTTGCTCCCTGGGTTGGGAAGATCCCCTGGAGAAGGAAATGGCAACCCACTCTAGTATTCTTGCCTGGGAAATTCCATGGACCCAGGAGCCTGGTGGGCTACAGTCCATGGGGTCACACACAGTCTGACACAGCTTAGTGATTAAACAACAACAAAGGACAGTGGAGACTGTGATTTACTGTTTATTTGCTGCTGATATATATATATATTTTTTTACTTTGAATGAGGGTGAACTATAGGTTTTCATTTGAAATGCTCTTCAGAAGCAACACCAACTCATCTCTGGGACAGAACTCAAAACCAGATTGGGTTTGGGAGTCTAAACTCTCTGCCCCAAGAATTTCTGGCAGATATAAAGTCCTTCCTTTCTGCATCAGCTTCCTCTGTCCCAATTGTTCTAGAGGTTTGGCTTTTCAACAGAATCCAACTGAAGTTCCCTGTTGGGTATGTTTCAAGAAGCTTCTCCCCACCTTATTTCTCTTTAATGGCTATACAATTCCAGCTCAGAGGAGGCAAAGTATTGATCAGGCAGGCCCTGCCTTTGGAGGTACTGACTGGCACTGACGGAAGACCAGGCCAGTGAAGACAATGGACACCCAACCGTGCCGCTGGAATGAAGAGCCCACTTGGTAGATGTGGCCGCGCACAGCACGGCTCACCTGGTGGGCTGGGCTGCCGTTGGATAAAGCCCGTGACATGGGCCACACACATGTTCAAGGTAGAAACTAACTGATTCTCAGCAGATAGGGCAAGTTGGGGGAGTGAAGCCTAAAAATGCAATCTGCCCACAAGTTCTCTCTCCTCTCCTTTGGCTTGCTTCGGATGCCAGCATGCCAATCAGCGTCTTGCCGAAAGCACTGGGAGCAGCCGTACCTGTGTGTAACAGATGGTGAGAACTCCTTCTCCAGACTTCTAGACCACAGAAGCTGGGGCAAAATACACTGAATCCATAGCCATGAGGACCCGCTCTTGAGTCTATGGACCCTGGAATGTGGCGGCCACAATCAAGAGCTTGGTTCTCTTTGTCGTACACAGGGGCATTAGGTGATGGGAGCAGGGCATCTGTCCATCTCCAGGTGGGAAGGGACCTCGGAGGCAGCTCCAGAGTAGACCACTGAGAGACTCAGAAGGGGAGACCTCTGGCACTGATGATTGCTACTGGTAATTGTGGCTTTTCTGCCCCTGCTTCAATATCCGGGGTGTGATGGCCAAACTGTAGTGCTGGCATTGCAGACCACGGGCTCGTTTTCCCAGCCAGGGTGTGTTCAGAGGAGGCCAAGAAAAGTCATTTCTCTGCTTTGCTTTGACTCGTGTGTTTTGAGGTCCCCGGGTCTTCCTTTGTACCCTTCCAAGGGAGACCTGGCGCTCTCAGCATTGCTCCGCCTCCACGAAGCCCTCCTTCTCATGCCCTGAGGGCTCAACCTCTGTGTAGGTGGAGTGGCTGGGGTGGTTGCAGAACTTCATGGCCGGCCAGTGGTGAGGTCTCCGCTGCAGGGGCACAGACACAGAGTGAGTGGGGGGCGATACCACCCACTGGGGACCCTCCCCACCCTCTCCCCTTCACCCAGGGGGACAGCTCTGAGCACTTTTCAAGGGCTCTTGGGGACTACTGTGTGTGAGCCAGGTGAAGTGTAGAAGGCTCCCGGCTGTGATCCTCGGCACATTGGGAAACCCGCTGGGAGCCCCAGGAGTTGGGAAGGAGGTTATCTGATGCTTTGCCATGTGGACTGCACGACACAAGGTGAAAAACTCAGCAATACACGGAGTGGAGCCCTAAGACTTCAGAAAGTGAGGAAATGGGTAAGAGATGGAATGATCTGGGAGGTTCTGGAAATGCCAAGATAACCCTCTAGACAGGACAGGTCCTGCATCAGAGGTGGGGAGCTGAAGAAAATGCAGATTCCCAGGTCTCAGGCCTTCCTGTCTGCATCCCTGTGGCTGGGGATCTGCAGGTTCCCTGGGTGAAACCAGGTAGGTCTTAGCCTTGGCAGGTCTTAGTGTTAACCTACCAATGACTGGTTAGAATTCATAAGAAACAGGTGGCATTGAACCAGAGGGGAGGGAACCACCCAGGCCTCTGGGTGATGAGGTCAAGGGGCGTGTGACCCACGTGGAGGGTTGTGGACCTAGAGGCCACCCTGCTAGGGGATTCAGAGAGCTGGTCAGTCACCACGGGTCGGGGGTGGGCAGGGGCTCCTGAGCTCTGCGGCTCACAGTGAAGGAGCCCAGGCCTTACTTCCCATGCTGCACGTCAGGCTGGCTCTTCTGAATTCTGAGATGTTCAAAACTGCAGCATCCTCAATGAAAGCTCCCAGACAGAGCGACTCTTATGATTACTGTGGCCTGTCAAATCTAATCAAAAACGCACACAGCAGGCCAAGAGGCAAAGACCTCAGTTTCATTATGGCTTTGGCTAATCCCCAGGCCTTGGAATTTGGGTGTGAGAAACCATAAATCACTGGGGATGGTCACATAACCACTCGAGGGCATATGAGGCATCTGTGGTTTTCTCTCCTTCCTCTGGGGATGGTCACTGTTCTGATTTCACAAATGGTGGAGCCAAAGCAGAGGCCATGCGATAGGACAAGCAGGCCAGAGGAGTCCTGAGGGGCAAGCCCTGGGGGTTAGGGACTCAGAGAGCGCCTGCTAGTGGGAGGTATGCCCGGATGGAATCGATGAAGCCCCTCAAGTGGGAACAGGAGCCTGGTGTGAGGTGGGTGAGGGATGAAATGAGGAGAGATAGGGACTGAATGGCTGGGGAATGCTGACGCAGATGGGGATGGCAGAGCGGTCGCCCCACCCCGCACAGACCTCGATGAAGAAGAGGGCAGCGTTGGAGGTGGGGTGGCCATTGATGTAGATCCCAGCCAGGATAATGGAAGCCACGAGGAGGACGGCCAGCACAATGCCCACGATGGTGCCCAGGTGCACGGGGGACCCCGTCGTCTTGGGGGCCAGGTTGTTCTGAAGGCCTGCGAAGAGACCATTAGGTCAGGGGATTGAGGAAGGGGGGCCGTGGAGTCCCGGGTTCTGACAAAAGCCCAGAGATGAAGGCCAACAGAACCTTCAGATCTACTCATCAAATACATGAAGGGGTGGGTCGGGTGGAACTATAATGAGCGTGACATTAACTTTGTTCTTAGCACACTTCAGGCAGTTTTCCAAAATCACTTAAAAGTTGCCCACATGTCTCCTAGGGATCATAAAAGCTCTCTCTAATACCCATCCCATATAGGTCCTTTTAAGGAGTTCACAAAGGGCATGTGATGGTTGAGAGATCTGCTGGTTGTGGGGTCTGGAGTCTGGCTGTCTGGTTTCAAATACAGACTCTGCTACTTACTAGCTGTGTAATCTTGGGCATCTTATTTAACTTCTGTGTGTCTCGGTCATCATTTCTGTAGAACAGGATAATAATGATAACTACCCAATAGGATTACAGTGAGGATTAAAATGAAATAATTCATGTTAACTGCTGAGGAGCACAGTCAGTCTCTGGGACAACTTCAATAAGTGTAGCTATTACGAGAGCCAAATGACCACATTTTTACCTGTCACTGTCCACTACCAGACTGTGACCTCCTGGAGGGCAGAGACAGTGTCTTATTCACCTCAGTGTCCTCAACTCTTAGAAAAATGGCAGACCCATCAGAGGAACTCAATAAAAGAAATGAACTAGGTCCTCTAAGGGCTAATAAACCAGCAAACACTCTCTGAGAACATTGCAAGCATTTGAAATACAGCCCAAGGAGAAGGCTGAGTATTTTCCATAGACTATGGAGCTGGAAGCACATCCAGCCCAACCCTTTCTCGTACAGCTGAAGGAATGGAAATACAGAGGGGTAAAGGGATTCGTCCAAGGACACAGTCAGTGCCAGTCACTAAGAAGCCTCAGTTCAATTCAGTTCATTCACTCAGTCATGTCTGACTCATTGCGACCCTATGGACTACAGCACACCAGGATGTCTATCACCAACTCCTGGAGCTTGCTCAAACTCATGTTCATCGAGTCGGTGATGCTAAGAAGCCTAGTTCGCTAATATTACCTGTGGTGGCTTTTTGCTGCTTCTCCTTATCCTAAAAGGATGTGGGGCTAATGACATACAGAAGATGGAGCAGCATGCGAGCAACAGAAATATTGAAGTCTGTTTTACTTCGCTGGTGGGTGTGATGGGAATCAACAAAGGGTGGGGATTTTTAATAAAATGTTGCATACATCCAAAGTCATTGTGTTCCCCATCCCCTTTTCTCTGCAAGAGAAAAAAGCTTAGGAGAGAAACTACACTGGGGCACTGCCAGGGTATCTGCCAAGAACTGGAGGAGTGGAGAGGACACACCCCGAGCTGGCCTCTCCTGACCTGGCCATCAGCCCGCAGCCTTCAGTGACCCTGATGATCTGAGGGCAGGGCTTGGGCTGATGAGCACACGATGTGGAATAACGTGGCTCAGAGGCCCCTGCCTCCCCTCAGCCCAATGGACACAGATGCACACTCACACCTGGTGCCCACAGAGGAGCAATGGCTCCTCCTCTGGTGGGAGAAACCATCTAGCTGTCTAACAGTCCCTCCTCTCCTGCTGGAGCCAGGTTAACAGTCTCCCAGCCCCTGGAGCTGGAAGACTCTTCCATCTCCTCTTTGTGGTAGTTGCAGCAAGGGCTTAAGCTGGCTCTGGGCAAAGGCCAGGGGAGATGGCCGCCCGCGCCCCCACATCAGCAGAGAGGAGATTATCCCCCCAGGCAGTCCTGGGATCAGGGACCCTACCTTCTTAAGCTGTGTAAAATTGTGGTGGACAAGTTTTGTGTCCTCTCTGCCAACCCATGTTGGGAATTAAAGGCAACTTTATTAGGGCAAACACTGATCAAAGCCGCCTGCCCTGGCCAGACCCCATAGTGCCCACGTGGCTGAGTTATCTTAAACTGGAGGTTCCGGCAAGGAACGCGGAACTAACAAGCTACCACCAATTGGAAGAATTCGGGAAAAGTCAAAAGGAGAGAGGAGACTCCAGTTCATGCACCCTACCAACCTCCCAGAATCCTGGCTGGAATCCATCTTGGCTGATGCACATTACACCAGGAAGGACCCTGAGGCAGAATGACTGGCCAGAGACAACCCAGAAACTAACACCATCGCCATAAAACCAGAGACTGCAAAGCACAGGGCAGAGTAGTCCTCCTGAGTTCCCTTACCCTGCTGCTTTTCACCCGGGCTCCCCTTCCCAGTAAAATCTCTTGCTTTGTCAGCCTGTGTATCTCCACGAACAATTCATTTCAGAGTGTTAGACAAGAGCTCACTCTTGGGCCCTGGAAGGGGTCCCCCTTCCTGCAACAACTTTAACGAGAGAATCTACTCTCCACCCATCACTGGTTGGGAGGCCCCTTGGGGACAGAGGCCAGGGCCACAGGTCCGTGGCCATGCCTGCCCTAGCTCATCCTCTCCTCTGCCTCTCACTCCTTTCAGGGCAGTGAATACTCAAGAGCACCATGGTCAGAAGAACTGCAGGAGGTTCCCACCCGAGATGAGAAATGTCTAGATGTAGATTTGCTTTTTCAGCCTCGGGAGTGTGTGCCCAGAAGCTCCCGCCCACGTCCCGCACCTTCCCACTGAGCAGGAGGTTGGAGAAGCCCAGGCTGCTGCTGTTTCCCCCTCCCCAACTCAGGGAGTAAAAGCAAAGAGGCCAGGTGAAGGCTGCACCCTCTGGGGGGTGAGTCCAAGAGGCAGCGGTGTGATGAAGAGGGGCAGGTGTCTCTGTACTCACCATCTCCTCCTGCGTAGGGATTCACCTTGGTGTCATCTTCAAATGGAAAGGAGAGAAGGTGCAAGGTTAGCAGAATCACAATGGCCTTTGTCCCGTTAGGATTGGATGAGACTTTAGGGAGGTTCAGTTCAGCCCTTCATTCTGAAGGCTAGGAAACTGAAGCCGAGAGAGGGGAGGTGACTTGCTCAAAGTCACATAGCAGTCTAAAGGTCAAAGGCCACAGACAAGCCAACTTTTCCCAGTGTTTATTCATTCAACAAATACTTATTGAGTGATTGCTGGGAGTTGAGTCCAGGAGTAAGTACTGTGGATAGATGTGATCTCTGCCCTCAGGGAGGTCAAGCGGTGGGGGTGGGGGGTGGGGAATGGAGGGACAATGAAAACTGTCCACACAAAGGCAGTCAAGAAGGCAGGATAAGATACAGGGCTGAGATAGAGTCCCATATAGGCGGTGTGGCAAAGGCTGGAGTCAGCAAGAACTTGGCCAGTAGAGACATAAAAAGCAGTTCAGTGCAGCTGGAGGGCAGACAGGCTGTGAGTAGGGGGTGATGAGAGTGAGTGAGGCTGGGGGTGGGGGTGGACAGCGGCCTGAAAAGCCAAATTCGGGGCCTTTCACAGTATCCTAGGGGGCAGCAGGAAAGGGAGGAAGGATTTGAGGTGGGGTGTGTGTGAGTCACGAGATCAAATCTGCTTGAAGACCCCCGGGGTACAATGCGGGAGACAGATTTCCAGGCCAACAGACTCCCTCTACACCTCAAGGAGTGTACCCTGAAGCCTCCTAAATAAGTTCCAATAGTTGACCCTTCCTGTGGAGAAAGGACAGCAAAAATTCCACATCAGGAGAATATTCTAGATGACTAGAGATCACTGCTTCAAGCATCAAACATTAAATGAATGGAACCTTCCACAATGTAGGACCTGCAACCTGCTCTGCGTCCTTTCTCCCCCTCCACCATCCTCCTCATTCAAAGGGGAGCTTCCACTGACTCCCCTTTGATTACAGATGTTCAAGACCCTTGGCAGTTTGTCCCAGCCTTCTCTTCTCCTGTCACTTGGGTCAACTCAATAGCACTTGTTACAGTGGGTGTAACAAGCTACGCAAGGCTCTCCAGACCTCGGGGTCTTCTCAGATCTCTGAATCGCTGCATATTCTGTTCCTCCTACAGGACATGCCCTTCCTCCCCTTCACCACTCCTCTTTCAAAAGTCCCACTCCTGAAATGCCTCTTGCAGGGCTGAGGCTAGGGAGACACAAGTGAAACAGGGTCTGATTCTGTCTTTTTAAAAATTTTTTGATATTTTGTTCACCATGGAGTTCTTGGCATCACTTTTGATTTTTGCAAATATTGCATGAAAAGATTATTTCTCTTAATTATTGCTTTTGTGTGTGTGTGTATGCCTCCTTAACTTTTATATCTGCACTGAATGTGTCACTTACCTTAGCCTAGTCCTGGTCCCAGCCCTGTCACTTCCCAGAGGACAGATGGGTATGTCCTCCCCTGTGTCCCACGGCATTTGATCTGTTTCTGGAGCATCTTGGGTCCCCTGGTTTCCATAGACTATGAGCCTCTCAGCAACCAACCGTTTCACGCTCCCAGTACTTGAATATAATACCCTGTTCTGCTATACATGTCCAATAAATCTTCAAATATCAAAAAATCACACTAGATAGTGGAAGAACAAACCATAAGACAGTTTAAAAATAGTACCCCATAGCGGAAAGGGGCTTCCCTGGTGGCTCAGATGGTAAAGAATCTGCCTGCAAAGGAGACCCTGGTTCGATCCCTGGGTTGGGAAGATCCCCTGGAAAAGGGAATGGCAACTCACTCCTCTTTCCTCCAGTATTCTTGCCTGGGAAATCCCATGGACAGACGAGCCTGGCAGGCTACAGCTTATGGGGTCACAAAGAGTTGGACACGACTAAGCAACTAACACTTTCACTTCATTTTCACAGGGAAAATGGGGAATAGAATGGAGGAAGAAAACAAGAAACTAAGCTTCTTTGGATATAGTTGCTTTTGTAGATTTGACTTGGGAATCATTTAACTGTTTATCATGTATCGTCATCGTTGTTCAGTCGCTAAGTCGTGTCCGACTCTTTGCGACCCCATGGACCGCAGCACGTCAGGCCTCCCTGTCCCTCACTATCTCCTGGAGGTTGCCCAAGTTCAAGTCCATTGAATCAGTGAGGCTATTCAGTGATGCTAATTTCATCCTCTGCTGCTCTCTTCTCCTTTTGCCTTCAATCTTTCCCAGCATCAGGGCCTTTTCCAAGGAGTTGACTGTTCGCATCAGGTGAGTTAAATTCAGAAAGTAAAGAATCTGCCTGATAATGCAGCAGACATGGGTTTGATCTATGGTCTGGGAAGGTCCCCCTGGCTGTGGAGCAACTAAGCCTGTGAACCACAACTAATGAGCCTTCACTCCAGAGCCCAGGAGCCACAACTACTAAGCCCATGTGCTGCAACTTAACGAAGCCCACCTCCTGGAGTCAGGGCTCTGCAACAAGAGAAGCCATCACAATGAGAAGCTGCAACCAAAGAAAAGCCTGCACGGCAACGAAGGCCCAGCATGGTCAAAAATAAATGAACAAAATTACAGAAACCCCTAAAAATTCAAAGTAAAACAAAACAGAGAATTGTTGACTTGTAACAGAAAGATACGTTTTCTTCAGGAATTGCAATACACAAGGTATTTATATATGCCTCTGAATCTGTTTTTTTACTACAAGTTAAAAATGATGGATTACCCGAAATTGACCAAAGTAATCCTAAACATGATTGGGCAAATTAACTTGATTTTTTGAATCAACTTGTTTTGAATCTAGACCATTGGAAATACACTGTAGCCCAAGCCACATGTAGTCTTGATAGACAAATAGACACCTGCAGCCAGTCCCTCCCACAAGACGACTAAAGGTGACCACGCTGTGCCCACAGCAGCTTTTCTTCCCCTCACTGAGGGCTGGTTCCCAGACGCTGCCTTGCTAGGGGTCCATTGAATGCAAACTGGTTCCCTAATTAACGGATTGTGGTCCAGGCCCATGAAAACCCACAGAGTGAAGAAATATGTGTGATGTCTACTGAATGAGTGGTCATTTCCTGTGGTTAGCAGTCACTTCTTGCTGCTACCAACATGTTCTGTTCAGCTGCTCATCAGATGAGTCCTTAGACTGCACAGATATTCTGGGTCAGTGCCTGTCTATCCTTACGATAAAATGCATAGATTTAGTGGCAGCTGCTTACCACTCTGAGTTCACTCTGGTTCATTTAAGTGGGCGGCATTTAGCAAGTAAGTAACTTAAAATCCAGCTCCCACACTTCCTGCTTCCCTGGCCCTTTCTGCTTTTCTGGCTGGCTGGGGAGAGAAGGGGTCCACGACCCTTCAGCAGCCATTCCCACTAACTTCTCTGCTCTCCACCCCTGCCCTGACCAGGTGGGTCCCCCTGGCTGAAGTGCTGTATCCCCTTCATTCACAGCATCTTCCTGGACCCTGAGCTAGCCTCTGCCCCCAGCATGTCATCTCCCTGTGTAGGCTGTAATAACACAGGCAGGGATTGACCCAAACCTGTCCCTCCAGACACCTTGAGAGTTTGTTGTGGGGACAAGTCCTTGTCACATTTTTTTCTTATAAAGGCAACTTGCTAATCTTTGCCACCTCCTCCAGGACTGGAAGGCCATAAAGCCATAATTGTCCTTACTGTAATTAATGTTTCCCATGTGGATTACATAGCAAACAGGAGGGACACATTCCTGGGCTGACAGGAGACACACAGGTGATAAAACTGATCGCCGGGACACACTGTATAGGGACAGCCCTTCATGGCCATAGCCCGGGACTAAAGGAGAATAATTCCAAGTCAGGGCTTGAACCCAACCCCCAGATGCCAGACCCTGGGCTCTCTCCATGCCCACCGCAGCCACCCCTCTGGCCTCAGGCCCCGTGGCTCACCCAGACATAAGCCCCTGAGGGAAAGGCTGGGTTCTCACCTAGTGTCTGCAGACCCCAACCCAACTCTGGGCTCAGACTGAGCCCCCAGTAGCACATAGGGTTAACTCAAGGGTGACTGGCCAGGGGGCTCTCTTAAGTGGAGTTTCCTCTGACTGGAAGGTCACCCCTGAACCCCACTATAATTCCCGAGGGCAAGGTCTCCTCTTGCTGCTTTTTCATGTAATCTATTCAGTCTCCTGCTTCACTGTTCACCCTTCACTATTCTCCCACCCACGGAACCCCTGAAGACCCTTCTCTATTCCTTTCAACATGAGAAAGGCAGTGGGGTTGAGCGAGCCAGATTGCTGCTTTGGGAACCAGATGAGACCTGATACCACATTTTCCTGGCTGTGTGATTTTGGGTAAGCCCATCAACCTCTCTTAGCCATAGTGTCTCCTCTGTAAACTGAGGATCAAAGAGCATCAAAGTTCAGGATAATTAGGAGGATTGAGTGTTAATGGGTACACAACGTCAGCACCCTACCTGGCTCATGGTCAGTCCCCTTAGATGTTTGCTCTATCAACTGTTCGCTTCCCTCCGGCCAGATCCATGGGTTCCTGCTTTCTGGTTCTCTAGGCTGCATTTCAAAGGCAGGGGGAGACCGCAGAAAGAATATTCCACTGCTGAGCAACCTACTTTGCCCCTCATGAGCCCATTTCCTTGTCTATAAAATGGGATTGTGGATGAATAATGTTTAAAAATACCAACTTTTTTCTCCTTTCCATTTGCTCCTTTCAAACAGGTAATTGGGCTCAGGGGAGGTAGGAAGACCCCATACATCTTTCAGTCTTAGACTTAGGGCAAGGGCTTAAAATCTAGATGCCATGTATCAAAAAAGGATGAGGAAGGAATTTCTCAGAGATAGCCAAAGAATCCAGGGACCCTGCCTGGTCTTCCCCACAGGGTGGATGGACCTCCGGCAGCTTCGATAAAACCCTAGGCCTGGGTGAAACAGAGCAGGATCCTGTGGCCCTTGCCCTCCATGTCCTCAGCCTACCTTTTCTATGTGGAAAAACTTTAACCAAAGAATAAGTTTAGTCAGAGACGTGAGAAAACACAGACATAGGAAAACAAGACTAAATGATAATACAGTCATTAGACACAGTCAAGGACCTTTGGACACCCAAACCTCCACCAGGTGGAAGAAGTTAACTGCATGAGGAGCAGACTGTAGCCATGACATAACTGCCACAATTCCGAGAACTGGCCTCAAAGAAATGGAAGCAACTTGACCTTGGAACTGAAGACTGGTAGATAGCAAGTCAGACATGAGCAGGTCCCACCCCATCCTGGATGGGGTCACCTTTCCCTGCCTGACCTGGACCCTGGTGACGAGAACATGCCCCGAGAGCTCCCTTTTTGTGGTTCGGTTCAGATCAGATCAGATCAGTCGCTCAGTCGTGTCCGACTCTTTGCAACTCCATGAATCGCAGCATGCCAGGCCTCCCTGTTCATCACCAACTCCTGGAGTTCACTCAGACTCACGTCCATCGAGTCAGTGATGCCATCCAGCCATCTCATCCTCTGTCATCCCCTTCTCCTCCTGCCCCCAATCCCTCCCAGCATCAGTCTTTTCCAATGAGTCAACTCTTCGCATGAGGTGGCCAAAGTACTGGAGTTTCAGCTTTAGCATCATTCCTTCCAAAGAAATCCCAGGGCTGATCTCCTTCAGAATGGACTGGTTGGATCTCCTTGCAGTCCGAGGGACTCTCAAGAGTCTTCTCCAACATCACAGTTCAAAAGCATCAGTTCTTCGGTGCTCAGCCTTCATGACCACAGGAAAAACCATAGCCTTGACTAGATGAACCTTTGTTGGAAAGTAATGTCTCTGCTTTTCAATATGCTATCTAGGTTGGTCATAACTTTCCTTCCAAGGAGTAAGCGTCTTTTAATTTCATGGCTGCAGTCACCATCTGCAGTGATTTTGGAGCCCAGAAAAATAAAGTCTGACACTGTTTCCACTGTTTCCCCATCTATTTCCCATGAAGTGATGGGACCGAATGCCATGATCTTCGTTTTCTGAATGTTGAGCTTTAAGCCAACTTTTTCACTCTCCACTTTCACCTTCATCAAGAGGCTTTTGAGTTCCTCTTCACTTTCTGCCATAAGGGTGGTGTCATCTGCATATCTGAGGTTATTGATATTTCTCCCGGCAATCTTGATTCCAGCTTGTGTTTCTTCCAGTCCAGCGTTTCTCATGATGTACTCTGCATATAAGTTAAATAAACAGGGTGACAATATACAGCCTTGACGAACTCCTTTTCCTATTTGGAACCAGTCTGTTGTTCCATGTCCAGTTCTAACTGTTGCTTCCTGACCTGCACACAAATTTCTCAAGAGGCAAATCAGGTGGTCTAGTATTCCCATCTCTTTCAGAATTTTGCACAGCTTATTGTGATCCACACAGTCAAAGGCTTTGGCATAGTCAATAAAGCAGAAATAGATGTTTTTCTGGAACTCTTGCTTTTTCCATGATCCAGCGGATGTTGGTAATTTGATCTCTGGTTCCTCTGCCTTTTCTAAAACCAGCTTGAACATCAGGAAGTTCACGGATTGCTGAAGCCTGGCTTGGAGAATTTTGAGCATTACTTTACTAGCGTGTGAGATGAGTTAAGGACTGCAAAATTTCCAGCCATATCAGGACCAAGCCAGATAACAAAAACCCAGCGGGGCTTTCCAAACCCCCAGTACTGGTTGGTGTAGGTGCAACAAGACCTAAGAGGTGACTCAGAATAGCCTGGGGTTCATTATGCAGTATTTATAATAAATTAGTATTGCCATTCCCTTCCCACCACCCCCCCAATCCGTTTCCACTTGGGTGCTTATGGGTAAGTGGCTGCACACAGGAGGAAAGTTACGTTATCTAAAGCTATCAATCAATGCATCAATCCAGTGATGCAGGACAGGGAGGGACTTTCCATCGCTCTGAACAACCCAACTCTACCTTCACTGTGGGGCTGCTTCTGGCCCCCAGTCCGCTCTCCTCCCTTCTCATGAGTGTACATTTTGCTTTGCTTATTAAAACTCCTGCTGCTTAAAACTGTTCTATGTCTCTAGATCGATTTCTTTCCCTTGTGAGGACAAGAACCCAGGAATCACCATTCCACCAGTAACATGGGGATGGCAGAGAAGGCCCCAGGGACAGCCAGGCCTGAAGAAGCAGTTCAGCAACAACCCCATATGGTCAGAGCTGTCCTGCACTACCCTCTGCCCCCTGGACATCACAGGAGTGGAAAGTCAAGCCCCAGCACGGCGAGGGTGGAACTTCCCACCACACCAGCCCAATGAGGGGTGGGAACCAGAAGGGAAGTCACAGAAAAATTATGCAATCTTTCTCTGACATCTGAGTGTGTGGGACTGAGTTCATACCTGCTATCGGGATGCCAAGATCTCACAGGTTCTCTGAGAATTGCTATTAAGATGAATCAAGTTATTATGTAAACTAATTGGCATTGTGCTGGGACAGTAATTTTTCCCACTGCCACAGTGAATTCTGTTCCACAACTCTGACGTGGGTGTGGAGTCCACTCGTCCTAAACCTAGCTCTGTATCTCACTAGCAAGTGACCTCTGCTCTGGGAGCCTCAGATGTGATAGGATGCAACAACCCTGTTCCCTGAGATAATCCCCATTAGGGGCAGTGATGCTCCAGGGCCATGGCTCCTCCCCACCTTTACCTTCCGTGGTGAGGCTGTCAACGAAGAGGGAGGAGGAGGTGGTGGTGAAGTCTCCGTCAAAGGGGCTGAAGGAGCTGTCGGGGGAGGACGAGTAGGAGTCCTCGTCCTGGAAGTCCTCACACGTTCTGCCTTCTGCCTGCAAGAGAGACCCGGGGCTGCGATGCACAGAGGCCTTGCAGCAGCTACGTCGCACGCAGGAGGACCCTGGGGGTGCCTTCATCCCTCAGCGGCCAGAAGATTTAAGATGCCAGTGAGTGGTCCAAGAATGGTAATCTAACCAAAGCTGGGCTCTGAATGCATTTAAGCTTTCTACTTTATCCTGAAAGTGTCTTATCTTACAGGGCAATTTACCTGTCAGCCACTTCGAATCCTTCTTGAAGGAGCTGAGATGCCAATCTTAAATAAATAAAGCGAATGAGAGCATTCACCAACAGCCAATGTCAGAAACAGGCTGCTGGATGGACAAGGGGTTTTGGGGGTGTATTTTTGAAGACTAGAAACAGCTCACCCAGCCTCACTGATAAAACAGATGGTAGTGAGAGCATAGCAGTAATTCTGGGGGTTCACATTTAAATGCTGGGCCCAGCACCTTCACCATTTCACTAGCTGTGAGCGGCAAGCCAAGTCACTGAACCTCTCTGAGCCTCAGGTTCCTTCTCTGATCGGTGGGGACACTGGTCCGTAGCTCCTGGGACCATGATAGGATTAAATCAGAGCAAGTGCTGGGCACATGCCATGTGCCTGCCCTGCAAGAAGGGAAAGTGAGAGGAAGGGAGGGGAAGGGATGCATACATGAATGGGTCTCTCTGTGTCAGTAAAAGGTGTGAGAATAGGACATTACCCATCCAAAGTGTTGAGCATTCTGGAAAATTCCAAGTGAGAAGGAACCTGTGCTTGTGCATGCGTGCTAAGACAGTTCAGCCGTGTCCAACTCTGAGACCCTATGGACTGTAGCCCTCCAGGCTCCTCTGTCCATGGGATTCTCCAAGCAAGAATACGGGAGTGGGTTGCCATGTCCTCCTCCAGGAGATCTTCCTGACCCAGGGGTTGAACCTTTTTATGGGATTCTAAATGGGAGGTGCCAGGTACAACCCACTTCGCTCCCAGAATGACTGCCTTCCTTAAATGCCTGAAGGTTTGAGCCGGGGCAGTCGTTTCTTGAATGTTACCAGGCACACAGCCTCCTAGAAGATTCCAGCGTGGCCAAGGCCACACCCAATATACCCTCTGCAAGGACCAAGAGAGCCCCTGGAGAACTGCCGCTCTGGGCCAAGTCACCAGGAGAAGTGCTTATCCCAAGGACCCACTGAGCCCTCAAAAACCTCCAACAATGGTCTCACTGGCGCAGAGCAGACAGGGAGGCAAGCCCCAGGTGAAGGGGAGAATGTCACCAAGAGAAGAGAAACCAGGCAAGGGGCAAACCTGCAGCCCTGCCCTTCCCCCACCCGGCTCACTTCAGGCTCTCACCTCCTGGGCACAGCCGTAGGCCAGCCACTCCTGGCGGTAGCGGTCAAAGCCACTGGAACATCTGCAGGGGGAAATCAAGAGGCTGAGGTGTGATGGGATTGACAGAGAAGCCCTCCCCTACCCCCATGCAGTAATAGCTCTCCAAGGGGAGCAGGGAGGAGGCGAACCTCCCCAAGACCACTGAGCAGGTGCCCCGGCACCAGGTGGCTGTGATCAAGCCCCTCCTGCCCCCTCTACTCCTTCCCCCAAAGGAGGGGAAGCTATTTGTGGCATCCCCACCCTTCTCCTGACCCAGCTCCCCAGGACCAAGGCCACACCCACCCAGATGCATGTGTGTGTGTGTGTGTCTGTATGTCTGTATGTGTCTCTGTATTTATGGAGCTGACAGACTGCATGACCTCTAATGACCTTAAGCCCCACCCTGCAACTCCGGGCAGCCCAGAAACTGGGCGGAGAAACCAGGGAGTTCACACACGTGTTCTCATCTGGGGAAAGTCTTGCTCATTCGCTGAATCCCCCTTCTTTGTGGAGGAGCCTAAGTTTGGCAAGGAGGGGCGAGGCCAAGGATGGACATCAGCCAATCTGGCCAACACCCACCATGTGGTCACTGAAGGGCAGAAGTGAGGTCCTGCCAGAGACTGGGAGAGATGAGATCTTGGCTGACCAGGGTCCCCTGAGAGGACACTGCACAGCTCAGCTGGGCTGGAAGACATCAAGTGCTTCCCTAGGGAAGGGGTGGGGTACGAGGATGAACCAGAGAATATTCTCCACGGCGTCATGCTCAAAGTTCCGTTCTTCACTTTTTGGTGCCAGGAGAATCCACCAAGTCCTACTCAAGTGCAGGGACCTCTGGATGGGAAGCCAATATCACCAGCCACCAGTACTGAGAAAGGATGTGAGGCTGGTGAACTCTGCACCAGCAACCGCCTGCCCATCTGTCCAAGACCTGGCGAGGCCGAGGCTTCCAGGCTCTGCCAGTCCTTCCTTCCAAAGACGCCTCTGAGCTCCTCCTGTAGCAGGGACACCGAGCGGAGCCGTCCACGGTCCCCTCTCTCAGGTGCTCCATGCCCCCTCCTTCGAGGCGTGGAAGACTAGGGGCATCGCTGAGGGCTGGGAACTCAAGTTTCCTTTAGGCCAAACTAACTGGTTCTTTCAAGGACTGAGCCTTGGATATAGGTCCAAAAGCACCCCATTCCAAGCCCGGGGCCAACCAACCCAGACGCAAAGGAGAAAGGCATGAGAAACGGCCATTGTTTGAGCGTCTCCTGAACGCCAGGTGTTACCCCAGTCACATGCTGCCCTTGCGCTATCTCAGAGGACCTTTGCGATGACACTGTAAGGCAAGGGTTACGACCCTCATTTTCTGAGCCAAATCCTGGAGTCAGGGTCACCCGTAGACTCCAAGGTGGGCCATTAGGGGACAATGTGGGGTGAAAGGAAAATACCTGCATGATAAGTGAAATCATCTGAGTCAGATCCGGCCCCCGTGCAGGGAAGGGAGGCTCTGCAAAGCTGCAGAGGGCAAAGCAGGTGGAGGCGGAGCCAAGAACCGTGAGGTGGTTTCAAGCAGCAGTTGGTGGGAGAGACCACGGTAGCCAACTGCCCTGCAGCAGCCCTCATCTCTGGCTTTTTAGAAATCTGGAGTCAGCTCTCAGCTGAGGCTCCAGAGATCCGTCAAGAAGGAATGGGCCTGGCTTGGGTGAGCCTGGGCCCACATACATCTGGGGACAGGATCCCTGATGGAGCTTTTCTGTCCTCTACTTAACATAATCCAGCAAAGATAATGTCTACAGCCAAGGCCCTGCCCCCCCACCCCGACCAACTCTCATTAAATTGTCATGGTTTTCTGGGCATGGGCATATGCATTAAGTGCGGGTGTAGCAAGCTAGGGTTTTGCTTTCATCTGACCCATTTTGCAGTCCTCATGGCTCAGCTGTTGTTGGATGATGCTGAGTCACATGGTGGCAGCCAGCCGCAGCATTCCAGGGCTCATCTGAGGTCATCTGGATTATCGCCTCACACTCACACGGGGCTCTCACATTTCAAAGTGCACAAGATGGATCACACCGCAAGTCTCCATGCCAGGAAGATGCAATCTCGGGCCTCCCCCAGGTACTCTCTCTGAGGCTCTGTGCATTTCATGTGAAGGACTCTGAACACTTTGCAAAAATTCTGTTTTGTATTTGAGGAGTTAAAATAACAGGCATGTTCCTCACTCACATCTCCCTGAATCACATAACCCCAGCCCATTTTATAGGGAAAATAAACTGAGGGCACAAGAGAGTGAATAAGAGCACAGCTGGTGGGAAGAACAGCTGGGAGACCTGATGAGGGCCCCTTTCTCCTCCTGGCCCTGAGCTGTGTCTTGTGTGCTAGGCAGGCCGCCTGTAAAGGCAATGGCTTTTATTTCTGCACCAGGACATTGGAAAGGAGCAAAGGAAATACTGACAGTTACAAGACAGCTGCACGGAACTCAAAGCCTCTGTAATTTGCAATTTTCAAGATTCCAAGGTTCTTAGAGTTCATAGGTCTTCCCAGTCTCATGGGAGCTCTAGTCCCCCAAGAAAGTCTTTTCCCCCCCAATTCCCCCCTCCCCCCACCATTTATTTATCCTGGACAGGAGAAGAGGGATCAAATTTTGAGTCTAATCTGTGAGGAAATGATTTCAGAACAAGGAGTAGAAGATGAGTAGGATTTAAGAACTTTATCCCTGAAACTGAATCTCATCCAGAATTTTCCCTGCTTCCAAAACCAAACAAACACAGCTTTGTTACTTGTCCCAGCTTTCTACAGATGCCTGCAATGTCCACACCCTTGGATTTCAGGGAACCCTGTTATAGCCTGAGAACAGTTTTGAGGTGCGGTTTTGGGATCGTGGGGCTTTCGCCCAATGATGATAGGTCTTAGGCTCACCCCTGAGTTGGCAGGTCTCACGCTTGCTTGCAGATGAGGTAGTGAGGTAAAATGCAGGCTCCCTGGCTTCTTTCTGAAAGACCCTGATGCGGGGGGCCAGGGGTGGGCCCCAGGAATCTGCACATTTAGCTCGAGCCCTAGCTGATTCTGGGATGCTCGCAACTGTGGACCACTCTTGGAAAAGGCCTGCCAGAGGATGAACCAACCCTCCCGGTTGTGAGGAGGGAGCTGCAGTAACTGGAATCTCTGAATGGTCTTCCAAAGTCTAGAGTCACCTTGATGGGTCACAAGCCTCAGAGAGACACTCACTGCTGTAATATTCTTGTCCTAAGCATCAGAGTAGCACTGGCCAAAGTTACCTTCATGTTGGACATGAGACCTGAGGCAGGGAGCAGGGTGGTGCCACCCTCTGCCCCCCACACAGTCTGCCTGTGGGAACCAGAGGGTGAGCCTGGTACAAACCTCTGCAGGACATGGCACCAGCTGCAGTTGAAGGTCAGGTCTGAGGACATGCAGGCGTCGCAGCTCCGATGCTGTAGGCAGGCTGCGAAGAAGAAGGCAGCAGTCACTCAGCACCAGTCCCGCCACAGACCTCCAAAAGGTGCGACTTCCCTGAATGCTGGGTCCTTAAAGAACTCCGGAGGCTCTGACCAGCAGGGACCCTAGAAGTTTATAATGCCACCCTCACTTGAGTCCTTCCCTGGTGGCTCTGATGGTAAAGAATCTGCCTGGAACATGGGAGATCTAGGGTTTGATCCCTGGGTTGGGAAGATCTCTTGGAGAAGGAAATGGCAACCCACTCCAGCATTTTTGCCTGAAGAATCCCATGGACAAAGGAGCCTGGAGGGCTACAGTTGACAGGGTCACAAAGAGTTGGAGATGATGAGCAACTAACGCACATTTGAGTCCAGCCTTGATTCTCTGACTCTCCCTCTTTACCCTCCCTCCCTCCCTCTCTCCCTGTCCCCACCTCCCCGCTTCCTTTCTTCCTTTTATCACTAGCAGATCAAGCCCTGAGCTGGTGCTGGCCGTTCAGCAGTAAGACCTGGTACCTGCCTTCCTGGGCCTTACAGTCACACGGGAAGACAGACACTAAGCAGATCATCAAAGATAACTACATAATTATCCTTGTGATATGGTTTACAAAGGAAGATTACAGGGTGTCATAAGGATGTACAAGGAATCACACCTAGTCTGGGAAGTTAGACTTCTGGCCTGTTGCCTATAATTTACAGGGTTGAAAAGGATTTTTTAAAATCAAGATATATTTGACATACAACATCATGTAAGTTTCAGGTGTGCAGCACATTGATTTTATCCATTTATATTGCTGTCCAATGACCATGGTAGCCTTCGCTAACGCCTCCACCACTCCACATCAGTATCATTTCTTCCAGTGCTGGGAACAATTAAGATCGAGTCTCTTAGCAAATTTAGTGTTTATAATACAGTTGTGCTGTCTTCTATCACTTGAAAGGATTTTAGATGTTCTGGTTTGACCAGCTAGCGCTCCCAACTCCTGATGACTCCATGTGGCAGAATTGCCAACAGACACCCACTCCTGGCCTCTCCAGCTCCTCCCAGGGAAGTCTGGGCTCTGAGTTTTCAAGAGTAAACCAGGCGTACGGGATTCCGTTCCTTTCCTCTCCCTCTCCTCTTGGAAGTGAGCTATTTCCAGGGAATGTGCTGACTTCTGCTCAAACAGGCTTAAATCTTCCCTGGAAAGTCACCTGGCCTCTTGGTGCCTCAGTACCCCATTTGTAATAGAGGGATAAGGATGCTGTCTGTGTGGTAGGCCAGCTGTGAGAGGGTTTCTAACAGTGCCGGCCACACAGGGAGCCAGTGAATGATACTTGTTATCGACTCTGGTCCATCGTTCCTCTCAGGTGCTCATTCACTAGTTCATTCTTTCAACAAAAATTTATTGAGCATCTATCAAGGGCCCAGTACTGTCCCTGGAGATGCAGTGTGAACAGGAAAAGCCAGAAGTACTGCCCGCATAGAGCCTGCAAGCAAATGGAGGAGATGGTCGACAAATATACAGACAAAAAGATCCACCCTAGGGCTCTGCCTGGGCTTCCCTGGTGGCTCAGATGGTAAAGGAACTGCCTGCAATACGGGAGACCCAGATTTGATTCCTGGGTCGGGAGGATCCCCTGGTGAAGGGAATGGCAACACGCTCCAGTATTCTTGCCTGGAGAAGTCCATGGACAGAGGAGCCTGGTGGGGTATAGTCCATGGGGTTGCCAAGAGTCAGACACGACTGAGCAACTAACACATTACATTGGGGCTTCCAGTGGTGAGAAGGGCCAGGAGAAAAGTGGAGCAGAACAAGTCAGGGATGTGTTTTACTCAGGGAGGCTGGGGAAGGCCTCTGAGGAGACGCAGAGAAGGGAAGCCAGCAGGCAACTCTCCTGGGGGAGAAGTCCAGGCAGAGGGACCCCTCTGTGCAGAGGCCCAGGAGTAGGTTCCAGGATGCTCCCAACAGTAGGCAGCACTCTGCAGGGTGGAGAGGTGGAAGGTGGTGGGAATGGGGAGGAATGGCAGCTGGGGCCTCGCTGGGCAAGGCAGGGGTGGAGAGCAGGGAAGTTAGTGGAAGTGGCTGCTGGAGGGTGTGTGGATCCCTTCTGTCATCAGCCAGCCAGAAAAGCAGAGAGGGCCAGGGGAGCAGGAAGAATGGGAGCTGGATTTTAAGAGTTGTTCACTCACTCAAATGCTGCCCTCTTAAATGACCTCGGAGTGGCAAGCAGCTGCCACAAAATCCATCCATTTTACTATAAGGATAGATAGACACTGACCCGGAATAACTGTATGCATTCTGAGGACTCATCTGAAGAGCAGCTGAACAGAACACGTTGGTAACAGCAAGAAGTGACCGCTAACCACAGAAAATGACCACTTATTCAATAGGCATTTCTTCACTCTGTGGGTTTTCATGGGCCTGGACCACAATCCATTAATTAGGGAACCAGTTTGCATTCTGTGGACCCCCAGCAAGACAGCATCTGGGAACTAGCCCTCGGTGAGGGGGAGAAAAACTGCTTCGGGCACAGTGTGGTCACCTCTAATTGCCTTGTGGGAGGGACTGGCTGCAGGGGGCACTGTGTGCTTTCGTCTACCAGGGCTTTGCAGGCTTTGGAAGGGTGGAGGGAACTCCGTAGGCAGAAAACAAGCAGGGACTGGCCTGACCCCAGAATGACAGCGCTCTGGCTGTTTTCTTCTCTGGTGCACCCCGAGGGTCTACAGCAGTGCCCAGCATGTGGTAGGCAGTTAACAAAAGTTTATGGAATTGATATAGAGTTGCTCTCATCCCCATTTTACAGAGGAGGAACCTGAGGCTTGGAGAGAGTCACAAAGCTAAGAGAGGCAGATCTGGGTTTGAACCAAGGTCTGTCTAAGCCAAGAACCTGAGCTCCTAGCCTTGAGGTCCCCCTGGGAGACCCCCTTCCCCAGCTTCCACCTTCACACCAGCCCACCTTTTCAGGAGTCTCTTCTAGAAGAAGGACCGGCCATGGTGTATGATGGCTTGAAGAGCCACATCTCTGGAAGAATTTTGGCTAAGTCCTCCGGCCCCCAAAGGTAAGGGAGAAAACCTGGGGCTGTGGGGTGCAGAGTTTTCTGAGAACAAGGCAAACCAGCTTCCAGGAGTTTAAATCACAGTTTCAGTAGCAGTTCCCTCCTGGACTTGGGAGCCCATGACCTGCTCATTCCCAGTGACTCTGGAGGCCCCTTAAATGGCTCCAGTCAAACTGAGAAAAATCCCTAGGAGCCTCATGAGACATTAAAAAAACACACTGACCTTTACTTTCATCTGCATTTCAGATGTCCTGTGTGCTATTAAATGCTCACAAAATTCACTGGAGGGGTGGAAGAGGCTTAAATGTACAGACGTGTCCCAGAAACTGCATTCCCAGATGTTCCACTTCTTCTGCCTGGGTGGTTAGCCCTGCCCTTGGATGTCCCTGCTCCCAAATGTAGTTTAGTCATTCCTGGGGCCCAAGGCTTGCTCTCACCAGTCCTAGAGGAAGCTCTGCCCAGAGGGAGGGCGACTGGGATGGGGGTGAGCCTGGGACCCCAGGGGTCCCAGCCCTGTCCCTAGGCATCAGGGGAGGACACCTGCTGGGCCATGGCCTAGCATTTGAGAAGACCCTTCCTCCTCCTCTTCTTTCTTCACCCCCTGCTCCCAGAACCTCCAAGGAAAAGGAAGAGGAGAAAGAGAGGCAAGAACCGCCCCAGAAGGCAGGGAGAAAGCCATGACTCCAGAGGGAAGCTGGGAGGTATCATGAAGCAGGAGAGGAAATTAAAACTGTCTTTAGAAATATAAGCATGGGGGCGGGGCAGGTGGTAACTTCTCTTGTGGCCCAGTGGTTAAGACTCCATGCTGCCAATGCAGCGGGCCTGGGTTCAATCCCTGGTCAGGGACTAGGTCTCACATGCCGCAACTAAACACATGTGCCATAACTACTGAAGCTCATGAGCCACATAAAAGACCTGGTGCAGTTTATATAAATAATAAATATATATATATGAACAGGAGCACTGTCCTTCCCTCACTCTCCCCATCTGCCCTGACTGGATCCTTCAGGCTCTGCAGCAGCGGTGGGGGGCCTCCACCATGGTGTGCCTTCAACAGCAGGTGAGCAAGGTGCAGAAGAGTTACAGGACCCAGCCCCCTGGATCCTGGAGGGCTGCTGGCTAAACCCGACACTGCCTTCTGCCTGTGGATGCCAGCATCACGCCTCCTCTAAAGAAAATGCAATGATAAACTTACGGTTCCATTCAGTTCCTGTATTATCTTTTCTACGAGCTCAATCCCAGTTATCAGAGGTATCTCTTTCCTGGGTTACAATTACATGTTAATAACAGCGCCTGCGTGCTAAGTCGCTTCAGTCGTATCCGATGCCTTGTGACCCCATGGACTGTAGCCCACCAGGCTCCTCTGTCCATGGGATTCTCCAGGGAAGAATACTAGAATGAGTTGCCATGCCCTCCTCCAGGGGATCTTCCAGATGCAGGGATCAATCCTGTGTCTCCTGCAGCTCCTGCACTGCAGGCTGACTCTTTACCTCTGAGCCACGGGGGAAGCCCGTTAATACCAGCAGCTGTCATGTATCAAGCACAAGCCATGCCCTGGGCCTGGGATGTGCCAGTGAGTGTCTGGACTTTGATTTGCATCCTCAGCTCTACCTAGTGCAGTTCTCACCCATACCATAGCCCTGGGAAGGAGGCAGTGTGAGGCCCATGTTACAAATGAGAAACGGAGGCCCAGAGAAGTCAGGTGGCCGTATCTAGACAGGGGACCTTGGTGAGCCTGGGATGGAACTCAGTCTGACTTCAGTGCTCTTGCCAGGATGGCAGAATGCCTCTCTTCCATCACTGGGAACAAGCCCTACTTACTTGGTAACGGGGTGAACTCCACGGCAGATGTGCTGGTGACCTTGCTGGGGTCCAGCTCCACACGGTGGTATTCGAAGATGGTCCTTCTCCGAGATTCTGAAACAGAGACAGAGCCTATCATTGGGAGCATTTCATAGGCTTTGGGGCCTGGAGCCTGACAGGGGGGCAGGAGATTGTAGTGAGAGGAACCAAGAATCAGTATGCAGCCCCCAAGGGCAGGAAGTAAAACCGTCATCCCGGGATGATGCTGTTGAAACTCTGGAGAGACAGGAGGAGGGGAGTTGACTGTGAGTAGTCAATCCTAGGTCATAAGCAGGCTGACAGTGCAGAGGCCCAGCTGCCGCTGGGGCCAGAGCACAGGAGTCCACCCTCTGTGCCTTCACAGCTGCTGTTCCCTTGACCCATCACACTCTTCCACCCCTTCTCTTCTTGTCTATCCCACTCTTTCAGATCTAGCTGAGGGCCACTTTCTCTGAGCAGCCCCCCTTGACCAGCTCCCTCCTATTACCCCCTTTGCCCCAGGCCCTCCTCCCACTGCACTCCTTGCATGATGTAGTCATGATGGTCAATTTGGAGGGTGGAGACCAGTCAACTGCGATCATCTGGTCCTGAACCTGACCCACAGTGAATGCTCTGCAAATGTCTGCAGATGGACAGGCTGACCTCGGAGATCCTCTCCTCTCCTTGATGGTTCAAGGGCTGGAGCCAGGTTGACCTGAATTCTGAGTCAAGTTCTGCTCCTGACAAGTTGGATACCCTTAGGGCCTCAGTTTCTTATCTGTGAAGTGGAAAAACATTACTGCCCCAACACCCTTGCGAGGAAAAAGCTGGAATTGTAGATAGAAAGACTTTTCCTAAAATGGCAGTCTGAGATGCTCTGATATTTCCCCCATGCCCGAAGAACCATGACTTGCGGTTGGTTTCCTTCAGCTCCAAAACACAGGCTGCAAGCAGCTGAGTTTCATGAATGAGCTTTCCCATGAGGGGAAAGGGCCACTTAGTGTTTGGCCTACCCAGCAGCCCTTCTTCCTTCTGGAAACAGAAGGAACTGCCCCCAGCCCCTTCCTACATGTGGTCTGTACTGTATCTTCTTTCATGACTCTGCCTCCCTGGCCAACAGTGATTGGTCCAGGGTTGGGCATCTGATGAAGTCGGACCAATCAGAGACCTTCCCTGGGACTTTTTAATTGTAACCACGCAGCCCTTTGCTCTCTAGTAATAATGCTGAGAAGATGCAAGCTTGGTGTCCATGAATGGCCACAGTTCCAGTCTCATGGGGAAAGCTAGGGGATGAAGCCATATTGGGGAAAGAAGCATGGAATACTGGTGGCACCCCAGTCCCTGGAGTCCCGGACCTGCCCTGGCCCTATCTTCCCAGGTGTTGGCTCTTCCTTTGGTTCTTTGGGCTACTTCAGTATTCCCAATGCACCCCTTTTCAGCTGAACTAGTTTCAGCTGGGTTTTTTGCCACTAGAAGCCCAGGTGATATAAGTTTCCTTCCAGCTGAAGGTGATTTTGAGGAAAGTTTCCTAAGGGGGCAGAACTCAGTAGCTGCTGCTGCTGCTGCTAAGTCGCTTCACTTATGTCTGACTCTGTGCGACCCCATAGACGGCAGCCCACCAGGCTCCTCCGTCCCTGGGATTCTCCAGGCAAGAACACTGGAGTGGACTCAGTAGGGGCATCCATAAAAAGCAGAGTGTCCTGTGCGACAGCTGGGCACCCTGACCTGAACGAAAAATCTAGGGCAACATATACTGCTCAAAAGAACATTTCAGTTATGTTTCTATCATCTATTTATCCTCAATCTATAGCTTGGCTCAAATGGCAAAGAATCTACTTGCAATGCAGGAGACCCTGGCTTCGATCCCTGGGTCAGGAAGATCCCCTGGAGAAGGGAATGGCAAACCATGTCTGGAGAATTCCACGGACAGAGGTGCCTGGTGGGCTACAGTCCATGGGGTCACAAAGAGTCAGGCATGACTGAGCAACTAACACCTCCTGCTTAAGCCAGGACTGAACCCCAGGTGATGACCCCAAAGCATGCTTTCTTTCCACTGTGCTCTCTTCTCTGTGGCAGAGCCTGGGGACACCTCTGTCCCTAAAACGTCTGCAACCACAGAATGTCCTTGAGACATTCTGTGCAACACAAAGGAAACTGCTCTGGCTCAGGTGGCCACAAAGCTCCCCTGGAACTAAAGAGGAATCTGCAGACCCACCTCAAAGGTCTGCACTCCAAATGTGAGTACCACCCACTCACATGTGCACATGTGAGCGCCTGCACACACACACACACACACAGAGTCACATGTGTGTATGTGAGCACCTACATGTGCACACACACACACACGAGATTTTTTTGATATAAGAAACGCCCCTTGCCAAGCAGGGGTGGGTCTGAAAGAGATTGAGGTGAGAGATTATCTGCTCAGAAGAGGCTCCAATTTTCAATTCACCCAACAGCCCACAGGTGCGGTAGGGCCCTCCCTGTGTGACACCAACTTCTCTGCAAAGATGGCCTGTACTTCGACTGAGCCTGGGCCATGTGAGACCTTAGATGGAGGATGGGAAACTTCCAGGCAGCCTTTCGCAGCTCCATCCCACCCACCACCCCCAGGGGCCAACTCTACTGAAAAATCACCCCCTTCAACACCAAAATGGAATAGGATAAAAGTAAATGTGAAACCAGGTCTTCCAAGATGTCTGAGGCCCTGGAGTCTAAACTCTGTGTAAACATTTATTCCTTAATCTGCCTCTTCTGTCAAGGCTCAACTCAAATGACAGGTCCTCCTTGAAGACATCCCCCAAGCAGGGATGCAGTTAGTGGCCCCTCCTCTGAGCTCCACAGCCCCCTGTGCCCCACCCAATGTCACCCGCTTCACAAACATTTACTCTGCTGGCCACCCGCCCCCTGAGACTGTGAGCTCCCCAAGGGCAGAGCCTGCAAGTTATACGTCTCTGTCCCCCAGCCCCTCGCCCCAGGCCTGGCACACAACAGGGTCTTGAGAAAGGACTGTGAACGAATGAATGGCTTATAAATAGTCAGGAAAACCCTAGCAATTTATCATAACTTCAGCCCGCAGCACAAAGGAAGGACGCCTTTCCTCCCCAGTCCACCACAGATTATGGCCTTTCTCAAAAGGGCCACCCGCAACGGGCCACAGAAAGCCAGACCCTTCCGAAGTTAGAGCTTAAAGTAGGAGTATTGGCTTCCAGGGTGTCTCTACCTACAGCGCTGTAGGGGAGAGCTGGCTCTCAGTTAGGAAAGTGAAAGTGAAAGTCACTCAGTCGTGTCCAACTCTTTGTGACCCCACGGACTATACAGTCCCTAGAATTCTCCAGGCCAGAATACTGGAGTGGGTAGCCTTTCCCTTCTCCAGGGGATCTTTCCAACCCAGGGATCGAACCCAGGTCTCCCACATTGCAGGGGGATTCTCTACCAGCTGAGCCACAAGGGAAGCCCAAGAATACTGGAGTGGGTAGCCTATCCCTTACTCCAGCGGATTTTCCCGACCCAGGAATCAAACCTCAGTTAGAAGGAAGGTGAAATAGGACAAAGGGGTCAGTGTTGAGGCATGAAGAGAGATGCATGAACTTGTCAAGAGAGTCGAGTTTAGGGATAGACAGGAGCAAGGAGCAGCTGGGGAAGGCGGGGCTCCCAGTAAACCCTACCCCAGAATCTAGGGATGGGTCTCCAACCAGCCAGCTGGGGAGTGGGGATGTGCCTTAAGTGAGGGTTCAGCCAGAGATAATGGGATATATCCTCCAAAACCCAGCACAGCCCCACCAGCAGGGAAGGGGAGATGTGTGTGGTAAGAAGGGGGAGGAGGGTGGGTGGACGGAAACATCTCTGACTAAAAATATTTGCTCACTTCAGCGGCCAACTTGTACTTGTTTAAGTGTCTGATTTGGTAAGACTTTTATTTCTCAATAAACAGAACCCTTAGTATCCCAGTCTGTGTTACTTGCATCTGGATTATCTTGCCAACATCTGGGGCTCGCCCAAGATGATGACGTCCGTCTTCGTGACCAACAGATCCCTCCCGGAACCGAGATGGTGGCCGCCCCAGAGCCACATTCCTGGCAGTTTGAGACGTTATGTGTTCTCTCTGCTTCCACTCATCAAACATTCAGAAATGCTAAGATCCAGACCCGGAGAGCCCTGCCATGCAATCAAGAGACGTCCGTGGCTCAAAGGAGAGTTTGGCATGTCCCGTTTTGTTTCCACACCAGACACCAGTGGGAGGGGTTTGGTTTGATCAGAAGAAATCACACTGACAGATCCAGCCACAAACTCCCCTCCGAGACGGTGGCTACCATACAAAAAATGGAAGATGGTGGATCAGGAGGCATTTTTCATTTATTCATTCACATCTTCCTCTGCTCATTCAGTTATTCATTTAGTAATCGTGACTCGAGCCCTAGCAGGGGACCCCAGAGATAAATACAATGAGAATCTTATACCCCAAGGAGCTTGCAGCCCAGCAGGGGAGGCCCCTCAACACAGATGCAAAGTAGAAAAGGGACTGAGGGAGGAGAGGAGACAAGGAAAGTAGACGCTCAGGGAGCAGAGTTGAAGGAAAAACAGAAAATAAAAGTAAAAATCAGGTCCATGGGGGCGGGGTTGGGGGAGGGCACCAGGATGGATAAAGAGCCACAAGAAAAGAGCACCATGGAGGATCCTTATCAGGAGCAGGGAGATGACAAAATGGGCTGGATACGGTGACGATACCCCCTCCCGTGCCCTCACTTGGCTGCTCCTTCTCACTCCTCTGCTGCCAGTTCCCGGGCCTCCTCTTCCCCACCCAGCACCAAGGTACAGCTCAGGCCGCTGCCGCTTTTCTCAAGTTTGCCTTTGAAACGAAAGGAAGGTTCTGGAACAGGAGAAGTTTCCAGTGCTTGGGCCATCCAAGGCTATTCTGGGGCCAGCCAAGTGGCAGGTTGCCATTTGGAGTTTTAATAAGGAAATCCTCATTAATCGATTCCATTAATTCAGAATCTATCAGTTTTTATATTGGAGACCCTAAAGTTGCTTTTATACTGTCCGTGAAAGACAGGGTTTCTTAAATGAATAGAGGAAATTATATTGACTTCTGGGCCCCCCGCCAGTCAAATACAGAGTGTATCAACTACTCTGTATGTTTTGCCTGCTTCTGCAAACAGACGCTACTAATCTGAATCTTTTCTCTGCAACAAAGCACACTCTGCAGACTCTCTGCTCCAAAGCCTGCAGAGCGGTTTCTTCAAGGAAGTGATGGTAAGAGAAACTCTGCCTGTTTTCCTCCCTCAATCCCCAGACATGAGACTGTGCAGAATTCCGTCCACCTTCAGACAGGGGTGGGAGTAAAGTGTTGGGGGCCTGGGGGAAGGAGAGAGTCCCCCAGACATGGTTCAGTTGAATAATGGGGAGTAAATGCCACTCCTCACAGCACCCCAGGCAGGGAGGAGGCAAGCTTGGGTGCCAGGGCAGGGACATCGCCTATTCTATGGGACAGGTGGGTTGGGACAACAGGAATATCCACAGTGACTCCCACAGTGACATTGTCTGTGGACCAAAGGCCTCTCCCTGAACTTCTATCATGGTTTTTTGAAATGTATTGTTATTGGGTTGGCCAAAAAGTTCATTTTCCATAATATCTTATGGAAAAACCCAAACGAACTTCTTGGCCAACCCAATATTTGCATCTCAACCAAATTCAAATGAATTCCCTATTTGCTGGGTTGATTATCAGACCCAGAGGAATCTGATCTCTCAGCCACATAAAAGCCATCACTCTGAAAAGCAGGAGTTGTAGCCTATTTAAAATCCACTGAAGGCCATGGATACTGCCCTAGAAAAATGCATACATGTGATTTACTTCACCCACACCTCAGTGCTCCTTTCAAGTCCACACCTGATCCCCAAGCTGAAAAATCTCTGACAGAAAGAGATACGGTTATCAGAGCACTCACCCCTAAACTCAGATGTCAGGCTCTGTTCTCACTTAGGGTCACCAGAGGGCAGAGCACACGGTCTCTACCACACCCAGTCTCTTCAGCACCCGTTCCAGGGATCATTTTTTGAGCACCTGCCCTGCTGTAGACACTGGGCTAAGTGCTGGAGCCCCAAGGAGCTCACAGCTAGTTGGGGAGAAGACGAATGAGGCCGGATGGTGTCAAGAGTTCTATATTAAAGCTCTTAACAAAGTGCCCGGAGGATGGAGGAGGAACGTGAATTCTGCTGCATGGAGGAAGCTGGACCAATGGATAAGTAGGATTTTGCCAAGTGGTAAAAGGACTAGGGTAGGGGGTGGCTTTTACATGAGGAACTGCATCCGAAAGATGCAGATTCCCTCTTGGCATGTTTGGGGAACACAGGGCATGCAGACCAGTGCTGACTGGACAGAGTGGTGGGTGACAGGAGGGTTCAGAGACCAGCCCATAAGGGTAGGCCTGTGCCCATAATACATGTGAGAAATATAATTAACACTGTTGTATGTTATCCATGAAAGTTATTAAGAGAATAAATCCTAAGAGTTTTCATCACAAGGAAAAAAGTCTATTTTTTTTCTTTAATTTTGCATCTTCATGAGATGGGAGATGTTAACTAAACATTGTAATCATTTCATGATGTATGTAAGTCAGATCCTTATGCTCTAACGCCTGAAAGTTACACAGTGCTTTATGGCTTCTCTGGTGGCTCAGACGGCAAAGACTCCACCTGCAATGCAGGAGACCTGGGTTCAGTCCCTCGGCTGGGAAGATCCCCTAGTGGGCATGGTAACCCACTCCAATATTCTTGCCTGGAAAATCCCCATGGACAGAGAAGCCTGGAGGGCTCCAGTCCATGGGGTCGCAAACAGTCGGACACGACTCAATAACACTGAAAGAAAAATGAAACAGTAAGCTGTGCCCAGCTGTGTAGGCCCCAAGTGCCATGCTAAGAACTCTGAATTCATGTTTTGGGCCATAAGGAGCCAGAGAATGACAAGATCAGCTCTGTCTGGCAGTGACAACAAGGAGTAGGGAGACAGGGGACAGGGGGCAGGGAGCCTGGAGGCCAGGAACTGCTGGGCAGTGTCTAGAGTCAGACGTGGGTTTCCCTTGGCTGGTAGACTCAGCGCCTCATGAACCACAGCTGGAGCCACCTGATTTGGCCGCTCCCACAACAGCCCTTGTATTTCCTCCAGGTCTCACAGAACAGGCGCAGCCGCCCTCCTGTTATTTCAGGTGGGTTCTGCTTCCTCCCTCGCCCCTCATTACCACACCTCCCCACATCTCCCTGGCTTGCTCTAAAACAGCCTTTCATTCTAGAACCACAGAGGAGCCTCAGAGGCAGACACTCTCGGGGGATCTGACTTCCTCTAACTCACCCTCATTCTACAGCTGGATCCAACACACATTTCCTGCCGCTGGGCACAGGGCCTGCGAGGGGGGCACAGACCCCACCCCTGAGGTGCGCAAAACAGGGCCGTGGGGAGGGGCAGGGAGGCATGGATACCAAGAACAGTCCTTCCTATAAAACAGCCTGGGTGTGTGCACACAGTGCTGTGGGTGTTTGGGGAACTGAGGAGGGAAGGATTGCCCGCTCTGGATGGAGTGGGAGTTGGTTGGATTTAGAAAGCCTCAATGGTGGACACTAGGGTTTAAAATACAGAGGATTTGGGTTTCAGTTCTAACCCTCAGAGCTGTGTAAAAGCAAGTCACGCCACCTCTCTGGGCCTCCTTATCTTCATTTAGAAAGAGACAAATGCACAGACTTCATTTACAGTGCTGCAGGATAATCCAATAAGATAACTATAAGCTCAGTATCTAGGGATGGGGTTGTAATCAGTGTGCCCCTAAATGACCCCAGTGATCCCTGCCTCCTGGGATTCACACCCTGTTTAATCCCAGCTTGAGTGTGGGCTGGACCTAGGAACTTCCTTCCAACCAGCAGAAGGTGGCAAAAGTGGTGAGGTTATGAGAAGGCTCTGGCTTCCCTCTCGCTCACCCTCTACTGCTGTCTTCCTTGCCTGCTCTGATGGAAGCCAGCTGCCACAGTATGAACTGTCCTATGGGGACGTTCACGCAGCCAGAACCGAAGGAGGAACTGAATCCTGTCACAACCACATGAAAGCTCTTAGATGTCCCCCCAGCAGTCACTGAGGCAAGCCTGGCAACCACCTTGAGAGCAGCCTGTGAAGGAGTCTAAACCAGAGGACCCAGTTAAGTCATGCTTTGTTTCCTGATCCACAGAAACCCTGAGATAATGTTTTAAGCCTCTAAGTTTTGGCACAATTTGTTATGCAGCAGTAGCTAACTAATACAACCAGGGTGATATTGAAACTCTTTAGTAACTGGCTCAGTATAGGTTTTAACCAACCAATTAGAGTAGTTGACTGTGCAACAGAGCAGGGTCTGAGCCACTCGCTAGAGTGCTGGGAGTTTGGGGGTGGGAGAAGGGACAGTGGAGGGACAGGTGAAGTGATGGGAAGTAATCTTATGGAAATATTCATGCAAGAGCATAAAAGTACATATTTGCAAGAATATTCACTGCAGTATTATTTGTTGTAAAGAAAGATTAAAACAACTGAAAAGTCTGGGCCCAGGGGACTGGTTCAACTAAGGTACATCCATGCGAGGGGTGTACAGTTATTAAAAAGAGTGATCCAGAAAGATGGGCAGGATATACTTTATTCAGGAGCAGAACAGAGGACAGCTTATGCCATTGTTTATGATAAATACACTTATGTATACTTACCCGAAGGCTTGTAGCTCTAGAAATACCCTGGTGTCCCTGGTTGCCTCCAGGAAGGGGAATTGGGGAACGGGGATCAGGGACAGGAGAGAAATCTAATTTTCCTGTCTCCTGAAGCCCGCTGTGATGCTCCTTCTATCATCTGGGTTTGGGAGGCAATTACGGTTGTGTGCTGGGAGGACTAATAAACCCTAATTTAGTGTCTTTGGAGATTTTTCTAAGTGGAGGGTGTGCTAAATGGAAGGGCCCTGGCTCCCCACCCCCCTCCACCACCAGAGCAGTGCCTCCCACTGGAAATTTTATTGGAAAAATGGTTCCTCAGCTCGAATGAAGAGAAGTTGGAACTCACTCTGCCCCTTTTCTTCCCTCAGTTCCCACTTAACTCCTCCTACCCACCCCCAACCACTTCCTACCACTGCCCTCTCCCCCACCAGTCTGGCTCAATCTGAGCTGAGTCCAGCCCCATCCAGGGATCTCTGTGGGTCCATGGGGTCTCACCTGGTACATCTGGGGATGGATTGAGAATCATGAAGGCATCTGACAGGCCTGCTTTGACAGGGTGCTGGGACGAGCTGATTTCCAGGACGGGTATAGGGATCTGCAGGCGGGGAAGAAGAGGCTCCATCTACCCCCGAAACACTCTTGGACCAGCTCTTCTTGGAGCTTCAGACCCATCTGCCTGGTGGGCATTGGCTCCTGGAGGGCTCAGACATCTCAACCCAATGGGCCCATCCAAATTCCAAGTCTTCCCCACATCATCTCCAAACACATTTCCTTTTTCTTTTCTTTCTCTTTGTTAATGGCACCTCCATGGAGGAGTCACCCTCAGCCTCTCCCAGCTTCCTTTCATTTCCCTCCTCCTCTGTCAAACACATCTCCAATCCTGTTAACTAGCCTCCTAACAGGCTCTCAAATCTATCCAGTTTTCTCCATCACCCCCACCCTACCCCAAGCTGGCCCGTTCTCCTGCATCATCTCCCAGCATTCCCTCTGAGTCCCAGCCCTCTGCTCTCCACTTTGAAGCCAGAGTGGTGTTTTTCAAGATTTTTTTTTTTTTGATGTGGACCATTTTTAAGGTCTTTATTGAGTTTGTTACAATATTGTTTCTGTTTTGCTCTTTCAGCTGGGAGGCATGTAGAATCTTAGCTCCCCAACCAGAGATGGAACCCATACCACGGGCACTTAACCACTGGACTGCCAGGGAAATCCCTAGGCCGCCTTCTTTCAGTGCTTTATACCAGCCATGCTCAGTCCTGCCACTGAGCCTTTGCATATGCTTTGCTCCCTCCCAGAACACACTTCACCCTCCTCTTTGCTTCCTTAACTCCTACACGTTCTGAAGATTTCAACTCTTTTCCTCAGGAGAGCCTCCCAGGCTCCTGTTCAGGTAAAGAGCCCCGTGAAAGGCTTTCCTGGCATCACTATTTAAGAGCACTTGCCCCCACAGTTACTATCTATCCCCCAAGCCAGATCCTCAGCTCCACAAAGATGGGCCGGCAGCCATCCTGTGAACTTCCTTATCTCCAGCACCACACCCTAAGTCTGGCGCACTACAGGGCCTCGACATATTTGTTGAATGAAAGAATGGCCCACTCACCTCTTTGTAGCCGAAGACAATACGGCCGTCTTGGTGCAGAGCCGCCTGGAAGGTGAAGCTGCCTCTGTCCTCCCGACCCTGGAGGTAGACGTGGTCCCACTGAACAACAAAGACTGTCCCTGGTGAGAAGAGCAGAGACTTGGCTGGTCAGGGAGGTCGTGCAGGGAGCAGGGCCCTGCAGAAATGGTGGCCCACGTGGATGGGACACCAGCTAGTGCCTTTAGCGATGATGGGGGCAGTTTGGAAATTTGACAGGAGGCAGAAACTGGGCAGCCCACAAACAGTCTGGCTCCCAAGCTGGAGGGGAGCCAGGAGACCCTGCTGCACCCTCCCCGCCCCCAACCAGGTACTGTAATTGTACCTGAATCATCTCCAACCCCAAGCACTGCCCTGTCCTTCTTGCCTATCCTGACCCCCTGAGATGAAAAGGAGGAGAAACAGTAGAAACTTCTGTTCTCTTGGGGCAGCAGGTAGGTTCTCAAGAGAGAACCTGGTGAGAGTAAGAAACAAAGTCTCTAATGTTTATTTCACCTCTGCTGCTGCTGCTGCTGCTGCTAAGTCGCTTCAGTCGTGTCCAACTCTGTGCGACCCCAGAGACGGCGGCACCGAGAGCCAATTGTTTTCACTTAATTTTCTCATCAGGTAGCAGGCATTTTGTCCCCAGGTGAGGAAAATGAACACAAAGGTAGGGTAGCTGCCGTGCTGTGTGACTGTGGGCAAGTCCCTTGCCCTCTCTGGGCCTTGGGCGCCTCTAAAGGGGGCTAGACCAAGGGATCCCTGGAGCTGGATGAATTAAACTCTGAGCTCTGATCTCACCATTGTCGAAATAAGCAACTGTGGAGTTGTCAGAGTAGCCAGGGTTGAAGTTGGCCATCAGAGGGGCCACGTACTGGGTAGCTGTGAGCATCCGATGGACCACATCACCCATGAAGATGAAGCCTGGGGTGGGAAGAAGCGTAGATGAGTCATCAGAGATGGACTTGCTTCCTCATGCAGGAAGGAGTAGCGTAGATGGAGCTGGAAGTGAGTCTTGGACCTCTGACCCCCAGCATCACATGGTGGGCATGGGTCTGGTGTATACAGAGCAAAAGGGGCCCAGACTAGAGAAGGTTCTCTCTGCCCCTCCACCCATCTCTGTCCCTTGGAAAGTGCACAGGAATCCAAGATAGGCTCCCTCATATCAACAGGGAGCCTGGTCCCAGGAAACAGGCTCTCAGTGCAGTCTCCTCCCTCTCACTCACAGACTCAGAAGCACAAGGACCAAGGGACTGCCCACACTGGGCTGTGCTGACCCAGAGGGAGACACACATGCATGTGCACCCACACACACACACACACACACACACACACAATTAAGTCAGCAGACGTGAGGGAGGTGGTCCGAAACACTCATGATCTCTCACCTGAGAGTGGGGTCCCAAGAGAGAGCCACATGTGGGACCCACCCCAGTCCATCTATAAAACCCTGACTCCCGTGAACCTTTCCAGTTTAGGTCCCAGGTTCTAGCTGAAATCTCCACACCCTCTCCCAGCCCCACAGACAAGGCCTTACCTCCGGTTGCTATGGTGATCTGCCGCAGAGGATGCCCGTAGAAAGGGAAATCAAAGGACAAGACCACTCTCTGCAGGGGACGGGAGAGAGTCAGCAGGGCCAACATGCAGGCCAGGTAGCCGGGCAGTCACACTGCCCCATACTTATCTGGATGGGGTGGGGGGGTAGGCATGTCCAGGGCAGGCCCCCAGGGCCACAGGTGGGCACCCCAACTCCGGTCAAGCCCCCTAGGATCCCCTGGGAAGGCACTCCCCAGACCCCAGACCTCAGGCCATAGCCATGCCCACTCACCAGGCAGAGTGGGCTGGCCCCCAGCCTCCCAGCCCGGGGCAGTGCTGCCAGGGACTGGGGCACTCACCGAAGCCTGCCGGTGGGTGTTGGAGAGGATTCTGTGAACTTTCACTTGGCTCTGGTTGGCCTTGGCCACGTCCACCCACAGCTCCTGGCTGCGGGGCTCGCTGGGACCATACAGACGGGACACATAGTAGCTGTGGTTGTCCTCCTGTCGTTATCCAAGACAGAGTCCCAGGAGGATGAGGAGACAGGATGCTAGCAACCACCCTCTCACCTCCTCCATCCAGATGTCCGGATAGAGAATTCACGGTCCTCCCAGACCATAGTCCAGAAGAGCTGGTTTAGGCCTGGGAGACCCTTGGATGCCGTTGGCCCTGGAGAGCTCAGTACCTGCCCCCTAGCTATGCCCCCAACAGCTCTGCTCCAGCTAAATCCATGCCTGCTATACCTGAGCTCCACTCTGCCATCCCCAGGACAGGCCAGGGGTTTTCCTAGAGCCCCGAGTTCCATTCCCCGCTACCTCACCCCTGCCCCAGAGCATACCCAAGGCAGAGCTCAACTTGGGACATGAAGGAGCAACAGATAAGGTAGCCTCAAACAGAGCCCTGTCTTCAGGGAGCTCCCAGTCTGAGGGGGAGACACAGCTCCCTACCCTGGGGAGCACCCAATTTAACGGAGAAGAAAAATCTGAATCTTGGAAGCTACCCATCTAAAGATGGAGGCAGATCCTTGATCTTGGGCATTGCTAGTCTGATGGAGGAGGTGGGACCCATGCAAACGGAATACCCAAACAGAGACCCTCTAGCAGAGAGATAAGACAGGGCCCATACGAGTCACTAAAGAGTTGAGAACGGGGAAAGAAGCAGCAATGATGCCTTCAAGACATATTTTTAAGCTTTACTATGTGCCTGATTGGGACAAAATGAAGAATAAGCCAGAATCCAGAGGGCTGGGAGTTAATTCTGTAAAGCCTCTCCTGCAAGGGAGCATTTAGGGGCAGGATTTAAAGGAGGCTGGGAAATAAGCAGCAGAAAGAGCGGAAGAGCCTGGGGAGGAGGCCATGTCAAAGCCTTTCAGCCCATCTGGGAGCGCAGCCGAGGAGGAGCAGAGGCACAGCGGGCAGGTCCATTTGGCCGCTGCCACAGCCATGGGGCTGCTGACCCGTGCAGAGCCCTGGGCGTTGCGGGTCATTAATCAGGCTGTCAGGCAGCAGTGGCTGCAGACACAGCAGAGCTAACCATGTTTTCCCTGCCAAGCTGCCAGCTGCCCAGCCAGCCCTTGCCCGGGTCCCAGCATGAGCAGGGCCAAGGGTCGCCTGCTCTATCCACCCGCCCGGAGGCAGACTCTGTTCTTCTGACAGGTGACACACTCTGGGGCCTGGGGTTGGGGCAGGGCTGGGGGAAGATGAGCAGGAGAAACACAGGGCCAGGCAGGGTTGGGGTGGGGGGTAGATTTCCTTTGGCCACTGCCTGGTTCCTCCCCTCCAGCCTCTAGACTGCCGGCCTCTCCACCCATTCCTAGCATGGACATCAAGCAAATGTAAACAAATCGGAAACACATGAGGCCACACTCCTCTGCTCATAAGCCATCTGGGGCTCCCACTGCCCTGGAGACGAAAACCCAAACCTCAGCCTTGCATATGAGGTTCCCCCATGAGCCCGCCCCACCCTCTCTCTAGCTTAACTTCTCTCTCTCTCTCCTTCACCTGTGCATCCTGGGCACCCACTCACCAGACCAACTTCCCAGTAGTCTCAGTCCACCGTTGGTCACTCAGGCCTTTGCATATGCTGATCTCCCTGCCCAGAATGACTCTGCTTTCTCCCCCTTGCAGATCCCTCCTCTTCAATGCTCAGCTTAAAGATCACCTTCTTATTGATCTCCCCCGACTTGCCCAGTGAGGGCCTCCACCATCCACAGGAGTCGTCAAGGGGTGACTCACAGGTACTGTTTGTGAGAGTCACCTGGGCTCATGCTTGTTGGATTTCTGATTTTACTCATGAAACCTTCTGAGGGGGGGCCAACCAACCTGATGCCACCAGCCATGGGTGCCCATGGATATTGCCTCCCACTGCTGCCACAGTCATCTACCCTGAGGTCCTAGAAGATGCCCAGAGGAGGAAGCACTGAATCTCAGCTTGCCCACAGGCATGGGCATCTCTGTGTTCACAGCCTCCCTCAGGAAAGCAGCCCCTTCAGCTTCTGCTTATTCCCTCATCCCACCCCCTGCCAAAGACTAGAAGTCACATTTTCCCCTCTAGGTCTCCAAGTTTCCTATCCCCAGTCATTTCTGCTGGTATCCCCACCTTGACCACCAAAAGAAAAAAAAAGCAAAAAACGACCCCCAAAATCACCTGACACCACTATAGAAAATAGTATGGAGGTCCCTCAGAAAACTAAAACTAGAATTATCGCATGCTCCAACAATCCCACTCCTGAGCATATATCTAGACAAAACTATAATTTAAAAATATACATGCACTCCTATGTTCATAGCAGCACTGTTCACAATAGCCAAGAGATGAAAATAACCTAAACGTCCATGGACAGACGACTCGGTAAAGATGACGTGGCACATATATACAACAAAATACTACTCAGTCGGAAAAGAATGAAATAATGCCATTTGCAGCAACGTGGATACAACTGCAGATTATCATATACGTGAAGGAAGTCAGAAGGAGAAAGACAAATACCATATGATATCACTTATACGCGGGATTTAAAATATGACACAAACGAACCTGTCTGAAAACAGAAGTAGACTCACGGACAGAGAAAACGGACCTGTGGCTGCCACGGGGCAGGGGGTGTACAGAAAGGATGGACTGGGAGTTTGAGATTAGCAGAGGCAAAGTATTTTACATAGAAAGGATAAACAAGGTTCTACCGTGTAGCACAGGGAACGCGATTCAGTACCCTGAGACAAACCAGAATGGAAAAGAATATAGAAAAGAATGTGTATATATATATGTGTGTGTGTGTGTATACTGAATCACTTAGCTGTATAGCAGAAATTAACACAACGTTGTAAATTAACTATGTATGCACGCATGCTAAGTTGCTTCAGTCGTGTCCAACTCTTTCAGACTCTATGAACTATAGCCCGCCAGGCTCCTCTCTTATTCGCTTCTCCAGGGGATCTTCCTGAGCCAGGAATCGAACCTGGGTATCTTGCACTGTAGGCAGATTTTTTTACCATCTGAGCCATCAGGGAAACCTGGTAAATTAACTATACTTCAATTAAAAAAAAAAAAAGCTCCAGAAAAAAAAAGAAAACCTGCCAAGAAAGCAAGCCCCTTGCACACCAACTCATGCAAAGACACGTGAACAAATGTGCCCACGAGAAGAGTCCAAAGGCCCCCAAGCTGCTTCCAGGGAATCACGTGGTGAGTGGGTTTTATTCCACCTCAAAGAACAACCACGGGGCCCTGACCAACACTCTGCACCTGAACGTCTGCAGGACCACAGCTCTGAAGCCAGTTCAGGTTCAGCTGCGACCACCTGCCAGACACAGCTACCGCTCAATTCTTCTCTCCACTAGGTCCAACAGAGGAGTGGTTTATTAAACAGCATCAGTGGGCCTAAAATTTTGCCCAAAGAAAGGAAGCCCTAGTTTACATGCTATTCAGCCCACCATTTAGATGTCCTCTCCAACCTCCACCCCATCGCCTCAAACTCTGAGCCCCTGACACAGAGGGACAGGCAGAATCACCTCTGCACCACAGCTCAGGATCCCTGAATCCTTGATGCCTGAGAAGGGTTTGCTGAGGTGAGGCGAGGCCTGCTCAGGGAACCCAGAACCTTCCTTTTGCCCTTTTATAGAAGTAAGAGGGACCAGTGCCTAGCACAGTCAAGATTTTGGAAGTAAACTTGCTTCCCTAATTCCTGGGCTGTCTTTTCATAAAAAGTAGGGGAGGAGGACATGAGCAGCCAACAGAGCCAAGCAGGGTCTAGGTGGCACTCTAGTCCTTTTAAAAAAAAATTTTATTTAATTTAATTAATTTATTTGGTTGTGTCAGATCTTAGATGCGGCATGCAGGATCTAGTTCCCTGGCCAGGGATCGAACCCTACCAGGCCCCTTGCATTGGAAGTTGGGAGTCTTAGCCACTGGACCACCAAGGAAGTTCCTCTTTGACCTGGTGAACTAACCAGGTTAGTCCTTTTGAATGCATAGAAGGTTTAATTGTGTCCCTCATAAAGCTATGTTTAAGTTATAACTTCCAGTACTTTGGATATGACCATGAATGGAAATAAAAGTCTTTGCAGATGTCAAGTTAAGATGAGGTTCTACTGCATTAGGGTGGGACCTAAATCCAATGACAGGCTTGTTATATGATTGTTACAAAACAAAGGAGAGGGAGATTTAGATACAGAGACACAGACGGGACACAGGGAAGAAGTCCATGTGACAACAAAGATAGAGATTGGAGTGATGCAGTTTACAAACAAAGAAACACCAAGGATTATCAGAGGCCACCAGAAACTAGGAGAAGGCAAGGAAGAATCTCCCCTAACCTCCAGAGTGACTGTGACCTTGCTGACACCTTGATTCAGATTTCTGGCCAAAACTGTGAGAGAATAATTTCTATTGTTTCAAGCCACCCAGTTTGTGATACTCTGTTATGGCAGCCCTAGGAGGCTAATACACAAGTCCACAGTTGTGTGATGCTGTGCCGCAAGGGGGCAACCCTCAATGTCTCCCCCTTCTTGTCACAGTCCTGCTTGGAACATTCTGTGGCTTCCCAGCTGCACTCAGATTGAAGGCCACATTCCTTACCATGACCTCCAAGGCCCTGTGAGGCAAACTCTAGACTTCGCCTATCCAATATTCATTACCCCGCTTCTTTATTAATAGCACATTGATTTTGTAGCAAGCAGCAATGTAGTCAACTAAAAAACTTCATTCCCTAGATGACTTAAGGCTTACCATGTGATGCAGGCTGGCTTATGAGATATACTGAAGGTTCTAGCAGAGCCTTTTACAAGAGGTCAAATTTGACTGCTCATCCCTCTTGCCTTTGCCCTTCTCTTTATTCCTGCCTGGAATGCAGATGTGATGACTGGAGCTTCAACAGCCATCTTGTGAGCATTAAGACAAGTGAAAGGGTTAGTCACTCAGTCATGTCCGACTCTTTGCAACCTCATGGACTATAGCCTGCCAGTCTCCTCTGTCCACGGGGTTCTCCAGGCAAGAATACTGGAGTGGGTAGCCATTCCCTTCTCCAAGAGATCTTCCTAATCCAGGGATCAAACCCTGGTCTCCTGCATTGGAGGCAGATTCTTTACCATCTGAGCCACCAGGGAAGCAATAAAGATAGGATAGTGGAGTGGACAGTTAGACAGAACCTGGGTCCCTGGAGGAATGCTTGTTAAGTCCTCAGGTTCAGCATTCTGTTATATGCAAACATGAATTTTTCCTGATACACAGTAGTCTGGCCCCTCCCCCCACCACCTCCCTCCCCAGGTCTCCCCTCCCCACCCCCACCCCCGCTCTCCTTGCCCCAGCCCTGCAAGGCTTTCAATTCCTGAAATCACCAAGTGCATGTCTGACTCAGGGCCTTGGTACTTCCTATGCCTCAAAACCTCTTTTTCATGCAGTTCAGAAGCTGATTCCTCATGGTCCTTCAGACCTCAGTTCGATGGTCACTTCTTCAGGTGCTCTTTCATCAGGAGTGGCTTCCTGATGTCCCTGTTACACTCTCATCACATCTCGGTCTTCTGCCTCTCCATGTGTTGCACACTTGCAATGACTGATCTGACTTTTAGACTTGTTATCTCCACACCTGCCTTTCCTAGAAGACCATAATTTCCCCACAAGTAAGGTCAGCCTTTACCTATGGTGGGTTATTTTTAGGCTGTGCTGTACAGCATGTGGGATCTTAGTTCCCAAACCAGAGATCCAATTCGTGCCCCCTGCATTGGGAGCGTGGAGTGAGAATCACTAGACCACCAGGGAAGTCCCACCTCTGGTGTTTAAGCAGAGTATGCACTTGATTGGAGGATATGTTGATAAATGAATGACCAACCATTCATAATTTCAAAGCATAGTTTGTTGAAAGCCTGCTCTTCCTTTGTTTTATTGCTATTGCCAGTAGCCATGCATTCTAGTGAGCGGGATGGGATGTTATTACCAAACAAAGCGAGACAGCAGCTCATGGGGAACAGGTTTAAGACAGCTGCTTGGAGGCCTGGAAAAGGGTCTGGTTTCCATCACCTAATCCCTGGGACTCACCTGGTGTTCACCAACCCTCCAAGCATTGGAAGTGACAGCCCTGCGCAGAAGCCACGCTCTGCAGTTGTGAAGCCCAAACAGACGCTGACACATCTCTTGCTATGTTGCCTAAGAGGCAAAGGGTGGGGTGACTGGGGATTTGTCTCACCAGCCTGTTACTCTGAGTCCTCTGCCCACGAAGGACAAACAGCCCACCACCCTAGCCAGCGCTGCTCCACTGAGGAGGCTGTGTGCTACTGGGGGATCCTGGGACAGGATCAGCTCCTTCTTGGAGTTCCCAGGAAGCCTTCCAATGGCACATCAAGGAGATCGAACCAGTCCTAAAGGAAATCAACCCTGAATATTCACTGGAAGGACTGATGCTCAAGCTGAAGCTCCAACAAGGACGGCATCCTCCCCCATCGCTGATGGCAGGTGATACAAGCGCCCGGCCCTGACGGCAGGTGACAGACACAAGAGCCACTGGACTCAAGCAAGTCTCTGGACAGCACTCCCACAGGCAGGACATCAGGCACACGGGAAGGTGCCTCCAGCTCCCCGTCTTCTCCTCTCCAAACGCTCGTACCATCACCTGAGGAGGGCCTTTCAGTCAAAAGACCTGAATTGGTACAGTTGCAGTTTGAAGCACATCCCTTGGGCTGTATTCCTGTCTGGAATGGGGAAGGGTAGGAGGAATTTGAGATGCAGGCAAGGGGAGAGGATGAGAAAAACAGTTCTCTGTCAAAGGAGGAAAGGAGGGAGGGAGGGAAGGAAGGAAGGACGTCTCCTGATGCCTCAAGCTCTTCTGCAAGGAAGTGAAGCTAACGAGGGAGATGCTTCCAGGCCATGCAAGGAAACCCTGATTCCACCTGCTCAGACTCGAAGCAGGTGCTGGTAGTCCAGTGGTTAAGACTCTGCATTTCCAACACAGGCGGCATGGGTTCGATCCCTGGGCAGGGAGGTTCCCCATGCTGCCACCTGACCCAAAACCACAACAATAGACCCAGAGGAAGTGTACTCAGTCCCGTGGCTGAGAGTGCAGCAGGGCAGCAAGTGAGGAGCACAGACCTCTGGTGTAATCAGGGCCTTGCCCTAAGTGTGACTGCTGTTCCACAGAAAGGAGAAGGAAGCCAGCCCTCACATGTGGCTTCAACAAATATATGCTGCATAAGTGAAAAAGAGACCAAGTTGAGGAGGGTCTCGAAAGACAGAGAAAGCAGCCCTGGTTCCTGATGGCTTTCTAGGTCCGAGGTCAGGCTGGAAGGTCAGGCTTCATCTCTAGCCCATGGATCCCATGGCAAGTCTCTGAACTCTCTCTATAAAGCTTTCCCAAGACAGCTTGAATGGCTCCTTGGAACCAAAAGAGCCCTAAAGACAACAGTTGTGCTCTAGGGGTGATCAGAGGAAGGATTTTGAGGGATACCCCAGATAGTCCTTCACCAGCATAGACAGCAAGAATCTGCATGGAAAGAGAGAAATGAGAAACTAAATTTCTGGGAGAATTTGTCCTTGGCTGCCATGTTTTTTCTTCTACAAAGTCAATCGTCACTGGCTTCTGGACTTGGTGGTGGCTTGGAATTTGGCAGCCATGGGGGTGCTTCCTGTCTGCCACTGCAGGTCCCTTATCATGTGCCACCGGCATGCAGTTTGGATGGTGCAAGCCCACTCATGGTAGACACTGAAAACTGTCTCCCAGTAATCATCCTCCTCTCCTTCCTTCAGTAGCAGAATCGCCCAGTTCTTGTTAGACACATGGTCATCCAGCTAGATCACATTTCCCTGCCCTCCTTACAGCTACATGTAGCTATATGACTATGTCTGACCAATGGAAGATGAGAAGAATGATTGCCCTCAATGGGAATTAAGGGGCTCTCACCTTTCTTAGTTTCCATTGGCTGGGATGCAGATGTGATGGCAGGAGCTGAAACAGCCATTTTGGACCATAACATGAGAGATAAATGTTGTAGAGGGAAGCTGGGTCTCTAACACCATGGAGACACTACAGCAACTCCTGCTTACTTATGCTCACACTATTACATGTAAGAGAGGAATAAACCTCTTTCATGTCTAAGTACCTTGTCAGTTGGTCATTTTTACAACAGCTGAATCTGTATCCTAATTAATACAAGCTTCTAAATGGCCTCCTCAGGCCACTCAATCCGAAGCCTTCTTCACTGTTTTCCAGATAGATACGTCTCCTGAAAGGGCTTCCCAGGTGGCTCAGTGGTAAAGAACCTGCCTGCCAATGCAGGAGCTGCAGGTTTGATCCCTGGGTTGGGAAGATCCTCTGGAGGAGGAAATGGCAACCCAACCCAGTATTTTTCCTGGGATAATCCCTGGACAGAGGAGCCTGGCGGGCTACAGTCCATGGGGTCACAAAGAGTCAGACACAGCTGAAGTGACTGGGCACAACAAAGAAAAAGGATTTAGAGGCTTGCCTGGCAGTGAACTCACCTGAGGAATTCACACACTTCACAGCTGACACCACATTTGACCTGCTATCTGTGGGGCAGACCTGTTACCTTAGAGGGCAGCCTTCCAGGCACTGTGGCCAGAGGCTTGAAGCTGTGATGGAGGTGACACTACAGAAGAAGGTCAGAGAGCGCAGCACAAGCCAGACCACTTGGCAAGTCCACCAAAGGGAACCATGTTTCCTTGAAATGCCTGCAGGAAGCCCCAGTGGGTAAACCACATTCATTTGGGGAAGCAGCATGATGTGGCTTTCAAATCTTTTTGGCCATGAAACCCTTTCTTCCAATTAACCTTCTTCCATGGAGGCGCAATACATAAATTACATCTAAGTAGAGCACTCTGCAGGGAGAAAAGAGAAGCCCTGGAACCCAGCCTGCTGTTCTGTTTCCTTCTCTGCCACCCTTCATCCACAGTGGCCCCTGGAGTACCTCTGGGAACCCTTAGGGTTCTGTGGACTGCAACTTGAAAACCACTGCTCTAGGATCAAGGGCAGGGGCTGCGGAGTTAGCCGACCCAAGTTCAACAACTAGCCCCACTATATAATAGTTGGTGCCACACATTCCTCTCCCCACTGAGCGTCAGTTCCCTCATCAGTAACCTTTCTCACAGAGCTCTTGCAAGGATTAGACAAAACATAAGCACATAAAGCTCTTAGCCCAGCATCCACAGTAGGGGTTTGAAAAGTGGGAGTTATTATGATGAATCTGTTGAACCTTTCCAGGAAAGGTCTTGATTGTGGAGGCTGCCTCCTCAAAACCATCCCCAGTTCCATCTTCAGCTCCTGCTGTTTCAGTGTCTCTTCTGCCTCAATTATTCATGCCGGGAGCCTGCCAGGCACTTCATTTCTGACAGCGGGGCAGCATTTACCTTGGCTGAGCTCAAGCCGTTTCTGGACAGGATCTCTGGCTAAGCTGTCACCATCAGCCCATCACCTGCCAGCCAACTGGCAGGTGGAAATGCTGGGGCAGGCAACCAAGTGCACCCTGCAGGGCCTGTTAAAGAAGCCAGGCTGGCCGTGCTGGTTAGAATGGTGGGCCAGACAGCTGGGTCCAACCCAGGACATGCTGAGGGGATTACTGGGTATCCCATTGCCTGCCTCCACTGCTCTAGGAGGCCTTACAAGGCCAGTGGAAATGTTTTCTAGATCCCTGCTACTCAAAGTGTGGCCCAGGGACCAGCACCTTCAGATTCACCTGAGAGCTCACCAGAAATGCAGAATCCAGGTGCGTGTGTGCTAATCACCTCAGTCGTGTCTGACTCTCTGTGACCCTATAGACTGTAGCCCGCCAGGCTCCTCTGTCCACGGGATTCTCCAGGTAAGAATACTGGAGTGGGTTGCCATTTCCTACTCCAGGAAATCTTCTCAACCCAGGGATTGAACCCACATCTCTTATGTCTCCTGCATTGGCAGGCGGGTTCTTTGCCAGTGGTGCCAGCTGCAGAATCCAGACGCAACTGCTGGATCAAAATCCACATTTACACAAGCTTCCCAGGGCATTATTTGGCACAATAAAGTTTGAAAAGCCCTGGTCAAGAAGCGCCCTCTGTGTGGACCAGCATGTCACTCGTTTTTGTCTCTGAGGTCTCCGAGGACAGAAAGGCCTGAGTTCTCATCCTGGCCCTGCCACTCACTAGTTGTGCAGCCGTTGCCCAGCACTTTAGGTCTCTGTTCCCAGATAGTATTAGAAACACTTGCTTCCTGGAGTGTTGTTGTTCAATCGCTCAGTTGTGCCCAACTCTTTGTGACCCCATTGACTGCAGCACGCCAGGCTTCCCTGTCCTTAACCAACTCCCAGAGGCTTGCTCAAACTCATGTCCATTGAGTTGGTGATGCCATCCAACCATCTCGTCTTCTGTCGTCCCCTTCTCCTCCTGCCTTCAATCTTTCCCAGCATCAGGGTCTTTCCCAATGAGTCGGCTTTTTGTATCAGGCAGCCAAAGTATTGGAGCTTCAGCTTCAGTATCAGTCCTTCCAATGAATATTCAGGACTGATTTCCTTTAGGATTGACTGGTTTCATCTCCTTGCTGCCCAAGGGACTCTCAAGAGTCTTCTCCAGCACCACAGTTTGAAGGCAACAATTCTTTGGCGCTCAGCCTTTTTTATTGTCCAGCTCTCACATTCATACATGACTACTGGAAAAACCACAACTTTGACTATACTGGCCTTTGTCATTGAGTGGATGAAATGTAAGGCCGGGGAGTGAGGCCAGCTCTCAGGGAGGGCTCCTTTAGTTTCCCTCACCTCATGCACCTACATAATAACCTCGATTTGCCCTCTTGAGGCATTCAAGCCTCAGACTGAAATAAACCATATGGAAAACTGTCATCACAGAATTGTAGAAAGTAGGTCCCAGTGGGTTAGCCTGGAAAGGGCTTTGGACGACAGAGGCTGTGATATGGTGCTGAAGACCTGGGGTAAAGAGGTGTCAGGGTGCGTGAGGCTGACCTGAGAAGGTGCTGAAAGAGGGGTTTGGACCAGGCTTGGAAAGAGGGTGTGAACTGGCTTTCTAGACAAAGCATTTTTTAATACCCCCTGACACTTCATGGAAATGGAAGAATCATCTTATCCTGACACTGATTCAATATGTGGGCTTTTGGAGGAGTACCTATCAGTCAACCAGAGATTTTGACAGCATCAATATATTTCACCTAATCACAGAGAATTAGAACAAGGAACCAAAAAAAAAAAAACAAAAACAGGCCTCCTCCACCCATCACCTGGTCCCATTCTGGCATATTTCCTTCTAGTCTTTTTCATCTGGATGTAATTTCACGTGGCTATAATCCTGCTGACTATCCAGTTGTGTGGACGGCTTCTGTCATGTTTCATGATATCTGAAGCAGTTTCTGATGCTGAACATGGTCTTTTAACAATCATTTGTAAATGAGTCATGACCATCTACTCAGAAGAAAACCCATAATTTTCTTAACTATCTCCTTATTCGGGAGCACTTAGTTTCCAGTTTTTATGATCTATTTTTCTATTTTAAATACTACTCTGATGAATTTGTTGATACACTTTTCATATCCAGAATTATCATCCCTGCTTCAAAGCCTCTGATACAAAGCAGTGCTTCTCAAGTTTTAATGTGCATAAGAATCACCTGGGAGTCAGATTCTGTTTCTGCAGGTCTGAGGGGCCTGAGCAACTGCGTTCCTAACAAGCTCCCACTATACAGTGAGGAATTGTGATAATATGAAGAGTAGCCCCTAAAGCTTCAAGGCCAGGAAATCCTCCTTTGTGGCTGGGGTCCCATTTTTGTACTTCCAGCTAAGATCTGGGGGGAAAACCACTACTCATTTTTCCTAGACCTTTCTGATTAACTTTTCAATCAATTAGCTTAACTGATTTTTATGAAAACTCTGTGAGACATTTAGGTGAGGAAACCGAGGTTTAGAGTGACAATGCAGCAAAGATACACACTATTTACCATATTGGGACCAGATTAAGATGACCCGCTGTCCCAGTATGCCTGAGACAGAGGGGTCTCCCAGGATGCTGGACATTCAGTGCCAAAAACAGGACCATCTTGGGAAAACACAGATGGTTGGTCACTTAACCAGAGCCTAATTCAGAGTCAGCTAATGTCTGTCATTCCCAACCCCAGGCCCCTTTATGTAGGTTAGTGTATGACACCTTTGCCATTAGGCAAGAGCGTCCTCATGTGACAATGCAGAAATGGGCTCAGAGAGGTTAAGAAACCCGCCTAAGACAAAAAGACAAATCACCCAATTTCACAAATGGGCAAAAGAAAAATAAACGGGCAAAGGACATAAGTAGACATTTCTCCAAAGAAAATATACAAATGGCCAACAAGCACAAGAAAAGAAGCTCAGTATCATTAGTTACTCAGTTCAGTTCAGTTCAGCTCAGTCGCTCAGCCGTGTCTGACTCTTTGCGACCCCATGAATCAGAGCACGCCAGGCCTCCCTGTCCATCATCAACTCCTGGAGTTCACTCAAACTCATGTCCATCGAGTCGGTGATGCCATCCAGCCATCTCATCCTCTGTCATTCCCTTCTCCTCCTGCCCCCAATCCCTCCCAGCATCAGGGTCTTTTCCAATGAGTCAACTCTTCGCATGAGGTGGCCAAAGTACTGGAGTTTCAGCTTTAGCATCATTCCTTCCAATGAAAACCCAGGACTGATCTTCTTTAGGATGGACTAGTTGGATCTCCTTGCAGACCAAGGGACTCTCAAGAGTCTTCTCCAACACCACAGTTCAAAAGCATCAATTCTTCGGTGCTCAGCTTTCTTCACAGTCCAACTCTCACATCCATACATGACCACTGGAAAAACCATAGCCTTGACTAGATGGACCTTTGTTGGCAAGGTAATATCTCTGCTTTTGAATATGCTATCTAGGTTGGTCATAACTTTCCTTCCAAGGAGTAAGCGTCTTTTAATTTCATGGCTGCAGTCACCATCTGCAGTGATTTTGGAGCCCAAAAAAATAAAGTCTGACACTGTTTCCACTGTTTCCCCATCTATTTCCCATGAAGTGATGGGACCAGATGCCATGATCTTCATTTTCTGAATGTTGAGCTTTAAGCCAACTTTTTCACTCTCCTCTTTCACTTTCATCAAGAGGCTTTTTAGTTCCTTTTTACTTTCTGCCATAAGGGTGGTGTCATCTGCATATCTGAGGTTATTGATATTTCTCCCGGCAGTCTTGACTCCAGCTTGTGCTTCTTCCAGCCCAGCGTTTCTCATGATGTACTCTGCATATAAGTTAAATAAGCAGGGTGACAATATACAGCCTTGATATACTCCTTTTCCTATTTGGAACCAGTCTGTTGTTCCATGTCCAGTTCTAACTGTTGCTTCCTGACCTGCATATAGGTTTCTCAAGAGGGCATGTCAGGTGGACTGGTATTCCCATCTCTTTCAGAATTTTCCACAGTTTATTGTGATCCACACAGTCAAAGGCTTTGGCATAGTCAATAAAGCAGAAATAGATGTTTTTCTGGAACTCTCTTGCTTTTTCCATGATCCAGTGGATGTTGGCAATGTGATCTCTGGTTCCTCTGCCTTTTCTAAAACCATCTTGAACAACTGGAAGTTCACGGTTCATGTATTGCTGAAGCCTAGCTTGGAGAATTTTGAGCATTACTTTACTAGCGTGTGAGACGAGTGCAATTGTGTGGTAGTTTGCGCATTCTTCGGCATTGCCTTTCTTTGGGATTGGAATGAAAACTGACCTTTTCCAGTCCTGTGGCCACTGCTGAGTTTTCCAAATTTGCTGGCATATTGAGTGCAGCACTTTCACAGCATCATCTTTCAGGATTTGGAATAGCTCAACTGGAATTCCATCACCTCCACTAGCTTTGTTCATAGTGATGCTTTCTAAGGCGCACTTGACTTCACATTCCAGGATGTCTGGCTCTAGGTGAGTGATCACATCATCGTGATTATCTGGGTCGTGAAGATCTTTTTTGTACAGTTCTTCTGTGTATTCTTGCCATCTCTTCTTAATATCTTCTGCTTCTGTTAGGTCCATACCATTTCTGTCCTTTATCGAGCCCATCTTTGCATGAAATGTTCCCTTGGTATCTCTAATTTTCTTGAAGAGATCTCTAGTCTTTCCCGTTCTGTTGTTTTCCTCTATTTCTTTGCATTGATTGCTGAGGAAGTCTTTCCTATCTCTCCTTACTATTCTTTGGAACTCTGCATTCAGATGCTTATATTTTTCCTTTTCTCCTTTGCTTTTTGCTTCTCTTCTTTTCACAGCTATTTGTAAGGCCTCCTCAGACAGCCATTTTGCTCTTTTGCATTTCTTTTCCATGGGGATGGTCTCGATCCCTATTTCCTGTACAATGTCACAAACCTCCGTCCATAGTTCATCAGGCACTCTGTCTATCAGATCTAGTCCCTTAAATCTATTTCTTACATCCACTGTATAATCGTAAGGGATTTGATTTAGGTCATTAGGGAAACACAAAGCAAAACCATAGTGAGATACTAGATCACACCCACTAGGATGCTATAATTTAAAAAAGAGAGAGAGAGAAAGAACAAATGTTGGCAAGGATGTGGAGAAATGGGAACCCTCATACATTGCTGGTGGGAATGTAATATGGTTCAGTCACTGTGGAAAACAGTCTGGCAGTTCCTCAAAGAGTTTAGCATAGAATTACACTATGACTCAGCAATTTCGCTTCTAGGCATATACCCCAAAGAGCTGAAAATATGTACTCTAACAAGTACACGTAGACATGTTCACAGCAGACTGTTCACAATAGCCAAAAGGAGGAAACCTAAACGTCTATCAACAAAGGAACAGATGAACAAAACTATGGTATATCCATATAATGGAAGACACTATGCAGCCATAAAATGGATAGCCGTGAAAACATTATGCCAGGGGAAAGAAACCAGACATGAAAGATCATATATGGTATTTCATTTATATATGAACTATCCAGAACAGGTGAGTTCATAGAAATAGAACACAGATTGGGGGTTACTTGGGACTGGGGGTGGGGGGTGTGGAGCGACAGCCTAAATCCAGGGTTTCCTTTTGGGGGATGAAAATGTTTTGGGACTAGATAGAGGTGATGGTTGCACAACACTGTGGGCGTGTTAAACGCACTTCACTTTAAAATGGTTAATTTTTTAATGTGAATCTCACCTCAACAAGAAAGAAAGAAAACCAAACGACCAACCGACAGACCAACTAGCTGGCTGAAGGAAAAGGGAAAGGGTCAACGAAAGGGACCTGCGTGGAAGGCAGAGCAGGTCCTTAGGCTGAGCAGCCAGCAGAGGGCACTGTGGCACCCTTCCCGAGCCACGCAGGGGAGACATCCCCAACTGAGAACCCATCAAGTGCCTGGCATTTTGTTCTTGAGTCTCAACTTTGTAAGATCAGTACCTGCTGCTGCTAAGTCGCTTCAGTCGTGTCCGACTCTGTGCAACCCCATAGACAGCAGCCCACCAGGCTCCCCTGTCCTTGGGATTCTCCAGGCAAGAACACTGGAGTGGGTTGCCATTTCCTTCTCCAATGCATGAAAGTGAAAAGTGAAAGTGAAGTCGCTCAGTCGTGTCTGACTCTAGCAACCCCATGGATTGCAGCCCACCAGGCTCCTCCGTCCATGGGATTTTCCAGGCAAAAGTACTGGAGTGGGGTGCCATTGCCTTCTCCGAAAATCAGTACCTACCCGCTCCATTTGAGAAATCTGAAGCTAGTAGGGGTTTGAAACGCCAGGTTCATTAAGTGAGGGTTTTTAAGTGCCCGCCCGGCCCAAGGTCTGCCGCTGGTGCATGCCAGATGGAAGGCCAAGCCAGTGGTACTCTTTCCACAGCGCTAAAGACTGAATGTCTGGACTCCATCTTTCACCTCTCAGGACACGCCTCCTCTTCACAAAATCTCTTATTTTCTCTCTCTTTGCAATTCAACTCACCACTTTCCTTCCACCCACCTCACCCTCTACCCTCAGGAATCTTCCCCTAGCAGCCTCCTCACCCCATCCGTGCCCCTGAGTGCAGGCACTGGCATGCCTGGGTTCTTCCCTGAGCCATTGCTTGGGGCTCTTCTTGTGTCCCTGCTACGAGTCTGTCTGTCCTGTCTCCCCTAGGCCCTTAGGTCTGGGGAGGGGGCCTTCTAGAGGCTTCGTTTTGGGAGCTGCCTCCTTTGGGGGGTGTAGGAACCAGGCAGACGTTGCGCCCACTTGTCCCTCTCGCTGCCCAACTGTCTTGAATGCTGTGGTCCCTGCCAGCTGCAGAGTTCCTCAGCATTCCTAGGCTTGCCAGGGCGGTCGGATGAGCTGGGAAGTTTTGCTTGGGTCAGAGAGAGAGGAGAGGAATTCAGGGAAGGGAGGCCAGGGGGAATACTGGGGTGAGAGGTGGGGAGTCAGAATTTTCTGTTATGGAGTAAAACTGTTCTATTACGGGGGAACTCCCAAATCTGAATGCTCTTAAACTTGGTTCCTCCCAAACTGTTAACCAGACATGAACCACAGAACCAAGAAAACCCTTCATTTGGATTTGGAAATCCCCAGGTTTGAAGACATTCCCCTTCAGCCTCTTGGAGGATAAACTGTGGCTCTTCCCAGATTTCTGACTTAGCACTACAGCCCTCCGCAACCCCTCCCTCCCCCATAAAATTTCCAGTGTCTCCAGGGCCTCAGGACTGGCCTTGGTGGAAAATCTCTGGAAAGCTTGAGTCCAGACAAGAATCCTGTTTCCACGGGGAAATAGGATGGTAGATGGTGGCAGAGTGGGCGTGAGAATAAAATCCAAGGAGATGGCTCTGAGTCTACCCTGGGAACACAGGCCAGACGCCTCAAAGTTTCCAAAGCAAGAGGTCCGAGTTGAAGGAGCATTGTTGCAAGGTGGCCAGGCAGGAGGTGCTGGGCAGAAGGGACTAGGAAGAAGGGGTTAGGCCAAAGGAGTGAGAAAGGAAGATGGAGGTGGGGGGTGGTGGGGCTGGGCAGAGAAGGTCTGGAATGGGGGCTGGGCAGACAGACTGAGGTGAGGGAGCTGGACCAGGAGGGAAGCTGAGGCCAGGAGGGTAGACTAAGGAGCCATGAAGGAAAATGAGGAGGCTCCTGTGTGGGGTTGGGGGTTGGGTGCAAAAGGGATGGTAGCCCAGGTGCCAGGCCCTCAGCCTCCTGAGCAGAGGGAACCAGAGTCTGGTTCCTTTTGGCACAGAATAGACTGTGATGTGGATAAATGGTGGAAATGTTGTTCTGTGGAAGCCGAAGAAAACTTCCTGAAGCAGACCAAATCCAGCTTGCTGAAATGTCCCCTTTCTGCCACTTCCCTCTCGCTCAGCCCTCTGCTACCAAGATGGAGTTTCCTTTGGAAAAGGAGAACCCAGTTCTCAGAGATGCTGACTGGAGACACAGGAGAAGCAGGCGTCTCTGGGCCCCTTCCCGGGACACCTCAAGAGGGCCCGCTGTCCAGGGTAGGGTGAGCACACAGCCCGGGGGGTGTGGAGGTCTGGCTGTGCTGAAGAGAGGCAGTCATTACCATCCTCCACTGAGAGCTGCTCAGGGCAAGGCCTAATGGGTTCCAGGCCAGGTAGGAATGGAGCACAGACCCCTCTGAGGATTCAGGCACGAGGCCCCCACTCCGGGTCGCAGTGTGTGAACATGTGTTCCGGTGCATATAGGGTATATAAGCGCTGATGTTGTCTTATGTGTGTGGGAGCCCAGGAGTTAGTAGAGTTGGGTCCTTTGAGGCCAGTATGTCCAACGACTCACCCCGGGCAAAACCTCTTCTCTTCACCAACCCTGTCTTTCAAGGCCTCTGGAGATGGGAAATCCCTGCCTCCTTTGTTCCTTCAAAGGAGGAATGCCCACCGTGGGCCAGGCACTGGCGACAGAGTGATAAGACAATCTCAGATCTCATGTGCCTCGGTTTCAGGGGAAGAGAGGCAATAAAAACAAATAGATAATTCCATGCAGGAAGGGATATGAGCTATGGAGAAAAATAACCCTTTCCCTCTGCCCCAGTCCCAACCCTGCAGCTATTAGAAAACAGCCACATCTAGAAGTTTCTCTATTGCGGGCTAAATACCCCAGGCTCCTTCAACCATTTAGACTACTCTGGTTTCTGCATAACCATCTGAAAGGGGACACAAGCCCCTCAGCCATGGTCAAGGAAAGAAACACCCTCCCTCCCCACCACAGGATTCCCAGAGCCCCAATCCTTGTCGCCGGGGTTTCTGTGGGTTTCCATGAACACAGCTGGCTCCCACCTCCGTCTTTGGCAGCCACTCCACACTCCTGACTCATCCCAGCCCACAAGCAGTGAGGAGCTCCAACTCTTTTCCTCATGAACCGCTGCTAAGCCACATCTCTCCCACCTGATTTTAAGCTGAAGTGCCAGGATTTATATTTGTCCCGGAAGTTTCATCTGGCCTGAGGCCACCTATCATCCAGCCTACAGAGGAGGGCTTCTGGTTCCTAATCTGACATCTGAACTCTCTTCCGGCTGTTGGAGAAGTCTGATCTAGAAGTTTGATTTTTCAATCTTCTGGGCAGAGCTAGGGAGACCTCTACTGCAGTCAGAGGGGCCTCCTGCCAGGGTGGGGCCGTGCTCCTTCACATGAACTCTTTTTTTTTTCTTTTGGCTGCACCAAATGACATGGGGGATCTTAGTTCCCCAACCAGGAATAGAACACCTGCCCCTCTGCAGTAGAAGCACGGAGTCTTAACCACCGGACCACCAGAGAAGTCCTCCTTCGTGTGGACTCCTGATGTGTTGAGGGGGCCACAAAGCCCCCAGGGTGGTGGAAGTCTTGTGATCAAGTACAGACGCATGGCACCTGAGAAAGCCTCCCCTTCCGGTGATCAATCTGGTAATGGGTTTTAAAACTGGCGTGGAATGTTATAGCTCAGAAGTTCCTACAGGTAGAGAACCATCAGGATCATATGGGGGGACTTGAAACAAATGCCCAGCTCCAGTGTTTCTCAACCAGTCAGTTCAGGGTGGAGCCCAAGAATTTGTGTTGTTTTTTAGGCTCTGGGGTTATTGAATCCATACTGGCTCTTAATGATCCCCACTGCCCTTTCTGAACGCCCACAGACAATTGCTTCCAGAAGGCCACGTCTCTGTGGCTCTCTTCTGCAAGGGCCTCTCTGCTCAGACTGGACCATGGTCCTCTGACCGTGGTGTCTGGCCCAGAGCAAATACCAGTTCTTTAACTGATGGCCTAACAAAGCTGGGGGTTGAGGGAGGGATGAGCCTCCAGGCGTTCCCTTCCTCGGGGTGCCTCCTCTGCCCTGGCCCTCTGTCCCATCACCCCACCATGGCTCCTTGGTTCTGCAGGGTGGAGAAGACAGGGCAGGATGGGAAGTGAATGGGGCTGCCTTCTCTGAGGCTCCACCTCAGGGTTGGTATTAGGGTGAGGCGAGGGAGGCCCTGACTTCTGGTCCAACCCTTAAAATGGCACCAGCGAAAAGAACTTATTTACAAACAGAAACAGACTTGCAGATTTTAGAAATGAATTTATGGGGACCCAAGGGGAAACAGGGTGGGGAGGGGTAAATTAGGAGCTTGGGGTTAACATACATACAAACTACTAGGTATAAAATAGGTAAGCAACAAGGACCTACTGTGCAGCACAGGGAACTCGACTCAATGTTCTGTAATAACCTATATGGGAAAAGGATCTGCAAAAGAATGAAAATATGTACGTACAACTGAATCACTATGCTGTATATATACCTAGAGCTGGGCTTCCCTGGTGGTTCAAACGGTAAAGAATCTGCCTGCAATGCAGGAGACCTGGGTTCAATCCCTGGGTTGGGAAGATATCCTGGAGGAGAGAATGGCAATCCACTTCAGTATCCTTGCCTAGAGAATTCTATGGACAGAGGAGCCCAGTGGGCTATAGTCCATGGGTCGCAAAGAGTCAGACTCGACTGAGCAGCTAACACACACACATACCTGAAACTAACACAACATTGTAAATCAACAAGACTCCAATAAAAAATTTTTAAATAATAAAGTGGCATCAACAAACTCAGCCATCAAGAGAATATTTTAATGCCATATATTTTTAAAATCAAATTAATTAGTTCAATTGATGCCAAAAAGTCCACGATGAACAAAAGGTTAGCATTTTAAATAAAGACAGGATCAGTAATGGTGCCAAGCCACATCGGAGGCTGAGGTAAAGGGAAAAATAAGTCACAGAAACAATGCAGAAAGAGAGTTCAGAGCATGTGTTACCCTGCTCCCTCCCTACCAGGCTGCAGGGCGGCTGGGTCCCTCTCCCATGCACACTGGTGCAGCCCGTCCAGCAGCCCCTGTGGCAGAGTGGCACAGCTCTTCCTCCTCTGGGGAGCCTCTCTCCCTGCCAGCTCAGGCTCACGTGGACAGTTTTAGCTGCTCCCTGCTGCAGCTTCTCCTAACATCTTCTCCTCCTTCACCCTGCCCACTCCTGGCCCGTCCGTGTATACTGTTCCTACATTAAACTCTTTAAAAAAAAGAAAGAAAGAAAGAAATGATGCAGGAAAAAGTATTAGAAAAGCTATTACATCCATGACACACGAACCATAGGAGACTATTTTTTTAAGAAAAGAATAAATAGCTCATGGAAATTAAAAATATGATAGTAGAAAACAAATTGGTAACATTAAGAAAATAAGGTCGAGGAGACTTCCCCGATGGTCCAGTGGCTAAGACTCTATGCTCCCAATGCAGAGGGCAGGGGTTTGATCCCTGGTCGGGGAACTAGATCCCACATGCCGCAACTAAGAGTTTGTATGCTGCGACTAAAGAGCAAAGATCCTGTGGGCTGCAACAAAGACCCAGCAAAGCCAAGTAAATAAATACTAAAAAAAAAAAAGGGTTGAGAAATCTCCCAGAAAGTGGATCAACAACAACACTTACAAGCCAACAAACAGACAGACAACAAAAAATGCGAAGGGATGGACAACAGAAGAGAGAAGAAAGTTTGGGAATCAATTCCCTAGATGGACATCTAATCAAGGGGTCTGGAAGAAAGAACTGAGTAGGTAGTAGAGAGAAGATAGTCAAAGCAATAAAACAAGAAGATTTTCCAGAACTGGTGAATATAAGTGCCTGGGTTGAAATAGCCGGTCAACTGTCCAGAGCAGCGAGAGAGAAAGATAGGACAGACACTTTTAGAAGGCTGGGGTTAACTTAAGGTAACACCCTGAAAGCTTCCGGAAAAGCAGTTATCTACAATGAGCATAAGCACATCAGACCTCTCAACAGTGACATCAGAAGCCAGACGACCATGTGAGATGCCTGCAAACTCATGAAGGAAGATTATTTTTAATCTAGAATTCTATATTCAGCCAAACCATCAATCAAGAGTGAGGATAGAATAAAGGCATTTTCAGACGTGCAAGTTCTCCAAAGAATTTCTCTTCTTCTATAACCTTTCTCAGGAAGCTAAACAAATGAGGGAGCAAAGCAGGAAAGAAAAGACACAGGATCAAGAGGACAGGGCACCCAGCGAAGAGAGAGACTAGGGAGTTCCAGGATGGCTGCAGGCAGGCAGGCGAGTACCAGGCCAGCGTGACAACAGGAGAGAGATTCCAAAAAAAAAAAATAGACAGGTTTGACCACGCCAAAATTATGTTTGAGGCCAGTGGATGTTTAAGAATACATAGCCATGGACTTTCCTGGCGGTCCAGTGGCTAAGACTCAGTGTTCCAGTGCAGGGAGATGTGGATTTGATTCCTAGTCAGAGAACTGAGAGCCCACACGCTGTGCAGTGAAGTCAAAAGATTAAAAAAAAAAAGTACATATATTGTTGGTAAATACAAAAATCTAAGCAACTAGGCAGGGGTGGGAGGTAGGAAAAGCAAAAATGATGCAAGAAAGGAAACAATGATAGTGCTCTGACCAGCTTAGTAGTGAACAATATTTACCTGATAAAGATAAAAAGCAGAGCCTATGGATTTAACAATATTGAGAGCGTCAAACCATGTTTGGGGGAGTATACAGAAGGTGAATCTTCATCTACACAACGGGCAATCAACATACAATGTCTAAACAGATTTATCAAGAGGCAGATGCATAAGCAAATTACTTAGAAACACGGAGGTAACAGCCAGGTAAAAAGCTCCAGGTGGCATATTCTGAGCAAGGGACAGGCAGGTCCAGAGCGGAGGGGCGGACTGCTGTTTTATTTTCTGACTTCAGCACTATTGGACCTTTTTGATTGCGTGCGTGTCTTGGATTTAAAAAACGAGTTATTGAAACATAAAGAAATGCCCATCCTCTTGTTGCTTCTCCTTCCGTAGTTTTTCTGCCTCCTGAGAATCCACCCTCTTCGCTTGCAGCCTTGGCCGCCTCCGCTCATGACCACGGGCATGCTCATACAGTCTCTGTCACACACTCACTCTCATCACAGACACAGCAGCCCACAGTGACAGATAAATGTACATAATACACAGTAACCCTCAGACACACACATGATTACAGAAGCCCCCAGACACAGAAGCCCCCATCAGCTCTTCTGTGGCCGGCCGGGAAGCCGGCCAGAACTGCACAATCTCCATGTCTTCCCTGCTTCACCAGCCCCAGGACTGCCCCAGGCAGAGGAGGTTTTCTCCAGCCACACCACCCTAATTGCCTTCTCTGCTCAGAGTGCCCTGCCCTGGGGCTGAGCAGTGACACCATTAACCCTTTGGGGCCACGTGGTCTGTAGATGGTACAGAAATGGGGTAGGCACAGGGCCAGAGCTGGCAGTCAACGTGACTAGTAATAGCCACCTTCATTCTGCTTCTAGTGGAGGCCCTAAGACATGGAAGAGTCCAGTGTCTTGAACCCTGTGGTAATGCTGTGCATCCTTGAGCAAGTCACTGCCCCTCTCTGAGTCCACAAGGAGGTAGGCAGCCTATGAAGCTCTGAGATGCTAAGATTTTCTGACCCAGGCTGGGCCGGGCTTCCATCCCCTCCCCTGGGAGCCCTCTCTCCACGCTGACCTCCAGGATCGACCCCAAAGGATACACTTGTGGCTCTGACAAGCTTACAAGGGGCACCTGGGGCCCCCCCACCGCCACTTCCCTCCCCCTCTGTGTCCCTCCAGCACTCACCACCACCCTGGTCCCGTTATCCGGCAGTTTGTCAATGGCCAGGGTGCCCCCACCCAGGTCCTGGCTCAGCTGAGTCCTGTCCAGCTCCGACACCGGGCCAGGGCTCTCTCGGGCTCTCCGATTCCAGCCCCACGTGGTCCCCTGGGTGGCCCCTCCAGAGCCTCGGCCTGCATCCTGACCTGGGAGAAAGGGACAGAAAGCTGAGTCCTGGCAGTCAGAGTGAAGGCCGGGAGGGGGACCAGCCCGCTTATTTTGAGAAGCCCTGACCCCCCTGATACCATCATTGACTCTGGGGACACTGACACCACGGCAGGAGACACCCAGCATGCACCAAGCTCCACCCCACAAACTTTGCATACGGAACACCTGAGCCCTCACTCCAGCCCTCCACTGAAAATCTGATGTTCTCCATTTTTCGAACAGGAATCAGCAGCTCACAGAGGTTAAAGAAGGTCATAGAGCAGATCAGGGATGGAGATAAGTTTCAAACCCAGGCTGATCTGCCCCTAAAGGGTTGATTATTCTCAACCTCACTGGAATCATCTGGGGAGCTTTAAAAATTCCTGGTGTCTGGGTTCTCCACCCCAGAGATTCTGATGTAGTTAGTCTGTGGTGTGGCCTGTGCGTGAGGACACTTAAATGATCCCCAGGAGAGTTTTTGAAAAGCCCTGGACCTAACAAGGCAGACAAGGGTGAGAACAACCACTCTAGTACTTTCCAAACCAATTCCCTATTTCTCTGCCAGAAATGGCATATAATCTCATCTTCCAAGGGACTCCAGGGACTAGAAGCCAGAGAGCAGAGTTATTTTAGTTCAGGGCTTCTCATCGTTGGTACCACTGACATTTTGGACTGGATAATCCCTTGTTGTGGGGGACCGTCCCATGCATTGCAGGATTGCAGGATTTTTTTTTTTTTTTTGCAGCATTCCTGGCCTCTACCCACTCGATGCCAGTAGCCCCTCCTCCCAGGTTATGACAACTGAATATGTCTCTATAATGGAAGCACTGTTTAGTCTTATCACTACCTTGGGCAAGTCACTTTCCCCAGGAAACAAGGAGCTTTACGAATCCACTGAGGATAACAAATGGGTTTCATCTCAAAAGCCACCTCCAATGGATTAGTGAGAACCAGGAATGCTCTAATGGGGAAGAATTCTGAGGCTCCATTTGTGTTTAGCAGGAAAGATGGTCACGATCAATTGGCAATGTCTGCGGCGGGCACAGGATTGAAGAGTGGCTGCGCCCAGGCCATCTAGCAGCCATTCCTCGACCCAATATTCTCTCCAGTTCCCTCTTGGTCATTAAATGTATTCCAAATGACACAGAAACCATGCTTCCCCATTTCAGAAAAAGAGTTATGCGTGCCCACAAAGACATGTCTTATGCTGTTTCTCCAGTTGCCACACCTATTATGGACGTGTATATGCCCCAGATGGGAGGAGCTGACATTCCCTGTGACCTCCATCAGTTTCAGGCCTGTGCTGTGTCAGATGCCCTGCCCCACCTGGTCCCCAGAGCTCCCGGAGGTAGCCTTCTCTCCTGCAGCACCTGCCAGAGGTCCAACGATGTGCCCGTCTCCCTGGTAGACTTGGGTTCCCCCAGGACTCTGCCACCTACCGTAAATGTGCATCCTGGTACCTGGCAAACAGTGGGTGCTCAATCACTGCACAACTTAGAACACGATACTGGAGGTAACTTGGGAGCCAGCAAGGACAGAGGTTGAGAAACGGCTTGGCCAGGACCAGGCCTGGGGCCAGGGCCAGGACTCTTTGCTGCGGGGCTCCGGTTTGTCATTAGACAGTTTATCCAATTAAGTCATTCTTGGCTGCCGGCGCCTGCTGGATCCTTGCCGGCCCCCTTTCACTCCCCTGCCCCTAATTGCAACCAGATGCTCTGGAGAAGATGGGGAAAGGGTGGTCTCCAGACCCCTGCCCCAAAATGCCCACTGGCTGAGACGGACCTGAACCCAGTACTGGGAAGGCAGTCTGCCTGTGGCTCAGACCCCAAGGCAGGGCTGTCTTGCCCCTCTCGGGTGGGGCCCACAGCTGCCTCTGGAGTCAGAACTATTTGTGCTGGGCTGGCCTGCCCAGCTCCCTGGGTCCTCCTGCAAGCAGCCCTCAGGCCTGGGCAGGAGCCAGAACAGGAAAGGAGCTTGTGCAGAACGAGCAGAGGAGCTCAGCTGGCCCGGAAAGGGATGCTAGGGATCTGCAGGCGTCACAGTCCTGCATCCGAGACAGGAGGTGCCTGGACGGTGCGGCCCAAGGCCTGGTGAGAGGGCCCCACCAGAAGTGCGGCCAGGGACAGCACACCTGACGCCCACAGGCTGTGTGACCATGGACCCATCAGTCTACTCGTCTAAGTAGAAGTAGAAAGTGGGAATGACAAGTGTGCCTATGGCACAGGCCACCATGAGCATACAGTAAGAAGCAAAAGTAAGATTTTATAAGTAGAAAGACTCAGGGCCAGGACCAGAGACCAAGTATCCAGGAAGGAGAAGGGCCAAGGGATGGAGAAGGAGGTCACCGAGGAACCTGCCCCACCCTGACCTAACCCTGAATCTTGCCCTCCCAGCCCCCACCACAACTGTCTCCCTGACACCCTGCCCCCTCCCGGTTGACTAGGATGGGACATCACTCCCTCAGCTTGCAGAAGGAGCCAGCACAGCTGGCTTTGCACATGTGTATGTAAGGGCCTATGTGCACACACACACACTTGCCTGAAGGCCTGGGTCCTCCTCCTCCTGTGGGCTCCAACTCCCGGCTACCGCCTGCTCTGCCCTCTTCCCAGCAGCCATCCCCTGCCTCTGCATGTGAGGGGACCCGCCTATGAGTGATGGTGAGAAGCTTCCAGAGGACCGCTAGTCACGTATTCATCCATTCCGCCACCCATGACCCCAAGTAGCGAACAAGTCTAGTGTTCGCACTGTGAGGGGTAATAACAATAATAGCTCACTTCTAGAGAATGCTTACCCTGTCCTGGCACTATTCCAAGGGTTTTAAACCCACTAACTCATTTAATCCCCACAATCGCCTCATGAGAGGGGTGCTGTTGTAGATCCATTTTATAAACTGGGAAACCCAGGTTGCGTGACCAGTCCATGACAGGGTTTGCACTCAGGCACAGCACGTGCAGGCTTGCTCACACCGCAGGACACCAGGTGACCCACACACCAGGCCGTTCTCTAGGGTGCAGGGCAGCCCCAGGGCAGGATGCACAGGTGCCGCTGGGCCCGAACCTGGGAGGTTCCCCGGCAGACTGCACCCCTTGGAATGCAGAGGGGCAACCCAGTGGCCGTGCCCCAACCCTCTTCGGGTGCCACTGCCCTGCTCCAGGGCAAGAAGCAATGGGCTGACTCCGGGAGGCCTGATCACACCATCCCAGCGCCTGAGCCAGGTCACCTTCATCCCACCTGTCACCCAAGCTTGCCATTCCAGCCCCACGGCCACCACTTGGTTGTGGCCACCATCACCTTTTTCCTGGTGATGACTTCAGCCTCTACCATTCATGCCCTTGGACCTGTCTCCCACACACCTGCCAGAGCATCCTGTCCAGAGGAAAAACTCCATTCCATCCCTCCTGCGCTCCCCTCTTTGCCACGACCCTTCAGCTGACAGCCCAGCTCTCCCACTCAGCACTGGAGCCCCTTCGTGATCAGATCCTGCTGGCTTCTTCAGTCCCCGAGTCCTTTCCAGGGCTCAGCCCCACTCTCTCTGGCCATGGGACTTCACACAGGCAGTTTTCTCAGCCTAGATCATTCTGCTCCATAAATAAATGGAGCTGACGAGCTCTAGCCCATCCTTCAAGTCTCACGAGATGTCACTTCTTCCCAGCGCCTTCTCTGACACTTCTGTGCCTCACCCCAAATGCTATGTGCATAGTCCCAGCCCTGATCCTGACAAATCACTGCTATCTGGGCAACCACAAGCTCTAGGTGCTTGACATAGAGCAGATGCTGGTCAAGCACACACAGGTGATGGATAGAAGGAAGGAAAGAAGGCAGGCATGTTTAAATCTCAGAACTCCTGAGGCCCACAGGGCTTAGAAGACCCTTCTCTTGGGGTACAGCCTCACCAGAAACCCTCCTTATTATCACAGCAATAAAATAAAATAAAATTGTCTGTGAGCAATAAAATAAAAAAACACGAGTTTGGAATCAAATAAGCTTGAGATTGAACCTTCAATCTATCACTTACTGACTATGACATTGGACAAATTGCACAATCTCTAAGTTTCCTCCCCTAGAAAACGGAAATGATAAAGCCTACACTTGGCAAGTCATTGTGAGTCTTTAACAAAATACTGTACACAAAGCATCCAGCAGGGTCCTCCTGCCTTTCCTGGGTTTCATATGAGGACCAAGGGGTCTGGGGAAGGCTCCAGACCCTGAATTGAAATCCCGCCTCTCAGTTACAAAGCCATCAACTGCACTCTCTTCCCTCCTGCAGGCAGGCAGAGACCCACTGAGGACCCTGATCTGGGGAGCGAGAGGGAGGCATAAGGAAGGGGCAGGGAGGGATGGCCAGTGGCTCAGAAGAAAAGAGAGGAGGAGAGGAGAAAAGAAGAATTTGCCTCTCTGAGTTTCTCTAAAAGGGACAGAATGGGGTCTGTGAGCCCCTCTAATTCATTCACTCACTCAATACATGTTTATTGAGCCCCGTGTTCCAGGCGGGCTTCCCAGGTGGCATAAGTGGTAAAGAACTCGCCTGCCAATGCAGGAGACGTAAGAGACGCAAGTTCAATCCCTGCGTTGGGAAGATCCCCTGGAGGAGGGCATGGCAACCCACTCCAGTATTCTTGCCTGGAGAATCCCATGGACAGAGGAGCCTGGTGGGCCATGGCCCATAGGGTCACAAAGACTCTGAAGCGACTTTGCACGCAAGCACTATGTGCCAGGCACTGTGTGAGTGCTGGAGCAAAAACAGCGAACAGGTAGACACAAGCCCTGTGCCCATGAAGATTCTAGTCGGGAAAGACACACACAAAATGAGTAATTCAGCCAGTAAGACAGTGTGAGATGATGAGACAGACTGTGGAGGAAACAGAAGGACGAAAGGGTTGGGGTTGTTTCTGCTCTGGTCAGGGCCCTCAGGGAGCCTCTCTCAGAGGTGGCCCTTGAGCTGACTGAGACCCGGATGAAGAGAAGTCAGTTACCTGGCGATCCCAGGGGACCGCAGCCTGAGTGTTTTGGGGAACAGACCTGGGCAGAATGCGAGCAGAGGTGGGGGTAGGGAGAGGCTGTTCAGTGGCCACTGGGTGGAGATTGGATTTCAGTCTCCATTTGTTTGAAGATCCCTCCCTGGTGAGCAAGGAGAAGGCTGGAAGCAGAGTCAAGGCTACAAGGGGCCCTAGAGGCAATCTGGTCCAAACCTCGTTTTATGGATGGAGAATCCAAGGGGCAGAAAAAGGATGAAGCTGCCAGGGTCACCCAGGGTTGGAGCTGGGCCTGATCTGCTAACTCCCAGGACAGGATGCCACCTCCAGTGGCCTTTTCCTTCTCTGTCTGCTGTAGGCACTTCCAGTTTCACTCAGCCCAGACCCCAGGGTGCCCCCAGCTCCCACCATGCACCCTAGTGTCTTCCTGTCTCCCCATCTGTCTATCTGCCTGTCAGCCTCTGTTGGTCTCCCTCACCACCTGACTGTATCTTTAGGTCACTCATCCATCTTTCTCCTGCTCCTGTTTTAATGATAGATGAAGTTTCAAGGCCAGTTCATCAAGAGGGAGGGGAGATCTCAGCTCCCCTCTGAGCCCCGCCCCCCTCCACCCCCCACCCACATCCCCTCTCCCAGCACAGCACAGAGGACTTGGAGCCTTGGGGCTGGATGGCAGCACCCACCACTCAGGTCCAGCTCCCAACTGCCCTCTCACCTGTCACCAGGGCTCCACCACCAATCGGAGCAGCCCTCCCCCAGAGGGTCCCACTCCCACATCTATTCTCCCTAGAAGACACCCCCTGCCTCCACACAGGGCCCTCTCAAACCCAGTCTGGTCGTCGTGAAAAAAAAGCTCGACACTGAGAGTCAGCAGCGCCCCCACTGGCTTCCTTCAGTATCACCAGTCTCGCCTGCTGCAGAGAAAGTTCATTTCTCCTGGCTGAATCTGCCAAAGCTGAGGAGACAGGGCGTCCTCAACTGAGAGATGTGATTCGAATCTCTGCCTGCCCCCTCTTTTTGGCCCCCCAGGGTATCTACTCTTCTAACCACCTCTGAAGAGGCAGCCCTCAGCCCAGCCTGGCTCTGGCTCCTGCATTGCCCATCCTTGTTTCCTTCCAGTGCCCTCTTCCCCACCCCTTTCCGTGGATCTCCCATCTCAGTCAGGTTCAGCGCCATCCCTCATCAACCCAGTCATATCCAGAGTTCAGAAGATCCCATCAGGATGGGTTTGCAAAAGACCTCAAAAATTGACCTGTCCAACCCATTCCTTTTTATATTGACTTAATTTTTTTTTTTTTTGCAATTACCTCATACACATCATAACAAATCTGAAAAGGAGAGAGAGTCATAAAAAAGAAAAAAAGATCTTTCATAATTCTATAATCCCACAAAGATTTTGCCCACAGCCTCACTTTATAAGGGAGGAAACAGGCCCAGAGAAGGAAAGTAACTTGCTCAAGGTCACACAGCAAGCAAGATGTTGGAACTAGAAGTCAAGTCTCTGGCCACTCTCTGTGTGGTCTCTCTGAAAACTGGTGGTTTTGCATCAGCAGCCTCTTGCCACCTCAGTTTCCACTGCCCTCTGCCCACACTCTCCTTCTCAACAGAAACCCAGGCCTGTCTCAACAATATTCAGGGACCATTAAAGTCAAGAATGCCATCACTGATGCTGTGCCTGATGCCCGCAGACCCCTGAGACACAGCAGCCCAACTACCGCATCCCCCTGGACAAACCCTCCACCTGCTCCATCCCACCCTGGGGGACATCACGGAACTCTATCTTCCCAATTCTCTCTGTCAAGAGGCTTGACTGCAATTACCCACCTCCCCAACCCCAGAGAATGCCTGCATACATAAGGAAGAAAGAGGAGAATGCAAAATTACTTGCTGAAAAATGGTTCTCCTTTATAACAGGAGAGACTCAAGGTAGATCTCCGAAAGGACTTCCAGGTGGGAGAATGATTGCAGAGAACTGCTGTGGGGAAGGTAGGACACCCCACCCTCCTAATCTAGAGCCAGAACAGCTAAAGGCCAAGGGCCACCAGGGGAGTACAGCAAGAGTGACTGCAGGACCCTAGAGGCTGGGGGTGGGGAAGCAGCAAGTTGCTTCTTTCTGGGCCCCGCGCTGCTCTTCAAGTACCAAACAGAGAGCAGAGGGCGTCAGGCTCCCCATTGCCCTTGCTGGAGCAGAGATGGTGGGTCTCCTCCATCCTCCTGGCTACTGCCACTCAGTCCCCAGACTGGGTCAGCTTGGGAGTGGGGGCAGCGGAGAGAAAAAGGAAACAAAACTGAAGCAAGACATCCCAGACTTCGCATCTCATCAGAATTCAGCCTCACCCAGTGTGGCCAGGGGTCCCTGTGACTCTCCCACCGTCCCCTTTGGGGCCAGAGCCCAATGCCTTATGGATTCCCCCTACTGGGGTCCCTCCAGTGTCCTTCCAGGAGGGAAGGAGAAATGCGGGCATCGGTGTCTGATCCTTCCACCCTCACTTACACACCCTGTGTGTTTAGGAAAGTAGGGGTCCCTGTTCACCTGCCACCGTCCACAGCGCTCCTGGCCTCCCGCGGACACGACCCCCGACGCCTCTGACATCGTCAGCCTGCCGGTACCTGTCCATGCCCACGCCCGCCCACCTGCCCCCTCGACCCACGACCCTGACCCACCCCCATCAACTCTGGCCAGTCCTACCTGCTCCGGGCTGGGGGCTCAGAGCCCGGGCAGCCTCCCTGAGCACCAGCACGAGGAGCCAGAGCTCGGCCCGCATGGTGGAGGCCAGGACCCGCCCCCGGCCCGCAGCTGTCCCGGCCCGGCTCGGGCGGCGTGGTCCCCCGGGTTGGCCGGCGGAGGGGTGGGCGGCGAGCGGCAGCGGAGCGCGGGGCAGGCAAGCAGTGAGAGCGGCGGAGCGCCAGCGGGCGGCGAGCGAGCCGAGCGGCCTCCCGGAGCGGGGACCGGGGAGGGGGCGGGGCGGGGGGGGGGGGGGGCGCGGCGCCTCCGGAGCTCTCCCCGAGTCTTCCCCAGCCCTCCCAGCCCTGCCCGAGCGCTCCCCGAGAGCTACCGCGGCCGCTTCCCAGGCGGGAGGAGGGGGTAGCGGGAGGAGGAGGGGGACAGGGCGGGTAACCCTCGGGCTGGGAGAACCCCCGAGGAGCATCAGCTACCCCTACACCGCACCTTAGCTCCTGCCTGCCTTCCCCTCCTCCACTCCCTGGGGGAAAGCGGTGGAGAGAAGGCTCGAAGGGCCAGATCCCAGGAAGGGACAGCGGGCGCCCCTTCCTCAGACCCTGGGCTCCTACCATCCACCCCCGGCCCATTTCCACCAGGCTTCCCGACTTTCTGGGCGATTCCACGGAGTTGTGTAGGGATCTGATGCCCACCCCCACCCCAGGAGTCTCCCCTTGCAGCAGAGGCCTGGATTCCACGCCCTCTTATGGCTTCTCTCCACTTTATCCCACCCCGCAGACATGGGGATGGAGGGGACCTGGATCATCCCTACTTTGAAATAACCTGGACTTCTTCCCATCACCAGAAAGTAACTGAGGTCACCCTCCTCTTTGGGGACCCCAGACCTCCACAGGGCCCGACCCAGTCAATCTTCAGAGGAGAGCAAGGAAACGTCTCACCCCAACTGCCACCACCTTATAAGCAGGCTCTGGGAATAGATCACTTTTTTTTTTACCCTACCAGAACAGAATAAAAATACCCTCAATTTAGGAGATTTAATAGATGGCAGGGAATCAGGTCAGAACCCGGAGGTGCCTCTTCCCTCCTCGACCTACTTCGTGCGAAGGCAAGGAGATCCCGCGCTGGATGGAGGGAGAATGAGGGTGAAGGCGACACCCTGACATATACAGGCTGGGGCCCTAAAGACGAATCTTTCAGAATCCCAGTTCCTTCTTCCTCAGGACCCAGGGTCCCAGAACCGACCTCCTTTAGCCCCACATCCCCTAATCACTTACAATGGGACAAGACTAGGCCTGTCTGTAAGTTCTTCTTGTCTCATTTAAATTGCGGTTTTGCCAACTCTCAGAAGCAAAAAGGCTGCTGCTTCCAGCTGCGGCTTCTTGCTGCCCTCTAGTGGCCACGTGACGAGACGCAACGCGCGTGTTTTGCGGTTTTCCTCGATTTTCCAGACCTGCCTCCGCGCTGCGCGCTGTCTCCGACTCCAGCCAGGCGGGTTCACATCTCCTTGCCCCTACCTTCCGAAAGGTCAAGGTGAGAGGACCCAGGACGGAATTTCAACTCCAGCACTGATCTTTTTGAACAGTCCCCTGTCCGGGATGCCCCGCGCACGGTCTGTTTTAAAAGGTCTCTTAATAAAGGACTCAGGTTGAAACAGCAACTTGGAAATAATTAGAAGCAAATGACATGTCAATTTTTTTTTAATGTAAGCTTCTAGAACTTGAGTGTACATCAGAATCACCTGGAGGGCTTAGAAAACACAGATTTCTGGGAGCTCCCCACCCCCCCCCCACCCCACCCCCCGCCAAGTACTATAGTTCTGAGGCCGAGAATCCATATTTCTAACACGTTCCCAGCTGGTGGTGCTGTTCTCAGTAACACATTTTGAGAACCTCTGCTCTAAATTTCTGTTTTGCTGTCTCGCCGTTCCTCATCTTGTCCAAAATAGCAGTGGTGAAGTAAATGTCAACATAAAATAGTAGAAGTAGAAAGTTGTAAGAAAAGTGGTGACTGGGAGAATCCGAATTTGGATCCTTAAAAATGTACACAAGGGGGCACCCGGATTTGAACCGGGGACCTCTTGATCTGCAGTCAAATGCTCTACCACTGAGCTATACCCCCTCTGCTGGTTATCCGTCTGCGGATGACTTCTTAGTGCTACTCCAGCGCAGGCGCTGTGACCGGGTACAGACGGAAGTGGAATCCAGTATTTTCAAGAGACAGAGAGACTATAAATCTCGAGAGACTACTTATCTGAATGCAGAGTTTGTTTCCTGAAACTCTGAACTAAAGAATTATAATGATGTAAGAAAAAGCAATTTGGGACTGCGGGAGGGGAAGTCCCTCACTTCCCCTAGATTTCTCACTTCCTGGACCTTCCTTTGGGCCTGGGTCCGCCTTTCCTGCCTTGCTAGAGCGCCCCTAGCGTTTCCCTTGGCGCCCATCTCTCTCCTACACGCTCACAAACACCTCCAGTCCTTCCTGTCCCAGCCCAAGCCCGGCCCCTAGAAACTCAGTCTGTCTTCCAACAGACTGAGATCCCGGTATACGTAGACCTGCGTGCGGGCGCTCACGCCTCCACCCTACCATCAGGAGAGCCTGCCTTTGTACAGCCCCCAAGAGGCTGAGGGCGTGGTTTGGCAGGACCTGGGGCTCCACTCTGATCGCCGGCAAAAGAGCTCCGCAATGTTGAAGGACCCTTCCTCTTTAGCCTGTAAGGGAACTTCAGTAGGAGCACTGCAGGACTAAGAAGCCGGGGAAGGAAAAAATAACCTAGGCCTTAGAGGGGGCACCCGGATTTGAACCGGGGACCTCTTGATCTGCAGTCAAATGCTCTACCACTGAGCTATACCCCCGTGGTACTGGTGCTGCTTGCCGGTTAGGATGAATTTCTACGGAATAAGGGAATAATTAATTTTCACCTATTGTGTTCTTTGTAGCTAACCTAATGGAAGGCAGACGGCATCTGAATGGAGATATTTAGACTTCCTGAGTTCTTCCCCTCATCACTCTTTATGGAAGCCACCGGGTTAAGAAATCCTGAGCCCACTATATCTGTGTCCAGACTCTCACAGCGTTGTGCATCTCCTGACTTTCTAAGAGAACAGACCCACTGACCTCAGGACCACCCCAGGTTTTCTGGGGGTAATAGCACTGCTCCCTGCACAGGATAGGCAGCCTGGTTTCCATCCTGTTTCCAGCTCTACTTTCATAGTACTCCTGGGCTTTTCCAACCCCTAAAGTCCCCTACTCCCCTCCTTCCCCTAGGCCCAGGCAGAGCCCAGAGCTCTGAGTGCTGGCAAACCCGGTGTTAGTCACCTGGCAGAGGGCTATAGAGCCCAGGACCGAAGAGCCAGTCCCCATATAGACCCTAAGGCAGCCCCTTTCCACTTCATAGATGGATTTCCCCTGCCAGAGAATCAGTTTTGAGGTGCAGCCAAAGGAGCAGGCAGAAATAAAAGATGAGCAGTTTTCAATGGCATTTATTATACCTTCATAAAATTCCTACTACGGTGTGGGAAAAAAATCACTACAAAAAGACAAGATAAACAAATGCTGTAGGAATCTGGGGTATTGGGAGGAGTGGGATTCACACTGGAAGGATACTGGGAGTGAAGGGGTAGCTTAAAGCTCAAAAGCTGTGGTCAGACCCAGCGTCTCAGAGGGAATGGGAAGGTGGGGAAGGAGTGGAACCCCCTGCAGTGTGAGGACCCGTCTCTGGCTGGAACGTCCAGTCCTCCACCCTCTCCCCTCTCAGGCTTTGGCTCTGCCCCCCTTCCCTGGTGGTTCAGAAGTTAAAGCCTCTGCCTGGAATGAGGGAGACCCAGGTCGGGAAGATCCCCTGGAGAGGGAAATGGCAATCCGCTCCAGTACTCTTTCCTGGAGAATCCCATGGAGGGAGGAGCCTGGTAGGCTACAGTCCATGGGGTCGCAAAGAGTTGGACACGACTGAGCAACCCCTGAGCCAGCCTCTTCACCTTTCTAGCATCTCCTTTGACTGAAGCGTATGGGACAAAGATGGCTAAGGGGCCGGAAAGCTGGAGTGGGGGTTAAAGGGTTGGGGTAGAGGTCTAGGAAATAAAGAACAATTCCAGGGGTCTCTTACTCGGCCCTCCATTTTTCCTACAGAGAGGTTGAGGGCTGAGGGAGGGGGCTCCACTTCCTGATCCCCCAACACATCCAACAGCTCCCCTGGTGTCTCTAAGAAGGATGCCTGCTTCCATGGAGTGAAGGGCAGCTTTTCTGCTGTCCTGTCTGCAGCAACTCAGGGTGCTCCATCTAGCTCCTCAGTGGGGGGGTTGGGTGGACAGTAGCAATCTCACCATCCATAGATGCCCCTGGTCACTACAGCGTCATAGAAAAATAATAGTCACTTGGGTTTTCTACCCACATAGTCCATGCAAAACCCTCCAAGTTTCTGGTTGGCCTCAGGCTGGGACATCAACTGGCAGTGGCCTGAGACTGCATCCACTGCAGCCCGGCAGGCAGCCTGGGAGAGGGAAGAACAGGGCAAAGATCAGCATATCCCATGAGGCTGACGGCCTTCCCAACCCCCAGCCCTGCCCAGAGCTGACTGCTGGAACGCCCAAATTTATATCCAGTTTTGCATTCAGTTAACAAACATAAATGAACTGTGCAATGGGTATTATGCTAGGGGTTACTGGTGAAAAAATAGACATGCCCTCTAGGGCTTGCAGTCTAGCAGAGGAGATAGATATTAAACAAATGGTCAAAAAAATAATTGTATAACTACATACTGTGATAACGTTTAGAAAGGAGATGTACAGAGACCTCTGGATGTTTGGGAGTTGGGGAGGGCTTCTTGGACAAAGAGGCCTGGAGACCCACCTTAGCAATGTCTTTGGGCAAGCCTCCAATGCCACCTTTCCACCCACTCCATCATTAGGTCAGTGCCAGGGTGGCTTCAAAGGCCTGCGAAGAGGCTCCATAAGCAAGTTCTTTCATTAGACTGTGAGCAACTCCAAGCAAGAATGGGGTCTTGGTCATGTCTGTATCACTTGGCACAGTGCATGGCACATGAGGGTTACCTAGGAAATGCTGATTGAATTGAACTGAATATGGGTTGGAGACGGGGGTAGGGGGCTCCTCCTGACCCAGGAGTTAGAAGGACACGGCCAGAAATACGTGGTTCCTTGGGCTGGCCTGCCTAAAGTCTCCCCTTCTTCAACTGGGCATCCAAGCCCCAAACCCACTGTGACTCCACTTGAGAGGGAAGAGGACAGGGGATTCTCCAGGCCTGATTCAAGAACCTTTCTGTGTGACCATGACCTAGCTCCTTCACATTCTCAGATGTTTAATTAGCAGCTCTCTTCTCAGCAGCCCCTCCCTGGACACATTATCTAAAATTGCAACATTCTCCCTAACACACATCCAACTTCCCTTTCCTATTGATGTTTCCCCTTCACACATCACTTTTTAACTTACTGTACATTTTTCTTATTTTTATTGTTCAGTGTCTCTTTCTCCCCTCCTGGAAAGTAAGCTCCGTGAGGGCAGGGATTTCTATCTGTTTTGTTCACTACTTTTTCTCAGGTGCCTAGAACAGTACCTGGCACAAAGTACAGTCGTTTCTCTGTATCCATGGAGTTCCAGGGTTCCAGGACCCCTGCAGACATCAAAATTCTCATTCAAGCCTCTTGTATAAAGTAACATATATTTGCATATAACCTAGTCACTGATTTAAATCAGTACTTTAAATCAACTCTAGATTACTTATAATACCTAATATATTGTAAATGATATGTAAAAAGTGGTAAATATAATATAAATGCTGTGTAAATCATTGCTAGCACACGATAAATTCAATTTTCACTTTCTGGAATTTTCTGGCTTTTTTTTTTCTGAATATTTCCAATCTACAGTTAGTTAACTCTGAGGATGTGAAATCCATGGATATGGAGGAACAGCTGTAGGTTCCCAGTGAATGTGAATTGAATGATATCATTTATTCTCTATAGAAACACTGGGAGGAAACAGCTTTCTTTACAGATAGGGAAACTCAAGGTCAGAGTCAGTGATTTCTGCCTGGAAGGCTTGCCCCCCAGGTCTTCCCATGGTTGTCTCTTCACTCAGGTCTCAGTTCTGAAGTCACCTCCTAGTAGACATGGCCCCTGACCACCAGAGCTCTAGCAAACCCATCCTTGTTATTAAATTTCACTTTCTTCATAGCATTTCTCAGTACCGAAAATGTTTGTGTTTGACTGACGCGTCACCTCTCTCCCCAGTAGAACAAGCCCCTGGAGAACAGAGACACTGTCTTGCTCACTGCTTACCCACAGCATCTTAACTGTGGGTAGGTGTTCAGCTCTCCTGACCCAGATGCTAAGGGATGCTATGAGTCAGATTCTGACAGGAGAGAGACGAGAGAAGTTTCTGATGATCAGCTGGTTGGGACAGGCCCTGAAGGTCCAGGTAGGACAGCCACTAACCCTTCCCCGGTGAGGGCACAGCAGCCCTGTATGTGCCACGGGTGGTCTTTGATGGCACTAGGGTGAGGAACTGGAGATCTCCACGATGGTCATGGAGTCCTTCATGTCCTGCTTATTGGCAAAGATGAGGATGGGCGCATCGCGTAGAGCCTGTGGACAGAGGAACCCAGCCCCAGTCAGCCTGCCAGGACCCAGCCTCCCTTCCCACTGCCCCATGAGCCCTCTCAAGCTCTTCTGCTTTCCCAGCAAGACAGCCCCATGCCCAGGTGGGCAAGGATGGAGGCCCTGCCCAACAGTAACAACCACATGAAACGATACCAACAGTCCATGGAGGGCCCGCAACCAGCTCAGAGTCCTTACAACGATCCCAGGAGGAGGGAATTGATGACCTGTCCCACTTACATTGTACTTGGGGAAATTGAGAATTAGAGAAGCGCAGTAACTCGTGTGGGGTCCCACCACAGTGAGTGACAAGTGAGGTCAGGACTGGCACTTGCAACTCTGAATTCTGTGATCAGTTGTGCTGAAGGCCTTATTGCCCTTCATCTGGAATAATCTTGCCCTGCCCAAGCTGCTAGGATAGAGGTGCTCAGAGACTGGGACATCAGTAATGATGCTCAAGAAGCTGTGTGACTAGACTGAGGTCACACAGCTAGTAGCTAGTGCCCTGGGTCCTCTCCCAACTACAGGGAGCTTACCTCATGGGCCAGCATCTTATACAGCTCCTCTCGAGTGGTCAGCAGCCAGTCCCGGTCTGTGCTGTCAATCACAAGGATGATGAACTGGCCAGCAGAGGGAAGTTGTGAGTGATGACACACACATTCATTCATCCCATGAATGTGTCTCTTCCCACTTTACTCTGCCTTGATGTGAGCCCCACAGAAAACAAACTGTCCAGTCTCAAGACCTCACTGCCCTAGTCCCATTTGAATTCCCTTTTTATCCAGACCCAGGGTGGACAGAGCACAACTTCTGATTGTGTGCCAGAGGTTATGCCAAGTCCTGGGCGTTGTGACTCCACTTGGGTCTCGCCACAACCTTGCGGAACTGGAACTGTTACTATCCCCTTTTACAAACTAGGAGACTGAAGGTCGGTGAGGTGATGTGGCGATCTTGCCCTCAGCATACAGCCTAAGAGTGGTAGCGCTGGAGCTTGAAATCAGCTCTCACTCCAGGAATGAAACCACTGGATTCTGCTGCTGCCAGAGTGAGAAAGTAAGGCCCCCAGAGACAAAGAGTTTACCCCATCCGATGCATCAAACAGAAAGCTGCCAGCAAGCAGACAAAGCTGCCAGGAAGTATTCAAAAATTTTAACAGGCATTGTGCTGCATTAAGTATTCAACACATCTGAATTAGCTCTTGTTTAATCGTTTAATTTTCACAACTCATGAGATCATTTAAAAAAAAATTCTTTGGTCAAGTTGCACGGCATGTGGGCTCTTAGTTCCCCAACCAGGGATCAAACCCATACCCCCTGCAATAGAAGCACAGAGTCTTAAACACTGGACCGCTAGGGCAGTCCCAGAGAGGTCGTTATTACAGTTTCCATCTCACAATAGGGGAATCAAGGCTCAGAGAGGTTAAGTGACTGGCTAATATCACACAGCTCCTCCAGCCCAGGCAGCTTCCTACCTCAGTGTTGGAGTAGTACGTGTTCCAGGTGGAGCTCAGAGACTCCTGTCCTCCTATGTCCCACATGAGGAAGTGGGTCTTTTGCAGAACAATCTCCTCCACGTTACTACCCATGGTGGGACGTGTATGGACCACCTCATTTGTCAGGCTAGGGAGGTAGGAGAGGGCACCAACCATTCAGCCCAGTCCACTGTTAAGTCAGGCTGAATCAAACTCAGAGCATCTCAGCCCAGGTTGACAGAGCTTCTGCTGGGGATGAGGGAATGCAGACAGGAGGGAGATCAAGTCCTGCTTGACTTGGACCCCAGAGAGGGGAGACTCATTAGAACAGTCTCCCCCAACTTTAATATGCAGCTCAGTCTTGCTAAACGGCAGATTCTGATCCAGAGGGTCTAGACTGGGGCCCAACATTTTGCATTTCTAACACTTTCAGCTGATGTCAATGCTGCCAGTGTGTGGACCACAGTTCAAGTAGCAAGGGATTGAAAAAAGGAGACAGACATAAGTGAGGGCCTTCAGAGAGGGGCTTTGTTTAAAGTGAGTTAGAAAAACAAACAAACAAACACATGTTTTTATATGTAGGAAATACCTCTGGAAAACCTGGGACATAAAACTGGGAGTTAGGGGTGAGAGGGAACTTTACTATATATATATGCTCATGTTGTTTGAATTTCTCTTTTCTTCAGGAAAAATTATACTTTTTCAGGGAGAATTTTCCTAAGTAAATACTCAGGAAGTTCCAAACAGGAGAGATGCCATCCAGAGAGTGAATATCGGGAAACGCACACGTGCCAGGCTCTGCTAGACCAGGATCTATACAGTCCACCCAGACCCAAAGCCGGCCCTCCCTTTTGGGTCTGAAAGTGAGTGAGTGAAGTCGTTCAGTCGTGTCCGACTCTTTGCGACCCCATGGACTGTAGCTACCAGGCTCCTCCGTCCATGGGATTTTCCAGGCAAGAATACTGGAGTGGGTTGCCATTTCCTTCTCCAGTCTGAAAAGGGACTGAAAGGGGGAGGAAAAATGAAGACACAAGGCTGGGATGCCGGAGTTTGCGGAGACCTGACGCTAGGGGGAGCGAAGAAGGCGATCATCGGTCAGGTTTGGACAGCTTTACGCTCACAACCGGCTTTGGCAGGGACCGCGGGTAGATGGCGGGGAGCAGTGGGGTTGCTCATACCGAGCAGGATTCGAATACCTGATGGAGAAGCCACTGAACCGAGGGGCTCCTGTACCAGGAAGGTCACACTAGCGTTCCGCCTATCTGTTCTCCCGGCTACCAGAGACCCAGGAAAGGGCTCCGGTGATTGGTCCAAATGCCTGTCAGTCTAGTAGGAAGGCCCAGCCCCCTCAGAATCTGAGAGTCTCTTACAACTGGTAGAGAATGGTGGTCTTCCCTGCATTGTCCAGTCCCACGATGATAACCTTGTGCTCTGGAAGCATCCGGGGGAAGGGCAGGGTCAGGGCCAAACCCGATGACCAAGGGATTGTGTGCCCCACCAGCCTCCAAGGAAGGAGACATGTGTTCCCAGCAGGCTGGGGGACCTCGGCTCACGGTACTACTTCTGCTCCCGAGCCCCCTCTCCACACAAGAAACCAACAGGACAGATTTCTTTCCCACCGGGACGGGACCCCTGAGCCACCTCGGAACAGCGGAAATGAGAGCTGAACCCCACTGTCCCCTCTCCACATTTCCAGAAAAATGATTGTGCAAAAGGTCCGGGGAACCCAGGGCTTCTTGTTAAGAGAAGGGGTTTGAAGAAAGAGCTGAGCGTGAAGTCACGACCGTAGGAAACCGGCGACCGCGTTTAGCCCGAGGAAGGAGGCTCGCCGGGCGGGGCGCCCAAAGATGCACCGAAGCGAGCGACCGACGAGGAGTGGGCGGGAGGGGGCAGAGGAGACTTCGGAGCAGGCAGGGAGCCCCCACGCAGGATTATTTGAGCGTGCCCCATCGCATCTTCCCAGACCACCCCACAGGTTGAGGGGGAGGAAAGGGGGCGGATAGCAGGTGGGAGCTGGGTCAAAGTGGTCACTTGGATGACTTATGTGCCTCTTACCCCGTTCCCAGAAGATGCTCATCAACTTGGCCATCAGTTGTCCCATGGCACGTCCCGAGTCAGACAGGGCTAGGACTCGGGGGGTCTTCGGGGGCCCAGGTCGAGCCCAGATGCTTGGAGCCCCTACCCCTGGGGAAGGCTGTCACAAACTTTACCTATGAGGTCCCTGAAGCCCCGCGAGTCTGTCCCCTAAGGGGCCTGGGAATCCCCTGGGACTCTGGCCCCAGGAGGGCGCCATGGACCTTACAGGGACAATGAGCTACCATAGCCCTGGAGGTGCAAGGAAAACGGGGTCCAGAATTTACATCTTCCCCCTCACCCTGAGGAAACCCCTGAGTTCTCTGGGTGGACTAGTCTCCCCTGCAAATCAGGAAACCTAGCACAGGGCCCCACACTAGATGCCAGCTCTCGCTTCTCCAAGTGCCGTGTCTGGGGAACTCAAAACAAGCAAAACCCTAAGCTATCCACCTTCTGTACCTACTAGCTGTGTGATGCAGAGAGGGCTCATGGATCCTCTCTGAGCTGGGAGAATGTTCCAACCCTCAACAGGTCTCCAGCTGTGACATCAGTGTGGGCCTTTAGGCCTCCTTCGGGTGAGCTCCCTTAGGGAGGGCTTGATGTCCAGCTAGGCTCCTTGGTGATGGGCAACTTCTGCAGGCTCCTTGGTGATGGGCAACTCCTAGGAGTAAAGCAGTGCTGCTCCCATGATTTGCTGGCAAACCACCTGCTTGGACATAGTTTTCTGATTCCCAAGAGTGGGCATCTGAAGATAGGGATGGAGCAAAGAGAGAGCCTTCAGCCAAGAAGACCCTACAAAGGGGTCCAGGATCCTGAGACGCAGCGAAGGAGAGCCCGGGCCAAGAGAGAACCAGGCTGGAGGAGACAGAGGAAGTGGGGAACTGCTTGTTGTTGTGTGTGAATTTCCTTCTTTGCATAAACTGGGGGAAACCAGAAGACAAAAGGAGATGTGAAGAAAGCAAACCAACATCAGACGGAGGGGGCAGTTAAGAGAGACCCATCACCACACAAGAGATTCAGCTTCTTCCAGCCCACTGCCACTGCCCACCTACAGCCCATCAGTGATCCTCTCCCCAAAGAGAACAACATTTTAACTGGTCCTCCTGCCTCCCCTTTACCTAGAGCATCTGCCTCACAGCCCTATGAATCTTTCTCAAGCACAGCTCAGAGTCTGTTACTCCACAGCTCATAAACCTTCAATGGCTCCCTGTTGCCCACTGGATTCAGATCCATCTTCCCACCTGACATTGAAGAACCCCCAAGAACAATGTCCCACCCGCCTTTGTGGGTTATCCCCCATGCTCTGCATCCATGGTTCTTGTCTACACATGCCCAACTATGATTTTGCTTCTGCGTTTCCTCCATCTGAGCGCCTTTCACCTTCTCAGAGAGGTGTGTTCCTAAATCCCTTCAAGTGCCCACTACATAAGCCACCTTCTTCCCAAGCCCTGGTCTGATTCTCCAGTCAAATGGGGCTTCCTTTTTACACTGAGATGATAACTGACCTGTCTGCTTTCTCCAATCAACTGTGAGTCCTAGAGGGCGGGGTCATGTCTCTCTCACCTGTGTATTCCCCACCATCCACTCCCCATCAGCCCAGAGCCTGGTGCACAGTGGGGATGTGTTGCTTTTGGACTGAAGGGCTATAAGCTAAGTTACAGCCTGAGAAATGGTGTTTGGAGTATTAAAAAAGGATTAGGAATGGAAGTTGAAGAGGACTGAGGAAGGCTGGGTAGCTTGTGGACAGAAGAGGGAAAAGTTCACTAAATACAGAATTTTCATCCCACCCAGAGTGGTGCCCAGAGTTAGATGGAAGGAGAATTGACTACCAAAGCCCATCTAGGCTGATTCCATTTCAGCCCTAGTTAAAAATGGGCTGGGCTGCGCTGGGGTGGGGTAGGGTAGAGGCTCAGAAATGTGCTAGGGGAAGCAGCAATATTTAAAGCATTTTTACCATCTGTTTCCTGGAGGGGTTGGAGGGTGGGAAGAGGGAAGGAACCTCTTAGTGCACCCTGCCCCCACCATCAATTGCAGAATTGAAAGTGACTGTTTCTGCTCACTGGAGCACATTCAGTAAACAGACATGAGCTGCCTCTGCTGTGAGGCCCAGCAGTAGGATCTTCAGGGGGCACTCATTCATTTATTTGACAAATGTGAGTCAGGAATTAGAAACATGCCAAGCAGACAAAACAGGCCCTGTCCGGGTCTTATGGAGCTTGCCATCTAGTTAGGGAGACAAATATACACACCCAAAAAACAACTAAAAAAGAGACAGTGGAGGGAAGGCCTGATTTAGAAGGGAGCCAAGGCACACTTGTCTGCTGATGTGATTACTGGGGCTAAGATTTTTTTCTTGAGGTTACTGAGCTGGAAACCACCCCATCTTCTGGCCTGCTCCCAGGTCCTGGTGGTCACAACTCAGCTCTCATTTTTTAGCATGAGGGAAACCTTCAACCTCTCTGACCTCAGCTCACTCTGGGGCAGAAACTACTGAAAAGACAGAAGCAGCTGGTCAAGGAGGGAGGTAGGAGGTGTCCCCAGCATCTCAGTTCCTGAGTCCCTGAGGTGGCTGCGGTAGGAGCATCAGCCTCTCTGGGCCTAGTCCGAACCGACTTCATGGTCGTTGAAATCCTCATGTGTTGACAACCACCAACATGCTTATTGTGTGATGGTTGAGGGTTGGTGGTTGCCAAGAGACAAGAATCTCTCTCCCCTCATCGCTCAGTATCTCCAAACCACCTAGAAACGCCCCTGCCTGCAAGTTCCGGGCGAATGCAATTTCAAGCAGAAGGCACACGGCGAGAAGACAGAAACATACTCGGACACCTGCTTCTTCCTGCCCCGCACCCCTCCCCTTGCAGAAACCAGGGCACCCTGGGCCAGGGGAATCAGCACAAGACTTGGAGGTCATGGACAGCACAGAACTTGAAATCTGAAGATCTCAGTTCAAGTCCTTGCTTGATGGCTGTGTAGCTATGGTCAAACTGCTTAACCTCACAGAGCTTTATCTGTAAACTGAAGCTAATGATCCCTGCCTTTGATTGAAAATACCAGGGTGCACTGCAGATGGAGTTCTCTGTGGAGCCCAGACGGAGCCTGTTTTCTGCTCTTTCCCTTTTGGATGTCCTCCCACAGGAGGAGCTGTCTGCGGCTCCCACTTAGGCTTGTGACCACTTTGTCCAAAACTAATGTCTGCCTCTAACCTGGTTTTTTCATTTGCTTCCTCTATGTCTGGGAAGACCATCACCCACAGTCATCCACATGCCTCCCTCTCTCTCACACAGTTCAGTTCAGTTCAGTCGCTCAGTCGTGTCCGACTTTGCGACCCCATGAATCACAGCACACCAGGCCTCCCTGTCCATCACCAGCTCCCGGAGTTCACTCAGACTCACGTCCATCGAGTCAGTGATGCCATCCAGCCATCTCATCCTCTGTCGTCCCCTTCTCCTCCTGCCCCCAATCCCTCCCAGCATCATTGTCTTTTCCAATGAGTCAACTCTTCCCATGAGGTGGCCAAAGTACTGGAGTTTCAGTTTTAGCATCATTCCTTCCAAAGAAATCCCAGGGCTGATCTCCTTCAGAATGGACTGGTTGGATCTCCTTGCAGTCCAAGGGACTCTCAAGAGTTTTCTCCAACACCACAGTTCAAAAGCATCAATTCTTCGGCACTCAGCCTTCTTCACAGTCCAACTCTTACATCTCTCTCACCAGCCACCTCCAATTGCTCTCCAAGAACTCTCAATCCTAAACACTATTTGTCTCTTGCAGCCACCGCCTCCTTACCTGTTCCACTTCAAACCCTCATTTCTCACCTGGAGCACTGCAGCTGTTTCCCAGCTAGGCTGCCTCAAATCTATGCTCCTGTGACCCCACTCTTCCCTTCACCTTGAGAGCACCCTTTGCTAGTGAAGTGTCAAGAATGTGTCATGCATGTCACTTGCTTCCTCTGCCTTGAATACTTTCCCTGGTTCTCTGCAGGTCAACTCCTAACCAGCCTTCTAGACTCTGCTCAAGCCTCACCTCCTCTAGGAAGCCCTTCCTGATCTCCCCAGGTTAAGGCAGGGACTTCTCTTTCAGGTTCCCCTAAGACCCATTGCTTCCCACATCAGAGAGCTCCCTTATGAACTGTCTGCTGCTCCCACTTAAGACTTGTGCCTGGTACATAGTAGATGCTCAATAAATGTTTGCTCAATTACTAAACACAGGAAAGAAAGATTGATTCCACTGCAATGCAAGGGGAAGAGCACCACAATGGGAGGCAGAATGGGCTCCAGTCCCAACAGTGCTGGCTTTGCCATCAACTCCCTGTTGACCATGAGCCAGTCACTCAACCTGTGGGCCTGTCCAGTTCCTCTTTCCTTGGGTTTGCTAACCCCTCATCTGGAGGGTCTGAATGTCCGTTGCCCTCTATACACACACACAGACACACACACACATGCACACTCTGGACAGGATTATCTGGGTCTACCACCCCAAAAACAAGAACCAGGAGAGTGGAGAAATGGTTTCTGGGTGCTGTGTGAGGCAGGCAAGTCCACATCCTTCCAGGTGACGAAGGCAGGAACTGTCACTCTCACCTGCAGACTTTCTTCCTGGCCTTTTCTCTTTCAGTCTGGGACTGGGGGAGTTCCCAATTCTCTACCCACCCCTCCCCCCAAAAAATACCTCCTTCTCTCTCACAAGGCTAGTTAGCAGTGACTGGGGTGGGGGTTGGAGGCATCAGTGGAGGAAGCGGGAAGTTCAGCCCTTCCCTCCCTGAGGAGCCCGGGAGCAGCTGAGGCCACAGGAGCAGAAAAACACGCATGCTTCTAAGACTGTGAGCCAGTGGCTCTGGATCTGATCCCCTGAATGACATCCGGGACACTCCACTTCCCTCTACAGTTTCCGGTTTTCCCTGGCTCTACTTATGCGGAGACAGGACAGGTATGGGGCTTGGGGCGGAGTGGAGCTGAGACTGGCCACGAAGCTCCTGTCAGGCTTGAATATAATGTGTCAGAGTCGAAAGTCAAAGCACAATCTCTCCCGCTGTGCAAATCACTCAGGGCGCAGCTGACTCCCACGCCCACCGCTTCACTCTCCTTCCCTGCAGGTCAGCAGCTCCCACACACCTAGGCTGGCAACCGAGTGGCGAGTGATGGGGACAAAGAAGCAGGCCTGGGAGGCGGTGCAAAGGACAGGACGGCGGTTTTATATGTGGCAAAATACTTCTAGGGTAGTACAGACGAACAGACAGACAGATTGGGGCACGGGACACCAGACAGGAAAGGGGGAGGGTTGGGCAGTGGTCTCTTCTAACCAGTAAGTGGAAGCTGCACCCCGCCCCAGGTAGGGGGTGGGGTGGGACAACATTGGCACAGGAGGTGGCGAGACAGGCATGAGGTGCCCATCCCTGAGGCGGGCAGCCGGGCAGGGCCCAGTCCTCGTTGGCACAATCGGCTCTCTCTGGCCCAGCTGGGTGCTGGGGGGCAGGGCTGCTGGGCAATGGGATGCTAGGCAGAGGGACACTCCAGAGCAGAGGGCGTTACCAAGGCCTCTCCTGGGTGGAGTGGAATGGGTAAAGGACAGGATCACAAGAGGCAAATACAGAGCAGCAGCAGCAGCAGCCAAGCCCCCCACCCCCCAGGGGAGATCTGACGTCCAGAGGCAACCCCTGGGGTGGTGATTAACTCTGGGGCACCAACCATAGGGCCTCTTTTCTGGGGCCTCAGGGTGAGAGTGAAGGAGCAGTTTTTTTGGTTTCAAAATGAGGCGGATCAGAGTGTTCCATGGGCCCAGGTGACGAGAGGATGGGGGGGCTCAGATGCAGAGGGGCCCCCTCTTCTGATGGCAGCAGGCAAGGGATGTTGTAGGCAAAGCTCATTCCTGGGGTAGGCAAAGGCTTGAGGCATGGAGGTGGTGGGACGAGGAGCAGCATCTGGGGCGGCCTCCTCCTCAGAGTTCTAGGTCCTGGGCAGGCACAGGGCACTGCACCTGATGCCCGCCAGCATCATCCAGACCGCTCCATGAGACAGCTCCCCATGGAGCTTCCACTGCTGTAGCTTGCACCTCCCAGACAATGAAGCCAGGAAGCTGCGGGCAGGTGCTGGGGGCGGGGCTCATGGTAAAGGACGCTGGACCAGGGGTTTGGGGACGAGAGCCCTCATGTGAGAGTCTGTGGTCTCCCTCTCCAGGAAAAGCCCCTCCCCCCCATTCCCAAATACTCCAGGGTGGAAAAAGAAAGGGCCACACCATTTTAGGGCCCTCATTTAGAGCCCGGAGTAGAAGGAGTTAAGGAAGTGCACCTTTTCTCTGGGTGAGGGGAGAGAGCCCCCTGAGGTGGAGAGGGGGATACTGCAGAAAGGTGGGCATCCTCCATACATCCACAGCAGGTAGGTAAAAACCTGCCGCTGAGGCTTAAGGGACTCCCAGGAGCTGGGTGGAAGGTTACCACCAAAGAAACCCCAATCTGAGCAAAGGCATCTGAAAGGAGGGAGACAGCGCCCCCTGGAGGCAAGATACATCTCCGTGGTGAGCCCCCCTGTCCCTCCCCTCCCTTGGGCTCAAGAGCCCTTCCTCCCACTGTGTAGCCCCTGCCCCTCAGCGGATGTAGACACCCCGCCCCCAACCCTCCAGCTCGTTCTTGTTGCGCCCCAGAACTGGGCCCCCGCCCTCCGCGCAGTAGCGGGCCTTATTCCGGCCACGGTTCCGGTTGTCGGTCAGCTCCTCTTCATAGTCTTCTTCCTCATCCTCCCAGGATCCCTGTCGGGCTGGTGGGGTGCTGCCCCCTGCAGGGTCTCCAAGCCCTGGCCCCTCGGAGGGGTCAGTCTCCATGTCCACACACGAGTCTCCCAGCTCCGTGTAGGCAGAGTTTCGGTTGCCAGGGGTGTCAGCATCAAACGTGTCTTGGCGGGACAGTGCCCGCAGGGTGCCCGCCCGGCCTGGCGGGTGGCTGCTGGGGTAAAGGCCTGGGGGCTGGCCCAGCTCTCCCGGGTACTCGTGCACACTGGCGTGCTCCCCCGTGGCCCGTTCCAGCGACTGGTCCCCGGAAGCAAGGTAGGGTCCCTGGTTAGCAGACGGACGGTACACACCATGCAGATCAGGCAGGAGTGAGAGAAACACAACAAAGCAAGGCAGGTTAGTGAGGCACCAAGACGCCCAGCCTGGCTGAAGGAGGAGGGTGCTGGCCCTAGGGGTTGGGCAGCTGGGCAACCGGCTCTGGAGCCCAGCCAGAGGACAGAACTCAAGGCATTTGTTCTTCCATTAGGAGAGGGGGCGCCCGACCTTCTCAGGTGTGAGAAGGCATGACTCTCCTGGTAATCATGGTAGAGAACCCATGAACAATTAGTCGTCACTTCCTCAAGGCACTCATTAACGCTGTCTTGGGCTAAATCATCATTAACAGCTCATTAGTATTGCCACTTGTTAGTGGTTGATTGGATTAGTCGTTGCCCCAAACATACTAAAGAGAATTTCATCCAGCTCCTTCAGCCCAACAGGACCCTAATCATAGGCGTCCAGAACTCCACACTTCTCCCTACTCCACTCTGAGTCAGGTGACAGTCTCCAAGGTTGATAGGATTCTTCCCCTGCCCCCAAAAGACTCAAAGCTTCAGGCTGGGGAAGGCTGCTGCTGCTAAGTCACTTCAGTCGTGTCCGACTCTGTGTGACCCAGTAGATGGCAGCCCACCAGCTCCTCTGTCCCTGGGATACTCCAGGCAAGAATACTGGAGTGGGTTGTCATCCTTCTCCAATGCATGCATGCATGCTAAGTTGTTACAGTTGTGGACAGGAGCCCACCAGGCTCCTCTCTCCATGGGATTCTCTAGGCAAGAATACTGGGGAAGGCTGATGGGTCTCTATTCCCCACTGGCAACGATGAGATGGCTCAGTGTCCTTAGCACCAATGTCACATGAAGATGGCCATGGAGGCTGCTGGGTGGGGTGCCAAGAGGCCTGGGTTCTAGTGCGTCCCCTGCCACTTCAAGCTGTGTGACCCTGAGCAGTGACTCCCATCTCGGTGACCCAGTTTCTCTGTGGTGCTGTGATGGGGATTAGGCTAGAGCAGCAATTTTCATTCCCTGGAGTTCTGGGGTAGATGGACAGGACATAGAGTGCTTCAGGGGTCCCCGTGGAGGTAAAGTGGAGGCCAAGCCACTAGCCCTCTCCAAGCAGAGCAAGGATGCCTTATTTACACACTGAACTTCCCATAAGATTCAGTGAACAAATGGGTTCTGGTGCTGAAAACAAATTTGAAAAGCAGTGGTCTAGAATGATTTCCTGGGTTTCTTCTAGCTCTAGTCTAGAACCCAATACTTAATGATTTGACCTCAGAAATAAGCCATGGCTCCCATAGGAGATCAAGGTAGGGTGGGGCACCCACAGGAGGATCTTCCCTGGAATCTGTTTAACTGGAAGGGTGGAAGGTTCTATATCAACTCATAGAATATGCTTCATTTTGGGTCTCTTCTGAGAACCCCTGGAGATTAGGGCTCTGGAGCAGGGGGCAGTCTGTCTGGTTTTAATGGCCCTGCTCTGTGGGACTCCCTGGGTCTGAAGGCCGTGGGTCTGTTGCGTCTAAAATGCTGTGACCTCTGTTGAGTCTAAAACGGGTGTTGCTGCTACTGCTGCTGCTGAGTTGCTTCAGTCGTGTCCGACTCTGTGCGACACCATGGACTGCAGCCTACCAGGCTTCACCGTCCATGGGATTCTCCAGGCAAGAACACTGGAGTGGGTTGCCATTTCCTTCTCCAAGGGATGAAAGTGGAAAGTGAAAGTGAAGTCGCTCAGTCGTGTCCGACTCTTAGCGACCCCATGGACTGCAGCCTACCAGGCTCCTCCATCCATGGGATTTTCCAGGCAACAGTACTGGAGTGGGGTGCCATTGCCTTCTCCGAAAACGGGTGTAGAGTCCAGCAAATATACATTGGTTTTCCTGTTTCTTCCTAGTCTCTTATCTTACAAGGCCCCCAAAGCAGAAGCCCCCAAGGCAGCAGATATAGTCTTATGGGACCAGGCCCAGATAGGCCCCACCAGCTAGCCCCAAACCCATCAAAAACCACAGACACCAGAAGCTGCCACTCACCACATTTTTTACAAAATAAAACTTTTCCCTTCCTTCCCCAAGTTCCCTGCACTCAGTTCCGAGCCCTGGGCAGGAGGGGAGGTGGGCGGGGCACCTACACCGTGTGCTCCTGCTGCTGGGGCACCGCCCTGGCTCGCTGCGAGGCCTCTAGCCCGCCCCAGAAGCTGAGATTTCTCCTGAGTGAGGTGAGCACTTGTACCTGGAGGTTGGAGACAGGGGCAGGGCTGGCAGCCAGGGCTGCAGTAGCCATGGTGCGGTTCAGCAGCGGATTGGGCGGAGTGCTGCTGGGCGGGTGTGTAGCCTTCCAATAGGCTTCCAAGTACTCTGCCAAGTGCTCGCAGGCGTCCTCCAATTGGTTCTCATCCAGGATGATGTCAAACATCTCCTGTGGAGGCGGGGTTAAGGGCAGGGCTGGGATGAGCTGGGCGTGACCAAGGGGTGAGGGTGTGGCCTGGGGGCAGTGGGTGGAGTCAAGGGGTTGAAGGACAAAGTTAAAAAGAAACCTCTGGATGTTCAGGAAGAGGAGGGCTCTCAGATATGTAAATTAAATATATATAAGGAGGTCTTAGCACCTAGATATTACAGCTTCCTCATTCTATATATAAGGTAGCCAAGGTGTGGAGAGGGGCTTAACTCTCCGTAGAGAAGTGGTGCTGCTGGGACTTGAACACAGTCTCTAACTGCCTGTTCAGCCCTCTTTTCCCAGACAATCCATCTGCACCTCTGAACTGGACCCAGGTGTTCCTGGTCATTCTCTTAGCAGGCCAGAGGAAACCAGGAGAACCCAAATGCCCTCCCTTCCCTTTGAGCACTCACAGGGGGACACTGCGCCAGTTTCTCTGAGGCCGCTATTTGGACGTTGAGGTGTTTGGACTGAGACTTCCCTCGAGACTTGATGAGCCTCTGAAGAACCTGTTTGGTAAGGGGAAAAGAGGAGCTAGAGGGACCCTGCAATGCACCAACCTGGAGAGGCAGGTCCTGGTTGGAGCCAACGTGGAGAGACAGTATCAGGGCCGGGGGAACATTCCATGACGCTCAGCCCTGGATGCCTTTTCAGAAATGACCTCACCAGCCCTGTGTCCATCCTACACAAAGCTCAGGCTCTCTCCTGGGTCTCATGCCAGCCTCCCCTGGGACATTCCAACAGTGGTTGTATGAAGGGCAGTGATTCTCCTTCCCAACCCCTGTAACCTTCTTTACAGGTTTCATTCATTCTAAGCCAACTTCCCCTCCGTGTTAACAACAGGCAGCCATCCTTGATAGGGACACTTGCTATGCCTTGGCACTGGTCTGTGCTTTTTTTCATTTTGTTGTTGTTGTTTAGTTGATAAGTTGTGTCCGACTCTTCTGCGACCCCATGGACTTGTAGCCCACCAAGCTCCTCTGTCCATGGATTTTCCAGGCAAGACTACTGGAGTGGGTTGCCATTCCCTTCTCCGGGGATCCTCCCTACCTAGGAGACAAACCCATGACTTGCACATTGCCAGCCAGATGCTTTAGCACTGTGCCACCAGGAAAGTCCTTCTTTTCATTTAGTCCTGACAATAATGCCTTTAGGCAGCCACTATTATAATCCTCCTCTCAATGATAACAATAATAATGATAATAGCTAGACATAAAGCTACAACCTTAACTAAGTGGTCAAAGTTAACAGTACCAGCAATACAACAAACCAACATCCTATGCTTCCTGATGTAATGCACTCAGAAGGACACATCACTTGGGGAATATTCCTACCGGAAATGCAAAACCTCAATCTGTTGACAGGGAAACATCAGACAAACCCACCTTGAGCAACAATCTACAAAATAAGTGATCTGTACTCTTCAAAAATGATAGTCTCATGAGAATCGAAGAAAAGCCCTTCTTCGATTTTTAGCTTAAAGATTACTAAGGAGAAAAAAAATGAAATAAAGAAGAAAAAAGTACTAAAGAGATTTAACAACTAAATGCAACACGTGATCCTGGATTGAAGGGGAAATTGCTATAAGGGGCATTTTTGGGACAACTGGTGAAAACTGAAAATAGTATTTTAGTGAGATTTCTTGAATTTGACATGTAAGTTAAGGTCCTTGTTCTTAAGAAATACATGTTGAAATTTTGAGGGATAAAGAAATACAAGATCTACAACTTAAACAGTTCAAGAAAAAAGATATATATATATAAACACATATATACATAATACAGACGTACATAAAGTGTGTGCATGCCAAGTCACTTCAGTCATGTCCAACTCCGTGTGACGCTATGGACTATAGCTCCCCCAGGCTCCTCTGTCCATGGGAATTCTCCAGGCAAGGATACTGGAGTGGGTTGCCATGCCCTCCTCCATGGATCCTTTCATTTCCTGACCCAGGGATCAAACCCACATCTCTTTCATTTCCTGCATCTGCAGGCAGGTTCTTTACCTGCTGAGCCATGGGGGAAGCCCTAAAGATAAAGTAGATGTGGCAAAATGTTCAAAATTAGTGAGTCTGAAAAAAAAATTAAATTGTATGCTTTAAATGGCTGAATTAAATGGCATGTGAATTTTATTTCTAAAGAGCCATTAAAAAAGTAGTGAGTCTGAGTGAAGGGTATTCAAAGGTGATCCTTTGTACTGTTCTTGCAACTCTCCTATAAATCTGAAATTACTTCAAAATAAAAGTCTTTAAGAATTGAACACATATAGCACTCAATAGGTACCAGGCACTTTGCATGGTTAATTTGTTTATTTAATCTTCACAAACATCACCTAAGGATTCCTATTTTCCAAATGAAGAAACTGAGGCACAGAGAAGTCAGGTGACCTGCCCAAAGAGCCAGAGCCAGTAGGTAAGTGGCAGCAGTGAGACATAAACCCAGGCAGCCCGGCTTCAGAGTCCCCACCCTTAACCTCAGAGTCAGTGCTCAGCAGGGCAATGGAAGTGTGTGTTACTTTCTAGTTCACAAAGTGCTTTTGCATCCATTATCTCATTTGATCCTTTAAACCACCTCAGGAAGTACTTAAATCCCATCCTCCTCTTTATCCTCATTAGAAACTGGGTGTTTAGCTCATAGGGTGCTATCATGCAATGTTAATCCCTGATTGCCTTCATCAGACAGAACTCTGGGCTCTTTACATCACTACCTCAAGATAAGGATTATAATTCCCATTTTGTAGGTGAAGAAATTGTGCAAAAGCTAAATTATCTCCCCAAGATCCAAAGCTCAATAACATACAACCAAAAAAAACAACAAACTTTAATTAATTAAAATAAGCCACTCAGAGCTAGGATCTGACCCTCATGCCGTCTTCTAACTTCAAATCCTTCACCTAGGGACTTCCATTGTGATCTACTGGCTAAGATTCTGCACTCCCAGCGCAAGGGGCCTGGGTTCGATCCCTGGTCAGGGAACTAGATCCCAATTGCTACAACCAAGAGTTTGCTGCAGCTAAAAATCCCACAAGACACAACTAAAGACCCAACGTGTCACAACTAAGATCCGGAGCAGTCAAATAAATAAACATTTTATAAAAATCCTTCAACCTGGCTCACCTTCCACGTTTCTCAAAACCATTAATGTCTAGGGGGGGGAATTAAAGGAGCTGCTGTATGACAAAGAAGTAAATCAGTCTTCCTACCAAGTTCATCTCTATCAAGGTCTAAATGAGGGCAGTACAGTAAATAAAAAGACAGGAGAAAAAAAAAAGACAGGAGAGGTCTTTTTCCAACTGCCAAGTTAGCTGGGTGACACTGAGGCAGAACACACAGAACTGTTTCTATTTTCTGGACTAAGGATGGGAGGTCAACAAAGCAGAGACAGGGGACTAACCTGCACAACTCTAATAATAATATTTAAAACACTTAATACACGATGAGGTATATTATACCAGATCGTTTGCTAAGTGATAAGTATTCACATTAGGTTGCATCTTCACAATATCCAGACAATGGAGTTTGATGGAGAAGAGAATCTGGGCTTGAGGAGATGAAGTCACATGATTAGTAAGCAGTACCTGGGGCTTAAACACAGGCAGCCCACCCAGAGCACTCCTGTCCCCAGTAGGGTCTTGTACCCACCTTAGGAGAGGTGATCTTGATGTAAACAATGATGGGGGCCAGTGAGGTCTTGGAGAGCTGGGCTGGATGGTTGATGGTGTCGGCGTCCAGAGCAACCAACTGAAGGGTTCGGGCTAGCTCAAAGATCCGCTCGATCTCGCTCTGAACCTCAGCTAGGCGAGTGGAGTCATGGGGAAGGGGTAAATGTAAGGCAGCCTCCCAGGAGGCAGTGGGCAGGTAGAGTGTTTCTGGAGATGCCCCCTCACTCCCACATCTGGCCCCAGAGCAGGGTGGGGGCAGAGTCAAGGGATGGGCTCACCCAGGCTGGAGCGTGTGTTGGAACGCTCGATGATGATGTGTTTGCTGGGGTTGTTGAGGACTGATCGCTTAGCCAAGGAAATGTCCGCTGTCACACGTGTGATGGAGATCCTGGGGGGCAGAGCAAAGTGTCAGGGTTCAGGGTGGGCTAAAATGTCCTGCCTCCTCCCCAGGCTCCAGGACAGCATTGTAGCCCTCAGTCCAAGAGTTCCAGGATTGTCATTCAAGCCATCCTGCCCAACCCCAGCAGCAGAGAACCATGCTGGGCATGGAGAGCCAGCTCCAAGGGGCTTACCTGCCATCAAACCGATGCTTCAAGAAGTCAAATAAAGCTTTCTGCATCATATCTGTAACCTGAAGTTGGGGCAGGGGGTGGGGGTGGAGGAGGAGGAAGAGATGTCAGGTGTTTGAAGCTCTCAAGGAGGGTAGACTGCTAGGCATTTGCCCCCTGACATTCCATTTTCTCCTTTAATCCCTGAGATGAATGAGTCCCTGTTCAGGGGAGGAAGTGATCCTTCTGAGTTTGAGGGGCCTCCACTGGGGTCTCTGATTCCAGAGATCCTTTCAGGTAGAATCTCTAGGAGGACTTTTCTGGGTATTTTTGAGAAGACTAGACCCTTCTGAGTGGGTCTCCCCATGGGTTGGGTTGGGGCCCCCCTGGGGAAGGGGGTGGTCTCTAAAGGTCTGTAGCCCTCTGGGGAGGAAACCCTGGGAAGACCCTGCTGGGGGATGTCTCTGGAGTCTCAAGACCTTACAGAGTCTTTCTGGCAGTCTGGGCCCCTCTGGTCCCTATGCCCCTCTAGGGGCTCCTACCTCATAGCCCTTCAGCGACGGTCCCACCAGGATAATGGGCCTCATGGAAGGTACCACGTCATAAGGGGGCACGTGTTCTGTCTGGGGGGAAGCAGGGAGGGGAAACCCCAGAGTGGAGATGGCATTAGCCCCTCTCCCCCCGCCTCCAGGCTCCCGCATGCATCCTTTCCTCCCCCTGGTCCCAAAGCCCAGATGTAGGGGATCAGGGTAGGGGTGGGGAGGGAGAACCAGGAATGGTGGGGGGAAAATGGGGGCAGATATGGGAATGGGTGTTAGAAGGTCCCCCTAGCTCATCCCAGAGGGTGGGGAGGGAAACATAGAAAGCTGTGCTACTCACCGACTTCTGCTTCTGTTTGGCTGGGTCCAGAGATTGCCAAGATGGGGGAGGGGGAGGAGAAAGGGGAGGGTACCCAGGCAGGGGCAGAGGGCAAGGGAGGAGCCAGGACAAGAGAGGGAGGGAGAGCGGGCGGACGAGGAGAGATAACAGGGCATGCGTGTTAGTGACAGACAGAGCCAGAGAGAGGGGATGGGACCCCATGCCAAGGGGGAGCCAGAGATGGCCCTGGATCAGGGCCAGGAGTGGGACTGACAGCCAGTCCGGTGAACTTTGGAATATTCAGACATCCTCTACCCCCTTTCCGGGTCTTGGAAAAAAGCTGGAAAGAGTGATAGCCCCTAATTTGGTGCCCATCTCCTGGCCCCAGTGCAGGCCAACCTGCCCATTGTAAGGGTTCCCTTAACTGTCCTGCTCTGCAGCCAGGAGATCCCTGGGCACCCTAATCTGAAAAGGGCAAAGAAGAGTCACCATTCCACTTTCCCCTTCACATCTGGGGGCAAGGGCAAACATGAATATGCCACTGGTAGTGAGGGGGAAATGTCGGGTTTCATTACAACCAGATCTGCTTTCAGTTGGGGGGCGGGGGCTAGAAGGGCTGCTTCCATGGCAAGAACCATCCCTTCTGGGCAAGAAGGCCAGGGTGGGGTTGTGCATGGAGACAGACGTGCCCATTCTGGGTGCCACTCTACCCTTCCCTCCTCCTCGGCAGGAAGGCCTGATCCCCACAAAATCAGGCCGATACCCCATCTGAATCCATTCCAGCCCCCCTCCACCCACCGAAGAGCTGGGCCCTGACCTCCCCTCTCACAAGAACGCAGTAAGAATTACCTTCTTGAAGAAGGGGATGCGCTTGCCGTGGGGCGGCGGGGTGGTAACACTGCTAACACTAGTCTTAGCAGAGCCGCTCTGCTCCCCGAGCTCTGCCTCCTCATCCTCTAACTCTAGGGGGTCTAGTTCAAAGGCTAAGTTAGTCATTTCATTACCTGGACCGGAGAGTCAGGATTGAGGGAGGGAGGAGGCGAGGTGGGGAGGAGTGAGATGGACATGGAGACACAAGTACAGAACGCGGGGATGGGATGGGGAGAAAAGAAAGAAGAAGAGGTGAATGGAACAGGGCTGGGAGAAATGAATGGGGGGCAGGGGGCGGGGCAGTCAGGAGGAGAGATGGAGCTACTGAAGAAATGGGAGAGGACAGACATGAGAGAATGGGTGCTGACTGACCAGCCCAGCTTGGGGGGTGCCCTGCTCTTCATGGAGGGGGTACCGCTGGATGTGTTTGGAGGACTCAGGATTGGGATACCCCTTACTGCAGGGAAAGGAAGGGACAGGCAATGGGGAGACCACCCCACCCAGGAGCTCCACCCCACCCCCTGGGGTGGTGGCAGCTCTTACCACTGGCAGGGGGCGTGGGGCGGCGGGTGCCAGTCACCACGTCTCCCAGGCTGGAGCTGGAGTTGTCACCTGATTTGCTGTGTGGGCAGAGAGGCAAATGGAGCCGTGAGCAAAGAGGTGGGTGTGAGGGCGGGGGATCTTGTTCTCTCACAGGCTGCCCCTCCCCACTCTGTGGCCCTCATTCGCCAGCCCCACGGGTGAGGCCTCGGGCAACTCTGTGTCCTCAGAATATGAGGTCAACCCTTGGGGCCTCCTCCTGGCTGGCTGGCCTCTCCCGGGGGTGGGAGTGCCCCGCCCCCAGCCAGACACCTGGAGCTGAGGCGGTTCTGGCGCAGCTTCTGTTCCTGCAGCAGGCGCAGGCTGTCCAGTTTGACAGGGCTGGGGATGAAGCCAACCTCACAGCCCTCCTTCACCAGTCGCCCGATCCACCAGTCATTATTGTATTTCTGCAAACAACAACGGCAGGTGGGGTGGGGGAGACCAAGAAGGAGATTAGAGGTCAAGCCAGCAGCCAGCTCCAGGGGATACCACCCCCAACCTTGCCTTCTCTGCCCAGGGGATGGCACCCTCAAAGAGCCCCGGCACCAGCCTCTGAGTACAGCTCCCAATTCTCAGGGCTCTCTAGGACCAGCATCCTCTTGTGCCCTGGACTACCCCACCCCAAGCATATCCCTGTTCTGAGAGTCCTTCCTCCCGCCATGTGTCAGCTCTATCCTGGAAAGGCGGGGAGAGAAGTAAATGCTGACACCTCTGTGTGCCTGGCACACTGCCACTCCATCAACAGTCCTCTTCACAAACCCTCCCAGCAACCCTGCAACCTAGGTATTACCATCGCACGTTACCAATGAAAAATCTGAAGCTCAGAGAAGTGGAAAGATTTGTCTAAGATCACAGAGCAAATTTAGCCCAGCTCTGCTTAGTTCAGAAGTCTTTTTCCACTAGAGCTCTGACTGCCCCTCTCCTGGCACACACTTCACTGCCCTCCCTCCAGATGCCAAGCGGTCTCGCCCCACCTCTTTGATGTGTAGGAAGTCCTTAGGCTCGAAGGTGATGGCCACTCCCTGCACAGGCACCTCATCCCCTGGAGATGGGTTGTAGCCGACATTTGTCCGCACAGCAAATGCCACCGGCTTGGTCTAGAGGAGGCACCCAGGGTGGATGACAACCAGAGAGTTAAATCACAATGGGATGTACAACTTCCTGACTGGGGTGGTGATTATGGAGAGGTTTGTTTTGTAAATTCTTCATTAAGATACACATTATACACGCTACTATACACAAAGTAAACACAGTCCTACTGTATAGCAGAGAGAACTATATTCAAAATCTTGTAATAATGAAAAATGCATGTATAACTGAATCATGTTGCTGCACACCTGAAACTAACACAACACTGTAAATCAACTATACATCAAAAAAAATTTTATTAAAAAAACAAAAGTATTCACTGAATGGCTTATGCAGGTTTTTACGTGCATATTAAATTTCACAGTAAAAAAAAACAGCAAAAAACAGAACTCAGTCCTCTCAGGATGGAGGGGGGCATCAGGGAATAAGTATAGGTTATGGGGGACCCCAGAATGACACCAAGAAGGAACAGTCACAGTAATAATAATAATAGTAGTGATCATGATAGCAGCTACTGTTTAGTGTGCCAGGCACTGTGTTATATGTTTCACACCCATTATCTTATTTATTCATTACAAAAATCCTACAAAGTGCTATTATCATATTCACTTGAATGAATGGGAAAACTGAAGTTCAGAAAGGTTAAGTGAATGGCCTAAGATCTCACAGCTAGTAAGAGCCAACCCAGAAAGAGTGGAAATGTTTAGCTCCTGTTACGTGTGGCAAGAGTTTTAGGCACTTATTGCACTTTATAAGGAGGCAGGTATTGTAGCTTACACTTTTACAGATGAAAGACAGAGGCACATAGGAGGCGTACATCCGCCGGGAAGTGGCTGGGCCAAGACTTGACTCAGGTCTGTTCAGGCTGTCTCCAAGGCACGAGGTAAGGGAAACAATGCCAGCACAGCCCCTCCCATCTTTCTCACCTTGGCTTTCTCTAGCTGGGCTAACGCCTGACGCTCTGCCTCCTTCCTTAAGGCTTCCCGGTCCTCCTCCAGAGACACATCAGAGTCTGACGGACGGCTGGTGTAGGACTCTGCTGAGCCCTGAAAACAGACAGGGCCAGCTCAGGGCCAACGCCGCCTCCCCAGCTCCTGGGCCGCAGAAGGCACCAGTGTGAGACCACAAGGGCTAGGAGGTGGCGGCATTAGACAGGAAGAGCCTGAGAATGAGGTCTGCAGGCCCCTGGGAAGAGTGTGGCCCTAGAAAGGGTGATAGCAACAAGCAGGGAATTATGGCAGGTCCAAGGACAGCTGCTTGGGGCCCAGGGAGGGGTGGGAACCTGATAGGGTGCAGTGCAGAGGCAGAGTGCCAACGGTCAGTCTCCATTCCCTGTTCCTCCTTCCCTCCCCTGCTCCCAGAACCCGCTGAGACAGACCCAGCACAGGCCCAGTGAGTCCTTCCAGGGGCCACAGCCACCAGCTTAGGTCTGAGCCCTCTGCACTGGTGGCCATGGGCAGCCTGCTCCATGTGCTAGGGCCACACAAAAATTTGCTACCTTCTGCTCAAGGGCGAGGGAAAATAGAATCCTACCTCCCCTGCCAGAAGCTGGAAAGCCCCAACCCTTAGACTCTTATAAGATACAAAAAAGAACCCAAAGTTCCTGGGGTGGGGCAGACAGGAGAAACACATCAAGAGAAGAACACAAGCAGGCTTTTCCCTTGCATTAGGGCAGCCAACTGCCAGCATTAAGACAGGTTCAGAAGTCTGGGTGTGCCAGGATGCTGGCCTTGACCACACGGACCATCCCAGGACATAAGGAACTCCCTCAGCAATGCAGACACACGTGTAAGGCACACATAGCCCAGGAGGTGAATGAACATGCTCTTTCACGGGTGTATTTGGATGTGCAACTTCGAGTCTGTTCGGGAGTGTGTGCTCTGTGGTATGTCCTGGTGCATGACTGAATGCATACAGGTCCCTGTGTGTGCGTACAGGGGAGGGGCAGGGGGGCGCCCTCAGTGTCTGTGTCCCCAAGGGAACGTGAGGACGGGAGCCAGAAGTGTGGATTTATTGCTACAAAGGGCCGGAGGGGATGTGACGAAAGGGTAAGACTGCAGGGGTGGGAGGGTTTCTTTCTGAAGACAGGAAGGGATCACTTGGCCAAGAATGCCCATTAGCCTGGTATGGAGGGGACCTCGGAAAGAAAGAAGACCAGGTCCCATCTCCCCAGAGTGCCCTCGTCATCAGCCAGTGCAGCGGCCCATCCATTTCCCAGCCAAATCAGGAAAATGGGAGACTCTGAGAGGAAAACCAGGGGGTGGGGTGGGGTTTTCATAGAAGCTGGAAAAGCGATACAAAGGAAAGAGTGAAAACCAGTGAATCAACTACTCTTTATCCCTCCTGAGCACTCAGAGTCAGGAAGACAGCCACCAGGAGAGCCAGAGGAACAGACCCAGAGATGGAGAGGGGCAGGCACTTACTGACCCCAACACACACACACACACACACACACACACACACACGCACACACGCACACACACACACACAAGTGCGTGCATACCAGAAATGGCGGGAGACAAGGGAACAGTGAGAAGGCAAGGAAATAGGCTGGAGTGAAGGCCTCCCACCAGCTTTCCTGAGGGGCTGCTCCCGCCCCCCACCCCCACCTTCACTCCATCCCCAGCTCACCACTACGAGGGTCTGGTTGGGCGCCTCCATCCCGGCGCCCTCAGTGCCTGGCCCTGCTGGCCTAGGGGGTGGCCCAAACTGCCCGTTCCCCCAGGGGGCTCAGGTTACAAGCAGAGTTGCTACATGTGCAAACTGCTAGGGTATATTTAGCTCAGAGATGTGGCAAGGCCTGCCCCCCCACTCCCTGCCACCTACTGGGGGTCAGAGCTGGGGAGCTGAGAGGAGAAAGGATTGGAAACTGGGGTCTGATCCCCTGGGTTGGCAAACACTGAAGGAATGAGGCCCTTTTCTGTCAAGAGGGGCTCCACTGAGCACGGTGTCATTTTTCCTAGCCCTGGCCCTGCCCCAGTCCTACAATACACACAGGGGATGAGGGAAAGGACTTCCCATTTGTATGTGTATTTAGGAATCCTGGGATGAAAGGTCCCTTTCCTGATCCTCTCAAGTCAGGCCTGGGCTTTCGAGTGCCAAGTGTTGTGGAGACATAAGAATCAAAAAGAAGGGCCTCACTCCAGTCAGTAGTGGATCTGCCTGGCATCATCCTCTCTCTCTTGGCCTGGGGGTGACTGACTTTCCTACTGTCCTCTGTCCTCATGTGCCTGCCCATTTTTTCTTCAACGTACTCCTTCCTTGTCTGATCCTAAGCCCCTCTCGCCTTTTTTGGGTACCAGGCTTTGTTGAGATGCTCTGTAGTCATAGCAACCACAGGGCTCTCTCACTGCTTCTCCCTGAGCCTGAGATGGCCTGGGGTTGAGAGTTAGAACAGAGATGAGAATGGCAACTTCCTGACTGAGAACAGAAGACCCCAGAAGGCCATTCAGTTATAACCCCTGCCCTTTCATTCAGGGGTGCTGGGCTGAAGTCCTCTCTAAAATCAACTTCCTGCTGCCTCTCCTCCACCCTCCTCAACACACGTTCTCTCTGCATATTAAACAACAGTCACAACTGGATGTGAGGAGGGCGTTTCCCCGGATCCATACCTAATCAGGGCTCCAGGGACCCAAATGTCCTGGCTCCTCATTTCATAGGACCTCCCTCTACCCCATGCTGTCACAGATTCTGGGGGAGGACATGGAAGAAGACAGCCGGCAGGGGGAGTGGGTGACAGCCTGAAGCAAGCTAGAAGGAGGCAGGCCAGGCTGTCCCTGAATGAGATGACGCAGGCAGGCAGCAGGGGCTGGTGCCTGGTGCTGGGGGAGGGGCTGGGCGGGGGCTGAGGGAGTGGGTACAGCTGACAGTATATGCAGAGGAGGTCATGGGGTGTAAGGGTGATGGGGTGGTTCTAGGCAGGTAACAAATGACATGGGGGAGGGTGCCTGGAGCTCACCAATCCTGGTCTCCACCAACCAGCCACCTCCCTCCTCTCAACCCAGCCTCCCCATTACCTGGCGGACAAAGCTGTTGGATGTTGTATCCGAGGATGTGCTCCCATCCGACCTTTTGAACCGCCCTTTCCTCTTGCTGTATTTGCCCTGGAGAGGCCAGGAAGGGACAAGAGTAGAATCTCAAAGACCCTTGCCCAACCCTCATCCCATCAAGTCCAGAACTACCGCCAAGCCTTGGCAATATCATTCCCTAATCTCAAGAGCCTGCCCCTCCATCTTCTTCCTGGGATGGTACAGCCCGAGGGAGAGGGAGGGCCCAGACCACAGCCATGGGGTGGGGGACAGAGCAAGAGAGCCCTAGGAAGCACACACAGAAACCCCCGAACCAAGTCAGAGGTTGGGAAAGGGGAGGTGCTGAGAAGCTGGAAGCTCATTAGGCAGCAAAGCTAATTAAGACGCTGGGCAGGCTGCAGAGGCCTGGGGGGAAGGGAGAGACTGCCTGCAGTGCTGGGGGTGTGGAGACAGCCCCTGGGAAAGTCCCCTTCCCTCTCCACTTCAGCTGGAGCAGACTGGGGCTGTGTGCACCTATAGCCCCCAGAGAGAAGAGGAATCGCCAACCCAGGCCCAGCTTGGCTTTCCTGAGCCCAACTCTTGCCTTGTTTTTTGCAGAGTGGGGAGGGGAGTTGCAGCTCTCTGGTCTTAAGAGACCTAAAACTATTAGATTTCTAGGGAGGAGGGGAGGGGACATGAAACTGTATTTGGAAAGTAAATATCTAACCCCAACCTTGACCCATGGGGGCAGATTTAGCACACCCCTCATCCTGGTAGGACTTTTTTTCAGCCCCCTTTTCACAATCACAGTGATCATACCTCTTCCCAAGGGGGCAAGAGACATCAAGCCCTTTAGCCCTCAGCTGCCACTGCCCACTTCCTGTCCCATGATGCCCACCAGGCTGCATAAATCTAAATGTCCCTTGGCCCTCCCCCAAGAAAAACCGAGGACACAGCCCCTGCAGGGCCTCCGGGAAGCCGGGCTCAGTCCCGCTGGCTGGGCTCCTGGCTTGGGTGGTGTGGACACTGCCTGACCTCTCAAGTAGCCACCTATTCAGGTATTTCCAGGCCTCCTAGGAAGGGGGCTGCTTCTTTGCCCTCCCCAACTCACATATACACATCAGCCCCCAGGCAATCTAGAGTGAGAGGGGATGATTGAGGGTCCAGGCCCTCCAAGCTGCTGTCCACAACCTCCATCCTAGAGTTTCTTTGCCAAAGAAGCTAGATAAGCCATAATCAGACTAGAGGCTCTGGTTCCTTGGGCTTGAGTACAAGAGATGGATGGATAGATGGGCAAGACACCTGGGAACCCTTCAAGAATCCTCCCTCCCTCACCTTCTCTGGAACCAGACATATATCCAACCTTAAGGACTGAGGATCCCTATGAATTTAAGAGGATTCCCCCAGTGAGCACAAGGCTCTCTTTCACAATATCACCACTATCCCAGGCTAGGAAAAGGGAGTGGCACCCAGAGGGACAAGGGACAGCTGAAAGGAAGGGCCCGGTCAGCTGCCTCCCAGGCTCCAAGGGGCCTGGGGTGGAGAAGGGAAGTATTTTTAGGTCTGATCTGACACCCCCCCGCCCCACGTGCCCATCAGCCATACTATCATGGTGGTTACAGTTGCTCCAGGCTGGCCACAGCAAGAAAAGAGTTAATGCTATCCTAGCCTTGGGGTGTTGCCAGAATGGAAAAGGACATGTCCCAGAGAAATTCTTGGGGACGACCACCCCAGACTCTGCTGGTCACTCCACCGGCACCCTCCACCCCCAAGAATATCCCTTCTTGGGGGTAACCAGTTGGTACAGGAAAAGTGTGAGTGGGGGTGGGGAGGCAGCCCCCCCCCCTGTTCCCCAGGTAACACAATTTCTTCCCCTCCAGGACAGTGAGTTGGCATCCATCCAACTTTCCAAACTTTGGAGGCGTTTTCTGGGGCTAGGGGGATGGGTCGGGAAGGGCTAACACGGGTGTCGGGGGAGGGGAGGTGGTCTAATATAGAGGTGGAACTGAAGTGGCTGGGACGGGGGCCTAGCTCGGTGCTGGTACCTTCCCCACCCTCGAGGGCCAGTGTCCGTAGCTCTGAAGGCCTGCTGGCACCGCCCTCTGACCACCGCCTCGGCCATCTCCCAGTGCCACCCCCACTCCACCCACACCCGCCCGGAGCCCCTGAGCGTGCTCTGCGTCGCCCCCTTTGCCTGAGCTCCCTCTCTAGCCTCCCTCAACCCACGGATCCCGCCGCCAGCACCCACACTCTTAACCCACTGGAGCCGGTACCCAAGGAGCAAAGCCCCTGACGCGGGGGAGAGGAGGAGGCGAGGGTGACAGGCGGCCCGACCGCCCCCTCCCCGCTCTGCAAAACCGCAGCATAACTCCCAGCCAAGCGCCCATCAATCATTCACTGGCAGGGATGGGGGGCGCAGAGCCTTTTCCCCTCCACGCCGGGCATATAACCCCTTTCTCCCCGGTCCCCCCTCGATCCGACCCCACAAGGTCCACGGGAGCGGCCCCCTTCCCTCGATCCCGGCCATCACACCTCACCTGTGGGCTGGGGTCGAAGACCTCCATGGGGATCTCCTGGGAGGATGGGTAAGGGCCCCGGGACATGCTGGTCTTCTGGACCATGGAGAGGAGCCTCCCCTCCGGCCGCCGGCCCGGCCCAGCCGGGCGCCCTCAACGCATGAGAGAGGCCGTCGGAACCGAGAACAGCGTAGCCAGCACCCGGTCCAGCCACCTGGCCCGGCCTTCGGTTGCCCTCTTCCTGCGTTCCCTCCCTCCTCCCGCTCTCTCCTCTGCTGCCGCCGCCTCCTCCGCCCCTGAAGGCTCAGCATCTCCCCCCGCCCCCTCCGCTCCCACCCGTCCCTCCCTCCCTCCCTCCCTCCCTCCGCCAGTCGCGGCCCCGCCCCTCGCAGCCCCTCCGCTTGCTCTGCACAGACAATGGGAGGGAGGCTGCAGGGACGCACGCCTCTCCCGGCGAGCTCAGGTCTCCGACTGGCCTAGGGTGAGGGTGGCCACTCTGGGGGACATTAGAAACCTTGCCAAGGGGCTGAGAGCGGGAGGGAGGGGGTGCGGTTTACCAGTGGATGCCAAGCGCGGATGGAACCGAAGCGCGGATTAGCATGGCTGGCACCGCCCCCCGCTTCCGTCCCAAACCGCTCTTCCTAGCTGGTCTCCCCATTCCATTCCAGGCTGGGCCACCGGAACTTCCCAGCCCTTGTGATCCTGGGACCCAGCTTTAACTCCTTTCTCCCCACTGTTGTCCCAGACCGCCTTAAGCCAAACAGAAAGGTCCCTCCCTCCCAAATAGGTTGGTGCTGGATGGCTGGAGGCTGAAGCTGGGGTGGGGAGGGTGTCCAAACGGAGTTCAGCAGAGACAGCAACAAGAAATCCCAGGGATTCAGGAGTCCTATTGCCCTAGCGCTAACAGCTATCCCCCAAGCCTTTCCAAAAGGCCAGGGGTGGGCCTGGGTGAGGTCTGTGTTCCTGGGTAGAGAGGGAGGAGGAGGAAGAAATGTGGAGCTGAGACTGGAGAGTGGCGAAAATCAGATCTAATGACCTGTCACCTGGAATTGTTTCCCCCTTCATCCTTTATTTGGGGACAGATATCCAAGGCCTGGACCCCAACCACCATGATCTGTGAAGCTAAAAGGACTAGAGGATTCTGGCAAGCGGCCTTAGTGCCAACTTGGTTCAGGCTCTTTCTGGTGGTGTGGCTCTGGGCACATCAGTACACCTCTCCTGTAAAACGGGTTTGCTGGTACTGTGGTGTCTTTGTCACCTGGGATTTTTGGGAGGAAGAGGAAATTAAATGATGGGTTTCTGAGATGTTTGGAGATGCTGTAAGATGCTGTGCAGGGCAGGGGTGAGGTAGGGAAGGGAGGGGAGAGTGTCAATTTTGACAGGAGCACCTGTTACCACCTTGCTTGACCCCTTCCCGGGCTCCACAAAAAAGAGAAATGAGAAGTAGAATGGAGATTTGCCCAGGTTCAATGACTCTAAAATAAGCCAAGCTGGGAGTTTTCTGGCAGTCCAGTGGTTAGGAGTCCAGGCTTTCACTGCTGAGTGAAAGTGAAGTCGCTCAGTCGTGTCCAACTCTTTGTGACCACATGGACCATAACTTAACAGGCTCCTCTGTCCGTGGGATTTTCCAGGCAAGAGTACTGGAGTGGGTTACTATTTCCTTCTCCAGGGGATCTTCCAGACCCAGCGATCGAACCGGGGTCTCCCACATGGCAGGCAGACGCTTTACTGTCTGAGCCACCAGGGAAGCCCAGGTTTAATCCCTGACTGGGGAACTAAGAGCCTGCAAACCGGCGCTGCTAAAAGTAAAATAAGCCAACCTGCTGTGTTCTGCTGGAGGGGAGTCTGGGGAATACACTGACTCCTCCTTCTCACCCTGGGTTTTGCAACAGGTGTGGGTCAGCCCTAAGATCCAACCCTGAGCAGGGCTCCCATCTTTCCCTTGGACACAAGAGAGCCTGGCATGACAGAGAAGGCCTGGGTTTTGTAGAAAGACCTGGGTTTTCGATTTCTCTATTGTGAGAAAGTGGCATGAATTTTGATCCCCTTCCTCTTTTTTTTTTTTTGAGGGGGTGAGGGTGGCCACACCACACTGCTTGTGGGATCCTAGTTCCCTGACCAAGGATCAAACCTGGGCCCTCAGGCAGTGAAAGCACAGAGTCAAAACCTCTGGACCATCAGGGAATTTCTTTCCCTTCCTCTTTTGGACCTCATCAGCACTATTTAGCTGGCTTCCCAGCTAGCCCTAGTGGTAAAGCACCCACCTACTAATGTAGGAGACATAAGAGAGGAAAGTTGGTTATGTGGGTCAGAAAGATCTCCTGAAGGAGGAAATGACAACCCACTTCAGTATTCTTGCCTGGAGAATACCATGGACAGAGAAACCTGGAGGACTACAGCCCAAAGGGTCACAAAGAGTAGGACACGACTGAAGCAACTTAGCATGCATTCTCTATTTAGCAGCCAGGAAAGTTCAGATGATAGATATGGGGTTACCAGCTGGAGCAAAGTAAGAAGTTATTACCAGAACCCAGCTTTATGTTTCTTGGACCTTGGAATGTTCTCCTTGGGTTCTTAACCAAGCCTTCGGTTCTCCGAAGCAAGAAGAAAGAACTATGAGAGGTCCTGTCGTTTGATTTAAAAAGACTTCCCAACTATTCTTTCACTCACTTGCTATTTCTCAAGTGCTTACTTATGTGCCAAGCTGTATGAGCCAAACCCATCCTGCCATCATGGAGCTTGTCTTAACGCCTTCTTTTGCAAATTAGATATATCATAACTATACAGGTACACTATACAGAGGAGGAAATGGAGGCACTAAGTAATTAAGGACCACAGTGGCTCAAAAACTAATGACCTGCACTCCAGGGCTCCCCAATTACTGGGAGAGTGAATAAAAGCTTGCTTTTGTCTGGTATCTCAGCTCATTCTCTTTTGCTTCATTCCCCTCCACCCCGCCCATTAATAAAACACCCTTCCACAGAACCCACTACACCTGGGAGAAGTAGGCCACTGTAGCAAGCCCCCTTTATCCCGCCTGCGCAATCCAGCGGACTTCCGGCTTCCACTACCCACGTAATCGGGTACCCTCGCTGCGCATGCCTAATAGGAAGTCGGACTATACCACTTTGGCATACCGAAGGGGGATATTTTCCATGTTTTAAAGTTTAAAACCGACTCCTGATGTTAGACTTCTATTACTCTGGGTCTTTTCAGAATATATAAGTAAGTATAGGGTGGCGGAATATGAAAGGACCGGACGGGAATACGGGCGAAAGCGGAACGGGGGATGGACTCTCCCCTTCACAGATAATGGGAGGAGCCTAGCGAGAGCAAGCTCTTTCCTTTCGCCGCTGCGGCCGCGGCCATGAGGTAAGCGCTCTTGTGTCTCTGATCCTGGTTGATTTTTACTTTGCGGGGCTCAGTACCGCGCCCCATACTGGAAAAGACAGGGCAGAGGCCGCCCTGAAGCGGCTGGTCCTGGAGCTTGGGGTAGCCGGAGCACACTAGCGCCCGGCCTCGAGGGGAAGTGGGTAGGGGGACGTCTCGGGAACTCTAGGCCGGGGGAGGGCTGGCTACGCGCCCTGCACGTGTCTGAGGCGACCCACTTGGGCAGAGGAAAGGCGGCGGCGGGGACTGGGCTGTGGCCCCCTTAACTCGCTGGGGCAATCTGTGACTCCGAGCCCATCCCTGCTTCCATGTGACGTAGGACAGGCCGCAAATAGGCCCCAGGCCTCTGCCTGCCAAAAGCGCGGCGATCCTAGCACTTTGATGGCTTCTGCCCCGTAGACCCATCATTAAGAAAACTTTTAAAGCTAGTTTATTGCCGAGATAAGAGACAAACGAGCCCAGGAAACAGTCCACTGGCCACAGATTCTTCACGTTAAACACTATTTTTCGTGCTGGATACCAGAAAAGGCGTAAGCCCCCCTCTTCATTCCCGTTTTATTCGCTAATCTTATTTTCTAGAGGGGAAAACAAACCCACAGACGTTGTCTACGTGGGCTGGGCAGGTTTTGTTGGGGATGCTCAGCCTTGCCCAGGTATGGTTTCCAGGACCTGATAGTGTTTTCTGCTTGTCACAGTATGCTCAGGCTTCAGAAGAGGCTTGCCTCCAGTGTCCTTCGCTGTGGCAAGAAGAAGGTCTGGTTGGACCCCAATGAGACCAATGAAATCGCCAATGCCAACTCCCGTGAGTTCTTGGGGTCTACGTTCCTCCTTTACCCTCCCCATTTCTCATCCTTTGTGCAATGAAAGGTGACAACAATTATGTTGACTGTTAACATAATCTAGCTTACAGTCCTGGCGGAGGGGTGGGGGGTCTCATAAAATGGAGGAGCCATGAAAATACGGATTGCCAGAGGTTCTCTTCCTGATCTTTGTCAGAATGACAGGATGGAAATTGATGGCAACCACTCAGTGTTAACATTAATAAATATCGCTAGAGTGGATGTTCTGTTTTATAGCTATGTGAGAAATTTTTGGAGAGACAGTACAGGGACTCGGGGATTGGGGGGAGGCCTGTAGAGATGGCCAAGGAAATGAAGTGATGAATTGGGAAGTTCAAATCTGAATATACAGTGGGCAAGTAGGAATTTATAGCCAAGGAGCATGGTGAAGGGGGTCAGTGGATGAAAAATTACTAAGAGGACGACAAACTAATGGATTTTTTTAAATAAAGAAAAATAACTAAGAGGAAACAGGTTAGGGGGTTTCTGGCTGAACTGACCTAACAGAATTCTTTAAGGAAGTGTACAGATTGGCCTGTGAGAAGCTTCAGGAGCTGATGAAAGTTTAGCAGGAATCTTTGTCAGGGAAATTCTTTTCTGTTTGGGTTTGTGTTATTGTCATATGTGCTCAGAAAATCCTTATTTTAGACTGGTAGCTAATAGGTAAGACAGAATCTGAAGGATATCTGAAGGACTAGGCCATATCTGTATACTATTTTGATCACATATCCCCAAATACGTATATTTTGAGTGCTATTAGACATCTAAAAGGATAGAAGTTTTGTTCTGTTTTTGTTTTTTTTTTTTTAAGGAAAGAAATAGAAGGTCCCCCGTTTGTACCATTTTTGAAAATCGGGGATGTGAGCCATGGCTCTGTCATGTCCTGTTTGGACTCGTGAGTTATGACTGGTGGGACTAGGGCCCACCTGACTGACCAGGTATATTGTGATTTCCCAGGCCAGCAGATCCGGAAGCTGATCAAAGATGGGCTGATCATCCGGAAGCCTGTGACTGTCCATTCCCGGGCTCGATGCCGGAAAAACACCTTGGCTCGCCGGAAAGGCAGGCATATGGGTATAGGTAAGTGTGTTCTGTTTGTTCCAAGACTTGGGGAAAGATAGGTGATTAAATGTAGACTGGGATCAATTCAGAATCTTTCCCCATTCTGACTTATTTTGAACCCTTTTCTTAGTCCATGATGCTTGGTGTGTTTTTCTGTCTGCAAATCAGAACGATGGCACTGGTGTGGGAATTGATGGTATTGGTAGAAATACCAATTGAGCACCTATACCTTGCCAGGGATCCTACTGGATACTTGGGAAATGTCATCCTATAAATCCTAACATCACTTTGTAAGGTCAGCATGATCTGGGGAGATGAAGGTCACACCGCCTTTTAAGATCTTAGAGCTTACCTGGTGCAGGCTGCCTCAGTGCGTGCCTTGGAGTATTCACATTCTGCCTGAAGTGAATGAGAGATAATTGCCTTGTTTCTGCTTCTTTGAAAATTGAGTAAATGAAAGAAGTTTAATACTTGAGATCATCTGTAAAATGGAAATAATGCTACTTAAGATGAGGTACAACTCTTGGTACATGACTCGGTGGACTATAGAGTGTTGCAGAAGTTAGTGGCTCTTGTTGTGACTAATCAGCTGGCTCTAGTAACCCAGATGCACTATGATGAGCCTGACTCTTCTTCCTAGGTAAGCGAAAGGGTACTGCCAATGCTCGAATGCCCGAGAAGGTAACCTGGATGAGGAGGATGAGAATTCTGCGCCGGCTGCTTAGACGATACCGTGAATCTAAGAAGATTGACCGCCACATGTAAGTACATTCTCCTGGCCTCACCAAGATCCATTGTGGCTTTGCTGACTTGTTCTTTGCACAGATGCAAGCTCTGTCTCATTGGCCTTGGGCGGAGAGCCATGTGTCTTACACTTTTCTTAGGAAAGTTCTTCCATTCGATCCTCCCTGCGTATACCATCAGGGTAGCCCAATATCTGCCAAGTGAGCTCTTGCTGTCTCCTAATTGTGCAGAAAGTCTTGGATGAGGGAAAGAATTCTCTGCACCAGGAGGGGAGAGGACAGGAACTCTACATGCTTAGGGGCCTTGTGTAGAAGAGCAGATCAGGGCCCACCTCTATTGATGCCATTGCTGACCAGAGCCTCTAATAACCCTTGTACCCTACAGGTATCACAGCCTGTACCTGAAGGTGAAGGGTAACGTGTTCAAAAACAAGCGGATCCTCATGGAACATATCCACAAGCTGAAGGCAGACAAGGCTCGCAAGAAGCTTCTGGCGTAAGTTCTGAGACATTTAAAATATGCTAATGTCTAGTCTTAACTTCCATGCAGTCTGTCCAGAATACAGCTGTTATGTTAGAGATACATACTGCTGTGTCTTGGACACACCCGCACGCCATCAGTGTTGGGATAGTGTGGGGCTGTTGGTTAGTTGAATCAGCTTTTGGTGTTCCCAGCAGCTCACCCATCTTTTTTTTTCCAGGGACCAGGCTGAGGCCCGCAGGTCTAAGACCAAGGAAGCCCGCAAGCGCCGTGAAGAGCGGCTCCAGGCCAAGAAAGAGGAAATCATCAAGACTCTGTCCAAGGAGGAAGAGACCAAGAAATAAAGTTCTCCCCCTCTTCTCTGTACATAGTGGCCTCGGCAATTGCATAGATCACTCATTCAATAAAAGACAAGCCTTTATCTGCCTACCTCTGTGCTTCCATAGTCTTCAGTGGGGTCTTCACTGTTTACAGGACCAGCACTGAGGACTGGGATACAGACCCTTCCCTGGGTTCCTGCTTTGTTGCTTCCTTGACTCCTAGCCTCTGGTCAGGCTCATGCCCCCTCCATCCATGGCGTGTGGGGCCTACTTTGAAGGGAGGGGAGGAATGACTTCTACCCAGGCTTTGGATATTGTGCCTCAAAACTGCCCTTTACAGCAGAGCATGAGTGGCACTTCAGACACGGTCTCAGATGTTGGTTTTTGGTTGGTATTCAGTTGTGAGTTGTACATTAATTAAAAACGACAGAAAGTAGTATGCTTGTGCTCAACTGCACTGAGGTTCAGAGTTGGAGTCTGCTGCCTTGGAACCCCAGGACAGCGGGGATTGAACCACCGCCACTGGTCCAGAAGGTGTGATCTGAACCTGAACTGCTGGCTGCTGCCTGAGCTCTTTAGACAGCCTTATTGAGATAGAACTGAAGCCATCATTTTGAGCATCCCTATTTAAAATTTCTAAACCTTTTTTTCTTTCCTTATCAGTACTGTTTCCTGTTTTGTTTTTTGCTTTATAAGCATCAAAAGGGGGCCAAAAAAGACTTTGTTGGCAAGAGTTGGAACAAAGGCACGTGACACACTTGTCAAAGCCATTCTGGGTTAACTCTGCAGATGAGAAGTAGGTTTGATTTTCCCTGTTGTATGGTAGTAATAACCAATAAATCTTTCAATAAGGTATGTGCTCTATGAGCCAGATACTGAGGCATTTACATTGACTTGCATTGGTTCTCTAACATTATAAAGTAGGGTATTTGCTTCTCCATGTTCAGATGAGAAAAGAGGTTAAGCCACATGTTGGGAGTCACCTGTTCAGCCTGAATTAGTGTTGCATCATTAGGGATGGGGAGAATGAATTTGAGATAAATAACCTGGCTTGGTTCCCAGGCCTCAAGCTTTGGAAGACTGGGCAAGAGACGTCTTTGATGGTCAGAAGGATCCAGTCAGTGGAGGATGCTTGGAAAAGCTCACTTGAATATTTTGAGTGGGTAACAGTTTGAGGGACTGGTGTCCAGGTGGAAGGGATCAGTCAACCAATCAAATACAGAAGTGTCAGCTCCGGTGAGAAGTGGGAAGGAAAGGGGAACAGCTATGACTGGTGCCCCTCCTGGTTACTTCCCTGCCTTCTACCTGTATTCAGGAGGAATTCTTGTTTTGGAGTAATGAGAAGGCCAGTAAGGGGTCTTCAGGGTGTGTAATGGGCAGGTGTGCAGATCTGCATTTGGTGTGGGAAAGGCAGGGCTAAAGTGATCTTGAGGGCAGCAGACCTGTCCCCATCTCTGCCTTTAGTCTCCTTGTCCATTCTGGACAGTAGAGAGATGGGTAACCCAAGGCAGGGAGGCACAGACAGAATAGTCCAGACAACCTCGACCACCACCCATGTGCATCAGAATCTGGGCTGAGAGGACACTGATTTGGGGTTGCCTGTTGCCACCATACCAGCCTGTGCATAGTGTATCCATAGGACCTGCTCTAAGCCTATCATTCCAAATGGGGAAGCTGTGGCCTGGAAGAAGAAGGGCTATCACCAAGCTGCTTGGAGCATGAGACACCTTCCCATGCCTGGACCAGAGGAGGAAGGGCATGGAAGGCCACCCACCTCCACCTCCTCCAGGCAGTACAGAGATGACAGGAAGGACAATTAGAACCTTCACTGGGGCTCCTGAGCCGCCCGCACAGACAAGGGTTGCCATCATGGACCAGGAGATGGTGCTATTCTCTCACAGGTCACTGAAATGAAGTTAAGTGGTAGTCCTAACAGTCGTGTCTGACGCTGCAACCCCATGGACTGTAGTCTGCCAGGCTCCTCTGTCCATGGGATTCTCCAGGCAAAAATACTGAAGTGGCTTGCCATTTCCTTCTCCAGGATCTCCCCAACCCAGGGAATGAACCCGGGTCTTCCACATTGCAGGCAGATTCTTTACTATCTGAGCCACAAGGCAAGCCAGACCACAGGTCACTGAAGATATAGGAAACTGCCTTACTTTGGTGAAGGGCTGAAGGGAGGGGGAGGGAAGAATTAGGTTGTAGGAGCCTATCTCTTGGGAAGGCTTGCATCTAATCACTTCTTTCTGAAGCTCACTCCAGGCCTAAGGTTACCTCTTTCCACCACCGGCCTCTAACCCCTTTCCAGGCAGTGCCTGGGAGGGCCCCCTCAGCAGACAGATCCCCTAAAGTAATCACTGGATCTCTTCCAGTCCTGGAGCCTTGAGAACTTCTAATGAAATGACATGTCCATTTGGGACTTTCGTCGTGGTCCAGTGGTTAAGAATCTACCTGCCAATGCAAGGGACACAGGTTCAGTCCCTGGTTCTGGAAGATTCTTCATGCTGCGGAGCAATGAAGTCCATGAGCCACAATTACTGAGCCCACATGCCGCAACTACTGAAGCCTTCGCACGCTAGGGACTATGCTCCTCAGCAAGAGAAGCCACTGCAATGAGAAACCCACGCACCGCAACTAGAGAAAACCGGCGCGCAGCAACAAATACCCAACACAGCCAAAAATAAATAAATAAAAATTAAGGGAAAAAAAAGACATTTCCATGCAACTGGTCCCATCATATAATTTTGCATACCCTTTAAAGGGGTTCATGGCCCCAGGTAAAGACTCCCTAAGCAAGTCCAGCTCCATTTCTGGAGAAGGAAACTGAAGCCTGGAGGGCCCCCCAGAACCCAAGCTTGGCTTGAACATCAGCACCCACCTTTGATTCCTTCAGATGTGCATGGGGTGGGGGGTGGGGGGTGACTCAGAGTGGGCTGCACAGGACAGATACGAGCACAGCTGCTGCGCCTGGAGAAACGCTAAGGTCCTCGGTGCTATCTCTGAGGTGAACAGATGAACCACCTGGGCTGGCTTCCCAAAGCACAGGGAGAGCTGAGGCTGGAGGTATGCGCTGTCTTCCTCGCACTCTTCAGCAGGTGCCCCCAACGTCCTAAGCATTGGGGAATGGGTGTTAAGGAGGTGGGGAGGAGGGAAGGCTGAAGGAGCCAAAGGCAGTAGGGCTAGTAAGATGGGGGGGCCTTACTCTGTCTGCATCTCCCTGCCTCCACCTCTGGTTCCCATCTTCCTGCCCTTTTAGGCCTCTTGTTTCTGGCCCCCAGACTTCCCTCCTTTTTGCATCTCCCCTAAACCTAGATAACCTTAATCTCTCAGGGTACCCAGGTTAAGCTCAGGCTGAGGTAGGGGACAGAGGGCACAGACAATAGCCAAATGGTGGGTGGGCACCACCAGGGGGTTGCTGAGCATCCTCCACCCCAGGCCAATGGTGTTGCTACTCCTGCCACCCCCAGCGTGGACACAGAGGAGGGCCGTGGCTACAGCGGGGGCACCAGCTGTTCCCAGCCCCCAGGCTGTGAGCCTGCTTTGGGTGGTTCAGCCACCCGAAAAAGCTGCTGTGTTCAGCAGTGCAGCAAATGAGCTGGGGGGAGGCGGGGGTCCAGGCCAGCTGCCGGCTGGTACAGACACAAGTGGGTGTTCAGAAGGTTTGGCTGAAAGTCTCTGACTGTCTCCAGGGGGTGAAGTCTTGATCCCTGGAGCCCCTCCAGCATCTCCAGGGGTCTCTGTTTCCATCATACTGGTTTAAGGCTCTGAGGAACCCAGGGTCAAGTTGGGGAAGAATTGAACTGGGAAGTGAGAGATAGACTTTCTGAAACCAGCTCGACCATTAATTTGCTGGGTGACCTTGGGCATGTTATGAGTCTGCTCTGGGCCTCAGCTGCTCTGTGTAAAAAAGGGACAAGTTTGGGCTGGATAATCTGTATGACCGTGGGCAAGCCGCCTAATATCTCTAGGCATCAGTTCCATCATCTGTGAAAAGGGGACACCACCGCTTTCCTCACTGGGTCCTTAAGAGGAAAAATAAGTCCCTGGCACAGCTTCCCAGACACAGTAGGTGTCTATTTGTGTGAGTTCCCCTCTTTATAAGCCTTTCCACTGGGTCTGTGACACTTTTATCCAATCCCACCATCAAGGGTCCTAGGAAGGGGAGTCACCTTCCTCCTGCTCCTCTGCTGCCTCCCTACCCGCATCATTCCTGGATGAAAGGGACCAAATAAAACATGGTTTGGGGACCCAGGGGCTGGTCCCCCCTGGCCCACCTTGATTTGGGGGTGGGGGGCTGGAAGGCAGAACCGGATGGGTGCCTATCCGGAGGAGCAGGCCTCCCACCCGCTCTGCATTCTGGCTGCACGCGGTTGCCCTGGCACCCCCGCAGCCTCTCCCTCCCTCCGCGCCCCTCTGTCTATAAATAGCCCAGGACGTGCTCGCCTGGGCGATGACGCGGCCCGGCGTGCCGGAGGGGAAAGGCGGCTCTGCCGAGCAGGTGGGCGGCGGGCACCGCGGCGGGAGGGGCGCCACCGCGGCCCCCTTGCGCCAGGCTCCCAATGATGGGCGTGATTGAGTCATCTCAGGGCCGCACGGTCCGCCAACGTATCTGCCTCGGGCTTAGGGGGCTGAGGGGGCGAGGCTGATCTCGGGTGGATATTGAGGCCGCCAGACCCTGGGTTCGGCTGGTCTCCGGGGGCACCTTTGGGTGGGCAGAAACGCGGAGGTGCATGCCCGCCCGCTGCGCGATGCAGGTCCACATCGAACTAGAAAATGACCGCAGCCCCACCCTCTCTCCCTCCGGCGTCCCCCAAACCTCCTCCTCCATTTCCTCAGATCTGGAGTGAGGAGGCGCGGGGACCCTCACTGTCAGGGCCAGCCCAGCCCCTGTATCCCTCCTCTCAGAGATGAACACATTCTCCACCTTCAGACTCTCTCCTATTTTGGTCCACACCCACCACACCTCCAGGCCCCGCCCACCCCTTCCCGTCCTCTGACCCAAGCTGATAGATACATAGAGCAGCCAGATTGGGACAAGAAACATTTAATTAGGGGTCTGGGGGCTCAGCAATGCCCCAGCAGACTCCTCATGCAGCCTCATGTACAGTGGGCATTGGGCCCGCCCCTGGGATATTGCTGGGGGGGCCTCATGGCAGCAAACAGGGCAGTGTGGCTTGAGTTCCTCCTCCCTCTGAGACGGAGAGGTGGGGCAGGGGCCAGTGGGTAGGAGGGTGTGTCCCTCCCACCACATGGGAGGGTGTGACTGTGCCCAGGATGGAGGTGGCATTGGCTGGCACGATCAAGGGCACAAGAGGAGGCTCTGAGCTTGGCGGGGAAAGGGAGGTTGGCACCAGAGAAAAGCAACCTGCAAGGGAGGGGTCCTCTTTGCGTGTCCCCACACACCCCCTCCCCAGCGTGCCTACCCCCTTCCCTTTCTGGTGGTCAAACAGAATTCATTGTCTGTCTCCCACTCCCGCTTCCTCCCAGGGCTGTGTCCTGGAAAAGGGACCAGATGCAGCCAGAAAAAGGGCCCCTGCAACGGCAGCCCTGTCCCCCACAGAGCCCCGAGTGAGGGGGTAAGGGAGGGCTATTGCAGGGTCAGTCCTGAGGGTGGGGTTCCTGGGGCAGGCCTGGCAAGGCCTGGGACAGGAACTGAGCGTTCGGAGTCCTGACAGTGAAATGGGGATTGTTTTGATCAGGTGGACCAGTGGGTTTCTGTGTGCAGGCCGCTCTTGGGTGTGTCCTCTCCCAGTGAACAAGGGTAGAGTGAGGTTGCTCTGTGGTGACTGTCCTACTCGAGAGGACAGCCTCTGATTTGCCACACTCTCCCCAGACCTCAGCCCTCCCCTCCTCTGCCCACCCAAGTTTCAAGTAACAGGAGAGAGAGCCACAGAACTTTCCTGAGAGTTGATGGAGTGACAGAGGTGATGAGACCAGGGTCCTCCCACAGCCCTGAGCTCCCTCCCGACCCAGAGCTGGGGCTGAGGGACCCAGGAGGGCCCCACTCCCAAAGTGACAGCTTCAGGGTCACACATACAAGGGCCCGAGCAGAGGCTCTGTGAGGAGAGGGGGTGTCAGGCATGCAAAGGTGTGGTGGGCGGGGATAGGCTCTCTGGAAGAGGCAGCCCAGACGTTCCTCCGGAACTTCCTCTCAGGGCTGGACTCTGCATGGCAACTGGACCGGAGGAACCCACCTAGAGTTTTGCCATTCCCTCCCACTTTCTCCTCCTCCCCACTCCCGAGTCTCAGAGCTGCAACCTCTTCAGGGCACCCCAGGACCCCAGAAATAACACCTTTCTCAGTACAGAAGGCTCCCAAGCCATGGTGAGTGGCCCCTAGGAGAGGAGCAGAGGGAACCCCCGCGAGGGGCCAGAAGCTAGGAGGGCTGGGCATGGGCAGGGGTGGCTTCTGGGTTCTCTTGGCTCCTCTCAGATCTCGGTCAGGGCATCGGCTGGAACCAGGCCCCGCTTCTTGCCACTGCTGACGCGGATGAAGCCGTCAGCATCTTTGCTCCTGCCCACGCCCACACAGATCTGAGCGGGAGAGACACAACACTAAGGCCTGGCGCTGCCTGCCTCCCTGGCCCCGAGTCCTGCTGATGCCTCCCATGGGGCCCATCCCAGGGGATGATGGGACCAGCATGTGGTTGGAGCTGGGGTGATGGGAGCAGATCCCATGAGAATCCAGGGCACAGCAGCAAGAACCAGGCGGTCAGCGGACACCGAGCAGCACTTCGGGGCTGACCTTTGAGATCAGCTGGTCTAATGCCCCTGACAAACTCCCCGTTTCCCAGAGGAGGTAACAGCGGGGAAATGACTTGCCCGTGGTTGACAATAACGTTCAGACCTAAGCCTCTGGACTCCCACCCCAACGCTCTTCCCCTAGCTGTCTCTAACATAACTGAGCCCATGCCTGTGTTGGCCACCAGCCCCAGTTCTCAGCAGTCCCACTGCTGCTGCTTTCTCTCTTTTCTTAGTGAGAATCTCAGTTCCCCGACCAGGGATTGAACCTAGCCCATGGTAGTGAAAGCCTGGAATCTAACCACTAGGTCACCAGGGACTTCTAATCTGCCCTCCCTCCTGCCCCCAGGCTCCAAGCCTCCTCCTCCTCCAGGGTGCTTGCCCACGTTCCCGCCACTTATCTCCCTCCTATGCCAGCCTCTCCAGCCATGCGGGGCCCAGGTCCTCACCTGGTTCTCCTTGAGGCTCATGTAGCCTTGTTCCTTGTTCCCAGAGAAGGGTTGGCAGCAGCGCCAAACGTTCTCGCCTGGTCTCACCCGCTGCACAAAATTGGCTGGGAAGAAGCCAACCCGGTCGCCGATCTTGCCCTGGAATGAGGCTGGCAGTGAGCACTGTGCTGCCCCAACCCCAGCTGCTTTCTCTAGACCTAATATCCACTCAGAGCCAATGCCATCATCCTGTAAATCCTGGGTTCTTTTGTGTTTGAGCCCTTAGCTGGGGGGCTTCTGGGTTGGGAAGGGCACAAGGTAGGCAAAAGAGCAAGACTGGGGCATGGAGGGGTGAAGTAAAGGCAAGACCTGAGGGTGAGCCTAGGCCTGGCTGGGTCGTGGAGGAAGGAGGGGGGATGTTAGGGAAAGTGCCCTCTAGCTCTCTGGGCTAGTCCGGTGCCTACCACGGCTCACCCTCCGCTCCCCACCCTGCCACATCACCTTCCACCAGTCTTCATTAGAGTCATCCACCAGCATGATCCGGTCTCCAGGCCTGGGACGAGAGAGTATGGGGGGCAGGGGGTAGCATGTGGGGCAGGAGGGACCTGCCCGTCCTGCATCCCAACAGTCCTAGACCCCCAGGTCCCCTGCAAGGGCACACGATGGCCCCTGTGTGACCATAGGTACACAGACACTGTCTAGGACAGAGGCCTGGCATCAGTACCAACCCTCTTGGACTCTGGCCCCTCTGTCTCATATGGGGGCTCAGTAGCCTCCAGCATGCCTGGCAGAGGCTCTTGAAGGTCCCCCTCAAACTCATGTTGCAAGGTCTGGGAGTGCAGAGCCCTGAGGTTGGAGGCAGGCAGCCCCCGGGATCGGGGTGGGGGTGGGGGAGAGGCCGGGCCGCTGGGGGACTCACTGCAAAGCCAGGTCATTCTTTTCCTGGGGCAGGAACTTGTAGAGCGCCACGTAGGAGTACATGGGCCCCACATCCTTCCGGAGGGCAGGCCTGGGGGGCTGCGAAGAAGCTCGGGGTCATGGCTGGGGGAAGGACACCTTTATTACTCCACCCACTCTCCCCTTGCCCTGATCTTGCCTACGCTGGGGCTAGGATATGGGACAGTGACAGGGAGAGGTCAGAGTCTCCTGTCTGCTGTGCCCACATACCCCTGAGGGACTGGGCCAGGGGTGGGAAGGGGGCGCCTCCTCTGCCTGCTGCACTGGAACTGCCCACCCTTGGGGAGTAGGAGTGGGCTCAACAGGCACGGGTCAGTGTTGGGAGGGGTAACACCCCTGCCTCCCATGCCTACTGACCCTGGCATTGCATATCCCTGTAGATTGAGGATAAATGATGGCACAGTGAGACTCCCACTCAACACACTCTCACCCACCTAGGGATCAGTGACAAGAAGGATGTCCCCTTCCCACCTGGCCGGCCAAGGCTCAGTGCCACCCCAGCCTCACCTGTTGTCCTGGGCTCTTCTCCTCTGGTCCTGACCCTTCGCTCTCAGCTGGGGCTGTGAATACTGGAGATGCCAGGGTGGGGCCAGAGTGTGAGGCTGAAGGTGGTGACCCCCACTGTGCTCTGTTCCTGCCCCTGGTCCCCAACCCCACTCACCGCTGTCGCCAGGGCCCTCCTCTGAGCTGCGGATGCTGCCCTCCCCATCCTCGGTCAGCTCATCCCGCTCGCTCTGGGGACACAGAGAGGGGAGGGCTCAGCCCCCTACCCTCTGGGACCCCTGCCCCCTCCCTTTGGTGTTCCCCATACCAGGCTCCTTGTGGGGGACTCAGAGGTGCTGCTGAAGCTGGAGCGGTTCATCAGAGCCAGGGAGGTGCCATAGCGCAGGGTCTCGTACACAGGGTCTACCTTCCCGCTGGCCCCTGCCGAGGAGTCACCATCAAGGCTGGGCACCTGGCTGCCCTGCTAGCTGCCCTGCTCAGCCAGCTCTAAAGTGAATTCTGCGCATGCCCCTCACCTGCCCCTGCCAGGTCTCCCTAATTGCAGTGAGAACTCCATGTCCTCCCATGGTACCCAGGCACAAGCCTGAAGCATCCTCCACCCCTCGCCCTCTGCACTGTCCATGTTCACTCCATCACCTCGTCCTGCCTCCCAAACAAGTCTAGCATCTGCTCACTTCTCTCCAGCTCCACGACTGCCAGCCTGATCCAAGCTACCAAACTGGCAACCATCATAGCTTCCCCATGGTCTCCCTGCTTCTCTCCAGCCCCTCCAATCCACACAGTAGCCAGAATGCTCTTGTGAAAACACAAAAATTGACCTTAGAATAAAGTCCAAAGACTTGTGGTTACCGAGGAGGGGTGGGGGAGGGATGAACTGGGAGTTTGGGATGAGCAGATACAAACTGTTATATAGAGAACAGATAAACAACAAGGCCCTACTGTATAGCACAGGGAACTATATTCAATATCTTGTGATAAACCATAATGGGAAAGAATATGAAAAAGAATGTATATATATATATAAAGAATGTATATAACTGAATCGCTTTGCTATAAAGCAGAAATTAACACAATGTTGTAAATCAACTATACTTCAATACACTAAACGTTAAAAAAAAAAGAATAAAGTTCAAAGAACACTCTTAAGAGGGACCCTAAGGCCCTGCACCCAGAGTTCTATCTCACCCTCTCACTCCCAGGCTCATTGTCCCTTTTCTGCCCCTTCCTGCTTCCGGCCTGCCTTCTGTCCACACTGGTCTTCCCCAGATCCTCAGGTTAATTCCCTATCCTTCAAGTTTCCTGGATGCCTTCTTTGTCTCTGCGGATGAGTGGATGCCTTTTTATCCTCTCTTCGTTTCCTATCCTTCGGTTGCAGGCATTCACCAAATGGTGGCTAATTGATGATTTGTGTAATTATCTATTGCATGTCTAGCTCCCTTACTAGACCATGAGCTCCACCTTATTTAAGACTGTGTCCCTGTGTCTAGCACAGTGCCTGGCACTTAGCAGGTGCTCTATAAAGTTTTTGTTGAAGGATGGATGGATGGATGAACGGATGAATCAACTCTACATTCAGGACAGAAGCATCCAAAGAATTAGGGGGAGGGGAAGATGAAGAAAAATCTAAAAAAATGAAAAGGGAGTGGTAGCTGTGCCAAGAACAGGCAGTGCCAGTGTAAGTCAAAGCCCATCTGAGGAGTGTGTGGGTCTCTCCTCACACCACAGGGATGAGGGACAATGCTGGACACTCACCAGTGGGTGGGGACTCCTTGCTCATGGCACAGGCTGGCGGAGGCTCATGTACCAGGAGTGGGGAGCTGAAGTTGCGGCGGAAGGAGGAGGACTGTGGCAAAAGCAGGCAGAGAGAGGGTATGGAGAGGTCACAGCCCCCGAGAGGTGCTGGCTTTCCCCAAGCCCAAGCACCCCTCGACCTGAGGAATCAGCCCTGAGTGGCACTCAGAGCCCCAGAAGCCAAGCCTGGGAGCACCAGTCAGCCATCTCCACGTGGTCCCCACTCACCGTCTTGCCTGGGCATTGCTGGTGGGAGATCTCCTCAGAGCACCAGAGGTGGACACTGACTTTACATGTCTTACACCGCAAACCCTGCTTAGAGTTTCCTGGGAAGAACAAGAGGGGTGGTCAGTGACAGGGGATGGTCAAGATAGGTTACATCCATGGGCAAGGAGCAAAGGAGGTAGGTTAGGGCGTGGAGGGAGCAAGGGATTGGGCTTCCTCATGGCAGCCTGGGGCCAAGCTCTGAGAGCTGACCCCGATACAGTCAGGGTGTAGCTGACCCCCAGCTTGAGACCCCCCCCCCCACCCTCAAGGGTGCTATGTGTCCGCCCGCGTGGAGGGGCACAGTTAGGTCTGGGGACCATGAATAGCTGGAGCCTTGACTTCAGGCAATCCGTTCCATGGGCCCACTCCCCACACCCACCCTGGCCCCTTCTGTTGCCACCCCGGCACCTACCCACAATGAGCTGGTGGCACAGCTCACAGGGGCTGGCTCGCTTGAAGACGTGTTCCTGGAAGCTGTGCAGCCTCACTGGTTTGAGTGGTGCCAAGGGGCGTGGGACTGGGCAGGGGGATGGGGCGGGAGTGGGCAGGCCCCGGTCTGCGGAGGCTGGTGGTGGGGTAGGAGGGGGCAGCGGGGTCGGGGGCGTCAGCAGCACCTCAGTGGGGCACTTAAGCTCAGAGCCGGAGCGAAATAAGAAGTTCTCAACGCTCTTACTTCGGAGGATGGTCTTGAGAGAAAGAGAGCGCTTGAACCGCTGGAGCTGAGAGAGGAAGAGGGATGGTGAGCCTGGAGGGGGCTGGCTCCCGGGGGTCTCTCCTCGGCCAGCAGCAGCCTGAAGGTGAGAGCCAGAGGTGATACAAAGCTTCTCCTGAGAGAGAGGCTGCCAAGTTCCAGAAGGTAGGTCACCACCCCAGGTGCCCACAAGAGCCAGGCAGGGAAACTCCTCTAGCAAAGGAGTTCTGACTGGAAAGGCTAATTAGGAGTGGTGGGGACTGTGGCAAACTGTATGGCCAGCAAGTAACTGCTGATCTCCTATACCAGCTGAGGCTAGTCTATGTGAGCAGCCCAGCATTGCCAGGGTTCTCAATTTTTTAAAAGAAATCTAGACTTTTTTTTATAAATGTAATTTTTTTTTGGGTAATTTTATTTTACACGGCATGTGTAATCTTAGTTTCCCCATCAGGGATTGAACCTGTGCCCCTTGCAGGAGCATACAGTTTTAACCACTGGACCACTAGGGAAGTTCCATATAAATGTGATTTTTTAATAAAAAAAGATTAATGTGCTTAATGAACTTATGAAATTTGAAGTCAGTTAAGAGGGACTTCCCTTGTGGTTCAATGGTTAAGACTCTGCGTTTCCACTGTGGGGGGTGGGGGCTGGGGGGTGATGAGGGGGTTGGGGGGATGGTCATGGGAAAATCCCCCATGCTGTGTGGCCAAAAAAAAAAGTCAGTTAAGAAATTGAGACTCTTATGTGAAATTGAATAGAAACAAAGTCAAGAGGTTTTATTCCTTTTTCTTTGCAGAAATGGTAGTATAGTATTTCTCCTGTACCTTGCTTTTTTTCACTTAACAGTAAATCTTGGAAATCATTCCATACCAATACACAAAGAGTTTCAGCATTCTTTTTTAATGGCCACACAGGAATTTTATTGAATGGGTGTGCCATTTACTTGAGTTAACAAAGTAATACTTTGGGGGCCCAAACAAAACATGCCAGGTCCTCAGTTCTTGCACAGGGAGAGGGGCGTGGTTGCTCTGGACTCTCATCCTCAGTGTTGATTCTCCCTCCGAAACACCTCTCCAGCCTATCCCTTGCAACCTCTCAGCACCCCCAGAGCCTTGCCCTAGTTCAGGCTCTGGCACCCTCAGTCTGGTTCAGGGCTATAACTCTTTGCCTCCACCTTGTCCATCCCCACCTGTTCTCCATGCAGCAGGAAGGTGACCCCTGACAATGCAAAAACCATTCATGGCTCCTCAGGACTCAGTCAAGGCCTTTATGCCAGCCAGGGCACTACTACTTGGCCAAATCCACCCTTCCACCCCATGCCTTCCACCTGAGTTCAGACAAAATGACTTGAACTCATCTGTATTTTATGCTTCTGGGCGTTTGACACGCTTGTCCTCTTCTCTGCCTTATCCAATTATGTCTCGCTTTCTATCCTCCAGGGTTTCCTGTGACTATTCTTCCTCGGGGGAGCTATCTCTTCTGTAGGGATTCCTTTTAGTGGGACCACATGAGCGCTCCGATCAGGTTTATGCTTTGTCATTTACTTCTCACTTCTCCAGGAGGTTGTGAGCCCCTGGAGAGCAGGGAAAGTTGCTTCAAATCCCCATAATGGGCTTCAGCACATAGAAGATGCTCATTCCATGTTTGTGGAATAAATGATGAGCAAGTGGCTTGAACCCTAAACAGAGTGCATGTTCTGGAGCATAGGATGGATTCTGCATGAGGCCAGAGCACATTGGCCACCTGATGTGAAGAGCTGACTCATGGGAAAAGACCCTGATGCTGGGAAAGATGAGGGCAGGAGGAGAAGGGGGCCACAGAGGATGAGATGGTTGGATGGCATTACTGACTCAATGGACATGAGTTTGAGCAAGCTCCTGGAGTTGGTGAAAGACAGGGAAGCCTGGCATGCTGCAGTTCATGGGGTCGCAAAGAGTCGGACACCATTCAATGTCGGAATAACAATGACAAAGAGCTATTTCTACTGCACACCCGAACATACCCTTATTCTGCCTGGAATGAAATCTGGACGGCTCTACCCAGACCCTTGCCCCACTCACCTCCTGTTCAGAACCCTTTCTCCTGCCCACTTCTTTTCACTGGTGATTAAAAAAAAAAAAAAATGGGGGGAGGGGACATAGGGCAGGGAGACTTGGCCCAGGTTCCCAGCTGGGATACCAGGCAGCCTGTGTGCCATGGCTGCCAGCTTGGCAGCCATGCCAAGGGGATGGAAGCAGAGACCCCTCTAGCCCTGGGGAGGCCAGTAGGCCACAGGACAAAGGGGAAGCAGAGGGGGAAATGTTTGGGCACAAGGTGGGTCCTGGTGTGCCAGCTGAAAGGCCAGACAGAGCCCTGGGGTGACTGGCATGTTGAGCTGCCCAGCTCCTTCCAAATCCAGTTTCCTGGCCAGTACTGTGGGCTTCTTTGTGTGTCTCTGAGAAGCAGGGCCCCAGGCCCCAGATGCCAGGGTGCTGGGGCAGAGGTAGAGGCCCAGAGGGACAATTAATTAGAACACAAATGTGTTCTATGGGCCAAACGTGGCTCTGGAGGCTCTGACAGGCCTGGAGGCGGGTGAACCAGCCGCTGCTCTGCCCAGGAGTTGTAGGCAAAGAGCACAGGAGGCCTCTGGGAGGACAGGCTGAGGGTGGGGGCAAAATGAAACCTGCTCCTGAAGGCAAGTCACTTCACTTCCTCTCTCTGAGCCTCAGTTTCCCTACCCCCAAGAGGAAGGAGGCAGGGTTAGGTGCTTTCTAAGCAAGACGGAAAGCAAGAATCTGAAAACCCCAAACCAAAAACCTAAACATATGGGGGACTTCCCTAGTGGTCCAGTGGCTAAGAGAGGGGACCCAGGCTGGATCCCTGGTTGGGAAGCTAGATCCCACATGCCGCAACTAGGAGTTTGAATGATGCAACTAAAATGGAGACCCAGTGCAGCCAAAATAAATGAATATTAAAAAACAAAACAAAAAACTAAATTTACAAACATAATGAGAGGTGGTTATTATCAGAGTCCTGGAATGGATATGCAGCATCTCATTAACCTTCCACCATCCTCTGAGGTAGTGATAATTATTGTCCCGCTTTTCAGGATGAGGAACTGAGGGGTTAAATTACTCACTCATTATGCGTCCTCAGCTGCTAAGGAGCAGAGCTGGGACTTGAACTAGTGGCTTTGGCTACTGAGCCCAAGGAGTAAGGAGCCCTCTGCCTTGGCCCTCACCTCTGCCCCTCAGTTGTGCCATGGGCTTGTCATGAGATGTAAGCTTAGAAAGACTGGCCACCTGGAGCAATGCCCACCCTGCACCACTCTGGCCACAGCCCCTCAGAATTGTTGTCTGACTCTGTTGGTCACCTCTTGTGACGGCAAGAGCACCCTCTCTTGGGACAGTCATTCCATCTTTGGGCAGCTGCAATCGCTGGAAAGTGCTTCCCTATATAGAGCTGAAACCTGCCTCCCTGCCTATCAGCCCTTGTTCCTCCCTTGGCTCAAGAAAGGGCTACTCCCGCTTCCGCACATCAGTTCTTCAAATATTTGAAGACATCAATCATGTTCCCCCCTTCTGAGGCCATTATTTCCAAAGTAATCCTCACAGGATGAGGTTTCAAACCTCTCTTCTGTCCAGCCTGTGCCCTTTCCTGGTCCCTGCCTGGCCTTAGTGCCAGGAGCCACCGCTGCAGGGGACCAGAGGCCTCTGGAACAGACTGTTCCTCAGCGCCGGGGCAGTCCTGACTCTGTCCCAGATCCCAGGAGGGTAGAGAGGCAGGAAGGAATAACACCTGGGGTGGCTGGCGGATGTCAAAGTCTGTGGCTGGAGGGCAGATGCAGGCATCTCTGCCAAATGGCTTAATGCCTGCCCACTCCAGAGACATCTGCCTTGGCCACCCAAACCTCATCTTGGCTCAGCCTAGCCAGGTATTTCCACTCCTGGAACTCTTAGTTTCCAGGGAAGACCTCCCCACCACTATCTTTTTGGTGCCCCTACTGTCCCAGGACCCATTCCCTGACAGGAGAAGTTGCCATATACCCTGGCAAACGGGCACATCTGCATCCCATTTCCTCCCCACCTCCCACCCAATCACCGCCAAAGCACCAGGAGCTTGTCTGGCTTGGAGCCTGGACCACCAGGCCTGTCATTCTGAGTCCCCTCTTGGAAGCAGGGCCTGGCCTCCCTGCCTCCTCCCCACATCTCCACACCCTGGATGGTCCTTTCTTCCCTCAGTTCCCACCAGCTCCTGAAAAGGTATCAGGCAACTGGCAGAGGGGGTGGCAGATGTGACACAAGCTGACTCAGATGGCAGAGCTGGCATGACAAGATTTCCCCAAGAATGGCACCAGAAGGGGTGATGGCAGACCCCACGAAGTAGGATGGGATGGGGACCCAGAGAGGGCAATGCTGACGCGAGGAAGCTCACTGAGTACCTTAGGTTTAGGAGTGACACCAACCTTAGAGTGGGCAGGAGGCTGAACTTGGGCTGCAAGAAATTCCCAGGGACCCCCAAACACTGATAAATAAGTCTGGAATGTTGGCTTCACTGCCTAACAGGCACCAGCCTCCTCTGTTGTACCTGCCTCAAACTGAGCTGGGTGGGCAGCAATCAACCCTCTCCCTTCCTTCCCCTCCACCCCCACAGTCTGAAGACAGAAGCTTCCTTGGGACAAGTTGAGATGGGGGATGGAAGGAGGCTGGCAAAGGTTCTGAATTCTCTCTGCCCACCTCTGCTGTCCTGAGTACCTTCCCCCCAAAGCCGAAGCCCGGCCCGTGTTGTTATTATGGAGCCCTTCATAAGTGAGGTACAGGGAGGGGGTCAAAGGGGCAGGGATCCAACTGACCTGGTACAGAGGGACCAGGTCAAGTGTACACTCTCTTCCTTCCCTGCTCCTCAGATCCCCATGGCTCAGATCCAGAGGTGTTGGAATGAGATGGTCCTTGGACTGGGAGAAATGAGGTGCAGACCTGCCAGCCCTGCCAGCCCCACACAGCTGAGCTTGCTGATTGCTGAGGCAGCGCTGCCCAGCACTCCTGCCTGCCTTCAGAAAGCCCTTAAGGAGGGGGCAGAGTGGCCAGGCCGTGGTGTGGGAAACAGGACAGGATCTGAGAGGCCCCAGTGCCCTGGGAAGCAAGCAGGGAGGTTGTATGCGTCTGTCCAGGGTGATAAGAAGGCAACTGAGGTCAGGCTCACTGGAACTCAGAATGGGGCTCTGTTCCTGGGACCCTCTGCTTGAAAGAAGCTGTCACAGTTATTCCAAGCAATATCCTCCCACCTCAACACCTCATTCTTCTCCCAATAGACCTGACTGTCTGAAGGGGAGTTAACTCTGTGGTCTGAGAGCCCAAGGTTTCCAGTTCTCAGAAGGGAGCAGGAGAAGGCCAAGTGTGAATCTGAAGTCTTGGATATGGAGACCCACTGGATCCCTCCGGTTTAGGGACAGGAAGCCTACCTGGGGTGCCTAAGCCAGACTCCATCCACTCGGGCCCTATTCATCTTTCCTTGGTCATTTCCTGGATGACCTTGACCTTGAATTAACCTCATATCGTGGGAAGTAGTCCAGAATTAGGAGGAGGATGGGCATGGGAAATAGCTATAGATGAACTAGTGATACCACGGGGAGCCAAAGATGGCACCCATTTCTGGTCCGGGCTGACCCCCTCCTCATCTGGGTAACAGAAGCCAAGTGGGAACCAATTACCAGGGTGGAAGGGAAAGGGTAACCTTGGCCTGAAGTCTGGGGAGGGGACAGAGAGGACTGCCCCCTCTCTCCCCATCCCCAGGGACCCTGCTCAGGTTGCTTCCCGCACAACTTCTTGTGGGTCAGCATCTAGAACTTGGGGAGGCAGCAGACAGATTAGAGGCGGGGGTTGCAGAAAGTGAGCCCTGTTGTGTTCTCCGTCCCCCTCCCCGCCCCCAGCCCCTTCAGCGCCAGGAGTCTGGGCTGCGCCTGACTTCATTGGGGAATAATTTATTCATTGTGACTCCCGCAGGAGTAACAATCATACCTAATTAGGGTTAATTATGACATTCATTAATTATGATGACTTCCCTTTTTGCTTCTACCCGCTCCCCACGCCCCCACTACCACCCAGCCCCCGTCCCGCTGGCAGGGGGGGTGGGTCTGCCTGTCTTTCTGCTCCGGAGCTGCAACGACAGTCCGCGGGTCCCCGCCCGTGATGGCCCGCGCTGCCGCAACACCCAGCGCGAACTCGGAAGCTGCGCACCCTGGGGCCGCGGGCTCACGTCGCCGAGCCTAACCGGGCTGGGAGGAGGGAATGTCGGACTGCGGCGGGTCAGAGAGAGCCATCTAGAGACTCTGAGATAAACACGCAGAGGACCCGGGAGAGACGCACAGAGAGATACTAAGGCAGAGACAAACAGGTTGTAGAGACACGGGCAGAGAGAGGGGGACAGACTGAGCTACAGGCGGAGACCTGGCGGGCACAGGAGAGGTGCGCCTGGCGCGCACACTCGGGCGCGTACACCGGCCCACACCCGCTACACACCGCTACACACTCCCTCCGCTTTCGCTGCGCCGACTCCCTCCAACAAAGCCGAGTTACAACCTCCCTGGAGGGTCGTGGGGGAGCTCCGCTCATCACGCGCGCAAGGGCGTGTCGTGTTTGAGTGATGGGAGCTGTTTGCGGTCCCTCATCCGAACCTACTGCCCCTGGGTCGCCGCGCGGAGCGTTAGGGACCAAACGGGCCCTTCTACGGTGACTCCAGGGCACCGGAGGCCACAGTGGCAACTGAGTCGGGAGGAGGATGCCCCGGCTGGGGGCGCACAGGGCAGGGGTCCAGGCCTCGCGCCTCTCGAGTTACCTTGGTTTCCTGGAGGGCAGAGACGGTCCCCGGGGGGGTGTGGGTGGCAGCGTCATCCGGTTCATTCTCCTTCTCGCTCATTTCGGTCATGGTTAGGGGAGACGGGAAAAGAGGGTGCCGAGACCCGACGGCAGCCCACCTGGAAGCAGGCTAAGGGTGGCAGGCGTCTCTCCGGGACCTGAAGCCCTTAGAGACAGCCCCCCAACCCAGTGAACCCCTGGAGAAACCCGCCCAGGCAAAGCAATCCCCACTCCCGGGTGCTGGCGGAGAAAGTTCCTGGATTGGTGGGTGAGAGGAGGCAATTATACGGAGCCGAGGGAGCAGGACGACCCCAAGAGTGAGGATCAAGGGTCTGAAGAAGATGCTGCTCGGAGCGATGAGAGGAGGGAAGTGGGGACTCGGGCAGGAACCGAGGAAGGAAGCGATGGAGCTGTCAGTGTCCGGCCCGCTTCGCTGTCCTCTGCGCCCGCCCCCCACCCCCTCCCCCTTCCCCTCCCCTCGCCGGCCCCAGCCGGGCACCCGGCGGCCCCTCCGCCCAGTCCTCGCCTCCCAACTTTGATTTAGGAGGTCGCCTGGTCCCTCCCCCTTCCCTCCGCCGCTCCCCCGCGCCGCTATGCAAATCAGGTTCTAAGCTATTGGCTGCTGCGGTGGCCAGGAGGGCGAGCTGGGCGGAGCTTTGGGGGGCTCGACAAGATGGGGAGGAGCTTGGAGGGTAAAGAAGTGGAGGGGGCAGTTTCACACTGAAAAATCCGGAATGGGGGTGGGGGAGCATGACAAGGTTGAAGGAAGGTTCAGGAGATCATATTAGAGTCTGGAAGGGTTAGAGGAGGATAGAAATAGGTTGGATTTGCAGAAGGAGAGCCGAGAATGAGATGAAGGCAGGACTTCTTGAGAGTGAAGAGTGGGGAAGCTTCCACCCCATTAACTGGATGTCTCTGCCCTGGAAACATTCTCTCCAAATGTACACATCCTTGGACTGTGCGGTAGGGGTTTCTTCTGCAAAGTATAGATAACTTAACACCATGTGTCAAAGGCCAGCCCTGTCCTTGAAAGCAGGACGACATGGCTTTCCAATCCTGTTGTCTGGACTTCAGCAGAGAAGAGACCTCAGTCCCCACACTTGAGGTCCCCAAACCTCTCCAAGACACTCCCCCTCCTAAAGATCCTACCACAAGTGAAGTTAGATGGGGGTAGGGAGAGGTGGACCCTCCAAAGAGTCTTCTGTCCACTTGATCTGAAGCTACCTCTGCTAATGCATGTCGCTCACCTGCCATTTCCTCAACTTCTCTGCTCTCCCCTCCTGGCCCTTCTGGCCCTTCATCTCTGGGCCTGTCCAAGAAAATGGAGGGAGGCTGGAGATTGAGAGAAGCCTTCCCTGGGTGTGGGTGGAGAGACTTCTGGGTCTAAGTCCCCTTCCTGCTCATCTGCTGCGGGTGATGAGATGAGGAGTGGGTGGCACTCAGAAGGGTCCTGCCTTTATGCCAGCCCTGGAGGAGGGTCTGAACCCTGTGTCCCTCCTCCCCACCCACCCGTGCACACAGCCATTCATGTGATCTCTCGCCTCCTGAAGATGTGCTCACGTTGGAGTTGGAGCACTGCTCAGGTTACAGCATCTAGGGAAAGAGATTTATTTGCCAGTGGCAGAAGTAGGACAAGGGCAGACAGGCGGGCGGGTCTGTGGTTGTGGGGGCTTAGTCTCCTCCCCCTCCAGATCCACACATGGCAGACTCTGAGTGCTCGATTTCCTAAAAGGAGTTTCCACAGAACCTGACCTCAGCCCTCAGTCCAGTTTCCCCAAAAACCCATTCGTGATCAGCCTCTCCTGTTCCCCTCTGAGGGTCACCTTCTTCCCTCCAGCCCAGCACAGGTCAGCCCAACAACCCCTCCCTAGGCAACTCAGACTTAGGAATGCTTGGAGCACCCTGAGATGGTATCGTCAGGCCTCTATCTCTAGCAGTCTTGAGCTGGAACAAACAAGCTTCTTCTGTGTTTGGAGACCTCCTGAGGGATGTATGTACCTCTGTGTGTGTTAGTTGCTCAGTCGTGACCAACTCTTTGTGACCCCATGGACTGTAGCCCATAAGGCTAATCTGTCCATGGAATACTTCAGGCAAGAATACTGGAGTGGGTTGCCATTTCCTTCTTCAGGGGATCTTCCCAACCCAGGGATTGAACCCGGGTCTCCTGCACTGCAGGCAGATTCTTTACCATCGGAGACACCAGGAAGGTACGTCTATTTCCCTCCAAAGAACTGAGGCTCTGGCTTCCTTTGAGTCCAATAACTGGGTAGTCACTAATTTGCTCGACCTTGGGTAGGTAACCTTTATTTTATTTTTTTTATTATTTTTATTTATTTATTATTTATTTATTTGACTGCACCAGGTCTTAGTTGCAGCATGTGGGATCAAGTTCCCTGACCAGGGACCAAACCCAGGCCTTCTGCATTGGAAGCAAGGAGCCTTAGCCACTGGACCACAAGGGAAGTCCCTTGAGTAGGTAACTTTTAAAGCTTTGATTTCTTCATCAGCAAAATGGAGACTCTGCCCACCTAATTGTTCAGAGGATGAATGAGATAGTGCGAATATACCACTTAGCCTAAGAAAGACAGACACAGAAAGTTTTCATTTTCTTCTTTCTCTCCTTTTTTCTTGGGGGACTTGTCTCTTTCTAGGTCTTTTTCTGAGGCAGAGAGAAGAAACAGCTTCCTTTCCTCACTTTCCTTAGCTGTCTGGAGCCTGTTAAGTCATGGAAGAACTAACCCAGAAGGAGACCCTGACTAGACTTGGGAAAGAATTCTCAGGGGAATCAGTGGTATGGGGGACCAAGGAAAGGCAGGGAAGTCTGTGGGGTCTGGGGCCCATCTGGTCTCAGCAATAGAAGCCTAAGGTAGAGCAAATACGGAGGAGGCAGGGGGCTGGATCCCATGACCTCTGGATGTCCTTTCTGGCCGACAGCCTTCGTGTTTCAGAGCAATCTTTCATGAACTAAGTCTGAGTCACTGTCTCAGTGCTGACAATTCCCACTGCAGTGGCTCAGAGCTGGGGCAGGAGCAATGGGGCTAGCTTCTCTTGGGGGCACACTGTCCATCTTAGATTTGGAGGGCAGAAATGAGGGGCGGGCGGAGCAAGGGGCAAGGCATTCCAGGAGGATGAGTGGCAATCACTCAAAAAGGCTCTCAGACCGGAAGTCATAATAGAACTACCAGGAGGCCTCTTACTAGGAGAGCTGAGTGAATGAGCACAGCTGCTGGGCTCTCGGGAGCCTGGGGATGATGGGATGGACAGATGACTTCGAATCTGCATATGGCCAAAGTCCAGCACACTAAGAGAACCTGGTCCTCACCCTGGTCTGCCCTTTTTTCCTACTCTGTGATCTTGGGCAGAGAGCTGTCCATCATCTCTGGAGGGTCTTTAGTTTCTTTCTCTTCAGATTGGATGAATTGGACTAAATTATTTTGAAACGGGGAATTGGATTAAATGCGGAGGATAATTGTCTGTCTCTTAGTGTTCTTTTGAGCATTCTATAAGTTAATATATGTAAAGAATTGGACAGAGAAAGTACATGATAGTTACTATTGTATTTTTAAAAAATTTTAAGGATTCTTATTAACCTTGGGTTTGTAGGTGAGTTTCAGGGAGTTCATGAACCCCTCGAAGTTGTATCAAATTCTGGAGGATAAGCATTTTCTGGAGGAGAGTTCAGAGCTTTCCTCTGCTCCTCAGAGAATCTAAGATCCCCCAAGATTAAGAATCACCAGCCTGAATGACGCCAGGGCCCTCCATTGGGGGTTGAGATTCTTTGACTGCTATTCCATAAGGACTGACCTATTTTCTCCTGTAAACACCTTCAGTTCAAGCCCCTCCCTGCTTTGGCCTCTGCCCTCATGGGTTGTCAAGGACAGCCCAAGCTGAGCACATGAGTGGCTGGCCTTTCCCTCCAGCTTTAGAATTGGGGTTCCCACGTTGGGGCGTTTGTCATGGTTGAGGCCAAGCCTGGGTTCTCATCTCCAGCTGGGGAGAGGAAGAGTGCCCAGGGTCAGTGGGGCTGGGAATGCAGAGAACACAGTGAGAGGCCTGGCCTTGTCCCATCTCCCTCACGTCCCCCTGCCAGCCCACCCCATGGGCCCCAGAGGCAGATGCCACTCTAATGAGCTAAGGCTCGTGGCAGGCATCGGTAATTATGATTTTATGGAAATATAGAAGGCTCTTACGCAAGTGCCTGACACACTTCCTGGCTGTGGCTTCTGGGACAGCAAGGTCCCCAGGGCCTGGAGGAGGGCCTCTCCACCCCTTGGAGCTCGGGACACTGGCATACAGCCACCCTTCCACTGCCTGTGGCACTGTCCCTAACGCGCCCTGAGTGAGCGGTCCCCTCCCTCTGTGCCTCAGGCTCCCTGGAGGGGCACAACATGGGCTCCAGTATGTGCAGCCCCTCCCCCACCCCACCAGGCTGAACTGTCCTGAAGACCTGTTTTCTCGGGAGGGGGATGTTTCCCTCTCCTCCAATGAGAACGCCTCTCTTTCCAAGAAGATGCCCCTTCTATGCGGTTTCTGTTCTCCTTGAGGCTGGGGACATAAGGCTGATGGCGGCCTGTGGTGGGGAAGTCATAACCCCCGGCTGCCCCTCCCAGGCCCTATACCAGTTTGCCCAGCCCCCTCCCCCATGCCTCTGATGTCCTGAAGTCTCCCCATACCCACCCACAAAGCATCTGTTACCAAGGCAACAGCAATGTCATCACTTTGGGGTGAGCAAAGAGGTGGAGCCCAGTGGATGGGGTGGGGCTGTTAGGGGTTAGACTTTTGGAGATATGAGCACTGGGGGCCCCCAAACTCTTAAGGGAGGATCTTTTGCTGCAGAGGGGCCCTGGGCACACACTGGGGTGCAGACTGCCCCTGAGACCTGGTGGGAAAGCCGGAGGATGAAGTCTGGAAGGAACTGGATCCGGGTGTTAGAGGTGAGGGTGACTGGCTTTATTAAGTGAAAGAAGCATGAGGGTGATGATGTGACTACACTTGATCTTAGCCAAAAGGCCGAGAAGCGATGAGGGTGATGATGTTAAAGAGAGGTTGAGGCAGGCAGGATGGGGCCCGCCTAAAACTCCTCCCTTAGTGTTCAGCTTATTAACTCCTTCAGGGCAGAGATTTTCTGGCTGGTTGTCTAGACTGTTGAAACAGCAGCTGGAGTTCCCGGGGCCAGCCTGGACCCACACCGCCCCCTGCAGGCCACACAGAAACTAGCACTGTATATCTTTCGGATAGGAGCGTGTAGGTGGGCTTCCCAGGGGGCGCCAGTGGTAAAAGGACTTGCTTGCCAATGCTGGAGACACAAGTGAGGCAAGTTCGATCCCTGCGTCAGGAAGATCCCCTGGAGGAGAAAATGGCAACCCACTCAAGTACTCTTGCTGGGATAATCCCATGGATAGCAGAGCCTGGCAGGCTACAGTCCATAGAGTCGCCAAGAGTCAGACATGACTGAAGCGATTTAGCAGATGTAGGTGGGGCCTTTAAGAGTCTACATTTGTGACATCTAAACCATGGGGTCCTACTAAATGCCTAGAGAGGCTTTGGGCTCCGGAGGTCCTTGTTTACTGCCTTTGAAGCCCTCTTGTAAATCCTGACCCAGAGAGTGCCAACAATACAGGGGTTCCCTCTGAACAGACTTGGGGGTAGGGAGCAGTGGGGACAGAGATGTGCCTTGAGCTGAGCTGACAGAGGCCATCAAGAGGGCTGGAAGGCAGAGGGAACAGCCTGGGCAAAGCCCAGGCGTGAAATAGAACAGACTGTTCTGGAAGTGCAGGACTGTAAGCAAGGGAGAAGGGGAGTGGCGAGAGGGAAAGGCAGAAGAAAGTGGGCCAATGGCTGTGGATGCTGGGCCAGGAAGACGGGTTTTCCTGCACAAACAGGCTTCTCAGACTCATTCATGGGAACCCAGGTGAACAATCTAGGGGTACCATGGGGCATGAGGAAGGAGCAGGTGGGCAGAGTGGTTCACCCAGGACTGGAAAGGAATTTAAAGACAAGGCTCTATATTAAGTGTTTGTGAAAGCCTTGCTTTTGAATCCAAGAATATCCATATTAGTTTTCCCACTAAAAAATGATTTTAGGCACTTTCCCTGATGCTCCAGTGGTTAAGAATCCATCTTCCAATGCAGGGAACTCAGGTTCAATCCCTGGTCGCAGAGCTAAGACCCCGCATGCCATGAGGCAATTAAGCCCATGTATCGCAACTAGAGAAAGCCCGAATGCCATGGTGAAGACCTAGCACAGCCAAAAAAATTTTTTAACAAGCACTAACCACTGTGTACCACTGATGCCTGAAGATGGGTGTGGTTACCCAGGAGTTTTCATAGCCCAGCTTGAGAATGTCACCAAGAGTGATGATGGTATGGTCATTCTTGTGTCACAGGAACATCTCTCTGGTTCCCAGGGGCAGCAACATGGAAACAGAGCCAGAGTAGTGGGCTAAGAGCCTTCTAAGGGGATGGCCAGGAACGAGTCTTGTTTTGGCCTGGGTGCATGGCAGTGAGGTGACTCAGGGTCCAGCCCACTCTCACTAGCTAATCAGTTCAGTTCAGTTGCTCAGTCATGTCTGATTCTTTGCGATTCCATGGACCACAGCACGTGTGCCAGGCTTCCCTGTCCATCATCAATTCTCAGAGCTTGCTCAAACTCATGTCCATCGAGTCAGTGATGCCATTTCATCCTCTGTCGTCCCCTTCTCCTCCTGCCTTCAAATCTTCCCCAGCATCAGGGTCTTTTCCAATGAGTCAGTTCTTCTCATCAGGTGGCCAAAGTATTGGCCACTAGCTAATAACCTTGGGCAAATTGCACAGACTGTAATTGGGACCTTCTTATCTCAAGAGGTGGTCGTAAGATGCAGTGGGACCTGGAAGATCGAATACCCTAGAAAAGCTGTTTCCTTGCAGCCTTCACTGCTACTCATCCCAAGGGAATTCTCAAGTCATAGCCACACCTGAGGAAATCACAATCCTGTATCCTGTCTCTCTGCCATCATTAGTCCCCCAACCCCCATTCTACAAAACCAACCGCAGCAGCCCAGCCACTGTCATTCATATTTGGCCATCTTCAGAGCTCACGGGCCAGGAGTGGAACAGAAAGCATTTTGTCCCCATTTTGCAGCTGGAGAGGCTGAAGCTCAGAAAGGTCAGAAGTCCCTCATCAGAATCCAGGTTCCAGGGTCCAATACTTCTTTGAGAGCTGTTGAATAAATGAATGCACTTATCATTCAAATCCCCACATCAGCCCCTTTCTTTGCAGGAGGGGGAGTAGGCCTTACTCTCCAGCTCCTCTAGTTGGAGTGTTGCTTGGAGACTCGTTTCAGAATTCCATACACATTTGTCAGGCAGAGTGTGTCATACAGTATGGTCATTAGGAGAAAGGGTAGTAGTTCAGGCAGCCTGGGTTCAAACCCTGGCTGTGTCTTGTCTTAGCTGTGTGACCTTGAGGTAGCAACTTAATTTCTTGGACCCTCAGTTTCCCCATCTGTATAATTGGGGGGAGGGAGGCAGTGATAATAGAATAATAGAAACAAATAGCATTTACCTTAGAAGGTAGATGGAAAAGCACTCTGAAGTCACACTGAACACTAAAGAACTGTTTGTTAAATAAGCAGACCCTCTACATTTGTGTGTTATATAAATAAACCTACACTTTCAAGTGTTAAATAAATTAACCTGTATAATGGACTAGGCACTGGAAATATATAGAGAAAAGGACATCTATATTGGGACTTTGCTGGCAGTCCATTAGTTAAGACTCCCCATTTCCACTCTAGGTGATGTGGGTTCTGTCCCCTGGTCCCCTGGTCAGGGACTTGAGATCCTGATCCCACACACTGTGCAGTGAGCCCACAATAAATAAATAAAAAGACACCTACATTTACTGAGCGCTCAATTATCATCTCATTCATTATTACCCAGCCCTGTGGGGTAGAGGTTCTCATCATCCCCTTTTTATAGTTTCAGCACGAACCTCAGAAAGGTTTAGTTTCTTACCCAAAGCCACACAGCTGTGCTTGCACTCAGGGTCTATCTCGAGAAACATACTCTTCAACCTAAACACTAACCCATCTCTTAGTCTCTACTTTCAAGGGACTTCCACTCTGATAGGAAAACAGACATTAAGCAAAGTGAACAAAGAATAAACTGCATGTCAGATGACTGCTGTGAAGGAATTTGGTGAAGGGCTGAGACACATGGAGAACATAAATGCCAACTGGCCGGGTGGCAGAAGGGTTTTAAGAAGGAGACAGTGGACTTCCTTGGTGGTTGAGGGTTCAGAATCCGTGTGCCAATGCAGGGGACATGAGTCACGCCATGGGGCAACTAAGCCCCAGGGCCACAAGCTTGCGCATTGCAACGAAGAGTAGCCCCCACTCTCCACAACTAGAGAAAGCCCACGCCCAGCACCAAAGTGCAGCCAAAAATAAATAAATGATTTTAAAATATATTGTATATAAAAAAAGGAGGCGGTAACTTTGAAACATGAACCGAGTACCTTTCCAACGTGAGACTTCCTAATGGTGAGAAGAACTCTCAGGAATACAAGGCTGGGGACTCAAAGACAGGTCTGTGCCTCCTCAAACTCTAGGGGCTGCTGTTCAGTATGATGCCTTGTGGAGTTGCGTACCTAGAAGCCTCAGAAACAGTTTGTTGGGAAAAGAAATCACCCTACTACTACTGGCCTATAATTGTAGCCCAGCTGGTAAAGAATCCACCTGCAATGCAGGAGACCACACTTCGATCCCTGGGTCAGGAAGAGTCCCTGCCTGGAGAAGGGAACAGCTATCCACTCCAGTATTCTGGCCTGGAGAATTCCATGGACAGAGGAGCCAAGCAGTCTACAGTCCCTGGGGTCTCAAAGAGACACGACTGAGCGACTTTCACTTACTACTACTAGGTAGGTTCAGTGAATGGATGAGGGACACTCCTCTCAGCCCCTCTTCTTCTGAGGGAGCAGTAGGCTTTACACTCTAACTCTCCAGGTTAGAATGTTGCCTGGGATAAAAGACAAAACAAAACAATACATTTTGGTTAGAGGAGAAGGACAGTGAATTATTCCTTAGCAATTTTTACAGAAAAAAAAAGTTACTTCCTTGGCTTAGGGTAAGGAATAACCCCAAGGGTATTATTAGGATCGAGTTATGCCATGCCTAGACAATGATAGAGCTGTTTGGATGTGAAAAAAAATCCACCTTAAAAAAACATATCATGCTTTGGGACTTCTCTGCCGGTCCAGCTAAGCCTTCCATTACAGGGCGCAGGGGTTCGGTCACTCAAGGGGGAATTAAGATACTGCATGCCTGTGGTGCAGTCCCCCTCCCCAGACCAGCTCCTGGTGGTGTCCTCTGAGGGGTCCACACCAGTCTCCGCCTTTTCTACTTCCATCCTCCATAACAAACCACCTCCCACCACCTACTCATTCCTTCACCCCACTGGCACTTCCTCATCCTGCTCCACCCAGACCAGGGCCACGCCCTGCCTCCTCACCCTTCCTAGCCCCTTCCTCTGGCTTTCTTGGTATCTTGCTCTGTCCAGCCTTGGAGGGTCCCATGGTGGGGATCTTCTGGCCTTGAATCCAGCTTTGGGCAATGGGTGAGTCTTGAAGTCTTAGGGGTCTTAATGGGGATCTTGGGGACTCAAAGTTTCTTTGGCCCCCATTGGCAGGAATGTTCCCATCCCCTTTTCTCCTTTGGTCTGGCTTCATAGGAGAAGAATGTAGGTACAGGACTGGGGGGCCAGGTACCTGGAGGAACCCAGCCCATTGTGTGTGTGTGGGGGGAGTGGGGGTTGGCGGGGAGGGCGGCATACTCTTTGGTTTTCCTTCTCCCTTCCTCTGAGGAGGGGTTGCCAGAATCACAAAGCCTTGATAGTTAGGGTCACAGGAGGTCAGGCCACATCTTTGGAGCCCTGTGTCTGCTCTCTCAAACGCCCTTATCTGTTTACACCAAATACAGTAGTGGGAGGTGGGGGCAGCGGGCCGGGGCTGACTGTGCACAGTGACAACGGGAGCTGAGCCCGAGGAAGGGAGCCATCCACAAACACAGCCTGCTCCACACCCCAGGGCAGAGCGCCCAGCTGGACCCCCTCCCCTTCTGCCTTCCTGGGGAGGGGGCCATCCACAAACACAGCCTGCCCCACGCCCCAGGGCAGAGCGCCCAGCTGGACCCCCTCTCCTTCTGCCTCCCCAGGGAGGGGGCACTCCCAGGCCCACCCCCCTTCACGGGTGTGCTCTCCTTCCCATCACCACCCTGAGCTGTCTCCACAGCAAGCTGGACTATATTCTGTAAACTCCAGTCCCCTAGCCAGGCAGCCCCCAGTGACAGGACAGGTGCTGGGCCATCACTGCCCCTCTATGGGGGGAGGCTGGGGGGCAGCCAGGGGGAGGCCAGGGGGAGCAAAGGCCCTTTGTAGGTCCACGTGACGCTGTGTGTCTGTTTGTCCTGTCTCCTGGAGTGGTCAGGCTCCTAGCCCCCATAGCGTCCTGTGAGGGGTCCAGGCAGTCGGTCTCCAGGAATCAACTTGGCTTATGTATCTGGAGCTAATCTCTTAGCTCCAGGGTGCCCCTCATGGTTCCTGGGCCTCTTGGGGAACGTTGAAGGTGGGGTTAGTGGATATCCATCCCTGTGACTGGTTTTGCTGCAAAACTGTCTCCCCTTTGAGTTAATGATTGGTGGGGAGCCCTAGGGACATCATTTCTCCATTCCCCCCCTGGGCAGCTTGGGCTGCCTAACAGGTCCTGAGTTTCCTGGAGCCCTGGTTGCTCAGCCAATAAGGGGCCGAAGCCTTGCCCCACCCTTCTGTGTGTCCCTGCCTGTGTATAAAGCCTGGGGCCCCAGGTGGATGGCCCAGGGGGTCCAGCCCAACCCAGTGCTGAGCTCTCTGCGACACAGCTGGTCCTGCTCGCTCTCCAAGATGCTGTTTTGGCACAACCAGCTGGAGCACCTGTGGCCGAGCCCCAGGGAGCTGTACTGTGGGCTGCTAAGCAGCTTGCTCAGGTAAGGGCCAGAACCCCTCCCTCCAGCCCCCGAGGAAGGCCCTGATCTGATTTGTGATGGACACAGTAGGGCCATCTGTTTCAAGCTGAAGATTATGGGCTTCCTGCTCTTGGGGGGTGGTTGGTCAGGGCGTGCATGCTCAGTCATATCCAACTCTTTGCGAACCCACTGGGAAATGGTCAAATGTATCTGGAATTTAGTGGGTCCCAGGACATCTCAAAGCACCCTAACCACCCACCCACTCAGGACACATGTTGGGCAGTCACTGGCCATCAGGCAAGCCTTGAGGTTGCAAATTGCCACTTCCTTCTCCAGGGGATCTTCCTGACCCAGGGATGGAACCCGGGTCTCCTGCATTGGAGGCAGACACTTTAACCTCTGAGCCACCAGGGAAGCCCAATTTGGTGTGTGTGTGTGTGTTTGTCGCTTATTCGTGTCTGACTCTTTGCAACCCCATGGACTGTAGCCCACCAGGCTCCTCTGTCCATGGAATTCTCCAGGCCAAGAATACTGGAGTGGGTTGCCATTTCCTTCTCCAAATTGATGGCAGATGTTTGCAAATATTGTAGTGTTGGGGATTTGCACCTTGAGGGATGTCTGCTGGAGGCCAGAGCAGCTGAATGGGGACCCCTTAGGCCCTGGCTGCTGCAGGGGTACCTGCTTCAGCAAACTGTAGGCTCCCTGGAGGGCGAATCTGGCAGAAAGAGTCAAAGCCTCTTGGAGGAGGGGGTGGACAGGGCAGAAGCCAGCCGTGCCTTCCTCTTTCAGGAAGAGCTGGCCAACATCCCCCGAGCGGAGCAGCCCTGCCCCGTGTTCCAGTACGTGCTCTGTGCAGCCACTTCGCTGGCACAGGTGAACCAGGGTGCTCTGGGCCTGGGGATGGAGAGGGGCGAGCGGGGTGCTAGTGGGAGGCTGGACCTGGGGTGGGCTGGGGGTGGCAGGCAGCCTCTCTGCCCCTGAGAGGGGTGCCCACTTCCCCTCAATTTCTCCTAGGCCAGTCCTATGAGGTACAGATGCTCTGCAACCCCAAACTGGTCGATGCCACTCAGGAGCCCCGGCTGCTGAAGGCAAGTGCCTCCACTCCCAGAACTGGCAAAGGCTGGCTATGACTCTCCCTCTGGCAGGAAGCCAGTGTCACCACAGTGATGTCATTCTCAAGTAGAACCCGCTCACGTCCACCTTTTCATTTGACCTTCACAACAGCTCAGTGGTGGCGGGAATTGTTGAGGAAAAAGGCACAGTGAGATGAAGTATTATTTTCTCAAGGACACAGAGCCAGTAAATAGCAGAACCAGGATTTAGAAATACATTTACATAGCATTATTCACACACATGATTCCATCTCTCAGGAAAAAAAAAGTTTTTATTTAGCTCCCGTTCTTTGCCAGAAACTGTTCTATGCACTAGAGATTCAGGGGTAAAGAGACAGATGTGGCTTCTTTCCTTGGGGACTTGCGTTCTACTGAGACAAACATGTCATTGAACAATTTAGATACGATTACAAGTTGATTTACAAATCGCAAACTGCTAAGTGCTGTGAAGAAAGAGTGACTGAGTGCAAAGGGATTAACTCCTCCATTTTACAGATGAGGAAACTGAAGCTCTAGGTTACTTCCTCAGTTTCACTGCTTGTTGAGTGGCAGGTGGCCTCTGGACACAGATCTAGTTATTCTAAGTCCTTTTGCCCCATGTGGGTGGGAGGGAAGGTAAGGGAGAGGCTGGCAAGGTTGGCTTGTCCCAGAGGTGGGAGCTGGTTCCCAAATGCCACGGCACCCTCCTGTGCCCACAGAGCGTGGTGCGTGTGGTTTTCCACGACCGGCGCCTGCAGTACACTGAGCAGCAACAGCTGGACGGCTGGAGGTGGAGCTGGCCTGGGGACCGTATCCTGGACATAAGTGACTGGGGAGGGACCAGGGCCCTTCAGGGCTGCTGTCTGGCTTAGAGGCCCCTGTGGATGGGGCGGGCGGTGGTGCTGAGCCCTGCTCCCTGCCTGCCAATCTGTGCCTGCAGATATCCCTCTGTCTGTGGGGGTGCTGGAACCCCAAGTGCTGCCCTCACAACTGAACACCGTGGAGTTTTATTGGGACCCGACCAAGAGGACCTCTCTCTTCCTGCACGTGAGTCTGAGGCTGGGACAGGAAGGAGGCTGGAGGTCAGATGAGGGTGGCAGCAGCCTATATGGAAAAGAAAGGTGAGCTTGGGTGGAGGTCAGAGGAGGTAATAAGAATGAATCACTTCCAGAAAGCACCATGAGGAACAAAGGTGGACACATGTTGTTTGAATGTCACCGTAGGGAAGGACTTGTTAAACATTAAGGTGATGGAAGAAATGACAAGACACAGGACAGAATTTAGCTTCATAGAAAGTAATGGTCTGCAAAGTGTAGGCAAGATTAAAAGGAGACATCACATGGGGAAAACAGTTGCCACATATAACATACATGATGTTATATTTTAAATATATAAAAAATTCTCATACATTAAAAAGAAAAAGTATATGAAAGCTCAATAGAAAAATTGGCAAAGGATATAAGCAATTTATAAAGAAAGATACAAATTGCTAATACAAGTAGACAGTTCAAACTCACAAAATGTTAATAATGCTAATTAAAACTACATGTATATATGTACACACACACACAGCTTCCTTGGTGGTTCAATGGTAAAGAATCCACCTGCCAATGCAGGAGATATGCCTTCAATCCCTGGGTCAGGAAGATCCCCTGGAGAAGAAAATGGCAATCTACTCCAGTATTCTAGCCTGGGAAATCCCATGGACAAAGGAATGGCAGGCTACAGTCCATGTGTTGCAAAGAGTCATACATGACTTGACGATTAAACAACTACACACACACACACACACACATATGCAAACTGGCAAAGACTCTTAAAAAACTATTATTTGTAAGCTTTAGAGAAACAGACAACCTCATACTCCAAGAATGCAAATTGATGTATCCATTTTGTAAGTGGGCAAATTTTATTAAATTTAATATTCATACTCATTTTCCCAGTAGTTCTACCTCAAGAAATGCAGTGCTGAATAAGTACACAAACATAGCTTTAGCAGCTATTCATGCCCCTGCCATTTTTTATATTAAAAGATATTAATCAAAATGTCCATCAGATAAGGGTGGACTTTGAAATAGGTGTTTAGTAGTTTATAATGGAAATTGTGTAGCCATTATAATGATGTCTTGGAAAAAAAAATGATGTCTTGGAAATATTTCATGACAAGAGAAACTGCTTTCCCATACGTAAAGGCAGAATGTAGACTTGTGTTTAATGTTTGATTTCTATTTTGCAAAAATAAAAGTGTGTGTATATAAAAGTTGTGTTTTTTTCTTGCGCAGAGAAAAGATAGAAAGAAACAATACTTGAATGTTAACAGTACTCTCTGTGAGTGGTGGGGTGATGGAGATGCCCGTATCCTTTGTACTTTTTCAGTGCTGTACTGTACTTAGTTGCTCAGTCCTGACTCTGCGACCTGATGCACTGTGTAGCCTGCCAGGCAAGAATACTGGAGTGGGTTGCCATGTCCTCCTCCAGGGAATCTTCCCAACCCAGGGATATGAACCCAGGTCTTCCACATTGCAGGCAGATTCTTTACCATCTGAGCCACCAGGGAAGCCCGAGAATACAGGTGTGGGTAGCCTATCCCTTCTACAGGGGATCTTCCCAACTCAGGGATTGAACTGGGGTCTCCTGCATTGCAGGCGGATTCTTTACCAGCTGAGCTGCCAGGGAAGCCCCCTTGCATCTTCTATGTTGAATAGATTTCCTTTTATAATAAAAAGTATTGTCAAAATTCACATATAAGTCCCTTTTTTGAATGTCCTCTGTACTCTAAGCACCTGGACGAGGAGCCAGGTGGATATGGCACAATTTCAGTTCCAGTACTTCTTGGCATGGACCTTGCCTGGGTAATGTAATCTCTACGAGCCTCAGCTTCCCTACCTGTAAAGTTGGATTCTTTAACTGTTCTTCACAAGATTGCAGGAAGGCAATCACAACCACTGTAGTGGTTGTGCAGATCAGGAAGGCTTCCTAGAGTAGACTGCTAGGTTTAGCAAATAAAATACAGGACACTCAATTTAGATAAATTTTGAACTGGTAACTTTACCCTGGAATGGAATGTATGGGCTCAAGTGTGAGCAGAGAGCGCTTTCCCAGTAGAGGACTCTAGGGACAGCTATGCAGGTGTATTGGGGTGATAAGTAGGCTAGATGCATGGGTCAGTGGGTTCATTGATGGGAGGAAGAGCAGCCAGGCAGAAAGGCTTGTCTCTTTAAGGTGCTTGAATGCTGCGGTCAGGGACTTTGCTTCTCGTCTCATAGTCTTAAGGAGACACTGAGGGATTTTGAACCAGGGAAAGAACCTAATAAGGTATACCTTAAGAATAGACACTGGTTGGGGATGGAAAGTTGCTGTGGCTTACAGGTGGCAGACAGGTAGCAGGTTTCAGGTGAGATCCCTTGAATATGGGCAGGACCTAGATAGTCACCCTTCTTTTCCACCTCAGGTTCACTGCATCAGCACCAAGTTCACTCGGAAAAAAGTTGGGGAGAAAAGCGTCCCCTTCTGCCTCCAGATCGACACTTTCAAGCCCAGTGACAAGGAGCTTCCGCTGGAGCACCTGCATTCAGCTGGCTGCCTCCTCAAGGTGTTTAAGGTGCGGGCAGCATGGGGCCCTTTCCCCTCCTTCCCTCCCTCCCTCTCAGGGCTGTCACCCTGCCTTGCTGGCTGTGTGGATCTGACTTGGCATTGGGGTAGACCCTCACTCAGCCTGCAGACCCTGGACCTGGGACTGTTTCCTTCTCTGTACACAGATGGATGGGGCTTGGTCTCTTTCTCAGAGCCCTTCCTGTCATGAGAAGTGGGCAGGTAAGGAGGGGAATGCTGACATTTCCTTGTCATCCTCCTGCAGCCCAAAGGAGCTGACCGGAAACTGAAAACTGACCGGGAGAAGATTGAGAAACAGCCCGTGCATGAGAGAAACAAGTATCAGACAGCCTGTGAGAGCACCATCTTCATGGAGGTACGTGTGCTGGGCAGTGGGGGCCGGGGGGGAGAAAACATCCTCATTGTACACGTGCGGAAACTGAGGCCTCAGGTGTTGCGGCTGCTGCATGATCATCAGCACCCCCACATACACACCAGTGAGTCCCCGTTTCCTGCGAGGACAAACTGCAGTGCCTATAGTTGACGGTTCCCAGGAGCAGACGCTCACAGCCTGCCTCTCCTGTGCCCTGCTGCTGCGACTACCGGACTTCTGCTCCCTCTTCCTGGTGCATCTCCCTTGCTGCTGTAGCTCCTCCAGAAGTTCCCCAACTCCCCAGCCAGACCTGAGGCTAGTTTAACTCTCTTCATTGTGTGGAAATCTGATCTACCTGTGAGGGGCTCCTGGGGCAGGGACCAAGTTTGGCCCAAGGCCTGCCAACAGTCACCACTGCACTCCTGAATGTCCAGGCTAACCTTGCTGTTTGTTTGCCCCACAGTGTTCACCGTGGCCAGAGCTCGTTTCAGGGGCCCACCTGCCTCTGAGCCCTTTTGCTCTGACCTCTCCCCACTCCTGCAAGCTCCTGTCCCCGGAGAGGTGAGGCAGGATAAACACCTCCTATCAGCCCCTGGGGTGAGAGTGAAGAGAGAAGCCCTCAACTCAGGAGGCCAGCGAGGGGCAGGCCCAGGGGTGCCACTGAGGGAGCTTCTGGGGAACAACTGGGTGACACCAGGACAGGCCTAGGGAAGTGGGGGTAGGAGACTGGCCACCCTGCTCCTCTGAGCCAGACTCCCTGCTCCCCCATAGGCTCTGCTCCTCACCATCATTCGCCTTGGACACCTTGGGGGGCAGCCTAGCTCTTGTGAGTCTTCCCCCTACCCCCAACTCTTCCAAAGCCTTCTCAGCAGTTCCCTCTTTCTCCATAATAGGGTGGCCCTGCCCCCTGGTGGACAGATGTGGTATGGCCACAGATCGCAAAATGGTTGCCTGATGGCATTGGGCACGTCCCTTGGGCAGGATGAGCCTCCCTTCTCAGACTTGGGACCCCCAAGGGCAGGGATGTTTCCCCTCCACCTTGTTCTCAGTCCATGGGACCATGGTGTCACTTGGACCACTCTTTATGCCTCAGGGTCTGAACCCCGGAGCCTCCGTCCTAGAGACACAGCAGTGGTTGCTCATCGGCACTGGTTCTCCAGCTACTGGCGGTTGCTGGCCAGTTTCACTGGTGAGGCTGGGATCTGGTCCACAGGTAGGGACCAGACCTGGAGGGGACTGAGGGCACTCAGGCAGGAAGCCTGTCTGTCCTGGCTTGCTCTGTGTCCTTCAACTAACTTTTATTTAGAACTAATTGTTGACACAGCATAATGCTTGCTAGGCTCTCTTCTTGTGGATTATCTCATACAATTTATACATTACCCCTGAGGACAGGGCTCAGAGAGGCTAAATAACTTGCCCAAGGGCACATATCTAGCCAGTGGCAGAGGTGGAATTTGAATCCAAGTCTGACCCCCACGTCTGGATATACTAGGGCTATTTGTAGACTAATAGTGGATCGTATCCCTTGCCACCCTTGGTCTCTGGCCTCTCTTCCCCTAATCTAGCCCTGTCTGATTTCTCAGGCACTGATCTGCTGAAGCTTACTCCCCAGGACCTTATTCAGATCTGTGGAGCTGCTGACGGGATCCGCCTTTTCAATACTCTCAGAGCCAGGTGCTGGGCATTGCCAACCAGGGTTCCCTTTTCACTGTAGTGTGTGCGTGCTAAGTCACTTCAGTCACCTCTGACGCTTTGCAACCCTATGAACTGTAGCCTGCCAGGCTCCTCTGTCCATGGGATTCTCCAGGCAAGAATACTGGAGTTGAAAAAAAAAAAATATTGGAGTTGGTTGCCACGCCCTTCTCCAGGGGATCTTCCCCAACCCAGGGATCGAATTTGTCTGTCTCCTGCATTGGCAGGCAGGTTCTGTACCACTAGTGCCACCTGGGAAGCCCTGCCAGTGTAGTGGCACTTACCAACTCAGCTGCAGTCCTGTTTCATAGAATGTTTAAGTGGAAGGCACCTGAAAAACTACTCAACCCCACGTCTTTTTACAAAGAAAGAAACTCAGGAGGACAGTAAGAGACCTGAGGACAGCAACCTGCTGCCTGAGGCCAGAGCAAGGCTAGCAGAGTTGGGCTTAAGTCAGGCTGCTGTGACTTCTTTCTGTGCCCATCCGGTGTACATCACTGTTTCTGGGGGTACAGGTGGATTTTTCTCCTCTCCTCTCCCCACAGGGTCCAGCATTCACTAAATCTTGGTGACCCCTCTCCCTAGACACCTGGGAGGAGGTGGGGTTCTCCCAAAGGGGCTAAAACTGGGACCTGTTAGTTCAGGTTTGAACGTAGACTTTTCTCTTGGCCCAGGCCGATCCGACACCAGCTGACCTTATATGTTGCTCAGGAGACCTGTAGGCAAGACGATGAGGTTCCTAAGAACCCTGACTCAGGTGAGGTTCTGGGGTCTTGAGAAAACAAAAGAAAGCCAGGCGTAGCTGCATGAAACCTCTTCTGGTCTGGGACCCAGCATGCCCTTGGCATTCTCATCTTCTGTAATTTGACTAGTCTTCTCCTTCCAGTATGTTTCCCTGGGTTTATTCCTCCATGCTCTACACTCTGATTCCACAAATATCATCCAATTTGTCATTCTGTTAGTACAAGGGATTAGAACACTATAATCTTGTTACTGCATTTGGGCTTCAGTCATTCATACAGCGTCCCATCGCTTCTTTAAACTGGAGGTTCCTCTCAATTTGAGGCCTTGCCAGAGGTAAGGAATGGGAGGTGAAAATGGAAGTGAATTTATAAACTTTTTTCCTTTACTCCTTCTCCCCATCTGGGCACCTCCCAATGAGCTGTTACTTTGCCCTCTGGGCAGTGGCACCCCCCACTGACTCTTGCCCCTGTGCTGCCCACACCCCCAGGCTTTTATCAAGAGATCTCCCTGGATGAACTCAGTGCTATAGAGCTCCTGGGGAAACTGGCTGAACTCCTGGCCCTCCCAGCCAATCAGGTCCACCGTCTTTTCCATCAGGGCCCCGGGGGCATCCTCATTCTCCTCAGTGACCAGGTAAAGTAGGCAGTGGTTCCCTGCACAGTCCCATGAGGTTGGAAGGCGGCTTGAATACTCTTCCAACCTCAGGCCCAGTCTCGCTGTCTCTGCCCTAGCTTGTTCTGTTTGGTTCTAAGAACAGAATTGTCTTAGTGACCCCTTCTCCCTTGCAGGTGGCTCAGAATCTTAAGGATGAATCGTACTTTGTGGCTGTGGTGAAGAAAGGTAGGGATTTTAGAGGGAGAGGTTGTGTGCCTGGCAGGCCCTAGAAAGGTTAAGATTGTCTTATACCATCTCTTAAATGAGACTGAAAGTTTCCTTGAAGGTGTGTTGTGGGTACTGTGCCCCAACCAACTGGTGAACATCTGCTCCATGCTAGCTTTGCGTCAAAACAACAGTCATATAGCTAAGAACAGCTACTCATTGCTCAGTAAAAAGTTAACAATATTCTCATGAGGGAAAAATGCCCTGGTTTGAGGCAGTTATTAGGAGAGGGAAAGCCCTTGCTCTCCCCACCACACTGCCGCAACCCAACAGTCATACAGGTCACAATGGCAGGTGCTTGCTGGACATCACCTGGAGCACAGCACTTCCGATCAGCAGGCTGGTGGTCCTAGTTATTCACTGTCTGTCCTCTCTCCCTCCTCTCTGCTCCTGTACCCAGGGAGGTCCTAAAGAGCTGGACTCGGGCCCTGGAAGAACATTTGATGTGGCAGATGTACCACAGGCTGCTTTGATGTTTGGGAACAGCACAGTAGGTTGGGGGTCTGTCTCATCCCACTAGAGCCCCTTCTTTTTTAAACTGCTTTCAGTGCAGAATCTAGATGGCTACTACCTGGTTCTGACCTAGGCCCAGAGGTACCCTGCTCAAGAGGAGGAGACTGGTGCCAGCCTGGTTCTTTGGGGTCCTGTGTTCACCAGTAGCCTTTTTAAAATCCTCAGATGCTTCACCAGGGTTCAGGTGAAGAGCCAAACCATCATGGGTCCTACAAGCAGGCCCCAGGCTCATGTTTCTGCTCAGCAGCAAGTCGCTGGAACCCCTGAGACAAGCTGAGCTGAGCTGGCCAAACCTGTGAGGCAAACACCCTGGCAATATGGATAAGCAACTCTTGCCCTAAGCTGCTCAACTACGGCTATTCTTGAACAATGAGGTTATACGGCTTTATTTTTTTAAATGTAGTTGAATTAAAATCTTGTTTCATTTTTAGGTTTATAATCTACCTGAAACTTAATTTTCTGTGTATTTTTTTTCCATGTAGAAAACCAACTTTATATGTACTTCTTAAGTAAGTGATATTAGACCATGTTTTATTTCATTCCTTTTTTTTCCTCCCAATCCCCTTCCCTTAAAACTTTCTGATGGAAAATTTTAAACATACTGAAAAGAAAAACCCATGTGTGCATGGTGTGGAAGACAGACCCAAATGCCTTTATTAATCATTTGCCCCATTTGTCATTTACTGATCATCTCTGGTGAGTCCTAAACCTGCTGACCTCTGGCTAGGGAGGGTAGGCAGAAGGAAGACTTTAAACACTGGATTAACAGGATTAAAGGACAGGAAGGGAGAATCTGCATATTGAAGTTCAAAGACCTAGAACTTGCCTCCCTCAAAGACCAAGGCTGCCTCAATAAGGACAAGGAAGCAGGCAGGCATCTGCTTGTACCCCTGGAAGGGAGCGTGGGACCCCGTCAGCCCCAGATGACCAGTCCAGACTAGGCCTTTACCTCATGCAGCATGAGTGGATTTCAAGTGAGGCTCATGATTCCACAGGGCTCCCCAGGGGTCTTTCAGGGCAGGGAAGATACCCTGAGATCTAAATTGAGGTTGCTGATCCGGCTCCACTTCTCGTCCCTATCTCCACTGAAGGATAGGGGCACCACTGCATTTAGCCTTTGTTTATCTTTCAAGCTAGGAGCCTCCAGCAGACTAGACACTGAAATGAAGCGAGTAAAAGCAGGTAACGTGCTTACTGTATGCCACTGTTACTGCTTTTAATCTCCACAACTCTAAAACAGGTACTGCTGTCCCCACTTTACCAGCAAAGAACTGAGATAGAGGGGCTAACATGGAATTTATTTGATTAACCATTACACTACTCCCTCACTCCTTTTTAGTCTAAGGGCAATTCTCTGCACAGATAAGGAACTCAGATTGAACTGTTACTATCATATTAATTAAGACAAAGGTTTTTTAGAAACTCTGATTTATGTCTTCCATTTTTCTTAGAGACAAGTGGAGTGCAGGGTATTAAGGCTGTTGAAAAGGCTATTGAAAAGATACTAAATACTTAAAAAAATTAATGAAGAGTACTAATTAAAGGATAGTAAAAAAATAAAGATGCCAAAAAGATTGAGCCTCGGGGGCCTTTACACACCAGGGGTTCAAGGACATTAAGAATCTTAGCTACAAGTCAGGCTATTTCCGCAGCAAAATGAAAAGTCTTCACAGCTTATTTCCTTTAATTACATCATAAAACAAAAATTAGAACATACAGGAAACAATAATAGTTACATAACAATTTACTTTATATATTTATATATAAAAAACATTTTTTTTTTTTTTTAGTCCAAAGATTTTTAAAGCAAAAGGAATCCTCTACTGCCACCTTGGATTTTATTTATTTTAAATAACCCTCCCTCCCCCCCACCCCCCAATCTCAAGCGCCAAAAGTACTGGGTGGAAACACAGTTGCTTGGACAGCTAATGGAAGCTGCTGTTAAGTCACCACGGAGGAACTGTGTTGGCCCCAGGGACTGGCTAAGTGTTGGGGCAGGCCTGGTGGAGAAACAAGCAAGCAGCGGCTCCCACACACCGAAGCTCTCACTCCAGGGCAGGCCGAATGGCTGGACAAGGCTTAGGCCAGACAGCGATGTTGGGGATCAGACCCTGCCAGTCAACTGTTCTCTGCATTTTACCCCTTCCTCAGGGAGTGGGGGTGGAGGCGGGGCCATGAAAGGGTCAAACAGCCTGATTTGAAGATAAAATTTCTCCCACAGCACCATTTACCCATCCATCTCTGTCCCCAAGCAGAGTCTGGCAGGCAGGGGGAGTCCTCACAGTTCTCTGAGCTCTGCACAGCCTGTTTCTCAGGTCTGCGCTCTCAGGGTCACTGGAAGGTGGGCAAAGGTGAGGAGAGGAGTTGGGAAACGACCAAGGCAGGTTACTTGGAAAACAATTCCTGGGAGGAGGAAAAAAGAGGCAGCCAGAATGGGAGGCATCTGAAGGGTGATCATAAAACAGGAAGGGAGAAAGGCAAAATTAAGGCCTTTCTCTCCCTGGAGCAACTCTTCGGACTGAGTAGTCACAGATCCTCAGGGGCCAACTCTGAGAGCTGCAGCATGGTGAGGGGAAAAAAAAAATCCCCAAGTATCTTATGATGAGCCCCATCTCACAGATCTTGTATATGTTAGAGGTTAGTGTATTTTTCAGGGGCAGGGTAAGGAGGGAAGTGAGAGAAGAAATCTCAGGCTCACCTCTTCCTGTACTTATTAGAAATTAACAGTCATCAGAGAAGCACAGATAAGAAATTATTCTTAAGAGAAGGGAAGGAGAAAAAAAACAAAAAACTGATGTAAACCCAGAAAAGTAGCAGCAAAGGTTTCACTTATTATAGGTCTATTATATAGCACTAGGAAAGAAAATCATTCAAGTCTTTAGGCAGGGAAAGGTAAAGGAATTAATCAAACCATGCCAGTTAGAGACTCCTTTTTCAAGTTAGGATTTTCTAAGACTTTAGGTTCTCATTCACTAGTGCCATAAAAAAAAGAAAACAAAGAATAATGACATCAGGGGATGAGAAGGGTTAGGCTAAGGTAACAAGCACATACATGTATGTGAGCAGCAGTGTGGGACAGATCTGAGTTAATAGTAATAAGCAGTATAAGAGACGCTGCAAGCCAAAACTTAGTGGGGCAAAGCTTTCTTCCTTCACTTTAATTAAAAAAAAAAAAAAAGAAATTACTTCAAAGGTTTTCCTGGGTTCTTGGGGGTATGGCAGTTGAGAATACATGTGTCTGCACAGCTCTCTTCCCTCATCTCTCCCTGAGATGGGGACTCTCATTTACTTCCTACCTGCTCTTGCTCTGGTGGAAACCACACCCAGAAGTTGCTGGGAAGCACTGGTGGTGTTCAGAGGTGCCGATCCCTTTCTGGGTGACACTGGTCTGCTGTGTGCAAAGTAGAAGCCCTCCTTGCCAGGAAGAAGGGCATGGAGTTCATTAGATGGAAAGTAAATCTGCCTACAGGCGAGGCAGTTGTTTCTACATATTCAGGACCGATGCTCGTACCTGAAGCAAAGTACCCCAGTTCCAGAACCAATTTTCTCCTTCACTTTGAATTGCAACTACCATTTCCCCACCCTGATTCTTCAAAACAAGACACTGAAAAATACAGAAAACCAAAAGGGTCAACTGATATAGTTTTGGTTGTTCATGGTTCTTTTTCCTAAAAGGGCAGTGAACCACCCTGCCTGAGGAAACACTGAGTCCCGACACCTGGGAACTAACCTCTACCAAGGGCTTACTCAACAAAAACAGGAGGCAGAGATGAAAGAATTGCATTACCGCATTTTTTCTTAACACCCATGTAAACCTGTCCAACAATTTTTTTTTCCTGCTGAAAATTAAATGTACCTCTCTTGGGCTCCAAAGATTCACTCAGACTCAGCTGAGAAGTTCTTACTGACTTTCTTAAGGATCAAAGGTTCCCGAGATGTGGAACTGATGTTCTTAAGGATAAAAATGGGCAAAACAGGTAGACTTGCCTTGGGGTATGGGGAAGGGGGATGGGTGGGCTGCAGAAGCCCTTCATGCAGAAAACTCACTTGCCTCAAATGGTAGAAAGTTTGTTTCAAGTGGGAGGGCAAGTTAGAGCAGCATGCTCTCTTGCTGGAGATGTCGACATGTTACATTTGGACATCTGGACACAGCAAATACAAGCCAAATTACCTGGATTAATTATACCCTACTGAAATGGTTGTATACAGGTTTCTGTATGTTCCAATCTTCTAATTAACATTTATGATAGAAATAAAGGTGAGAGGCTGAGACTTTGTGACTCCCCTCACCCTCCTACCACTTTAGGGTTCTTTGGTTCAAGATCATTGTAAGGGGGAGGGTTCTGCCTCAAGACCTCCAATGAAACATCCTATCTGTCTTCTCAAACAAGACTTGACTAATTCACATGGCTTAGGTTTGAGGTGGTTAAAGATCCTAGAACTGGTGGGCAGATAGAGAAGGCAATTTTTTAATAAAATGTTCTGGAAGCTCAAAGCATACCAATGAAGGAGTGTCAGCCAGGATGCACAACAGGGATAGAAAATTAACCTTAAATCATGCACACAGGGAGGGTAAAAAAGCAGAACAGACCGATTTCCTTTAAACCCTTCCTCTCTCGTGGCAGTTGTCATGAGCAATCTGACTTTCAGCTCAATAAACATTAAATGGACAAGGGTCCACCATGACCAAGTGCTCCTTGCTCTAAATAACATAGTCACCAAGGATACGCTGCCCATAGGCAGGTAGGAAACCAACTCTTCTTTCCTGGGATACTCTCACACTTCCTAACAACTTCAAACTAAGACAGGTTCCAACTTATACTTTGTTTAGCCTCCCATGGCATTTGTGGGTTATCAAACCAGTAACAGTGCATTTTACAAGGCAATTAGAAGAAATAAAAGAACTTGACTGCTACAGCACTGTAGCTATATTGAACCATTCAAACAGTTTGGAAAGCCTGAAATAAAGCATCATAAAAATATTCACCAGATTTCTCTCTAAAAGGTGATATAAGGAATATGAAAAATTTCTGACTTACATGTCTACTAAATCAACTTAATGGATGTGGAAATTTATAAAAACCACTTAAGAAATACTTTTACATCCACTAAAGAACAGAATAAGATGAGAAATATTTTTTACATAAAAGCACAATGTGCTTTCATATTCCAAATATTGGAAAAAAGGGAAGAAGCCAGATTCCCTTATTCCTTATATCTGACAGTTTGATTTCAAATTCAGTAAGCACACACCAAAGATCACTCAGTGAAAAATGGCCTGAGCTGCCTTACAGTTACTGAATTCAAGGTTGCCCAGATCAGGACAAGAATTCAGAGAGGAAGCCAGATTGAAGACATGGAAATAAATTAGCAGTATCACTGGGAGTGAAGCTTTAAATAGAAGGCAAGGATGGGTATATAAAGGAAATGGGAGAAGTCTATGCAAAAAAAAAAAAAAGCTGGAATCATTCCCTTCATAGGTAGGGTCAATGAAGATGTAAAAGATACTGATGATGCTGGAAACCATAAGGGGAAAAGGATGCTTAGAAAAGAGATGATCTGGATGTGTAATAACTTTGAGGATACCTTCTTACTTTGCCCAAATCTCTTCTCACTTTTCCTCTGGTTTTTTTTTTAATTGAAGGCACACTCCAGAATCAGACAAAGAGACCAATAAGTTTTTCCTAATGTTGAGTCAGGAAATATTACGTTCAAATGACAGGACCCTTTCCACTTGACCAAAACTTACCATGGGTTCTCAAAGTCCTGTATCATTAACCGACACAGGTTTCAGATTGGCATAAAAATACATGTCCTTCCAAGCTTTATGGGCCTCAAGTTTTCTTGAGAAAGGAACAAGGCTCCTGCCTGACCATATACACACCAGTGCTGCATACTCCAGGGCCTTTATGCTCTCACTGACTCTGTTCTCACCTGCACAAGCCCGCAGAGACTTGCACAGGGGTGCACTCTTTGAGAAGAGAAACAGCATTTTCAAGACATTCATGTACTAGTGAATAGGTTTGTTCCTTTTTTAAATAAAGAAGTACCTCAAGAACTTCAACTGTTGGGAAATTAAAATCCACACTCACTAATAAATCAAGGTTTTATTCAGGCACTATTTTTTTTTTTTTAAACTTTGTATGTTAGAGCTGTTGCCCCCTAAATACATATACATACATATATATATATAAGTTTTGTTTGAGTGAGTTACCTGGGGATCTGAATATTTTCAACCACATTTAGAAGTGTGTGTGCAAATGTGTATATGTATATATGTGGGATATAGCCAGGAGAGTGGGTCTCACTTTTAAAAAATATATTCCTTATGTGGTAACCTGAAAAGAGGATAAGGGAAAGGAAATGAAAAATACATATAATTTGAGCTTTTAAAAGGGTGTAATAATAAAATTAGATTTAAAATAAATTTAACATGCTAACTAATGGTGGATAGTAGGTTCCTAGGACCTTTTCAACTAATTGCTTATGGAAAAGTAAATCACATTTTATTCTTACATATGCTAGTATTACTAACACCTGCAGCATTAAAACAAGCCTTTTCACAGCCTGGATCATGTAGAAGATGACCTAAGATTGTGGTGCGTTGCACATTAATGTCCTAAAAAACCAAAAGTCATCCTATTAAAAAAATCACACAAGGTTTCTAACCTTGATGTTTAGAAATCTACTTCTTACACTTCAGAAACTTATTTTATTTCCCTCATCCTCTATGATTTTTTTTTTTTTTTTTTTGATGGGGGGGAACTTCTTCTTTGACTTTGAGTCATGGACACTGAATACTCTGCTCTAAGTTCTGGTGACCAGGCTGCCCAACACACTGAACCCCCTACTTCCTCTCAATGTTCTCTTTCTGCCACCCCAATGCCTTTACCTGGCTTCTCTGATATTTCATTCATGGAAAGTCTGTGCTCAAGAGAGAGATGGCTGATGGGTTCTGAAAAGGTTCTAGTCCTTTGAGGCTCCAACATTAGATATGATACCAAACACTGATGTACAGTTGACCAGCTGTGATAGGGTCATTCTCGCATCCCTGATAAGCTGAAATGGGAGGAAAAAAAGAGAAACAGCCCAGCTCAATCGCACAACTCCTTGAGCAGCATTCCTGCTAAAGTAGAACAAATCTCACAGGCACAAATCAGAGATGCCACTGATCACACCTAGATTTTGGTCAACACACAATATTTGAGCTTTGGTGGCGGTGGCTTTCAGTTTCAGCTTTGGGATTTGCCATTCCACTCTTTTCTAATAATGCATTTCTCTCTCCTCATTAAGTTAGATGGAAGGAAAAATGTGCAGAGGGGAATACTGGGTGTATCATGCATATTATCATTTATCACAAGATACAACAAAAACCAAAAGGCAAAGTTTGTTTTCATCAAAATAGTCTTAGCTCAATTTCTTCTCATAATTTTTCTTGACTGGCAAAGATTCAGGCAGGGTCCCCTAATGGTAAAATTTAGAATTAAAAAAATATTTATTGATAATGTCTCTTTTAAAAATGTTTGGTAACCCCAACTAATTATCCAAAATGCAAATTGTAAACACAACAACAGCAAAGGAGTAACAACTGAGTGTGAGTAAGCAGACTATGAACAGATGACAGATTGAGCAAGAGTGCAGGAGGGAGCAACAGAGAATGAAAGACAGGTACACAGTGTGCTACAGACAGTGACAATTTGAGTGAATAAGTCATCACATCTGGACCACAGTGATTTCAATGCAACCATTTAGCAAACCTCTGGGCCAAATACTAAAACACAGTAGGAGGAATGGACAAGCCTTCTTTGTGAGCATGCTCAGCATGTTGGCATGGGAACAAGGAAGCACAGCAGCTCTTTAGTCATCTCACAATGGATGGCTACCATTTATAGGATGCAAAGAAATTTTCCCTCTGGTCCCTGATACAACATGTATTGTTTTTCTATGCTTTCCTTGACCCTGGAGGACTGCAGTTGCTGTTCCAAAATTGCCAAAGAAACCCCTTAACAAAATAAAGAAACCACAGTAGCAGTAAAACTGGGTTTGCTGGAATGCCCCCTTCCATCTACCTTGCTTATGATTTTCTTCTGGGCACATCCAACAGGAATGGTTAAGTTTTACCAATCCACATGATAAAGCCAGCACGAACTCAGTCCCCTGGTCACAGAGACAGACTGGGTCAGGGTGAGAGTGGGTATGCGTATTTATGTGTGGCTCTGGGGATCTGGACACCGCCCTCACTTTGTAACCTTTGCCCGGAACACTGGGGTTGCTTCCAATGGAGATCCACGGTAACTCTAGAAGTGTCATTAAATACTCAGTTCACCAAGGTTGACCACCTCCATTGTCATAGGATGATGCAGCATCTGCAGAAGCGCTGTCTGCTGCCCCCTACTGATGGGGGTGGAGTGACAGGTGCGAAGTAGGCGTGGACTTTAATATTGGGTAAATGGGTCTGAAACAAGACAGAAACGTTACTAAGAGGGAGGCCTTCAACAGAAACAGCAAGGTTGCTTTTCAGAAAAACCAGAGGGACTGAGTGGACACGAAGGCAGAACAGAGGCTGAGCACGGACAGCATGTTGAGACCTAGGTTCTACTTCATACCATCCCAGATTATTCCAAAAGACCATATTAGTTCACATACCTTTGGCTGCTGCGTCCATAATAATAAAACTGGGGGCAAAGGTCATGCTAATCTCTTAACCTGTCCCAAAGGGATTCCTGGTTGGAGTCCCATAGCTGGAAGAAATTATATAAACTTAAAAATTAATTTTTTCCAAGCCATTATGGACAATGTTTCCTCTGATATCTTTAAAAACCCATTATCCTCTTTTAACTAACATGTTTCTAACATTTACTACATAAATGGTTTCTAAACTCCTACTATGTTCAAGGCATTGTGCTAGTTCTGTAAAGGGACAATGGTCAAGATAGAGATCCTGCTCTTAGGGAACTTAGGAGTCTAGACATGCACACAGATAGCTAGACTGGAAGAGTGCTAAGTGATTCTTGAGGATTCAGAGGTGGAATCCCCGGCTGGGGTGGAATCCAGCCAGGCGGACCTAGGGACCATAGGCCACAGAAGCAGCTCTGGATGACCTGTGGCTTTCCTCTTTTGGTAAAGAAGAGATATGGATGCAAGGCCTTCCCACTGCAATTACATTCTCAGTCCTCCAGGTCTAAAGGGAGAGGTGGAATTGAGGTCAACTGGAACTTCAACTTAAATCTGCTGCTCCTTTATGCACTCTGATGCTATTAAGGCCAACACAGATATTTTTAAAGGTTGGTTTTAAGGGCCAAATTAAGCAGAGGGCCTTTCCCACAACAGGTGTGGAGCAGATGTTCCAATAAATGTCTGTTGAGCAGAACAATCCAACACAAAGATTCATCCAGTCTTTTATAACCTCTTTGCTGGCAACCTGTCTTTCAGTGATTTGGCTATACATGAGTCTGTTATGAAGGATGGGGCAAAAATAAAAGGTAAAAAATGGTGATCCAACCACCATTTGCTGTCTTAAAAAAAAAAAAAAGATTCCTAGCACAAGAGTTTGATATGAAAGGCTATACAAATTAAAAAATTTAAACCCCATTTAACTAAATATTTTTTCATTATTTTTTTCATCCTGCTAAACTTCCATCAGGAACAACAGGAAAGAACTATCTACCCTTAGGTTTCCCTGCCATCTTTTTTTCTCATTGTTGAAAATCCAAGTAAATACATAAATCACAGGAATCTAAACCTTAGAAAAGGAAATGGAGGGGGAAAAAAAGAAAGAGTGCTGAGAAACTAGAGCCAGAGGATGATGCTGCCATCTTTACCCTGAGTCTCTTGATTCCAGCCCGCGTGATTTGCTGGCAGTCATAGAGTTCTATCCGCTCGAGGCTGTGACAGCTCTTCAAGTGCTCCAGGGACGCATCTGTGATTAGGGGACAGTTGTCCAGTTCAATCACCTCCAGCTGGTCATGGGCGCAGGCCCCGTTCCCCAGGTGACGAATTCCATCGTCTGTGATCAGCTCACAGTGAGACAGACTCTGCAGCCAAATAGAACAGGGAAGGACACTGAAATATTTAATAGCATTCTTTGAATCAGAGGCCTGTGTGTAACCAGGAAAAAGAGCTTGCTGGTTTGATTCCGAAATATATCGAGCCATCACTAGAGCCATGTGGTGAAATGAAGAATGCATATCAGAGTTGGTGGGGTTCTGCTTTTGATAATCAATGATCAACATTTCTCTGGGTGATTCTAAATACATCTTGTGAATTCCTATAATGACTGTGAAATAGTTCATAAACAAAATAAGACATCTCCCACAACCCTCTTGACACACAAATTATTAATACTTTTCCTCTCTTACTGGGACAAGGGTGGGGGTGGCACTCAAGCTTTTCCTGTAAACATTTTTTTGAAATTTGGACTAAATATTGAATACCTGATGCAGGGCAGCCCAAATAGTTTATTACCTGAAGATGATTCTTACAGCTGTAAGATGTGGTCACCTGTTAACTTTACAAGTTTTCCTTAAATCCCTGGTTCCTCCATGTGAAACACAGAACCCTTGACTGAAACATGGTTTAATGTGCCACAGAACACCAAAAATGAGCCTAGATACAGAACAGACAACCTGAATTCTTTCTCACAGTGTTACTGGAAGCAGTAGCAGAAACTCCCTCCAAGTAAAGCTTTGATTGGTTCTGTTTTATAGGAACATTTAGTCCCAGTGAGAAGGAAGCAGACTGTATTTGGGGCCATCTCATCTCTTGGATCTCTAGAAATTTAAGCATCATTCAGGCTGGAGTGTAATTCATGCAGGAGGGAGAAAAACTGTCAGTTTTCAATCTCTAAGCATCGATAGAGAAAACATTTAACTTTTCCAGTTTCTATCTTTCTCCCTTAGACAAGTCCTCCCTTGGTCTTCTGTAAGTTGACAATTTGGAGAAATATACTTTCCCAAGATGGTAACCAGACACCAATAGAGCTCAGTTTTGAATAAATTCAATAAATATATAAAATTTCCAAAGTCAAACTCACCAATACTTGAAGTCGAGGACAGTGTATAGAAAGTTGGATTAATGTGCTATCTGTTATCTGAAAGAAACATGTAAGCTTATTTTAGGTGTAACTGCAAAAAACTCATGGGCCATACCACATTTGACTACACTTCCAGTCTGATATCCTGATAATTATCAAACAACAGAATCTTAAGGTTGAAATCCCATCAGCTACCAGAACCTGTTTTTTGAGAATCTATCCAGGCTAGACTTAAATTCATCTAGTCATCTTTGAACAGGTCCGTTGAAAATTGTTTTTGAAATAAACGAAAACTTGTCCCCTCATAACTTCTACCCACTGGACTTTGTTTGATCTCCTTAGAACCATCACGGAAGTGAATCAGAAGACACTGTTCCATGAAAAAAATTAATGTAGGAACATCCTCAAGTTTTTAGATATCTAACCCATATTTTTACAAACAATGCCACAACTCAGGACTGGTAACTGGTATGTCAGTTATTTCCCTCAAGGATGGCAGAAAGAAGCTGCTGGGTTAACTATGAACATTCAATAAGGAAAAACTCCTGAGAAACAACAGTCTTTCATAATTATCTTAGGATGAAAAGTAAATCAGCGTTTCTTTTCAAATTTGTCTCCAATTCTGAAATTATTATTATAAATCACATAACTCCACAGGGGCTAAGAAATGGCAGGGGTAGGGGATTATAGTGGGCAAGCATGTGTGCATCATTCAGAAGGAGTGGACACCGGAAAGGACACACAGGCACGTGCAAGAGACGGACGTGAACATGTTTTAGTTTAATTAGGATTGACAGGTACTAAGTAGTGTCCAGATAACAAACAGTTACCTGGAGTATATAGAGTTACTGAATATATAGCTGCTATAGTTACCGAAGTATCTTTTATTCTTTATTTTTACCATTAAAAAAATTCACTGCTTTTTTTAAAAGTTTTTATTTTGGCTGTGCTGGGCCTCATTGCTGTGCACAGGCCTTCTCTAGTTTTGGTGAGCCTGGGTTACTACAGTTGTGGTGCTCGGGATTCTCATTGCAAAGGCTTCTCTTGCTGTGCAGCGCAGCCTCTGGGGCACACAGGCTTCAGCAGTTATGGCGCATGGGCTTAGTTGCCCTGTGGCATGTGGAACCTTCCTGGACCAGGGATCAAACCCATGTCCCCTGGACTGGCAGGCAGATTCGTTACCACTGGATCATCATGGAAGTCCACCTTCTTTTCAGGAGTCCCCCTTTAAAATTTCTCCCTACCCAACCAACAAACTCAAAGCTCTTAACATTGGTAATAAAAGAAAGTGTTAATAAGGTAGTAAGTCTGCCTGCCTGAAGGACAGGGTTCCACACAGAGTTGGGTCTCTAGGGTTTATGATATATGAGGCTCCAGGTCCAATTAAGCTAAAAAGGGACAGATATCTATCAGTGTCGTGGGGCTTTAATTATTTACTAGTATCATAACCCTGTAGATCTAAAGAAATATCTTAATATCTTTATGATCTGAATGCCTGATCCTTCTTTCTTTCTAATGGCAACCTTACTGATGACATGTATTTTCCTAGCACAAATTGCATGAGCACCTGTGCCTGGTATGCCTGGATGACACCTCAATAAATGGACAGCAAGCAGGCTCTATAATATGTGAGGGTAGGGAATTGAACGTTCCGACGTGCATGTATTATGTACATTTCTATTATACTGTATTTCCGAGTAAAAATCCACAATCTTACCTGAACACATTCTTCCAGGTCCATCTTTTCAAGCTCATGGCAATTCTGAAAAATACAAACAACCCAACATTATAGAAAAAACATTTAAAATACAGGAGAAAATTAAGGTCAAAAAAATAAATGGTATTAAATGTACCGATGAAATCTCAAGAGCTTCAGAACTGGTGTCATTTTAATACCACTTCCTACCTTATTCCATTACTTACACTTTTTTAAAAGGCCTGTATCATAGTGAATTTCTCAATTATTCCACACTTAAAGTATCTACTATCTAAGAAGTCCAAAGGAATAAATTTCCTGAATATTCACTGAGATAATATAGAGATCCTTTCAACCAAAAACAATTTAATGAAAATGATTTCTTTGGAAGCACAGGAAGGGAATCTGTGTCTTAATCTAGTTATGCCAAGCGCTGCCCCCTGTTCCCTCCCCCATTAGTATTCCATTGATCTGCCCTGAAAGCAAATGCCCTTTCTCGTGGTCCATTACACTGGTCAAAGATGGTATACTTTAAATACTATTATACAGTGACTTAAAAGCCCCTTCATGTATTAATATCTTGTGGAGAACACAGAAAATCTCTTAACATCTCTCCATTTATGGAGAAGGAAATGGCAACCCACTCCAGTACTCTTGCCTTGAAAATCCCATGGACGGAGGAGCTTGGTGCAGGCTACTATCCATGGGGTCGCAAAGAGTTGGGCACGACTGAGCGACTTCACTTTCACTTTAAAACCATAAATGTAATTGGTTTTCCTACCTTTTCATGCCAAGTTATTCCATTAAAAATATAATGAAAAAAAAATCTCTCCATTTAGATTAGGCTTACATGTTTCTTTCAACATTCATTCACCAGTTGCACACCAAATAACCAAGTAAATCTTTCACAAAGCACTAGGAAATGCCTGCTCAGTTTAACCTAGCATCTTATGAAAAAGTGGAAAATCAAGTCTCTTGAAGGAGTGTCATGCTCTCCAACCCATGTCTACCTTTCCAGAGCACTTGCCTGAAGCTTCTGCCCAAGAATGCTCAGGAACACCAGCCACAGATGTATTCTCCCACATCCCATTCCTCAATTTTCTGTTCCTTACATTTCCCTATGTTGTTCATTCTTCTGAAATTAAAAATCCTGAACAAAGCCTACAGAACCTGAAGAAAACACTTACCCTGGCCAGAGTGGTAAAGCCTACATCGGTTAATTGAGAACATCTTGCCACTTCTAATATTCTGTTAAAAAAACAAAGTGAAAGTCAACCCCTTGGTCCCTGAAAACTGGGTCTTCTAAAAGAGCAAGAATTTAAGAAAACAACCTCCTATTCCCTAAGGTCTATGTAACACAGAATGACATTCACAGCTAAGCAAGTCTGTATACAGATCTTGCCATTCTCTTTCATGGAGTCATCAAAAAGTGGTCCTGTAAATATATTTCAGGGTGACGCAATCAGAAGAACATAATAGAAGCTTGTAGTTAATGCCAAAATGCATGATAAATGCATTAAAAAGCCTTCGTGATAGCATACTGCTTACCCCCAGAGGGCAGCCTGCTCCTAGAAAACAAAGGAAATGGAGATAAATACTCTGTTTCAGTTAATCTTGCTGCTAAAGTAAATTATTCTCTTTCCCTATTTCACATGTAGGTTTACTCAGATTTAAACAGCTTTTAAAAATACGATGAAGGGACTGGTTAATCACAGGCCTGTCCCAAATAAGAAATTCCATATATATGAAAAAAAATATCCTTAAGCTTCCTGCCTCCTCCCACAGGCTTTCAGGGAGGCCCAGCAGAGAAGGAAGCTGAGCTGGCAGTCACTCTCCTATTCAGGAACTGCTGAACACAACCCTAAACACCAACCACAGGCTTGGGGAATCAAAAGTAGTAGCTCTTTTCTGTGCAAAGTCTGGTGGTGTCTGTATGACAATACCGAAGAACACTGTATGTTTGCTTACAAATTACTAAAAAAGTTAAAGCAAAACCATATAAAGGCCCATGGCCAGATCATTACAAAAAAGTTTTAAGAAAGTTTTTATTGGTTTACAATGATTGTTATAGGTAAGAAAAGTGGTTTTGTAGGTTTTGGAGCTAGACTGCCTGGGAGTGAACACTTATTCCTGCCCTTACTAACTGTGAGACCTTGAACTGTTTACTCCACCTCTTTGTGCTTTGGTTTTCTCATCTATAACATAGAGGTGATAACAGTGCTTATATGGTGTTATGATGATTAAATGAATTAATATCTGTAAGTCGTTTATGGCTGACACGTTTAATATGTAAGTACAATGAAGCTTTGTTTTAAAGACTGAAAATCAAGATGGGCTTGATGCCATGTGTCTGCTAACATAGCATTCTTAGTAAACATTCAGCCAATCTTGTACTCAGGTAGAGAAGAGGAGCCACAGAGAAATAAAGCTTGCTTTAAAACCATCAGTACAAAAGAGTTGTTTTTTCGCTTTAAATATTCCCCGCTATGTACCTGACATCATTACTACAATAGAATAGGTAGGCCTCTATAAATTTTCTTCAGAAAGAAATTACATGAAAGCATTAATAAGAGAAAATGACTTTATTTCTTTTCTCAAGTAATGAGATAAAATGTTGGTATTTTAGTACTAGTTATATTCTAGTATGGACAGCAAGAAGTAGAAAATGAGGACTATGACCCCCAGGTTCAGGCCAATTACATGTAATCAAATGAGGTAGGAAGCAAGTAGGTAGGCATCTGAAAAGGTAGTAGTGGCCTTGTAGAGTCTACCTTAGAAATTTCAAGTTTCCAAGGAATGAGCATGAGTGGAGGCTGCTGCTCCTTTTCTCTGATTTTTTGAGATAAACAAAAATGTTTACCTAAGCCGAGGGCAGTTCTGACCTAAAGCGTTCAGGATGGCATCTGTGATGTTGGAGCAGCCAGAGGCACAGAGGGACTGTAACTTATGGCACCCTCTGCATATAGTAATGAGACCTTCATCTGTGATTTGCTAAAAAAACAAGAGGGAAAAACCCAGAGTTATCAGTAACTTAGCAGAAGATACAGACAAAAAAGTTACCTCTGTGAAGTAAGTGCCAAAAAGAAATAAAAGCAGATTTGATATTAATCACGTAGCAGACCTAAAAGAAAATGAACACTTTCTTTCTTCCTTCCAGTTCCTTTTGATTTAGTTTTCAAGAGAATCTGTGCTCATTGCTGGTGCAAAGGGAAGAAGCTATAATGGGGTTCTTTTAACCTAATGGGAGTAACAGGACTGGGAACAGCATGGGGTGCATCTTGGTGTAGGTTCAATTAAATGATTTTAAAACCTAGAAAACAGATAAGAACAGCAGTATTTTAACAGTATAAACACATTTACAAGTTCAAAATTGATACTAAGTTACTTTAACAACCTGTGGATGACACTACTGCAGTCTTATATCAACCACAGATCCATTTATTTCTAAATTTCAGTTTTATAATATAAAGACTATCCTAATTTAATGGAAACAGTTGTATCCAACTCAAATTTTGTATGTTTCAAATTACTGTTTTAATTTTAAAATGAAAAAGAACACAGAAGATGTTACATTAAAAAAAAAAAGATGTCAAGTATAAACATCTTATATTGGATATAATCAACATTCTAATTTATCCCTATCTTGATAGATTCACTAATTTTGTGTAAGCCTCAGAATAAAGCTTTCCTGTCATCTCTGTTTAATCAAGCAGTATTCTTCGGTTGTAAGGACAACTGAAACAAACAAACAAAAACAAACAAAAAACCCTCAAACTTTAAATATTCATTGCTTAAATCAGTACGCTCTCAGTATTGTAGAACACACAACTGAAAATGGATGCAAAGACAGATACAAGATCTGTCATAAGAATGAGTTGATAAGGTGTATATACACAGGAAAGTATTGTGAGGGCTGTGCTGCCTTTTTTTCCTTCACGTTTTAAATTCTGTAAGGGATTATTGAGGAAAAAAGATGAAGAAAGTCATATTACCAATACTCATGATTTTTAAAAAGAGTAAAAATCTACTAAACTTTTATGTTTTCAACTTAGTCAAGAAAAAGAGACTGCATTAAGTACATACTTCGGTCACTTCAACAGTTTCGGGCAGAAACTTCAAGAAGTCTTATGAATGCTGAGAATCATTTCATCACATTGCACAGGAATGACGGATGGAATGACTCACGCCCTAAGATCTGGGTGAAGGTAAACAGTAAAATAAACACATGACGGAGCTGGTTCTTTATGCCAGAGGGTAGAGGAAAGGAAACCAAAACGGTAAACGCTAGGCATGGTATGTATGTGTTTATATGTAACATAAACATGTAATACCTGTGCATGTGTACATAAATAAAATCTGAAGATTTATCAGTTTTTTCCTATCACTGTAAGATGACAGTTTCATGTTTACAAAAGTTGTGTAAGATCTTTCTTTCAGGCCAAAGACTTTAGTTTCATAAATGAAAGTAGGCAAATTTCTGGTAGTTAGCAACTATGGGAATCAAAATATCATCTCCTTAACTCAGTCTCTAGGAGCATCTTAAACATCACTTTTAGCACCATCCTTGCAGTCTACGGGGTCGCACAGAGTCGGACATGACTGAAGCGACTTAGCAACAGTAGCAGCTTAAGGGCTGGAAGGACAGGATGCTTAAACTGCACAAAACATGGCCCTATATGTGTCACCCTAAAATGACCACTGTGCTCTTAAGTCTCAAGTGACCAAAGAATAAACAGAAAGTATAACCACCAGAAGGGTTAGCAAAAACAAGGAAAACCCTAACTTTTTTCACTGCAATGAGAGGCTCTTACTCCAAAGTAATACACATACGTAATTTTTAAGGCAAGAGAGGAAAGTTAAAGGTGTACCGTCACTGTTCTAGGATCCTGAATAGTTTCAGTTAATTCTATGAGCAAAATCCAAAATCAAAATCTTTTTTGTGATAGACACAAAAAAGTTGATAGTCTAAATAAACAAATCAAATGTAAACTATAAATACTAACTGAGAATAATTTAAAGGGTATACTTTGCTTGTCATCTACTTATATCAGTGGTCCCCAATAGTCATGACTGATAGATCTTAAATTGATGTGACTGCAATTAATTTACCAAAAATATTTTAAAGACCAAAGTTTATGAATAATTTACTTCTAAAAAGTAAGTTTTCCTAAGTAGAAGAGAAAGGGGTGGAGTTGTACTTGAGTTTACTTGGAATTCTGTATAAGCTACTCTCTATCTCATCTACGTCAAAGGCCCTAGGAGTGAGCAATGCTGAGCATGTAAAAAAGCATGATGTTTACTTGAATCCTCAGGGATGAAGTGGACAAACTGCTGGTCATTATGACTGAAACTCTTAACATTACTGAAATGAATTACTAGAACAAAAGAGCGGTTGGAAGGACTGCTTACTAAGCAAGTCTGCAAGTTCAAAGTCACCAGTTCAGGACAGTGTGCACCTATGTACTTGAGAGCTTCATCTTCTAGCTAGAAAAATTAAAAAGAGAGAGAAAAAACTATTACTGATATTGTTTAGAATTTTAAAACTTTAAAATCTTAAAGGTTTAAGAGTGTACATACACACACAGAGTGTACACATTCATCAATACATTTTAAATGTAGCTAACGAAGTTTCAAAGGATCATATAAAAGTGCAATTCATATGATTAGTACAGTTATTAGTCTTTGTCATCAGTTTGGGCCACATTAATTTCGTATCACCAAATCAAGGGAAAGATAAGCACTGCCTAGTGTTCATGGATATTTCTTCTGATAAATTAAATATTCTTCACAGAATTCTCCGGAAGGATTTTGAAACTAAAGTAACTTTCACATTTCTACACTCCATGTAAAGTTCCTTAACAAACTTTTGGGAGCAGGAGCTGAGAGAGGAATCTGCAGTTTATCTACTGCTGGAAGATCACTGCTATGAGTACAGTGCTGAGACCAGATGGCAAGTAACTTGACTATAATGATGCATCCCAATCAATATTTTTCAGGGTTCCATAAATAACCAGAAGTTCAAGCTGTTGTTTTAAGGCAGTCATACTTTCGAAGCTCTGTTTCAAACAATGGGAAATCCTCCCATTATGGTGAAAGAATGAGGGCATTAAAAGAAAAACAGAAACCAAGGCATGGTTTTAGCAACCTTTAATAAAAAAAGGGGGAATAAGAGCATAGCCCTACTTTGTCAGTCACTTCTAAACCCACTCTTGATCATTTCCTTCCACATGTTGTTACCATGTCAAATCCTTTTTTCCCCCACTGTAAAACACTGAGATATTAAAAATTTTAATGACAAAATATGTTGGATTTGTGATGTGACTGGCAGGAAATAAGCATCAACACTATAAAATGTAGGTTGCTATAAACTTTGCACATCCAGCTCAAGGTCTCAGGCAGTTGACAACCTAGCGTGTTTTCTTTTCAGATTAAATTACATGAAACCTTTCTTGCCAACAGCACCTGTTCTATATGATTTTCTCTCCTCATCTTTGCCTCTCATCAAAAATTTTATCTTTGGTCAGGTGTTAATTTTTCTCCTTTTTGGGGGGCCGGGATGGGGGTGCGGAAGGCCATGCTGCATGGCATGCATGATCTTAGTTCCTCAACCAGTGACTGAACCCACGCCCCCTGCAGTGGAAGCGTGGCGTCTAAGGAATTCCCTCTTCTACTTTTTCACTCTAGGGAAAATACTTTAATTTTTGGTAAGCATGGGTTTTTGGTTAGTAACACACAACTACGTATCTCTCTAGCCAACATCCTGGGCTGCCCACCAAGCTCATGGCGCCTCTATCAATCTAAAGTTAAGACAGGGAGTTATTATTACCTGTGTGCAGCCTTTTAAGAATAAGGCTTTAAGACCTCCACAGCCTCTCACTAGAGCTTGGATACCATCCTTGGTTACTTGGTCACACCAGGAAATGTTTAATTGCTCCAACAGTGGACATCCCTCACTTAGGAATAAAACAAATGAAACAAACATATGACTAAATCCAACTCTAAAGGCACCAATGTCTCATTTTATTGGTTATTCCATAACAACAAAAGGCATATTTATCAATGCTTGCGGTGTTCACGTGGGAGACACCACTAGGAGGACTAGCTCAAATCTACCTTAACAAGCTCAAGCACAATGCTGTTTTTCAGATATGTTAGATTTTATGGAGCTTTATACTTTTCAAAATATATTCTTTCTGCACTTATCACAACTTTAACAGTCTCAGACAAGAAATGGAAATTAAGTGATTCATTCATTCAAGTTAACAGAGTAATTAATGAAGAATCAGATTCAATCTCAAAGTTTTCTATCAAACAATTCAAGCACTTATCAAAGCATTAGTAATGAGGACATGGAAAATTTTCTTTTAAAAATTACAAAGGATCTGCAAAATTTTCTTTTCTGGGACATATATAGGGTATATTTTACACAGGCTGAATTTAGGATATATGATATTAGATCTCTGCCTTCTATCAAATACTATTTCATTTTTTGATTTAAACTACAGAAGAATTAACTATACATTTAAATTTAATTTACATTTAATTTAACTATACATTTAAACTATAGAAGAATCCCAAGCTTTAGGGCATTTTTTGGAAAATACTGCTTGGTTTTATAAAATAAAGCCAGGGATCTTGGTTCAAGTTCATTCTTCAGCATTAAAAGTGTTACTTCAGGCAGTCACCTCAGGAAGTCTGCCAAAGCCTCTCTCAGACCAAGATTAGCAATAGTCCTTCTAAGTTCTCCTCAAATTGATGCATTCATTTTTACCCTGACACTTATTCCTCTGTACTAAAACATACTTAAGTGTCTTTTTTCTTCTTATAGACTCTGAGAAACTTAAGGATGACTTATTCAGTTACCTCCCATGGTTGAATCACAATAACTGGGATTCAGAAGTGTTTTAGATTTTATCTGGAAAGTGTCTACCTCACAAGATTTTCAAATAAATGAGCTCATTTACATGAAGTGCTATAAACTATGAACACTGTTATACTACCTTATTTACTATACCAACCAGCCTTAGATATATGTGTTCTTAAGTATAGAAGGAGCCACATTTTCATATTACTTACACTCTACTTAACTAAATTTAATTTCTTCTTTTAATAGTTTAATTCTTATTATTCATAATGTAAGTAATGCATGGGACCATAATCATTTATAAAAGGCTGATAAAAAAGTAAAAGTGCAAAGAGAATGGGCACTTCACCCTCCTTTCAAGAAATATCTTTTTGTAATGCAGTTTTAAAAATTACAATCACATTAAAACAATGAAAACCTACTGAGTGCTTACTACATACAGAATCCTGTGCTAAGCACTTCATTCATGTACAAACTACTATTCTGTTCAGAAATCCTAGTTACTGCTAGTCATTTCATCTGAATTTGTCCTATAATTTGGGCAAGTGGTAAAACAAAGGGTCAATTTTGAACCACAGTACATATCTATAAAACAAAAGTTTCTTTCAATTCCAACTTAAATAAGTATTTGTTCTGATTATTGGACATTCTTGTTATAAGAAATTTACCTCAGAGCTTTTAGAGACATGTTTGTTATTGATGTACAGGAAGCCAAGTCAAGGTGCCTGAGTTTGGAACAAAACTTGCTAAGGCTAGTACATGTACTGAAAAAGGAGAAAATAATAAACAAATATGAACACAGTCTACTAAGCATATAATAATATTATACATAATTTTCAATAAACAAATAAGAACACATCTTTAGAATTTCATACATGATTCTCAAGTATTACAAAAACTAAAATTTCCATACCCCAAATATTAATAAAAAGTAGTTATAAATCCAGGGATCTTTAACCTTGAGGAAGAGGTAGGTTCTCAAAGGATAAAAAAAGTTGTGCTGTGTATAAGAATTTGCACAGGGGGAAGATCGTTCTTGATTCACATTTGGAAACATTAATAGCTATTCACAGTGACTACATTTGTGCTGGTAAAAGATTTACAGGCATTTTGTAAATTCACAACACCAGAAAGCTAGCTAGAACATGCTAGCGAGTTGTGATACATGAAAACCAAAAGCTGTCTCTGCTCTTTCACTTAAATCTCTTTCTGTTCACGATAACCTTGTGCATGGCATTAACAAAATAATCAGATTTTTGCAAGGTATACTGAGGATGGACTAGTGTTAGGCTGAAAGAAACTAAGTTATGTAATACTACTGCCTGCTTTCCTTTATGAATTTGTTAAAAGCTCTTTTCTCACAGTGGTCAAGTTCCTCATTTAAATTTTTTTTTCAGGTATGGAAAATCTCAAATATACTCTCAAGACTAACAGAGAATGCACATATACCATCATTAAACTCTGACATTTATCAATATTCTACTCTCGCTATTTCATCTATTTCCTTTTTTTCCCTTGTTCCAATCTTTTAGAGGAAATCCCAGACATATTATTTCACCATATATTTCACCAAATATTTCAGACATATTTCTAACATATAAGGATTTAAATTCCTTAATGTCTGACACCCAGTCCCAGTCTGTGTTCAACTTTTCCCAAATGTATCATAAATGCCTTTGTCAAACTTCCTCTTGTGGTTTTCTTCTGCAGTTTAGTAATGAACACTCTTTCTTGAACATAGCCAATCATCTCTTTCCTTGGTGAAAGGTCTGTCTAAGTGCTTAGGGCTTTTATCAGTTGATTAATTTTCTTTTTTTGGGGCCACATTGTGTGGCATGTGGGATCTTTGTTCCCTGACCAAAGATCAAATCTGTGCCCCATGCAATGGATGTGCAGAGTCTTGACCACTGGACCACCAGGGAAGTCTCAGGTCTATTTTTTTTTTTTTCCCCCAAACCACCACAGATCATGTAGTATTTATTTTAAAAATAGGCATATACGAGTACCCCTGCAGTTCAAACCTGCCGTTGTTCAACGATCATTATAGACAGTATGCAAGATTATCAGTTTTATTTTGGACAGAAAGTGTTGCTGGAATTTGGCGAAAATTGGTAGTAGGTACCCTGACTATATAGCACAGAACTTAAGATTAGAGCCCAACACAAATATAGGATTTAACCCAAGAGGACAGTTCAAGTCATGACAGAAGACAAGATGCCCCAAAAATAAAAGAAAGGAGAGTAGTACACCCTTATGGTTAAGACAAGGGACCGGAGAGGAAGAGAAGTTCCACAAGGAGTGTATTAAGAGTGGCAAATGCGACTGAAATGGAAAGATGAGGACTGAGAAAACAGCATTTCTAATAGAGTAAGAGGTACCTTGAGTAGTGGAAGGAAAAGCCAAATTCAAAAGGGTTAAGCAGTGAGTGACGGTAAGAAACTGAAATAAATTCAAATTTGTCCGCACCCCTCGTCTTTCCTCGTCCCATAAACACTGGTTAGGTTTGTAGTCACAGGCCTCTTCTTTTTTTTGGCATTCTGTGGCCCTCCAGATAGTGATATAAGTAATTAAGTTCTTCTTAAATAAGTGTCCTTAGCAGTCTTGGGTTAAAATCTGTTGACTGGTCTCTTTTGTGCTGTCAGCACCCGGTACTGGCGCTAGGCTTGTACCTGCTCGCCGCCGCGCCCCTGGCCTGGATGTGGGAGGCGAAAGCAGTCAGCACTTCCTGGGCGGTCAGGTGAGCGCCACGCATAATCAAGCGATGCCCATCTCCGAACAGCACGTCCACGCAAGGCTCGGAGCTGTCATGCCTCACGTCCGCAATCACTGAGCAGTTGAGGTTCGTGGAGCGAACTTTCTTGCTGCTCACCGCCTGGAGGAAGGAAATTGTCGATTCCACGTTCTTCTGGAAGGGGCAAGACTGAACCCGAACCTGCTTGACCGAGCGGAGCCAGAGCCGAGCCAAGGCCGCCGCCATGGTGACATCCGCCCCGGAAGGTCAGGCCTATTTTTAATTGGATTGCCTTGTTATTATTGACTGTAAGAATGTTCTCTGTATCAGTTCAGTTCAGTTCAGTTCAGTTGCTCAGTGTCTGACTCTTTGTGATTCCATGGATGCAGCACTCCAGGCCTCCCTGTCCATCACCAACTCCCTGAGCTTACTCAAACTCATGTCCCTTGAGTGAGTGATGCCATCCAACCATCTCATCCTCTGTCGTTCCCTTCTCCTCCTGCCCTCAATCTTTCCCAGCATCAGGGTCTTTTCAAACGTGTCACTTCTTCACATCAGGTGGCCTAAGTATTGGAGTTTCAGCTTCAGCATCAGTCCTTCCAACGAACACCCAGGACTAATCTCCTTTAGGATGGACTGGTTGGATCTCCTTGCAGTCCAAAGGACTCTCAAGAGTCTTCTCCAACACCACAGTTCAAAAGCATCAGTTCTTCGGTGCTCAGCTTTCTTTATAGTCCCAACTCTCACATCATACATGACTAGTGGAAAAACCATAGCCTTGACTAGACAGACCTTTGTTAGCAAAGTAATATCTCTGCTTTTTAATTTGCTGTCTAGGTTGGTCATAACTTTTCTCCCAAGGAGTAAGCATCTTTTAATTTCATGGCTGCAGTCACCATATGCAGTGATTCTGGAGCCCCCAAAAATAAAGTCTGCCACTGTTTCCACTGTTTCCCCAAATATTTGCCACGAAGTGATGGGACCAGGTGCCATGATCTTAGTTTTCTGAATGTTGAGCTTTAAGTCAACTTTTTCACTCTCTTCTTTCACTTTTACCAAGAGGCTCTTTAGTTCTTCTTTGCTTTTTGCCATAAGGGTGGTGTCATCCGCTATCTGAGGTTATTGATATTTCTCTCAGCAATCTTGATTCCAGCTTGTGCTTCATCCAGCCCAGCGTTTCTCATAATGTACTCTGCATATAAGTTAAATAAGAAGGGTGACAATATACAGCCTTGACATACTCCTTTCCCAATTTGGAACCAGTCTGCTGTTTCATGTCCAGTTCTAACTGTTGCTTCCTGACCTGCATACAGGTTTCTCAAGAGGCAGGTCAGGTTATCTGGTATTCCCAACTCTTTCAGAATTTTCCACAGTTTGTGGTGACCCACACAGTCAAAGGCTTTGGCATAGTCAATAAAGCAGAAATAGATGTTTTTTTTTTTGGAATTCTCTTGCTTTTTCGATAACCCAATGGATCTCTGGTTCCTCTGCCTTTTCTAAATCCAGCTTGAACATCTGGAAGTTTACGGTTCATGTACTGTTGAAACCTGGCTTGGAGAATTTTGAGCATTACTTTACCAGTGTGTGAGATGAGTGCAATTGTGTGGTAGTTTGAGCATTCTTTAGCACTGCCTCTCTTTAGGGCTGGAATGAAAACTGACCTTTTCCAGTCCTGTGGCCACTGCTGAGTTTTCCAGATTTGCTGGCATATTAACTTTCACAGCATCATCTTTTGGGATTTGAAATAGCTCAATTGGAATCCCATCACTTCCACTAGCTTTGTTCGTAGTGATGCTTCCTAAGGCCCACTTGACTTCACATTCCAGGATGTCTGGCTCTAGGTGAGTGATCATACCATCGTGGTTATCTGGGTCATGAAGATCTTTTTTGTATAGTTCTTCTGTGTATTCTTGCCATCTCTTCTTAGTATCTTCTGCTTTCTCTATATATTCTTGATATATAATTTAATGCTTTTCAGTGTAGAAATCTGGTATTTCTTATTCTCAGTAGGTTTTTCATGGAAGCTTTTGATCATACTAAGGAAACTCCTTTCTATTCTTTGTTGCTTTTTTTCTGGCGGTGCCACTCAACTTGCAGGATCTTAGTTCCCCAATGAGGGACTGAACCTGCGTCCCAGCAGTGAAAGCACTGAGTCCTAACCATTTGAACCACCAGGAGATTCATAAATGAGTGTTAAGAGTTTGTTCTGTGCTTTTACTGCATCTAATGAAGCATCAGTTAGTTCTACTATTGCATAGCAAATTACCTTAAAACCGAGCAGCTTAAAATAATAATTATTTATTATCTCAGTTTTCATGAGTCAGGAATATGTGCACAGGCAGCACAGCAGGGTGACTTGGACTCAGGATCTCTCACAAGGCTACCATCAAGGTATACTAGCCACAGCTGGAACCATCTCAAAGGTCGCTAGATACTGATTCCCTTCCAAACTCATTTAGGTTAAGTGGAGGTTGGCAGACTTAAGATGACCCAATTCCAAGCTTCCCCATTTGGTTTTTGATAGAATTTAAGTTCTTGCTGGCTGTTGGCCAGAGACCTCAGTTTCTTGCCACATGGGCCTCTTCACAGAGCTACTCACAAGAGGGCAGAATGCTTCCAGAGCTGGAGAAGAAAGTAGAGCAAGATAGAAGACACAGTCTTTTTGGAACCTAATCTCCAAAGTGATACACAATCTCTTTTGCAGTATTCTATTGTTAGAAAATGAGACACTATGTCCAGTGTACACTCAAGGGGAGAAGATTACACAAAAGTGCAAACAGGAAGAGGCAGTGATTATTTGGGGGCCAGTTTAGAAGCTGCCCATCACAATGAAAATGATCCTGTGGTTTTTGTCCTTTATTCATTCCAGAGGACAGTAAATCTCAGCAGCTGCTTATTTTTGTATGTCCAGGAAGTCAAGAATGGTTTTGGTATTTTTAAATGGTTGAAAGAAAGTCAAAAGAAGATACTATTTTGTGACATGTGACATTAAACTATGTCTCAGCAACATGAGATAAAGTTTTGTTGGAGCAGAGCCATGTTCATTTGTTAACGTACTATCTGTGGCCACTTTGTAAAACACTGGCAGAGTTGACACTGACAGAGACTACAAGGCCAACAAAGCCTAAAATATTTCCTTATCCAGCCCTATACAGAAAAGTTTGTTGTTCTCTGCTTTATTCTAATATTATGGAAAATTACATTAATTGATTTTCAGATGTTAAACCACACGTATTTCTGGGATAAATCCCACTTAGATAAGACCCAACCCTTTTATATGTTGCTGGATTCAGTTTGCTAATACTTTATTAAGTATTTCTCCATCTCTGTGTCTGAGGAATATAGTAGACTTCCTTTTATTGTGATGTTTTTGCTTGGCTTTGGTATCAGAAAAATACTGGCCACACAGGACAAGTTATGAATTATTCCTCTTTTACTTTATGAGTGAGTTTGAGTATTAGTATTCTTCCTTCTTTTGATGGACTCACCAGTGAAGTCATATGGGCCTGTGCTTTTCTTTTTGTGGGACAATTTTGAATTGTTGTATTTACTTCTACAGATTTATTCAGAATGTTAATCTGTACCTTCCCAGGAGTTGGTCCATCTCACCTAGGTTGTCTGATTAAATGTATTTATGATACTACCTGACAAACATTTCATCTTGTCTGCTTTTGACAATTTGAGTCTACCCTCTTATTTTCTTAGTCTAGGTTTATCAATTAAAAAAACTTTTTTCAATGATTACAGATTTTGTTACTGTTTTTGTTTCCTGTTTCACTGATATCCATTCTAATCTTTATTTTTTCCTTCTGCTTGCTTTGGGCTTTGCTCTTCTTTTTGCTAAGTTTTAAAAAAACTTTATGTATTTATTTTTGGCTGTGATGGGTCTTCGTTGCTGCATGTGGGCTTCCTTTAACTGGGCAAGCAGGGGCTACTCTTCGCTGTGGTGTGCCGGCTTCTCACTGCTGTGGTGTCCCTTGTGGAGTATGGGCTCTAGTGTGAGCAGGCTTCAGTAGTTGCAGCGCACGGGCTTAGTCAGTCTGCGGTAGGTGGAATCTTCACGGACCAGGGATCAAACCCTCATCCCCTGCATTGGCAGGCAGATTCTTAACCAGTGGATCACCAGGGAAGTCCTTTTCTAATTTCTCAATGTTGAAGGCTGTTACTGATAAGAGCTTTCTCTCTTTTCTCTTTTGTGACACAGGATTGCAGAGCTGTATTACTATCTTGGCCACATCACATTAATGGTGGTAGCTTTTCATTTTCATTCAGTTCAAAATTACATAGAAGCATGATGCTGAATTTCCAAAGATTCTGTTGAGAATCTCTAGTTTAATTTTCTAGTTCTGGTCAAAGAATATATTCTGAATGATTTTAATCTTCTTAAATTAAGACTTATTTAGTAGCCCAATCTATGCTCTACCCTAGAGAATGTTCCAAGTATGTATCTAAAGAATGTTTATTCTGTAATCATTGGGTGGAGTGTTCTATCTGCACAGTATGCATTTTTCCATCTGTTTACTTTCAACCTATTTGTGTATTTCAATCTAAAGCTTGTCTCTTATAGACAGCACAAGCTGGGTCTTGTTTTTTAATCCATACTGACAATTTGTCTTCTGGGTGAAGTGTTCAGTCTGTCCACATTTAATAAAAATTGTTGGTTTTTTAATCTTTTTTTTTTTTTTTTGTGGAGGGGTGGAAATATGCTGCATGGCATGTAGAATCTCAGCTCCCTGACCAGGGATGCAATCAGCAACCCCTGCATTGAAAGCATGGAATCTTAGTCACTGGACCACCAAGGAAGTCCCAGTAAAATTATTGATATGGTTGCATTTTCTCTCCCATTCTTTTTCTTTTTGTTTCATGCTTTCCTTAAGTTTGTTTTTCTGTCTCTCCTTTACTGTTTTCTTGTATCAGGTATACTGTTTCAATTCCTGTTGATTTTTTTACCTTTTCCCTGAGTTATTTTCTTATAGTTTGCTCACAGAATACAATATGTATCTTAATTTACCACAATCTATTTCAGAACAGTAACTTAATTCTCACAAAAACATTAGCATTTTACTCCAATATGTAATGGTTCTGTTCTCTCTCCTTTGTGCTATTATTTTCGCATGTTCTAACATATTTTATATATTACTCCTATAAATATCATAGACCTATCAATACTGTTGCTGTTCAGTTGCTCAGTCATGTCCGACTCTTTGTGACCCCATGAACTGCAGCATGTCAGGCTTCCCTGTCATTCACCGTCTCCCAGAGCTTGCTCAAACTCATGTCCATTGAGTTGGTGATACCATCCAACCATCTCATCCTCTGTCGTCCCCTTCTCCTCCTGCCTTCAATCTTTCCCAGCATCAGGGTCTTTTCTAACGAGTCAGCTCTTCACATCAGGTGGCCAAAGTACTGGAGCTTCAACTTCAGCATCAGTCCTTCCAATGAATATTCAGGACTGATTTTCTTTAGGATTGACAGGTTTGATCTCCTTGCAGTCCAAGGGACTCTCAAGAGTCTTCTCCAACACCACAGTTCAAAAGCATCAATTTTTCGGTGCTCAGCCTTCTTTATGGCTGCCTTATTTAAGTTCTGGCAATTCTTCTTCAGTTCAGTTTCCCAGCAATTGTTCTTTCCATTTTAGTTATTCTTTGCCCAGCTTTGTGGGGTCTCAATATGTGCATATATAGTTTACTCTTCAGCCAAATTTATGAAGATTTCTGTAGTCTTTTTTTGAGTCAGCTTCCCTCTTTCCAGACACCTATTTGGTCATCCTGGTCTCCCAGAACTTTGATCTTTCTCTTCAAATCAGACAGAACTTTGTGCCCAGCTTGCATTCCTTCTCCTGTACCATTATCTCAAAAATGCCACCAAGCAGAAAGCCACGACAATCATAAGGCTCACCTCATTTGTTTCTCAGTTCTGCTCTGCATGTTGTCCAACATTTCAGACTGCTTGCTTTCTATGTTTTGTACAGTTTTAGAGCTGTTTATAGCAGGAGGGCAGTGACTGTTGTTATCAGAAACAGAGGTCTCCACTCTTGATTTTTGAAGTCTGTATCTTTTTTCTTTTAAACTATATTTAATATACTGCTAAAGTCACTAGAACATGCAAAATTCTGAACATTAACCTGTGGTTATTTGATGATTTTAAGATATTTAGATTTATGAATTTAATGTGCTTATGTTAAAAGCTTTTGTTTTTCAGAAATGCTTATTGTAGTAATGCATGTTGGGACTTCCCTGGTGGAGCAGTAGATAAGAATCCTCCTGCCAATGCGGGGGACACGAGTTCCATCCCTGGCCTGAGAAGATTCCACATGTTGCAGAGCTACTAAACTCGTGTGCCACAACTAGCGAGCCTTCACTCCAGAGCCCTCAAGCCTGCATGCTGCAACTACTGAAGCCCGTGCCCAGAGCCTGTGCTCTGCAACGAGAGGCCACCACAATGAGAAATCCCCACACCATAACAAAGAGTATCCCCCACTTGCCACAACTAGAGAAAGGTTGCTCAAAAGCGACGAAGACTCAGTGCAAAAAAAGAAATGCATATTTACACTGTTTAGGAATTTTTCACAAAAAGATAAAATGAATAAGATAAAAGAGTGGGGGTATAGAGAAAACAAAACTAGCAATATTACTAAATAATATCAAGTAACTTAAGTTTTATTTTAAATTTTGAGGCAGAATTTGAGCCAAATTCCAAAATAAGCTTCTTGTTCCATTTCTAACTTCTAAAGTTGCTTTCTCTTTCTTGAAACATCATTTCTCTATGAAACCAAAATGAAATTTACTAAATATATTTAGCAGCCTGCATTAAAAGCTAATACAGGCAGGACATAATGGGCTATGACTTACCCTTCTAAAATATAAAATACTTACGCATCTGTAGTCTTTGTACACCCATTGAGATTCAGCACTTCAATGTTCCTACAGTTTTGTGCAAAGGTTCTTTATAGGAAAGAAACAAAGTAAAGGGTCTGAGGCAAAATGTGCACAATTCTCAGCATTAAAAAAATAATAGAAGATACAAAACGGCAAACCTGGATATTAGTACAAAAAGTCATTAAGTTACGAATAAATTAATTTTCAACCATAAACTTTTAAACATCAATCTTTTTGTCAACCAAAGTTAAAATTATCCGAGCTTGAATTAAACAGACAAACTTTACTCAAGGCTCCAAATGAACCATTTATAATATGGGGAAGCTGGTTTTTGTGGGGGAGCACATGTTCTTGTTTTATTCCCAAAACCACACATCCCACTACTGGATACTGGTATGATAAGCAATGAATGTGTATGTGGGTTCAGAACAGCTTAAGAATATGAAAACTATCCCAGCCTTTTCTGGGTGAGATGCTGCTGTGTCTCATGTTGTTCTTTACTTCAGTAAGATCAGTTAATGGGTAGTTATGTTTTTACCTTAAAGCATTGTCTCCTACTCCAAGACACCCACGAAGACTTAACTTTCGTAAAAAGCCCCCACACCTTTTTGAAATATTCTCCACTACCCGGCCCTGTAAAAAAGAGAAGATAGGTATACAAAAAGATAAGCCACCAAGTCTTGAAAAGAACATATTCTCATTATTAAAATGCTTCTAACTCGTTTAAACAACCTAATTAAATCAAATCAGCTTTCTTGGTCTATTTAAAATATGCCTAAACTCTACATTGTTATTTATTTTGTTCATCTTTAAGATACTTTGTATTTGAGGAAATGGTGCTCTGTAGTTCTTTTATGTCACTGTATTATTGTTTCGGTACATTTACTATAGCACTCTAAATACAGCAGAGACTCAATGAACACTTAACAAAAGCTTGCTGAATGATTTTGTGGGTTATGTTGCTTTACACATTTACATCCATGAAGATAAAAAGAATTGGGAAAAACAAAAACCCACCATGTTGATGATACTTTCTGAAGATAATGGAAAGTTCATGTAAGGTTTCTTAAACTTCTTACATGAATCCTCAAGACAACTAAGCTCCATTAATATGTTAAAAACAAAAACCAAAACCCAACCCAGTTGAAAAAAATCTAAACCTAAATCTTACTTAATCCTTGTAACACAGTGAGGAAGCTATGATTTGCACTCTCCAGATGAGAGAACCAAGGACCACAGAGTTAAAATTCAGGTTAAAATAACATAAGCTTAAGCCATTCTCCATTTGAGAAAACAGGCAATACTAAGGCTGAAATATGAGAGAGAAATGAGAAGGGAAAAAAAAAATCTTTCCACAGCAAAAGTAATCCAATACATTTTTCTGGAGAATGAAAGAAAAACTTATCTGTAGGCTCTCCTAGAACCCAAAATGCTCATCAAGAAGAATTTATGCAAATATTATGCCTCAGTAAGTTCTTAACTCCACTTATTTTTCCATAAACAGATATAAAAAGACTTCCTAAAAAGAGCAAACACAGGTCCATATTTCTACAACAAAAATAAAAACAAAAACTTAGTAATAAATAATTTACTATTATTTCAGTAAAATAATTTTGCTTATTCTCAAAAGCTGATCAAGTTCTTGGGGAACACTGCAGGCTCTCATGAAATTCAGATGCACTGAAATTAATGGTTTCTCTCTCCAGGGAAAGGAGATTTATATAGCTGAGGCTAATTTGTTCCATGCTGTAATTACATTCTAACAAGAGAAATGGGGCCACACACCACATAATTATACCTCAATATCCCTCTGGAAATCAAACAGGTCAATTCGCTGCCAGTTACTGCCATCCAAAGCTAGAACATTCCAGGCCTATTTTGAAGAAAAAGACACAAAATGAGAAGCTGAAATGAAGGGAAAAAGCCAGTGAAGTTCAAGTTCAAAAATCAACCTAATAATGATTGAAATTGTCCAAAAAAATGTCTCAGCACACCCATCATTAACTCCCAAAAGGTGAGTCTCATTTCTGATTCATGTTTTATTCTCTAAGTAGATTATCTCATAAATGAGTGGGTACAGAAATTAGCAGCTGTGAAAGATCTTACATTAGGGGGCTGGGGAAAGGACAGGTTGTAATAAGTACCATAGTCATAGACTGTTTTCTAACTGGAATTTCTGATTTCAAAATGAGACGATCCAATTGGTGAAAAGCAAGTCTGTTACTCCAGGAACAAGGTGAGGAAGAAACCAAAAAAAGAAGATGGACTCTGAATGTACTGTGTTCAATACATATATCATGTTTGATAAAAATATGCTAATCCATAGCATCACTTGTTTGGATCTGAAACTGTGACCTGGGATTTACAAAAGACACTATCATTTCTCTATATACGTGACAGAGACTTTAATGCTTTCCTCATTACCAACGAGCTCACTCAGGCATGTTTTCCAATTGGTTATCTTTCCTTTCAACTCAGTTCAATGGTAATACATTTCTTTAATTAGCTAAAGAGAGGCAAGAAGGCTTTTCAACTTTTCAGGATAAGGTGAAAAATGACTCTACAGTGTTAACTTGCTATGGATCATTCTGCATTGTATTTTAATCAGAAAGCCTTTAAAAGTTTTCCTTATTAAATTTAAAGTGTATGCAAAGTCTTAATCCTGTTAATTCATAAACTGAGAATATCATCTCCTTTTACAACAATTCAAAACACAGATTCGAAACACTGAAATTGTAAAAAGGAAACTGCAGGCACACTTTTAAGTCCCAGGTAACTGTCATACAACCAGCAAGACATATGCCAGGGGTATAGGAGAAAACAAAGTTATTATTCTAGAAATCTTTAAGGTTCTCTTAGGATTTCAATGTTACGTTTCATCTTGTAGCTTCATATTTTTCTAATTTTTTTTTCCTCCTTTCTTCTTTTAAAACATTTTATCTGTCTTTCATTAGCTGTGCTGGGTGTTCGTTGCTGTGTGGGCTTTTCCCTAGTTGCTGCAAGCAGGGGCTACTTTTAAGTTGCAGTGTGCGGGCTTCTCATTGTGGTGGCTTCTCCTGTTGCAGAGTACAGGCTCTAGGGCATACAGGATTCAATAGTTGTGCTTCCCGGGCTCTAGAGCACAGGCTCAGCAGTTGTGGTGCACAGGCTTAGTTGTTCTGTGGCATGTGGGCTCTTCCTGGATCAGGGATCAAACCCATGTCTCCTGCACTGGCAGGCGGATTCTTTATCACTGATCCACGAGGGACGCCCCCAATGGGTTCTTAAATGGCTCCATGGAAGACAAGAACTTGTAAAGATCATGTGTTCACTAGATTCATAGGCTAAATATACCTCTGGTTTGGCTTGATATTTCTCATTTCCTCACACTACTTTTTCCAGCAAGCAGGAAACATGCTAAACTGAGACTAAAATTAGGAATGACAGGTTTCTCTCCAGAGTTTTTTTTTTAAAAGCACATTAACAAAATACTTCAAGTGCAGAGAGTAACAGGCTAACTACTGATGAACCAACTGTACAGATTTAACAAAGACTGGCATTGTGCTGCCTTTTAAGTTAAAACACATTAAGAAGGAAGAAGAACCTGAACATGAAAACAACAACTAAAACTCACTCAAATCAACACTCTTGAGATGAGACTCTGCTACTGAACAGGTTTAGACACCAGTCTGGGCATTTTGTTTCTCAGTGATGACCTCAGCTTCAAATGTAGACAGAAAAGAAACCCCAACTCATTTGTACCAGCTATGACTAGAGCAACGACTCAGGCACCAGGAACAGAAATGTCATGAATAGAAATCATCAAAATATGACTGCCTGTTTCCTAAATAGCTGATACAGTTTCAGTATGGCTTTTAGGATGTAGAAATTATATTAACGTTAGCAAGATAACATGAATTTTCTATGCTAAGTTTTGTGCTTTTTTTTTTTCCTGAGGAAATCAGTGTTGGAAACTTTAAGGAAAACCTGTCTTTACAAAGATAAATACTCTGATATAATCAACCATATTACATATTCAGCACCTACAACTATACCTGGCACATAGTAAGGTTCTCAATAAATATTTGTTGAACAATCAAAAAGCCATTGTCTATTTTATAAAAAGGTGGTAAAAATATGTATTCACTCATGTTATTAAATATTATATATATATATTACAAAAGAGACTAGGAATGGTTCATAATATAATTTTCCCACAGCAGAGACTCTATTCTTAGTATTACTGGCAACAATAGGATTATGATATTTCACTGTTTTGTCACAGTCATGTCAGTTGTCAAAAGTTTGTAAGTAAGAGTAATGCAGAAACTGACTTTGAGAAAGCAATTTGGTTTGTGCGGTAATTTCTTAAAAATTAAATTCTAGTTATAACCTTTTGAGAAAAAAATACCAGGAGATATCAAAAGCTTTCCATGTATATACATAAAATGAAGTAGGAAAACATAATGAAACACTGTATTATTACAGTTCCAAGTAAAGTCTAATCTTTTTACTTTGCACGTTTAATATGCTTTTTCCTTGAAGATGCTTCCTCTGCACGTATTATAGAAATAGTCAAGAGTTTCAAAAAACTAAAGTTAGCAACAATATATATAGTAGAATTCCACTGCAGAATTAACATGGGTTTAGGTATGCCATGGGTGCAACAACATCCTTGGAAACATAACACACAACTACCATCTGAAGGAAATGGTTCGTCTGCTACAGAAGCTGATTATCATTAATGTCAGCAAGGAATCCTCTTCTAATCATGTCAGCCACTCTTACCCTGGAGACCTGAGCACAGCGACACAAGGTAACAACATCCAGAAAAGAAAATATCCTAAAAAGAGATGGAGAAAAACTTTACTATACATTATATGACAAAGGAGTTTCTCTTGATTTTTGCCTATAAATAATTGGTTATGTTAACACATGCAGGAAAAGACAGAAGTCCTTTAAATAATCACACAAAAAGCTGAAGCAATTTATACAACCCATATAAAACATACGGGAAAAAGTCATCTTTTACCTGATAATGTTATGTGTAAGTACAAGTTCAATCATTCACATTAAGGCATGATAAAATATTTCCAATACATTTTTTCTTTAAAGTAAAAAAACAATTTCCACACCATGATTATCAAAAGAAAGAGGCTAGGGGAGAGTTATCTTTATAAAGAATTTTACAGTTATGAAGGGAAAAAAATAAAGTATTGGCAACACCTAAAAATTAGCAAATATAAAATGTTAAATCTCTATGTATTTAATTCCAATTTGGGAAATTGTAAAACTCATTTAACACATCAATGTCAGGAAACACCACCTAAATTTTTTCTTAGGCAGTTTAGTAGTATTGTAGAGACTCTCTTAGAGAGTTTAATATTATTGAAGCATTATTACTTGAAATAATTAACTTGCCTAAAGAACGATAACTCTCTATACCATAAGCCACCCATAAAAACAGGTCAGAGCATTCTGGCAATAAAGTGAATGGGTCACTTGAGCTTCAAGGTCTCCTTACCCATGAATACCTTTAAAGGGCATTTTGATCTCAATAACAAGTGAAGCTCTTCTGCACGTGGCAAAAGGTACAGTATAGCATGTACTTTATACCTGTGGCGGATTCATTTTGATATATGGCAAAACTAATACAATATTGTAAAGTTAAAAAATAAAATAAAATAAAAATAAATAAAGATGATATTCCTTGAAATAGCTGGAGATACTGGAGTGTTACGAAATGGAGGTCAAGAAGCATCAATCTGGAGATGAAGGCTACACTTTCTGTTCCAAGTTACTGTAACAGAACAAACTATTTGGTGATTAGAGGCTGTCAATCACATTTTAGAACTTGGAATAAACTGAGTTAATAATTACATCAGACAGAAAAGTTATGTATATTTTGTAAATAAAGTTTTTTAAAACTATTTTTAAGTTTAGGTAATATACATAACATGAAACTTACCAGCTAACCACTTTTAAATGTACAGTTCAATAGTATGAAGTACATTCACACTGCTGCACAAGCACCACCAACACTAGCCATCTCAAGAACTTTCTCATTTTCCCAAACTGAAACTCTATACACAGTGAACAGTGACTCCTCACTTCCCTTTCCCCAGCTCCTGGCAACCACCACTCTGCTTTGTTTCTCTATGAATTTAACTACTCCACATACTTCATATGAATGGAATCATATAGTATCTGCCTTTTTGTTACAGGCTTCTTATTTCATGTCTTCAAGGTTCATCCATGCTGTTGAATGTATCTGAACTACCTTTTTAAAAGCTGAATAATATTCCAATGTATACATATACCATATTTTCTACATCTGTCCATAGATGGAAAGTGTGAACACCTTTCTTGATCCCTTGAGGTGACCCTGCTACAACCCTGATGGCTCTCTTTAATAAAATAAAATTTCCATCTTTCTAAATACTGATTACAAACACCATTCCCAAATAAATACATACACTATGAATCTAGGTACCTCAATTCCTAAAACAGTAAGTTTACCTAATGCAACAAACCTTCCTACACTGCTTAATGCTGCTGCTTTTCCCTGTCATCCACTATATACTATCGTTTTTGTGGAGCTTCCTCAAGATCCCATTTCTGCCAAATCACCAGTAATCCCTAAGTAATTTGCATAAATATAATGTTATACATGGCAGGGACACAGGAGAGAAATTTTAGATAACGGATCCTCGTTAGACTAGGTTTAGTAACCTTTCAACAGAAAGGTTCTCCACAAAATAAAGCATAATAGACAGACATGAAACCTCAGGTTAGAGGTCAAATGTAGACCTAGGAGACTCTCTGAAGCACATATCCCAACAATCATAATTCCATTCTTAGAATGTACTATCTGGGGTTCTAATGTCAAAATTCCCTTGAGTTGGCTTTTCACCTGGGTTTGACATTATGCTACATTAAAGAGAGAAAGAAGACAAATACAGTCTCTGTGCCCCTCTGTGGCAATACTAGTTTGGGCTTTCCAGTCCTGATTTGGACTCCTAGTAAGATAGATGTGATAAGCTTCTGTACTTGAAAGTAAAGTCGCTCAGTCATCTCCGACTCTTTGTGACCCCATGGAATTCTCAGCCTTTCCCTTCTCTAGGGGATCTTCCCAACCCAGGGATAGAACCCAGGTCTCCTGCATTGCAGGCACATCCTTTAACCAACTGAGCTATCAGGGAAGCCTAAGATGGATGTGATAAGCCTCTGTGCTTAAATTTCAACCATCCCACAGTCTGTCTAAATGTCTGCTATTATTTAGTAACTTCTGACTTCTACTTATCCTAGGAGATAAGGAGAGACAATTACCTTTAGAAACCCAAATATATGGACTGATGGGATAAGCTGCTAGAGTTTCAGTTACAGTGACTGGGTGCTGGAGGAGGGGAGAGGCCAGTTGGTGAGGATGGTGAAGAGGAGGCTCACAGAGAGCATTTATCCTTCTAAATATGGTTAACATTAATTTAAACTAAAAAAAAATCAATATAATTTTAAGTATGCATTTGTAGGATAAGTCAAGGTGAAACAATACTACTCTTTTCATATGACAGGCAAGAACAGTAAAACTACATTATACTGCTTTTCATCATCTTCAGGCTTGGTACTTTACACTGCAACCCTTTACACAACTCCTTCTTGAGGATACCTATTATCCGTAACCAGAATGGTTACGATCAAAGAGATAAGAAAACTGAGGGCGAATGAAAGGTCTGTTACTATTGAAGCATCCTGCTTGACTGGTTCAATAAGTCTTTCCCCATCTTTTATCAAGAGATTGTTGAAAAACTGGCCTAGCTTTAGGCCACCCAAGTTTAGGTAAAGTAGGCCTCATCTTCCCCATTCAAGCAAAAAGACTTTGGCTAGGTTTCTGAAATATAATGCGGAAGAAGTTAGGGTCTAATTATAAGTAGATGTTATTGCCATATGAAAAAAAAAGATGTGCATGGTCCTAGAGAAGGCAGAATTTCTGAGTGTGGAGCCCAGATATCTGCAGAAAAAAAAAACAATTTCTCCAGGTGATTCTTATGAATATTATATAAAGGTGATAATTTATGATTTTCAAAAACATTTATAAAAGATGTGCAATTCAGATATTTTTAAAGCAAACTGCAGACAACTACACCTTCATGTTTTTAACCCGTTGATCATGGACTGAAATACACCAGGGTAGAGAGATGACAACAGTGAATAACAGCAAAGCCTTTTCATTAATTTACAAATTCAAATCTCTAGATGAAGAGGAATTTTTTTGGTTAATCCATACCCACTAACAAAAAATGAACGTCAAAGATGGCATCTGCCTGAGTTTGAGATCTAATACTCAAAAGAAGTCAAAGTCAAGAATCATTCTTCAGTCAGAACTCATTTTTAAGATTCAAAAAGAAGGATGGGGATGGGGCAGAAAGGAGGGACAGATCTCCTGTTGGACAGATCTATCTGGTCTCTGATCATGTTTGTTTTATAAACTCAGAAATAAAATTAGGTTCTACTTCTGGTCATGGCTGAGTAAGTTTCCACTGGACTAACTTTCTAGATACAACATCAAATTGTGAACATAAAAACAACCATCTGAAGGCAACAGAGATGAACAAATGCAGGCAGTTATTAAAGGGGAAAAGGGAACAACAAGCGACTCTGCAGGTGTTTTGTTTTTTTTTTTCATGGGTTTTATTCTGAGGACAGGTTGTACTTGGGGCTCTTAGAACTTGCATAGAAACCTGTGAAGGGGAATCAAGAGCAGAGTCTGGAGCAACCATAGGCAACAGGAAGTGAGCAGAGAAAGAAAGTTAGAATGATGTGAGGGAGCACAAATTCCGTCCAAACCCCCAAGAGACCTCTGACTACTGTGAGTGGTGGAAACACTCCAAGCTGCTAAATTTAGAAGAACTGAACTTGCATTTCAGGGGCCACCCACAACATGGGACACAAAGTTTGTAGGCTGGGGACAGCCAAGTTACCTATCTGCTAAAAATAAACAAATGAATACATTCAGTAAAACTCCAAACTGAATACACAGAGATGAATAAAATGAACTAAAACATTTTAAACGAATAATGTAAAAAAAGAAAACCAATGTAACTTTTGAACTCTGTATTTTCTGTATATCACCAGGAAAAAGACCAAAAACAAACGAACTCATAACAAAAAACTATAAATAATGAACTCTAATTAGATTCCTCAGAGTGTAATGGGTTATTTCATGTGCAATCTAAGATTGAGTAAATAAGTAATTATATTGTAGACAGAGTCATATTTCTCCCTTAGAGAAGAAGAGTCGTATTACACCCATAAATATGGAAAGGAGAGCTAAAATGAGCCTTAAGGTATTAGACTAGGATTGGAGCTGTTAGTATAAACTGGTTATATAAGAGAATTGTCATGTTTAATTTATCTATTCATCTATATATAGATACAGATATAAAATTGCATAAAGATGTGTTCATGCACTACCCACCTCCAAACATGTATTTCTTAGCTCCATCTAATGAGAAGATCTACAAGCAATGATGTCCAGTAGCAATAAACATAGGTAGGGTAGAGATCTTAGTTTCTAAATACCATTCTCCACTCAAAATCATCCCTGTGCTCCTTGCAAAAATGTCTGATTCCAGGACTGGGTCAGGAAAAGTACAAGAAGATCCTAGAGTATCTTGTGCCAAAAAACAAGGATATATTCAAAGAATGATGGGACATATTCAAAGAACATAGAATATAACCCTAAGGGACTCCCACTGGCTAAATTTGCAACATTTTGAGCAGAAAACAAATGCGATTACCACACACTGAATAAAATAGGAATTCATGAGTATATATTGATGTTACTAAAGAAAGGAAAAAACGGGATAGAAGGGAAAACTCTTCTTCAGAGAATTCCAACTAGTAAAATGTAGAAGTAAAGATGGAATTAGAGAATCACCATTTGGTAACCACAACAGTAATAACTGTTTCAAGGAAGAAACAAAAACTTTAACTGACTGAGTTAATGTTTGATGAGAAAACAACATATTCACATAGTCTCAAAGTATTTCACCACAGGACACTTACTAATGATAAGGGGGAAAATGGTAACATTACAGTGGAGAAATCTGGCAGATACCACCTTAACCTGATGATCTAAGTTAACATCAACAGTAATGGGACAAACAGACATCTTATGCTTATGATACCAACAATGAGGGAGCCTCCCAGATGGTGCTAGTGGTAAAGAACCCACCTGCCAATGCAGGAGACATAAGAGATGTGGGCTTGATTCCTGGGCCAGGAAGATCCCCTGGAGGAGGGCAGGGCAATGCACTTCAGCATTCTTGCCTGGAGAATCCCATGGACAGAGGAGCCTGGCGGGCTGCATTCCATAGGGTCACAAAGAGTAGGCCATGACTGCAGTGATTAGCACGGCACAGCACATGAACAATAAGAATACTACCTAGCTTCTGTGGTATTCCTACAAAACTGTGACAACTGAATTTACTCATGAAGGACATTCTGTAAAGAATCTTCAAAACTGCCAATGGCTACAAAAGACAAAGAAAGACTGAAGGCCTCTTCAAAATTGAAACCAGATGAAGAGAAGTGAGAAGTAAATGCAACCTGTGATCTTGGACTGCAACTTGAATCAGAAAGATTTCTTGCCTTGTACTACAAAGAACACAAAGAACAGGATCATGCATAGGATAACTAGTAAAATAGGGATAAGGTCTATAGACTACATAATAGTATCACATCAACGTGTATTTAGAAATTACAGTAATTTCAATTACTGTACTGTGTTTATAAATGAGAAAGTCTTTGATTTTAGAAAATTCACACTGAAGTCTTGGGTAAAAAGTCTGGTTTGCAACTTAACCCAAATAGTTAAGAAAAAATAATGTAAGTACAGTCAAAGGTTAACATTTGAGGAATCCAAGTAAAAGTTTTATGGAATTTCTTTGAACTACTTCTGAATCTTTTCAGTAAATTTAAAATAATCTAAAAACACAAAGAGGAAAAAAAGAAGTAAAAAATATGTTAAAACTCAAAGGAGTGGCAAGAAATAAAAATACAAACAATAACCACTGGCTTAGTATCAGCTATATATATCTAATTGGGTCATCCTGTATTCTGCAAGCTAACTCCTGCACCCAAGCCTTGAACAATAACACAATTAACACACAGAAAACACAAACTTCAGGAAACAAAGAGATAAAGATTATTTTCCAAATAATGTTTTCTTCTAGGGTTATATTCCTAGGATACTCATGCTCCTTTGTCCTCAAGATGGCCCCAATCTTGACAGAGTCATGATTTTAGGGCTATTAAAAACTGGCCCCACAATATCAAGCTGAGCCTGCTGGGAGTTCATGTACTAGGATGTGTAATGATAGGAAGACAAAAAAGACTTGAAAAAAAACAGTATGTTCACATAGTCAAGTGGCTCTCAGTCTCAAAAGACAAACAGCGTTGTGTCCACATACATAAATAACCTACACAAAGGCAATGAGCCTAATACGTATCTTATTAATAGTCCATCACTACCAAGACATCAGGGCTTCCTCCTGGCTCAGCTGCTAAAGAATGTGCCTGCAATGTGAGAGACCTGCGTTCAATCCCTGGGTTGGGAAGATCCCCTGGAGAACGGAACGGCTCCCCACTCCAGTATTTTAGCCTGGAGAATTCCATGGACTGTGTAGTCCATGGGGTCACAAAGAGTCGGACACGACTGAGCAACTCTCACCAAGACAACAAGGCAAGAGTGGAGAATTGTTACTGGCTAAGAAAATGTGGAGCCAAGCAAGAGCTGAAGTCTCTAAGAGAACTAAAATAAAACAGGCAATTCACTCCCCAAGACTATTTTGTTACTGCTGTTGTAGTTCCTCCAGGCAACGGAGTGTTAGGCTTGGAAATATTAAAACAGCAAATGGCAGGACCTCCCTGGTGGTCCAGTGGTTAGGACTTGCTTCCACTGCAGGGGGCAAAGGTTCCATCCCTGGTTGGAGAACTAAGATCCCGCATGCCACATGGCACAGCCAAAAAAAAAGGGCAATTATGAAGAAACATGCAAACCAGGCAAGAGATGAAGTTTGAGACAGGCAGCATCCAATTTATTAACGGACTGTATATGCAAAGTTCGTGAATTCTCCAATATAAACAATATCACAAAGAAGAGTTTGTTTGCCAGACAAGCCTTAGGGGGAAAAAGTCCTAAACTACAATACTATGTATTATGCAAAAGAGCCTGAGCTTCAAATCTTGTAGCATGCCTGAATCAAAAACCCTTTGCCTCTGTCCACAAAGAGGAAACAATAATCTCATCTGAAATGCTCTTCCTCCTTACTCTCCTGCAACATCCAGTTAATCACTACTTAACCCTTTATGACTCAGCTCAGGTCTCGTTTCCTTGGAAGCATCTTCTGAACTCTCTAGGGTTGGCTGCAATGTCCTACACGTGAGCTTTGCTCTAGGCAAACCTCCACTATACCTTTATATTGATTATTTTCCTGTCAGTCTTTTCTACTACCCACTGAGTTTCTTGAGGACAAAAAGTCCCGTTTATTTCTATATCCAACATAATGATTGGTACACTGCATGTCTCCCACTATAGTAAGGTTTAAGGAAATTCCAACTATGTAATATTCCAGAAAACACAAAACTATGGAGATCAAAAAATAAGTGGTCGCCTGGGATAAGACCCTGGTGCTGGGAAAGACTGAAGGCAGGAGGAGAAGGGGACGAGAGAGGACGAAATGGCTGGACGGCATCACCGACTCAATGAGTTTGAGCAAGCTCCGGGTGATGGTGAAGGACAGGGAAGCCAGGCTGCAGTCCATGGAGTTGCAAAGAGTTGGACGCGACTGAGTGACTGAACAACAACAAGGGATGAAAAGTGAGAGAGATAAACAGGCAGAGCAGAAAGGATTTTTACAGCAGTAAAAACACTATGTATGATATTGTAATGATGGATATGTTATTACACATTTGTACAAACCCATAAAATCTATGGAGAAGGAAATGGCAACCCACTCCAGTACTCCTGCCTGGAAAATCCCAAGGACAGAGGAGCCTGGTAGGCTACAGTCCATGGGGTCACAAGGAGTCAGACATGACTGAACGACTTCACTTCACCTCATAAAATCTACAACACCAAGAGTGAACCTTAAGGTAAACTACAGACTTAAGATAATTATAAGGTGAAGAAAGTAGGGAAAACCACTAGACCATTCAGGTATGACCTAAATCAAATCCCTTATGATTATACAGTGGAAGTGAGAAATAGATTTAAGGGCCTAGATCTGATAGATAGAGTGCCTGATGAACTATGGAATGAGGTTTGTGACATTGTACAGGAGACAGGGATCAAGACCATCACCATGGAAAAGAAATGCAAAAAAGCAAAATGGCTGTCTGGGGAGACCTTACAAATAGCTGTGAAAAGAAGAGAAGCGAAAAGCAAAGGAGAAAAGGAAAGATATAAGCATCTGAATGCAGAGTTCCAAAGAATAGCAAGAAGAGATAAGAAAGCCTTCCTCAGCAATCAATGCAAAGAAATAGAGGAAAACAACAGAATGGGAAAGACTAGAGATCTCTTGAAGAAAATCAGAGACACCAAGGGAACATTTCATGCAAAGATGGGCTCAAAATGGTATGGACCTAACAGAAGCAGAAGATATTAAGAAGCGGTGGCAAGAATACACAGAAGAACTGTACAAAAAAGATCTTCATGACCCAGATAATCACGATGGTGTGATCACTGACCTAGAGCCAGACATCCTGGAATGTGAAGTCAAGTGGGCCTTAGGAAGCATCACTACGAACAAAGCTAGTGGAGGTGATGGAATTCCAGTTCAGCTAGTTCAAATCCTGAAAGATGATGCTGTGAAAGTGCTGTACTCAATATGCCAGCAAATCTGGAAAACTCAGCAGTGGCCACAGGACTGGAAAAGGTCAGTTTTCATTCCAATCCTAAAGAAAGGCAATGCCAAAGAATGCTCAAACTACCACACAATTGCACTCATCTCACACACTAGTAAAGTAATGCTCAAAATTCTCCAAGCCAGGCTTCAGCAATATGTGAACTGTGAACTTCCTGATGTTCAAGCTGGTTTTAGAAAAGGCAGAGGAACCAGAGATCAAATTGCCAACATCCGCTGGATCATGGAAAAAGCAAGAGAGTTCCAGAAAAACATCTATTTCTGCTTTACTGACTATGCCAAAGCCTTTGACTGTGTGGATCACAATAAACTGTGGAAAATTCTGAAAGAGATGGGAATACCAGACCACCTGACCTGCCTCTTGAGAAATATGTACGCAGGTCAGGAAGCAACTGTTAGAACTGGACATGGAACAACAGACTGGTTCCAAATAGAATAAGGAGTACATCAAGGCTGTATATTGTCACTCTGCTTATTTAACTTATATGCAGAGTACATCATGAGAAACGCTGGACTGGAAGAAACACAAGCTGGAATCAAGATTGCTGGGAGAAATATCAATAACATCAGATATGCAGATGATACCACCCTTATGGCAGAAAGTGAAGAGGAACTAAAAAGCCTCTTGATGAAGGTGAAAGTGGAGAGTGAAAAAGTTGGCTTAAAGCTCAACATTCAGAAAATGAAGATCATAGCATCCGGTCCCATCACTTCATGGGAAATAGATGGGGAAACAGTGGGAACAGTGTCAGACTTTATTTTTTTGGGCTCCAAAATCACTGCAGATGGTGACTGCAGCCATGAAATTAAAAGATGCTTACTCCTTGGAAGGAAAGTTATGACCAACCTAGATAGCATATTCAAAAGCAGAGACATTACTTTGCCAACAAAGGTTCGTCTAGTCAAGGCTATGGTTTTTCCTGTGGTCATGTATGGATGTGAGAGTTGGACTGTGAAGAAGGCTGAGCGCCGAAGAATTGATGCTTTTGAACTGTGGTGTTGGAGAAGACTCTTGAGAGTCCCTTGGACTGCAAGGAGATCCAACCAGTCCATTCTGAAGGAGATCAGCCCAGGGATTTTTTTGGAGGGAATGATGCTGAAGCTGAAACTCCAGTACTCTGGCCACCTCATGCGAAGAGTTGACTCATTGGAAAAGACTCTGATGCTGGGAGGGATTGAGGGCAGGAGGAGAAGGGGACGAGAGAGGATGAGATGGCTGGATGGCATCACTGACTCGAAGGATGAGTCTGAGTGAACTCCGGGAGTTGGTGATGGACAGGGAGGCCTGGCGTGCTGCGATTCATGGGGTTGCAAAGAGTCGGACACGACTGAGCGACTGAACTGAGCTGAAGGTGTTAATATAGGTTCATCTTTGGCAAACAAACAAATAAACAAAAAACATTCTGGTGGGTTATGTTGATAATGGGGGTGGAGGCCTGCATGTGTGAAGGGGCACGTGAGAAACCTCTGTACCTTCCTCTCATGTCACTGTAAACCTAAAACTGCTCTACAGAAGCAAATCCTTTAAAAGAAAGAAAGAAAGCTGAAGGACTACAAAGGACAAGAATGAGGCCTCATTACTGAACTTCAGCATTCTGCTAATGTAGAATAAAAACATACATCTTTTATTCTCTCACCAAGGAAATTGCAGTAGCAAACTCAAATGAAAATGCATCATACATACATGGTATGGGAAAAAACAGCCTAAACATATGCTTATGTTTATAAAGAGTCATATATGTAACTGTGTTAAAAATTACTGTGTTAAAAATCAGTATGAAAAAAAAAAAAAAATCAGTATGAAACAAAATGTATCACCTGAACCCCTGCCCCCCAAAAGGTTTAAGGGGACATAATTTAATTATTTTTGATATCTCGTGGCTTTCATAAAGAACATCAATTATCATTCTATTCAGTGAAATCCTCACGAGTAACTAAGTCACTAAAAAAACTTCTCTTCATTAAATAAACAACCCTGTACTGTAATATTTTTGAATGTTACTATTTTTAATTGATGTAACTCTGATTTATAACACTGTATAAGTCTCATGTGTAGAACACTGTATTTCTACTTCTGTATACCCTACAACATGCTCACCACCCAAAATTTACTTTCTATTAATTCACCATACAGTTGACCCCCTTTATACCTTTCCCACCACCCTTTCTCATCTGGGAACCACTACTCTTCTCAATCCTACATGTTTGTTTTTGTTGGTTTTCTTTTTTTTTCTTTCTTGTTTTCTTTCCTTTTTTAAGCCACACTGTGCAGCACACAGAATCTCAGTTCTCCAACCGGATGCCCCTTGAACTGGAAGCTCAGAGCTCTAAACAGTGAACCACCAGAAAAGTTTGCTTTTAAAATTAGTTTTTATATATTCTCTCTTATTGTCAGATTGCTAATAATAAACTCAGTGGACCCTCTATCAACATAACTCTTCTGATCCCATATTTACTGATATTCATAATTGAATTTGTGTTAACCGTGTTTAACGAAAAAAATAAAGAGTAAATGGGAACTGAGAAATGGCTGGCATGTATCCTTTAAGTAAAATGCACATTTGATCTTCCAGCTTGCTTTCTGTTTCTCTGATTTGTTCTGGATAATTGAGAAGACTAGAAAATGAAATGGTCAGTAAGAGCAATATTGTTTTTCTGTTCTTTGATTCAGGAACATCTGCCAATGCATCTTAAAGGTAAGAGATGATCACTTTTGGTAGTCTGAGTATCTAGTCACATCTTTTTATGGTCTACGAGTAAAAAATAGAATTAACAGTAATATACATGACACTTGATTGCACTTCCTATGTGCTGGGCACTCTTTCTAGTAAGAACTTCATATTTATCAACCCTTTGGATCCTTGTTTGTTGTTTAGTTGCCAAGTCGTGTCCAAATCTTTCAAGACTCCATGGACTGTAACTCGCCATTTCTTTCCCCAGGGGATCTTCTCAATCCAGGGGATTGAACCTGCCTCTCCTGCACTGGCAGGCGAAGTCCTTACCACTAAGTCACTAGGGAGGATTTTAGTACTTTCCTAAAAGGTAGGTACTAAAATCTTCAGTTTACAGCTAGTAAATGACAAAACGCAGGTGTTGAGATTTCAGAGCTGATGTTTCTAACCATTATGCCCTTAAAAGTAAGAAAACACACTCCCCTATCCACCCTGAACTCCTGGCAATTAAAGTGAATGAAAATACTAGATATTATCAGTGTTGTAAGCTTCCTGGAATAGAATATAATAAGACAGCATGTATACAGAAAAGAGTTCACATAGCAGGCCTATCCTTATTAGAAAGGCCCTTCAAATGTTGCTTGCACTGCTGCATCTTGGATGGCATTTGAGAATTTGGATTGCAGAGGTTTCCCACTATTCCCTGATAAGCTTCCCTGGTAGACATTTTACTTTTTTGTTGTAACTTATTTTTGGAGGAATTAAGCACACCCTGTGTGACTCCACTGGGAAAGGACTCTTAAAGGCAAAACCTGGTTTCCTATTTCACTCCATTCAGCCTTTTTTTTTTTTTTAAGTGAAACAAGTGAAGTTTTATTTACTAGGAGGAAAAGAGTACAATACATTGGACAGACATACGGGCGGACTCTGCTTTGTATCTTTTCCCTGTAATAAGTCATAGCTCTAAGTATGACTATATGCTGAGCCTTGAGTCCTCCCAGAAAATCATCAAACTTAGGAGTACTCCAGGGGACCCAATACAGCATGATTATTTAGACAAACAACTCCAGCCAATTCATTCTTTCCATCTAACTTCAGAAAATTCATCTACCAACTCATATATACACATAACATATTACATGATAATTATGAGTCAACACCCCAAGAGTTGAAAAATTAATGAAAAAAGTTTCAGATTCTTGTAAATAATGATAATCCTCATTCTGAAACTTCATTCTGTTTCATAGCTAAAAGGGCATGTGTGGGTTCAAACAGTCTTACTTACGACTCCTGTTATTTTTAAAGTTATCAATATCATTCTCAGAAGGAATCTTGAGAAACAAGTCACTTTACATTAGCTCTTGGAAAACAGAAGAGTCTCTGTCTTATAAACACTGACATTCATTTTTCAAGAGGTACTCCTAAAGATATGCACATGGTTCTGCTCTGAAAGGAAGTACTGTCAATTCTGCTAACTGAATTTCACATTATGCAAGCAGTGGATTCCAGCCTGCTGGAGCATTACTAATAAACTTTGTTTCAAAAGGAAAGGAGGAAAATCACTAAGTTAAAGTAAACTACAGCTAAGAAAAAACAAGAACACTTCCTTAATTCATTGGTAAATTGGCTGTGGCACTGAATTTGGCCCTAGCAACACAAGTTTTCCCCTTGTAGACTGATACATGTTGCACCAAATAATGTAATATGTAACTTAAAAAGCTAACCAAGCCAAACAGTCTATGCTACTTATTAAACTGTATTTTTTAAAACAGCTAATACACAGACATGGTATGAAATTCCAAATACACACACCCACAAATTTAGAAGCCACACAAAAAATCTGACCAATAAGTAATGACAGTAACAATATAACTCATAAAATAAAACACATATCCAGAAGTCTATACCATTATAAATAACTGAATAAATAAACATAACAGATGTGAAGGGTCTTCCTTACAGTGGAATTCTAATTAATAAATACAGGAAGAATTATGAAAATATAAAACCATGGCAAACATAACAATAGTAACTGTTTCAGGTAACATCAATGGAGGCTAAAATTAGTGGACAAAAACGAGTAACAGTACATAGGCTTAACGTATCTCCCACAAGATATTTATCAGGCTATTTAAGTTTCCTAAGGAAATATTACATTTAATGAATTTCAAAAAAATTACAAATGCCCTGGACAGAATTCATTAATATTTACACTAACTAACTGGCTCCCTGTTTAGTGTAATTTCAAAGATATCACAAAATTTTCTATTTGGCTTAATTGGTTTAAACAAAAAGTTGACCCATTGCCTGAAAGACAAATCAGTCAACCCATAGCTTCAGGTAATGGTAAGAAAAAGCCACTGAGATTCAGGAGTTGTTTGTGGTAACAAAAACTGGTTGATATAGGAATTCCTCTTTATCCAGTCTTCCCCCCAGTACTATCTGTTTTAGCAACTATAGGCCTTACAGTTCATCAACAGTTAACAGAGCAAAGGCAAAACAGTGACTAAATCAAAACCACAGTGAGATATTAACACTCCCCTATGGCTATTATCAAGAAGATAAGAAATAACAAGTGTTGGTGAGGATGTGGAGAAAAGAGAACCCTCATACACAGTTGGTGGGAATGTAAATTGGTCCAGACGTTACAGAAAACAGTATGAGATTCTTAAGTAAAGATAGATCTACCATATAATCTCAGCAATCTTCAGCAATACGTGAACCGTGAACTTCCAGATGTTCAAGCTGGTTTTAGAAAAGGCAGAGGAATAGAGATTAAATTGCCAACATCTGCTGGATCACTGAAAAAGCAAGAGAGTTCCAGTAAAACATCTATTTCTGCTTTATTGACTATGCCAAAGCCTTTGACTGTGTGGATCACAATAAACTGTGGAAAATTCTCAAAGAGATGGGAATACCAGACCACCTGACCTGCCTCTTGAGAGACCTATGTGCAGGTCAGGAAGCAACAGTTAGAACTGGACATGAAACAGCAGACTGGTTCCAAATAGGATAAGGAGTACGTGAAGGCTGTATATTGTCACCCTGTTTATTTAACTTATATGCAGAGTACATCATGAGAAACGCTGAGCTGGAAGAAGCACAAGCTTCTAAAAGAAGCTAAAACAGTAACAACAAAAAACCCAACAAATTTTTAACTATGGGTTGTGATGGATATTAACTAGATTTACTGTGGTGATAATTTTGCAATATATTATTTTTTGCTGCATATATTATTATTGTTTTTTTGCTGCACCATGTGGGATCCAGGATCTTAATTCCCAACCAGGATTGAACCTGTACCCTCAGCAGTGGAAGCATGGAGTCTTAGCCACTGGACCGCCATTTTGCAATATATACAAATATCAAATCATTATGTTATATACCTGAAACTAATAGATTATATGTCAATTATATCTAAAAAAGGAAAAGAGGGGAGGGAGTGGGAGGGGAATGAGAAACGGTGTCTAAAGTTAGAAAGGGCCAGGGCAGGCAATGGTGCAGTGTAAAGAATTACAGAAGATGTTATCCGTGTCACCCTCATTTCTTGCCTATATTTCTTTAATAGCCTTCTTATTGCTTTCCACTCCAATCTCCCAATCTGGCTGGCACACAGTACCCAGGCTAATGCTTTAAAAATATAAACCAGATCATATTATTCCCCTGTCACAACATGAGAGGTCTCATAGACCACTGTAAGGAATCTGAGTTTCATGACAAAAACAGAAAAACTCTAATAAAATATAAAAACATAAACACAGTATGATAACAGCATGATTGCTCAGTCATAGCCGACCCTTTGCTGCCCCATGGATTGTAGCCTGCTAGGCTCCTCTGTCCATGGAATTTTCCAGGCAAGAGTACTAGAGTGGGTTGCCATTTCCCACTCCAGGGGATCTTCCCAAACCAAGGATCGAACCTGCGTCTCTTGAGTCTCCTGCATTGGCAGGGAGCACTACCTGGGAAGCCCAATATTAAAAATAAGTGTGTCTTAACGTACTCAGTTTATGGTAACAATGAAGAACATAACCTAACGTACTCAGTTTATGGTAACAATGAAGAACACATAACCTAAAGTACTCAGTTTATGGGAACAATGAAGAACATAACCTAACGTACTCAGTTTATGGTAACAATGAAGAACGTAACCTAACGTACTCAGTTTATGGGAACAATGAAGAACATAACCTTATTTAAATACATTCTTCTTTAAGATAGCTAAAATTTCACTGAAATTTATGGCATACTCAAAGATATTCAGAGTGCATTTTCCAATGGCTCTGGTAGTCTAGGATGTTTTTTCAACTATAGTCAATCAGCTCATATGTATGTTTTACTTTCATGGAAAAAATCCATTTCAAGTTGAATTCAGTTTTTTTTTTTTTTTTTTTCCTTAGCATTTTCAAAGTTTAAGTCCTAGGATTTAATCCCTGCTTCCAAGGATCTTGCAACCTAGTGGAGGACTCAGCATGCAAATACTTAGGAATGCCAGAAATACTCTTTACCAGCACTAGAGCGAGATATTTTTCATCCTGAAGTAGGGACTGGTTATGGGCTAGACAGCAGTACCAGCTATGACCAAGAAGATGCCCCTGAACACAGTAACTTCTAACATTTTGCAAAGACAATGTGCTTTTTTCAGTCATGCTATTCTAATAAAATCCCGAGTGTAATAGAGGAAAGTTTCAAGCAACTTTTTAAAAGGCCGTAATTCCTAGGATAAGACTGTTTAATAAAGGCATCAATAAATTTTAAAATTCAGATAATCCAGATCCTAAAGATACACAAAAATGAGCAAAAACTCTTAAGATTATTTTAAACAGGCAAATGTGATACAAAACAAAAAAACCATCATAAAGTTAGACTTACCGTAATAGGAGTTCTTTGGGAAGTTTTTTATTGATTACAGCTTCATCGCTATTTGAGAACATCTGCAAAAACAAAATCATTGTGTCAAGTGCTACTTAACATTTTATTATGTTTAACTCAATAGTTTAGACTACCACCTGGTAGCTCAGACGGTAAAGCATCTGCCTACAATGTGGGAGACCCGGGTTCGATCCCTGGGTAGGGAAGATCCCCTGGAGAAGGAAATGGCAACTCAAGCCAGTTCTCTTGCCTGGACCGAGGAGCCTTGTAGGCTACAGTCCACGGGGTTGCAAAGAGTTGGACACGACTGAGCGACTTCACTTCAACAGTTTAGAGGTAATCCTCTTAGGAGAAAAGAGAATAACCACAATGGATGTTATAAACCAAAGTCATATTTTCAGAAACTCCTTAGGCTAAAAAATGTCTGAGACATTTAATTTGCTCTCTATCTTTATCTTTAGAGAAAAATTAACTAATAGCAGCCAGAAGGATGATATTATGTGCCAGGTGCTATTTTTAGTCTTTTTCATGTATTAATGTATCAAATCTTCTTATGACCCTTAATCTTCATTTTACATATAAGGAAACCGAGGTACAAAAAATTTACTTGCTTAAAATTGTATCAGTACAGAGTGACCATTTGAAAAACCTTAAGGCAAGGTTATTTTTCAGATCTAACTCATATTTATTTGTTCATGGAGTTGTTCAGAAACCTAGGATAGGGAACATTCTCCTTCAAGTTTTATGAATCATGCAGAAAACTAATAGTGCTTCATAACCACAACCATATGCATTCTGGATGCACAAAGGATCACTCAAATTAATGAAATAACTCACAATGGGTATTTTTAAACAGACCCACAATTTCTTCCACTATAAGCTTGTCTAGTAAGCTACATTAAAAATAAAATACCTATATATCCAATAAAAAGTCAGGAAAGACAACACACATGTCACTGAAACTGAGGAGTATGTTCAGTCCCTGCTATTAAGTATCACATAGATGCCTCTTGACTTCACACAGTGAACATTTACTGAACATCTTGTAAGTATTAGGCACCTTTCTAGGCAATTAAATACAAAGATAGTAAGATATTAGCTCTGTACTTAAGGGGTTCCTCCTCTACAATGAGGAACACGGAAATAAGCAAATACTAAATTTGGGCTGGCATCAAGGAGATAAGCTAGAAATACGTTAAAATTATAGTTGAAGTAAAAGACGATACAGATCTCTGTAAGATTATAGGAAATGAAAAAAAAAGCTGGAGAAAAAAGGAATTTTAAAGAAGCTACAGAGTTGCTGATGGAAAGCTGGATCATCTACTAAGTTTCAGTGTAGCAAACACACTATGTTATAATAAAGCTACTGACTGACAATCACATGCTTTAGGAAATTACCTGACATCAAAGAAAAATCTGCTTCCCTAAAATCTCTATCCATTAATGGAAGTTACTAAGAAAAAAATCATACTCCTTTTTGGTAAAACAGTCTTTCAAAATGAAGTCATCACACTTCCTCCTAAACAAATCGCAAATTTCACAGTTTCTAATTTTCTAAGACTCTTGACTATTATGATTATTCATTTTTTTTTGGCCACACCATGCAGGATTTTAGTTTCCCCCAGCAGGGATCCAACATACGCCCCCTGCAGTGGAAGCATGGAGTCTTAACCAGTGCACTGCTAGGGAAGTTCCATCATCATTCTTCTCTAGGTACACTTACGGGAAAGAATGCATGAAGGAGTTATAAAGTGTACCCTGAATAATCTAGGGTTGATGACATAAATAACAATATCTTGCAAAGACAGCTAAATGTATCAAAAGTTGACACCTGCCTGGGGGACTTCTTAGCATACAACATGTATCTTAAGCTTGAGATCTTTGGAAAAAATTAAATTTTTAAGTATAAAATATCACTAAAGCACCCAATATAACAGACTATGCCCAACTCAAATCCAGAAAATATAAAAGATAATCGCTTTTATAGTAGAAATGCTGAACTCTTTATCTTGTATATTCAAAGTATTTAATTGAATACCCAGCAAGGCACTTTCTGCTCACTTGAATATAGACAATAATTAAACTGATAAAAAATATAAATCTGCTAGGTATTGTTCACACAACTTGTACAACTCTAGATTTTTTTTAAAAAAAGGAACAAAAATCAAAAAATTTTCCCCCTAAGTTAGCCTAAATGGGCTTCCCTAGTAGCTCAGTTGGTAAAGAATCTGCCTGCATTGCAGGAGACCCCAGTTTGATTCCTGGGTCGGGAAGATCCCCTGGAGAAGGGAACGGCTACCCACTCCACTATTCTGGCTGGGAGAATTCCATGGACTATATACTCCATGGGGTCGCAAAGAGTCGGACACGACTGAGTGACTTTCACTTCACTTCTTCAGCCTAAATAGGCCAAACGCTGTTGTGTCTATATCAACATGAGGTATATGAAAAAGTAAAGAAGAAAAGGAATAGTGTTCTGGGAGTACCTGGGAACCTACTCCAAGTAGAGAAAGATCAATGGTTCACAAACTGTGGTCAAATAACTGCATCAGCATCACACAGGACCTTGTTAGAAATGCAAGTTCTTGGGTTGTACCCCAGATCTACAGCATCAGAAACAGGGTGCCAGATGTGGTGGAGGGAAAAGAGAGGCAACCTGTACTTTAACAAGCCCTCCAGGTGATACTGATGCTTCCTGAAGTCTGAGAATCAATGGACCAGAAAAAAAGGATTGAGGACCCCAGAACTTATGAAATCATAGTTCTAACACAGAGTCAGAATATTTTATTATTTAAAGTGACACAGCAATGGAACTTAGAAAATAATCCTAGAGGTAGACACACATTAATTTTAGATGTTTTCTAGAAAATTCAAATGGCTTCCACTCTAGTTCATGATACTGTTTATAAAGTAAATACTTCACAGAAGCAACAGAATGTTTTAGACATCTTACTATTTCAGCTGAATCCAAACTCTAGATTTCTCATACAACATATAAAGATGTCAAAACCAATTAGACCAAGGATATAATTAATTAGAAAAATTTGTGAAGGTTTTAGGTATTATTGTTTTAGAGAAGTCACTGTTCAAACATCTGACATTCTTAGTTATCTCATTTCATATTAATGTGCGGATATACAGTGTTAGTTGCTCAGTCATGTCCAACTCTTTGTGACCCCATGGACTACAGCCACCACACTCTGCTGTCCATAGAATTCTCCAGGCAAGAATATTGGAGAGGGTTGCCATTCCCTTCTCCAGACGATCTTCTAGACTCAGGGACTGAACCTACATCTCCTGCACTGCAGGCAAATTCTTCACCGTCTGAGTCATCAGGGATATATAATTACATATTTTAATAATCTGTCTGCAAACAATTACAAGGATGTGGGTATGGGGGTGGTGGGGGAACATGAGGGCAACTATAATATTCTCTCTCAATTATTTGTTTCAAGATAGGACATCATCCCCTAAACAGACACTGTAACAGCCCTCCTGTTACAGGGAGGGACATTCTTATATATTTATATAAGGGATATAAATATATCCCTTGTATATAGGGATAGGGCATTCTTATATATCCAGGTTTTAAAAAATCTAAGTGATTTGGTTTGTCATACATTAACATTTATTACTGCTTTGTATAAAACTGTAATTGTTTTTCTATAAATTACCTAGTTAAGAAATATTAATTGTGAAACTACTTTTTATAAACTGTAATTATAACAAAGAGCTCCTGAATAGTATGAAGAAGCATTTTTTGGCTATTATTTTAGCTTTCCTGATCAGTTTTGAAATCTTTGGCAAACTTTGGGAATTAGTTTACTAAAACAATGAATTTAAATGCTCAGCACACAACAAAGACACAGGAAACCAATTCAAGAGGTTTTAAATCCAGGATCTGAGTGGGAAATGGCAACTGGGTTTAATAAAGGAAATAGGAAAAGAAACACTTTCTCAACAGTGACCCCTGCTGATTAAAGTAAAGTATAGCTAACAACTCCAAAACCCAGAAATCAAAAGGTCTGACCTATATTATTCAAGCATTATAGAGGAAATAAAAGTTTAATATGCATTTTGGCACAGATTACTAGTATCCCCCAATATCCTTTCTACACGTCTAGAGTAACAGAACTCCCATATTTTAGCTAACACATGGCTGTGTGGAAAGAAGACTTTATTTCCCATTACATTCTGGCCAATGGGATATAAGAAAAAGTGATGTGTACAGTATCAGGGGGCTTGGAGTGTCCTTAATGAGAGAGGGTGTGCCCCTTCTTTACTCCTTCCTCAATTATGCTGTTTGAAATGTGGTCAGGATGACTGAACTCCATCTTGTATCATGAAGCTGAAGACTACAGTTTAGAGATAAGCAGAAAACTAGAAAAAGCCTGCAGATGACTACAGAGACACCATACTTCTGGACTTACATATAAGAGAAAAATAAACTCCTATAGTATTTAAGTCATTTAATTCAGTTGCACAATACTGAATGTATTGTACACTTTAAAAAGTACAGGGTGGCAATTTTTATATATATTTTTCCACAATTAAAAATTTTTAAGATTCTTTTTTCACATTTTAAAGTTTCTGAATTTAGGAATCATTTTACAATCAAAATCAAAAGCTTTTTTGTGTGTGATACATAAAATAATGGTACATTTTATAAATCGCAGTAACTTTTAATTACAGATAGCAATTACAGTATGACCAAGAGAAGGAAAACAGAACTAAAATAAGAACGAAGGACCACATACTTCTCTTCAAACAGGCTCTGTGCTTTTTGTTCATGTTATCTTCTCAAGAGCACCCGTGCAACCAAACTTGCCTATTCTGTCAATAGAAATCGATTAACGCCCACTGGACATGTTATCTGTGTCATGAAACCTTTTCCAATCATCCTAACTGGATGTGACTGTTCCCTTCTCAGATAAAATCCCAAAGCACCCTGGGCTGGTATGGTGTCCAATATATAAGACTGTAAGCTCTGATATAATGACGAAGGGGGCCTTGTCCGTTTAGTTCACCACAGTACAGTCAGTGAACAACACAATGCCTATAAATTCCTGAACCAATGAATGTCATTTTTACTAAACAGATCAGGAAATATTTTCTGACTGTAAATTCACAGCAGACCTCCATGCTTTGTTCACTTCATATCTATCTCGGTGGTGGAGGGGAGGGGAAGGGAGACAAAGGAAACGGAGGGATATGGTTGGGAAGGGAGATGAGAGGAGGGGAGGGAAAAAGAAATTTAATAAATTGAATGTTACTCTAAATTCATCAAATAACGTGCAAATAACATGAATTTATTTCAGCAACAGACTGAATAATATTACAAAATATAACAGTAATATTATAAAATATAACAAGTAAAACACATGAAGAAAAAAGTTTGGATACTCAACTTATTATCCCCTTCCTTAAAAAAAATTTGTAATAATTGCAAAGTTTTCACCAGTATGGTATTTCATCTGTATACAGAAATTTTAGCAGCTTTATTAGGGCATAATTCACATAGCATAAAATTCACTGGTTTTCAGTGTACACTGCAATGATTTTTAGTAAATGTACAAAGCCGTCAGACCATCACTACCACTCAGTTTTGATGAATTCCAACATCCCCAAAATATCATTCATGCCCATCAGCAATCAATCTTTAAGTAACTACTCATCTGCTTTCTGTCTCTGTAGATTTTCCTTTATGAGCATTAAAAAAAATAGAATCATAAAATAATGCAATTTTTTGGACGTGGCTTCTTTTATTCTGCGTGTTTTTGAAGTTCATCTATGTTGTAGCATGTACTAGTAGTTCATTCCTTTTTATTGCTGAATAGTATTTCAGCATATGAAATTACAAATTTTGTTTATTCATTCCTAGCTAACATTTGAATTGTTACACTTGCTTTGGGTTGAAATAGGTTCCTATTTCTCTTGGATAAAATCTAAAATGGAGAGTTTATGGCTTGTATCATATGGTTAAGTTTATTTTAAACTTTTAAATTGATATCCAAAGTAGCTGTACCATTTTATATTCCCACCAGCAATGTATAAGGTTTCCAGTCTGTCCGTATCTTACCATACAGGGCATTTGGGATCTCCAAACAGGGATCGAACCCTGCAATGGAAACAAGGAGTCTTAATCACTGGACCTCTATGGAAGTCTCATGTTGACTTTATTTCAGCTAGTCTAATTTATTTGGGGGGGCTCTAAAATCACTGCAGATGGTGACTGCAGCCATGAAATTAAAAGACGCTTGCTCCTTGGAAAGAAAGTTATGACCAACCTAGACAGCATATTAAAAAGCAGAGACATTACTTTGCCAACAAAGGTCCGTCTAGTCAAGGCTATGGTTTTTCCAGTGGTCATGTATGGATGTGAGTGTTGGACTATAAAGAGGGCTGAGCACAGAAGAATTGATGCTTTTGAACTGTGGTGTTGGAGAAGACTCTTGAGTCCCTTGGACTGAAAGGAGGTCAAACCAGTCCACCCTAAAGGAAATCAGTCCTGGGTGTTCATTGGAAGGACTGATGTTGAAGCTGAAACTCCAATACTTGGCACCACGTGATGCGAAGAGCTGACTCATTTGAAAAGACCCTGATGTTGGGAAAGATTGAAGGCAGGAGGAGAAGGGGAGCACAAGGTGAGATGGTTAGATCGCATCACCAACTCAATGGACATGAGTTTGGGTAAACTCCGGGAGTTGGTGATGGACAGGGAGGCCTGGCGTGCTGCGGTTCATGGGGTCGCAAAGAGTCGGACACGACTGAGCGACTGAACTGAGCTGAATGGGGTGTTATTATGGTACCAATTTGCATCTCCCTAATTACTAATGCTGTTGGGCATCTTTTCATGTGCTTTTTGGCTGTTCAAATGACTTCTTGGGTGAAATGTGCATTCAAATAATTTACGCTTTTGAGTTGTTTAATTTCTTAGATTTAGGGGCTCTTTATATTAATATATTTTGAATACACATTCATTATCTACTCTATGACTTGTAAATATTTTCTCCCATTCTGTGTTATTTCTATTTCTTAATGGTGTCTTTCAAAGAACACTTTTTAAAAAAAGAGTATTTTTAATTTTGGTAAGGTCCAATTTATCTTTTTTTTTTAAACAGATAATACTTTTGATATCATATATGTGAACTCTGCCAAACCAAAGGTTATGCAGTTGTCTTCTAATTCAGAAAAATTTAAAGCCATGCCTAGCTGACTCAACCAGACACAATGGCCTCAAAGCAGCTAGAAGGAATATATGCCACAGCAGACAGACACAACCAAAATAGGGAGAGGTCTGTCTTAAAAAGAGTTATAATGATGTAGCTTTTGGGACATGGAATAATACAAATTAGATTCATAGAAAATCCCAGAAATTTTAAAGGAAGTTGTACCTGCTGGGTACAACTACAACAAGGGACAGAGACTATTTAAAATGAAAGGAGACCTCTGGACTCCCAACTTTCTGTAGGGAGGAAGTACCCTGAGGTATTTCTTATGTAAAAGGAGAACCTCTCAGAAAGCAGTGTTAAGAGCTCATGACGCAGTACTAAGAATCACAGAGAACAGTGGATTAGGGAACCATTCCCAGGAAGTAGAACTGGGCCCCTGTCAAGGCACATTTCCTGCTCCTGTGTTACCAAAAGTCAGATCCAACTGTTTGCCAACACTTGAGAGGCAAGGTTGGTGGAAAGGAAAATGCTTTATTTCAGAAGCAGGCAACCCGGGGACAGAGTAGACTCATGTCAAAAGGCCAACTTACCACTGACAATCAGTGGGCAAGAGGTTTTTTTTTTTTGAATTGAATTATTAGACCCCAGCCTCAGATATCCAATTTATTTGGCTATCTGATTTATTTAGTTTGGGATGGGTTGTTCACTGGTACTTTTAAAAAATATTTATTTGGGGGTTGCGGTAGGTTTAGTTGCGGCATGCAAGATCTTTCATTGCAGCGTGCAAGCTTCTCTCTAGCTGTAGCACCCAGGCTCAATAGTTGTGGCACTCGAGCTTAGTTGCCCTGCAGCACATGCAATCTTGTTCCCCAACCAAGGATCAAACCCACATTCCCTGTGTTACAAGGCAGATTCTTAACCACTAGGCCACCAGGGAAGTGCCAAGGCAAGAGCTTTTGAAGTAGAGTTTCAGGTGTGTTTATAGGCCAAGGGAGGGGGCTACAGTCAGCTCTGACAGGCATCTTGAAATTGGTTATGCAGTGGTCTCGTCAGTGCCATCTTGATTTTATTGCCCATGAAGAAGAACTTAAGGCCCTTGACTTTGCTTAATAACTGAACAATTATTGGTTTTGTTTGTTTTCCTTTGCTTCTGCATTTTCTTGATTCTCTGTTAAACTTACTCTTCAGCTAAAGATTTTCTACAGACAAAAGGCAGGCAGAGGACATGGGGGAGAAGGAACACAGGGTTCTGCTCTGTTTTAGCTGCAGTATGTGACCCTGACAACATGTCTACTACATTTCAGGGCTGATGCGTGCATGTGTGCATGCTAAGTTGCTTCAATCGTGTACGACTCTTTGTGACCTCATGACCATAGCTCAGCTAGCTCCGTTGTCCATGAGATTCTCCAGGCAAGAATACTGGAGTGGGTTGCCATGCCCTCTTCCAAGGATCTTCCTGACCCAGGGGTCGAACCTGAGTCTCTTATGTCTCCTGCACTGGCAGGCAGGTTCCTTAACACTAGTGCCGCCTGGGAAGCCCTGTTACTCCCCCCTTTTTTGGGGAATATTAGCGTTATTTTATCTCTTTGAATAACAGTGTATGTTGAGTGTATGGGGCAGATAACTTTTCTTTTTAGTTCACAAGTCTCTGGATCAAGAGGAATTGCAGGTAAGTACCCTCAGTTCAGTTCAGTTCAGTTGCTCAGTTGAGTCTGACTCTTTGCGACCTCATGGACTGTAGCATGCCAGGCTTCCCTGACCATCACCAACTCCTGAAGTTTACTCAAACTCACGTCCAGGGAGTCGGTGATGTCATCCAACCATCTCATCCTCTGTCACCCTCTTCTCCCACCTTCAATCTTTCCGAGTCTCAGGGTCTTTTCAAAAGAGTCAGTTCTTCGCATCAGTACCCTCATCCACCTCTAAATTTGATACTGATGATAAGTTACAGGTATTCACCATTGTTTATTTACACTTTTTTATTTTTACAGGTTATTTGTCTTTGGAGAAGATTTTGGAGGTCTTGGGAGAGAATGCTTTGCATGTGACAAGAATGCCAATCACTGGAGCCAAAGGGCAGACCATGGTAGAACATTATAATAAGGGCCTCCAAAGAATCTTATCTCCTTGCTACAATACCCTTTGGCAATGGGTACTCCCTTCAATAAGTGGAGTCTATTTTCCCAGCCTTTGCATCCGAGTTCACATGATTTTTGATCTGACCAAAACAAAAAGCAAACAAACAAAAAAACGGTGTGTGTGTGAACATAACACTGATTTCCAAGTAATGGAAACTTTAATTTTTGAAACACTCCTGCTACTATGTTAGAAAGCCCAAGATAACCTTCTGCATGATGACAGGCCTTGTGGAAAAAGAGTACCAGCTGATAGTGACACCAAGATCTCAGACTGTAAGTGAGGCCATCTTAGATGCTCAAGCCCCTGCCAAGCCACCAGAGGACTGCAGCCTCGCCAGTGATCTTTTTGAGTGACTAGCAGAAGAACTGCCAGGCCGGATAACTGTTTCAAGCCACTAAGTTTCAGAGTGGTTGTTAGACAGCAAAAGCTGTGAAAACAGGTTCTCCTTTTAAAAAGTGTATGACTTGTGATCTAAATTTCAAAGATTTGAATAAAATTAGAGATATACAGAAGTAGCCCAACATAGGTAAAATCTTTTGCTGGGAAGAAAATTTCTGGGAGAGATTAAGGATGAACTGCCATAGAGAAGTCCAGAGTTGAAGCTGCAGAGTTTTTTAAAACAATTTTTTCCTATAAGTAATTTTTACTGATTAAGCCATTCCCTCACTCAACCAACAGCAGATGTTTTTCCAATTGGTTAGATTTTCTTGCCAAAATCTTAAGAGGAAAAACATTTTTGTATGGCTAAATAAACCTAAAACCAAATAAGTATGTAATTCCTCCACCCAACATCTTGTCCTTAGTAGAAATATAATTGCTTTTTAGAAGCAAACTGCTGCCAGTGCATTACCATCTCATGACTAAATTTATCCTAAGAAAGAAATCTGTAGATAAAAGCACCAATGAAGGGATACATTTAGAAAACAGATACATTACTTAACAGGTCAAACTTTCTGCTTTGGATGCCTTCTAACATCTGATTAAATATTCCAAGATTTTCTTTTATCCTGACTTCTACTTATTTAACCAAAATCAATATCCACTACCAATTCAATATCCAGAATATAAGCACACACTTCTATTCTATTCTTTGGGTTGCCACTTTCTCCTCCTTGGGATCTTCCTGACCCAAGGACTGAACCCGTGTCTCCTGCATTGGCAGGAGGATTCTCTACCACTGAGCCGCTTGGAAGCTCTAACCCATTACATACACACAAAAGAACTAGTAGATACAAAAAGGCCATGATGGGATCTGACTCAGGATTAGCAAGCATTTAACTGAATCTCATATTATCAGAGGGGGCAGTAAATCAAGGGAAAGTAAGGTTTGATTTCCTCATGTACAAACTCTAGTCAATGTGCCAGAAACTGAAAACTGGCAGGATGTGTGGAATTTTCCAAGACATATGTCAGATAGTAATTTTACAACTCAGTCACAAACACACATTCTAAATCATCTTACTGCTATGGAAATATTTCCAAAGCAATGGTATTTTAATACAGCCATGTTACTTATTTGTAGAAAAAGAATTCCCCTGTTTTAGATAATGTAAGAAACAAAGTACACAGTACCCAAGACATCCTAACTGCATGCCAGAAATTATATTTTAGATTTAAAGGGAACAAAAAGAAACAATATGCTAAATTAGAAAGATTCTTTAAAAGGGAAAGGAAGAAATAACTCTGTAAGAAAGGCATTAAAGAAGAGTGATATCAAGTTAATAGACCAAGGAAATCTATTAGACTTTTTAGGCCATGATATGAACTACTGGAGATCAGTGGAGAAATAACTCCAGAAAGAATAAAGAGACAGAGCCAAAGCAAAAACAACACCCAGTTGTGGATGTGAGTGGTGATAGAAGTAAGGTCCGATGCTGTAAAGAGCAATATTGCATAGGAACCTGGAATGTTAGGCCCATGAATCAAGGCAAATTGGAAGTGGTCAAATGTGAGATGACAAGAGTGAATGTCAACATTCTAGGAATCAGCGAACTAAAATGGACTTGAATGGGTGAATTTAACTCAGATGACCATTATATCTACTACTGGGGGCAGGAATCCCTTAGAAGAAATGGAGTACCCATCAGTCAACAAAAGAGTCCAAAACGCAGTACTTGGATGCAATCTCAAAAACGACAGAATGTTCTCTGTTCGTTTCCAAGGCAAACCATTCAATATCACGGTAATCCAAGTCTATGCCCTGAGCAGTAACACTGAAGAAGCTGGTAGAATGGTTCTATGAGGACCTACAAGACCTTTTAGAGCTAACACCCAAAAAAGATGTCCTTTTCATTATAGGGGACTGGAATGCAAAAGTAGGAAGTCAAGAAACACCTGGAGTAACAGGCAAATTTGGCCTTGGAATACGGAATGAAGCAGGGCAAAGACTAATAGAGTTTTGCCAAGAAAATGCACTTGTCATAGCAAACACTCTCTGTCATAGCAAACACTCTCTTCCAACAACACAAAAGAAGGCTCTACACATGGACTTGACCAGATGGCCAACACCAAAATCAGACTGATTATATTCTTTGCAGCCAAAGATGGAGAAGCTCTATACAGTCAGCAAAAACAAGACCAGGAGATGACTGTGGCTCAGATCATGAACTCCTTATGCTAAATTCAGACTGAAATTGAAGAAAGTGGGGGAAACCACTAGACCATTCAGGTATGACCTAAATCAAATCCCTTATGATTATACAGTGGAAGTGAGAAATAGATTTAAGGGACTAGATCTGATAGAGTGCCTGATGAACTATGGATGGAGGTTCGTGACATTGTAGAGGAGACAGGAATCAAGACCATCCCCAAGAAAAATAAATGTCAAAAAGCAAAATGGCTGTCTGAGGAGGTCCTACAAATAGATGTGAAAAGAAGAGAAGTAAAAAGCAAAGGAGAAAAGGAAAGATACATGCATTTGAATGCAGAGTTCCAAAGAATAGCAAGGAGAGGTAAGAAAGCCTTTCTCAGTAATCAGTGCAAAGACACAGAGGAAAATAAGAGAATGGGAAAGACTAGAGATCTCTTCAAGCAAAGTAGAGATACCAAGGGAACATTTCATGCAAAGATGGGCTCAATAAAGGACAGAAATGGTATGGACCTAACAGAAGCAGAAGATATTAAGAAGAGGTGGCAAGAATACACAGAAGAACTGTACAAAAAAGATCTTCACGCCCCAGATAATCAGGATGGTGTGATCACTCACCTAGAGCCAGACATTCTGGAATGTGAAGTCAGGTGGGCCTTAGGAAGCATCACTACAAACAAAGCTAGTGGAGGTGATGGAATTCCAGGTGAGCTATTTCAAATCCTAAAAGATGACGTTGTGAAAGTGCTATGCTCAATATGCCAGCAAATTTGGAAAACTCAGCAGTGGCCACAGGATTGGAAAAGGTGAGTTTTCATTCCAATCCCAAAGAGAGGCAATGTCAAAGAGTGCTCAAACTACCACACAATTGCACTCATCTCACACACTAGTAAAGTAATGCTCAAAATTCTCCAAGCCAGGTTTCAACAGTACATGAACCGTAAACTTCCAGATGTTCAAGCTGGATTTAGAAAAGGCAGAGGAACCAGAGATCAAACTGCCAACATTTGCTGGATCATTGAAAAAGCAAGAGAATTCCAAAAAAACATCTATTTCTGTTTTATTGACTATGCCAAAGCCTTGACTGTGTGGATCACAATAAACTGTGGAAAATTCTGAAAAAGAAGAGAATACCAGACCACCTGACCTTCCTCTTGAGAAATCTGTATGCAGGTCAGGAAGCAACAGTTAGAACTGGACATGGAACAACCGACTGGTTCCAAATTGGGAAAGGAGTATGTCAAGCCTGTATATTGTCACCCTGCTTATTTAACTTATATGCAGAGTACATCATGAGAAACACTAGGCTGGATGAAGCACAAGTTGGAATCAAGACTGCCAGGAGAAATATCAATAATCTCAGATATGCAGATGATACCACCCTAACGGCAGAAAATGAAGAAGAACTAAAGAGCCTCTTGATGAAACTGAAAGAGGAGAGTGAAAAAGTTGGTTTAAAGCTCAATATTCAGAAAATGAAGATCATGGCATCTGGTCCCATCACTTATGTCAAATAGATGGGGAACCAGTGGAGATGGTGGCTGACATTATTTTTTTTGGCTCCAAAATCACTGCAGATGGTGACTGCAGTCATGAAATTAAAAGACGCTTGCTCCTTGGAAGGAAAGTTATGACAAACCTAGACAGCATATTAAGTTGAAGCTTTTGAACTGTGGTATTGGAGAAGACTCTTGAGAGTCCCTTGGACTGCAAGGAGATCCAACCAGTCCATCCTAAAGGAGATCAGTCCTGGGTGTTCATTGGAAGGACTGATGTTGAATCTGAAACTCCAATACTTCAGCCACCTGATGCGAAGAGCTGACTTATCTGAAAAGACCCTGATGCTAGGGAAGATTGAGGGCAGGAGGAAAAGTGGACGACAGAGGATGAGACGGTTGGATGGCATCGCTGACTCAACAGACATGAGTTTGGGTAAACTCCAGGAGTTGGTGATGGACAGGGAGGCCTGGTGTGCTGCAGTCCATGCGGTCACAAAGAGTTGGACACGACTAAGTGACTGAACTGAACTGATGAAGAAGACAGTGTCACTGTTAAGAACAAGATAGCTAAACAAAGGCTGTAAGATATGGCTAGATATTTGGTTGTTATTAATTGATATATATATATTTATATAGTCTCTATACCATATAACTCAACTGAATTTTTATATAAAATGTCAACCAAGACAAAAGGACATTAGAAAACCATTAGGATCCTCCCTATACCTAACAAATCTTGTAGGGAGTTCTGATATTTACCTCTGTTTTTTTTTTTTTTATATGCTTATCAAATTTAGACAATTTCTTCCTAGTAGCTAGGTCGTAGAGAATCCGCCTACAACGCAGAACACCCCTGTTTGATTCCTGGGTCAGGAAGATACGCTGGAGAAGGGTTTAGGCTACCCACTCCAGTATTCTTGGGCTTTCCTGGTGGCTCAGATAGCAAAAAGTCTGCCAGCAATGTGAGAGACTGGGGCTTAATTTTTGAGTTGGGAAGATTCCCTGGAGGAGGGCATAGCAACCCACTCCAGTATTTGTGCCTGAAGAATCCCCATGGACAGGGGAGCCTGGCAGGCTACAGTCCACACGGTTGCAAAGAGTCGGACATGACTGTAACTTCAAGGTACTCTTTCTGGATGTTTTTAGTATAGTCTTCTGTATCCTCAGTTTACTGAAATCATAATCAGTACCTATGATCTGTGTCTTTATGAAACTGCTTCAACTTTGCTTCCAATCTTTGCACTAATTTTTTTGGGGGGTATCAGTTTTTATTTCCAAAAGTTATTTCTTATTTATTGAAAGAGTTTCAAAAGAGTGTTCTCTTCTTTTAAAGATGCAACATTTCATTTCTAACAGATTAATACCCCTTCCCCTCTGGCCCACCCTGTTTTTCTCCCTCTGCTCTCTACCTTGTCTCTTTTATTTGTTCACCCTCTCATCTTAGAGGCTCTCCTCAACTGTTAGGTTATCCTTGGCTGTCTACTTCTATTCATCGCATTAAGAAGCTATATGGAAGTTCACTGTTTGGCTCCATGTCCCTTCCTTTTCATGCATCTGATATACCTGGATCCAGAATATTAGCCTCCATTTTCTTAGAGAAAAAATAATGCCCAGTTTCCTAGAAAGGCAAATAGTTTATGGAGGATTCAACCACTTCATTTAAGACATTCTACAGCTATTATCTACTTTGAATCTCCAGCCTCATCCTTGTATTTTCACTTTTTACTACCAAGCGTTGAGTATTTTCGGAGGTTTTGTAAACCTGCTAGCTAGTCTCCGCAGACAACTCAGAGTGTACCTCCTTCTACTTGCCTAAATCATTTAACACTCTTCTACTAATTTTTTCTTATCTTCTAAAATTTTTTTGTCATTTTTGTTCCTGTGACGTTATACTTCTTTTTATTCTTTTATTGTAATGTCAGTGTTATTTGAAAAGAAAGGCAATAATGTATTAAGTCAAACGCCCATGTTTAACCAAAATCCCCATGCAGCAGTTTTAGATATCTTAAATAAAGTCATAAGTATATTTAACAAAATTTCTGGATACCATGAAACTCATTAGGGTAAATAATAACCTTGGATAACAGAAAGAGGGTTCAACATGATTTCAAAAGGAAAGTAAACGGTAAATTTTAAAAAGTCTTAGATTGAGCAACTACTAGTTATATAAATATGAAACTAGAAAGCTAGCTTCACACACACACACAACAGGGAATTTTAATTTATCATGATTTATTTATGTGACTTACTGTAACAAATTTTAAAAGGAAAGAAGCTATAATCTTAGGATACATTAATGAAAGCAGAGGACCAGACCAGGAGACAAAACTACTATATATTCTGAGTGCTTATCAATAATTTTAACATCATATTTAAGAAAGGAAGTCAACTAAATATCATTTAGAAAAGGGATTCTGGGATATTGAGAGAGCCTAAAACTAAGTTTTGTGGAAAATGGCAAAGATTAGAGGAATATTCAAAATGCTGAATGGAAGAACATTATAGCTGCTATCGAATACCTGAAGAATTGTCCTTTAAGATCAAATAGCTCTATATTGTTCAAGATAACCAACCTAGGAGAAATGGAGATAGTGTGGTTAAGACAGATTTGGCTTAATGAATGTGTAAAGCTGTGATACTCTCCCCATTACTGTTCAGCCAGCCTTTACAATATCAAGGATGTCATACAGCAGATTCTTTCATTGAGAAGGAGTTTAACTAGATGACATTAAGGTTGGTACTAAAGGCAGATAACCACGATAGTGGGATCACTCACCTAGAGCCAGACATCCTGGAATTGGAAGTCAAGTGGGGCTTAGGAAGCATCACCATGAACAAACCTAGTGGAGGTGATGGATTTTCAGTTGAGCTATTTCAAATCCTATAAGATAATGCTGTTAAAATGCTGTATAGATTATCTACATCTGGATGTGAACAAATGCTAAATTCAGTCTGAGAAGCCTCACTGAGTCTCAAACACGTTATAGGTAAGTTTTAGGGCAAACAGTTCCATCCTTATTTGCAAAGTGAGCTCGTTCCTCTGGGTGGACAGGTCACTGGATCATTCAGATTGGAGGGACTCAGCAGGTTGGGAGAGGGAGGGAAGGGTGGAGTGTGGGGAGGTGATTCCTGCTCTGGAATACTTTGGGCAGAGGCTTAGGATCCGAGGCCTCCCTATCACACTTGGGGGGGAGGTCAGTGAAAAGTGAGTGTTAGTCCCTAAGTCACACCAAGATTGCTGAGAGAAATACCAATAACCTCAGATATGCAGATAACACCACACTTATAGCAGAAAGCAAAGAAGAACTAAAGAGCCTCTTGATGAAAGTTAAAGAGGAGGGTGAAAAAGTTGGCTTAAAACTCAACATTCAGAAAACTAAGATCATGGCATCTGGTCCCATCACTTCATGGGAAATAGATGGGGAAACAGTGGAAACAGTGTCAGACTTTATTTTTGGGGGGCTCCAAAATCACTGCAGATGGTGATTGCAGCCATGATATTAAAAGACACTTATGCCTTGGAAGGATGGAAGGAAAGTTATGACCAACCTAGACAGCATATTGAAAAGCAGAGACATTATTTTGTCAACAAAGGTCCGTCTAGTCAAGGCTATGGTTTTTCCAGTGGTGGTGTATGGCTTTGAGAGTTGGACCATAAAGAAAGCTGAGGGCCAAAGAATTGATGCTTTTGAACCATGGTGTTGGAGAAGACTCTTGAGAGTCCCTTGGACTGAAAGAAGATCAAACCAGTCCATCCTAAAGGAAATCAGTCCTGAATATTCATTGGAAGGACTGATGATGAAGTTGAAGCTCCAATACTCTGGCCACCTGATGCAAAGAACTGACTCATTGGAAAAGACCTTGATGCTGAGAAAGACTGAAGGCAGGAGGAGAAGGGGGCGACAGAGGATGAGATAGTTGGATGGCATCACTGACTCGATGGACATGAGTTTGAGTAAGCTCTGGGAGTTGGTGAAGGACAAGGAAGCCTGGCGTGCTGCAGTCCATGGGGTTGCAAAGAGTCGGACGCAACTGAATTGACTGAAAGGCAGACAAATAAAGAAACTCAGAGTCAAAAAAGGTCATATAATGATAAAGGGGGTCAATTCATCCATAAATTACAAATGTAAACATTCATGAACCTAACACTGGAGCACCTAAATATTTAACAAATAAAAGGAGAAACAAACAGCAAAACAATAGTAGCAGGAGATTTTTTTTTTTTGCAGGAGATTTTAATACCTCACTGTCAACAACAGATAGATCTTCCATAGAATCCATAAGGACACAAGACTTGAACAACATCCTAGACTAAATGAATCTGGTAAATACACACAGAACAGTCCATCCATTAACAGCAAAATACACATTCTTCTCAAACATACACAGAACATTTGCCAGGACAGAAAGTATGTTAGGCCAGAAAACAAATTTTGACAAAACCAGTTAAGAGAGAAACTATATCAAGTATCTTTCCTGATCATAATGGCATTCAGACGTGTATTTTCCAATACCCAAGCAATATCCCATTTCTCAGCAGACACAGAATGGGTGGCCTACAAATTTAACTCAATTCTGACACGATCTACCAAGAAATAGCATCAGATCCCACAGGTTAAGGGCTTGGTCCTACACGACTGCCCTCACTGCAGACACCAATTACAAGCCCAGGGATGTTACCTATGTTTCTGACCATCTGGCTATAAATTGAAGGTTCCTGCAATTCATTTCTCAGGTTTAAGTAACTTGCTAGAACTGGTTCACAGAACTTAGAGAAACATTAACTCATGTTTATGCCAGTTTATAGAATTCTATAAAAAAATTCAGATGAACAGTTAGATGAAGAGGTACATAAGGTGGATGGGTCCTAAGCGCAGGAGCTTGTGTCCCCATAAGCACTGGGGTGGACCACCCTCCTGACATATGGATCCCACCAACATGGTAGATCTCTGAACATCATTCTTTTGGGTTTTTTAAATGGAGGCTCCATACGTCACAATACACAAATATAACTGACTAAATCAATGGTGGCTGGTGACTGGTTCAATTTTAGTTCCTCTCTCCTCCCGAGAGGATAAAGTTCCAATCCTCTTATCATGGTTGGCTCCCCTAGTAACTGGCCTGCAACATTCGGTTACCTAGGGGCTTTCAAAAATTCACCTTATTAACATAAATTCAGGTGTGATTGAAAAGGGCCTGTTGTAACAGAAAGACACCCATTTCACTTTTATGGCTCTTAACTAAGGACAAAAGGCCACATATATGACAAAAGATGTTTCCCCTGCTCTTATCACTTAGGAAATTACAAAGGTTTAGGGAGTCAAGAATCAAGAATGAACACCAAAACATATAAATGTTATAAATCACAATATCACAGGCATGAAACTAGAGGTCAGTAACAGAAGGAAAATCAGAAAATTCACAAATACATGGAAATTGATCAACTCACTAATCAACAACCAATAGGTCAAAAAAGAAATCAAAAGAGAATCAAACAATATCTTGAGACAGACAAAAATGGAAACACAACAAACCAAAATTTATGGGATGCAGTCTTAAGAGGCGTGTTTATAGCTATAAATGTCAACATTAAAAAAAGAAAAAAAGATTGCCCATCCCAAAAAGAAAACATTTCACCTCAAGGAACTAGAAAAAGAACAGAGTCCAGAGTTAGTAGAAAATAAAGATTAGAGCAGAAACAAACAAAATAGAGAAAGGAAATCAATATAAAAAGTGAACACTTGGTTCATTAAAAAGATAATCAAAATGACAAACCTATAGGTAGACTAATCAGAGGAAAGGAGTGGACTCAAACAAAATTGTAAATTAAAAAAAAAAACAAAATTGAAGAGGAGACTTCACAGCTAATACCATAGAAATAAAAAGGGTCAGTTCAGCTGCTCAGTCATGTCCAACTCTTTGCAACCCCATGGACTGCAGTACGCCAGGCTTCCCTGTCTATCACCAACTCCTGGAGCTTACTCAAACTCATGTCCATCAAGTCAGTGATGCCATCCAACCATCTCATCCTCTGTCATCCCCTTCTCCTCCCACCCTCAATCCTTCCCAGCATCAGGTTTTTTTTTTTTCCAATGAGTCAGTTCCTCACATCAGGTGGCCAGAGTACTGGAGCTTCAACTTCATCATCAGTCCTTCCAATGAATATAAAGGACTGATTTCCTTTAGGAGGGACTGGTTTGATCTCCCTGCAGTCCAAGGGACTCTCAAGAGTCTTTTTCAACACCAGAGTTCAAAAGCATCAATTCTTCGGTGCTCAGCTTTCTTTATGGTCCAACTCTCACAGCCATACACTGGAAAAACCATAGCCTTGACTAGACGGACCTTTGTTGACCAAGTAATGTCTCTGCTTTTTAATGTGCTGTCTAGGTTTGTCATAGCTTTTCTTCCAAGGAGCAAGCGTCTTTTAATTTCATGGCTGCAATCACCATCTACAGTGATTTTGGAGCAGTGGTTTTGGAGTCATGCAACTATGAGCAATTATACTATAACAATTACAGGAAATGGGTAATTCCTAGAAACATGACCACTTACTATTATTAAAAATAACCAAGCAATTAGACTGAGGTGGCTCTAATGTCTTGGTAGCTGACATAGCAACCAAAACCTAAGCCAGTGTATGTGTACTGGAATATAAGAAAATGAAACTTAAGAACAATCCCAAATAAGGCAAATGCTTAAGATACAACTGATCACTTTGCTTCAGAGTGTTATTTATAAAAACCCTGCCCATAGCTCCTGGGCATGGAGCACTTCTAAAATCACTTCTGGACTGGTGCTCGCAATTCAAACCAATGTTTGCTCAAATAAACTCTTCAAAATTTTAATGTGCACCAGTTTGTTTTTCAACACTTCCAAGAATGAATCATAAAGACGTAAAAAATTTAAATAGACAAAAATTACTCCCAAACTCATTTTATGAAGCCAGCATTACCCAAAGGCAGAGAAGGAAACTACAAGAAAACTATAGGCCTATATTCCTGATGAATTTAGATGCAAAAATTCTCAGTAAAATAACAGCAAACCACATTGGACATCATCATACAGCATGATTAAATGGGATTTATCCCTATGATACAAGGATGGTTCAAGGCACACAAATTAATCAATGTGATGCACCACATTAACAAAATGAAAGACCAAAATAATATGACCATCTAAATAGATGCAGAAAAAAATTGACAAAACCCAACATTGTTTCATGAAAAAACTGGATACTAAAGGAATGTTCCTCAACATATTAAAGGCCATATACAACAAGCCTACAGCTGACACCACAATGGTGAAAGGCTAAAAGCTTTCCCCCAGGATCAAAAACAAAAGCAAAGTACTTTAATCACTCCTAGTCAACATAGTACTAGAAGTCCTAAGCAGAGCAATTAGGTATGAAAGAAATAAAAGACATCCACATCAGAAGAAAGAAGTACAAATATCTCTGTTTGTAGATAACATGACCTTATACAGAAAAATTTTAGATATAACATAAAACCATCAAACCTAGTAAGTCCATTAAAGCTGCAGGTTACAAAATCAACATACAAACATCAGTTGTGCTTCTATACACTAAGAACAAACTAGATGAATATTAAACAATCCCACTTAAAATAATATTAAAAAAAATACCTAATAACTCTCCCAGACTTCAGACAATCTTATAAAGCTACAGTGAGCAAAACAGTGTGAAAGTGAAAGTGTTAGTCATTCAGCTCCTCTCCAACTCTTTGTGACCCCATGGATTATAGTACGCTAGGTTCTTCTGTCCATGAAATTCTCCAGGCAAGAACACTGGAGTGGGTAGCCATTCTCTTCTCCATGACCTGGATCAAACCTGGGTCTCCTGAATTGCAGACAGGTTTTTTATTGTCTTAGCCACCAGGGAAGCCCGTCAAAACAGTTTGGTCAGTTCAGTTCAGTCGCTCAGTCGTGTCCGACTCTTTGCGACCCCATGAATCGCAGCACGCCAGGCCTCCCTGTCCATCACCAACTCCCAGAGTTCACTCAGACTCACGTCCATTGAGTCAGTGATGCCATCCAGCCATCTCATCCTCTCTCGTCCCCTTCTCCTCCTGCCCCCAACCCCTCCCAGCATCAGAGTCTTTCCCAATGAGTCAACCCTTCGCATGAGGTGGCCAAAGCACTGGAGTTTCAGCTTTAGCATCATTCCTTCCAAAGAAATCCCTGGCTGATCTCCTTCAGAATGGACTGGTTGGATCTCCTTACAATCCAAGGGACTCTCAAGAGTCTTCTCCAACACCACAGTTCAAAAGCATCAATTCTTCAGTGCTCAGCTTTCTTCACAGTCCAACTCTCACATCCATACACGACCACAGGAAAAACCATAGCCTTGACTAGATGGACCTTTGTTGGCAAAGTAATGTCTCTGCTTTTCAATATGCTATCTAGTGTGGTACTGGTACAAAAACAAACATACGGATCAATGGAACAGAATAGAGAGCCCATAAATAAATGCACACACCTATGGTCAACAATCTTTAACAAAAGAGGTAAGAATATAAAATGGGAAAAAGCCCCTATAGTAAGTGGTGCTGGGTAAGCTGGACAGGTGCATCTAAATTAATGAAGTTAGAACACACCCTCACACTATGCATTTAAAAAAGACTCGAAATGGCTTAAAGACATAAAAGTAAGACATGAAAACATAAAACTTCTAGAAGGAAAAATAGGCAAAACATTATGTGAGTCTCCCAAGGCAATAGAAATAAAAACAAAAACAAATGGGACCTAATCAAACTTATAAGCTTTTGCACAGCAAAGGAAACCATTTATATATATATATACACACACACACACACACACACATATATAAAAGACAACCTATGGAATGGGAGAAAATATTTGCAAATGATGCAATAAACAGAGGCTTAATCTCCAGAATAAACAAACAGCTCATAAAACTCAACAGTGCAAAAAAAAAAAAAAAAAATCCAATTGAAAAATGGGCAGAATACCTTAATGTACATTTCTCCAAAAAAGACATAAAGATGACCAGTACACACATGCAAAGATGCTCAACATCACTAATAACTTTAGAAAAATGCAAATCAAAAATATAATGAGGGGACTTCCTTGGTGGTCCAGTGGCTAAGACTCCGTACTCACCAGAGTTTAGTCAATGCTGGGGGCTCGGGTTCAATACCTGGTCAGGGAACTGGATCCCACATGCCAAAATTAAAGATCTCACATGCTGCAATGAAGATTGAAAATCCAACATGCTGCAACTAAAACCCAGTGCAGCCAAATAAATAATTTTTTTAGAAAAATACAATGAGGTATAGCCTCATAGGAGTTAGAATGATCATCATTAAAAAAGTCAACAAATGCTGGAGAGGGTGTGAGGAAAAAGGAACCTTCCCACACTGATAATAGGAATGTAAGTTGGTGCGGCCACTATGGAAAAAAGTATGGAGGTTCCTGAGAAAACTATAATTTAATTATCATATGACCCAGCAATCCCACTCCTGTGCATATAATCAAATAAAACTATAATTCAAAAAGATAAACACACCCCTTTGTTCATAGCACTACTATTCAGAATAGCTCAAGCATGGAAACAACTGAAATGTCCATCAACAGTTGAAAAGAGAAAGAAGATGTGGTACAATACAATGGGATACTACTCACCCATAAAAAAACCACAAATAATGCTATTTGCAGAAACATGGATGCAACTAGAGGTTATCATACTAAGTGAAGTAAACCAGAAAGAGAAAGACAAATACCACATAGATATTACTCATATGTGGAATCTAAAATATAGCACAAATGAACCTATCTGTAAAACACAGAGATCAGAACTTGTGGTTGCCAAGTGGACTGGAAATTTGGAGTTGATAAATGCAAACTATTACATTTAGAAAGGATAAATAACAGGTCCTACTCTGTAGCACAGGGAACTGTATTCAATCTCTTAGGATAAATCATAACAGAAAAAAATATTAAAAAAAGAATGTATATATTTTTAAAACTGAGTCACTTCGCTCTATAGCAGAGAATGGCACAACATTATAAATCAATTATACTTCCATTTAAAAATTTTACACATACAAAGCAATAAATTTAACCACAGAGGTGAAAGATCTATACATAAAAACTGTAAGACACTGATTAGAAAAATTAAGGACATTAATAAATAGAAACATTTCCATGTTTATGGACTGGAACAATTACTACTGAAATGCCCATAACCACCCAAAGTGATCTACCTAGGCAATGCAATCCCTATCAAAATTCCAGTGACATTTTTCACAGAAATAGAAAATAAAGCTTAAAATTTAATATGGAACCACAAAAGACCTTTAATAGCGAAAGCAATTGTAAGGGAGCATAACAAAGCTGGATGGATCATACTTCCTGATCTGAAACTACATTAAGGAGCATTAGTACTCAAAACATTAGGTATTGGCATAAAAACAGACAAATAGACCAATGGAACAGAACTGAGAGCCCAGAAATAAACCCATAAATATATGATCAACAGATATTTGAAGAGAGTCAAGAATACTCAACGGGGAAAAGAGAGTCTCTTCAACAGATGGTACTGGGAAAAGTGGATATTTACATGTTAAAGAATAAAATTAGACCTCTATATTATATGACTCACAAAAATTAACTCAAAGTGAATTAAAGGCTTATATAAGGCCTAAAACTCCTAGAAGAAAATATAGTGAAAACACTCCTTAATACTGGTCTTGGCAATGACACCAAAAGTACAAGAAAAGAAGGCAAAAAACAAGCAGAACTAAATCAAACTAAAAAACATCTGCATAGCAAAAGAAACAATCAACAAAGTGAAAAGGCAACCTATAAAATGGGAGAAAAATGTTCACAAACTATGTCTGATAAGGGATTATTACACAAAATATACAAAGAATTCATATAACAATAGCCAAAAAAAAAAAAAAAAAAACGGGTGATGGATCTGAACAGAGATTTTTTTCCCAAAGAAAAGGTGTTCAACATCATCAGGGAAACATAAAACTACAATGAGATATTATCTCAACATTTGTTAGAATTGCTATAGACAAAGAACTGAGAGGGACTTCCCTGGGGGTTCACTGGTTAAGACTCTGCTCTTCAAATGCAAGGGGCACAGGTTCAATCCCTGGTCAGGGAACTAAGATCTCACATGCCATTTGGCACGGTTAAAAAAAGACCTGAGCTAAAAAGTACTGGTGAAAAGGTGGACACTTGTGAAGTGTTAGTAGGAATGTAAACAGGTACAGCCACCACGGAAAACAACATGGAGGTTCCTCATAAAATTTTAAACATAACTGCCATATAATCCAGTCACCCCACTCTAGGTGTATAATCCAAAGGAAATGAAATTACTATTTCAAACACATATCTGCAACTCCACATTCATTGCAGCTATTCACAGTAGCCAAGATACAGAAACAACCTAGGTGTCTGTCACTTAGATTAATGGATAAAGAAAACACACACACACACACATATATATAAACATAAACACACACATATACATACCCACAATGGAATATTATTCAGCCACAAAAAAGAAGGAACTTTTTCTTGCCTTTTACAACGTGGATGAACCTTGAAGGCATCATGTAAGGTCAAATCAAAGAAAGACAAACACTGTATTATCTCACTTATATGTGGTGGCTGCCAGGGGTCTATGAAGTAGGAGAAATTGGAGAGGGAGGGCAAAGGGTATAAATACCAGTTACAAAATAAATAAATTCTGCAAATCTAGTCTATAGCGTGATAACTACAGTTAACATTACTATATGTTACTATATTGAACATTACTATACATAAGTACTGTATACTTGAAAGTACTAAGAGATCTTAAATGTTCTCCCACAAAACAAACATCACTGGGATTTTCCTGGCAGCCCAGTGGTTTCCACTTCAGGGGACACAGGTTTGATCCCTGGTCAGGGAACTAAAATCTCGTGCCGTGTGGCAGGGCCAAAATAATAAAATAAAAATACACTCAAAACAATATAATTAACCATGTGAGATGATGGTTGTGTTAACTAACCTTATTGTGGAAACTGTTTTGCAAAATACACATATATCAAATCACCATATTGTATACCTTAAACTCACAGTGTTAAAATATGTCAACTATATCTCAATAAAGCTGGATACCAAAAAAAGGCAGGAGGAGACCAAAGAGGGAACCAACACAAATAAATAAATGCAATTTATATAGACGTATAGAATATACTGGGCTTCCCAGGTGGCACTAGTGGTAAAGAACCAGCTTGCCAATGCAGAAGACCTAAGAGATGCGGGTTCAATCCCTGGGTCAGGAAGATCCCCTGGAGAAGGAAATACTCCAGTACTCTTGCCTGGAGAATTCCATGGAAAGAGGAGCCTGGCAGGCTACAGTCCACAGAGTAGCAAAGAGTCAGACACGACTGAAGCAACTTAGCACGTATGCACATAGACCATAATAAAGTAGGTTTACATTTAGTTATTTTTCTTTTTTTTTAAAATATTATTTTATTTGTTTGGCAGCTCCAGGTCTTAGTTACACACAGGGTCTTTTAGTTGTAGCGTGTGAACTCTTAGTTGTGGCATGTGCAATCTAGTTCCCTGACCAGGGATCAAACCAACGCCCCCTGCATTAGGAGCACAGAGTCTTAGCCACTGGACCACCAGGGAAGTCCCAGTTATTTTCTTAAACATTAAAGAAAAATCAAAATTAAAATCAATGAAGACTGAGGAAAAAGCAGGCCAGTGTCATTGCTAGATGTATGAACAAATTAGCTAGCACACAAGCTTGGTCACTCTGTTCTTTGGCAGTATGCTTGATCTCATCTTCCTAAACCAGTGGTGACTCAAGACTAAAGAAAAACAATTAGGACAATGATATTTTTCATAAATCTACATGGATCCCATTTTTAAATGCTAGAATTACACCCTTCAGATTTGGTATAAATTAATCTGTATTCATTTTAAAATATCAATGATATAAGAAACATTTAAAAAATGTTGGCAACATTTTATTAATTAGCCCCCTCCCTTTTATTCCCTCCATCTTACTAATCCAAGACTTCTGGAAACATCCTAGAATGTATGTTTTATGGACAGTTCTTTGAAGATTTTGGCCATGAATGTCATGCCCACCAACAGCCATAAAAAATAAACAAAAACATGTTTATAGATTAAAAAAAAAAAAACACTGATAGGCACAAGAATGCTGATATACAAGCAGAATTTTAAATTCATCTCTCTCTTCTTTGGGGCGTTCTCCTACTAGAAGGGAGACTCTCATCTCTCACCTGCTGACGGAATTCTGGAACTAGGTGAGGGAAGGAAACTAGGAACTCTCACTGCTCAATGTGCCACCTTAGCTTCATTCTCCTCTGGGTTTAGGTTTCAAGGTCCTGATCTTCTCACCTTGTTTCTTCAAAGAATAATCTCCTGACTTCTGTAAGGTTGATGGCAGTTGTTCAACTGATTAGGATAAAAGGGATGCGTGTGGAGGTGGTGGCACCATGAGCTCAGCAGCAGCTCAGGTCCGTCTCCCATTACAGATTTCCAATGCCCCCTGTTCTCAGCTTCCGTCTGTAATATACAATACTTTTATGTTCTGAGTTTTTCAGGGGTCCTGCAGACAAATCATGATCTGTCTCCTGCCAGTATTCTCCTCTATAGGGTTTGACCTTCCTCTCCTCTGTTAGGTCACTTACTTTTAAATTAATTTCCTTGCTTTCCTTCTTCCTATAGAAGGAGGATTACAGACGTCTCATCCTTTAAAACATGGGAGCTTATTCCTGTCTTCAGATGATTTTCAAAAAAGCCTGAAAGTAATTTTACTTTGCTGTCTTAAAAGGGATGGGTTTTGTAATCTTTTAAGTCAAACAACTTTGAAATAGAGCCAACTACTCTTCAAAGGCTAAATGTTTATGTTTGATAATAACTCCCAAAGGATAACACAATTGAAACCAAAAACTCAAATGCTCTGTTAAATTAGACTACTACCTCTTTTTCAAACAGAGCCTACACTTTCTCATCTCTATGGCTTTATATCTTCTACCTAGAAATTGATTCATTTTTAAAACGTTCTCCAATTTCATATCCTTCAGGAAAGCTTCACTGAGTCTCTCTCCTAGAGGGGAATGCCTTTTTCCCACTTGAGGTTTTCCAGAGGAAGAATTTTCTACAAACTCACTCCTGACTTCTCTGTACTTCTTTACTTGTAGACACAGGGTAAATTATCTGAACCTATGTGACTACTTAATCTCACAAAAATGAAGAGAAAACTTGGTTCATCTCTGTGCTTCTACTTTTTCAAGCTGTGGAGCAAGGATTCACCACTTACTCAGGGCCAGACTCTCCCTTGCATAGAGAAGCCTGAGTCAATATAGCACTGCTTTGAAGCAAGTGGGGGTCTCCCTAAAGGACTTCAGTTAAAAGGCACAATTTAGCTCACATACTGAAAGCTGTATCCTTCAATATGGTCTCTGTTAGTACGAAAAGTGGTATTTTGAACCTACGAGCCACCCTTGTTTTCTCCATTTGTTCAGAACTTCAGCAAAGATAAAGGAAATTACTTGAAATCTCTTCAGAAATTCCAACAAGCTCTAGGTATTTCCTACTTGCCTATTATCCAGCACTCTGTTTATAATTCTATTATAGATCTTAAATTTTGTCTTACTATGTTGATGGTCTTCTAATCTATAAAATTGTAAGCTTTTAGAAAGTGGATTAACCAGTGTCACACATGTAACAAATCATAACATAAATATTTGTTGCACTGACTGAAAGGCTAAATGTTTCTCTAAACTAAAAGTAAAGAGAATTTATGGTTTCTTGCTATTTCAGGTTCTACTCATTCTAAAGTCACAGCAACCACATATCAAGACTGTCAGATTATAATTAACCTTATAACTAAGATGTTATTTTTCCTTGTCAAATTTCCTCTACAATACGTTGGGTCATTATCACCAGTCCTGTTTTTTGCCTGCATTCTCTAGGATTTTTAAAAGCTAGTTATACATCTTATAAATGTAAAATTGAAAATAATTTGGCTTACACTGAGGAGATAAATTCAAATGAAATGGATAGAATTTAAGCTAATATCTCAAGATATCTTTCTATGTGACAAAGACAATAACCACTCAAATTCACTGTATTAATGTATCATCAGTGATAGTAGCTGTTAAAAATTAGTACATAAAAAATGATGGACATGATATGGCCAAACTAGTGGTTGTGGTCACTCTTCTACAGAATAAAGATTAGAATGTGACAAAGTACATTTTTAGTATAATTGAAGTATTTCAAAATTAGGAAGCCAGAATCAGGTCTTTTATAAAACTTCATATCAAAAGTGTACTCAGAGTGACATCAGCAAAAATGATGGAATAAGAAATTTTGAAATCCCACCTTTCTATGTGCTGTGTTTAGATGCTCAGTTATGTCCGACTCTTTCTGACCCCATGAACTGTAGCCAGCCAGGCTCCTCCGTCCATGGGGATTCTCCAGGCAAGAATATTGGAGTGGGTTGCCATGCCCTCCTCCAGGGGATCTTCCCAACCCAGGTCTCCCACATTGCAGGCCAATTCTTTACCATATGAGCCACCAGGGAGCCCCCACCTCTCCACAAAATTAACCAAAACCTGGCAAAATCAAATGTTCTTGAACTTCAGAAACTAACCGAAGGCTTGCAACAATCCAAGGAGTGTATATTCAAGCACAAAGCCTGAATTTCACTAAGAACAGAGAGCTTTGTGGCATTTAAGTTACTCCAAGCCCCAGAACTGTAGTAGCAGTATCCTGAAAAGAAGAGCCTGCATTGCTGGTAAACGAGGAACCAGAATAGATCTCATTTTCAAAGTGTTATAATTATTTGTCTTGATTGTTTGGTTGCTCCCTGTAAGGCCAGCTCAAAAGGCCTGTCTTTATTTTGCTGGACTAAAAGGGCTGTTTTTTGGTATTACCCACTAAGTCATGTCTGACTCTTTATGACCGCACAGACTAAAAGGGGCCTAATGCTAAAAAAATTACTCTACTTTGTTCAAACCATTTACAGGCAAATGTTTTAGTCACTGCTGCCTAAGGAACAGATAACAACTGGAAAAGACAACAGACTAACCAAAGAGCTTAAGGGGAAAGGGCTAGAGAATGAGATACCCATAAGGGTATTCAAAGTTCCAATATATTCCTGGGAATCTAGAAGACCACATGCACATCCAGGGTTGCACACACACTCAGGAAAGACCTGAGAAGACCCTAAGCTGTCACTTCTGGTTGATTTTGAGGCATTGCAGAAACAGGAAGTGAAGGCTAAGGCATAACTGTAAACTGCCTGGATGAGTACGGAAGGCATGCTCTAACATGTACAAAGAGCCCCTCAGCAAAGACTGGTTCCAAGTGTTTAAAACTCTGCTTAATCATGAGCTGACTACTAAGCTAATTGAACAGAGATTTCAGTGGCCACATGCAACAAAGAATACAGAGTTTACAGGATTAGTTTAGAAAAAGACACTAAACAAAACAAACACTACTACTACAATAAGCAGCAGCATCAAAACCAGGAGGGGAAAGAATGTGATTTCCAGAGTTGCCACATTTTACATTCAAAATGTTTAGCTTTCAACAAAAAATTACAAAGCATGCAAAGAAACAATTTGCAAATCATCTATATGATAAAAGTCTAGTATTCAAAATAAAGAACTCTCACAATTCAACAGTAAAAATACAAAAAACCCAATTAAAAACTGTACAAAGAATATGAATAAACTCTTCTTCAAAGAAGATATACAAATGGCCAACAAGGACATGAAAAGATGCTCAACATCATTCATTAGAGAAATATAATACAAAGCTAAACCAGCCCATATGAGATAACACCCCATATACGCTAAGACGTCATAATTTGAGAAAAAGGGGAGGGGGGAATGAAAAGAGTAACAGTAAGAATATGGAGAAAGCTAAACCATAGCACACTGCTGGTGGGAACGTAAAATGGGCAGCTGCTGTGGAAAATAGCTTGGCAGTTCCTCAAAATGTTAAATATAGAATTACAGCATGACCCAGCAATTCCACTCCTAAGCACATGCCCGAAAGAACTGAAAAAAGGTTTCAAACACATACTTACATCTGTTAATAAAGGAATGGAGAAATAAAATGTGGTATTTTCATACAATGCATTCACTATACAGTCATAAAATGGCAAACATGCTAAAACATGGATGAACCTTGGAAACATGCACAGAAGCCAGTCAAAAAAGATCACACACTGTATGATTCCATTCCTATGAGAGTCTGGGCAAGAGAAATCTAAAGAGACTAAAAGCAGATAAATGGGTGCTTAGAACAAGGGAGTGACAGGAGATAGGGAGTAATGTGTAAAAGTTGTAAGGTTCTTTCTGAGGTACAGAAAATTTCCCAGAATGGACTGCAGCAATAGTCAGCAAGTATCTGTGACTGAATTATATACTACAAAAGGAAGAACATTCTTGTCACATAAATTATCTTAATATAAAATATAATTTAAAACTGTGTACTCAACAAGGTCTTCGAAGAAAGGTAAAATAAATTCACAGTCAACTTCTCAGTAAAAACAGAAGTCAAGAGACATGGGAGAAAAATCTTTAAAGTGCTCAGAGAAAATAACTGCAACTTTGTACCTAGTCCACCCTAGATGACCCAGGCAATAAGGAAGGAAAAAAGATGTTTCCATACATAATTAGGTAAGTTCATCATCCACAGGTCCATAGTAAAAGGACTTTTTAAAAGGATCTACTTTCAGAAGAAAAGTGAAACAGGTACTTCTGCTTATAGGAGTAATAAACCAGATTATTTTCATCAACTTTGTAAAGACCACTAAAAATTTGATGAAATACTACTACTACTACTACTAATAGTAGATATTCTTAAAGCATGGAAGAGCAAAAAAAAATAGCATAAAGAACCATCAGTCCTAGGACCTCCCTGGTGGTGCAGTGGTTGAGAATTCACCTGCCAATGCAGGAACACCAGCTCAATCCCTGATCTGGGAAGATCCTACATGCCACAGAGCAACTAAGCCCGTGGGACTACTGAGCCTGTGCTCTGAAGCCTGTGTGCCTCAACTACTGAAGCCTACTCGGGCAGAGCCTGTGCCCCCCGAGAGAAGCCACTGCAATGAGCAGCCCACACACTGCAACTAGAGAGTAGCCCACACAGCAACAAAGATCCAGGATAACCAAAAGTAAGTAAACAAATAAAATTATTTAAAATATAAACATATATATGGAGCAGAAACTACGCTATAAGAAGAAATCAACACATATAGAGATGGCCGGAGAACTTTAATACTCTTCCAATGAAACCAAGAGACAAAACAGACAGAACGTTAATAAAAACCTAGAGAATCTGAATATCAAAGCTTGATCTGAGATATGTGTAATGAACAGAGTCAAATAATAACAGTAACTTAAATTTAATGAATGCATATTGTATACTTGGCAGCCTTATAAACACTTTTCATACATCAATTAACTCTTACAACAACCCTGGATAGATTCTACTGTCTCCATTTTCTTATTAAAAAACTGAGGTGCAGAGATGACATGTATTCCAATGTCTCACCACTGTAAATAGCGATCTCAGTCAAAATGCACTGATAAAATGTTACCTTTGCCATAATTTGACAGTACTGTACGTCATAATTAGGAATCATTAAGACCCTAAGAAAATAATAGATTCTTAATGTTTTATTGGATAAACACTATGATCCCTTTCAAAAGTGTCATCAGCCCTTTTGAAATTACCATCACCCCTTTTGAAGTTTTCCAAGTTTAAATCCACTTTTAAAATTTTCTCAGTCATAAATATGAGGTCCCCTGTGTACTTCGGGTTCATCATTAGGTGTTTCCCTCATCTACCTAAGAGTCTTCTTTTGTTTACTTAAGAGTTCTGAGGCCTTACTGTTCTGTTGATTCATCACAATTTTATATTTTGATATAAACAGAAAAACTATAATTTTAAGAAATGTTAAAAAAGTGGAGTATTCTGGTCTCCAGTGTCTGATGGGTAAGCAGTTCTTCCTTCCTGCAATGGGCCCTTTAAAAGGCAGTCTCATTTAAAAATTTTGTGTATGATATTTTCCCCCTACATCAAACCTAACCAAGCATTTAATAAACAAAATTTTACTTTGTTCCAACACAGAATATTTACAAAAACTGATGATGTACTTGGCCACAAAGAAACTTTCAAAAATCTATTAACATATAAGTCACTAATACACTTACATATAACACAATAAAGTTAGAAATGAATAACAAAATAGCCCCTCGAGATCAATATACCTGAGATTTTAAAATACAGATAGGAAATAGCAGAGCTGAGATTTGAACCCAGTTGATCCGGTTCCACTGTCTTGCTCAAACCCGGAAGTCCTAATTTATCAGGCTCCAAGACTGTGTTACCCAGTGTGGTGAAAGTCAAGTGTTAGTCGCTCAGTCATATCTGATTCTTTGCAACTGTAGCCTGCAAAGCTCCTCTGTGCATGGAATTCTCCAGGCAAGAATACTGAAGTAGGTAGCTATTCCTTCTCCAGGGGATCTTTCTGACCCAGGGACCAAACCCAGATCTCCCGCAAAGAAGACGTTCTTGACTGTCTGAGTCACCAGGGAAGTCCGTGGTACTCAGAAAAGCAAATTCACGGGCCCAGGTAATTTGCCAGTTTTCCAGGTGACTGTTAAGCAAATTGAAGTTTGAAAAACCAAGGCTCTTAATCCTGGGGAAAAGCTTTGCTTTGGACTCATAATTTGAGATAATTCTTTAAGCCACTAAAAGGGTTTTCTACTGTGCAGCTCAAAGCATGCTAACTGGACACAAAAATGAATATACAAAAATCAACAACAATTATAGCTCCCTAATGGCAACAAATTCTATCATTTCTATCTTTAAAATATATCCAGGATTCAATTACTTCTTACATCTCCACCACAACCAACTTCATACAAGGTACCATTACTACTTTTCTCAATTACTCAAAGAACCTTTAATACCAGTTATATACTACTTCTCTACAAAGCAAGAGCGATCCTTTCAAAGCTTGAATATTCTTCTGCTCAAAAATCCCTATGACTTCCCTTGTTAGAATAGAAACTAAAGGACAAAATGGTCAATAAGTCCGTTTCTGCTCTGCCCTGCTCACCCGTCCTCCCAACCCTCACCTCTACTCCTAACTCACAGCTCTCTGACCTCTTCCCTACCAGTTAACCAACCTCTCCATGATCTGGCCACAGTGACGGACCTGTTCACTCCGTTCCTAGAATATATCAAGAACACTCCCATCTTCCTTTCTACATTCCTTTGCCTGTATGAGTTTTCTCCATTGTTCCCTTCAGTTCAGTTCAGTTTAGTCGCTCAGTCGTGTCCGACTCTTTGCGACCCCATGAACTGCAGCACGCCAGGCCTCCCTGTCCATCACCAATTCCCGGAGTTCACTCAGACTCACGTCCATCAAGTCGGTGATGCCATCCAGCGATCGCATCCTCTGTCGTCCCCTTCTCCTCCTGCCCCCAATCCCTTCCAGCATCAGAGTCTTTTCCAATGAGTCAACTCTTCGCATGAGGTGGCCAAAGTACTGGAGTTTCAGCCTTAGCATCATTCCTTCCAAAGAACACCCAGGGCTGATCTCCTTTAGAATGGACTGGTTGGATCTCCTTGCAGTCCAACGGACTCTCAAGAGTCTTCTCCAACACCACAGTTCAAAAGCATCAATTCTTCGGCACTCAGCTTTCTTCACAGTCCAACTCTCACATCCCTTAAGTCTGCTCAAATATTAACCACCAGCAAGCTCTTCCTTAACCATTCTATATAAAATATGAACCATGCCCAGCTCCCTTCCTTCCTCTTTTTCTTATCCCTTTTTTGTCCATAACATTTATCAGCATCAGACACATTATGCATTTACTTTTTTATGTTTCATGTCAATTTCCCTTCACTAAATTTTAAACTCTATTTAGGCAGGATTTTGTGTTCTGTTCACTTTTATAGTCTTAGCATCTCTAACAATATCAAACACATAGAAAGTGCTCAAATATTTGTTGACTGAATTAATGATTAAATAATGTTTAAAAAAACAGAAAAAAAATGAAATGTAACAAAAAAAAAGCCCATTTGTAGTAACATCAAAAACAAGTATGCAAAAATAAAAAGAACAAAAACCATGTAAGATCTTAAAGGAAGAACTCTCTATCATATTCACGAATGAGAAGGAAATTATAATAAAGATATAAATTCCCTCAAATTAATATGTAAAGCCCATTAATTAAAACTGCGGTACTGGCAATAAAAAACAGATGAAAGAACACAGTTCCAAAAAGGCCTTTGAATTCATTTACTTAGTTTTATGATAAAAATGGCATTTCAAAACTAGTGGGGGGGAAGTGAAAGTGAAAGTCAAGTCACTCAGTCATGTCCAACTCTTAGCGACCCCATGGACTGCAGCCCACCAGGCTCCTCCATCCATGGGATTTTCCAGGCAAGAGTACTGGAGTGGGGTGCCATTGCCTTCTCCGAATAACACAGATTAGAAGAACAATTTTATGAGTAAAACATACTGGTTTGTTGAGACCTTCTCCGTTCTGAGTCTTAGGCGGAATGGACTTGAAGAAAGACAGAATCTAGGGTAAAACATAGTTCATTAACATAGCTTAAGAAAAACATTTCCATAAGAAAAATGCATTGGTTGGCTCAAGGTTTGAGAAATGTTAAGTTCAGATGGAACCAGGTGTCATCATGACAACAGAGCATTTTAAAAGAAGCCTCCTTTTAATTTTGTATAGAGAACGGGGAAAAAAAATCTGACACTTGTAATTTGTTTCCTCCTGTGCTGCTTAAGAGAGAGATAAAAATGTGTAACACTTGCAGCCTATTTCCTCCATTTGCAGGCCCCTAGCCTTCCTGCCTCTTACCCTCTCACTTGTTCCTTCTCAGACTAGCCCTGTTGCTTGTGTCTCTAAGATGAACTAAATCATGTTGGGACAACTGGCTATCAAAGTTCAGTTAATACTCTATCTTATAAAACAAACAAAAAACTCTATCTTACAAACAAGCTCCAGGTAGGTTAAAAACTACACTACATGGGATTGCAATGAGTCTGACGTGACTAAGCAACTAACACTTTCACTTTTCATCTTCATGGAAGAATATAAGGAAATCTTGAGATGTCATTCTCTAGTCACTAAGTTGTGTCCGACTCTTGTGACCCCATGGACTATAGCCCACCAGGCTACTCTGTCTGTGGGATTTCCCAGGGAAGAAGAATGGAGTGGGTTGTCATTTCCTTCTCAAAGGGCTCCTCCTGACCAAGTGAACCGGTGACTCCTGCATTGCAGGTGAATTCTTCACCACTGGGCCACCTGGGAAGCCCAATCTTGAGATAAGGGACACTTTTTTAAAATAAACACCAAGAGGAAACTGACAAGACTATTCAATGAAAACCTTTGCAAATACATGGGTACATAAACGGTCAGTATCCAATACAAAGAATATCTAGAAAAAAAAAAAAAAAAAAAGACAATCTAATTTTCAAAATTTAACAGAATAAAATAAGCAAGAAGAAATAAAAATTTCTTTCTTATGGAAAAAATACAAGAGATCAATAAAACATGAAGAGTAAAATATGAAGATACTGAACTTCAGCAGTAATGAGGGAAATACAAAATACAATAAAACACAATTTTCCTTCTATCACTGAAAAACTTGGGAAATATCACATGCTGGTGAAGATGTGGAGAAACAAGGTCACTTACACACTAGTGGCCAAAACATAAATTAAGAAGTCAGTCTGACAATATCTAATAAATATAATAATCATATATTCCCTATATGATTTTTCCCTATAAAACTCTCTTCCTGATACTTCACATAAAGGAACATATAAAAGAACATTCACTGTATCTGCATTTGTAATGCAAAGGACAAAACCTAAAGGTCCATTAATAGCTAGCTAAACAAACTAGAATATCCATATAACGGATGATTATGTTGCTGTGAAAAGAAGTATATCTAACAGACTCAAAGACATATCGTAGTTAAGTTTTCCCAAAGTCACAGTATGAGGCTACTCACATAATCATAAACACAGAAAACTAGACGGTAAAAGCACAGGGAAAAAAAAAGTACAGAAAAAGGCTTTACAAGGACACTCATCAAGTTCAAAACTGGTCCTTCTCTCTCTTTTTGCTTCTCCTCTTTAAATGAATTTTTATTGAAGTATAGTTGATTTATTAATACAACATTGTGTTAGTCACTGCTATACACTGTAAAATGATTCAGTTATACATATACATGCATTCTTTTTTTTTAATTCTTTTCCATTATGGTTTACCTCAGGATACTGAATATAGTTCTCTGTGCTATAAGGAATACTTGGTTGCTTATCTGCTCCTTATCTATAGAGGTGAAGAGGATCAGAATTAGGGGCAGTATAAGAAGGAATTATCATACTCGAAATGTCTTAGCTTTTAAATAAAAATTTATGCATGTATTTATATAAATTAAAACACTATAATTTTTTTAAACTTATTATAATTTTTTAAAAGAGAAAAAGCAAGGTTCTAAACCTTATGTCCAACAATCTTGTTCATTCATAAAATGTGAACATGTCCATACATAATAATAATAGATACATACATTTATAAAATTATTGAACCCATATCTCCTGCACTGGCATATGGGTTCATTACCACTGAGCTACTAGGGCTTCCCTTTATAGTGAACAATTAATTATAACTTAACTTCTCTTCCAAGAACAAATACTAAAGCAAAGGTGGCGCAGTGGTCAAGAATCTGCCTGCTAATGCTGGAGACACAAGAGACAAGGGTTGGGAAGGGTCGATCCTTGCCCAAATTAAACCAAAGGCCTATAAAAACAGAAGTGGGCAGAAGAAAGACCCATCCCTGAAACACATTAAACTAAGAAACCCGAGGCTACTTTAGGACAGCCAAAGCAGATAATGCTCAAGCTGACTTTGTCTAAAATAATGGTACACTTCAGAGACTGCCAGTCATTTAATCAGCCACAGTCCCACTTCAGCCGTAGTAAATAAAAGCTACAAGAAGGTTTACAGAGCTTATTTTTGGTTGTTTTTTTGTTAGTCGCTTAGTGGTGAACAACTCTTTGTGACGCTATGGACTGCAGCCCACCAGGCTCCTCTGTCCATGGGATTTCCCAGGCAAGAATACTGGTGTGGGCTGCCATTTCGTCCTCCAGGGGAATCTTCCTAACCTAGGGATTGAACCTGTGTCTCTTGCATCTCCTGCATTGGCAGATGGGTTCTGCCATAGCGCCACCAGGGAATTTTTGGTTAAATTATACTTAAGATTTAAATTTGATCATTTCCTTTCTAGTACCACTGGCATTAAGCAAAACAACCTACTTATAAAAACTATTTGGCTGGCTATGCACCTTCAACCTGAATGTGTATCCAGGCCTAATTTCACAAGAGAAAAACATTATTTCCAGTTAAGATAATGTGGAGCATATATATTTTCCCCTGGCTCCCAGCCTAATGCTAAACTGAATCCTGTCATTTTCATTTTGTTAATTCATCTCTGAAATAATACTGTTACTAGAAATACTGACAAGTCACTTGACAACAGTCAGGATATGTAAAACCTAGAAAAATAAAGCTGGATCCTAGGTAGGTGTGTAGTACTGTTAAGACTAGAAAGGTAATGTTATGAATTATCACACATTTCATATGAACATGTATTTGATAGATGTTAGAAGGGTCAGAGGGGCTTTCCTGGTAGCTCAGCTGCAATGCAAGAGACACCGGTTCGATTCCTGGATCAGGAAGATCCCCTGGAGAAGGGATAGGCTACCCACTCCAGTATTCTTGGGCTTCCCTGGTGGCTCAGCTGATAAAGAATCCCCTGCAGTGTGGGAGAACTAGGTTCGATCCCTGGGTTGGGAAGCTCCCCTGGAGAAGGGTCAGAAAGATCTTGGCCATAACTCCAGAACACCTTGCACTTTACGGATGGGATTATTTTTAATGCAAATTTCAAATTATTGAAATAAATAATTTAAACACTCTTCTTGTTTCTCAGTATTCTTCCTGATATCAATCTTTTATTCTATTAAGCCTAGTTGATCTTTGACCTAGAAATGTATGTTTATTCATAAAATACTGTATCCTGAATTTTTATTATTTTTCACTCAACAGTGGTGTATTGTTTATTACATAGGTATCTAAAAGGAATTTATGACTTGGTAGGGTTTATACAGAATCTTTGTTCACAGTTGTTTAAGAGTTACTTAAGTTGGCTAGTAAACCAAAGAACAGGTTCAATGTCCACGCTTTCCAGTTCACATGAAATTAACTCTGCTCAATTCTTTTGGCCACAAATTTAGTGTTAATCAATCCTAACCAAACATCTTATAAATACCTGCTATGGATCAAAAGAGTAACTAACAATGGGTAAATTTTTCAAAACAACCCATTTTCAGTTGGCATGCCCTACAGGCACATATAGGAGACTTCAAGTCAACTGGATGGATTAAAGTTCTGGCTTTTAAATACTTAGCTATTTAATGTGGGAAATGACAGCCTTTCAGAGCATCTGCTTTCTTACAATAAAACAGCAGAAAAATATCCTCTACCTACTACATGAGACTTTTTTCTAAGTTCAAATGAAATCATAAATGGGAACATGTTCTTTAATGTGTAAAACACTGTATTAAGCTGTTACTTAAGATACTTCTTAAGTAACACAGGGCTTCCCTGGTGGCTCAGAGGTTAAAGCGTCTGCCTCCAATGCAGGGGACCCGGGTTCGATCCCTGGGTAGGGAAGATCCCCTGGAGAAGGAAATGATAACCCACTCCAGTATTCTTGCCTGGAGAATCCCATGGACGGAGAAGCCTGATAGGCTACAGTCCATGGGGTCACAAAGAATCAGTCGGACACGACTGAGCAACTTCACCTTCACCTTTAAGATAGTTCAAAATATCTGTCCTAGTGAAAGCAAGTTAGCAGGATGCCCTCCATATACAAGGGTCAGCATTTTTCAATCCTTTATAAATTCCTTAAAAATATTTATTATTTGCCTTAAAAACAAATGGAACAGTATGTGTATAACTACTTACTATATAATGAATTCCTGGAATTACTGGTGGAAGTGTTATTTTCCTGTTACTAGTTTTCTATTTTTTAAAATGTATTAAATTTTTAATTGAAGGATAACTGCTTTACAGAATTTTGTTGTTTTCTGTCCAAAGTCAACATGAATCAGCCATAAGTATACATATGTCCCCTCCCTCTTGAACCTCTCTCCCATTTCCCTCCCCATCCCACTCCTCTAGGTTGATACAGAGCCCCGGTCTGAGCTGCCAGAGACAAAGAGCAAACTCCCCATCTATTTTACATATGGTAATGAAAGTTTCCAGGTTACTTTCTCCATACAATCTTACCCTCTCCTCCCCTCTCCCCAAGTCCACTCTTCTTCTAACCTTGATTAATTTCTGCTTAAACTTCTGAGAAACGTCCAGCTTTAGAGAAAAGCACTTACTCTGATTAGCTCTCTCTTTAGTAATCCTACTACTCTGTTTCCCAAGAAATAAAATTGTTTCTTCTAACTCTCCCATATAGCTAACACTGCCGGAACCCACTAAATTATTTTTCTCATGCACTTTTCTTCCTATGTAGATTACAAACTCCCTGAGGAAGAGACGTTGCTTTGGAGCAGCTGTGCATTTCTAACACCTATCAGTATTTAACACATACTCAGTTCAGTTCAGTTCAGTCGCTCAGTCGTGTCCGACTCTTTACGACCCCATGGACTGCAGCACGCCAGGCCTCCCTGTCCATCACCAACTCCCGGAGTTCACCCAGACTCACGTCCATCAAGTCGGTGATGCCATCCAGCCATCTCATCCTCTGTCGTCCCCTTCTCCTCCTGCCCCCAACCCCTCCCAGCATCAGAGTCTTTTCCAATGAGTCAACTCTTCACATGAGGTGGCCAGAGTACTGGAGTTTCAGCTTCAGCATCATTCCCTCCAAAGAAATCCCAGGGCTGATTTCTTTCAGAATGGACTGGTTGGATCTCCTTGCAGTCCAAGGGACTCTCAAGAGTCTTCTCCAACACCACACTCCAAAAGCATCAATTCTTCGGCGCTCAGCCTTCTTCACAGTCCAACTCTCACATCCATACACGACCACAGGGAAAACCATAGCCTTGACTAGACGGACCTTTGTTGGCAAAGTAATGTCTCTGCTTTTGAATATGCTATCTAGGCTGGTCATAACTTTCCTCCCAAGGAATAAGCGTCTTTTAATTTCACGGCTGCAGTCAACATCTGCAGTGATTTTGGAGCCCCCCAAAATAAAGTCTGACACTGTTTCCACTGTTTCCCCATCTATTTCCCATGAAGTGATAGGACAGGATGCCATGATCTTCATTTTCTGAATGTTGAGCTTTAAGCCAACTTTTTCACTCTCCACTTTCACTTTCATCAAGAGGCTTTTTAGTTACTCTTCACTTCCTGCCATAAGGGTGGTGTCATCTGCTTATCTGACGTTATTGATATTTCTCCCGGCAATCTTGATTTTAGTTTGTGTTTCTTCCAGTCCAGCGTTTCTCATGATGTACTCTGCATATAAGTTAAATAAGCAGGGTGATAATATACAGCCTGACGTACTCCTTTTCCTATTTGGAACCAGTCTGTTGTTCCATGTCCAGCTCTAACTGTTGCTTCCTGACCTGCATATAGGTTTCTCAAGAGGCAGGTCAGGTGGTCTGGTAGTCCCATCTCTTTCAGAATTTTCCACAGTTTATTGTGATCCACACAGTCAAAGGCTTTGGCATAGTCAATAAAGCAGAAGTAGATGTTTTTCTGGAACTCTCTTGCTTTTTCCATGATCCAGCGGATGTTGGCAATTTGATCTCTGGTTCCTCTGCCTTTTCTAAAACCAGCTTGAACATCTGCAAGTTCACGGTTCACGTATTGCTGAAGCCTGGGTTGGAGAATTTTGAGCATTACTTTACTAGCGTGTGAGATGAGTGCAATTGTGTGGTAGTTTGAACATTCTTTGGCATTGCCTTTCTTTGGGATTGGAATGAAAACTGACCTTTTCCAGTCCTGTGGCCACTGCTAAGTTTTCCAGATTTGCTAGCATATTGAGTGCAGCACTTTCACAGCATCATCTTTCAGGATTTGAAATAGCTCACCTGGAATTCCATCACCTCCACTAGCTTTGATCGTAGTGATGCTTTCTAACGCCCACTTGACTTCACATTCCAGAATGTCTGGCTCTAGATGAGTGATCACACCATCGTGATTATCTGGGTCATTAAGATCTTTTTTGTACAGTTCTTCTGTGTATTCTTGCCACCGCTTTCTTAATATCTTCTGCTTCTGTTAGGTCCATACCATTTTGAGCCCATCTTTGCATGAAATGTTCCCTTGGTATCTCTCATTTTCTTCAAGAGATTTCTAGTCTTTCCCATTCTGTTGTTTTCCTCTATTTCTTTGCACTGATTGCTGAGGAAGGCTTTCTTATCTCTTCTTGCTATTCTTTGGAACTCTGCATTCAGATGCTTATATCTTTCCTTTTCTCCTTTGCTTTTTGCTTCTCTTCTTTTCACAGCTATTTGTAAGGTCTCCCCAGACAGCCATTTTGCTTTTTTGCATTTCTTTTCCATGGGGATGGTCTTGATCCCTGTCTCCTGTACAATACCACGAACCTCAGTCCATAGTTCATCAGGCACTTTATCAGATCTAGGCCCTTAAATCTATTTCTCACTTCCACTGTTTAATCATAAGGGATTTGATTTAGGTCATACCTGAATGGTCTAGTGGTTTTCCCTACTTTCTTCAATTTAAGTCTGAATTTGGTAATTAAGGAGTTCACGATCTGAGCCACAGTCAGCTCCTGGTCTTGTTTTTGCTGACTGTATAGAGCTTCTCCATCTTTGGCTGCAAAGAATATAATCAATCTGATTTCGGTATTGACCATCTGCTGATGTCCATGTGTAGAGTCTTCTCTTGTGTTGTTGGAAGAGGGTGTTTGCTATGACCAGTGCATTTTCTTGGCAAAACTCTATTACTAATGCTAAATAAAATTTAAACAGAACTGAACTCCTACCAACAGCATGCCCTGGTTTTCTAGACTGAGAATTTCTGTGCCCCAGACAAGGTCAGATTAGCTTTGTTGAGTTCCCAGATATATTTGTTCTTGGTAGTTTGAGAGGCTGTAGCGTGGTATGATGGTTTCATTAGTATAACTGAATGTGTTTCAGTTGTAAAATGTGCAAGTTGTAAAATAACCGTATTTTAGGTGCTATACATTAGCTACTGCTCTTGCTTCTAGGGCTAAAACATCTAGGACAGGACAGAAACCTGAAAAGAGCTATTGGTTTTATGATGGCAAATCCGTGATATGTAAACTGATTTCCCTATGGAGTTCAAGTTGTAAATACAAATTAACTTAGTATTCTTTCAAGGGATTAGTATTGTACAAAAAACTTCACTGGTGAGTCTAAATGTCTAATTCAGATTGCTACTTATTTATCTCTACTGTGCAATTCGGTTGCCATAAATTAAATCCAGTTTCATTTATTCCTCCTTAACGCTGTCCATTTAAGTCACAGAGTATTATTTTAGGGGCTTCCCTGGTGGCTCAGTGGTAAAGAATCCCTCTGCAAATGAAGGAGACACGGGTTCAGTGCCTGGCCCAGGAAGATCCTACAGGCTGAGGAGCAACTAAGCCCGTTTGCCACATCTATCCAGCCTGTGCTCTAGAGCCCAGGAACCACAACTGTTGAGCCACATCTCCTGAAGCCTGCACATCACAACTGGAGAGCAGCCCCTGCCCACCACAACCAGAGAAAAGCCTGTGTAGCACAGAAGACCCAGCATAGCCAAAAATAAATTTTTTTTTAAAGTAAGAGTTTTAGGTTTAATCTTTTTTGTTTCAACAGAGGTATAATGGGCATAAAACACTGTATTAATCCAGTTTGTAATAAGGTAGGGAAATAGATACTGGAAACGTTATTTAAGAGCTGTAAAGACAGAGAAGTTTTCCCCAGTGTGCAGTGTGGGTTTACAGTAGTGCAAAGAGAAGGTCCCTTAAGTTCTTCACTCCTATATTTAGGCCAGATTTTTCTGTCTGGACCAGAAACTGATGTGCTCAGATGAAATTTATGTCATTTAGGGCCTTTAATCCACCTTTTGAGGCAAATAATCTAAATACAATTATTCTTTCTTAAAGAATGTGTTGACCTCGGTAAAATTGCATTTTTTGTTGTTGTGTAGATCTAGATTTGGGAAGCTGCTTTTGTATAACTCCAGTCAGCTGTGACTAAGAATACTGAATATTAAGTCCCTTTTCTTCCTGAAGTTACCATTCATGATAATGTGTTAGGAATGTTACATTATTAAATAAATGCTTCAACTTATGCAAGGACACTTCCAAAATATATCAGGTTTCCTTCCTACAAATGGGCTGCAGAAACAAGCTACGATGTGATTTTTGCAACAGAAGTGTCTTTATATGAAGGCATGTAAATAACTTTCAAAAAAAACCGATGAGTGTGGGGAAAGGGTATTAGCAATGCAGTGCTCTTAAAAATAAATAAATAAATGCATCTCTACGTACTTGTCCATGTTCAGTCATGCCATAGCTTTATTTTCTACAAACCAGAAAAGGAAGAATGACCAGTTTCTTGGGTAAAAGCTGACTGTTTTAAATGTCAACTTTCAATTTGGTTCCAGATTCTCATCTTAGGAGACATTTACCCACATCTGCCTAACAGTGAACACAATAATGGTTACAGTATACACTCCATATAAACATCATCAAATTATTACTGATTAAACTTCATAGGTTCAACTACACTGATTAAAATTCATAGGTGTTCCTGTCCAATAAACCCAACGTATAAAATTGAATCCGGTGAAAAGAAATCATTAGTTACATTCTTTCCTTTATAATACTTTTTCCTTTAAATAGTATATTCCTTTAAAGCATTTAAAACAATGATTTACGAAGTCTACTCAAAACCACTTTCACTCCAGAAAGTAATATCATAATAGGCATCATTTATTGAGCCTTTATCATACAACAGATCATGCACAATGTTTGCTCAATGTTATAAAAACATCACAGAATTTAATCTTTATTACCCAGTGTAGTAGGTTTTATACCCATTTTTTAGATATTGAAAATTTGAGAATTTGCGAGATTAAATGACTTGTCTTAGGTCATACAGGGCTTCTTCCCACATGGCTCAGTGGTAAAGAATGTGCCTGCCAATGCAGGAGACCCAGGTTTGATCTCTGGGTCGAGAAGATCCCCTGGGGGAGAAAACGGCAACCCACTCCAATAATCTTGCCTGGAGAATCCCGTGGACAGAAGAGCCTGGTGAGACACAGTTCACGGGGTCACAAAGAGTCAGACACAACTGAGCAACCAAGCACACATGCACACTAAGGTCATACAGATGGTACATGGCAAAGCCAGGGTACAAACTCAGACTTAAAGCTAATGCTTTTAAAAGGTTCTCTTTATACAAGTATATAAATTCCAAAAATATTAAAAAGTGAATCGTAACACATTAAACTCCAGGATATCACACAATCATACCTATTCTTCACTCCTTGGCAAAAATCATTCAGACAAATATACCGTATCTGATGCTATTAAAGTGCTGCACTCAATATGTCAGCGAATTTGGAAAACTCAGCAATGGCCACATGACTGGAAAAGGTCAATCCTCATCCCAATTCCCAAGAAGGGCAGTACTAAAGAATGTTCAAACCACTGAACAATTACACTCATTTCCTATGCTAATAAGGCTATGCTCAAAATCCTCCAAGGTAGGCTTCAGCATTATGTGAACTGAGAACTTTCAGATGTTCAAGCTGGGTTTAGAAAAGGCACAGGAACCAGAGATCAAATTGCCAACATTCGCTGAATCATACAGAAAGCAAGAGAATTCCAGAAAAACATCTACCTCTGTTTCACTGACTACACTAAAGCCTTTGACTGTGTGGATCATAACAAACTGTGAAAGTGAAAGTCAAGTCGCTCAGTCGTGTCCGACTCTTTGCGACCCCATGGACTGTAGCCTACCAGGCTTCTCCGTCCATGGGATTCTCCAGGCAAGAATACTGGAGTGGGTTACCATTTCCTTCTCCAGGGGATCTTCCCAACCCAGGGATCGAACCCGGGTCTCCCGCATTGGAGGCAGATGCTTTAACCTCTGAGCCACCAGGGAAGCCCCTATAACAAACTGTGGAAAACTCTTCAAGAGATGGGAATACCAGACCACCTTACCTATCTCCTGAGAAACCTGTATGCGGGTCAAGAAGCAACAGTTAGAACCCTGTATGGAACAACTAACTGGTTCAGGATTGAGAAAGGAGTACGACAAGGCTGTTTATTGTCATCCTGTTTATTTAACTTACATGCAGAGCACATCATGCAAAATGCTGGGCTGGATGAAGCACACACAAGCCGGAATCAAGACTGCTGGGAGAAACATCAACCTCAGATATGCAGATGTACCACTCTAATGGCAGAGAGCAAAAAGGAACTAGAGTCTCTTGATGAGGGTGAAGGAGGAGAGTGAAAAAATCAGCTTAAAACTGAACATTCAAAAAACTAAGATCATGGCATCTGGTCCCATCACTTTATGGTAAATAGAAGGGGAAGAGGTGGAAGCAGCAACAGATTTCCTCTTTTTAGGCTATAAAATCGCTGTGGATGATGACTGCATTAGAAGATGATTACTTCTTGGCAGGAAAGCTATGACAAACCCAGACAGTGTGTTAAAAAGAAAAGGCATCACTTTGCCGACAAAGGTCCATATAGTCAAGGCTATGATCTTTCCAGTAGTCATGTACGGATGTGAAAGATGGACAATAAAGAAAGCAGAGCGACAAAGAGCTGATGCTTTCGAACTGTGGTGCTAGAGAAGACTCTTGAGAGTCCCTTGGAAAACAAGGAGATCAAACCAGTCAATCTTAAAGGAAATCAATCCTGAACACTCTTTGGAAGGACTACTGCTAAAGCTGAAGCTTCAATACTTTGGCCACCTGATCCACACAGCTGATTCGTTGGAAAAGACCCTGAAAATAGGAAAGACTGAAGGCAAAAGGAGAAGAGGGCAACAGAGGATGAGATGGTTGGATGGTATACCGATTCACTGGACATGAACTTGGACAAACTCTGGGAAATAGAGTCGGACAAGACTTGGTGACTGAACAACAACCATATCTGTAAACAGATATACACGTATAGGTTCAGAGGGGCTTCCCTGATGACTCAGTGGTAAAGAATCCACCTGCCAATGCAGGAGGCACACGTTTGATCCCCGATCTGAGAAGACCCCACATGCTGCAGAGCAACCAAGCTCCAGTAACACAACTATTAAGCCTGTGCTCTAGAGTCTCAGTTCAGTTTAGTCACTCAGTCGTGTCCAACTCTTTGCAACCCCATGAATCGCAGCACGCCAGGTCTCCCTGTCTATCTCCAACTCCCAGAGTTCACCCAAACTCATGTGCATCGAGTCGATGATGCCATCCAGTCATCTCATCCTCTGTCGCCCCCTCCTCCTCCTAGAGTCTAGGAGCCTCAACTACTGAGCCCATGTGCTGAGACTGCTGAAGCCCATGCCCTAAGTCCAGGCTCTTTCCATGCAAGAGAAGCCACTGCAATGAGAAGCCCACACTGCAACCAGAGAGTAGCCCCTGCTGGCTGCAACTAGAGAAAAGCCCACATAGCAACAAAGACTCAGCACAGCCAAAAATGAAATAAAGTGTATATAAAATAAAGAATATTTATATATAATAGTATTTAATAAATAAATATAAGGTCAGGTCACAAAGGCTGTTTTGTGTTTACTGTAATAGAAACAAATATAAGAACACTGGCAATAAACTGAATATCTAATTTCCAACTCACAGCAACCTGGGGGATTTATTTAGAGAGAATCATACAATCTCCATGCTAGAAGGAACCTTAGAGTTGAGACAACGGAGGTACAGAGAGACAATCTACCCTCAGGCACACAGATACACATGTATATGTGTATATAAAACACTTATGGCAAGTGTTTCCTAGTTAAGAAATTATTCCTTTCTATAAAACCCTAAAGATGTCATCTTAATGTTTTCATTCTCTCCTTACTCAAATTAATTTCAAAATTAGAACATTAAAATATGTAGATGATCTGGCTCAAAAAATAAGATGACAAAAAAAGGATAACATATTCCAACAGAGAACTGTAGCTAACTAACATTTATACTTAACATTACATTGTTAATTTTCAAGGAACTGTAAATCTCTTCTCTTTTTCTTCACCCCACCCATCTGAACAAAGCAAAACAGACAAAAAATAAAACAAACCTGGCTCTTTGTTGGTAACTGCAATTCAGAATAAAAGCAGTTGGCAATGACCTTCCCTAGAGGGAAGAGGTATTCTACATTTAAAAGCCTGCTCTAATCTAGAAATTTTACTGCTTTCTTTTTGCCTGTCCCTCCTGTCACATAAATTCTCTCATTCTGCATACAGTAAAACAAACTCAAAGCCACTCAGAATAGCCATGCTGCTGCTAAGTCACTTCAGTCGTGTCCAACTCTGTGCGACCCCATAGACAGCAGCCCACCAGGCTCCTCTGTCCCTGGGATTCTCCAGGCAAGAACACTGGAGTGGGTTGCCATTTCCTTCTCCAAAAATAGCCATAGACTTCCCTGGTGGCTCAGACGGTAAAGTGTCCGCCTACAATGCGGGAGACCTGGGTTCAATCCCTGGGTCAGGAAGATCCCCTGGAGAAGGAAATGGCAACCGACTCCAGTACTCTTGCCTGGAAAATCCCACAGATGGAAGAGCCTGGTAGGCTACAGTCCGTGGGGCTGCGAAGAGTCGGACACAACTGAGCGACTTCACCTTACCTCACCTTATGGCATATTCTTACTATTGCAAATTACAAGTAAGAAACTGAGAATGCTTTTCTGTTTTTTATTTTTAAATGATTGTGAAATTATATCTGCCTGCATACTTTGGTTGATCAGAAAGTTTCGCTCACCAGCAAATATCATAACAGGTGGTATATCTGATAATATAAAATTGGGCAGGCATTTGATATATTGCCTATCTTCACCTCATTAGATAGGACTTGTGTCTTAGCACCAAAGTAATGCATAAGATCAATATACTATTTACTTTCACAGTGTTCTATTTCCCTTTTTTAGTTTTTACTAGAAATTCCTGGGATCTAGGACAAAAATGACAGAAGACACAGCCAATATCTGTTTCATAACTGATAATCCTTGTCTACCACGTTTTATAAATAGGTGACTTTTACTTCATAGAAACTTAAAAGACAGCAAAATGGATTAAATTAATTATATTTCCACCTGCTTACAACTGTCAAATATGAGGCTTAATAAAGACAACAAAATATCATAAAATCAGAGGAAATATGATTAGGGAATAAAGAGATTACTTACCTATAGCTTTAAATCACATGCCTGCTAAATAGTTATTTGATATGTGCTGAAAATAACTAGCCAGCAGTGCCACTCTTTTAACAGAAATAGTCTTCAAGAGCTAATGCAAATCTGTTTTGGATTTATTGCATTTAAATACATATATTTGTTAACGTTATATAATTAAGCCACATGAATCAAGCACAAATACTACTGCGCAGTTCAATACTACCACCTACTGTTAGTGGCTATTATCAAGTTAAAATCTTTTTATCAAATGGGTCCCAGTGCATTAAGATATAAAACCACCAGTTGGAAAAAAAAACAAACCACGTTGGATGCCTTCATTTTTCTGAGGCGATTTTTGGGTGGGGGTCTGATCTAAGAATTTATGAAGTCTGGGATATTAACTAGGAAAACAGTGTAAAGGCAACTATGCACAAGAAGCTAAATTTGGTCAGTTTAAGGGCATTCTTTCTTCTTCCTCCCTCCCTTGGATTTTCCTAGTGTAACGGAATATTTTATTTTGGACATCTAAAAATACCCTTGCAAAACCACAGTACTAGTTAGATTACTGAAATTTTTAATTTAGTTTCCAATCTGTCACCAGTTGAGAAACAGTAATCTAAGGGCTAGGAATTTAAAAAGTACTCATTAATCTGCAAGAAAAATAATACCAAAATTTGAAAAGATACAACTCTGAAGATGAAAATAGAAGCACTTTTAAAATTAAGATTAAAAAAACAACACCAACAGCTAAAAACTGACAAATGGCCTAGAACATGAAGACATGACTTTAAAAGTGTGGATACTTCTAAGAGAAATACTGCTTTAATGAATGAAAATCTTCAATGTAGAAATAGATTACATCTTATAATGAAGGACTTAAATATCAACCATACATTTTGTAAAGTCTCTGCCAAGTTAAAAAAATTTAATGACTTAATGGATTAAGCACAATTTCCAGTACCTAGCTGTTTATCTTATGCATACTGAAGCAAGATACAAACATGTTTATTTTTAAGTAACGAGTGAACACAATATAAGTACATGACACAATGTACTGTGCTTCAAAAGCACCTATGATTGTAAAATAAAGAAACATCAGTAACACTATTCGAAAAAGAACAGATTGTCTGAATGAGCCCAAAAAGCACACTTCTGATTTCGATTTTCTATAGTAATGTTGGTGCCGCTGCTGCTGCTAAGTCGCTTCAGTCGTGTCCGACTCTGTGCGACCTCATAGACAGAAGCCCAACAGGCTCCGCCGTCCCTGGGATTCTCCAGGCAAGAACACTAGAGTGGGTTGCCATTTACTACTGTTAGGTAATAGGTAATTGCTTTCAAACTAATCTCTAAAGTGTTAAAAACAAAATTCCTTACTTTTACTAGTTCTCTTCCCATTCATTGCAATGCCTTTCAAATAGAGTGAAACAAATGACTCTGACCCACTGGAAAATATACACAACATTTTCCACATGTACCAACTTGGAAAATACGGTTATTTACTATGCAGAATGTTCTTTAGATTAGAAGATAAAACCTTAAGGGAAAAAAGGGTCATTACTGCAGTCTTAACTAAACTGTGTGACTGAGCCTACAAACTCTAACAAATACTGAAGTGGCTATTTCAGAAGAAATGACCAAGGTCAGCTTTCAATAAAAAATTAGATTCATAGGATCTGGAATAAATGGAACCTCAGTAATTGATTTTAACTTCTTTTTCTTACAGAGGAGGTAAATAACCAAACCGGAGAAGTGAAAGAGATGACCAACGCTACAGTCAGTTGGTTGACAAAAATCAATATTAACTAAATCAAGTTCTGGTAACTCCCAATGAAATATGTTCTTTCTACCACAAAACAGTTTATGATTTTTCTTATTTTGGACAAACTGAAGAAGTAAAATGAAGCAGGTAAAGAAATATTACAACCTAATCAAGCAAACTTTAGTATTATAGATTCATCAGAGCAACAGCGATGTGTAATGAAAAAAATAAATAAATACAATGATGCCCAGTGTTCCAAAATACCCAAACTGGAACTTATCACTTCCTAACTATATGAGTCTTAACTTCTCTAGGCACTGATTAAACTGTAAAATAGTATGAGAATGTCAGTGAATGTTACTACTATACTTTTCTTAGGTTATACTTTTTAATAAATCCAAATAAGATAGAATTTTCCTCCAACAGTACTACATTCTTATAATGGAGCTAACTAAGAGTATGACAAAGTGGAGAGGCTTAACTGAAAAAAATCTAAACTTGGATTCAAGGGCTAGCCAGACACGTGTCTGTCATTAATGTCACTATGTTAAGATAGTACTAGTTACAGTGCTTAAAATGAAGGGCAGCTATATTCTCTCAATAGCAAAGCAAAATAAAACATGCTGGATAAAGAACTTCAGAAAAGCTCTTTTTCACATTTTATGAGCTTGTATGCTATGTAATGCTAAAAACAGACCAGAATGATAGAGTGGAGTAAAAAAAAAAATGCAGATTGGAATCTTGGCTTCCCAATGTACTAGCTGTGCAACTTGAATACTTGTCAGGCCCTAGCTTTCCTCAAAATAGAATTGTGAAAATTAGAAGTAACAGAGGTAAAAACATCTAGCCCAGTGCACCTGACATACAGGACACACTGAATAACCATTTTTAAATTTGAAAGGTAATTATCAAAAGTTTCCACAAAACAAAGTGTACTATAAGTAATATACAAGTATTTGAATGAGTTTCAATTAATAGACTAAAACAATTTAGTATACATTATTTTAACTTATAAGCGTTATTAGTGTGTAATCTAATGCCAAAGTGACACAACAAAAACAATTTTCACATCTGCATATCTTTTTTAAACTCTTTTATCCAACAGTCATCTACTTGGCTATTTCACAGGATGCTATACAGCTGCCTAATAGGTAGTCTTCTCCTCTGATTTAACTTAAAAAAATATTTTGTTTTGCTTTTTACCGTTCTAACTGAGTGTGAGATTTAAAGTGTGTGGCCGGCACTTAACAACATCCAAAAGCATAATACACAAGAATATTCCCTATAAAAACACTTTAAATAATTAAACAAAAAAGTTTTAGTTATCCCCCCCAAAAAAGTGGCCAAGCAAAAGAAAATAATCTTTCACGTTTTGTATTAACCATTGCTAACTTGAAATCAGTTGTTATATATTTGCTACAGAAATTTCCTACACTCAGAAAAATCCTCAAAGCTACATACTTAAAATTGTAAAATTATCACTCTTTTAAAAACCTTCTGAGATTTTGAGAATTAAAAAAATGTGATGTAAATTTTTAGATACTGAAAGCCTGTTTATCTTATCTACATCTTTTATCCACTGAAAGTAAATATTTTAAATGTTTTCAATGTATTAGCAATAAGTGTATTATTTCATGAGAGACCAAATAGTTTACTGTTTTATTATTTGTGAATTAGGTCATTAAGGGGTACATGATTTAAAAAAATACTCAGATAATGAAACTCATTAACAGGTATCATTTGCAGTTCCTTCTCATTTGTATTCCAGCATGAACACTTCCATGGGGTCATGAAGAGTCAGATACTGACTTGGAGAATGAACAACAACAAAAATTAACACTTCACATCATAGTAAGAGTAGCTTTTTGTTTACAAATAAACATTTTAATCACAAACACTGTAGAAGGAGTGGTGTTCCCTCCCTCATTCTTATTGTTCTTCTCAGACATTTTCAGAAAACTTTGGTTCCCAGTTAATACCAATCAACACAAACAGATATGCTTAATAAAGCAATACATTTTCTTATTATTTTAGAACCACCAGTACAGATAAACTACAAATTAAAATATAAGTATAAAAACAGGATACAGTGATACAATTTTAAAGTACAAACTACAAAAGAACTCTTTCCAACAATCACTCACACAACCTAAAAGTGAATAGCAAAATGATAAAGAACTGACTGCAATGGCAAAAGGCTATCCTCCACTCAATTCTTCAGTATTTGGGTTTCCCTTTGAAGATTTCTGTTAACTGTTAAATGTCTATTTGGTAATTCTAACGACAGTCTGGCCTTTTACAGTAGTACTGAATATGAAACCATCATAAATTAAGCTTTCTGGGTCTCTCTACATCAGGGCAACATAAAGTTCTATTAAAGTAAACACAAACATAAACTACCTGATTTTCTCCACTCCTGGCGCTGTAGTAACGTTGTAGCTCTGAATTTAAACTCTCCCCAAACACTTCCTGTCTTGATCTTTGTGGGTAAATTAAAATATTTTCTCCATAAGCATAAAAAGAAATGAAGGAAAAGATTAAACTGAAGACCCTTAGGTAACGATTTCATCCTCTACGCTTCGTTGACAAGTTTCCTGAAACTTTTGTCTGTCTTACAATTTCATCCTTCAAATGAAAATGAAGAAAAACATTAAGTGAGGGCCACACTGAATGTGAGTGATGCCAGGTCAACCTGATTCTCTGTCCAAAAAGGCCAGGTAACATTTACTCTTCTTGCTGTTGTTTCTCTTTCTTGTTCACTCAACAAACCTCCCAGTATATTACTATACTACAGTAATTCACCTGTAGTTACAATACTTCACTTCCCAAAGGAATCATTTCCCAACACTGCCTACTCCCTAAAGACGCTTTCAGATGTTTTATTTCTTCATCCATTCCATAATTCCATTACTATAAACCTCTCTCGTCAGAGGAAAAGTTCTCAGAGACCAAGGGACTTGAAAGGATTTTCTTAAGTCTCTCAGACCTTCGTCCCAATCTCGAAGCCTGTACACATCTAAGAGTTCCCAGAAACAATGAGCTCAGAAGTACGGACCACACGGGAAAGAAGAGGAAGTACCAGAACAATACCCAGACCACACAGCACCGAAAATCCGTGGACGTTTCTATCATCTCAGTATACCACCCCTACTCCCCTAGTTTAACCAGTCTCTCAAACTCAGAGAAAAAGTCCCGGGCACATAATTTCCCCCTCGCTTCAAGAATAAAGTGGCAGAAAGAAAAGAAACGAGGTCCCTCCGGTCGATCGCAGCTGTGATGCTTTTTCTGCCGGGTGAAGGGAGGCAAGCCAAGGGTTGTGTAAAGAATGGAAAGCTGAATGATATTGGGGGGAGGGGGAATTAGGGCGCCAGAGCTAATCCCCCGCCGGGGCCCGCGAGTGGAAGACGCAGGAGGCGACCAGCCGGGAGGACAAGGGAAGCCAGGCTGCACTGAGCTTCTGGGTGGCGAGAAAAGGGAGAGAAGTGTGGCAGCCCGAGGCCAGTGGGTGACGGCGCCAGGCGAAAGAGGAGATTCGGTGCGGAGCGAATTTTCCGGGGCATGAGAGCGGAAATAGTCTTCCTCACGGGACCCTAGCACCCGCCCCCGCCCCCACCCCCCCGCGCCCTAAGCGCACACCTCAAACCTGCTCTTGGTCACTCCGTTCACGTCCCTCCTCATGGGGCCGGCGGGTGCGGCCGGGGCCGGGCGCTGCGGCGTGCAAAGACTGGGGGCCCCGGGCAGGCCCCGGAGTTCCGGTACCGAGACGAGGCAGAGGACCAGCGGGATGGGGCCGTCGGCGGGGAGGAGAGACCTCTAGACTCCAGCAGGGCCTCCTCCTTCTCCCGCTGTGGTGGCGACGACTGCTCGTCGCTAGCTCTTCTCTCTTCTCAGCCTCAACTTCAACCCAAAACAAAAACACTCCCCACCTGCCAGCAACGCCGCTCCTCATTGGGCAGAGCCGCCCGGGCATCGGAACAGCGTGGGGAGGGGGAGGAGGAGGAGCGCGCAGCGGCGCAGGACCACCCCTCCCCCATCCCCGGGCAGAGCCCGCGGCCGTCAGCCCAAGAGCTACGGGAGCGCGGCGGCGGTGGCGGCGGCGCGAGCCCGCTCTCGCTTCCAAGGCAGACAAGCCCACCGCGAGAAGGAGAGGCAGGGAAGTGCCTATGTGTCTGTGTGTATTTGTCTATGGGAGGGGCTGTGGGGCGGGTGCGAGTGCGCGCGTGCTCGCCGACCGGTGAGAAAGAAGAAAGCAGGACAACTGCACACAGCACCCGAGCCCCCACCTCTCCCCTCCGCGACAGACAGCACGCACCAACCCACCAAGCACTTGAGCTGCCTGTCTTGTCCTCCCAGCCCCTTAAGTCTTGTCGCTTCCCAGTAGCCCGTGTTGGCACACATGTCCTTCCCAGCCACCCAGCTCCCTTCCCCTATATCACTCACTGTCGCCTTGAACCCAAAGTGCAGCAGGCGGTCCCTGCTCGGAGCCATTTTCCTCCTTTCTGGTAGTCTCTAGATTGGGGCAGTGCTGCTGCTGCTTTCGCCGCCGCCGCTGCTGCCGCCTCCCCCGCCTCCGTGGATTGCATTACCGGGTGTTGCAGTGAGGCTTGGGGGGCCGCTGTGGGGCGTGGATCTCCCTGTGCATGGATTCGGGGGGACAGTTGCGTTGCCGTCTGCTCTGGGGACCAGCAGCGAGGCCGCACCTCGTGCCTTGTGGTCAGGGGGTGCAGTGCAGAAGCTGGGCGACCATTTCTTTAGCTGGGGGAGGGGCGCGCTTTGGTGGAGGTGGGGGCGGGTGAGACAGAAAGGCCTTGGCTTCCCCCGCCCCTCCGCCGCTGGCACCCAATGAGCTCTAGCGCTTACCCGCCCTCCAATCAGCGCTCTGGTTGGTGAGAGCCTGATCCTGACGCCACTTTGGCGGGAGAAACAAGCGTGTCTGAACGAGTAGGCGGTGCGGCGCGGGGGTTGGGGGGAACCTTGACCAATGGTTAACATTCTCTCTCTTTCCATAGAAGCTGGATTGTGTCATGGTATGTCATAGTATACTTTAGCAATTCCAGGTCTCGAAACTTATGATCTGATTTCTATGAAATAAGGAATGTTTACCTTTAGAGCGGAAAACCACATAATTATATCTCAAAGATAAAATATTGGAAACTGTATCACAAATTCTAGCAGTCCTGGCTGGACCACTTCTAATTGTATTCCGAAGTAGATGATTTTGTTTTCCTACCACTTTTCCTTTGCACTTTCAGTGACTGGCTTATTATGAATGTCTGATTTAAGAGATGAGCTTACTTTAAGAGCAACAAGTGCAGAGATCTTTTAAACGGGCACATTTTACCCGAAAGGCTTATCCTTCCAAGCACTTTTTTAAATTAACTTTTTTTTTAATCTTAGAAATTACTTCCTAAGCAAGGAAGCCAGCTTCAGAAACCTGTTCTCAGGCCCACACACCCAGGTCTAGATGCTACAGCCTCCTCCTGTCCCAGACACTGTTAATGTTACTGCTTCACGTCCATCAAATAGAAACAACCTTTTAGTTGCATCTCATCTCAGAGCAGTTTTCTCTCAGCAAGAACTACTGATGAATTTGGTGACAGAGGCCTGCAAAAGATAGTAAAAGTGGCTTGAGCAAGATAAATCAGATGAAAACTTCCACAGGTTTTTCTCTAATTTCAATTATCCTTTCCAGTTAACCCATTATCAAGTACTACTCAGGAGATTTTTTTACTTTGTTAAAATTTTTTTGATTGGATTTTTTAAAAGCTGAATAAACAAAAAGTATTCAAAAGTTAAAAATGTATTACACATACACATGGTGCTTTTTATCAAAGAAATTTATTTGCATGTAAATAAACACATTTTTGTAATGTTTTGGGGAAAAAAATCCCACAGATTTTTATCTACTTTCAAAAAAATGAAAAACCCCAAAGTATTTACAGAACGGCCATATGCACAGAAAATCAAATTTGAAAGTTTTTTTAGAAAAGACCCTCCCCAACTGCTCCTGATGTACATTTTTAAAACACAAAATTTACAGCTCAGTTTTTCTACAACTGAGCATGTTTCCCAACCTAGCTTCTGAGATGTTAGGTACTTCCTACCCCTCAAAAAAACTTAAGGGTAGAAATAAAGAGGGAGGGAGATTTAGGGATAAAAGGTTAAAAAAATGAGACTGCCAAGGGATTGTGAATGAGTTTCCTATACTGGAATCTGCTTTAAGTGACTCAACTGGATACTATGACTCACTGGCTCCCTGGAAGGCTTCTTTTCAGAATTCATGATAGTGCTGCCCTGTATTTTCAGACCTAGGCCTTAAGGAAAATCCTTCCAAGAGCCACCAACCTCAAGCCTAGTTTTGGCAATTATATCATTTCATTTCACGCCTCCCCCCATACTTTTTAAAATAAACTGATTTTTTGAACCTGGAATCTTCATGTACATCAGAGCAGGTTTTGACCAAGAACCCCTAACATGAAGCCAAAAGACAGAAGAGGAATCAGGTCAAACTAAGAATACATAAGACACCAGCAGCAGAAGATAGGTAGAAGTTGACTTCATGTCCTTGTCGTCTTTTGAAACAGAAGAATGAGTACACCTAGACAGGAGGGAGGTGTCCCAGGCTTGGTTTATTCTGCCTCTTCTCCTCCACCCTGTGGAGAAATGCAGTGCTCCCTGGTTCTCAGGCAGGGTGAAGCAGTTTAGCCCCGGCTCCCTGTTAAGCAAGTTCAGATGCTGGGTCAGTGTGTGGGGTGTGCCCATCGACAATTCAGGGGCTTATCCTTCATCCAGATCCTAACTCGGAATTCTTTGATCTGGGATGAAGACAGAAAGAGAGAAAAAGCTTCCCAGTTTACTCATTTTGGTATTTGTTGGCTCTACTTGGGGGAGCTGAGCCCCTGATATTATGCAGTACATTCCCCATACTTTCCCCACCCAAACTTAAAAACCATTTTAACTTTTTTTTTTTTTCCTGCAGAAACCAATGGGATAAGATTCAAAACTAGGTGAGAAACTTGTGAGAAATCCAACCTGGTTGTATGTCTGAGAGGCTGCTACTGTATCAGCATCACAAGATAAAGCACTCTGGTATCACCTTGCCCATGTCCTCCTTAGTGTCACCCAAGACATTTGACTCTGATACGGTAACCGATAACTTTTCTTGCTCCACTTTGCAATGTTTCGTTTCCTACTTCTTATTACCTTGGGACACAAAAGTGGCAGAGTTGTTGAGAGCTGATGACCAGAAAAGGGAGAACACTAAAGGAAATCAGAGACAGTCAGGAAAGAAAGCCAAAGCTGATTTTCCAACTCTATGCTAACTCCAACCTGCAGAAAGAGCTGAATATAGAAATCTTCTTCAGTATCTGATGAAGTCACTCCATTTATCACACACACACACACACACACACACAAATGAATCACCTGGCTTTTTTTTTTTTTTTTTAATCCAGAAGAGTTGTGCTGGGGATCGTGCCCCATCCTGCTGATACAGATCCTGAATGGAATCATCAGGAATGGCACAGTGCAGGTGTCAAAATCAAAGTAAGGCCGCAGAATTTTGAGAGGACCCTCCAAATACTGAGAACTTGTGTTGCACTCAAATGGTCTCCTGGATTTCTATATGTATGAGAAGGGCTTCTTATTGATGTCCCCCAGAATCCAGACTCAGACCTGTTCTTCCAAAAAGGTCCAATTGTGTTGCTACATAGTAGCAAGGGTTTATCTTCATGCCCACCTAGCATTCCAGGCCCCCATTACTTCAAGTGAGCTTGAAAACGGTTTTAAGTGAACTATGGCTGCAAATTTTTTACTGTTTTATCTAAGGGAGCATACAGTGGAGTGATTAAAGTCTGGACTCCTTATCCTTGTGATGAAGGGAAACAAGGAGCCCAGTTCTCAGGAATGGCATCAGTTCTCCTACAAACAAAATGCTGGGATATGGACTTTTGGCACATTGTAGAAATAGGAGAACTATGAATTCTGTAATGGTTTTCATGCCACTGGGTCAGGGAGGCTATCCCACTTTTAAACTTTACTGAATCTGAAAACATGTTTACATCCCAAAAAGCCAGCCAAGCTTTCTTTAAAGGAAAAAACTATAAATCAATACCTCCACAGAAAGGTAACTCCTAATATTCCTATGATGTCTGAACCCTATGAAAAACCTCCTATAACAAAAACACCATTTTGGTTTTCAACTTGACTCCAAAGGTGGGCTCTGACTGATCTGCTTCAGCTTGATACTACATTACCAGCATAAGCCACAAGCTCCCTACCACCAAATAAGCCTCCTCCTTGCCTCCCATCATTTTGAACCCTGAACCTCATAGAATAGAAAAAAACACTGTATAAAAGCAAACAGATAAAGGGTTAAAATATTACAAATAAATAGCTAAAATCATCTTCCCTCCCCAATCACTCCTCTAAGAAACAGACACCAAACATTACTTAAGTGTCCAAAATGACCCAAGTCCTTCATTTGCCCCTGCCTCAAATGGACAACTACCCAAAGGTGAACAACCTTCATGCAAATGCATCAAGGAATGTATTGCTTTTTCATTTCTGCCCAGCCCTTCAAATACATGCACTAAAATGAGTTTAAAACATGGCCTAAAAATGGAAAAAGGGAGAAAAAATATATATGAATATTTCCCACAAAACTGTTTCCCACCCTTCCCTCTCCCTAAGCCCTTCCCACCCCCTCCCTTTCATAAGCAAATATTTTAAAACTTTTTTTTTTTTTTTCTGGCAAAGGAACAAGTGATTTGTGGTAACCAGAATCAAACCCTATGGTCTCTTTAGTAGGGTCCGGCTATGCCTTTCAAAATTCATCCCACTTGGTGTCAAAGCCATGCCATTTAAGATTCTTAAACACAAAATCAGACCTGTCTGACTCACTCCTTATGATGATTTGCCTATACACTTAGTTCTTCTCTGGCCATATTTTTGCTTTAAATAGGTTCCTAGTTGCCAATCAGGGCCACATCCATAAGATCGTCATCTTCCTCCCCAATCATAAAGTCAGGGCTGAGCCTTGAGGGCCTGTCTGTAGATAAGATTGTGTTACTTGTCATAGACAAGGACTGGTCTGAAGAGATGGGTGATTTAGACCAACTCTCTGGCTTGATGCTATGAGATTTTTTCTTGTCTCGGTCTTTGTCCCGGTCCCTATCTTTGTCCTTTACTTTCTTCTTTTCTTTTTTGTGCTTCTTATGCTTCTCTGTGCTGTATTCTGGAAGAGGTCGGATGCCATCATCTGAGCTAGGACTGTTCTGATAAGATTTCTCTGCTATGGAGGAGCCTGACTCACTTTCACTGTCCAGATTCTGGGGGGTATATGCTGGTGACTTACTATGGCTGGGAGAGCCACGCTCATGCTTTGGAGTGGAACCACTGATGAGTGGAGAGCCATAGTTTTTGGAAGAGGCCATCTGAGGCCTGAGCCCTTCTCCACCACCTTCCCCAGGTTTCTGCAAAGTCACTTTGGCTTTAATGCTGGGGGATCCCCCATCATGCTTGCTGATGATAATTTTTGCCACACCCGTGCTCCCCACATTTTTAGACTCTGAGGTCTTCTTAGATGAATCCACTGAGCCCCCCGAGGTGGAAACCTTTGATTTGTCTTTATCACTTTTCTCACGCTTGCCCTGGAACTCTCCTCCAGACATGTTATGTTTGGAGGACACAGGATGGCTAGAATTTGTGCTCACCCCCATTTGGCCGTCCATTGGGTCTTCACCCCCAGGGCCACTGGTGACAACCCCATGCTTCAGTTTATCTATGACAGCTGTTAAAGACGGCTTCTTATTTCTGCTGGGAGATTTCCCTTTGGAACTCCCATGCTGGTTCTGAGAGGATGACATGGAAGAGCCACTTGAGGAAAAGGAAGAGGAAGATGCTGTACAAGAGTTAGATGATGGGGGAGTTTTCTGAGACAATGAGCCTGAGGATCCTAACCCTGAAGATGACTTCATGCCGGTGCTTGAACTAGTTCCAGACATGTGAGAACCACCAGAACCTGAACTGATAGGGGACTTGGCTTTAGAGGATGGGGGAGTCCCAGGAACAGGCTTCATTGGAGAGGCAAGCTTATCAGAGCCTCCAGGTGGCCTCGAATGGGAAGGGGATATGTTTGGTTTACTTAAAGAAGGATTCATAAGTGATGATGGCTTCCCTTGAGGTTTCATCTTGGTGCTGCTGGAGCCACTGCTCAGTCCATGCTTGGTAATAGGAGAGGAGCCTGGCTTTCCCCCAGACTGGGATGAATTTTTGGATTGGCTAGATCCAGAAGACCCCTGGCTAGAATATATACTGCTACTTAACTTAGAACTTGATGAACCTTCTGATTTACTGCTTTTCATCTTGCCTGAGTTGGAAGCAGAAGATAAGGAAGAATGGCTATGGTGGCTTTTACTTCCTGAGGAAGACACAGAACCACTGCTGGTATACTGACTGTGAGAAGAGGGCTTGCCCACCATCACAGTTCCCTTAGGAATCTGAATAGTAATTTTGGGAATGGGTGGTGTGGCAACACCTGGGGGAGTCTGAGATCTTCCTGAACTGCCTGGAGATTTGGATCCACCTGTACTAGTAGGTGGGGTGAAAGGTCGGTTAGAACTGTGAGATGGAGACTTTCCCTCAGTGTCTGCCTTCTTCCGCTTTGGAGGCTTATCTTTGCTTTTGCCATCATTAGAAGGGGTTCGACTGCGCTTCCCTGGTTTGCTGTCTAATCCTGTCCCTGACAGACTACTATTACTGGCACCATTGCCTTCCTTTACTCTCTTTTGAGTCTTTTCTTTCCCTAAGTCCCCAGTGGTCAATAAAGGACTCTGGCTACCACTGTGATGCTCCATAAGATCTGTAGGACCCAAAGCCTTACCAGCCACTGCTATAATACTGAAATCAACCGTGTCAGCTTGGCTATTGCCTTTAAACTTAGTCTCCCCATTATCACCTCCAAGCATTGGCACCCCCAAAGTATTTAGTGCCTGAGATGCAAATCCTTTGAAATCATCATTATCTCCACTTTGGCTGCTTTCATCAAAATATTCTTCTCCAAAACCACTTTGGCTCTGGCTGTTCAACAAATCAGGATTGAAATCTACTCCATCAGGAAAAAAATGATTGGTAGGTGAGTCACTACTGGGGCTGCCAGCAGCATCTGCAATAAGGTCAGCTGGATCAGTGTATGGATTTTCATTATTATTGGCTTGAAAGACATCAGGGTCAAAGAGGGCACTCTGAGAATGCCCAGAGCTTGAAGAATCTCGAACAGGGGTGCCAATGGGTGGACAATCGTCACTAGTGCTGGGAAGCTTAGAAGCTTCTTCTGCAATGTCTGAAAGGATATCAGTTACATCTGGGCCAATGCTGTCTGAACTGGATAGTCGGACCATCCTTTGAATACTGGGTTGGGGGTGAGGTACTGGTTGCGGGTAAGTTGTTGGGGGAGTACTACACTGGCTTGGAGCTGGAGTGATGTGTGGCGTATCCAGCGTGTCAGCTGTCATGTTGACATCAAAGATAGGGTTTTGTGAGTCAACATCCATTGAAAATAGCTCCCTCTGAAAGTCATCTTCAGTCTGGTGCTTTGGTTTGTCAGGTGGTAATCTTGATGACTTCTTCTTCTTTGTCTTGTTGCTTCCCGAGCACATTTCCATCCGGGGTGAGCCGGAAGAGGAGTTCTGCCTTTCTAAAGGGCTGCTTCCATAAAGGGTTGAGAAATCCTGGGCAGGATTATCTTTAAGAAGGTTCATGAGCATCGGGTGGTTCTTGGTGTTGCCGGCCATCGAAGAGACAGGTGGCGGCGTGTGATGAGGAGGGGTCGGACTCGAGCCAATGGTAGACCCCCCGTTCCCTGTGATTTGCAACAAACTGGTAAGAATTGGGTTCTGAGATACCTTGCTGAAGTCCTCCCCATGGCCCACCGACTCATGCCGATCTTTGATGCTCATGCTCATATTAAACAAGGTGGTAATGGGACCCCCCGGAAAGGTGTTGGTTGGTGTAGTGGTACCACTCATTGGGTTGTTGCCTGTGGTCATGCCATACCCTGGGCTGCTAGCCGGGGGCAGGTTCTTTTTCACCATGTCTTCAACTGTCTCTGCAATGAGGGACAGTGCTGGAGTGTCGGCCTGAATGGTTTCAGCTTTCCTCCGAATAGCCCTCATCGTCACAGGAATCGACATACATCTGTAAAATAAGATGGAAAAAAACAAAATGAACAATGCATTAGCTGCTACTTAAACCAATTTTTCATTTGAGATAAAGGCTTTACTTTTGCCTTAAGTAAAGATGTGCAATAAATAGTTTTCAGGGAAGGCAGAGGACCTGTAAGGCAGGAGCAGTTCTGTAAAATGCCAGAGCTTTGGATATACCCATTCTAAAAAGAATCTGGAGGAAGACTTCCCTGATGGTCCAGTGGCTAAGACTCCATACTCCCAATGCAGGATGCCTGATTTTGATCCCTGGTAAGGAACTAGATCCCACATGCCACAAAAAAAGATTCGCATGCCACAACTAAGAGCTGGCACAGCCAAATAAATATTTTATATGAATGAATGAATAAAAAGAATCTGGAAGGAATTCCCTGGTAGTCTAATGGTTAGGACTCCAAGCTTTCACTGCTGAGGGCCCAGGTTCAATCCTTGGATGGGGAACTGATATCCTGCAAGCCACATAGAGGAGCCAAAAAAAAAAAAATCTGGACCAGGAGGCAATCATCAACCTCCTTTGACATGCCACCAAAAACAAACCAATCCTAAACAGATGTCCAAATAATTAGATACCATACTGAACTAAAATAAAACTGGTAATAATGACCTCAGTAAGAAAATGCCCTCCTTTGGGGACTTCACATGTGATTAATGGTGTAACTGTATATACAATTTATCTTAATTGATGAACCACTAGAAAAATCTCTTGACCCATCAAATTCTATACTTAAATAGCTTAAATCACCCCAAAGCTATCTGTGAAAAGTACTACCACTGGCAGGAAATCCTTTTTATTTTAAAGCAAAGCACTTTTTATGTTACAGATAAATTTATGTTTATAAACATGTTTGAAAACAATTTGCTCTACACTATGTCAACAACCTTTCTTAAAAGACCAGATAGTAATATATTGACTTTTTAAGATTATATGGTTTCTGTCCAGCTACTCTGCCATCTTAGCTCAAAAGCTACCATAAACAATATGTAAAGGAACAGACATGTGTTCATTTACAGGCATGTCTTATGTGTCAATAAAATTTATTTTTATTTACTAAACAGACCACTCGTACCTGCTCTAAAAAATCTTGAAATTACATATTAATGCTTCCAGGAAGCTGAATGGCTAAAGTATCTTCCCACATACTGCTGTTTGACATATTACATGTGTTTTTTACAAAAATGACACAGAGGAAAAGTGAAAAAAAGATCTACATTTTTTTCAGCTCTCTCCCTCATAAAAGAGCCCTAACACTGGGTCTGAAGTTACCTACTTTACTTCCTATTACTCTTATGAGATTTATAAAATCAAAAACTCATATTGCTTCTAGATCCAAAAGCAGAGAAGTGTGAATTCAAAGCAGTGACTAAATGCCTTCCTCCTAAATTTCTAATTCATTTATTACTGAAAACAGCATTCTTTATACACCTCTTAATGGTACTCTGATGAAAAAGGGCCAGTGCTACCTTTGAACAACTTTGGCAATGAAGTCATCTGTGCAGATGAGTGCATCTGACAGCCCCTTGTAGAGTTTACAGCTCACATGTGTTGAGTCCTGCACATCCATTACCACTGAAAAATAAAACATATAGGAGGTGTTTAGGATGGATTTGGCTTCAGTTTCTGACTTTTCAAGAAGAGATAAAAGGACCAAACTGCTACCCTGAGAGAGGTGCTAACCACCCACATAACTCACCACACACCAGGGAGTCATTCACAGGGTGCTGAAAAGACACGCTGAAACGAGACTCTGAGAGGGGACACACTTCAAATTGGAGAAGCCCTGGAGAATCTAAAAGGCAAAGAAAAGGATCATAAAATAATCAACTAGATAAAAAGACTTAAGATGTGTAAATAGTAATAATTATGAAATCCTTTCTCTCCCTCACTGGAAACTAAATCCCATATATTTTTTTAAAAACATGAAACCCACTGGCACTCACAGGTGATTGAAGAAATCAGATTCCCAAGAATCTACCAGTTTATGTTATAAATACTCTAAAACAAAGTAAACTTCAGTTTTTTTAAATGAAGATATTTAATCCCTAAATTGATAAAGTCCTTGGCAGATATAAACATCCTGCCTTGAAAATCAATTCTGAAAATAAATGTGGCCAAGAGGAGTTTCTCATTCTATTTGATAAGCATCAGAATCACTGTCATAAACTCTGCTTTCTACTAGTATACAGCTGTTAGCTATACATTCCATAGTTTGGTAAACATGGACGTAGGGAATACAATCTAAAATGATATATTTTGCCAAATACACTTAACATATAACTATCATCGTTGGTTTCTAAGCCAAACATGCTGAAAGCCCAGAGACAAGAATTATATACTTTCTTGGGGAAAAGTATGTATCTCTGTAGGACTAACTTCATAACTATCTCACAAAAACTCATTTTTAAATGCTCTAAAGCTATGTGGATAATCTCCTAGGATTGAGATACATGAAACAGAAGGGTCATAAGGATACTTGCACATGTTCTGTGTCATTACTTCAACTTTCTAAAATTTTTCGTTTCTGGAACAATTCTTACTCCCATAAAATATATGTCCTGATTTACCTTCTGGGTTTCTTCTTGCCTACCATTTGAATGGCACAGTTCTATCACTGAAATGTTTACAACTAATGTAAAAAATTAACTATGATTAACTAGAGCAGCCAAAATTCATATCAAGATTTCTAAGAGCAAACTGTGTGAAAAACATCAGCATTCCAGAATCCTGGGAGAGAAAGAAAAGGGCACAGGTCTCATCTGTTTTTAAGCTATATGATAAAATTCTCCAAAGAAGGTGGAGAAAATATACTCAGGATTAAAACGTGAGAAGCACTGCCTAACAACCTAAAATTTAGGTGTCAAGAACTCTCTTCCTACAAAATCTCAAATTATACCTTATATATCTGCTGCAAGATTCAGGGCCCTAGGTACCCAATTACACCACTGCATGCAGAAAAACAGTAAGCCCATTGCAAAAAAACTCAGTAGTTTCCATATGCCAATATACAGATTGCTTCCATCAAAATTATCCACAGAGCTTAAACTAGATTCCCAACTCCTCCCACAGAAATTCTAATTAAGTTCATTTGGTATGGAAACCAAATATTTGTAGTTTTAGAAGCTCCACAGGTGATATGATGAGCCACCAAATTAGAGAACTACTAGAGTAATCAGTCGGAGAAAGCAATGGCACCCCACTCCAGTACTCTTGCTTGGAAAATCCCATGGGCAGAGGAGCCTGGTAGGCTGCAGTCCATGGGGTCACTAAAAGTCGAACACGACTCAGCGACTTCACTTTCACTTTTCACTTTCATGCATTGGAGAAGGAAATGGCAACCCACTCCAGTGTTCTTGCCTGGAGAATCCCAGGGACGGGGGAGCCTGGTGGGCCGCCGTCTATGGGGTCACACAGGGTCAGACACGACTGAAGTGACTTAGCAGTAGCAGAGTAATCAGTACCATTTACCGGTAAATACAGCAAAAGGAAAGGCAGTACCTTCCTTCAGAATAGTTCTTTTGACACAGCTTCCTATTAGGGTGTTATAGGCCACTTGGTGTCTGATCAGATTCAGGATAAGAGGAACCCGGCCAGGGTGCTGAAAGGTGATTTTGCTAACAAGGGTTCCCTGTAGACTTCTACCATCTGGAAGAGGAGCATCCTTGTTGAGGAAATAGCAGTGCTGTTGACCTGGAAGAGCCTGGGCAAAAAGAACAAAGGGAACAAATGCTATTTACTCAGCCACTGTACTCCAACCACAAACTATCCTGAAAAAAAAAAAACAAAAAACACCCTACTCCTCAAAAATCAGCAATTTCTTGCCACTCACTCACTCACTTGGCTGAAAAGACCCCTTTTTTCTAAATGTTCTGCCAGTGGTTTCCTAACCTAGCTAACATAAAAATTACCTCAGAAATCTGTATAAAAGGGGTCCCTGAACAGTAAGTGCAAAATTTTTATTTTTTAATAACACCCTATGGGACGGGGGAGCCTGGTGGGCTGCCGTCTATGGGGTCACACAGGGTCAGACACAACCGAAGTGACTTAGCAGTAGCAGTATACAGTTATAATGGAGCCAGAATTGAGGAACTGTTACTTTAGACTATTGTCAAACATTCAAATAAATTCAAGTTCAGATGTGGTTTAAAAACCGTCCTTAATTCACTCATTCCAGTACTTTCTTCTCTGTAAGTACTCTGTAGATCAGAAGTTCACAGCACTTGAAAGGATTAAACAGCAAGAATTCTTAATACCTACTTATAAGCTTATAAAAGTTTAGAATACCGTTAAGAGACTTTCATTTGAAATTTCAACAATTCAATGTACATTTTTCCTAACTTGGAAGTTATGTTCTTTTTCAGTACATTTCAAAGATATCTGTAATTTCCTGCCTGAGAAAACAGGACATGATCTGGTAAGCCAAAAGAATGTCTTCTGATTTCAGATATCCTATAAAAGGAAGATTCTGATCTTGGGTCCAACCATAATCTACAACAATCCATAACGCCTTACTTACAGCATAAAATCGCATGTTGTGATTCAAAGGTAAGGGGTCAGGATCCTTTGACAGTTCAAATTGAGTGATCAGTTCATAGAGGGGTACATAAGTTGGCTGAGTTTCAAACAATGGAATTCCTGGAAGAGCAAAGATCAATATAATCACAGTAAGATGAAAATGTTGACAGCTCAGTTTTCCCTTCATTCACCCATTTATTCAAGAAGTACTTACCAATAAGCACTGACTAGTTCAAAACACCATGATATCTATACCTATCACTAGTTTTTTGAGGTCAAGACTGAAAGAGGGCTAAGATAATGTGAATTTGAAGTTTGCTTTTACTTTTATAACAATTATTAGCTTCTGATGCTGCTTAAAACTCACCTGTGCAGTTCTGAATTTTCTGAACAAATGCTCTAGATACTGGAAGTGGCTGGGGAAATTTCAAGAAGAAACAAGCAGGAAGATCAACACTGTTGGCACTGGTAACTAAGGAGAAGGAGGGAGTCCTTCAAAAAAAAAAGTAGAGGATTGGGATTCTGAATTGATGTAAAAATGAAAAGTTCTCAACACTCAGACACGTTTGTATCATATAAACACATACAAAGACTATCAAACTTCACTCTTTGAACTTCCTTCCCCCAATTCCAAAATATCCTATTTGTTAACCCTAAAGTATCTTATCGAACATCTATCCTGAAACACGTTCTCTAGTTATTAATATTACTCCAACATAGCTCCAGATCAACATAAAGTCCCATAAGAAAATCCCATAGAGCAATCACTAAACCACTAAGCCAGTGGAAGTAGCACGGTTCTCTTCTTTCTCTCTCATGATAAAACTGTGTTCTATGAGCAGACTTCAAAGAGGAGCATGCAAATACCGAAAAGAGAAATCAAATGGATAAAACAAAAAGCCCACCCCTAGGAAGTCAAGTGTGGGAAGAGCCAAGTCAAAGTAATACTTGTTTCTTATTGGGCTTAAAGTTGAAAAAAAATGGACTTTGCTACCCTAGAATTATATTTCACTTACCATTTGTTGTCAACTGGATGTGATCCCATAATTAATGGTGCAATTGGGAGTTTATACATAGCAGATGTTCCTTCGATTGTCACTGATGCATTCATGCCCAAAGATCGAGGAACTGGGAAAAAGAAAAAAAATGGTATTCTCCAGAGTAACACAAATTATAAGGATCTTAACATTAAAAAAAAAACAAAAAGCTAGCTTCTGTGTAATTTGTCAGCCCTAATTATCAGATTCTATACCTATATAACTTAGAAATGCTACAAGTACCTTTCTAACAAACCAATAATTCTGTTAGTAAATAATACAAAATATAGGAAACAATGCAGTCTAAGGAAAAAAAATTTTAAAGACCGATTACCAATATTAACTTATTTTCTCCAACTTCAGAATGCATTTAAACAGAATTATGACTACAGACAGTCAATGATTGAAGTTAAAAAGGGGAGCAAAATGAGGTATTAGGCCATTTTTCATTAGGTTTTAGTCTATTAAAGTGCAAATACAGGAATTCCCTGGCAGTCCGTGGTTAGAACCCTGTGCCTTCACTCCCAAGGGCATGGGGTTCCATCTCCGGTCAAAGAACTAAGATCCAGCAAGCCATGTAGTGCACCCAAAAAAAGTGCAAATACAAAGTAAGATCCATTATTTTAGTTCTTTAGTAAGTTGGTTAACTTCTTTACCATTAAAGTAATGATTAAAGCAAATTTCAAGTCAGATCATTTATATTTTCTCATTCACTCATTTACTCATTCAAAAGGATCAATTAAGCCTTTATTATTATGTATGTATATCCTATGGACAAGGAGCCTGGCAGGCTACAGTCCATTGGGTCGCAAAAGAGCTGAGCATGACTGAGCAACTAGATGACAACAAACGTATATATACATATGTATATATGTATGAATGTGTATGTATGTATCAGAAGCAAACTCTGGTAGAAATGGAAAACTTTGATAGGGATGGCATATTTACTTGTGAGTAGCAAACCAGAAAGTACAGGCAGGTCTGGGCATTCAAATTTTTTAAAATATTTTTTAAACACTGAGCAAAACCTTTAGTTACTTTATAGTGAAAGTCTTACCATTATTCTCATGCAAAATGATAGGGGATGTTGTCTTATCATCCAGCAGGTCAGAAGGAGAGGCATAATACTTCAAGTTCATTAAATGACCTATGAAAAATAAAACATCACTACTTTATCAGGTAACTTACAAATAAAGAAAAATATTCCCTTCCTATAAACCTATATACAAGAAAATAGTTTAAAATATGAGAACTCATGATCCAAAGCAGCTTGTGAAATACGACAGAAGCATAAGTATTATTTCTAGCAGCAACAATTTACTTCACAATTAAAAAATATGAAAACTAGGGGAGGGCAAGTATTGACACCTTAGAAACCACTAAAAAATACACAAATGAGAGGGGTAAATTTGGAGTCTGGGATTGGCAGAGACAAACTATTATACAACAGTGTCCTACTGTATAGCACAGGGAACTACGTTCAGTATCTTATAATAAACTATTATGAAAAAGAATAGGAAAAAGAATAAAAGTATATACAACTGAATCAGTTTACCATATACCAGAAACTAACACAACATTGAAAATCAACTACATTTCAATTAAACAAAAAGAAAACCATCACAAATGACTAGTAATTTTCACCTTCTGCTTATAAAACCAAGATGAAATTTTAAGTAGTAATCTTTCAACTAAAAATTAGGTTTTTTTCTAAACAAGCAAAATAGCATCACATACCCCCACTTCTTGGAGTGAGATAGCCAACACTTCCATGAAGAATCTTGTCCAAGGGACCAGCATTGGTTGCTTTCCTGCAAGACAAATGATCTATGTTTATTTACATTTAAGCCCTGAAGGTATTAGTATATAATGTCATAGTGAGTTCAGCCCTTACACATCTTTTAATTCTATCCTAATGACTCTATCTTGGGCATTTAACAATTATATTTCACCCTCAAGGTGAAGGGATAATTTCTAAGAATATACCAGTGTGTAATATGGTGAACAAAAATTACAACTATAATATTATTTATCAGAAGGGAGGCCAGGTTTCACAAGTCTTCTCATAAAACCTATGGAATACCAACCAACAACTTAGGGATACTGATATTCAGAAAATGGAATGCAATCATTTGGGAAGTGAAAGGATATGGACAAGATGTACAGTACAGGTAAAATACAGATGCATAGTAACATGCATCTATAATACATATTTTTTAAATAACAGAAGCCTAGTAACCTATAGACAAAAAACTTTAAGAACAAGGTCAAAGAGAATTGATACTTTAGCCAGTCTTACCAATACATAACTGCCATTTTAGATAGATCCTGTTCTAAGGATTGGAGAGCCAAGTACATTTTAGTCTTCAGTTTGCTGGAAAGTAAACAGAACAAGAATTAGTTAACGAATATACATATACACAAACACTGAAAGCCTAGAGAGCAAATCTACCTTGGAAGCAACTTAGATATCTATTTAAAAAAAAAAAATTAAAAAACAAAATCATTAGTGATCTACCAAAGCTAGTTTTTATCTCTACTTAAAAGACCAAGCAAGTAAGCAGAATCCCAATTAGGTTAAAAATATAAAACCAGTCCCATGACAATTTCTTTCAGCCTAGAAATCAATATGCTGAAGATACCTCAAGGATTATAATCTACCTTCTAGCACTATAATCATTAATGCAGATACTGTTTATTTAAAATACCTTTAAAGGACATTAATTAGCTGAGTTATAGACTGTCAGAATGAATAGAAATTACAAATGAGCTAGGGCAGAAGACTTGGCAAATTTCTAAGTACAAAATGATTTATAGATTTATACTAATTTTTCAAACAAAAGCAAAAAATACTTACTTGTCCCCTGGAAGGTTATAAAGATTAACAAGACCCTTAAGGTGCTTAGAAAATTCATCAAAATTTTTTTCCCTGTAAGATGTTCAGGGAAGAGGAGAGAGGGAAGAGAATAAAACATATAATTACTACTCAATCGTATCAGCAAAGTCCCAAAAATGAAGGCTATATAAAACTAATCTTAATAATTTGCTTTTATTTTTCCCCCCAGAGTTTTCTGGAATCAATCAAAAGTTGCAAAAGAAAATACAATGTTCTCCTTTCTCTGCTCCATTTTTTGGGAGAAGGTGCTAATAAACAGTATAAAAGATAGTCAAAAAGACCTGTTACCTCATATACTAATTTGTTCTTCAGTAATGAGACTTAGTTTAAATAAAGCACTTCTCCTCTTAATTTGTAACTGAGATGACTGGATGTCATGAGGAAAAAAAATCTTTTAGAGAGAAAAAGGAAGTAAATAAATTAGGAAGATAGGACACTTTCATGTATACACTAAGAGCAGAGAAAGGAAATGAACAGTGGGAGAGAGATGGGAGACCTAAGTAAAGGCAGAATAGGTAGTGTGGAGGCAAACGATATATTTTGAAATGTTCCTATAACAATCCTCTAACAAGATTTACCCCAGGAAAAAGAAACTACTACCAGGAATCCTGGCATCCTAAAACCTAACATTCAGAGATGGATTCTTAGTCAAATAAGCTTTTATAGGCAGGAATCCAACACAACTCAACAATTCTAAGTCTCTATTCCTTTTTCAAACTTAAAAAAAAAAATGTCTGTTGAAAACTGTACTGCTCTGACAAATGTCAGATACTTGATCAGGCATTTATTGAATACTTACTGCCCAAAGTGCCATGAAGACACTAAAAAGAAACAAGAGCAACAGCAAAATATATTCCTTACCTTAAAATCATCATCTATACAGAGTGATTAAAAATACCTGGTAAAGACTAATATTCTTTCTAAAGTTCCCACTTCCAAACATGCTTACAAATTAACTTTAGAACACCATCAGTCCATAAACTGGTACAGTCTCTCCTATTCTACATTAGAACCAGAAATACTGGTTTCCTGGACTATTCTGATAATACATCTTTGCTAGACTTATTGAGTAAATGAAATCATAAAAGGTTATTTTTTTATGTTGCATTGCAATTTTTCAAAGCTCATTCAAATCTGGTGTATTTGGCTGTAAGGACATTAAAATGATCACTGGAAGGCTGAGTGTAAAACTTATTTCTCAATGTTAAACCCGTAAGATTCCTCCGTGTGATGTCTGATAACTGCACTATATTTAAAACATAAAATTGATGTAACAACTTTCTCAAATTCCCAGAGAGTTAATTCTGGGTTTAAATTTAAGCATGGAAATCTCCACTCAATTAAAGGAGAAAAGATAAGCCAATGACAAAAGACATCAATTACTAAAAGAGACTGTCTTCAAGCCTAGCACTTTACTATGATTTAGGACCCATAAACCTGAAATATAAAACAATTTTTCTCAAAGTGAAAAAAAGTTCTTTCCATAGTATAGACTCAATTTTCTCAAGCTTTCTCTAATTCAATAATTAGGTTCTATTTATTTTTGTTCCACAGAGAATTCCTAAGGTTAACTCAGCAGTTCTCAACCAGGAGTGATTTTGTCCTCCAGAGGACGTCTGACAATATCTGGAGATATTTTTGATTATCACAGATCAGGAGGTTATCATAGATCCTAACTAGTTGGGAGAAACCAGGGATGCTGTTTAACATTCAAGAATGAACTGGGCAACTCCCTAGAGCAAAGAATCTCCCAACCCAAAATGGCAATACTGTCAAGGTTGGGAAACCCTAGGATAGATGGAATAGAGTGTTAAAAAAAAAAAGCTAAGTCAATTCTGAAAGTGATCAAGTACAGACTCTGAAAAATCTTGACCCAAGAAAATAAAGTTGTTCCTTAGAAAAGTAAATTCTAACCATTCTCAAAATGTAACTATAAAGAACAGCACTGTCTGCCAATAAAAGGGAATGTAAATGTCAGCTGCTCACCTTAGCTGCTGTACAAGCTCTGGACAGCTCTGAAATTAAAGAAATTATGTTAAAACTCTAAGCTACTTTAAGATGCTTGAAGACATCAAAAGTTTTTTTCTTTTTTATTAATAACACATGCTTTTTAACAAAAACATTAAAACTATAGAAGGTCCTTATATTAAGATATCAAAGACATCTTCTTCCTACTTGGTAAACCATGGGGTTGGGTCATGAAATTAAAAATCAAATATATGAAATACTTTATAAAGGAATCAACTTTCAGTTGCTTGTTTAAAACATTAGGACCTCTCTTTAAAGCCATCCTTGGAATTCATATCCAACTGTCTGGTTATACACCTGTTACATTCGTCTCTATTACAGGGCTTTTCAGAGACATTAACTATATACAAGATTATCTGTCCTTCTTGATTATAAGTTCTTTGAGGATAGGAATTTAAATTGTTCATATCCCCAGCACCTATTGTTCAACTGCGGCTCATGTTTGTTGATATGAATTAGAAAAAGTTCCTCTGGTGTTTCTTCTTGTCAAAGCCTTTGGATGATGTCAGAGATGGACCCAGAGTATTCTAAATTCCACTCTACAGCTACTGATGTTGTAGCCCATCACATCATCTCTACAGTGGCTCGTGAAAAAACCTAAACCCAAGCTATTTCAAACCCCAACAATATCTTTAAAAATTAATGTCCCTAAGTAAACCCCACAGATTCCAGTGAAATATCAACACATACCACAGGATTCTCCCCATGGTGAGCCACTTTTACATCACAAAGCTGTCCTGCAGGATCTAACTGCACTTCCACATAGAACATATCTGACGTGATGTAACATTCAGTGCCACTGGCACTGAGATGAGAGCCCAGTCTAGCAGGAACAAATCAAAACAAAAATTAATAGAAGACACATAAATAAAGCCACCCAAAGTCAACACTAAGTTAAATATTTCTGCCTACAGATATACTACTTACCCATTCTGTCTTGCTATAGACTCCAAACGGTCAGTCATTGCTGGTAAAGATGTTACTACAAAAGGGTGAAAAACAGGAAATCACAAAGCATGCTCCAAATAACTTAAATAGTATTCTTCAAAGACAGAAACATCCTGAGGAGTGTATCTGTCCTTCCAAAGCCATAAACACATTCAATAGTCCAAATACTTGTAATCTGCACAAAGCTTATCTATAGTTCAAATGCTTATAATTTGCACAAAGCTCACTGATAAGGCTTAGCTGCAGCCTAAGCAATAAGGGTCAAAAAAAAAAGAGATCTATTTGAAAAAAACTGGACCTTTCTCCTTTAACTTTTTCTTTACTCATTTGGGACAGGTTATCTTTAAAGACGGAGAAGGCAATGGCACCCCACTCCAGTACTCTTGCCTGGAAAATCCTATGGATGGAGGAGCCTAGTAGGCTGCAGTCCATGGGGTCGCTAGGAGTCGGACAGGACTGAGCGACTTCACTTTCACTTTTCACTTTCATGCATTGGAGAAGGAAATGGCAACCCACTCCAGTGTTCTTGCCTGGAGAATCCCGGGGATAGGGGAGCCTGATGGGCTGCTGTCTATGGGGTCACACAGAGTCGGACACGACTGAAGTGACTTAGCATAGCATATATCTTTAAAAAAGACATACTTAGGGACTTGCTAGTCATCTAGTGGTAAAGCGGGTATGGATCCAATCCCAACTCATTTATGATAATCAGTGTAAAACCTGTTTGTCTGTTTTTACTCTCATTTTCCTTCAAAACCAGACAGAAGTAGTAATTATAAGCTTGAATAATCAAGCTCATGACTTAAATTTCATGTTTGCTTTCCTGAAAACATTTTTTTCTTTCCTCTTTTCGTTTTCTTATGAAAACATTCTTAATAAATACTGTAAAAGTCTTACAGTCAAAAAGTCCATCTTCTTATTGAGTTAATTAGGAGAGAACATGTGAAGGAAAAAAATTTCCCCCTCCTATATGCTATCTTAGTTATCCTTCATCAATTATTTTTTGAGTCTCTACCAGCCTTCAAAATAGAATAAAAAATAAATGTTTCAAAAGTTCAGGTAAAAGTTCATCTCAACTTCATAATGAAATCAAGAGTGAGACCTACCTATCTCAACTTACATTTCTAGTATAAAAGTCTTTCCTAAACTGGAGCGTTTTTAAGACGTTAGCATATTTCAACAATGTTGACAAACCTTTGAGAGCTTTCTGCAATGTCTCCAAACAGCTGACCAAATGTTGGTGCCCTCCAGAACTCATTACAACCCTCTTCTCCTATATTAAAATAGGAAAACATTTGAGGTAAAAATTAACCAAGCCAATAGTTTTTGGTAAACACATACATTATTCTAGAAATAATATTTCAGGAGTCTACAGATTATGAAGTAGTCTATATACTCTATATTTCTTACATATTCTAGATAATCTATAAATTTTTAATTGTTATTTTGTCCATCTGTCCAACAGAGGAAAGGTTAATCTACTGAATACATGGATATACCATATCCATATCCATGAAAGGAGAAAAGGGTATTTTCACATCTAGGACTTCTCTGGTGGTCCACTGGTTAAGATTTCATGCTTCCAAAGCAAGGGATGTGGGTTCAATCCCTGGCTGTGGGACTAAGATCCCACATGACACAGTGCAACCAAAAAAAAAAGTCTACAACAAAGGTATTTCCAGATCTAAAATAATTTTCAGGGAAAAATTAGAAGAATCAAAATGTAATAAATGCAATCAGCCTCCTGCAGAAGATGACTATATCCTAAGACTCACAATGGGGTGGCTCAAATTTGACAATTCCCAAACCTAATAAGGTGATATGCATGTAATCTAAGAAATACAACCAAACCTTAGTCAAACTACTGGGCCAGCTAAAAAGTTCATTTGGATTTTTCCATGTTACGGAAAAAACAGAATGAAATTTTTGGCCCACCCAACAGACTCACTCTAGGAAACAAGATACATAATCCAAAAATCCAAAGAGCAAAAATTTAGCATAATTTTTCTAAACCTATTCAAGGAAGCAGTTTCTCTCTGTACAACATTCTAGTCCCCAGAAGTATGAGCAGTTTTATGATACAAGGATAGGTTTTGAGGCTTTTCCACGCCCTAAATCCATCTTTCTTGGCTCTAATTCCATGCTCCCAAACATCTGCTTAATTAATAATCCAGATTCCTTTATACCTTAAATAGACAAGGACTGTGTCCATTGCTCTAGACAATGGATACCAGTATTTTGTTAACTGGAAAGACAAACCCTCATTAATAAACAGGCATTCTGACTTTCATGTTAATCTACTGAGATTTTGTTAATATGTCAGTTTTAAAAGGGCTTCCCCAGTGGATCAGCAGTAAAGAATCTGCCAGCAGTGCAGGAGCCACAGGAGACATGGGTTTAATCCCTGGGTTTAGAAGATCCCCTGGAGGAGGACATGGCAATCCACTCCAGTATTCTTGCCTGGAGAATCCTATGGACAGAGGAGCCTAGCAGGCTACAGTCCATAGGGTCGTAAAGAGTTGGACATGACTGAAGAGACTTAGCATGCACACACACAGTTGTTGAAAATTCTTCAAAATCTTTTACATACCAATAAAAGTAGGTTTCTGAATCTGCAAAAGTGACAAATAGACAATGGAAGGTATGGTGACCAAACCAAGAACTGGTAACCCAAAAGAGGGTCTTAGTAGCCACCTGGAGTCCTCTAGCTCATGATGTTTCTCTAATGACAATATCATTTAGAGGTGGTATCTCAAACTAGAATATGGCTGCCTTCTAGTAAAAAAAATGACAACCTCTGAATACCCATACTGGAAAAATTGTCATTAAGACTTAAAAAAAAAACAACAACAACAAATCTTTTTTATGTATAAAATCCTGAGCCAGAAGATGTCTGTAGAACTTAGTTACAGAAATCTCTAAGCAACATGACATTTTGGTGTCCATTATCTCATTTGATCTTTACAGCAAAACTGTGTGAAAAAGCCAACTGGTATTGCTCATCTTACTCAAACTGGTGTCTCTACCTTCTAGATGAGGAAATTGAGGCTAGGAAAAAAACAAGTAATTTGTCCAAGGTTATACAGGTAGTAGTGGAGTCAAGATTAAAATAAAGGTTTTTTTGACAGCAAATTCAGTTCTCTTACTAGTGCTGTGCTATACACTCACCCCACTCCCTGTATTCCACTTAACTAAGGGCTCCCCATACTGGTGAATGCCTCAGGAAGGAGAAAGTACTGTAGAGAAAATCACAGAGTAAACAAGTGAAGTTAATTAAAAATGATTGCAAACTCTACTACCAGTATAGATACAATGAAAGTATTAACACATTAGAATCAAGGAGCTTGACAGGAAGTAAAAAGTAAATGTTTCTCTATATCAGGCTATCATGTGTATCTTTTTTTTCTGGCAGCGCTGTGGGACTTGTGGGATCTTAGTTCCTCAACCAGGGATTGAACCCAACGTTACAGTAACGAAAGCTGGGAATCCTAAACACTAGGTCACTAGGAAACTCATTATGCTTTATAAGTGTGTTTCTTACAACTTTTGCCTAAAATATCCCAGCTTACTATAACTCATGATTAACAAAATTCTACTAACATATCTTCTTCTTAGGTAGACTCTTAAAAGTTGAAAGCCATCATGTTCGTATGATGTTATGAGAAATAAAACTGAAGACACACCATAATAACTAGCTAGAAAAAGTCTACATAGGTAACTTAGCTTATCAAATAATTTTCTAAGCACAACACTTTATCCAGTTCACCATAATCCTCACCATGACTTGACGCACAAGCTTAATGGTTTCACTCCAAGGTCTATTTTGGTTAAATTTTGCATGGAGCCGTTCCAAGAGAGAACTCATCTTACTCAGCTTTTCCGACTCTAAGATATAAATCAGAAAACATCATTAGCAACTCTTCGTTCAAGACCTTCCACAGTTTTTCTTGCAAACAAAACTCCCATACTTCCTCCTGGTACGAACTCAGTTAAAATCTTTTCCAATATCATTTACTTCAAAATACACAAAGAATTCATTTCTAATAACAAGTAGACAGAAATTATGGGCCTAATCTAACAAACACTATAGAAGGGGACTGCTTTCTCTTCAGACTTAATGAGAAGCAAAAAAAGAACCACCTCCAGTCCTGAGGATCAAGACTACTGTTTAACAACAAAATAATTTCATGATATGCCTGAAATCCTTTGCATGACATATACAGAGCATACATTTGAACATGGTCTTACTATGGTTAGTTGGTTTTCAATGTGAAAATACAGACTTTCTTAATTTTTTCACATTATTTTAAGAGATCAATTTGTAAGTATTATCAAGAAAACAAGCTTCATTTGCCATTCAGCTATTTCCTGTTTGAATTCAAACTGTATGAACAAGGAACATGTCAAGTGACTAATGGATGAGTTTCAGGCAAAGGTAAGAGAAAGGTAGAAAAGAATGGATCCCAGATAGTGTTTGAAGGAAACTCCTACAACCTCCAACACTCCTGTAATTCTTTTAACTGCTTAACACGAGCAAGGACTGTGCTGGAGACCAGCAGTGCAAAAATACAATATGCCTGAGATGACATCTATGAGGGGGTGTGGATAAGTTAATGTGAAAATAACCATCACACAAAGCAAAATGAGATATGTTCTTAAAAATAGACACATTACTATCAAAATTCAAAGGAGGAAAAGTGTGTAATTAGTTTAGGGATGTTACAGAAAAGATGTCTTGAAAGATGAATAGAATGTCAGCAATCAAAGTTGAAGTAGTGACATCTTCAAATAGAGATTCAACTCCTCCCTCCAAGGCCTTCATCTTCTGGAAAACTGTTCTTGGGGCTGTTTCATCCAGTTTATGATTCTGGAGAAATGTTTGGCAATTCCCACATTTAAGACATTCACTCAGGCACTATTTTACATCTCAGAGACACAGCAGTGAGCAAACTAGACAAAATTCCTGCCTCACTAAGATTCCACTTAACACTTGTCATTCTCTGCACCCTCTTTCCTTTCTCCTTCAAACACACCTCCCTTCTCTCCGTTGAGAAGGCCGATGATAAATATCTTTACAAAAATGCTTCAATGAAACTTTTTTTTTGAGCAACTATTATGTGCTTGGAGAAGGAAACGGCAACCCACTTCAATGTTCTTGCCTGGAGAATTCCATAGGCGAAGGAGCCTGGTGGGCTCCGTGGGGTCACAGAATCGGAAACGACTGAGTGACTAACACAACACAACATTACGTGCCCAGGACAATACAATGATGAGTAAAGCAAGATCCTGCTCTACTAAGCTCAGAGTACATTGGAGAAGACAAGAAAATAATCGTGTATCAATAGAACTATGTCCGAAATGCTAAGGGAGCATCTAAGCTGAAATGTGGAACTTTAGAGAATATAAAGTTACACAGAAAAGTGTTTTTCAGCAGTTCTTAGTTCAGATATTTAAAGACTGAAATTAAAAGCATTTTTAAAATATACACCACCACAAGATATGAACACTGTGACATTTTTGAAAACTACTGGCTTTTAATACCATAAGGACCTATCATTTCATTCACGCCAAAACATCTTACAGTACTTTGATATACAGCGTTCTATTACTGTTTTATATCATTATTCAGATTTCTCTTCTTAAGAAGCAAGTTTTACATTAACTTGCCCGGTCTCCCATCTCTTTAGGCTAAAAAATGCTCTGAGGCCCAAATGTTGCCCCTTGCCAAACAGGAAACCTTCACACTCAAGTTGGGAGCCCCCTTCTCGCCAAAGTCGAAGCTCTCCATCACCAAGGAAGGCAGTCAGACTCTAAAACTCAGACATATCCCGCCTCCTAGATCCTGAGCCCTCGGGAGAGTGGCCCCCGCGGAGGCATTGGCTCCCCCAGCTGTGTCCCGCCCCCTGATTTCCCCCTCAGTCACTCACCCTCGGTCTCCCCCTGAGCCTTCATCCTGACGGCGGGGAGGGCCTAAGTCCTACACAAGAGGATATGCCCTTCCCCACCAGTAATGGAGGAACCAAGTTGGTTCGGGCTCCCGGGACGCAGGGCACCTGCAGTCCCACTCTTCCAGGGAAGACTCAGTCTGAAGTCCCCGGCGGCAAGAAGAGAAGGGTGCTCGCGGCCGCCGCCATCTTCCCCAACGGAACTTCCAAAAGATCGCGAGATTAACCGTGATCCTGCGAGAGAGAGACAGAGAGAGAGGAAAGGGGCTGGGCACCAAATATCGCGAAAAATGATTTATACGTTGCTTCTCGCGAGATTATCCCCACCCTGCCTGCTCTCTGGTTTGTCTCCGACTTCTCGGAGCTAGGCGTGGAGCTTCTGTAGTGGTAGTGTTCCACACCTCTGCGGAAGTTGGCGCTTTCGATTTGGCTTTCAAGCAGTTTGCAAAGTAAAAGCCCCAGCTGTCTTTCCTGAAATACTAGCTTTTCGAAGAATATTGCTGTTAGGAATATTTTATTAAAACTTCCCCTTTATTGAGATACTAGACGTTGGGTCTTTGTAACACGACGTCCCAAGGTAGCCCAGTACACTTAATTTCCATTACCGAATTTCCTTTTTAATTTCAGAAATATTTTTGTTGAGCATTTTCAATATTTCTGAGGACGTGGAAGATTTTGAGTTAAGAAAAACTTGTTTGCAGCAGTCATCAGTTCAGGTGAGTCGCTCAGTCGTGTCCGACTCTTTAAGACCCCATGAACCGCAGTAGGCCAGGCTTCCCTGCCCATCACCAACTTCCAGAACTTGCTCAAACTCATGTCCATCCAGTTGGTGATGCCATCCAACCATCTCATCCTCTGTCCTCCCCTTCTCCTGCCCTCAACTCTTCCTAGCATCAGGGTCTTTTTCAGTGAGTGGAGTCTTCGCGTCAATCAGGTGGCCAAAATATTGGAGCTTCAGCTTCAGCATCAGCCCTTCCAATGAATATTCAGCAGTCATCAGATACTGCTAATTATGTTTAGGATCCCAAAGGTGTTCACAATGGATTGTATTTTTTTGTGTGTAGTCAGTAAAAGCAAGCAGGTTCGCTTACGCTCTACACTACAAATCACAAAGAATGTGTGGTCCTGTCTCTTGTATCAGTAACTTTTCACGAAGAGAAATCTGGATTAATGCCGAGAAGTTAGTAGTTCCTGCCCATTGGAACAAGAGCCAGGCTAAAATACAATTCTACTAGCACTGGGTGGAAGTTCTTAAAATAGTGAAGGTTACTTTTTTTTTTTTTTTCAAATACATCCTTGAGAGTAACTGCTGAAAAGTCGGATTTTACCTAATTTGCTGTAAGGATATTTAGCAGTGGATTTCCACTGGCTCTTTAGTCTCAGACTTTTCCCCATATTTCAAAAATGATATGCAAACATCCTCCAAAACAATTCCTGCTGGTAACTACAGTTCAGATGAACAGACAGATAAGAACAAATCTTTATTTGTCAAAGGCTTATTTTGACAAAGATATGCGTAACCATGCTCCTTGAAAGTAGAAATAAAATTTACTTCTTGTCTATTCCTCTTACCCTCATTCCTTTCAGTCACTACACAGAGAGTTTCTTGAGGCAGTAATTGCCCCTCATTTTGTAATCCCCACTACCTAGCATTGTACCTGGGCTTAGTAGGCAAATCTTTTACTGGTGCTAAAATTCCTCTCTAAATCTAGCCCTTCTCCCCTTGCCAAATCCCAACCACACTGACCTTCCACCTGCAGACAATTGCTTCACTCCTTCCTTTCCCAAGGTCCTTGAACAGGCCTTTTTAACTGCGGGAAGGCTTTCCTCTTCTCCATTCCCCCACATCTCACTGAGGCCCTCTTATATAGTTCTCAAAGTAAATGTCTCTTGTTCAGGACTAGAGATGCAAACTTTCTCTAAACCCTGACTTAATAAGGTCCTCTGTTTTACTATTTCAGTACTTGATTAAGTACATGATGATGTATTCAAATGTCTGTCTTCCCTGCTAAACTATCAAATCTAGGAGGGCGGCTGCACCGGGTCTATTTCTTTCACTACTGTCTAGTCTAGTGATACTGCCTAGCCTAGTTCCTGACACATGTCAGAGACTCAGTGCATATGTAGAGACAAATTGATAGGGTTGTCAGATTTTTTAAAAACAGAACACTCAGTTAAATTTTAATTTTAAACAATTACATTTTTTAGTACAAAAGTATGTTCCAAATATTATAGAATATAAATCTAGCAATATTAACATTGAAGAAGTACAGAGAGAATTTATCCAACTGAGAATTTCCAAAGATAGTTTATATTTTAAATGCTGTGGGAATTCCCTGGTGGGCCAGTGGTTAAGAGTCCATGCTTTCACTGCCAAGGGCCCAGGTTTAATCCCTGGTTCAGGAACTAAGATCCCACAAACTGCCCAGTGCAGCCAAAAAATAAACTAAAATGCTGTTTCAACAAGCATCTGTGGAGTCCTAACACCTGTGTATTAGAAGCTGGTAATATACACTTGACAACACAGCCCTAGCCCTTGATGGGTTCACCTGATTTAGAGTTCTGAAAATATGAACAGTCACTGAAACTGTAGGCACTCAAAAATATTTTGTTAATTTACTCATGTCCAAAGCATGACTGTTGAATACACAGCTACAGTTTCTCATGCAAGCTCTTTATACAAATGAACAATAAATACTGTACTGGAGTAGCTAGGAATTGTTAAACCATATAAAACTTGAAAACAGAATAAACTTTACCAAATTTTAGTCACAAAATAGAATGAGAAGTTACTATTTCTCATTTGAAAATGCAGATGAAATGACATTGTCAAAAATTTGTATTCTAAAAGTAAAGATCCCTGGTGGCCCAGTGATTAAGAATTTGCCCATCAAGGCAGGAGACATGGGTTTGATCCCCGAGTGGGTGAGGGAACTAAGATCTCACATGCCGCAGGGCAACTCAGCCTGAGCACTGCAACAAAGATCACCCATGCTGCAACTAAGACCCGATACAGTCAAAAAAAAAAAACAACACAGATTTTTTTAAAAAGACATCAATTTTTATAAAACAAAAAGTCAAAATATAGGACAGCTGCTGCTGCTAAGTTGCTTCAGTCGTGTCCGACTCTGTGCAACGCCATAGATAGCAGCCCACCAGGCTCCGCCATCCCTGGGATTCTCCAGGCAAGAACCCTGGAGTGGGTTGCCATTTCCTTCTCCAATGCATGAAAGAGAAAAGTGAAACTGAAGTCACTCAGTCGTGTCCGACTCTTAGCGACCCCGTGGACTGCAGCCTACCAGGCTCCTCCACCCATGAATTTTCCAGGCAAGAGTACTGGAGTGGGGTGCCACTGCCGTCTCCGATATAGGACAGACATGTCATTAAATAAGAAAAGTAATTCAAGGTATACACACACCAAGAAGAGGACCATGGACAGATTTTAAATGAGTAAGCTTTGAGGGAGACTTCAAAGGCTCTTAAAACCAAAAGCTAAACTAACAAATTGGACTTGGGGTGAGGGGAAATTACTATAACTTTAGTTAAATATTTCCTCTTGTGTAGAGCCTAAAGAGAAGCTTTCTGACTTGCTTTGGGGGACTTACAGGGAAACTACAGTCATCACCTGACTGGCCACTTGGGCTTCCCAGAGTTACCCTGACTCCCTGCCCTGGGAGATCATGAAACAAACAAATCATGCAGCCCTGGAATTTCTGAGTTCAAAGTTTTCCTGTAGAGTGAAGCAATCCTTATACTACAAAGGCACGGTCCTCACCATTTGTTGGACCAATACCAGCAGTTTTTAGTATGTTTTGTATTTAAATATCTAGAGAGTCAAAATGGCTTAAAGGCTTAAAGGTCTAACACCATAAAACTCCTAGAATAGAACATAGGCAAAACATTCTCTGACATAAATTGTACCAATGTTTTCTTAGGTCGGTCTCCCAAGGCAATAGAAATAAAAACAAAAATTTTTTTTAAAGGGGACCTAATCAAACTTGCAAACTTCTGTACAACAAAGAAAACCATAAAATAAAAAGACAACCTATAGACTGGGAGGAGAGCATTTGAGAATGAGGAGACTGAGAAGGGCTTAATTTCTAAAATATATAAATGGCTCATACAACTCAATAACAAAAAGACAACCCAAGTAAAAATGGGCAGAAGACTAAAGAGACATTTCTCCAAAGAAAACACACAGATGGCCAACAGGCAGGCACAGAAAGATACGTTCAACATGGCTAATTATTAAAGAAATGTGCAAGTCAAAATTACAATGGTTTTGATTTGTAGTCAAAGCCATTTGACTAAACCTGATGGTTCAGCAGTTAAGAATCCACCTTGCAGTGCAAAGGTACACTAGTTCAATCCTTGGTCCAGGAAGATCCCACATGCTGTGGAGCAACTGAGCCCATGCACCACAACTACTGAGCCTGCTCTCTAGAGCCCAAGAGCCACAATGACTGAAACCCACATGCAGACTGCACAGAGCCTGTGCTCTGTAGCAAGAGAGCCGCTGCAATGAGAAGTCCTCACACTAAAACAAGAGTAGTCCCCACTCACCACAACTAAAGAAAGCCCACATGCAACAACAAAGACCCACCGCAGTCAAATAATAAGATAAATAATAAATAAATACATAAATCTTAAAAAACCCACCTACAATGAGGTGCCACCTCACACTGGTCAAAATGGGCATCATTAAAAAGGCGACAAATAACAAATCCTGTAGAGATGTGAAGAAAAGGGAATCCTCCTACTCTGTTGGTGGGAAAGTAAATTGGTGCAGAAGACAATAAGGAGGCTCCTCAAAAAACTAGAGTTGCCATATGATCCAGCAATCCCACTCCTGGACATGTATCTGGACATAGCAGCACTATTCACAGTAGCCAAAATATGGAAACAACCTAAATGTCCATTGACAGATGAATGGATAATAAGATGTGGTGTGTGTGTGTGTGTGTGTGTGTGTGTGTGTGTGTGTGATTTGGAATGATGGCATTTTATTTTCTTGGGCTCCAAAATCACTGTGGATGGTGACAACAGCTATGAAATTAAAAGACACTTGCTCCTTGGAAGAAAAGCTATGACAAACTTTTCTTGTTCAGTAGCTCAGTCATGTCTGACATTTGGTGACCCCATCAAGTGCAGGATGCCAGGCTTCCCAGTCCTTCAATATCTTCGTGAGCTTGCTCAAATTCATGTCCATTGATGATGCCAATTGGTGATGCCATCCAACCATCTAATCCCTCTGTCATCCCCTTCTCCTCCTGCCTTCAATCTTTCCCAGCATCAGGGTCTTTTCCAATGAGCTGGCTCTTTGCAGCAGGTAGCGAAAGTATTGGAGCTTCAGCTTCATCATCAGTCCTCCCAATGAATATTCAGGGTTGATTTCCTTTAGGATTGACTGATTTGATCTCCTTGTAGTCCAAGGAACTCTCAAGAGTCTTCTCCAAAACCACAGTTCAAAACCATCAATTCTTTGGTGCTCAGCCTTCTTTATGGTCCAGCTCTCACATCCATACATGACTACTGGAAAAATTATAGCTTTGACTATACAGACCTTCGTTGGCAAAGTAATATCTCTGTTTTGTAATATACTAAGTTGTCATAGCTTTTCTTCCAAGGAGTAAGTGTCTTTTTAATTTCATGGCTGCAGTCACCATCTGCAGTGATTTTGGAGCCCAAGAAAATAGTCTGTCACTGTTTCCATTGTTTCCCCATCTATTTGCCATGAAGCGATGGGACTGGATGCCATGATCTTAGTTTTTTAATGTTGAGTTTTAAGCCAACTTTTTCATTCTCCTCTTTCACCTTCATCAAGAGGCTCTTTAGTTCTTCTTCGCTTTCTGCTATAAGGGTGGTATCATCTGCATATCTGAGGTTATTGATATTTCTTTTGGAAATCTTGATTCCAGCTTGGGATTCATCCAGCCCAGCTTTTCACATGATGTACTCTGCATAGAAGTTAAATAAGCAGGGTGACAATATACAGCCTTGACGTATTCCTCTCCCGATTTGGAACCAGTCTGTTGTTCCATGTTCGGTTCTAATTGTTACTTCTTGACCTACATACAGATTTCTCCCTGGAGAAGGAAATGGCAACCCACTCCAGTATTCTTGTCTGAAAAATCCCATGGACAGAGGAGCCTGGCAGGCTATAGTCCATGGGGTCACAAAGAGTCGGACACAACTGAGCAACTACACCACCACCACCACAGATTTCTCAGGAGGCAGGTAAGTTGGTCTGGTATTCCCATCTCTTTCAGAATTTTCCACAGTTTGTTGTGATCCACACAGTCAAAGGTTTTAGCATGGTCAATGAAGCAGATGTTTTTCTGGAATTCTCTTGCTTTTTCCTGTGATCCATCAGATGTTGGCAAGTTGATCTCTGGTTCCTCTGCCTTTTCTGAATCCAGCTTATACATCTGGAAGATCTTGGTTCACACACTATTAAAGCCTAGCTTGGAGGATTTTGATCACGACCTTGCTAGCATGTGAAATGAGTGCAATTGTATGGTAGTTTGAACATTCTTTGGCATTGCCCTTCTTTGGAAATGGAACAAAAACTGATCTTTTCCAGTCCTGTGGCCATTGCTGAGTTTTCAAATCTGAGTTACAAACCTAGACAGTGTATAAAGAGCAAAGACATCAGTTTGCCGACAAAGGTCCGTATAGTCAAAGCTATGGTTTTTCCAGAAAGATTACAGATTACAGAAAGAGCTGTCCCTTCTCCTGTCATTTACTACTAGTGTAAATGTGCTCCAACTCCTTCTGAGTCTCAATTTCAGCCTATAGGAATTGCATATAATAATACTCATCCTGGTCACCTCATCAGGTTATTTATTTGTTTAATTGATATTTATTGACAGGTTTAAAAGACTTCTGTGGAAAATTGAAAAGTGCTGTAGAAATAGAAGGTATTATAAAAACTCAGTAACAGGCTTCATTTATTATTCATTCATTAGGGGTTTCTAGTCTGCTTCAACAGGAAATAGATAATTAAGAAAGGATTTGGGATTTCCTTGGTGTTCCAGTGGTTAAGAACCCACCTTACAATGCAGGGGGCAAGGGTTTGACCCTTGTCTGGGAACTAAAATCCCACATGCCATAGAGAAACTAAGGCCATTGTGGTGCAACTAGAGAGTCTGACCACCTCCACAAAAGATCCTGCATGATGCAATGAAGACCCCAAGTGCCGCAACTAAGACCCGAGGCAGCCAAATACATACATAAATAAAATATTTTAGGAAGTTTCTGTAAAGCAACTACATACCAATAAAATTAATTTAAAATAAAATGGAAGCAACTTAACATCCTTTCACAGAGGAATGGACTAAGATGTGGTACATATACAATAAAATATTACTCAGACATAAAAAGGAATGAAATAATGCCATTTGCAGAACCATGGATGGACCTAGAGATTGTCATACAGAGTGAAATAGTCAGAAAGAGAAAAGCAAATATTGTATAACATTGTTTATATGTGGATTCAAGAAAATTGGTACAGATGAATTTATTGGCAAAACAGAAATAGAGTCACAGATGTAGAGAACAGACTTACGATTACCAAGGGGGAAAGGGTGTGTGAGACAGACTGGGAGATTGGGATCAATATTCTGATAGACAGAATGCCTGAAGAACTATGGAGAGAGGTTTGTAATATTGTATAGGAGGTGTTGATCAAAACCACTTCCAAGAAGAAGAAATGCAAAAAGGCAAAATGGTTGTCTGATGAAGCCTTACAAATATATGAGAAAAGAAGAGAAGTGAAAGGCAAGGAAAAAAATAAAGATATACCCATCTGAATGCAGAGTTCCAAAGAATAGCAAGGAGAGAAAAGAAAGCCTTCCTAAGTGATCAATTCAAAGAAATAGAGGAAAACAATAGAATGGGAAAGACAGAGATCTTTTCAAGAAAATTAGAGATACCAAGGGAACATTTCATGCAAAGATGGGTACAATAAAAGACAGAAATGGTATGGACCTAACAGAAGCAGAAGATATCAAGAGGAAGTAGCAAGAATATACAGAAGAACGATACAAAAAAGATCTTCATGACCCAGATAACCAAGAAGGTGTGGTCACTCACCTAGAGCCAGACATCCTGGAGTGTGAAGTCAAGTGGGGCTAGGAAGCATCACTATGAACCAAGCTAATAGAAGTGATGGAATTTCAGCTGAGCTATTTCAAATCCTAAAAGATGATGCTGTGAATGTGCTGCAGTCAATATGCCAACAAGTTTGGAAAATTCAGCAGTGGCCACAGGACTGGAAAATGTCAGTTTTCATCCCAAACAAAGGCAATGCCAAAGAATGTTCAAACTACCACAGAACTGCACTCATTTCACACACTAGCAAGTTAGTGTTCAAGTTAGGCTTCAGCAATATGTGCACCAAGAACTTCCAGATGTTCCAGTTGGATTTAGAAAAGGCAGAGGAACCAGAGATCAACTTGCCAACATCTGATGGATCACAGGAAAAAGCAAGAGAATTCCAGAAAAACATCTGCTTCATCGACTATGCTAAAGCCTTTGACTGTGTGGATCAAAACAAATTGTGGAAAATTCTGAAAGAGATGGGAATGCCAGACCAACTTACCTGCTCCTGAGAAACCAGTATGCAGGTCAAGAAGCAACAATTAGAACCGAACATGGAACAACAGACTGGTTCCAAATTGGGAAAGGAGTACATCAAGACTGTATATTGTAACCCTGCTTATTTAACTTCTACGCAGAGTACATCATGTGAAAAGCTGGGCTGGATGAATCCCAGGCTGGAATCAAGATTGCCAAAAGATATCAGTAACCTCAGATATGCAGATGACACCACCCTTATGACAGAAAGCAAAGAGGAAGTAAAGAGCCTCTTGATGAAGGTGAAAGGAGAATGAAAAAGCTTGCTTAAAACTCAACATTCAAAAAACTAAGATTATTGCATCTGGTCCCATCACTTCATGGCAAATAGATGGGGAAACAATGGAAACAGTGACAGACTTTATTTTCTTGGGCTCCAAAATCACTGCAGATGGTGACTGCAGCCATGAAATTAAAAAGACACTTGCTCCTTGGAAGAAAAGTTATGACCAACCTAGACAGCGTATTAAGAAGCAGAGACATCAGTTTGCCAACAAAGGTCCGTATAGTTAAAGCTATGGCTTTTCCAGTAGTCATGTATGGATGTGAGAGCTGGATCATGAAGAAGGCTGAGTGCCAAAGAATCGATGCTTTTGAGCTGTGGTGTTGGAGAAGACTCTTGAGAGTCCCTCGGACTACAAGCAGATGAAACCAGTCAATCCTAAAGGAAATCAATCCTGAATATTCATTGGAAGGACAGATGATGAAGCTGAAGCTTTGATACTTCGGCCACCTGATGTGAAGAGCAGACTAATTGGAAAAGACCCTGATGCTGGGAAAGACTGAAGGTAGGAGGAGAAGGGTACGACAGGATGAAATGGTTTGATGGCATCACTGACTTGATGGACATGAGTTTGAGCAAGCTCTGTGAGATGATGGACAGGGAAGCTTGTTTTTAATGATTTTTATTTGGAGGATAATTGCCTCCAAATAAAGTAAAGAGCCTCTTGATGAAGGTGAAAGGAGAATGAAAAAGCTTGCTTAAAACTCAACATTCAAAAAACTAAGATTATTGCATCTGGTCCCATCACTTCATGGCAAATAGATGGGGAAACAATGGAAACAGTGACAGACTTTATTTTCTTGGGTGAAAAATCACTCAGTCACGACTGAGTGACTGAACAACAATATATACACTGTGGTGGTAGTGGTTTAGTTGCTAAGTCATGTCTGACTCTTTGCCACCTTGTGAACTGTAGCCTACCAGGCTACTCTGTCCGTGGAATTCTCCAAGCAAGAACACTGGAGTGGGTTGCCATTTCCTTCTCCAATGCATGACAGTGAAAAGTGAAAGTGAAATCGCTCAGTCGTGTCTGACTCCTAGCGACCCCATGGACTGCAGCCTACCAGGCTCCTCCGTCCATGGGATTTGCCAGGCAAGAGTACTGGAGTGGGTTGCCGTTGCCTTCTCTGACCATATAGCACAGGGAACCCTATTGAGTGATCAGTGGTGGCTGGTAGCCTAAGTGGGAAGGAATCTAACAAAGTACATATATGTAAACGTGGACTTCCCAGTAGCTCAAACGGTAAAGAATCTGCCCGCAGTGCAGGAGACCAGGGTTCGATCCCTGGTTCAGAAAGATCCTCTGGAGAAGGGAATGGCAATCCACTCCATTATTCTTGCCTGGAGAATCCCCATGGACAGGGGAGCCTGGCAGGCTACAGTTACGGGGTCGCAAAGAGTCAGACATGACTGAGCAACTAACACACACACACACACACATATATAAACGTATAACTTATTCACTTTGCTGTACAGCAGAAACTAACATAACATTGTAAACCAACTATACTGTAATAAAAATTAATTTCAAAAAAATAAAGTTTCTACTGCTGGAATGATAAGCGGTGGGACAGGTTGGAAGGTGAGAGGGAGGTTCAAGATGGAGGAGACTATGTATGCCTATGGCTGACTCATATTGATGTATGGCAGAAACCAACACAATTCTGTAAGGCAATTATCCTCCAAATAAAAATCATTAAAAACAAAGGATTTACTTGACCAAAAAAAATAATAAAATTCAGCTCCATCACTCAAAAATAAAGTTTCTACTGCTGATATGATGGTGGATTAATTTGGATGATGAATTTTATTCTTCAAGGTTTTATTTGACACATCATCACAATTACTTCTGCCATCTCCACGTTTCCATTTTGTTGTGGGTGCATCCTAGGTCAAATACTTGATCTCATTTAAAAGAGTAAAAAAAAAAAAATCAGAGTAATTTTGCTGAACTCATGCCAATGTTTAATAAGGCTGACCAGTCACTTTGTCTAATTGACTCATGAAATTTCCTGCCATCTGCCATCATGTTAGACACTGGTGGAGACCTTCACATCCAGGCCCTTTTGCAGCAATGAGTAAGTCACCACACCTGCGTTCAAGTACTAAATTCTATACTCTCTTTATTTCCTTTCTTTTTTCTTGACAGTATTAATTTTACTTGCACAGATGATTAAAAAGTTCTTAGGTCTTCCTTTTTCTTTGGCCTAGATGCATGGCTTGTGGGATCCTAGTTTCCCCCCCACTGATAGAACCGGGGGTCCTAGCAGTGAGAGCATCTGAGTCTGGTTTCCTTATCTTTAAAACAAGGATGAGGCAAATCGTGTTTTGCAGGGTACACACACACACACACACACACACACACACAGGCAAATCGTGTTTTGCAGGGTGCACACACACACACACACACACACACAGGCAAATCGTGTTTTGCAGGGTACACACACACACACACACACACACACACACACGAAAATTAGTTTGCGCCGAAGCGGAATATGTATTTGTTCAATGAGTTATCAATAAAGTTTCAAATTAAAAAATTCTCCCTGGTTCGTTTTAATAAAGTTTTGCTCAAATGGCGAGCCCGATTCTTATCGCGAGAATCTGGCGGAATGCTCCTCTGCTGGAGACCTGCTCTCGCGTTGTTTGAGCTAGCAGCGGCGAGAGGTGAAAGGGAAGCACGAAATACCGCGAGATTACTGAAGATTCTCGCGGTATTTCTTGGGATTACCCCCTCCCCCCCGCCTTCCTCCTAGTGCCGTTTCGGTTTAACCTAGTGTGTGACTGTGAGTCTGTGTGAGGGGCCGAGTGTGTGAGGTACTTAGGTGAGGCGGAAGCTAGAAAAGGGGGTCCCTCAGGAGCGAGGGACAAAGGGGGCGTGAGGCACCTAGGCCGCGGGACCCCAGCGACAGGAAGCCGCCCCGAGCCGGGCTACCGGGTAGGGGAAGGGCCCGCGCAGTCCTCACAGGGCCCCAGAGCCAGAGTCGGCCACACAGCACCGGGCCGTCGGCTTCCTACTTCTTCGACCTCCCCGGCGTCTGGGCCTGAGGATTGGCTCGGCGTGGGGAGGAGGAGAAACAGATTCGGGCAGCTACTCGTTGTCTCGCAACTCCACTGCTGAGGAACTCTCATTTCTTCCCTGGCTCCTTCACCCCCACCTCATGTAGGAGGGTGCTGAGGAGACGGGAGGGAGGAGGAGCCTGGACTACCGTCCCTTCCCTCCCCACCCCCTTGTAGGGGCTCTTTGGTAGGCGTGGGGCTGGGGGGGAGGGTGGGGGTTACTTTTTGGAGTGCTGGGGAACTTTTTCCCCTTTTTGAGGCCAGGGGAAAGGGAATGCCCAATCCAGAGAGACATGGGGGCAAGAAGGACGGGAGTGGGGGAGCTTCTGGAACTTTGCAGCCGTCATCGGGAGGTGGCAGCTCCAACAGCAGAGAGCGTCACCGCTTGGGGTCGAAGCACAAGCGGCATAAGTCCAAGCACTCCAAAGACATGGGATTGGTGACACCCGAAGCAGCACCTTTGGGCACAGTTATCAAACCTTTGGTGGAATATGATGACATTAGCTCTGATTCCGATACCTTCTCTGATGACCTGGCTTTCAAAGTGGACCGGAGGGAAAATGATGAACGTCGCGGGACTGATCGCAGCGACCGCCTGCATAAACACCGTCACCACCAGCACCGACGTACTCGCGACTTATTAAAAACTAAACAGACAGAGAAAGAAAAAAACCTGGAAGCCTCCAGCAAGTCGGGCTCGACGAAGGACCGGATATCAGGAAGTTCAAAGCGTTCAAATGAGGAGAATGATGACCACGGGAAGGCTCAGATCTCGAAAAGCAGCAACAAGGAATCCAGGTCATCCAAACTCCATAAGGAGAAGACCCGGAAAGAGCGTGAGTTGAAGTCGGGACACAAAGACCGAAGTAAAAGTCATCGGAAGAGGGAAACACCCAAAAGTTACAAAACCGTGGACAGCCCTAAACGGAGATCCAGGAGTCCCCACCGGAAGTGGTCCGACAGTCCCAAGCAAGATGATAGCCCCTCCGGAGCTTCTTACGGCCAAGATTATGACCTTAGTCCCCCGAGATCTCACACCTCTAGCAATTACGACTCCTACAAGAAGAGTCCGGGAAGTACCTCTAGAAGGCAGTCAATCAGCCCGCCTTACAAGGAGCCTTCTGCCTACCAGTCCAGCACTCGGTCACCCAGTCCCTACAGTAGACGACAGAGGTCTGTGAGTCCCTATAGCCGGCGACGTTCTTCCAGCTATGAAAGGAGTGGCTCTTACAGTGGGAGATCACCCAGTCCCTACGGTCGAAGGCGGTCCAGCAGCCCTTTTCTGAGCAAGCGCTCTCTGAGCCGGAGTCCACTTCCCAGGTGAGCTATTTGTCTAACAGTCCGTTCTTTCCTACAGTGGCTTATGAGGAACTGGGGATTAGACCTGTTAACATTTTGTGGAAGCCCCCAGTGTTTGGCATTGTCTAGAACACTTTGCTGTTGGCTAGTCATAATGTAGGTGAGACTGCTCTTCCCCTTAACCCAGAATTGAAGAGGAGAGTTCACATGCCTAAAGCTGCTAAAGGTAGGTACTTCCAGTGCTGGGACCTTCAGCTGTAAGCTCCTATGTGAGAAAAAATCATAGGCTTCTGCTTACCAAATGCATGGAGTTGATACTGGTTCTCAGAGTTTATCCAGTTATTTCGGTTGCTTTGTCTTAACTTTTTGAAATTCACTTTGGAATTAGTGCTTTAGGCTTCATTGGACCTGATTGGAGATTTCATTTGTGTTATTTGAGGCTGTTTTCCTAGGTCATCTACCACTTGCGTTGTCCACTATGTCTCCAGACCTGTAAGTTTATTTCCTTATAGACAGTTTTTTTGATAACTTACAAAAGACTCCCATCTTTGATGTTTCTAGTGGGAATTAAACTGATTAGCTCTTCCCTTTTATGGTATAACCTGGCAGAAATTGGTTCCAAGGATACTTTGATTTTCTTTACAAGCATCACCACTATCTTGTGACCACAGCAGTTTTCAAAATCTTTCTTTTAAAAAATGCTAATAGTATCTTCACTGTGATATTTTTGGTGATAAAGACATGTTAGTTTGAAATTTAATTGTTGGAGTGAATTGTATACAGAAAACTGTTCTTGTTCCTAAGTGATGAGGTGTATGTACCTCCCTCTTTATAGTCTTACCATTTTCCACAAAAGGAGAACTTGAGCTTAGGAGTCACATCTGAGTGGAATCCTAATCTTGTTTTGTAACCTTTGGCATATAATTTAATTTCTCTGTGTGTGAAATAAGAGTAATAACTACCTAGTTCTAGAGTTGCGAGGTTTAATTAGTAAATATGAGTGCATGGCCAGGTACAGTGCCTGGTCAGTAAGTTTTATCAGTGAGTGAGAAAAATGTTGAAAACTAGTAGAGAAATTAGAAAAAAATCCATGCCATGTCTTTTATATGTCAATGTGAGTAATTTTTGCTGACCTAAAGCTATAATTTTTCATAAACTAGTTTGAATTCATCAAGTTAAGAGAGTTCCTAGCTGTCAGAGTATGAAGTTCCTTAGGCTTTCCCCCTCCATTTTATTATTGTAGTCAGGACTCAAATATGTACCACCTAGATTCTACAATTAATACTTGATATACATTTTATCATTTCTATCCATCTCTTCATCAAGCCATCTTCATTTGTTTTGATTCATCTCAAAGTAAGTTGCATATATCAGTATACTTCACTATAAACACTTTAGCATGTACACCATTAGCTAGAGTTGACTTTTTTTTTCTGGAGGAATGAGAAGTAAATTTATATACACTGAAGTAGATGTCTTAAGTGTACTATTTGTAAAATTGCTTAGCTTTTTTTAAGGATGCCTAAGAAATAGTCTCAGAATATTTGTTTTCTTGAGGGAGTAGTTTCATTAAGGCTGTTCTGAGAATTTTGATTGTTAGGGGGTTTGAGAATACAGAATTGCATTGAGGCTAAAACAAGTTTCAGTAAAAACAAGCTGCTTTTGCAATAATTCCTTTTGGGTTCAAATCTCAAGTTCTCTCTTCCTGTACTCAGTTGTAATTAGTGCAGTAATGGTAAAAATAAATCAAGAAAGAATTGAAAACACAACATGATCCTATAGGACACAAATATAAACACTAATAATCTTGGAGTCACATGCACATTTTTAGTTGGCTAGTAAAGAGCATTACATGTTTGTAGGTGTGTGATATGTGCATACGTACATATTTTTCCTCATTCAGTTTCTTAGGGTAGGGAACATATAGATCCCTTTTATGGTCTTCTCGTTTTTTTTTTTGTTTTGCCTTGAGAGAAACAGGCAGAATTAAACAAGCAATATCATTTTTAAAGACTGAAAATGCTTTGAGAGAAACTTTGAAGATCTTTGCATCCACCAAATTAGTAGTGATTAATAGTAGCAATTTCATTTCAAATGGGTGGAATCTAACTTAATTCAGGGAAAAAATACATTTGTTATTGAAGACAGTTTTGTTCACTGTTTGAAGACAATTTACCTATTTGTTGTCCTCTTTTTACCCCCTTTTTTCCTTAAAGAGTGGATCTGGACCTCAACTTTAACATTATGTAACTTACAGCCATCCAAATGTCCTATTACAGTAAGCTTCTGTTCAGAAGTTGAAGGATTTGTAGCAGAGTTCTTTAGGAAGATTTAGTCATGCTGAAAGATTAAAGAAACAGTGGCTTGTAGGGCATGTTTCTGACATTACTTAGTGTTTTCCTGAGATAATGTTAGTTTCAACCCAGTCTGTAATTTAGAGAAAGCCTCTTGTTTTAGCCACTTTGTTTACAGAGGTATTAGTTTTCTTAAGAGTAACTGGGTATTTAGTAAATCCATTTAACTAGTTTCATTGTCTTGTATCCTCATGTTCATATAAATGTTGTTGTTTGATTCCAGTGATTATTTTATATTTTAATTAACTTTTGGAAGAAAATTTCCAAAAGGCATTATGGGTATAAGAAAATCATGACTAACATCATGTGAGTTGTTTCCCCTACCATGTATATGCTATTTGTTTTGAAACATTTTGAATCACATCAGTCTTACCAATGATCAGCCATAAAAGGGAGATATTGAAGATCTGAAATGGGAACAATTTGTTTTAGACTATTGGGCAAATTATGTTTTGTCCAGTCATACTTGACACATTGTGTGCCTGCTGAGTTCCTTCAGTTGTGTCGGACTCTTTGTGACCCCATGGATTTTAGCCTGCCAGGCTCCTCTGTCCATGGGGATTCTCCTGGCAAGAATACTGGAGTGGGTTGCCATGCCCTCCTCCAGAGGATCTTCCTGACCCAAGGGTCGAACCTGCATCTCTTATGTCTCCTGCATTGGCAGGCAAGTTCTTTACCACTAGCACTACCTGAGAAGGCCGGTAATACATTTGACTTTATTAAAAAGCAAAAAGAATTAAGAGGGGGTTGGATTTTAATTTAGAATAATCTGCCTTTTAGATTCCCAGATTTTACTTCCCAATCCTTTCTTAATAATGGAGAAAATAAGTTGAACATGCAATAATACCTTGCTTTATGAATTTCTAAAATGTTTATTGGAAATCATTTTATATTTGAAAGTACTAGAAGCCATCATAGTTTTAAGAACGTCTAATAAATTATTTTGGCAAGACAGTTTCTCCAGTTTACATAGTTTGTAAATCCTAAGTCTTGTATCTTGAGAGTTTGTTTAGTATAGGCACAACTTAATTATAAACTGGGGATTCAGGAACAAAATCTTTTCCTGGGATTTCTCAATTAGATAGCTCTCTAGTTTAAAATTTTAGGTTTTGGTGAAGTGTGCTAGTTACTACGTTTAGCATTAAGTATGACTTTTAAAAATCATGTTTTCACTTTATCAGATACTTAAACCAAAATTCTAAAAGTAATCGTGAATATGGATATTTTCTAACATGGGAAAAAATATCCATCCATCTTTCAGTTGAATAAGTAGTGGATAATTTTTAGATTATATGACTGAAATATGTTACCATGAAGGATTATTTCCTTCTAATCCATTTTTTAGAGTAAAGAACATTTTTAAATTTATAGAAAAATTCTGAAACTAGTACAAAGAATTCTTTCATATCCTCAAACTCAGTTTCCCCTATTATTATTATCTTATATTTGTTATAATTAATGAACCAATATTGATACATTATTACTATTATTATTATTATTTGATGGTACCATCCAGTCCCATCACTTCATGGCAAATAGAAGGGGAAAAAAATGGAAGCAGTGACAGATTTTATTTTCTTGGGCTTCAAAATCACTTCGGAAACGGTGACTGCAGCCGTGAAATTAAAAGACACTTGCTCCTTGGAAGGAAAGCTATGACAAACTTAGACAACATATTACAAAGCAAAGACATCACTTTGCCGACAAAGGTCTGTATAGTCGAAGGTATGGTTTTCCCATTAGTCATGTATGGATGTGAGAGTTGGACCATAAAGAAGGCTGAAAGCCAAAGAATTGATGCTTTCAAATTGTGGTGCTGGAGAAGACTCTTGAGAGTGGGTGCCATGGACTGCAAGGCAATTAAACCAGTCAATCCTAAAAGAAATCAACCCTGAATATTCATAGGAAGGACTGATGCTAAAGCTGAAACTCTAATACTTTGGCCACCTAATGCGAAGAGCCAGTCATTGGAAAAGGCTCTGATGCTGGGGAAGATTGAGGGCAGGAGGAGAAGAGGGTGGCAGAGGATGAGATGATTAGATAGCATCACTGATTCAATGAACATGAATTTGAGCAAACTTCTTGGAGATAGTGAAGGACAAGGAAGCCTGGTGTGCTGCAGTCCATGGGGTCGCAAAGAGTCAGACAGGACTGAGCAACTGAACAACAACAACAATCTATTTTTAAGACTGCTAAGTACTCAAACTGGGTTTTTTTAGTTACAGTTCTTCATAGTTTAATCTGTTTTCTTCCGTATTGCTGTAGTCTATTCATTTAATTTTTTTTCTTTTTCCAGTAGAAAATCAATGAAGTCTAGAAGTAGAAGTCCTGCATATTCAAGACACTCATCTTCTCATAGTAAAAAGAAGAGATCCGGGTCACGCAGTCGACATTCCAGTATCTCACCTGTCAGGCTTCCATTGAACTCCAGCTTGGGAGCTGAACTCAGTAGGAAAAAGAAGGAGAGAGCAGCAGCTGCAGCAGCAGCAAAAATGGATGGGAAGGAATCCAAGGGTTCACCTATATTTTTACCCAAAAAAGAGAACAGTTCAGTGGAGGCTAAGGATTCAGGCTTGGAGCCTAAAAAGTTACCCAGAGGTGTAAAATTGGAAAAATCTGCCCCAGATACTGAACTGGTGAATGTAACACATCTAAACACAGAGGTCAAAAATTCTTTAGATACAGGGAAAGTGAAGTTGGATGAGAACTCTGAGAAGCATCCTGTTCTTAAAGATACAAAAGTACAGGGAACAAAAGACTCTAAACCTGTAGCACTGAAAGAGGAGATTGTTACTCCAAAAGAGACAGAGACATCTGAAAAGGAGACCCTTCCTCCTCTTCCCACAGTTACTTCTCCACCTCCTTTACCAACTACTACCCCTCCACCACAGACACCCCCCTTGCCACCTTTGCCTCCACTGCCAGCTATTCCACAGCAGCCACCTCTGCCTCCTCCCCAGCCAACATTTAGTCAGGTTCTTTCTTCAAGTACTTCAACTTTGCCCCCCTCTGTTCATCCAAGGACATCTACTCTGTCCTCTCAGGCAAATTCTCAGCCCTCTGTACAGGTTTCTGTGAAGACTCAAGTATCTGTAACAGCTGCTATTCCACACCTAAAAACTTCAACGTTGCCTCCTCTGCCCCTCCCACCCTTATTACTGGGAGATGATGACATGGATAGGTAAGTACTGTAGTTAACTGGGAAATTTTAACCCTCTTGATCTAAGTGTAATGTAGTTTTTGTTCTCAAGGCTTTGTCAAAATTGTTCTGATGCGTGTCTGTTTAGAATGCTTTCATGAATAGGAAGTGCCTGTGATGTTAGGTTTTCAGTGGAAAAAGTCCTTATGTATGACATGATTAGGAAAAGATAATTATAATTTGAGGTCTAGTAATCCTTTTTCTCACGAGTATTTATCAATAATTTTGATTGAAAGTTTTAAAAATCATGTGTTTTTCTCCTTGAATTTTTATGTTGAAAATTTCAGTATTACATAGCTGCAGAAAAATTAACACCTGTATGCCCTTCAGCTAGATTGACCAGTTGTTAATTTTTTACCATATTTTTTTAAACTACAGATATTATGACTTTTTTGAATAGTTTAGCATGTCTCTTCTAACAAGAACACTTTCCTGTATAATCATAATACCTTTATCACCCTAAAAAACATTCATTTATTGAATAATATCAGTAGCATATCAATAATAATAATATTAAGATCCTAAGTAGTCCCAGAAATGTCTTTTGTATCGACTTTTTTCCATCTTGATGCTTTAAAAAAATTATCCTTAAGAAGCAAAAGAACAATATGTAGAGTCTTTGCTAATTAGAATATAAATTCACAGTGTGGTGATAAGAAGAGCTCTCATTTTAATAATCCTTTTGACTATTGAGACCTGAAATGATTTGAAACATGAGTCTGATTTCATGGAAGACATTAGGAAATATATTTGTTTAATTTCTTGGTGGACTTAGCTAGGCAAGTACAACCAAACAAACTTGAATCAGCAGTGACATATACCATGGCAGTCTTCGGGTTATTGTTTTTCTATGGAGATTCTGCCCTCTTGTTATAGAGAATATGAGTTTCACTTAATACAACAAGTTTTCGTTGTAAGCACAGAAATAAATATTATCAGTCGTGCATCCCAGACCAATTCCCAAGCTTCTGTTACTTTCCAGGTGACAGCAGTAGTTTAAATAGTGATACATTTCAGCCCTTTAGGTCTATAGTTTTTCAAACTACTCTCTGTGCTTTTTTAGAAGGTGCAAGTGCAATAAATGATGGGAAAAGAGACTATTTAAATGAATGGCTCCATTACTATATATAGTGGTAAATATTATTTTAAAGAAAAATTCCACATGCTCTTTCTAATATTAATAGGTATTAATGAATTCTGCCACATCCTGAGAACTACAAATGAGAAGAAAAGAACCTGAAATTTATGTAGGAAAATTTGTTTGAGGTACACAATATACTTACCATAGATACAAAATATATATTTTTGTAGTTTTGTTGAAAAAGAAGTCATCCAGAGGGAACCTAGGCCACTATCTTTCCATGAGAACCTTGTTTAAATATTAGTTTACATAGTGGCTAGAATCATATCAGTGTGGCTAGGAACCTTCCTTTTGAAATGTTTACTTGGCTAACCAAGTAGACATTGAACCTGTCTACCATGAGTCAGGGTAGAGTGCAGATTTGCAGATGTGGAACAATTTTGATAGAAGGCACGTAGAGATTTCTATCTTTCAGATTGTAAATGAAGGGTAAAGTAAGATCATTCAGTGCTTATTTGAGTATGTGTAGCTGTCTTTAAGAACACTCGCGAGAGAGAAGTGAGAAAAATTATTTTTGTTACATATTCTGATTCCAAAAGTGTAACTGTTTCATTTAATAGTCCTTATTAAAGGTAGAAAAATGGAAGTGAAGATTTCTTCCAATATCAATTTTATTTTTTCACTATGTACTAACTTAAAATTCAAGATGGCTTTTCTGTTTTTGTCTTCATTTACTTATTTGGTGCCATGAACCAGCTGCACCTTTCACATGAAAAACATTTGTTTATTTAAAAAAAGTATTTTTTGGCTGTGTGGCATTTGGGACCCTAGTTACTCAACCAGGGATCAAACTTGTGCCCCCTGTATAGGAAGCGCTGAATCTTAACCATTGAACTGCCAGGGAAGTCCTGAAAAAATAATTTTATGTAAGAAGACTTTTTAGGAAGAAATCTGAACATTGTGAATGGAACTTCTATTCCTCTGTACTTTATCTCATAGGAGGCTGCAGGAGCTTAAATGTTGAGAATGTGACTTATACATCTTTTTATCGCCTATAGTATTTTAAACATAAGACATAGAATGTAGTCATTAAATACTGATTATTTGAATAAGTAAAACTGCTGAAGGAACCAAGGCCAGGCTTGTGTGAAATGAAATTGGGCATGTAGTTAAGAAATTATTTGTCACATGGATGATATAAAGGTTGTATTAGAGGATTTGTCCTTTTGGGAAAAGAATTAATCTCTCTTTCAAACGTGTGTGTGTGTGTGTGTGTGTATAGTATGTATATTGAGCAGAAATATATAAACCCAGGTATGAAATAGAAGAGTGAATTTAATTAATGGTATTTGCAAAAACCTTTCTGATTCACAGTCTACAATTCTTATTTCTAGAAGCAAAGGCTTCCAAACATCCACTTTGATATAATGCATTCTTCACAGACATAGCTGGTCATGGGGATATGCTTCTTTAAGGAGATCATCCATATATGCAGCTAAATTGCTTCAGTTGTGTCCGACTCTGTGCGACGCTATGGACTGTAACTCCCCGCTCCCCCAGGCTCTGTCTGTGGCTCTGTCCATGGGATTCTCCAGGCAAGAATACTGGAGTGAGTTGCCATGCCCTCCTCCAGGGGATCTTCCTGACCCAGTGATCAAACCTGCATCTCTTATGTCTCTTGCATTGGCAGGCAGGTTCTTTACCACTGAGCCACCTGGGAAGTCCAATCATCTGTATACTCTTCTTTAAATTTTCAGTTAACCATATAGGGTTTTTAAAATGTTGTTTTCTTCTCTTGTTTTTTTTGGATAGCGTGGTTCATCTGGAGTTTTATCAGACTTGGGTAGAGTCTACAGGATTCTTAAAGGCTGTATTTTTAAAGTACTGAACTCTTGTATAAAAGACTATTAAACGTTCAGGTTTGAATTTAGGATTTTGCTAATAGAATGCTTGTTTTCTATTTTTATTCTATTAGAATGCTAATAGAAAGTTTTTAATATGTTCATTCAAATTTTAATAGACGTTTATAAAAATAAATCACTTTTTAAACAACCTTCTTTAAGAGGAATGAGATAAATGGCCACATTTAAAGTGCATGTTTAGTCACCCAGTCTCCTCTATCCATGGGATTTCCCAAGCAAGAATACTAGAGTGTGTTGCCATTTCTTCCTCCAGGGGATCTTCCCAACCCAGGGATCGAACCCATATCTCCTATGTCTGCTGCCTTGCCGGCAGATTCTTTATTCAGTGAGCTATCAGGGATGGGGATATTTAAAGTAGTTTATTTTAAATTTTGAAAATTACAAAAATTAATTTTGGGGAATTCCTTGACTTTTCAGTGGTTAGGACTCCAAGCTTCCACTGCTGTGGGCCCAAGTTCCATCCCTGGTCAGGGAATTGAGAACCTACAAGCTGTGTGACATGGCCCAAAATAAAGCTAATTTTCTTTTTTTGTAGTTCATATGTAAATTCATATTTTTTTATTAACAGTAAAGACATCTCAGAGGCGTTTACGTTGTACCTACAGAATAAATTCCAGCATCATAAATTCCAAGAGACTATCCATATTCTAAAATTTGAGCACTCTGGGATTTGACAACTTTTTTTTTTTTAATTATACACAGGCATTAATGCAACTTTGTCTCCATGAGTGAACCCATCTGCTGGTATAAATGGAGAAGCAGGAAATACTGATATTGATAGGGTCAGTCTGTTCTTTCTGGTACTGAATCTTCAAGTAATGACTTGCTGCTGCTGCTGCTAAGTCGCTTCAGTCGTGTCTGACTCTGTGTGACCCCAGAGACGACAGCCCACCAGGCTCCCCCGTCCCTGGGATTCTCTAGGCAAGAACACTGGAGTGGGTTGCCATTTCCTTCTCCAGTGCATGAAAGTGAAAAGTGAAAGTGAAGTCGCTCAGTCGTGTCCGATTCCTAGCGACCCCATGGACTGCAGCCTACCAGGGTCCTCTGTCCATGGGATTTTCCAGGCAAGAGTACTGGAGTGGGGTGCCATTGCCTTCTCCGACAATATTTCTTCCACTATGTTAGACCCTTTCTGTATCTACCATATGTTCTCAGAACTATATAGAGCTTTATTTTAGTGAGTACCCTACACTAAAGGCTAAAGACCATAATATTTCTAAGCATTGCAATTTTACCATTTTTATTTTATGCATTATTATTGCAAGGTTTTTGGTACATGTGGAATTTGTTGAAACAAAATTTAACCTCTGTTTAACTTGTGTGCTCTAAACTGGTAGTACATATCCCATCAAACACGCATTCTTTCTTGAAATAACAGACTGAAATACAATGTTTTAGAAGCAATGTACATTTTCACAATAGCAATATTTGAACTCATAAAGTAAATTTTGGAGAAAATAAGATGTAAATGTAAAATATAGACTGAACTTACGTGAAATGATGGTGAAAGAATTCAGTTAATTCTAGTGACACAGAAGCAAGCTAGACTTTATTTTTGAATCATGAATTGAATTTTATAAAAAGTATTTTGACATAGTAGTTGAAAAATTAGGAATTTTCTTTTCTGAATGTCTTAAAAATTGGGGAAATTTAAAAAATCTATATGACATCCTGACCCAAGAGTTTTCTCGTAACAGACTTTGTTTCAGGGTAGAAAAATCTTACTGCAAGTTGGTGTGTGTTCATCACTATCAGTAATTTAACAGAAAATTTCAGATGATCGTTTTGCTCTACCTTGACTACCCCAGTTCTGGTTAATATGGTACAAACTAGATTCTGTTATTTTGTATGATTTTTGAGATTAAAATGATGAAAAATAATAGGAAGTAGTAGCTTTTGAGATTGTGTTTCACACACTGAAGGTAGCAGTATGCTTTAAAAAGATACATTGCAAGGGATAGCTGTATTATCCTTAGATGTGTTTATGGTTCTATGTAAGTATTTATGAAAGTTTTCTCTTAATAACCACTTGCTGAAAAAGTAGAAGAGGTTCCTACTGTGGTTAGGATTCTCAGATGCTTTTTAATCTTCTGATACTGTGATGGAATACAAAAGACTATCATGGTTTTATCTCTAGACATGAATTAGTATGCTGCCTATTTTTCCTGAGGACATGCATAGCGCAAAATCCTTTTTTTACCCATAAGTAGAGGTGGTTAAAAAATTAGATCTGAAAATTGAATTTTCTAATCTATTCCAGAAAAGCCATCCCTTTTGTTCCCCCACGGACTATTATAATTTGCTGGAGAGGCTTTCTGCTGCCAGTACTTTGTTGTTGTTTAGTCATTGTTGTGTCTGACTCTTGTGACCCCATGAACTGTAGCCCATTAGGCTCCTTTTTCCAGGAGATTTCCCAGGCAAGAATACTGGCATGGGTTGCCATTTCCTTCTCCAGGGGATCTTCCCAACCCAGGGATTGAACCCGTGTCTTTGGCATTGGCAGGAAGGTTCTTTACCATTACCATTTGAGCCGCCAGTGCTTTAATGATTCTAAAATAGTCTCTTGGATTCGTTCTCTTTAGATTCTTAGTTTGAGAGTTATTTGTCCATTTTGGGTGGTTGAATATGATTGCCTTTTCTTCCCAACCAGTAGAATAAATCATTTATTTTGATCTCCAGCTTAGCTGTATTTCTTACAAAACACTCTAAAATACTCTTTGCTTTTTCCAAGTTTCTCTCCACATCTTTAGTAACATAGTAGTATTACACTGTTGGGTTTTCCATCATTATTGAAATCTTTAGAGGAGGTTTGCCATGGTGCTTTGCAAATTTAAGATTATAACTTCCTGTATTTTATTTCATCTCAATAAAAATCCAGATAGCCTCTTCAGGAGGACATTAAAGAGTTTATTAAAGTTTCTACAAATAATATCCAAGTTTTGTTTTTTTTTTTTTTTAATATACTATAGATTTCTTTTTGCAAAATCCAAGTCTCTTGAACTGTGACTAAACTCCATTTCTTTATGTTATATTACAGGGGCTTTTCCCTTAAAAGTAAAATCTTTGTAACCTTTTAATAACCAGACATTACAATCTTTGAGTTTTATTTGCACATTCTTTAAGTAATTGTGATCTTTTTCTTTTTTTCCTCTCTGTTGTTTAGTCCGAAAGAAACTCTACCTTCAAAACCTGTGAAGAAAGAGAAGGAACAAAGACCACGTCACCTACTCACAGACCTCCCTCTCCCTCCAGAGCTCCCTGGTGGGGATCCATCTCCCCCAGACTCTCCAGAACCAAAGGCAATCACACCACCTCAGCAACCATACAAAAAGAGACCAAAGTAAGTTTTTGGCAGGATCCATCCCTACCTTTGGACCACAACCTACACCATTAGGATCATAGAGGATTGGGCCTAGTGTAGATCTTGCTTTATTTTCACGGATAAAATTCTTTCATCTGCATCCCCAGATACTTTGTCATGTTTTTTAGAAAAGTAATAATTTCCCAAGTTCGAGTTTACCATGAACATTGATCCCATGGTATCTTTTGAGTTCATACTACTTAGAGTATTAAAGAAGAAAGAAATCGTTATATTCAGAGGATGTCAATCATGTACATATTAATGAGGAATTAATAGATGTGGGTTTTTTTTCCCCTGAACTACATGAGTTGCCGTGTCATAATGTAGTAGAATCTGGGTTTGATCTTCTGATTGTTAGCCGCCTTCTCTTAGTAAGAAAAACAGTTGCTGTTTATTGAGCATATATTATTGCCAAAGTTTTATATTTTACTTTTATAGTAACCCTATGATGTAGGGATTATTTTCCCATTCTATAGTTGAGGAAGCCAGTAAGAAGTTAGAAAGTAAGCAGCAATTCTATTATTTGATCTTATGTCTTCCTGAGGCCAAAAAAAGAAAAATCTCAGCCACTGTGAGAGACTGTTTACTATTTATTTTATATTATTTGATTCCTGCCTTTTTAATAAAGAAACTGATAAAAGACCCAGGAATCAGAGAAATCATCATAAAAGAATTCTGTTTTGTTCTTTTTGAATACACTTAGGGAATTCCTTGGCATGGTTAATACTCTGAGCTTCCACTGAAGGTCATGGGTTTGATCCCTGGTTGGGAAACAAGTTTCCACAAACTGTGTGATGCAGAAAAAAAACAAAACAAAACACTTAAATTTTTAGAGCAGCTTTTTTGTTTGTTTTATTTTTTTGTTTTGCCTTTTTTAGAATTTGTTGTCCGCGTTACGGAGAAAGAAGACAAACAGAAAGTGACTGGGGGAAACGCTGTGTGGACAAGTTTGACATTATTGGGATTATTGGAGAGGGAACTTATGGCCAGGTATATAAAGCCAAAGACAAAGACACAGGTAAATAATGCCAAAAAATTCTAGATGTCAGAAGGTTAAAAATTTAGCAGTACTGCTGCTTTAAGTGGATTTAGCAAAAGTAAACTTTGAGTTCTAATTTGGTCTCCAAAAGTTACAAAATAGACCAAAATTTTCCAAAAGCATAATATAATTATTACCCTCTAAAAACCTTCCATCTGGTTGTCCACTGAAAATGTTTTGGGGGATTTAAGAAAAGGTAAAAATAAAATTTGTAAGTTGCTCTTTGTTTGGTAAGGAGTTAGTCCTTGAAAATAAAATGAAGTAGTTGAATTTTTGGTATATTTTAATAATCCAAAATTTTTAGGCCTAATCGAATATTGAATTAAAATTTTAAAGTCATTTAAAAATCAAAGATAAGAAAGGGGACCTGGGGATTTAAAAAAAAAAACAACAATATAAAATATCTTGCATGTAGCATTAAAGTAGGCATTAAGTTTATCAGAGCAAGAGCATATATTGGTTGATTCATGATGGTGGCCAGAAAATGCTAATTATGATAAAACTGTTTGAATTTGCTGTAACAGGAGAGCTAGTGGCTCTGAAGAAGGTGAGACTGGACAATGAAAAAGAGGGCTTCCCAATCACAGCCATTCGTGAGATCAAAATCCTTCGTCAGCTGATCCACCGAAGTGTTGTTAACATGAAGGAAATTGTCACAGATAAACAGGATGCACTGGATTTCAAGAAGGACAAAGGTACTAGCAAAGAATCCTGTTTCTGTATGGTAGATTGGTACATTGTATTTCCCTTCCTTGTTTGCATGTTTGTGTTTTTTAACAGGTTGTACTAAACAAATCCAGCTTCTTTAATTCATATCAAAATTAAGATGTTAACACATTGCTCTTATGCTGAACAGTGCGTATTTTATAAAATGTCCATCCATCCTCATCAGTGTACTCTTTGGAAATGATTGTTAATCATTACAGTTAAAGTGCTGTAACACCTAATAAGGCGAGCACATAAAAAAATGTAAGGTTCTCCTCCAAGCAACATTTTGAAGTGTTCTTTTTGTTTTTTTTTTTTCCACAAATTATAATAATAGTAATGAAAGTTAAAACCCAGATTAAACAGTTATTCTCATTTTTTCATCCTTCTTTCATTTATGCTGTGCTTAGTCACTCATTCATATCCAACTCTTTGCCACCCCATGAACTGTAGCCCGCCAGGTTACTGTATCCATGGGGATTCTCCAGGCAAGAATACTGGAGTGAATTGCCATGCCCTCCTCCAGGGGATCTTCCCAATCCAGGGTTTAAACCCAGGTCTCCCACATTGCAGGCAGATTCTTTACCATCTGAAGCCACCAGGGAAGCCCAAGAATACTGGAGTGGGTCGCCTAGCCCTTCTCCAGGGGATCTTCCTGACCCAGAACCAGAACCAGAACCAGGATCTCTTGCATTACAGTCGGATTCATTACCGGCTGAGCTACTGGGAAGCCCTCCTTCATTTATATGCATCTTTTTTTTTTAAACGTAGCTTTGCGCTCATACAGTTCAGAATCCAAAGCAGGTATTTCTAAAACAATTTTCTTCAGGTCACATTGTGGTTTTCCTGGATTTGTAACTTGTCTTTGGGGAATAAAATTGTTGTAGTCTATCTATGACATCCAGCCAACTTCTGTTAAAATAAATCTGAAGGTTTAGAAATGGGCAGCTGTAAAGAGATGGCATATGTGAATATAGCCTGGGATATTAAGAAAATATGATTGAAATACTTAAAATTAGGAGGGTACTGGTTAAAGTTAAGTTGGACTTCTTTACAGAGCCTCAGAGGTATTAGCATTAAGGGAGTAGTATCTCTTGAGTTTGGCAGAAGTAGTTTTAAAGAAAAGGAAATTCTGCTTAGATAAATTTATGAAAATTAGACTGGAATAGAATTAAGTATACTAGGTATATTTCTGGGTGTGTTTTTTAACCTTTTCTGATTATAAAAATAATACAGAGTAAAGATGCATAAAAAAATGTTAATTGGTTGCTTTTGGACAGGTGCTTGCTTTTATCCATATCATTCTGTACTGTATAAGTAATTTACTATATACTGTTCAAATTCTTTTTCTTAAAAAAAAATAAAATAATGGACTTCCTTGGGACTCCATGCTTTCACTGAAGTGGGCATAGATTCAATCCATGGTCAGGGAAACTAACATGCTGTGCGGAATGGCCAAATAATAAAAATTTTTTTTTAATCACAAAAAAATAATGAATGGATGTGATGCATACCTATTGTGGAAGAAATGAAAATGTAGATGAATAGGAAAAGGAGAATGGCAATCACTTCTCACCCACTCCCTTCCAGTATACTGCCATCCATAGACGATCACTATATAGTGTTAATATTTTGGCATATTTCTTTCTAGTACTTCATAGATATTGTATTTATTTTAACATAACTGAGATCAAGGTATATTTAGTGTTTTATAACTTGCCATAAGCTATTTCCTGTATCATTAACATGTTTTAATGACTGTGCATGAAGATAAATGAATCCAAATTTAATTTCACCAGTCCTTGTTGAGCAATTAGTTGTCAGTTTAAAAATATATTATAATAGCACTGCATTGAGGATCTTTGCATAAATCTTTGCATTTTGATTTATTTCTTAATATAGTTTCCTAGAAATAGAATTATTTGGTGAAAGGAATTTTCATATTTAATTGTAGATTGCATAATGATTTATGTCCCACCAGTGAGTCCCATCTCACTTAATCCTCCATAATGTTGAATTTATCTTTTTAAAAAACTGTCATCTGATAGGTGAAATATGAGTGATACCATTATTTTGGATTGGTGTTTTTCCCTTAGACAAGACAAGACAAGTTTTTTCCCTTGTCTATGAATTTTACTTATTTTTCTCTTTCTTGAGTTGTCCCTTTGTATCCTTTATCCACTCTTTTGCAATTTTAGTGTTTTCTTTTTTTGTAGGAGGGCTTAACTAAAGCTAAAGTATTCCTTTAATCCAATGGTGGTTAACTTTTTGACAGTCATGGACCTTTTAAAATATCTCATGGATTCATTCTTCAAAAAAACATTAAAAAAAAAAAACATTTAAAATGTTATATGCTATTTCAGGGTCCTTGAAGCCTACCCTCTAGACTAAGAATCCATACCTTTATGTTATTGAGAGAAGAATTTTAGACTGGATAGATTATAGTATAACTAGGTCTAGTGTTTCTTATGTTACAGAATTTGCCTCTATCATGTACCATGCTGAAAGTGTACAGATAATGTGGATTTCAAATCTTTTACAATTCTCTTAGCCTTTTACCTTACTTTTAAATGTAGGATGTTGAATTGGATGATTCGTTTTTCTTTCAATTCTTAAATACTATAAATTTCATTAATAGTCTGCACCCCTGGCATATTATGTGAGTGCTGTTAGCACTTCTGTAAAGACTTCTACAAAAGTTGTCTCAGAGTGTGTAACAAATGGGCATGGTTGTATGTTACAAATAAAACTTTATTTACAGCAGTAGACAGAAGGGATTTGCCCCAAGCAGTCTGTAATTTGCCAACTGATTTAGATCATAAAAGACTAGTTATACAGCCTAATTGGGGGAGTTGTCCCCTTCAAGACGTAAGTAGTCCAAAAAGCACCAGACTGTGGGTCAGAAGATTAATTCAAATAGTAGTTCTGTTATTTATTATTAAAATGGGCAAGTTACTCCATTGCTGGAGTTTTAGTTTTTTCATATATAAAGTTAAACATCTTTTTCTAGAGAGCTAATGGTCAACTCCAAAATTATATAAAAATTAAGGCATCGTTATTTCAGCATCCTTTTTCTCTTTTCTAAATTTTTTCTTCATCCTGTGTAGGAGCCTTTTACCTTGTATTTGAATATATGGACCATGACTTAATGGGACTTCTGGAATCTGGTTTGGTGCACTTTTCTGAGGACCATATCAAGTCATTCATGAAACAGCTAATGGAAGGATTGGATTACTGTCACAAAAAGAATTTCCTGCATCGGGATATTAAGTGTTCTAACATTTTGCTGAACAACAGGTAACATAGTAACCATATGAGGTTAAGCATTTTCTCCCTCTCTTCTGACACCCTTAGTTTCAGCTAATTAATTAAAGAGTTATAGATAGACCCAATAATGCAGTGTTTGTGTTTATATACATCTGATGTCTGTACCTTAGGAACAACTTGTGATGGGATACTTTTATCAGCAGTCTCAGACTCAGTCTTGGTAAGAAGCTAAAGGAGATAGGATTGTAAAGGTATTTTTTATTTTATTTGTAAAGGTTTTTTTTTAATGCAAACATTTTAGAGAATCACTCATATCCTACAGGAATATTCAGAGAGCTTTTGCCATAGTAATACTTTTGTGGTCCTAGGCAAATTCCTACACACATTGAGTTAAGGAAATTCTCCTTTGTTTCATTGGGAGAAACCTGCTCTTATAGCTGCTTTTGAGACTTTCTTAGTTATCGAATTTCAGAGTAAACACAGATGTAGTTGGGGACTGACCATTCTGCCAACACTTCAGTTTAGTTCAGTTCAGTTGCTCAGTCGTGTCCGACTCTGCGACCCCATGAATTGCAGCATGCCAGGCCTCCCTGTCCATCACCAACTCCCGGAGTTCACCCAAACTCATGTCCATTGATGCCATCCAGCCATCTCATCCTCTGTCGTCCCCTTCTCCTCCACTGCCAGCACTTACTTCTGGGTTTTAATAATATAGACAGACAGGAATTTGGTAAAGAACAGTGTTAATCCTTCAGAAGTTTTTATCATCTGCTTCTTTCCTCTTTGGCTATTTGCTTAAAGTGAATTGGTGATATCATTTGTTACTTACAGTAGCCTTGAGTAATAGCCCTACATACTGAGGAATAAAAAGCAAGTCTGGGACCGTTGAAATAAGGCCAGTGTTGGTTCTGTAGGTAATTAGGCTTTTTATAGCCATCTTTGTCTGATGCAAGGAGTTCCAACCAGTCCATCCTAAAGGAGATCAGTCCTGGGTGTTCATTGGAACGACTGATGTTGAAGCTGAAACTCCAATACTTTGGCCACCTGATGCAAAGAGCTGACTCATTTGAAAAGACCCTGATGCTGGGAAAGATTGAGGGCAGGAGGGGAAGGGGACGACAGAGGATGAGATGGTTGGATGGCATCACCGACTCAATGGACACGAGTTTGGGTAAACTCTGGGAGTTGGTGATGGACAGGGAGGCCTGGCGTGCTGCAGTTCATGGGGTCGCAAAGAGTCGGACACAACTGAATGACTGAACTGAACTGAACTTGTCTGATGCACCCTTTGTATTAAATATTTCTGTTCAGTTCTGTTTAACAAACATTATCTATTAATTGATGGGAATATAGAATGACTATGACATGTTTCCTATCTTTGTGGAGTTGGGTGACCAGCTCTTCAGGGTTGCCCAGGACTGTCCTGGTTTTAGCACCTAAAGTCCCATGTTGGATGGTTGGTCCCTGGAGAGTTGCATTTAGTAGGGAAGCTAAACAAATAAATTGCTTATTTCTGTAAACATTTATTAAACTCTCCCCCACCCCCAGATTTGGGAGCATCTGGGAAGATGTGATTTCAAGGAATGAATAGGCATTTACCAGAAAGAATGACAACAGAGGGTCACATTTCTAGGCAAAAGAGATTGAATTTACAAATTCACATTTGTAAATTCACATTTACAAATTCACAAAATATACAAAAGCACATAAATGTGAAAATAACATAGCATGTTTGAAAAACTGGAAAAGGAGTCAGTATTGCTAGGGCAAGAAGAGTGAAACACACAATGGCGAGATGAAGCTGGGCAGTTGCGAGGAGCTGATTTAAATTTTATTTATAAGAGACAGCCATTAAGAGGTGCTGGCTAATTTTTTGTTTTCAAATTATATAATTAATACATTTCATTAATTGTCCAAATTACTATAGAATTATTATTTATACTTAAATACCTTTATGAGATAAAATGTGATATTAAAAGATTCCTTTCTGTCACTATATCTGTGACCCACCATAATTCTTATTAAAGCTGCACTTGGTTAAATCCATCTATATATACAGTAATAAGGCATCAAAAACTTTAATGATGATGGCTATCATCTTGCAGTTTTCTGGACTATACTTTCTTCTGTTCTTTTGCTCTTCTGTTGGGGGATGTGTCAGGCTAGGAAATAATTGCAGTCCTGTTTGGTGTCCATTCTGGTGGGTCTAGCCCCTCTCTGTCCCTAACTTCCCAAGTTCAGGAAGCTGGTGAGCTTCTAGACTAAAGTGAATTTTCTTTTCAGTTTTCTAAGCAGGCTACAGGAGTCTCATAGTCTAGTCTGATCCAACCAGCCTCTATTCTTGCTGATTTAGTGTCTACACAGAGACTTTTGAGTGAGATGGCGTAGAGAGGAGTCCTCAGCTGGATGAAGGAGGGAAAACAGTCGATAAGAGAGGGAGGAGGGCGGGGTTGGGCTTCGTGATATTTATCTTAATTACACAACTATAAATAAAACCAAATTATTTTAGATATAAGAGAGACCAATTAGTCTTCTGCTTTAGAAAAGTCACTGAATGGTCACTATATAGGGTATGGACTGGGGGCACACAGACTTACTAAAAATGTCATAAGAAATGGTCTGAACTTAAACTAACCAAGGCATTGCTAGTAGAGGATGGACAGCATGGACTTGGTAGATTAGTAGACTTGATGAGAGAGTAAATGGTGGGGAATCAATCAGTGTACTCACAGATTTCTCACTTGAGAAACTAGATGGGTGGCACAGTGGTCAATGTAGGGAATACAGGAAGAATAGGATGCATGAGGCAAAAGAGGAAACCCCATACTCTAATATATTCAGGGTACTATAATATATCCAGGGTAGTGATACCAAGTAAGGCATATGATCACATGTGAGTTTCAAACTAGCTGTGTAGATTCAGGAGTTACTAAGCATAGAAAAGATATGAGAAGATGAAACCTGAGAAACTGGTCAGATAGATCAGAAGAAAATAAGGAAATATCATGAATGCAAAATTAGCAGGTTTAAGGAATGCATGGCTATAGATGTCAGGTGATGTAAATAGGTTTTAAGACCCAAGAAGAGAATCTGAAAATAAAAAAGGTCAGTGGTGAAAGTGTGGGGTAAGTGGGTGGGTAGCATAATTAATGGGAAGGTGATTGTAGTTGTGACTTTGTTTGTTTTTATTAATTTTTTATTAAGGATGCAGAGCTTTGAGCATATTTAAATGCTAAGGAAAAAGAAAATAAAGAGGGGAAAGTTGACGATTCAGGAAAGAACCAAAGTAATTTAAAGGAATGAGGTTCTAGAGGAGATGACATCAAAGCCAGAAGTGGTAGTATGGATTATCCTTGAACAGGAAAAGAGATTGACACATTTTTTCTGTAATTGAAGGAAAAGGAGAAAGCAAGGTTAGAGGTGTAAATAAGTATAGGTAAAACAATGTTAAATAGCTCCCACCTAACAGATGACATCTGTTTCCAGTGAAGAAGGTTATCTACTGAGAGTAAGAGGGTACGGGGATGGATTAGGAAATAAACTAGGTTCTGGTGATACTTAGGTCTAGCCTTATTTTCCATAACCATATATCTATTACTATTTTTTTTAATACATTTTATCATTTCCACCATCTTTTTAAAAATTTTATTTATTTAAATTTAATTAATTGCTAATTTTATTCATTTATTTAGCTGTACTGGGTCTTTGTTGCTCCACCTGGACTTTCTCTAGTTGCAGTGTACAGTGGCTACTGTCTAGCTGCGGAGTGCAGGCTTCTTCTCACTGTTGTGGCTTCTCTGGTTGCAGAGTTTGGGCTTAATAGTTGTGGTGCACAGGCTTAGTTGCTTTGCTGCAAATGGAATCATCCCAGAGCAAGTATTAAACCCGTGTTCCCTGCATTGGCAGGCTGATTCTTAAACCACTGGATCACCGAGAAAGTGCCTCTATTGCCATTTTAACTTTTAAGTTGTACCATAGTAGAACTTACCTTGAGTCTTGGGATCAAAGTAAGGATGCCAAGGAATTTGAGGAACCCTTTTTGTCTCAATATAGGACTCAAGACAGCTATTTCTTTCCTTTTGCTTTTCTCAGAAATTGCTTATAAATTGAACTTAAAATGTGATGAGGTATGGGACAAGTGGGTAAGGTGCCCATAATCTTTACTAAGAATGTTGAGTTGATTTAATGTAAAATTTTGTTGCTAGTAGTTACCTGGTTTTAATATTTTGTCCTATTGCTCAGATTTTGAGGAGCACCTCGTAGAATAGCCTTTTTTCCCCCTCTTCTATCTCATTTTTTCTGCTAGATCTGAGCTATCAAACCCCTGAGATATCCCCAGTCCTTTAAAAAAAGTCAACTGGCTTTTCATTGCCCAAGAGGTGACACAAATTGTACACAAAAATTGAGATAGGTATGATTAATCCAACAGTTAATTATGGTTTTTAAATAGTTTCCCAGCATTTTGTGTTGCATTTTATTAAAATATTACTTCATTCAATGTCAAAGGAAGGATATTTAGCAGAGTGAAACATGGATGTGGTCTCTTTAACATCAACATTATATAACAATTAACATTTTGCTGTATTTGCTCCCTTATTTTTCTGCCTTTATAACTGAAAAAAACACAAAATATGGACTGTTAGAAAATAATATATAATAATTCTGTCAGAGTATTTAGAGTCAAACATACTGATGTAATTTACTTTAAAATAGTAACTTTAAACTAGTAAAGTAAATTACATCAGTATGTTTGACTCTAAATACTCTGACAGAATTATTATATATTATTTTCTAACTGTCCATATTTTGTGTTTTTTCAGTTATGTCAAAAATATCTTCTGTAGGGAGTTGCTGGAAGTCCAGTGGTTAGGCCTTGGCACTTTTACTGTTGTTGCCCAGATTCAATCCCTGGTCAGGGAACTAAGATCCAGCAAGCCCCATGGCGTGGCCGGAATAAAAAAACAGTCTTTTGTGGAGCTAATTTGTTCAAACCAGAATCAGTCAGGGATTATGAATTGGATTTAGTTGTTAGGCCTCTTAAATCTCCCTTAATCTAAAATAGCCCATTCAGTTTTTTCCCAACCATAAGTATTTAATCTAGCAGGTTCTAGTCACTTTTGTTTGCCAAGAAATAAAAGAAATATTTAGTTAAGGAATCATATCCAAAAACATAATAGTAGTCTAAAAAAAACTCCCTTAGGCTTTGTGGAGTGGTGTGGTCAAAGAAACTTAATCTGGGAGAGTTACCATTAAGAGCAGAACTAAAAGGTTAAAATTCATTTTTGTAATTCCTTTAATTCCTAAATTAGCACTTGACTTTTTTTTTTTGGTCTCATCTTGTTGCATATGGGATCTTAGTTCCCCGATCAGGAATTGAACCTGTGCCCCCTGAAGCAGAAACTCCCAAGTCTTAACCACTGGACTGTCAGGGAAGTCCCAGCACTTGACTTTTTAAGTGTAATTTGGGAGCTCCTGTTGTTACTTATGAAAATAATTATTTTTGTTTTACAGTGGGCAGATCAAACTAGCAGATTTTGGACTTGCTCGGCTCTATAATTCTGAAGAGAGGTGAGTCATTCATCAAAATTACATATGGGAAATAGGAAAAAGTCCTTTTTATTCTTGGATATGTTAGTATTCTGTAAATTGCAGTAACTGAAGAGTTCCATAATTTTCTAAATGTGTTACCACCTAGATTTTAGACACTTAATTCTTTCTGATTTCTTGAACCTGCTTTAGACTGAAATAAATCAACCCAAATTGGAATGGAAGTTATTTCTTCATCATCTTCCGTCAAGCTTACTTTTGAACTGTTAGGTTGCTATGGAGCTGTTTTGATTATCGCATCTCTAATTGACAGCTGTTTTAATTTGCATTTAATTATACAAGTATTTTTCATCGGAAACCATTGTAAATTTATGTCATGGTTGTATTTTACTTTTCAGCCGTCCTTATACAAACAAAGTTATTACTCTGTGGTACCGACCTCCAGAACTTCTGCTGGGAGAGGAGCGTTATACACCAGCGATAGATGTTTGGAGCTGTGGGTAAGATTCCTTTCATCTTTTTTTTGTTTGTAACTCACATACTGATGAACTTGTATCATGTTTTATCTCTCCATTTGTTTTTTTGCAGCTCTTCTTTAAGTTCAAAAGAATAGGGATCAACTTTTAGCCAGAGTTCAAAGAAATCTGTTAAATATTTCTTAATATCAGACACATAGTTTCAAATAAGATTCATAGATTGCAATTGATATCTCATCTTTTAATTATAGATTCCCCCTCCATCTCTCTTAGGTCCCCCCTCCTTATAATTTTTTTTTAGAAGAAATTGGTTTATTTGTCCTATAGAGTTTCTCACCATCTAGACTTTGCTGATTGCATCTTCATGGTGATTTTTTAAGCATAGTTCTCTATTTTTATTTCCTATAAATTGTAGGTGAATTCAGGTCTGATTCCCAATACCCACTGACCCTGAAACTATTTTACAGATGGTTTTGTGTACTTCTGACAGATCACATAGTCACTTGTATATCCTAGTTGGGGGTAGGAAGCGGTGGGAGCCTCTTGTCCAGAGTACAGGCAATAACTGGGTGCATTATCTGTAGAAAATTTAAAAACAATTAAAAAAATCCATTACAAATTAGTCAACTTTTTATTATTCTCTTACACAGGCAGTTCTAAACAATGTCTAATAAAATATTCACCCCTATTGGAGTGGAGTTACATATACACACACCACTTTATGTAATAATATGTAATTGTCTTGTTTGGAAGTGTTGTTAGCTATTAGTGGTCTGTATCCATCAATTCATTTGGGTTTTTTTGTGGTATGATATTCTAATCATTTCATTCTTTCTTGGAATAAAGAAAGATTATCTATTTGGCTAACCTTGGGTACAAATGATATTGAAAAGGCTTAATTAGGAAGTTACCTGGCAGTCTGGTGGTTAAGACTCCACATTTTCACTGGTGAGAGCATGGGTTCAGCCCCTAGTTGGGGAGCTGAAATTCCACAAGCCACCTGGGTGGGGCCAAAAAAAAGTTTTTTAAAGGGTTTTATTAACGGGTTAAATCTTTCATTTTATTTACCAGTTTTCAAAATTATAAGGTGGCTTACTGTTATCCTCCAAAGATGACCAGAGAGAGGTTGTTTAGGGTTTGATTTTTAGTGTCATTATGAACTCATGGATTTAAACATATTTGACATGTTTTAATTCATTAGAGTTATCATCCTTATTCCTCTTCAAACTGTCCAGACTTCAGTCATTGGGAGTTTATTCAGGTTAATTCTTGGGACCTTTTGACTCAACCATAGTGGAATTGATAGCCTCTATTGTTTTCTGGTTCTAGTCTCATCTAGTTCATTTCCTGCCACAGACCTAGAATTGGCCATTTCTCTTAAGGTGTCCTTTTAGTAGAAAATTATATTTAGAGACCACAGTTTGTATGTTAGGGGCATAGACATATTATATGGGTCATGTTAGTTAATTGGTTCTTAAGCTGTATTATTTATACACACTGACCTTGACCTCCATACTTTAGGATTCTGACACATATACTTCACAGGGAGCATATCACTTTTTTCCATCCTTTCTCTCCTCTATTAATGTCATTCTTTCAAAGGAGAACTACAGGGCTTTTATTTCAAAATTAAAAAGGGTGATGGAGAAAGAGCTTAATTTCTGTAGTAGCCTACCCAACTCAAATGAAGCTTTAGTTAAATTTTACTGACTCAAGCTGGGTATGTTTGTGTTCTGGACTATTTGCTTTAACAGTATTAGCTTTTAAATTGTCACAGCTAGGCTCTAAAGTTAACGCCCCATTAAGATACACAGGGAAAGTTCATAGCTCTGTTGGTATTATTTCTGTGCAATCTACCACCTCAGTGCAGTAGCCAAGTGTTGATTACATAATGATGTCTTCCTCACTGAAGGACTAGAAACTGAAAACACAAAAGCACAGTTGAAAATTAAAATTGTAGAAAATTATGCTTTCTTTAAAAGCTCAGTGACTCATTGAATTGAGGTTTTGCTTGACTTTTGATGTGCACTTAATACTTTGGTGATTCGTGGTAGTCTCTCTGAAGATGTTTTTGTGGGATGTTCTTGGCAGAATTAATCGATGGAGCAGAGCAGTTTAGTGTGAAAATCAAGAGAGAAGCCACACAGACTAATATAACACATTGTACTTAGAGTCTGTAAACTCAGCAGGGTTGTTCTTTCTATGTTTTATTTTACCTGTTGTGATAACACTGTATTTGGAATTTGATTTGGCAGTTAATATTAGAAACAAATTTTGCTTACACTTTTCTTTCTGTGAATAAGGTTTGAGAGACTATTGGAAGTAAGAATTTGAGGTTAACAAATGCTAAAAGAAAGTTCCTGTTAACTTTAAAAGCTACGTTTGTTTGCTTTCTCAAATTTTGTCAAGCTAAAGAATTTCAAAGTTAAACTGTATTATAGTCGTCCCTCCGTGCCCACAGCAGGGTTGGTTCTAGGACCCCCTGCACGCAAAATCCTGGGGATGCTCAAGTGTGTTATATTAAATAGTGTAGTGTTTACAGAATGCTCCAGTGTGTTATATTAAATAGTGTAGTGTTTACATATAGCCTACACACACCCTCCCACATATCCTCCACTATATTTTCAATAATCTCTGATTACTTACAATACCTAAACACTGTAAATGTTCCAATAGTTGCCAGCGTGGCAGATTTAAGTTTTGATTTTTTGAAACTTTCTGGAATTTATTTTCTGAGTATTTTCAGTTCATGGTTGAATCTATGGATATGGTACCTACAAATATGGAGGGCTGACTGTAAACACTGGTTTTAGGAGTATCTGTAAATAAATCTCATTTCAGAACACAGGCCATAAAAGAGATTTGTTGTCCCTTTTTTTTCTTTCCTTACATTTTGAAAAAAATATTTCAGGTATAAAAAAGTATAGAGTATTGATGTAATTTTTTTCATGTTTTAAGTTTATTTTGAAATAATTAGAAAAGATACTAGGATAGTACAAAGAATGTTAGTATAGTCTTTATTCAGATTTACTAATTTTTTTAACCTTTCAATTGAGATTTATAATAAACTGCATATATTTAACATGTATAATTTGTTTTGACATTGGTGAAACCATCACCACAACCAAAGTAACGTGCTGCAGAATTATCCATGTGTTCCTTTGTAGTCCCTCTTTACTGTCCACATCATCCCATTCCCCACACCCACCTGCTCGCTCTTTAGATTGATTTATATTTCTAGAATTTTGTGGTAAATAGAATCATAATGTACATGTTCTTTTTCACATTGGCAGCTTTTACTCAACATAATTATTTTAAGATCATTTATGTTAGTTTTACTGATTTTTAACTTGCCACATTTCCTTCTTTAAATAATTTTATTTATTTATATTTGGCTGTGCTTGGTCTTGTTGCTGCATGGGCTTTTCTCTGGTTGTGACTAGCGGGGGGCTAGTCTCTAGTTGCAGTGCTCAGGCTTCTCACTGTGGTGGTTTCTCTTGTCGCAGGCAGAGCGTGGTCTCTAGATGCATGGGCTTCAGTAGTTGCGGCTCCCAGGCTCTAGAGCGCAGTGTCAGTGATTGTGGTGCAAGGGCTTAGTTGCTCTGTAGCATGTGGGGTCTTCCCAGATCAGAAATCAAACCTGTGTCTCCTGCGTTGATTGGCAGGCAGATTTTTTTGCCACTGAGCCACCAGGGAAGCCCTACATTTCTTTTATATTCATATATTTTATATCTATATATATACACATATATAAATGTGTTGTATGTATATATAATATATATATGTACTTATATATAATATAACATACAGTATATTCATAGAATAAAATATATTTATATGTGTGTGTATATATATACGTTGTATGTTATATGTACTTGTATGTTATATGTACTTGTATGTTATATGTACTATGAATACAGTATATTCATAGAATAAAATGGATGTTTGTATATGTGTACTATATATATCTTTTTTCCAGAACCATTTGAAAGTAATTTTATATGGTAGTGGTGGTGGTGTAGTTGCTAAATCATGTCTAACTCTTGTGACCCCATGGACTGTAGCCCGCCAGGCTCCTCTGTCTGTGGGATTTCCCAGGGAAGAACACTGGAGTGGGTTGCCATTTCCTTCTCCAGTAGTTCCATATATTCACACACTAATTTTGTCAGTACGCTCATAATGTCCTGGCAACAATACCTCATGTAATAGAGGATCCAGTTTAGTAGCACATATTACATTTAGTTTTCATTCTTAATCTGGAACAGTTACTTGGCTTTTTTTCGGTTTTGATTTTGGCTGAAATTTTAAGTTTAGTTAATTTAAAATATTAGTTTCAGGTATACAACATAATAATTCAAAATTTTTGTAGATTATATTCCATTTCAAGTTACTGTAAAATATTGACTGTATTCCTGTCCTTGTAGCTTATTTATTTTATACATAATAATCCCCTACCTCTATATTGCTCTTTTCCAGTTCCTCCTCCCCACTGGTAATCATTAGTTTTTTCCCTATATCTGTGTTTGTTTTTGTTTTGTTACATTCTTTCATTCATTTTATTTTTTAGATTATACATATAAATGGTAATGTACTATATTTGTCTGACTTATTTCACTTAAGCATAATACCCTCTAGGTCCATCCATGTTGCAGATGGCAGAATTTCATTCTTTTATATTTCAGAAGTGTTCTTTTTAAGGTATTACATTTGTACTCACATGAACCCTGCTTGCCTTTTTCTGGGGATGTTACTTTGGTCACTTAGCTAAGGTGTTGTTTTTTTCAGTACTAAATAGTTACTAGTTTTCCTTTTATAATTAATAAATAATTTATGGAGAGATACTTGGAGACTGTGTAAATATGTCAATATAGTTTTGAAAGGCCTTTTCAAAATGGTGAAGGAATTTAAGCATAATATATTTGAAAGTCTTGTTGAAACTGATTCTGACTGATGACAATGAACTTTAGAAATATAATGTTAAGAGGGCTGTATATAGTGCCCATTCTGCAGGGCAGATGAAGAAAAAGGCTAATATTATTCTTACTGAAATTGCTCAGCATCTTTGTAAAATTGAAGTGAGTTTTTTGTGTTTAGCTATTTCCTTAAATTTACAGTGGAATTGGTAGAAAAGGACTCTTGACTCCTTTTTTCTTTATTTTTTTGCCACACTACGTGACATGTAGGATCTTAGTTCTCCCATCAGGGATTAAGCACATGCCCCCTGCATTGGACGCACAGAGTCTTAACCACTGGAGTACCAGGAAAGTCCCTTGACTTCTTGTTTCTGCTTATAGACTGTCCTTTATAGGTGGCAAAAATTTGATCTACCAGCAAATCTTAATCCTTAATGTTTTTTTTCACCATAAGAAGTATTTTCTTTTATGAAAGTTAGGCCCTTAGTTTTGGGCTTTTTTAGTATATTAGATGCAACCTGATACACTATAAAAGTTTATTGAAATACATTTTAAATAAGCTCCAGGGATTTCTCTTCTGACCTCTCAATTTTATTATTTCTAGATGCATTCTTGGGGAACTATTCACAAAGAAGCCTATTTTTCAAGCCAATCTGGAACTGGCTCAGCTAGAACTGATCAGGTACAGCTGTGTATGTGTTCTGAGTGCCCAAGGTTGATCAGTAATCTCATCCTCTAATTTCTAATACTTTTCATTCATTCTACTAAATGATTTTATGCTCCTTATGTCCAAGTAAGTTTCTCTTCAGTCAGGTTTACCATATATTTTGTCATGGGCTGTACATACTTATATATGTAAGTAAGTGTATTTCACTTACTTAATTTGCATAGTTTTTATTAGTTCTTCATGTAAAAGCATACTGTTTTCAGAATAGTTGTTTATTCTTATTTGGGTTAGATTAAGATCAACTTTATTCAGTAAACATTCATTGAGCCTATTCTCTAACAAATTCCTATCACTGTTAAACTTTAGGATTCAGAAATAGGTCCCTGCCTTCAAAGAACTCAGAGTTTAGTAAGTGATGCATTATGTAAACAGATAGTTATAAAAGAGAGCCTTTAATAGAGGGTTTGGGTAAGGTCTGGGATTGGGATGGAATTTGAATTTTTTTTTTTTGTTTTGTTTTGCAATAAGATTAAAGGGAAGAATATGACAAGCTAATATACACTTTTTTAAAAAGATGGTGTATAACCCATTATGTGTTATGCAGTAAACTCAGTTTTCCATCAGAATTCCAGTCTTAAGCTCTCTTCTGCTAGTTCAACAAGGGCATTATAGGACCAGTTCAGCTCTTTGAAATTAGTGCTAACTGAACAAGAACAAAACTGGTAATGAAAATCTATGTGGGACATTAAGAACATGTTTTACAAAGCCAAATATGTGAATCATTTTGGACTATTGTGCCAGTATTTTCTCATTACTATTTTTTAGCCAACTCCTCTGTCCTTAAAGCAGTGAGGTGAGGTTTTACCTCTCTGCATGCCTTTTAGTTTAATAAGCCAAAAGCCCCCATACTTGAGGAGGTAATCATTTCTGCTTCTAGAATCGCTAAAATTTATAATGCTCACTGACTTCCTTGTTCTTGCTTTTTGCTTTGTTTTCAGTCGACTCTGTGGTAGCCCTTGTCCAGCTGTGTGGCCTGATGTTATCAAGCTGCCCTACTTCAATACAATGAAACCGAAGAAGCAATATAGAAGGCGCCTACGAGAAGAATTCTCTTTGTGAGTTTGACAAATATGTACATCTATTTGTTTATGTGTTTGGCTGTTGTTTGGACTTAGCTTTTTCCTGCCCTGGGGAATTAGTGCTATCCCAGTTTATTATGCCAACACACTGTAGGAAAACATTTTATTTTTGAGCATTATGAGTTTCATCATAGTCTTGCATTCAAGGCTTCATGTTTTCTACCTGTGGTACTATTGCATTTCTTGAATCCTGTGTGGAAGCAAATCTGTTTTCTTGTTTAGCCAGGTTCCAACTCCCTTCTCATGGTTTTTACATGGAGTTGGAAATTCAGAGACCTTTGGCATAAGGTTACAGGCTTAAGAACTGTGGAGTCATTGTGAACTTGTTCTTTTGCTCTTCCTTTCCACAGCATTCCTTCAGCAGCACTTGATTTACTGGACCACATGCTGACGTTAGATCCTAGCAAACGTTGTACAGCTGAACAGACTCTACAGAGTGATTTCCTTAAAGATGTTGAGCTCAGCAAAATGGATCCTCCAGAGTAAGTGCTGGTGGCCTTGTAGTGACTCTAAACCTGAGAAACTAAAAATAATAGGTTTTTTAAAAAAGAAGCTGCAGTGGCCAACCAAATAAAGAGGTTTTTAAACATTTCATCTTTTTTAATTCCTTATATCTGCAATGATCATGTTATCCCATACATGCAAGAACAGTCCTAATTTTATGTATTTATTTTTTAAAATATTTATTTGTTTGGCTGCACCAGGTCTTAGTTATGGCATGTGGGATCTTTAGTTGTGGCATGAGAACTCCTGGTTGTGGCATGTGAGATCTAGTTTTCTGACCAGGGATCAAACCAGTAGTTTGTCTATCTATCAGGCCATATGTCCTGAATTTTTATATAGAAAACATGGTCTCTGAATGTGTCTTTCTTCTATCAGAATCTTATTAATTTTCTCTATTATATGGGATCCTCAGAGGTTCTACACTCCCCATCTCACATTCTGATAGAAACCTTTGACTTTCGCTGACAGCATTATAACTTTCACGTCAGAGTTTATGGGCATTTCTTTCTTATAGGAACACTGTATCTTAAATGTATGAGATGTTAGTATATGAACAGGTAATAACTACAAATCTGATAATCCAAAGAAATGTCCTAATTCATTTATTATGTTTGAATTTTGATGCATTGAATGTGACTGAAGTATGTAAGCTTTTTAGCAAAAATTGGAAATTTTGGCTGTGGTAATCTTTGTTGTGGTAAGATTTAACTTACTGGAATTTATTGAGTATTGGAAAGTCCAGAAATGTATTAAACCTCACAAATGAAAATATTCAGTCATGGAAATTCAATGGGCAGAAAGAAAAAATGAACCAGTTTTTTGGTCATTAGAGACCAAGTAACACATAAATTGATTTTACACAGAGATCGTTTAATTACAATGTGCTCATGTGGTTCCAAGATTTAAATTACTACCTTGCCTGGGCTTTTTGTAAATATTAAGAAGGCAGTCACCTTTGGTCTGTTTATTCCCTATTAAAATTTGACCAAGAAAAAAAAAGTCTCCTTAATTTTTGTTATGCTAAGCACAAACAATTATAAAACTTAACCATTTGACTGGAATATGGACATTTTTATAGAGCAGGTGTGTGTGTCTCTGTTATTAGCAAGATCTTCATTTCTCACTGTAGAAAGAAATCCTTTGGGCATTTGGATCTTTAGTTCCTCAGACTACCATATGCCATGATTCTATTTACGCTGCTGCTGTTTACTAACTTTTCTGGTTATTTTTATATTTTCTTTATCCTTTCCATTTCCCCTTGCTCTTTGCCTTCCCATTTTAATCTCTTATTCCTCCATTCACTCAGTAGTGCACATTCCCACACACATTTCCCCTTTTGTCTTTTTCCAGCCTCCCCCACTGGCAGGATTGCCATGAATTATGGAGTAAGAAACGGCGACGGCAGCGACAAAGTGGTGTTTTGGTAGAAGAGCCACCTCCACCCAAAGCCTCTCGAAAAGAAACTATCTCAGGGACAAGTGCTGAGCCTGTAAAGAACAGCAGTCCAGCACCACCTCAGCCTGCTCCTGGCAAGGTGGAACCTGGGGCTGGGGATGCAATAGGTCAGTGCTGGGAAGGAGCCTTTGTGCTTTTATTAAGCACTTGGCAGATTTTGAAGGTCAAGTGTAAGGATTTGTGTCTGTGTGTGTGTTTTAATTTTTAGCCACTGAAGAATTAAAGAGTTGATATCCTCATTATGTAAGGGGAAAAGGAGATAAGCCCAGTTTTATACATGTGGTCTAGAAAACTTAAAATACATTATTTCCCTATCCTGAAAACTAATATCTCAATTCAGTGTGTGGCATAAATTAGTGAATTAGGTAAGCTGAATTTAAAGATTAGTTTACCCATGGCTTGCTAACCTATAATCAGAGCCCTGTCTGTGTTAGATTTGATAAGACCTTAGAATTTAATCATGTTAAATCATAGTCGCTAAATGTAGTTAGTTCTGTGGACTGTTATTTGATCTAAATATATCCAAAACTGTGTAATAGTGAATTTTTATAAACAACAAAGTAGCTCTCCTGTGGTACAACCGTTTTTTCTGAATTACAACTTCCTTCGCTCACTTTTCCTTCATTGTCTATTTAAAACAGTGGCTTTCAACACTGGCTGCACATTATAATCATCTAAAAAGCTTTAAACATAAACACCTCCAAACAATTGCCAGATTTCTAGGGATAGGACCTAAGGCTTCTGAATTTTAAATCTCTCCTGATATACAGTAAGGGCTGAAAATCACTGATCTTGAAGAATATAGATAAAGTCACTTTTACTCACAATACAGAGATATTTTAATTAGTCCCTGTATTTTTAAGTGAAAATATAAAGAATAACAAATGTGTCACAATTGGAGGCATGAAAAATGAGACATTCAAAACGAAACTTCATTCACTGGATATTGTAAGTTGCTGTTGTCAGTTGAAGACGGCAAAGGTCCTTGCCTTGCCTCACCTCATCCTCTTATATTGGTTCCACTGTCTCCCCACAGGCCTCGGTGATATCACACAGCAGTTGAATCAAAGTGAATTGGCAGTGTTACTGAACCTGCTGCAGAGCCAAACGGACCTGAGCATTCCTCAGATGGCGCAGCTGCTTAACATCCACTCCAACCCAGAGATGCAGCAGCAGCTGGAGGCCCTGAACCAGTCCATCAGTGCCCTAACGGCTGCCACTTCCCAACAGCAGGACTCAGAGCCCACAGCCCCAGAGGAATCTTTGAAGGAGATAGCCCCTGCCCCAGCGGTCCAACCTTCAGCAGAACAGACAACCCCTGAAGCTTCAAGCACACCAGCTGACATGCAGAATATGTTGGCAGTTCTTTTGAGTCAACTGATGAAAACCCAGGAGCCAGCAGGCAACCTGGAGGAAAACAACAGTGACAAGAACAGTGGGCCACAGGGGCCCCGAAGAACTCCCACAATGCCACAGGAGGAGGCAGCAGGTAAACAGACCGGTCATGAATCTCATTGAGCTCAGGTGCTGTTGATCCTCTTAAAAATCTCTAATGTTTTCTTTTTCACATCAGTGGCCTCAGTTTCAGTTTTTCTGTAACTTAGTCTACAGAAGAACATAGCACCAAGTGATGTATTTCTTGCCCAGCTTCTTTTATTTAAGTCTCAAAGCTTCTTAAAACACCTTTCGTATACTGATTGTTTTTCCATTTCCTAGGAAGTAGGTAAGTAAAGTCCCTATGTTCTCACACAAGAAAACCACAGCTGTAGCTAGTGATGCATCTTGAACCACTGTGTGTGTGGTGGTCAACTAGTACTAGCACTTGAAAATCTGCCTTCCAAGCAAACCATTATCAGATTGTACAAATAGCCACTTGTACTCTAGAACAGTGAATGCTAGGTACTGAGTTCCTGGAAACATACAGTCAAGAAAGCCCTAATAAAATATCATTGTTAATCTCCCAAAGAATGATTTGAGAAGATTTCTAAGCAGGTAATTAACACCGTACATTTCCTTTCCAAAAAATAGCATATAAAAATGATTTCTTTAAATCTGTTCCTGAAGGATAAGTGAATGGACCCCAGATTAGGAACTGAACATTATTATTTTTTAAAAATCGAAAAAAGGAAATATGTATACCTTGATCTTACATAAGCACAGCATGCAATTTATTAGAGGGAAAAGAACTTTAAATTTTCTAGTCAATTCTGATTCACAGTCTTTATTTCTAAAATCTTTACAATCTGTGTTTTCAACTCCTTGGAAATTTTTGCTGTCCATGAAGACCCCATGAATTGGGGAAATGAGAAGATGTACAAGGGCTGTTGGAGTACACTAACCTTCAATTTTTAGGGTGTTGCATTCACATTTCAGATCGGTTGGTGCAGAGTATATGCCTTATTTCCACTGGTACAGGATCAAATAAGTTATTGTATGTAAAGTTTTACAAAAAAGATAACAAATAAATTACCCTCTTTACTTTGTGGATAAGGAAACTGCGATCTAGGGAATTTAAATAAGCCTATCTGTGGTCCCACTACTGGAACCATATTATTGGCAGAGGCAGAACTAGAATTACTGTACTTTCTTAATGAATGTCTTTCTTAACTCGCTTTGCTATTTTGTCATAACAATTCCAATAGTTTTTAAGAGACTCTGGGATGTTATTCAACAGAGAAAGCAAATCTAGAATTAAAGCAGGTCTCTTTGTCTCATCTCTTATACTCTCCTCCCTCGTACCACCACCCACCCCCCTCACCAACCAAAAAAAATTATAATCAATAACTGAAAGAAGTTATTCAAGTTAAATGGCATAGTGATTGAAAGAAATTCACCCAATAATTAAGTCAACAAGCTATCAGCCAAATGGTGAAAATGAACTAAAATTTAGGCCTGGCTCATGGCCAGAAATTACTGGATTTATTTTTCAGAGGAGAGTAAAAATGCCATCACTAATTATTTCAGTCACTTCTGGATTATCCAGTTGGTGACTCTCTGCCTCTATCTTGCTCCTGCTACCTCTCATGTGGCTGTTTTGCTGTTCATCAGCACTTCCACCAGAGGGCAGACTGAGTTAGCCAGAGAAAATGAAAATCTATCCCTTTGGCTACTGTTTAGCTATTCTGTGGAGAAGGAAATGGTAACCCACTCCAGTATTCTTGCCTGGAAAATCCCACGGACGGAGAAGCCTGGTAGGCTACAGTCCATGGGGTCACAAAGAGTCAGACACAACTGAGCGACTTCACTTCACTTAGCTATTCTGTACTTGTTGAGAAATGGTTATGGTTGAATCTAACTAGTAAAATGAAATTTTCAGTTATTTGTATATTTCATTGATCCCTCTCACCACTGGTACAGACTGTTAAGGGTTGGCAATATTGTTAACACTTTAAATCTTATAACTATGTTTTTTTTTAATGTGATCTTTATTTTTAATTCTTAAGATGTTTTATTAGCCTTTAATAGTTCTTTACAACCAGTCTGCCTTTGCTATTTTGAAATAGTTTTCGTCCTCTCATAAATGTGAAAGAATGTGAGCTCAAGAATTAGTTCTATTGAAATACAACTAAACTATTTGTATAAAAGGCAAAGTTTAAATATGAAATGTAGTATAGATGGAAGAAAATAAGTTTAGCTTTGTCCATTTTTGCAGTTAGGCATTTTTAAAGTTGTTTGCCCTTTAGTATTAAAAAAAAACAACAAAAAAAAAACTGGTGTTCCATTTCATGTATAGACCAAAAATACTTTTTAAAATAACTGGTACTGTGATGTTCTTATGTAGTGAGATGTGTAGTGTTGATAGTGAAAAACTCTGAAATCTATAGATATTTGTAGTCCAGTTAGCTTTCCTGTTTTTGGATGTCTACTTTTCAAGTTGTGAGTTTTCTATAGCTAATTTTTCATCCTTTAATTTAGCTTTCTCTACCATCTAGTCAGCCAGCCAGTCTGTTAACAAAAAATTGAGTGGGTACTGTATATAGGATGATCAACTTGTCCTTGTACTGTCCTGGTTTTAAAACCAAAAGTTTTAAACCTGGGAACCTCCTTCAGTCTCAGGCAATTGGGACTCTTGGTCACCCTAATTGTATTTACGTATAGCACCTGACCTTATCCTCCCACTGCTCAACAATTTTGTAGTATTTTCGGAATACTTTCATCTGCCCACTAAGGGTATGCTTACTTTACTGATTGTTTTTGCAAAATATAATTGTGGTATATATGCTACCAAAATACCTAATTGTTATAATTATAAAAACTACTTTTGGCTTGCCTGAGTAATGACTTTATATCACTGTCTCATAATAAAGAATTGATTATATGGACATTTAAAACTATGCTTCATTAGGGAACAGAAAAATCAGTCATTTGAAAGATATCCCAAAACAGTCTTTTCTTCAGCAAGGTGACTCCCAACTCTCTAAAGGCATGGTTCTGACTACTTGGTTTTGTGTGTCCTCAAACTCACACCATTTTACATTTCTAGTCTCTTGCCTTGGCAGGAGTTCATTATCAGACAATGATTGCCATGGTTAGGCAAATTAATCCAGTTGTGGGTAACAAAATGTCTAGGGAGTGGTTCTAATAAGACCTTTGGAAAGACAGAGTATAGTATTAGTTCAATACATTTCTAAATACTCTTCTCACTGTCTCCAAGATAAACAAATGTTTATCAACAGCCCATTCTGCATGACATTGCTGTAGTGACTTTTTATAATTACTGTAACATAGGAAGCTGAATGACAGTACGGTGGTTTTCTTCAGACTGTGATTATGGGGAGAAGGAGCTCAAACTGGGAGAAGCAAGTGTATGTGTATACATGATGGTAATGAAAGGTTTTTACTAATTTCATCTCACCTGTATATTCTTCTAGCTTTATTTTACGTGTTAACCTGATATCATCAAACATTCTGTAAAATGTGTTAGCTAAGTCCATACAAAGTTTCCTGTTGTACAGCAAGATTATGTCCTAGATATGTGACCACAGCATATGTATTGTTCCCTCTCATCTTCCTTCTTTCTACTTTATTTTCATTAATGTTTTGATCCAACAGCAAAAAGGGGTGGGGAGGCTACCAACAGCCTACATATTAGAACAGTTCCTTAAGGAAGGAAATGGAGGAGATCTCAGACAAAAATCAGGACAATCATTTGAAATACATGATTTTAACACCAGCTGTTAGATCCAGAATGCAACTGTTTTACTTTTAATCACTTGATTTTATTTATAAATTGCGATTTCCTGATCCCAAGGTTTTTTGCTTTATATATATTTGGTTACTTATATTGATATTTGTTTATGTTGGGCAGTGTGTGTGTGTGTGTTTGTGTTTATAATCACATGTGATTTTTAAGATGGTGTTTAAAAGAAGTAACCCTTCCACAGCATGTCCTCCTCACATTCTTCCACCAGAGAAGAGGCCCCCTGAGCCCCCCGGACCTCCACCGCCGCCACCTCCACCCCCTCTGGTTGAAGGCGATCTTTCCAGCGCCCCGCAGGAGTTGAACCCAGCCGTGACAGCCGCCTTGCTGCAACTTTTATCCCAGCCTGAAGCAGAGCCTCCTGGCCACCTGCCACATGAGCACCAGGCCTTGAGATCAATGGATTACTCCACCCGACCCCATCCTAACAGGACTTACGGAAACACTGACGGGCCTGAAACAGGGTTCAGTGCCACTGACACTGATGAACGCAACTCTGGTCCAGCCTTGACAGAATCTTTGGCCCAGACCCTGGTGAAGAACAGGACCTTCTCGGGCTCTGTGAGCCACCTTGGGGAGTCCAGCAGTTACCAGGGCACAGGGTCAGTGCAGTTCCCAGGGGACCAGGACCTCCGTTTTGCCAGGGTCCCCTTAGCATTACACTCAGTGGTCGGGCAACCATTCCTGAAGGCTGAGGGAAGCAGCAACTCTGTGGTACATGCAGAGACCAAATTGCAAAACTATGGGGAGCTGGGGCCAGGAACCACTGGGACCAGCAGCTCAGGAGCAAGCCTTAACTGGGGGGCCTCAGCTCAGTCTTCTGCTTATGGCAAAGTGTATCGGGGGCCTACAAGAGTCCCTCCAAGAGGAGGAAGAGGGAGAGGAGTTCCTTACTAACCTAGAGACTTCAGAGTCCTGAAAGATTCCTTCCCTATCCATTCTTCCATCCAGTCCTCTGAACCTTTAATGAAATAATTTGCCAGAGCGAGGTAATCATCTGCATTTGGCTATTGCAAAGCTATCTGTTGTATTCCTTGCTCACTTGCTCCTAGCAAGCGACTTATAAAATAGTGATATTGGCACCAGTTCCTCCTGGATGGGATATAGTCAGAATATTTACTTCAACTCTACCTAGTAAATATAAGTAGAGAATATGGAGAGGGTCATTAAATTGAAAAGTAAATGTTTAATTAGTTCATTTCCTGCACTTCTTGAGCAGAAGAAGGAAACAGTTTCAATTTTGAGATGGCTCAGGAGAGGTTCTTAAAGTTTGGCTTTTTTTTTAATGGTTTCTTTTGAATTTAGGTTTTTTGGTTTCTTTCGTTTTTGGTTTGTTTTTTTTTTTTAAGAGAATAGTGTTCACAGAATTTGAGCTGCTCTTAGGCTTTTGCTTTAAGGGAAACAGAGTGACTGGCTGGTTTAAATAAATGTTTCCTTCCTCTCCACCATCTCACATTTTTGCTTTCAAGTGAACTCTTTTTTTACCCATTGAGCATCTTGAACATACCTTTTTTCCAAATAAATTGCTCATTCTTAAAGTTTGCTCCACTTTGAGAAGACATGCCCCCCCCCTCCCTGCACGTGAAGCAGGTTGTAGAAAGTGGCATTCTTGGGCAAGTAGGAAGACTTTATCCCATCTCTTTACCTTTTTTATCCCATCTTTATAGACTCTCTCTCTCTCTCTCTGTCTCTCTCTTTTTGAGGCATTTGTTTGGAAAAAAAATTAATTGTTGAGATGCCCAAGAACCTGGGATAATTCTTTACTTTTTGAAATAAAGGAAAGGAAATTCAAACTCCTATATTGTTCTCTGTAAATCTTCAATTCTGAAAAAATTTTTTTTTAACCATGTTCTGATGGTGAAGTTGATTTGTAGATGCAAACAGCCTAGGACATTGCTGCTGAGGTAGGGTTAGAGATGATCCCTCCATACCTGGAGGGTTAGTAACATCAGTTAGCATACTGTTAACACATATTTTTTTATGTAAAAAAAAACCTTTGAAACAGAGCATTGTAATATTGTCAAAGAGGAAAAAAAATACATCCTGAAAATACATGGAAATGTAACTTAGTTTAGGGTGAATATTTTTCTGAAGATATATCACTACCTGAGACCTTTTTAAAAAAAAGTAATTTTGAAAGAGTATCCCATAAGAAAGAACAGTATTGACATACACACATATCAGCATGAATATCCTGCCAATTCTTTTAAAGATTTTCCTCCAGAGAGATTTGGTTTTGGTAAAAGGGGTTAAATTATGACTTCGTGGCAAGAATTTTGCTTTATTATCAGAAAATGAAAGAGGGGAAGACTTTCAGGATGGGATAACCTGGGAGGTTTCTCATTCTGGCTTCCAGTTCTGTGTGAGTACCAGCATATAATGTGTTTTTAAAACATACACATTTATAGAAATTACCTGCACAGACCTAGATGCTTGTGAAATGTAGGTTAGCCCCCCTTTACAAAGAAAAGGCAAAATGTGTTTCAGTATCTTGGAGAATAGTTTACAGAACTCTTAAGTAAAGTTTTATGTTTCAATGCCAAGTTCATATATTAAAAAATAAACACTACTTGTGAGAGAGAGACGCGTTAATAAAAAAAAAATGTAAAGAAATTAAAGAAGAATCCTCTTCTGATACTTACATAAAGACTATCTTCCCCTGTTATTGAAATAGGCAGATACCTGGTGTGTGTATTTCTTTATTATCCTCTGGGTTTTGGTCTGGCCTTGCCCTCAGGGCCAATCATTGATTAAAAAGAGAAACTTCTAGCCATTTTGGCATTGATGGCTTTTTATACCGGTGAGTCCAGTTAGATTTGCTAGGCTCACTGACACGCTGTTGGTAAATTGCATTAAAGTTCATCTGAACCTTTTGTCTGTTGACTTCTTAGTCCTCAGACATGGGCCTTTGTATTTTAGAATATTTGAATTAAAGACATTGGGCCCAACTCTCCCATTTTTGACTAGAGAACTTAAGCCTGGATCCTTTCAAAAGTATCCAGTGAGAAAAGTTGGTTTTCCATCAAATATGAATAAAATCTCTATATATTTTAATTGTATTTTGGTTATCAGCAGTCATCAATAATGTTTTTCCCTCCCCAACTCTTAATTTTAATTATGCCAAATATTCTAAATAATGTACTTAAGTCTCCATTCCCCTATCCCTTCTATTAGGGAACGGGGTGAGTGTGTGTGTGTGTGGTGTTTGTTTGTGTGTGTGTATGATCCCATTTCAACCTCCATCCCCAATTTGGGAGTCTAACCTTTCAATAGAAAAGATCTGGCAATTTTGACTATTTCTAAAGGCAAAGGGACAAAGAAACTCAAATATCCTGGAATATCTGTGTGGAGGAAGAAAAGGTATTTGGTAATTTTTCAGCTATGTTATCTATAAATGTGATGGAAGTAAAGTTTTGGTGGAATTTCTACTTGGGTATTAGAAAATTACAAACCAAATTAATTATATTCAGAAGTGGTTTTGGTTTTAATTATTGAACCATGGGAGATATTAAGTCCATTAAACACATTATTTTGAACAGATGAGAAATCTGATTCTGTTCACAAGTGAGAGGCAAAACTGGTTTGACCATGATCATTTTTGTGGTTTTGAAAACAAATTTGCTTGACCCGGTTTCTTTAGTTTCTTCTTCAACTGTCCATTGGAATGATAAGAATTTGAAGAAAACATCAAATCTATACGCTTAAAAGCAGGGCAGTTAGCACAAACTTGTAAGTAGGACTTCTTTTAGCTTATGCCATAGACATCACCCAAACCACTTGTGTGTGTGTGTGTGTGTGCGTGTGTGTGTGTGCGTGTGTGTAATATGCATATATAGTTACAGTACTAAAATGGTTACCAGCAGGTTTTGAGAGAGAATGCTGCATCAGAAAAGTGTCAGTTGAGACCTCATTCTCCCTGATTAGGTTACTGACACTATTCCTTTCTCTCTCTTTGTTTTGCCTCCCATTGGGTTTACTTTGTTTATGTACAGATATTTTGTAATATATTAAATTTTTTCTTTCAGTTTATAAAAATGGAAAGTGGAGATTGGAAAATTAAATATTTCCTGTTACTATACCACTTTTGCTCCATTGCATTTACTTCTTAATTTGTACCCTTTGAGCAGATCTAATTATATATATAAAGGGCATTTTTCCTCCATTTTATGCTAGGGGTGCTGTGTCTCAGAATCTCTGTAGACTCATAGACTACCAGAAAAAGAAGTTCTTAGGGTTTGAAGAGGTGCTTCAAAACATTATACTGGGAACTAGAAAATAAGAATTGGGGGAAACCATAAGATGTGATTTTCTAAAGTAGAAAACCATTGTACAAAAGTAATGATGGTGCCAGGCCGTCAAAAGAGTTGAGCTTCATGTACCCTGACTCCTTCTGAAAGGAGAGGTAAGTGGGTTTGAGCTCAACCGTCATCAAAAGAAGTTGGTATGAGGCTGTTTAGGCCAAAAAATAATCTCTTCAATCAGAGACCCTCATCCCCACACCAGTTCCTGTGTTACCATGAGTAAGGTCAGCATGGGGATGGATTAGTGTTCCCAGCTCTGTTGAGATTTCCTGATACATTGCCAATCCAGGAAGTAAGTCAAAATTGTTGATAGGGGTAAAATTCCTGTTATTTCCAAAACTTTTCCTGTCTCCAACTGAGGAGAAAATTGCTTTCCCTTCTCTTTCATGGTTTAAGACACACAAGACCAAACTTTCCCTTGTAATGTCTGTTGCAGTCCTGCTAGTTAGGACATAAGTAGACAGGACAGGAAAAGTATCAGGAGACAAGAAGAGGGGACATAGGTATCAGGAAGTTGTGTGTGGAATAAGCAATCATACAAGATTAAGGAGTACAGCAGAACAAGGAAATTAGGAAGAAATCTAATTCAAAACCTGGTGATGAGGATTGCCAGTGTATTTTTGAATCCCCACAGTTTAAGTATGATGTTCCCTTGCCTGTGGGCTGTCATATCTTTACCCAAGGAGAATGGAGAGCTCAAGATTGTTCCAGTTCCTGGAGTCTTGTGTTTCTTGTTAGTCTCCAGAGAAAAGGAATTCATTTTCAGTCTTTTTATACTGCAAGTTCATGACTAGGAGTGTGAACTTCAACCTAATAGAGAATATTATTTCCGCTTCATAGCAATGACAGTCTTCAAATCTTGGCCTGAAAGCTGAGGACTTATCTAAGCTGGACTTTTTTCTCCATCACACTCAAGGCTGTTTCTAAGTAGGAACCATACTGTTCAGTACCTAAATTTCTTAGGCACTATCTTTTCCAAGATAGGCATCCTTAACTGTGTGGTATGGTTAATGCCTCAAGTAAGTTAACAGTTCTTTGTGCTGAACTGGGATTTTCATTATTATTAAAGATTGCCCCATAGCTTGACTTTTTTTTTTTTAAGGTTTTGAATTACTTCTCTGTTCACAACTTAGTCATCCTGAAGGGCTAGGGGAAATGGATGTGGGGAGTTCCTCAAGCAAGTAAATAGTCAAACATTCCGAAGGAGAAATGAACTGCTAAGTCTTCCTGGTTGTCCTGAGAGGAAGAGCATTCCTGGACACTTGGGTTAATTTTTCTGTCCAGGTGTGGCATTTCTAGTGTTTCTATATAGCCTTAGTAGTACTCAAGTGAGAGTTTACTCCAAGCCAGTTGGGGGAGGTTTGACACCTAAAGGAATCACTGGTGGTACTCCGCCACACCTCTCACCATGTGCAGCTAGCTCTCCATCTCCTGTCCGTCCACTTCATTTCCTATCTTTCTTTTCTCCACTCACTTCCCAATTCTCATGCTTTAGTCCTGCCAGAGATATTGATTGCTTAATCCTGCAAGGAATTTAGAATTACTGCTGCTTTGTAGTTTTGAAGGGTAGTGAGAAGCAATTCAGGAGACAAACTTAATGGGGTGAAAGGTGAAAGAAAAAGCAAAATAACTTTCTTACTGCTAAGAGCTATGAAAGGAGCTTTTAATTATTGCAGTACTTTATGTTGTGGAGTACAAGAGATTCTTTAACTGGTCAACCTTCACTTCATTCTCTTCCCTTATATGCTGAAACTTGCTTTTGCTAATAGCTCAGTTGCAGATGGTGTCTCTAGGAAGTAAAGCTTGGTGAGAAGAGAGCGAGCACGTGAGGGTTGCTCTGATGCCCTGATGATTAATCAGTAGGTTGCCAAAACACTTGACCGCTGGATTGCTCTCATATCTCTGTCTCAAGAATTAGTAGTCCAAGGCTGAAAGAAAGAGGTTGATACACAGTTAGTCTTTAATACTTTCTAAGTGGGTAGTTCTTAATAAAGCTGTATGCAGCCCTCAGCCACATCATAGTTCTCATTCGTCATAGAATGAGAAGGTATAACCATGAAATCAACTCTTTTAGACATAAGTTCCTTCGGACCTGAAAATAGTTAGATATGGGGATGTTGTGCTCTGGTATGGTTGTAACTTGAAGATCATGTTGATAGTTCGAAAAGAATGAAGGACATTTTATCCAAGTCCAAAATCACCCCTGAGGGAGGCAGCATGGAGAGACCTTTAGAAGGCTACAGTGTAGCAGAGCAAAGTGAAGAGCTGAGCTAAATGTCTTGTTTTTTAGGAGCCTTTCTGATGGATTGTCTCAGGAAGAGGATCCCTCTTGTGTTTGATGAGGGACACCCTTGGTTAGGGTCAGCTTGTGGACGGATAACCCTCTCCACCAAGGCTTATGCAATTTTGAATGCTTTTGGCACTGGAGAAAAGAGGCTGAATTCAGAGAGCTAGAGAAAACTTAGGAGCCTGATCCCTTTTATAAATTCAGGAGCTTCTAGGTTTGGCCTTGAATTAGTATTTGCAATTTCTGTTAGGGAACCAAAGTTCTCATATAAAATGAAGCAATATGAGAAGGAAATGGAAATAAAGGAAAGAAGGGAGAACTGGAGAAGTCTGGTAGTGGGGCTGCAGAAAGAAACAGTGTATAATTGCTTTTAAAGAAGAGATAAGATAGAGTAGTAGGCAAAATTGTGGTTGGGGTAGTGAAAGGGAATAATTACATTAAAGATTCACAGTTTATTTCAAGGAGGCCCCATTAAAGAGTAAAGTGTCCCCTTGATTACAGTAGTGTTACCTTTATGGTTGGAAGATCGGCCTGAAACCCTTAAACTGAGGGATGCTATGCAGACAGTTTCACTCGGGAAACTAGATTACATTAAGCAAATAATTTATATATAGGACATTTTGCTTAGCACTGCTATCTACGTAGTTCAAGAGAGTATTCCAGGATTAAGGAGGAAATGATATGGATATACCAAGCTAAAAATTATTTGTATTTTTGGAGTACTAACATTCCCCTGCAGGTGGTTTTATATGTTTTAGGTCAACCTGGAAACTATAATGTTATTCCTCTCCCCTTCATTTTAGATACAAGTGAGGATGATGCATAGAAGAGCAAACAAACCAGAATATATGAATCTGAGTCAGAGAATGCTAGAGCTACAAAAGGGCATTAATTTGTCTAGTTTAGTGCCATCGTTAGGCAGTGAAAAAACAGACCCAGAAAGGTTGAGAAAGTGTTGGGAGTAAGAAGGGAGAAAATGGTGACTAACATTGTCTGGAACCTACTATATGTTGGGTATCCCAGTACCTTTGCTTTTATTATCTAGACTATTAAGCACCTTGAGGCTAAAGAATGGAAAGGATAAAAGGCAAGTCCTTATTGTTCTGAGCAATATGTAGGAGATAAAAGGAGGTGGCAGGTCACTTTTTCCTGTCAAATCACACAGGACAGGGGAGCCTGGTGTGCTGTAGTCCACAGAGTTGCAGAGTCAGATACGACTTAGCGACACACAACAACAAAATCACACAGGGCTAAACCAGAGGAAGTGGTGTCAGTATTTGGAAGTGAAGTTACTCTCAGGAAGTACTTCCTAAGTAGTTGAGAGCGACTCATGAATAACTTCTCTATTCCAAGGGACCTTCTAAAAATGTGATGGTCAGAGACCAGCTACAGGCAAGGCTGGTAGGAAACAACCTTACTGTTGCCTCTGGGATTGATTTGCATTCTAGAAAATCAGGTCATGACCTGAGAATATAGGATTAATCTTAGGGAACAAAATGGGACTTCTCATCCTAAGGGGGCTTCAAAGAAAGCAGTATATATACTATGCATTAAGAAGATAAAATCCTATGGTTACTGTACTTTTTTTTTTTTCCAATATTTTTGTTTTGTTTTGCAACACACTTTGAAGTCATGAAACAATTTGTAATTTTGAAAAGACTCAGTACCAAGCTCAGTGTTGGTAACGGCACATGGCAGCCTGAGAGTTGACATTGTACAAAAATAAGTTTGTATTTGATGTAGTTGTTTGATACGATATTCCAAGAGTTATACCTTGAGGGTTGCTTCTATGGGGAGCAGTAATATCATTAGCTGGATCATGTCCTGAGTACAGGGCAACTTCTGGGGAAGATTATGGGAGGGTCCCATCTTTGGAAGCTTCTGGATCTAGTGAGAGATGACTCTTAAAGTTGAGTGGGAAGTGGAGAGATTGGTGTTTATAAGTGAACATACTGATGCATGTTATAAAATAAAACAGTAACCTAGTACAGAGGGAAGCAAAGCAAAGAAATAATGGGAAAAACCAGAGTTAACCAGAAAAGATTCTTTGAAGGTAGTGAAGATAGAGGACATGAAACAGAAGGGAGGAAGGTGATTGGAGAGAGAAAACTTATAGAAAGTTTCTTTGTGTTTTATGCAGAGGGCTATGAATGGAGTAGTCAGGATAATAAAGGAAAAAATATTAGGAAATGAAGGAACAGTCTTGGTGGCCTGAATGAGGAATTTGATTTGGTAAGCAGCAACAGAATAGAGCATGATGAGATGAACACAATGTTCAGGACTTTTGCAGCTATACTAGGTCATGGAAGCAGAAAAACTTGCTAGGATATTACTGTTCTTGTCCAATGTAAGGCCCTAAGAGCTGCAACTAGAGTAAGACAAGGGGAAGGAGAAGAGAGGGGTCAGTAGAATTAGCAAGGCTTGATGATAGTTTGGATGTGAGGGGAGAAATACAAGATAGGGTAAGGATGATAACCTCAGGACATATTTATACTGTTCATGGTGATGAGATTTTGGAAGGAGGTAGCTGCTTTGTTTTTAAGAAGTAGAAAATGTTTATTAACCAAATAATTGATGGGATATGTCTGTGTTCAGTATTGCAGAGTTTAGTAGGAGGGATAGCCCCTGGAAAATAGTTGAGTGTGTGCTATGTGCCCAGATGGTCACCTGCACTCTGTCTTTTTCAGATTGGAGAACCAGGTGAAAGAGAGTTGATTCCTGGGGTGTACCCTCAGACTTCAGAAATGCTATCCCACTCTGGATCTGGGAAAGAAAATACAGTTTTTTTGCCAGTTTCTTCCCCGTTAATGCTTTGAAAGTGGGATATGACTAGCCTGTGGCAGCATGTGCCTGTGGATGCACAATTCTCTGGCTTGATTCTTGGAAGGCCTTTTTCTCTCCCTCCCTAGGGGTCATTTGTATCTCTGGTTCCTTCTCCCAGAGCCATAAAGTGGGAGCCCCCATTTATTAATTGGGTTGGGACTGGGGAGGGGGTCGGCGGGGGACTCTTTAGTGCAGCAGGCGGGGGTCTTCCCGAATGAGCCCATTAGCCAGCCCCAATGGCAGCTGAAACGGGGCTGCAGCCAAGTCCTCTCGGTTTCAAAAACCCTCCATCGCCTGCAGCAGATCAGAACAAGGCCTGCGGGAGCCCTTAGCTTCTGATTGCAGCTGTGAGGAAGGACAAAACAATTTATAGGAAGCCAAGTAGCTCCTGCCTCACTGTCTCTTCCTTTCTGACTTTGGGGAGGGGAAAGACCTGGATGCGGTGTCCCCTCCCACGATAGCTTCTCAGACAGCACATATAGGCCTAAAGTAAGAGAGAACAGCCTGAGTGTATGTGTATTGACAACATCTACACCTATGCTCTGGAAGTATTTACACATGTCTGTGCTTTCTTCCATCCACACACAGTTGTATTGGCTTAAGCAGTCACTGGTTATACAGAGTTCCCTAGGGCAAGGCCAAATGTGTGCTCAGACTCTTAAACAGTCTTAAGTTGTGTGTTGGGGGCAAGGGGGGGTGTCATGCTTTTTTGTGCCCCATACCCGCCTTGTCTCATCTGCTTTGTCAAGATTCAGGGTTAGAATTAGATTACCTTTTTAACATCATTTCTTCATAATGAAAGGAGTTTGGCCTCCTACTGGAACTCACTTGTTCGTCCCTTAATTTAAGCCAGCTTGAGAAGGCAGGCATCTACAGAGGAGCTTCTCTATGCTGTAGCCCTGAGAGAAAAGTATGAAGGGCAGGAATACTTCACTTCCTGATGGAAGGACAGTATGTCTTCTTCCTCATAGAATCATAGATGACCAGCGCTAGAAAGGAAACTAGAGACCATCTAATTCAACTTCCCAATTTATGGAGAAAGAAACTGAGGCTTAGGGAAAGGAAATGCCTTGTCCACAGTCTCACAGTGAGTTAGCAGCCGCCAGCCAAGACTAGAAGCCAAGAGTCTAGGATCTTAACCTATTGAGTATAGAGCCTCCAATTTTAAGAGCATCAGTTCCTGACAGTCCTGTGCTTCCTCAAGAAAGAAAGTAAGGCTGTGAGATTCGGGGGGCAGGTCAGGAGGGGAAGGACAGATAGAGGGGAAAAGTTAGGTTAAAAACTTAGTAGAAAAACTGAGAAGCTTTGTATGTTTTTACCTCAAAGACCCAATGACATGCAAATTGTACGACTAATTTTTATTTAGAGTCAAGAACTCTGGCTCGTTGGGAAGCAAGTGGCAAGTCATAACCAAAGATCCTGATGCCTCAGATTTACCCCAAATTCAGGGAGCTTGTTCCCAGCCATCATCCAGGGGTTGGATAGTAGGAAAAGATCCTCAGAGATTTTGTGAGGAATTTACCCTAAATTTCAACTCAGGCTCCTTTGCATTATAATACAGCTATATTGAAAATAATCAGAAGGAAAAGAGAAAGAAAACATCTCAGTTGCTGGGAAACTAAGGGGAGCTGCTGAATGAGAGAAGGGATTATGGAACTCAGTAAAATAAGATACTCTGAGATTACAGGCAAATTGGGGGCGAGGTGAACTCTACTCCTCTCCCTTATTTTTTTAGTTTTGGATTGTTGGTTTTCTTCTTTGGTGGAGCGGAAAGAAGGTGGTGTGCTCCACAGTGACCTGAGTCCTGAATAGTGTGCTCAGCGGGCTGACAGACATGGCAGTTTCTAAAGTCATCTCACTCTGGTGCTGAGACTCCCTTCCCCTCTTTGGGCCTCTCCCAGATGTCCCTTCCAATGCTTATTTTCTGGGCATATGAGTCTGGGAGCCCCTGAGCCAGGAGGGGAATGCTAACGAGTTCCTAAACTGGAAGCAAAATCTTGGGAGAAAGGCAGCTTAGAGATAGATCTAGGTCTAGGTTATAGGTATAGGTCAGAGAGGCAGGGGGTTTGCAAAATGAGTTTTGATTGCTGATGACAAATAGATCCCAGTACATATCTTTACATTTTCTCCATCACACCGTGGTTCATAGCACAGGAGAAATGTGAAGTTGGTCCCCATGCAGATTCATCCCTACATAGGGAATATACAAACCTACCTGCCCAAACTGTGTCAAATCTGCTGTCCCACAAACCTCCTTTCTGTCTCATAGAAAGTCCTGAGCCTTTCTTCAAGAAGATGTTTTGGACAAGAGAGCCTTCAGAACAATCTGATTATCTAATCTAAAATTAGTTATCCTCTTTTGAGTCACTTTCTTGCATTAACTTTGCATTCACATCGAACCTTCATTGCCCTTTATAATTCTGGGTTTCAGAGCTTCCTTTTATGTTGAATTCCCAATTTTTCTCTCAAGTAAAGGAAGCATAGTTTTTACTTTACTAGACTGGGAGCTACTTGCCTGGAGTTAGGAATCTTAGAAAACTTAAAACTGGCTTTGATCGTGTACTTCAGGTTCATCTGAATCTTTCTCAGCTCTGTGAAGTAGAAGAGTGGTGATCATCGTCATCATTTTACCTACTACGGCCGTGCTCCTTGAGTGAAAGAGCATATACCCTTTTTGGTGTCTGGTCCCTTATTTCATGTCTAATGTTACATGTCATTTTCTTTTACAGGTGACAGCAGCAGGAGGAGGAATGGCCCCTGAGGAATTTGGTAATGTCCATTAGTTACCTGACATCCGGAGCCCTGGCAAATTCACTCTCTTTCACAGAGTTTCAAGCCAGGTAGGGATCTTAAGCTAATCAGAGGCCAATGGGCTGCTTTTATAAGGGATTAACACTTATACACACACACATACAGTCTCAGGGAAGTTCTTAGTCCCAAAGATCTCCAGGGGAGTTACCTTAGCTTTTTTAAAAAATTATTATCCATTATGGTTTATTATAGGATATTAAATATAGTTCCCTGTACTATGCAATAGGATCTTGTTTAATCCTTCTGTATTTAACAATTTGTATCTGCTAGTCCCAAACTCTTAATCTCTCTCTCTCCCTTCCCCTTGGGCAATGACAAGTCTGTACTCTATATCTTTAGATTCCACATGTAAGTGATATAGTGTTTGACTTCTTCTTTCTGACTTACTTCGCTTAGTGTGATAATCTCTAGGTCTATCCATGTTGCTGCAAGTGGCATTGTTTTATTCTTTTTATGGGTGAGTAGTATTCCGTTGTATATATGTCCCACATCCTCTTTATCCACTCATATATTGATGGACATTTAGGTTGTTTCTGTGTGTTGGCTATTGTAAATACTATGAACTTATAGGGGTGTATGCATCTTTTCAGATTATAGTTTTGTCTCGATATATGCCCAAGAATGGGACTGCTGGATCAAATGGAAACTCTGGTTTTAGTTTTTAAAGGAACCTCCATACTGTTTTCCATCTTGGCGGCACCAATTTACATTTCTACCAACAGTGTCGGGAGGGTTCCCTTTTCTCTACACCCTCCAGAGTTTGTTATTTGTAGACTTTTTAATGATGGTCATTCTGACCAGTGTGAGGTGGTACCTCATTGTAGGTTTTTTTTAATTAATTGATTTTTTTTTTGGCTGCCCTGGATCTTTGTTGTGGCTCACAGGCTTCCTCTAGTTGTGGCGAGCGGGAGTTTCTCTTAGTTGCAGTACACAGACTTCCCATTTCAGTGGCTTCTCTGGTTGCAGAGCACAGGCTCTAGAGCATGAAGACTTAAGTAGCTGTGACACATTAATTAATTGCCCCATGGTATATGAAATCTTCCCAGACCAGGGATCGAACCCATGACCCCTGCATTGGCAGGCAGATTCTTAACTACTGGACCACCAGGAAAGTCTCTCATTGTAGTTTTGATTTGCATTTCTCTAATAATTAGTGATGTTGAACATCTTTTCATGTATCGATAGAGACATGTCAGTAGACCATCTATATGTCTTCTTTGGAGAAATGGTTATTTCGGTCTTCTGCCCATTTTTAGACTGAGTTGTTTTTTTTGTCACTGAGTTGTATGAGCTGTTTGTATATTTTGGAAATTAAGCCTTTGTTGGTCACATCATTTGCAAATATTTTCTCCCAGTCTGTAGGATGTCTTTTTGTTTATAGTTTCCTTTGTTGTGCAAAAGGTTATAAGTTTGATTAGGTCCCATTTGTTAATTTTTGCTTTTATTTCTATTGCCTTAGGAGAGCTTTAAATTTTTTTTTGACTCTGCTATGGTGTCCTACCTTCTTTGTAAAATAAAATTTTATTTATATATTGCTGTGCTGGGCCTTTGTTGCTGTGCATCAGACTTCTCTAGATGGGGGTCTCCTCTCTGGTTGGGCGCACAGGCTCTAGGGCGCAGGTTCAGCAGTTGTGGCGCACAGGCTTAGTTGCCCATGGTATGTGGAATCCTCCCAGACCAAGGTTCGGACTCACGTGCCCTGCACTGGCAGGCAGATTCTCAACCACTGGACCACCAGGGAAGGCCAGTGTCCTACCTTCTGATTAGCAGTTCCTCCCTCCTAGCTAGAATGGGCAACGCCCTTTATTGACATTAGTGGTCACTTCATCCCTGTTCTTATCTCTTGGTCAGCTATTACTCAATAATGTGATGCTAATATCGGTTACTCTCAGCCTCTCTACAGCACCTGCCTCACTCACCCACTACGTCATTCACACATAGCCCTGCCTTCTTTTTCCCCAAGAAGCTATTTTCTCTGTCTTCTGAGGATAGGACATTGATGTCCCTTTTTTACTACTTCTCATCTTTCTCCACATCCTTCCCAGGTTTGATGGGAGATCCCCCCGTCCACACACTGTGCAGGACACCGGAAGTAGAGGTCTGCCAGCCTGCTTATTCCCGTCCTCAGTGCCCAGAACTGAGCAGGTCACCAACCTACAGTGCCTACCCCTACCCTTCTTCCGGCGAGGTAGGTGCTCTCCTCTCCCTACCCTCCAACCCCAAACAAGATCATATTTCTCTCTGGGAATATTTCTGTCTATTGTTAAATATCTCCAAACAAATCAGGAAGGCCATGTTTACTCAGCTCTCTGGCTTGGTGACTTCCAGCCCTAATTTTTAGAGCGACGTTCCTAATGTTAGATACCGTCCTCTTTTCTGTAATTCAAAACCATTTCTCCCATTTAGTGGGTGAGGGAAGAAAGGAGCAGTAAATGGATAGTGTTAGGGTCTAATGACACGCAGCCCTTCTCAGGGTTGGAAGCCTGAAGTCCCAGATGTGCATTCTACCCTATGGCCTGGAACCTTGGGGAATAACTTGAATCTTTTGAGGGAAAGGTTTTTATCTTGTGTCCATTCCTGAGGACAAGGATCTCAGACTCTTAAGAGTCTGTCCCTGTTCATTCCAAGACACATCCAGGGAGTAGCAAATGGATCACTGTAGGGCAGAACCCATCAGTAGGTAAACTCAGTCTCCGGCTTAGGAGGCAGCTCTTGTCTGGCACCTGTAGGGAGTTGGCAGGGGTCCCAGAGCCTCTCCTGCCGTTGTAGTTATCAGCTTACCCTTTTGACCTTAGATCTCCTCTGTCAACAATCGCTCTTTATGCGTGCAATCCAGACAGTGTAAGCAGTAGGCCTGAGCAAATGCCAGCTCTGGGTAAGGTGCCCCCTCCCCTGGTAGGCACATACCTTGAATTGGAGGTGAGGCAGTTAGGGTGGGATGGATGGAGAGTTAGGTGTTAGAAAGTAGGAAATGTCTCCGCAAGTATTGGGTACCTGGAGTACCGTGCCTGCTGCTAAATCGCTTCAGTCGTGTCCAACTCTGTGACCCCAGAGATGGCAGCCCACCAGGCTCCCCCGTCCCTGGGATTCTCCAGGCAAGAACACTGGAGTGGGTTGCCATTTCCTTCTCCAATGCATGAAAGTGAAAAGTGAAAGTGAAGTCGCTCAGTCGTGTCCAACTCTTAGCGACCCCATGGACGGCAGCCCACCAGGCTTCTCCGTCCATGGGATTTTCCAGGCAAGAGTACTGGAGTGGGGTGCCATTGCCTTCTCCGTGACTACCCCTCTGTCAATCTGGATGTCTGATCCCTCGAAGCTTCTGGGCCACTTGGGCTGCTACAGCCTTGGTTTTGCCACACGAGGGCGCTGCTGACCAATTAAAACTCCTGCCCCTTAGCGGACAGCATTTGGGTGAAGGGAGAGGCGGGGCACCACACTCTTTCCCTGAGACAGGGGTGAAAAACATCCTCAGAGAGCCTGAGTCCAGAAGCCCAAGGAGCCAGAAGAATAGTTAATTGTTCTTGCACTTGATCTTCCTTAAAAAATGGCCTGAGACCCTGAATGCTCTTCCCTAGTGGACTGACATGTCAATAGATTCCCAGTCAAACCTGGGAAGCCTCCTAGTTTTAGGCACCAAACACCTTGTACAGGTGTTTCTTTCTTTAGGGGTGTAACAGGCTCCACCTGTCCTCAGCCTCTAGACAGTCACTTTCCAGCCCAGAGTTTGGAGGTATCTGGGTTTTCAGAGAGAGAAAAAAAAAAAATCTCTTATGATAATTGTTTCAAAAGAAGTAGCTCTTAAAGAGTTAACTCTCTTAAGAGGAAGGGAGAGGACTGAGAAGACTGAGAGAATAGCAAAGTTCAGCCTTCTATGCCCCCATCACTTCTCCCAGCACAAACCTGCAGGGCTCAGATGATCTGAAAGATATTTACAGCCTGAGTGTCTAAAGGACACCCAGGACACTCTGGGACTCTGTGCCAAAAAAGGTGCCAGAAAGCAGGATGGGATGGGAACTGCTTTGGCCCTTAAGCCTCATGGTGCTCCCGTATGTGTATTGGCTCCACTAAGGATCCAAGGGCCATGGAGCCCTTGTGGGAATAAGGTCTCCCACATTTGGTCCTCAGTCTCCAGGAAGCCCTTCTAGGCTGAACAGGCTAAGGTATATGACAGAGGTTCTCCTCCTCCCTCCTACCCCCATGCCCGAGGGTCCCTCCCCAGGAGGACAGCTTGATTAAACAGTCGGTGCTGCTGGAATTGCTGCACAGCTGGCGCTCCCCCCAGCACCCCGAGCAGAGCAGCAGCGCAGATTAAAATCTCCAATTAGCGTTAAAGTGAAGTGAGGAGGTACTGAGACTGCCAGGGAGGCCAGGCGGGGGCCCTCAGTTGGCAGATACCCCCAGTACTGCCTGGATTCTGAGTACCACTTTTAGTTACTCCTTTTTTCATAGCTCCTCACCCAGCAGCTCTCAGTGCCTATTAACTTTGCCTTGCTTGGGGCCAGAAGGCTTTAGAGGGGTGGAAGACGGGACAGATGCCTTACAAAATGCTGGGGACACCATAAATGTGAAGGAGAAAAGATGCCCTACTCACAGCCTGCCAGATTGAGGTGACTTTGTACTACTTCTGCTGCTTTTTGCACAGAGAAAGAACAAATAGGTCCCTCCAGAGCCTCTTACTTATAAGGTGCTGCCCACGCAAATGTCCATGCTGGTATATTTTATCCTATTTGACTCATCTGCTCCCACCCAAATCATGGCTCCTTCCTTCCTCCATTTTTTTCTCAGCTTTCCTGTGGGCAGGGGTAGGGGAGCCATGCCATGCCCTGCCACCTGGGTCCCACCATGCTTCTCGTTATCTTCTTTGCAGTTTGGGGAAGAGCAGGAGTATACCAAGAATAGAAGCTTCAGCCTCTTGCAACCCCTGAACATCACACCCTGTCTTAAGGGCCCTCTACCATTTACACGTCTACCTTTCACTCACCAAACCCAGAAGGAGGGCAGTACAGCTAGCCACCACCTTTGACTTCCCTCTGCCCCTTTAAGGGAAATGGAAGTGGGTACCCAGCTGACTGAACCTACTCACACCTCCAGAAATTAGACACCAGGGCACAGTGCCACCCTCCCAGGCTGGCACATGCTACCCTGGCAGAGGTTCAAATAGCTTTCCCCCATACCCCCACCTCTATGTCTTCCTCTTCCCTCTCCCTCTTTCTTCCTCTCTCTCTCTTTTTTTTTTCTCAGCTCAAAGCACAGCTGAGCCTTAAAAGGGGGGTGGGGGGGACCAAGCTGGGGCAGGGGGGTGGAGAGCTCCAATAGCACGTTTTCACCTGCCATTTAATTGGATGTATTTTTAATTAATGGGACCTCAGGGACCAACATGAGACAATCTGATCTCTGAATAGGGACAGGGGAGAGATTGGGTAGGGGAGGAGGATTGGGCCACTGGGTGCGGTTACCGGGAACCCAGGCCCATCAATCACTGGCCACTTTGCGTTCTGGCATGGAGAATAGCGAGGTGGAGGAGGAGGAGAGGCACTGGGATTTCCCCCCAACTGCCAGGACCTTCAAAAAGGATAGAACCTCACCAGTTGACTCAGTTCTGAGCCCCCAAATTGCAGCCAGAAATATTAGGTAAGGCTGTTTCCTTGTTCCCCAGTTTTGTGCAATTGAGCTTGTCCCAGTGAGTGCTGTAAAATTGTGAAAGGAAGGTGAGGACAGAGCTTTGAGGTCCTTGAAGGGTGAGGATAAGAGCTAGGGACCAACGAACCAGAGACTCCGGTGAGAGGGAGGAGAGGGGCAGGGTTCAGAGATATTTCTGTGTGTTTAGACATAAAATAGGTGCCATGGAGATGACATGCAAATGAGAGCTGATGCCTTGGGGTGAATCATAGACCTGTACTGTTGTAAGGAAGAGAACTTGGAGCTCATCTTTTCAAACCATTCGTTTTACAGATGTGAAAACGGAGACCCAGAGAAGGGAAACAGTTGAATCTTGTCCTGGAGTTACTTTTGTTCCTGGATTTGGGGAATTCCTGGGAACACCAGAAAATGTAGGTAGGTAGGGTATTGGGAGGAAAGTCAAGGGGAAGGGTTTGGCAGAGTATTATTTTCCATTTCTTGGAGTCTCCTGTCTCTGACCTCTGAGTTTTGAAAGCAACTTAAGGGAGTAAGGTGGGTGCATTACTGAGGGAACATTTCCCTCATACAGTCTGTTCCAGAGGGCATCTCCATTCCCTTGCTTTCATGTAGACAGATCCATCAGAACTACCCAATCCCATGAGATTTTACTGTATTCTAAAAGGCACAGGGAAGGAAATACATCAGCTTCCCCAGTTCCTTAACCAAGGTATAGATTCCCCAATGGCGACTAAATATTGAGCTTTTTCTGAGATCTTATCACAAATTTTTCTGCTGCAGTGAAAACTACTAGAGAAAATTATGCCCCAAAATGTAGCAAGGTGTGGTCTTATCCTATGTCTAGGCCAAGAAGAGAGAGAGAATTAAAACTCAAGGCTCTGAAAGCTGAGTCGGAAATGCCTCTGTATTTGTGCAGCACCATGGCCCAAAGCTCTTAGTGAAGCCCCGTCTGATTCTATAAGGTATTGATGAACACTTGAGAGAGGGGCATGTTTCCAGCTGTCCCCACCCCCACCTCCTTCACTGTTCAGATGCTAGAGTTAAGAAAGACTTATGGAGAGAAGTGACTTGCCCACCAAGTTGCCAAAGATGGCATTTCCTAGTGTCTCCTTCCTTCCTCAAAAAAGTCAACATTAAAAAAAAATTCAACATTGTTTGTTCTGTGCTTCATGAGACTAAGTTGAGGTCTGGACAAGGATGGGCAGAGAGCTTGGAAAGCTGTGTGAGCTTTAGAAACTTTGTCACACTCTCCAAGCCCCCAATAGTTATGCCCTACTCCCAGAAGTACGTTCTCATCTCAGTACACTCACCATTTAATATCCCCAAAGTCCCTAGGAAAGACCCAGATGTGCCTTTCTAAGTGCCCCCAGGCTCATTTTGCCCTTTTCTTAGACCCTCAGGGCCATCTCCTTGGCTGTCTTGATTCTCTGCCCTTTCTACTACCAACAAGATGAGAAGGCCCCCTTGCATTTCCCCAGCTTCCAAGGACCTGCAGGAAGAGGTGTGGCGGAGGTCAGGGAGAAGCTAGAAAGAAGGAAGATAGAGAGAGGGGGAGTTTGGAAACTGAAGCCTGTAGTCCCACTTTTGGGCGGGGGGTTGCTACCTAACTCAAAGTAGGCTATTCATACTGAGTGTTGTTGAGGGGATTTATTAGATGGCTCTTGTTTAGAGAAACAGAGCAACGGAAGAGCATTCGGTGGAGAGAGACAAGAGGCGTCAGGCTTTCTGAAGGCCCTCTTTCTCACCCCTTGTCTACCCCTACTCCAGGATTAGAGGTATGCTGGAGGAGCTAAAAGGCCCTTAAACCATTCAATTATTGATAGAGTCTTCATGTTTCTCTCAGGAAAAAGACTTCCCTCCCCTCAATCTCCACTAGCTCTGCCTCACACTCTCAAGATTTAACCAAAGGTATGACATCTGCAGCCTTGGAATCAGAGCCTGGAGCCTGCTCTGGAATCCAGAAGTAACCCTGAGCTTTTGCAGGGAAAGAGGGATAGACTTGAAGTAAGTGAAGGCAGAGGTAGCAGTACCCAGTATCCCCTGCGCTCTAGAGAAGAGGGGTTGCTGAGGGACTCTGTGTTGGCCCAGGTTTAACTTTTACTCTGCTGGGGCTCCTTTCCTCCTTCTCCCTCAGTGTGTCCCACTGGTTGGTAAGAGAGCTGGATGTCTGAACCTCCCACCTTGACACCTCGAAGGTTATCATGCAGACCATTCTCTAAGTCCCAAAGCCATGGAGGAGGTGAAGGAAGACATTTCAGAGACGTCAGTGCCATGATGTCCATCAATACCTGGAGAGAGAAGCCAAGGAGAAGAGACAGTGACCAGAGAGGGAGCCAGGAGGAGATGCCTGCTCCTGAAAAAGCCTTCTTACCCCATCCTGTCTCACGCATCCTCTCACATGCTGACAAGGCTCTGTGCCCAGGTTGTGCTGGGTTTCCTGGCTGGTGATCCTGCTCTGCCGTACAGGCAGCTGGCTCTCTGCTACAGCACAGAGCACATGCTGGGGTCTCTCACACTTCTTTCTAACTCTTCTCAGTGTGTCTGTGGTGCAGATTCCTTGGGATGAAGAAGGGGACTGTGGCCCTGGAAGTAGGAAGATGGTGGGCTCTTGGGTCCTGTAGGTGCCTGTCTGCCTGGCTGGAGTGGCTGTAGGGAGGGAGAAGGCTGCTGGCAGCTCAGCTGAGCTCAAGGTTCTGGTGACTCATAACAATAGAGGGTGGCTCATGATAACGACAGAGGAGAAGGCATCTGGGCCTGTTAGAGCTCCCTTTTGCCCCATTTCTCCCCAACTCTGTGCTCTGTGGATAGAGGTCTCTCATCTGGATTGTGGGGCAAGGAGAGACCCCAGCTAAGAAGAGAGGGAAATGGGAGAGAAGATGGCAGGGAATGCTGAGCATTCCCAGGGAGAGGCTTCTCAGTGAGGAAAGGATAGGAGAGGCTAGTTACTCTTACTCTACTGTGTCCATGGGCTACACACAGGGTAATGTGCTGGGCAGCTCAGCACTCCTGGGCAGACACAGCTACTGCTCCCTGCCCTCTCTTGCCTGCCACAGCTCTGGGCACCCAGCTGACACCCAGAAAAATTTTTTTAAGTAGGGGGGCACTATTTTAAGACCAGAACCTGGAAGGATTACCACTTGGTCTTATACTTTCTTTGCTGGAAACAGAAACTGTGGTCTTCAAAGGTGCCGATTTTCTCTTCCCTTACAGGCCAAGTAGGCGACGTGCATCTTCTCCAGACTTTCTGAATCAGGGGGATGATAAAATACTATGTTTAAGGTCACACCAGCAGCACAGGGCCAGAAAAAGGACCAGGAGAACTAGCCATGCCCCTGACCACAGTCCCAGGGGCCTCCCTGTTTCAGCAAAAGGAAATAAGGATCTTGGATACCAGTATATCTAGACAGTTAATAAATATCCTCTTCCTAACCTCAGAGAAGAATCGGAGGAGAGTTCTCTGAGAGAACCTAAGTTTTCATTTGCCTATTTCTATTCTTTTCACTGATGGCAGCTCTGCTGTCCAGCAGGGATGAGGGGCCCCTCTGCTGGGATGCTCCTAGGGATCCAGAGACAGTTTTGGCTGGACAAAGGGACAGGCCAGCTGCTCTTTGTGTAGGGAGATGTGACCAGTTCCACCCCCCCAGCTCTTCCTGGCAGCATCAGGAACCCAGGGACCCCTGCTGGAACACCCATAATAAAGCTCAACCCTGAACTGAACGGACGTATCACCTGGCTCTGCTGTAAAAGTGGTGCTGTGAGGGGGAGGCTCGGGGCACCAGGCGGGGTGCAGGCTGGTGTGGGGAGTTCAGCTTCAGGAGATACAAGGATCACTCCACAATACCACCTCTTAAACCTTCTCCTCAACCCTCCTTTAACTTCCACCTCCATTTAGCTGACTCCACTTCTGGCTACCTCATGCCCTCCAATCT